>NW_027078014.1:0-1330000 GCF_963930625.1 Muntiacus reevesi
TCATTCACGTGGGAATCACGTGGGAATCACGTGTCAATCATATGGGAATTAGGTGGGAATCACGTGTCAATCACGTGGGAGTCACGAGGGAGTCACATTGGAATCCCTTGGGAATCACGTGTCAATCAAGGGGGAATCACGTGGCAATGTGTCAATCACGTGGGAATCACGTGGGAATTAGGTGGGAATCACGTATCAATCACGTGGGAATCACGAGGGAGTCACGTGGGAATCACGTGGGAATCACCTGTCAATCACATGGGAATCACGTGTCAATCACATGGGAATCACGTGAGAATCACGTGGGAATCACGTGGGAATCACGTGTAAATCACGTGGGAATCATGTGTCAATCACATGGGACTCACGTGGGAATCACGTGTCAATCACGTGGGAATCACGTGGGAATATGTCAATCACGTGTCAATCACGTGGGAATCACGAGGGAATCATGAGGGAATCCCGTGGGAATCATGTGCCAATCACGTGGGAATCACGTGGGAATGTGTCAATCACGTGAGAATCACGTGGGAATCACGTGTCAATCACGTGGGAATTAGGTGGGAATCACGTGTCAATCACGTGGGAATCACGTCGGAATCACATGTTAATCACGTGGGAATCCCGTGGGAATCACGTGTCAATCACGTGGGAATCACGTGGGAATGTGTCAATCACGTGGGAATCACGTGTCAATCACAATCACGTCGGAATTAGGTGGGAATACTTGTCAGTCACGTGGGAATCACGTGGGAATCACATGTTAATCACGTGGGAATCCCGTGGGAATCATGTGCCAATCACGTGGGAATCACGTGGGAATGTGTCAATCACGTGAGAATCACGTGGGAATCACGTGTCAATCACGTGGGAATTAGGTGGGAATCACGTTTCAATCACGTGGGACTCACGAGGGAGTCACATGGGAATCCCGTGGGAATCACCTGTCAATCACGTGGGAATCACGTGTCAATCACATTGGAATCACGTGAGAATCACGTGGGAATCACGTGGGAATCACGTGTAAATCACGTGGGAATCATGTGTTAATCACATGGGTCTCACGTGGGATCACGTGTCAATCACGTGGGAATCACGTGGGAATGTATCAATCACGTGGGAATCATGTGGGAATCACTTGTCATTTACGTGGGAATCACGTGGGAATGACGTGGGAATCACGTGTGAATCACGTGGAAATCACGAGGGAGTCACGTGGGAATCCCATGTGAATCACGTGTCAATCACGTGGGAATCACGTGGGAATGTGTCAATCACATGGGAATCATGTGGGAATCACTTGTCATTTACGTGGGTATCACGTGGGAATAACGTGGGAATCACGTGTCAATCACGTGGAAATCACGTGGGAATAACCTGTCAATCACATGGGAATCACGTGGGAAGCACGTGGGAATCACGTGTCAATCACGTGCGAATCAGGTGGGAATCACGTGTCAATCCCGTGGGAATCACGTGTCAATCACGTGGGAATCACGAGGGAATCACGTGTCAATCACGTGGGAATCACGAGGGAATCACGTGTAAATCACGTGGGAATCACGTGGGAATCACGTGTTAATCACGTGGGAATCCCGTGGGAATCACGTGTCAATCACGTGTGAATCACGTGGGAATGTGTCAATCACGTGGGAATCACGTGTCAATCACGTCGGAATTAGGTGGGAATACTTGTCAATCATGTGGGAATCACGACGGAGTCACGTGGGAATCCTGTGGGAATCACCTGTCAATCACGTGGGAATCACGTGTCAATCACATGGGAATCACGTGAGAATCACGTGGGAATCACGTGGGAATCACGTGGGAATCACGTGGGAATCATGTGTCAATCACATGGGACTCACGTGGGAATCCTGTGTCAATCAGGTGGCAATCACGAGGGAATCACGTGTCAATCACGTGGGAATCACGTGGGAATCACGTGTCAATCACGTGGGAATTAGGTGGAAATCACGTGTCAATCACGTGGGAGTCACGAGGGAGTCACATGGGAATCACTTGGGAATCACGTGTCAATCAAGGGGGAATCACGTGGCAATGTGTCAATCACGTGGGAATCACGTGGGAATCACGTGTCAATCACGTGGGAATTAGGTGGGAATCACGTGTCAATCACGTGGGAATCACGAGGGAGTCACGTGGGAATCCCGTGGGAATCACCTGTCACTCACGTGGGAATCACGTGTCAATCACATGGGAATCACGTGAGAATCACGTGGGAATCACGTGGGAATCACGTGTAAATCACGTGGGAATCATGTGTCAATCACATGGGACTCACGTGGGAATCACGTGTCAATCACGTGGGAATCACGTGGGAATATTTCAATCACGTGGGTATCATGTGGGAATCACTTGTCATATACGTGGGAATCACGTGGGAATGACGTGGGAATCTCGTGTCAATCACGTGGAAATCACGAGGGAGTCACGTGGGAATCCCGTGTGAATCACGTGTCAATCACGTGGGAATCACGTGGGAATGTGTCAAACACGTGGGAATCATGTGGGAATCACTTGTCATTTACGTGGGTATCACGTGGGAATGACGCGGGAATCACGTGTCAGTCACGTGAAAATCACGTGGGAATAACCTGTCAATCACATGGGAATAACGGGGGAAGCACGTGGGAATCACGTGGAAATCACGTGGGAATCATGTGTCAATCACGTGGGACTCACGTGGGAATCACGTGTCAATCACATGGGAATCACGAGGGAATCACGTGTCAATCACGTGCGAATCAGGTGGGAATCACGTGTCAATCACGTGGGAATCACGTGGGAATCACGTGTTAATCACGTGGGAATTAGGTGGAAATCACGTGTCAATCACGTGGCAATCACGAGGGAGTCACATGTCAATCACGTGGGAATTAGGTTGGAATCAAGTGTCAATCACGTGGGAATCACGAGGGCGTCACGTGGGAATCCCGTGGGAATCACGTGTAAATCACGTGGGAATCATGTGTCAGTCACATGGGACTCACGTGGGAATCACGTGTCAATCACGTGGGAATTAGGTTGGAATCACGTGTTAATCACGTGGGAATCACGAGGGAGTCACGTGGGAATCCCGTGGGAATCACGTGTCAATCACGTGCGAAACATGTGGGAATGTGTCAATCACGTGGGAATCATGTGGGAATCACTTGTCATTTACGTGGGAATCACGTGGGTATGAGAAGGGAATCACGTGTCAATCATGTGGGAATTAGGTTGGAATCACGTGACAATCACGTGGGAATCACGAGGGAGTCACGTGGGAATCCCGTGGAAATCACCTGTCAATCACGTGGGAATCACGTGTCAATCACATGGGAGTCACGTGAGAATCACGTGGGAATCACGTGGGAATCACGTGTAAATCACGTGGGAATCATGTGTCAATCACATGGGACTCACGTGGGAATCACGTGTCAATCACGTGGGAATCACGTGGGAATCACGTGTCAATCACGTGGCAATCACATGGGAATCACATGGGAATCACGTGGGAATCACGTGGGAATCACGTGGGAATCACGTGTCAATCAAGTGGGAATCACGTGTCAATCACGTGGGTATCACGTGGGAATGTGTCAATCAGGTGGGAATCATGTGGGAATCACTTGTCATTTACGTGGGAATCACGTGGGTATGACATGGGAATCACGTGTCAATCACGGGGGAATTAGGTTGGAATCACGTGTCAATCACGTGGGAATCACGAGGGAGTCACGTGGGAATCCCGTGGGAATCACGTGTCAATCACGTGGGAATCACGTGGGAATCACGTGTCAATCACGTGGGAATTAGGTGGGAATCACGTGTCAATCACGTGGGAATCACGAGGGAGTCACGTTGAAATCCCGTGGGAATCACGTGTCAATCACGTGGGAATCACGTGGGAATGTGTCAATCACGTGGGAATCACGTGGGAATCACGTGGCAATCACGTGGGAATCACGGGTCAATCACATGGCAATCACGTGAGAATCACATGGGAATCACGTGGGAATCACGTGTACATCACGTGGGAATCATGTGTCAATCACATGGGACTCACTTGGGAATCACGTTGGAATCATGTGTCAATCACATGGGACTCACGTGGGAATCATGTGTCAATCACGTGGCAATCACGAGGGAATCACGTGTCAATCATGTGGGAATCACGTGGGAATCACGTGTCAATCACGTGGAAATTAGGTGGGAACCACGTGTCAATCACGTGGGAATCACGAGGGAGTCATGTGGGAATCCCTTGGGAATCACGTGCCAATCAAGGGGGAATCACGTGGGAATGTGTCAATCACGTGGGAATCACGTGGGAATCACGTTCAATCACGTGGGAATTAGGTGGGAATCACGTTTCAATCACGTGGGACTCACGAGGGAGTCACATGGGAATCCCGTGGGAATCACCTGTCAATCACGTGGGAATCACGTGTCAATCACATTGGAATCACGTGAGAATCACGTGGGAATCACGTGGGAATCACGTGTAAATCACGTGGGAATCATGTGTTAATCACATGGGTCTCACGTGGGATCACGTGTCAATCACGTGGGAATCACGTGGGAATGTATCAATCACGTGGGAATCATGTGGGAATCACTTGTCATTTACGTGGGAATCACGTGGGAATGACGTGGGAATCACGTGTGAATCACGTGGAAATCACGAGGGAGTCACGTGGGAATCCCATGTGAATCACGTGTCAATCACGTGGGAATCACGTGGGAATGTGTCAATCACATGGGAATCATGTGGGAATCACTTGTCATTTACGTGGGTATCACGTGGGAATGACGTGGGAATCACGTGTCAATCACGTGGAGATCACGTGGGAATAACCTGTCAATCACATGGGAATCACGTGGGAAGCACGTGGGAAGCACGTGGGAATCACGTGTCAATCACGTGCGAATCAGGTGGGAATCACGTGTCAATCCCGTGGGAATCACGTGTCAATCACGTGGGAATCACGAGGGAATCACGTGTCAATCACGTGGGAATCACGAGGGAATCACGTGTAAATCACGTGGGAATCACGTGGGAATCACGTGTCAATCACGTGGGAATTAGTTGGAAATCACGTGTTAATCACGTTGGAATCACGTGAGAATCACCTGGGAATCACGAGGGAATCACGTGTCAATCACGTGGGAATTAGTTTGGAATCACGTGTCAATCACGTGGCAATCACGAGGGAGTCACATGTCAATCACGTGGGAATTAGGTTGGAATCACGTGTCAAACACGTGGGAATCACGAGGGATTCACGTGGGAATCCCGTGGGAATCACGTGTAAATCACGTGGGAATCATGTGTCAATAACATGGGACTCACGTGGGAATCACGTGTCAATCACGTGAAAATCACGTGGGAATCACGTGTCAATCACGTGGGAATTAGGTTGGAATCACGTGTCAATCACGTGGGAATCACGAGGGAGTCACGTGGGAATCCCGTGGGAATCACGTGTCAATCACGTGGGAATCACGTGGGAACGTGTCAATCACGTGGTAATCACGTGGGAATCACGTGTCAAACACGTGGGAATTAGGTGGAATCACGTGTCAATCACGTGGGAATCACGAGGGAATCACGTGGGAATCCCGTGGGAATCACGTGCCAATCACGTGGGAATCACGTGGGAATCTGTCAATCACGTGAGAATCACGTGGGAATCACGTGTCAGTTACGTGGGAATTAGGTGGGAATCACGTGTCAATCACCTGGTAATCACAAGTGAGTCATATAGAAATCCCGTGGGAATCACGTGTCAATCACGTGGGAATCACGTGGGAATGTGTCAATCACGTGCGAATCACGTGGGAATCACGGGTCAATCACGTGGGAATCATGAGGGAGTCACGTGTGAATCCCGTGGGATTTACGTGTCAATCACGTGGAAATCACGTGGGAATGTGTCAATCACGTGGGAATCAGGTGGTAATCACGTGTTAAACATGTGGGAATTAGGTGGGAATCACGTGTCAATTACGTGGGAATCACGAGGGAGTCACATGGGAATCCCGTGGGAATAACGTGTCAATCACGTGGGAATCACGTGGGAATGTGTCAATTACGTGGGAATCACGTGAGAATCACGTGTCAATCACGTGGGGATAAGGTGGGAATCACTTGTCAATCACGTGGGAATCACGAGGGAGTAACGTGGGAATCCCGTGGGAATCACGTGTCAATCACGTGGGAATCACTTGGGAATGTGTCAATCACGTGGGAATCACGTGGGAATCACGTGTCAATCACGTGGGAATCACGAGGGAGTCATGTGGGAATCCCGTGGGAATCACGTGTCAATCACGTGGTAATCACGTGGGAATGTGTCAATCACGTGGGAATCACGTGGCAATCACGTGTCAATCACGTGGGAATCACGAGGGAGTCACGTGGGAATCCCGAGGGAATCACGTGTCAATCACGTGGTAATCACGTGGGGGTGTGTTAATCACGTGGGAATCACGTGGGAATCACGTGTCAATCACGTGGGAATTAGGCGGAAATCACGTGTCAATCACGTGGGAATCACGTGAGAATCACGTGGGAATCACGAGGGAATCACGTGTCAATCACGTCGGAATTAGGTTGGAATCACGTGTCAATCACGTGGCAATCACGAGGGAGTCACATGTCAATCACGTGGGAATTAGGTTGGAATCAAGTGTCAATCACGTGAGAATCACGAGGGAGTCAAGTGGGAATCCCCTGGGAATCACGTGTAAATCACGTGGGAATCATGTGTCAATCACATGGGACTCACGTGGGAATCACGTGTCAATCACTTGGGAATCACTTGGGATTCACGTGTCAATCACGTGGGAATTAGGTTGGAATCACGTGTCAATCACGTGGGAATCACGAGGGAGTCACGTGGGAATCCTGTGGGAATCACGTGTCAATCACGTGGGAATCACGTGGGAATGTGTCAATCACGTGGGAATCACGTGGGAATCACGTGTCAAACACGTGGGAATTACGTGGGAATCACGTGTCAGTAACGTGGGAATCACGAGGGAATCACGTGGGAATCCCGTGGGAATCACGTGCCAATCACGTGGGAATGACGTGGGAATCAGGTGGGAATCACGTGTCAAACACGTGGGAATTAGGTGGGAATCACGTGTCAATCACGTGGGAATCACGAGGGAGTCACGTGTGAATCCCGTGGGAATCACGTGTCAATCACGTGGGAATCACGTGGGAATGTGTCAATTACCGGGGAATCACGTGGAAATTGCGTGTCAATCACGTGGGAATAAGGTGGGAATCACGTGTCAATCACGTGGGAATCACGTGGGAATCACTTGTCAAACATATGGGAATTAGGTGGGAATCACGTGTCAATCACGTGGAAATCACGAGGGAGTCACGTGGGAATCCCGTGGGAATCACGTGTCAATCACGTGGGAATCACGTGGGAATGTGTCAATCAAGCGGGAATCACGTGGGAATCATGTGTCAATCACATGGAACTCACGTGGGAATCACGTGGCAATCACGTGGCAATCACGAGGCAATTACGTGTCAATCACGTGGGAATCACGTGGGAATAACGTGTCAATCACGTGGGAATCACGTGGGAATCACGTGTCAATCACGAGGGAAACACGAGGGAGTCACGTGGGAATCCCGTGGGAATCACGTGTCAATCACGTGGGAATCACGTGGGAATGTGTCAATCACGTGGGAATCAGGTGGGAATCACGTGTCAACCACTTGTTAATTAGGTGGGAATCACGTGTCAATCACGTGGGAATCACGAGGGAGTCACGTGGGAATCCCGTGGGAATCACGTGTCAATCACGTGGGAATCACGTGGGAATGTGTCAATTACGTGGGAATCACGTGGGAATCACGTGTCAATCACGTGGGAATAAGGTGGGAATCACGTGTCAATCACGTGGGAATCACGAGGGAGTCACGTGGGAATCCCGTGGGAGTCACCTGTCAATCACGTGGGAATCACGTGTTAATCACAGGGGAATCACGTGAGAATCACGTGGGAATCACGGGGTAATCACGTGTAAATCACGTGGGAATCACGAGGGAGTCACGTGGGAATCTCGTGGGAGTCACGTGTAAATCACGTGGGAATCACGTGGGAATGTGTCAATCACGTGGGAATCACGTGGGAATCACGTGGCAATCACGTGGGAATTAGGTGGAAATCACGTATCAATCACGTGGGAATCACGAGGGAGTCACGTTGGAATCCCGTGGGAGTCACCTGTCAATCACGTGGGAATCACGTGTCAATCACAGGGGAATCACGTGAGAATCACGTGGGAATCACGTGGGAATCACGTGTAAATCACGTGGGAATCATGTGTCAATCACATGGGACTCACGTGGGAATCACGTGTCAGTCACGTGGCAATCACGAGGGAATCACGTGTCAATCACGTGGGAATCACGTGGGAATCACGTGTCAATCTCGTGGGAATCACGTGGGAATCACGTGTCAATCACGTGGTAATTAGGTTGGAATTACGAGGGAATCACATGTCAATCACGTGGGAATTAGGTTGGAATCCCGTGTAAATCACGTGGCAATCACGAGGGAGTCACATGTCAATCACGTGGGAATTAGGTTGGAATCAAGTGTCAATCACGTGGGAATCACGAGGGAGTCACATGGGAATACCGTGGGAATCACGTGTAAATCACGTGGGAATCATGTGTCAATCACATGGGACTCACGTGGGAATCACGTGTCAATCACGTGGGAATCACTTGGGATTCACGTGTCAATCACGTGGGAATTAGGTTGGAATCACGTGTCAATCACGTGGGAATCACGAGGGAGTCACGTGGGAATCCCTTGGGAATCACGTGTCAATCACGTGGGAATCACGTGGGAATGTGTCAATCACGTGGGAATCACGTGGGAATCACGTGTCAAACACGTGGGAATTAGGTGGGAATCACGTGTCAATCACGTGGGAATCACGAGGGAATCACGTGGGAATCCCGTGGGAATCACGTGCCAATCACGTGGGAGTCACGTGAGAATCAGGTTGGAATCACGTGTCAAACACGTGGGAATTAGGTGGGAATCACGTGTCAATCACGTGGGAATCACGAGGGAGTCACGTGTGAATCCCGTGGGAATCACGTGTCAATCACGTGGGAATCACGTGGGAATGTGTCAATTACCTGGGAATCACGTGGAAATCGCGTGTCAATCACGTGGGAATAAGGTGGGAATCACGTGTCAATCACGTGGGAATCACGTGGGAATCACTTGTCAAACACAGGGTAATTAGGTGGGAATCACGTGTCATTCACGTGGAATTCACGAGGGAGTCACGTGGGAATCCCGAGGGAATCATGTGTCAATCACGTGGGAATCACGTGGGAATGTGTCAATCAAGTGGGAATCACGTGGGAATCATGTGTCAATCACATGGGACTCACGTGGGAATCACGTGTCAATCACGTGGCAATCACGACGTGATCAGGTGTCAATCACGTGGGAATCACGTGGGAATCACGTGTCAATCACGTGGGAATCACGTGGGAATCATGTGTCAATCATGTGGGAATTAGGTGGGAATCACGTGTCAATCACGAGGGAAACACAGGGAGTCACCTGGGAATCCCGTGGTAATCACGTGTCAATCACGTGGGAATCCCGTGGGAATCACGTGTCAATCACGTGGGAATCAGGTGGGAATCACGTGTCAAACACATGGTAATTATGTGGGAATCACGTGTCAATCACGTGGGAATCACGAGGGAGTCACGTGGGAATCCCGTGGGAATCACGTGTCAATCACGTGGGAATCACGTGGGAATGTGTCAATCACGTGGGAATCACGTGGGAATCACGTGTCAATCACGTGGGAATCACGAGGAAGTCACGTGGGAATCCCGTGGGAGTCACGTGTCAATCACGTGGGAATCACGTGGGAATGTGTCAATCACGTGGGAATCACGTGGGAGTCACGTGGCAATCATGTGGGAATTAGGTGGAAATAACGTATCAATCACGTGAGAATCACGAGGGAGTCACGTTGGAATCCCGTGGGAGTCACCTGTCAATCACGTGGGAATCATGTGTCAATCACAGGGGAATCACGTGAGAATCACGTGGGAATCACGTGGTAATCACGTGTAAATCACGTGGGAATCATGTGTCAGTCACATGGGACTCACGTGGGAATCACGTGTCAGTCACGTGGCAATCACGAGGGAATCACGTGTCAATCACGTGGGAATCACGTGTCAATCACGTGGGAATCACGTGGGAATCACGTGTCAATCACGTGGGAATTAGGTGGGAATGACGTGTCAATCACGTGGGAATCACGAGGGAGTCACGTGGGAATCCCGTGGGAGTCACGTGTCAACCACGTGGGAATCACGTGGGAATGTGTCAATCACGTGGGAATCACGTGGGAATCACGTGGCAATCACGTGGGAATTAGGTGGAAATCACGTATCAATCACATGGGAATCACGAGGGAGTCACGTTGGAATCCCGTGGGAGTCACCTGTCAATCACGTGGGAATCACGTGTCAATCACAGGGGAATCACGTGAGAGTCACGTGGGAATCACGTGGTAATCACGTGTAAATCACGTGGGAATCATGTGTCAGTCACATGGGACTCACGTGGGAATCACGTGTCAGTCACGTGGCAATCACGAGGGAATCACGTGTCAATCACGTGGGAATCACGTGGGAATCACGTGTCAATCACGTGGGAATCACGTGGGAATCACGTGTCAATCACGTGGGAATTAGGTAGGAATGACGTGTCAATCACGTGGGAATCACGAGGGAGTCACGTGGGAATCCCGTGAGAATCACGTGTCAATCACGGGGAAATCACGTGTCAATCACTTGGGAATTAGGTTGGAATCACGTGTCAATCACGTGGCAATCACGAGGGAGTCACAAGTCAATCACGTGGGAATTAGGTTGGAATCAAGTGTCAATCACGTGGGAATCACGAGGGAGTCACGTGGGAATCCCGTGGGATTCACGTGTAAATCACGTGGGAATCATGTGTCAATCACATGGGACTCACGTGGGAATCACGTGTCAATCACGTGGGAATCACTTGGGATTCACGTGTCAATCACGTGGGAATTAGGTTGGAATCACGTGTCAATCACAATGGAATCACGAGGGAGACACTTGGGAATCCCGTGGGAATCACGTGTCAATCACGTGGGAATCACGTGGGAATGTGTCAATCACGTGGGAATCACGTGGGAATCACGTGTCAAACACGTGGGAATTACGTGGGAATCACATGTCAATCACGTGGGAATTAGGTTGGAATCACATGTCAATCACGTGGGAATCACGAGGGAGTCACGTGGGAATCCCGTGGAAATCACGTTCAATCACGTGGGAATAACGTGGGAATGTGTCAATCACGTGGGAATCACGTGGGAATCACGTGTCAAACACGTGGGAATTAGGTGGGAATCACGTGTCAATCACGTGGGAATCACGTGGGAATGTGTCAATCACGTGAGAATCACGTGGGAATCACGTGTCAATCACGTGGGAATTAGGTGGGAATCACGTGTCAATCACGTGGGAGTCACAAGTGAGTCACGTGAAAATCCCGTGGGAATCACGTGTCAATCACGTGGGAATCACGTGGGAATGTGTCAATCACGTGCCAATCACGTAGGAATCACGTGTCAATCACGTGGGAATCATGAGGGAGTCACGTGGGAATCCCGTGGGAATCACGTGTCAATCACGTGGGAATCACGTGGGAATGTGTCAATCACGTGGGAATCAGGTGGGAATCACGTGTCAAACACGTGGGAAATAGGTGGGAATCACGTGTCAATCACGTGGGAATCACGAGGGAGTCACGTGGGAATCCCTTGGATATCACGTGTCAATCACGTGGGAATCACGTGGGAATGTGTCAATTACGTGGGAATCACGTGGGAATCACGTGTCAATCACATGGGGATAAGGTGGGAATCACTTGTCAATCACGTGGGAATCACGAGGGAGTCACGTGGGAATCCCGTGGGAATCACGTGTCAAACACGTGGGAATCACGTGGGAATGTGTCAATCACGTGGGAATCACGTGGGAATCACGTGTCAATCACGTGGGAATCACGTGGGAATGTGTCAATCACGTGGGAAACACGTGTCAATCACATGGGTATTAGGTGGGAATACTTGTCAATCACGTGGGAATCACGTGTCAATCACATGGGAATCACGTGAGAATCACGTGGGAATCACGTGGGAATCACGTGGGAATCACGTGGGAATCATGTGTCAATCACACGGGACTCACGTGGGAGTCACGTGAGAATCATGTGTCAATCACATGGGACTCACGTGGGAATCATGTGTCAATCACGTGGCAATCACGAGGGAATCACGTGTCAATCACGTGGGAATCACGTGGGAATCACGTGTCGATATCGTGAGAATCACGTGGGAATCACATGGGAATCACGTGTCAATCACGTGGGAATCACGAGGGAATCACGTGTCAATCACGTGTGAATCACGGGAGAGTCAAGTTCGAATCACGTGGTAATTACGTTGGAATCATGTGGGAATCACGTGTCAATCCCGTGGGAATCACGTGGGAATGTGTCAATCACGTGGGAATCACGTGTCAATCACATGGGAATTAGGTGGGAATACTTGTCAATCACGTGGGAATCACGTGTCAATCACATGGGAATCACGTGAGAATCACGTGGGAATCACGTGGGAATCACGTGGGAATCACGTGGGAATCATGTGTCAATCACACGGGACTCACGTGGGAGTCACGTGAGAATCATGTGTCAATCACATGGGACTCACGTGGGAATCATGTGTCAATCACGTGGCAATCAGGAGGGAATCACGTGTCAATCACGTGGGAATCACGTGGGAATCACGTGTCAATCACGTGGGAATCACGTGGGAATCACGTGTCAATCACGTGGGAATTAGGTGGGAATCACGTGTCAATCACGTGGGAGTCACGAGGGAGTCACGTGGGAATCCCTTGGGAATCACGTGTCAATCAAGGGGGAAAAACGTGGGAATGTGTCAATCACGTGGGAATCACGTGGGAATCACGTGTCAATCACGTGGGAATTAGGTGGGAATCACGTGTCAATCACGTGGGAATCACGAGGGAGTCACGTGGGAATCCCGTGGGAATCACCTGTCAATCACGTGGGAATCACGTGTCCATCACATGGGAATCACGTGAGAATCACGTGGGAATCACGTGGGAATCACGTGTAAATCACGTGGGAATCATGTGTCAATCACATGGGACTCACATGGGAATCACGTGTCAATCACGTGGGAATCACGTGGGAATGTGTCAATCACGTGGGAATCATGTGGGAATCACTTGTCATTTACGGGGGAATCACGTGGGAATGACGTGGGAATCACGTGTCAATCACGTGGAAATCATGAGGGAGTCACGTGGGAATCCCGTGTGAATCACGTGTCAATCACGTGGGAATCACGTGGGAATGTGTCAATCACGTGGGAATCATGTGGGAATCACGTGAGAATCATGTGTCAATCACATGGGACTCACGTGGGAATCATGTGTCAATCACGTGGCAATCACGAGGGAATCACGTGTCAATCACGTGGGAATCACGTGGGAATCACGTGTCAATCCCGTGGGAATCACGTGCGAATCAAGTGTCAATCACGAGGAACCATGTGGGAATCACGTGGGAATCACGTGTCAATCACGTGGGAATCACGTGTCAAACACGTGGGAATTAGGTGGGAATCACGTGTCAATCACGTGATAATCACGAGGGAGTCACGTGGAAATCCCGTGGGAATCACGTGTCAATCACGTGGGAATCACGTGGGAATGTGTCAATCACGTGCGAATCACGTGGGAATCACGTGTCAATCACGTGGGAATCATGAGGGAGTCACGTGGGAATCCCGTGGGTATCACGTGTCAATCACGTGGGAATCACGTGGGAATATGTCAATCACGTGGGAATCAGGTGTGAATCACGTGTCAAACAAGTTGGAATTAGGTGGGAATCACGTGTCAATCACGTGAGAATCACGAGGGAGTCACATGGGAATCCCGTGGGAATCACGTGTCAATCACATGGGAATCATGTGGGAATGTGTCAATTACGTGGGAATCACGTGGGTATCACGTGTCAATCACGTGGGGATAAGGTGGGAATCACTTGTCAATCACGTGGGAATCACGAGGGAGTCACGTGGGAATCCCGTGGGAATCACGTGTCAATCATGTGGTAATCAAGTGGGTATGTGTCAATCACATGGGAATCACGTGTCAATCACGTGGGAATTAGGTGGGAATCACGTGTCAATCACGTGGGAATCACGTGTCAATCACATGGGAATCACGTGGGAATCACTTGGGAATGACGTGTAAATCACGTGGGAATCATGTGTCAATCACATGGGACTCACGTGTGAATCACGTGAGAATCATGTGTCAATCACATGGGACTCACGTGGTAATCATGTGTCAATCACGTGGCAATCACGAGGGAATCACGTGTCAATCACGTGGGAATCATGTGGGAATCACGTGTCAATCAAGGGGGAATCACGTGTGAATGTGTCAATCACGTGGGAATCACATGGGAATTACGTGTCAATCACGTGGGAATTAGGTGGGAATCACGTGTCAATCACGTGGGAGTCACGAGGGAGTCACGTGGGAATCCATTGGGAATCACGTGTCAATCAAGGGGGAATCACGTGTGAATGTGTCAATCACGTGGGAATCACGTGGGAATCACGTGTCAATCACGTGGGAATTAGGTGGGAATCACGTGTCAATCACGTGGGAATCACGAGGGACTCACGTGGGAATCCCGTGGGAATCACTTGTCAATCACGTGGGAATCACGTGTCAATCACATGGGAATCACGTGGGAATCACGTGGGAATCACGTGTCAATCACGTGGGAATCACGTGGGAATCACCTGTCAATCACATGGGAATCACGTGGGAAGCACATGGGAATCACGTGAGAATCATGTGTCAATCTCGTGGGACTCAAGTGGGAATCACGTGTCAATCTCGTGGGACTCAAGTGGGAATCACGTGTCAATCACGTGGGAATGATGAGGGAATCACGTGTCAATCACGTGCGAATCAGGTGGGAATCACGTGTCAATCACGTGGGAATCACGTGTCAATCACGTGGGAATCACGTGGGAATCACCTGTCAATCACATGGGAATCACGTGGGAAGCACGTGGGAATCACGTGTCAATCACGTGGGAATTAGTTGGGAATCACGTGTCAATCACGTTGGAATCACTTGAGAATCACGTGGGAATCACGAGGGAATCACGTGTCAATCACGTGGGAATTAGGTTGGAATCACGTGTCAATCACGTGTCAATCACGAGGAAGTCACATGTCAATCACGGGGGAACTAGGTTGGAATCACGTGTCAATCACGTGGGAATCACGAGGGAGTCACATGGGAATCCCGTGGGAATCACGTGTCAATCACATGGGAATCATGTGGGAATGTGTCAATTACGTGGGAATCACGTGGGTATCACGTGTCAATCACGTGGGGATAAGGTGGGAATCACTTGTCAATCACGTGGGAATCACGAGGGAGTCACGTGGGAATCCCGTGGGAATCACGTGTCAATCATGTGGTAATCAAGTGGGTATGTGTCAATCACATGGGAATCACGTGTCAATCACGTGGGAATTAGGTGGGAATCACGTGTCAATCACGTGGGAATCACGTGTCAATCACATGGGAATCACGTGGGAATCACTTGGGAATGACGTGTAAATCACGTGGGAATCATGTGTCAATCACATGGGACTCACGTGTGAATCACGTGAGAATCATGTGTCAATCACATGGGACTCACGTGGGAATCATGTGTCAATCACGTGGCAATCACGAGGGAATCACGTGTCAATCACGTGGGAATCATGTGGGAATCACGTGTCAATCAAGGGGGAATCACGTGTGAATGTGTCAATCACGTGGGAATCACATGGGAATTACGTGTCAATCACGTGGGAATTAGGTGGGAATCACGTGTCAATCACGTGGGAGTCACGAGGGAGTCACGTGGGAATCCATTGGGAATCACGTGTCAATCAAGGGGGAATCACGTGTGAATGTGTCAATCACGTGGGAATCACGTGGGAATCACGTGTCAATCACGTGGGAATTAGGTGGGAATCACGTGTCAATCACGTGGGAATCACGAGGGACTCACGTGGGAATCCCGTGGGAATCACTTGTCAATCACGTGGGAATCACGTGTCAATCACATGGGAATCACGTGGGAATCACGTGGGAATCACGTGTCAATCACGTGGGAATCACGTGGGAATCACCTGTCAATCACATGGGAATCACGTGGGAAGCACATGGGAATCACGTGTAAATCACGTGGAAATCACGTGAGAATCATGTGTCAATCTCGTGGGACTCAAGTGGGAATCACGTGTCAATCACGTGGGAATGATGAGGGAATCACGTGTCAATCACGTGCGAATCAGGTGGGAATCACGTGTCAATCACGTGGGAATCACGTGTCAATCACGTGGGAATCACGTGGGAATCACCTGTCAATCACATGGGAATCACGTGGGAAGCACGTGGGAATCACGTGTCAATCACGTGGGAATTAGTTGGGAATCACGTGTCAATCACGTTGGAATCACTTGAGAATCACGTGGGAATCACGAGGGAATCACGTGTCAATCACGTGGGAATTAGGTTGGAATCACGTGTCAATCACGTGTCAATCACGAGGAAGTCACATGTCAATCACGGGGGAACTAGGTTGGAATCACGTGTCAATCACGTGGGAATCACGAGGGAGTCACATGGGAATCCCGTGGGAATCACGTGTCAATCACGTGGGAATCACGTGGGAATGTGTCAATCACGTGGGAACCACATGGGAATCACGTGTCAAACACGTGGGAATTAGGTGGGTGTCACGTGGGAATCCCGTGGGTATCACGTGTCAATCACGTGGGGATCACGAGGGAGTCACGTGGGAATCCCGTGGGAATCACGTGTCAATCACGTGGGAATCACGTGGGAATGTGTCAATCACGTGGGAATCATGTGGCAATCACGTGTCAATCACGTGGGAATCACAAGGGAGTCACGTGGGAATCCCGAGCGAATCACTTGTCAATCACGTGGTAATCACGTGGGAATGTGTCAATCACGTGGGAATCACGTGGGAATCACGTGTCAATCACGTGGGAATCACAAGGGAGTCACGTGGGAATCCCGTGGGAATCACGTGTCAATCACGTGGTAATCACGTGGGAATGTGTCAATCACATGGGACTCACGTGGCAATCACGTGTCAAACACGTGGGAATTAGGTGGGAATCACGTGTCAATCACGTGGGAATCACGAGGGAGTCACGTGGGAATCCCGTGGGAATCACGTGTAAATCACGTGGGAATCATGTGTCAATCACATGGGACTCACGTGGGAATCACGTGGTAATCACGTGTCGATATCGTGAGAATCACGTGGGAATCACGAGGGAATCACGTGTCAATCACGTGGGAATCACGAGGGAATCACGTGTCAATTACGTGGGAATCACATGGGAATCAAGTGTCAATCACGTGGGAATCACGAGGGAATCACGTGTCAATCACGTGGGAATCACGAGGGAGTCACGTGGGAATCCCGTGGGAATCACGTGTCAATCACGTGGGAATCACGTGGGAATGTGTCAATTATGTGGGAATCACGTGGGAATCACGTGTCAATCACGTGGGAATCACGTGTCAATCACGTGGGTATCACGAGGGATTCACGTGGGAATCCCGTGGGAATCACGTGTCAATCACGTGGTAATCACGTGTAAATGTGTCAATCACATGGGACTCACGTGGGAATCACGTGTCAAACACGTGGGAATTAGTTGGGAATCACGTGTCAATCACGTGGGAATCACGTGGGAATCACGTGTCGATATCGTGAGAATCACGTGGGAATCACATGGGAATCACGTGTCAATCACGTGGTAATCACGAGGGAATCACGTGTCAATTACGTGGGAATGACATGGGAATCACGTGTCAATCACGTGGGAATCACGAGGGAATCACGTGTCAATCACGTGGGAATCACGGGAGAGTCAAGTTCGAATCACGTGGTAATTACGTTGGAATCATGTGGGAATCACGTGTCAATCCCGTGGGAATCACGTGCGAATCAAGTGTCAATCACGAGGAATCACGTGGGAATCCCGTGGGAATCACGTGTCAATCACGTGGGAATCACGTGGGAATGTGTCAATCACGTGGGAATCACGTGTCAATCACATGGGAATTAGCTGGGAATACTTGTCAATCACGTGGGAATCACGTGTCAATCACATGGGAATCACGTGAGAATCACGTGGGAATCACGTGGGAATCACGTGGGAATCATGTGTCAATCACACGGGACTCACGTGGGAATCACGTGAGAATCATGTGTCAATCACATGGGACTCACGTGGGAATCATGTGTCAATCACGTGGCAATCACGAGGGAATCACGTGTCAATCACGTGGGAATCACGTGGGAATCACGTGTCAATCACGTGGGAATCACGTGTCAATCACGTGGGAATTAGGTGGGAATCACGTGTCAATCACGTGGGAGTCACGAGGGAGTCACGTGGGAATCCCTTGGGAATCACGTGTCAATCAAGGGGGAAAAACGTGGGAATGTGTCAATCACGTGGGAATCACGTGGGAATCACGTGTCAATCACGTGGGAATTAGGTGGGAATCACGTGTCAATCACGTGGGAATCACGAAGGAGTCACGTGGGAATCCCGTGGGAATCACCTGTCAATCACGTGGGAATCACGTGTCAATCACATGGGAATCACGTGAGAATCACGTGGGAATCACGTGGGAATCACGTGTAAATCACGTGGGAATCATGTTTCAATCACATGGGACTCACATGGGAATCACGTGTCAATCACGTGGGAATCACGTGGGAATGTGTCAATCACGTGGGAATCATGTGGGAATCACTTGTCATTTACGGGGGAATCACGTGGGAATGACGTGGGAATCACGTGTCAATCACGTGGAAATCATGAGTGAGTCACGTGGGAATCCCGTGTGAATCACGTGTCAATCACGTGGGAATCACGTGGGAATGTGTCAATCACGTGGGAATCATGTGGGAATCACGTGAGAATCATGTGTCAATCACATGGGACTCACGTGGGAATCATTTGTCAATCACGTGGCAATCACGAGGGAATCACGTGTCAATCACGTGGGAATCACGTGGGAATCACGTGTCAATCCCTTGGGAATCACGTGCGAATCAAGTGTCAATCACGAGGAACCATGTGGGAATCACGTGGGAATCACGTGTCAGTCACAGGGGAATCACGTGTTAATCACGTGGAAATCCCGTGGAAATCACGTGTCAATCACGTGGGAATCACGTGGGAATGTGTCAATCACGTGGGAATCAGTGTCAATCACTTGGGAATTAGGTGGGAATACTTGTCAATCAGGTGGGAATCACGACGGAGTCACGTGGGAATCCTGTGTGAATCACCTGTCCATCACGTGGGAATCACGTGTCAATCACATGGGAATCACGTGAGAATCACGTGGGAATCACGTGAGAATCACGTGGGAATCATGTGTCAATCACATGGGTCTCACGTGGGAATCACGTGAGAATCATGTATCAATCACATGGGACTCACATGGGAATCATGTGTCAATCACGTGGCAATCACGAGGGAATCACGTGTCAATCACGTGGGAATCACATGTCAATCACGTGGGAATCACGTGGGAATCACGTGTCAATCACGTGGGAATTAGGTGGGAATCACGTGTCAATCACGTGGGAGTCACGAGGGAGTCACGTGGGAATCCCTTGGGAATCACGAGTCAATCAAGGGGGAATCACGAGGCAGTGTGTCAATCACGTGGGAATCACGTGGGGATCACGTGTCAATCAGGTGGGAATCACGAGGGTGTCACATGGGAATCCCGTGGGAATCACCTGTCAATCACGTGGGAATCACGTGTCAATCACATGGGAATCACGTGAGAATCACGTGGGAATCACGTGGGAATCACTTGTAAATCACGTGGGAATCATGTGTCAATCACATGGGACTCACGTGGGAATCACGTGTCAATCACGTGGGAATCACGTGGGAATGTGTTAATCACGTGGGAATCATGTGGGAATCACTTTTCATTTACGTGGGAATCACGTGGGTATGACGTGGGAATCACGTGTCAATCACGTGGAAATCACGAGGGAGTCACGTGGGAATCCCGTGTGAATCACGTGTCAATCACGTGGGAATCACGTGGGAATGTGTCAATCACGTGGGAATCATGTGGGAATCACTTGTCATTTACGTGGGTATCATGGGGGAATGATGCGGGAATCACGTGTCAATCACGTGGGAATCACGTGGGAATATTTCAATCACGTGGGTATCATGTGGGAATCACTTGTCATATACGTGGGAATCACGTGGGAATGACGTGGGAATCTCGTGTCAATCACGTGGAAATCACGAGGGAGTCACGTGGGAATCCCGTGTGAATCACGTGTCAATCACGTGGGAATCACGTGGGAATGTGTCAAACACGTGGGAATCATGTGGGAATCACTTGTCATTCACGTGGGTATCACGTGGGAATGACGCGGGAATCACGTGTCAGTCACGTGAAAATCACGTGGGAATAACCTGTCAATCACATGGGAATCACGGGGGAAGCACGTGGGAATCACGTGGAAATCACGTGGGAATCATGTGTCAATCACGTGGGACTCACGTGGGAATCACGTGTCAATCACATGGGAATCACGAGGGAATCACGTGTCAATCACGTGCGAATCAGGTGGGAATCACGTGTCAATCACGTGGAAATCACGTGTCAATCATGTGGGAATCACGAGGGAATCACCTGTAAATCACGTGGAAATCACGGGGGAATCACGTGTCAATCACGTGGGAATCACGAGGGAATCACGTGTCAATCACGTTGGAATCACGTGAGAATCACGTGGGAATCACGAGGGAATCACGTGTCAATCACGTGGGAATCAGGTTGGAGTCACGTGTCAATCACGTGGCAATCACGAGGGAGTCTCATGTCAATCACGTGGGAATTAGGTTGGAATCACGTGTCAATCACGTGGGAATCACGAGGGAGTCACGTGGGAATCCCATGGGAATCACATGTAAATCACGTGGGAATCATGTGTCAATCACATGGGACTCACTTGGGAATCACGTGTCAATCACGTGAAAATAACGTGGGAATCACGTGTCAATCACGTGGGAATTAGGTTGGAATCACGTGTCAATCACGTGGGAATCACGAGGGAGTCACTTGGGAATCCCGTGGGAATCACGTTCAATCACGTGGGAATAACGTGGGAATGTGTCAATCACGTGGGAATCACGTGGGAATCACGTGTCAAACACGTGGGAATTAGGTGGGAATCACGTGTCAATCATGTGGGAATCACGAGGGAATCACGAGGGAGTCACGTGGGAATCCCGTGGGAATCACGTGTCAATCTCGTGGGAATCACGTGGGAATGTGTCAATCACGTGGGAATCACGTGGCAATCACGTGTCAATCACGAGGGAATCACGAGGAAGTCACGTGGGTATCCGGTGGGAATCACGTGTCAATCACGTGGGAATCACGTGGGAATGTGTCAATTACGTGGGAATCACGTGGGAATCACGTGTCAATCACGTGGGGATAAGGTGGGAATCACTTGTCAATCACGTGGGAATCACGAGGGAATCACGTGGGAATCCCGTGGGAATCACGTGTCAATCACGGGGGAATCACGAGGGAATGTGTCAATCAAGTGGGAATCCCGTGGGAATCACGTGTCAATCACGTGGTAATCACGTGGGAATGTGTCAATCACGTGGGAATCACGTGGCAATCCCGTGGCAATCACGTGGGAATCACGAGGGAGTCACGTGGGAATCCCGTAGGAATCACATGTCAATCACATGGTAATCACGGGGGAATGTGTCAATCACGTGGGAATCACGTGGGAATCACGTGTCAATCACGTGGGAATTAGGTGGAAATCACGTGTCAATCACGTGGGAATCACGTGAGAATCACGTGGGAATCACGAGGGAATCACATGTCAATCACGTGGGAATTAGGTTGGAATCACGTGTCAATCACGTGGCAATCACGAGGGAGTCACATGTCAATCACGTGGGAATTAGGTTGGAATCAAGTGTCAATCACGTGGGAATCACGAGGGCGTCACGTGGGAATCCCGTGGGAATCACGTGTAAATAACGTGGGAATCATGTGTCAGTCACATGGGACTCACGTGGGAATCACGTGTCAATCACGTGGGAATTAGGTTGGAATCACGTGTTAATCACGTGGGAATCACGAGGGAGTCACGTGGGAATCCCGTGGGAATCACGTGTCAATCACGTGCGAATCACGTGGGAATGTGTCAATCACGTGGGAATCATGTGGGAATCACTTGTCATTTACGTGGGTATCACGTGGGTATGAGAAGGGAATCACGTGTCAATCACGTGGGAATTAGGTTGGAATCACGTGACAATCACGTGGGAATCACGAGGGAGTCACGTGGGAATCCCGTGGAAATCACCTGTCAATCACGTGGGAATCACGTGTCAATCACATGGGAGTCACGTGAGAATCACGTGGGAATCACGTGGGAATCACGTGTAAATCACGTGGGAATCATGTGTCAATCACATGGGACTCACGTGGGAATCACGTGTCAATCACGTGGGAATCACGTGGGAATCACGTGACAATCACGTGGCAATCACATGGGAATCACATGGGAATCACGTGGGAATCACGTGGGAATCACGTGGGAATCACGTGTCAATCAAGTGGGAATCACGTGTCAATCACGTGGGTATCACGTGGGAATGTGTCAATCACGTGGGAATCATGTGGGAATCACTTGTCATTTACGTGGGAATCACGTGGGTATGACATGGGAATCACGTGTCAATCACGGGGGAATTAGGTTGGAATCACGTGTCAATCACGTGGGAATCACGAGGGAGTCACGTGGGAATCCCGTGGGAATCACGTGTCATTCACGTGGGAATCACGTGGGAATCACGTGTCAATCATATGGGAATTAGGTGGGAATCACGTGTCAATCACGTGGGAGTCACGAGGGAGTCACATTGGAATCCCTTGGGAATCACGTGTCAATCAAGGGGGAATCACGTGGCAATGTGTCAATCACGTGGGAATCACGTGGGAATCACGTGTCAATCACGTGGGAATTAGGTGGGAATCACGTATCAATCACGTGGGAATCACGAGGGAGTCACGTGGGAATCACGTGGGAATCACCTGTCAATCACATGGGAATCACGTGTCAATCACATGGGAATCACGTGAGAATCACGTGGGAATCACGTGGGAATCACGTGTAAATCACGTGGGAATCATGTGTCAATCACATGGGACTCACGTGGGAATCACGTGTCAATCACGTGGGAATCACGTGGGAATATGTCAATCACGTGGGAATCATGTGGGAATCACTTGTTATATACGTGGGAATCACGTGGGAATGTGTCAATCACGTGGGAATCACGTGGGAATCACATGTCAAACACGTGGGAATTAGGTGGGAATCACGTGTCAATCACGTGGGAATCACGAGGGAATCATGAGGGAATCCCGTGGGAATCATGTGCCAATCACGTGGGAATCACGTGGGAATGTGTCAATCACGTGAGAATCACGTGGGAATCACGTGTCAATCACGTGGGAATTAGGTGGGAATCACGTGTCAATCACGTGGGAATCACGTGGGAATCACATGTTAATCACGTGGGAATCCCGTGGGAATCACGTGTCAATCACGTGGGAATCACGTGGGAATGTGTCAATCACGTGGGAATCACGTGTCAATCACAATCACGTCGGAATTAGGTGGGAATACTTGTCAGTCACGTGGGAATCACGTGGGAATCACATGTTAATCACGTGGGAATCCCGTGGGAATCATGTGCCAATCACGTGGGAATCACGTGGGAATGTGTCAATCACGTGAGAATCACGTGGGAATCACGTGTCAATCACGTGGGAATTAGGTGGGAATCACGTTTCAATCACGTGGGACTCACGAGGGAGTCACATGGGAATCCCGTGGGAATCACCTGTCAATCACGTGGGAATCACGTGTCAATCACATTGGAATCACGTGAGAATCACGTGGGAATCACGTGGGAATCACGTGTAAATCACGTGGGAATCATGTGTTAATCACATGGGTCTCACGTGGGATCACGTGTCAATCACGTGGGAATCACGTGGGAATGTATCAATCACGTGGGAATCATGTGGGAATCACTTGTCATTTACGTGGGAATCACGTGGGAATGACGTGGGAATCACGTGTGAATCACGTGGAAATCACGAGGGAGTCACGTGGGAATCCCATGTGAATCACGTGTCAATCACGTGGGAATCACGTGGGAATGTGTCAATCACATGGGAATCATGTGGGAATCACTTGTCATTTACGTGGGTATCACGTGGGAATAACGTGGGAATCACGTGTCAATCACGTGGAAATCACGTGGGAATAACCTGTCAATCACATGGGAATCACGTGGGAAGCACGTGGGAATCACGTGTCAATCACGTGCGAATCAGGTGGGAATCACGTGTCAATCCCGTGGGAATCACGTGTCAATCACGTGGGAATCACGAGGGAATCACGTGTCCATCACGTGGGAATCACGAGGGAATCACGTGTAAATCACGTGGGAATCACGTGGGAATCACGTGTTAATCACGTGGGAATCCCGTGGGAATCACGTGTCAATCACGTGTGAATCACGTGGGAATGTGTCAATCACGTGGGAATCACGTGTCAATCACGTCGGAATTAGGTGGGAATACTTGTCAATCATGTGGGAATCACGACGGAGTCACGTGGGAATCCTGTGGGAATCACCTGTCAATCACGTGGGAATCACGTGTCAATCACATGGGAATCACGTGAGAATCACGTGGGAATCACGTGGGAATCACGTGGGAATCACGTGGGAATCATGTGTCAATCACATGGGACTCACGTGGGAATCCTGTGTCAATCAGGTGGCAATCACGAGGGAATCACGTGTCAATCACGTGGGAATCACGTGGGAATCACGTGTCAATCACGTGGGAATTAGGTGGAAATCACGTGTCAATCACGTGGGAGTCACGAGGGAGTCACATGGGAATCACTTGGGAATCACGTGTCAATCAAGGGGGAATCACGTGGCAATGTGTCAATCACGTGGGAATCACGTGGGAATCACGTGTCAATCACGTGGGAATTAGGTGGGAATCACGTGTCAATCACGTGGGAATCACGAGGGAGTCACGTGGGAATCCCGTGGGAATCACCTGTCACTCACGTGGGAATCACGTGTCAATCACATGGGAATCACGTGAGAATCACGTGGGAATCACGTGGGAATCACGTGTAAATCACGTGGGAATCATGTGTCAATCACATGGGACTCACGTGGGAATCACGTGTCAATCACGTGGGAATCACGTGGGAATATTTCAATCACGTGGGTATCATGTGGGAATCACTTGTCATATACGTGGGAATCACGTGGGAATGACGTGGGAATCTCGTGTCAATCACGTGGAAATCACGAGGGAGTCACGTGGGAATCCCGTGTGAATCACGTGTCAATCACGTGGGAATCACGTGGGAATGTGTCAAACACGTGGGAATCATGTGGGAATCACTTGTCATTTACGTGGGTATCACGTGGGAATGACGCGGGAATCACGTGTCAGTCACGTGAAAATCACGTGGGAATAACCTGTCAATCACATGGGAATCACGGGGGAAGCACGTGGGAATCACGTGGAAATCACGTGGGAATCATGTGTCAATCACGTGGGACTCACGTGGGAATCACGTGTCAATCACATGGGAATCACGAGGGAATCACGTGTCAATCACGTGCGAATCAGGTGGGAATCACGTGTCAATCACGTGGGAATCACGTGTCAATCATGTGGGAATCACGAGGGAATCACCTGTAAATCACGTGGAAATCACGGGGGAATCACGTGTCAATCACGTGGGAATCACGAGGGAATCACGTGTCAATCACGTTGGAATCACGTGAGAATCACGTGGGAATCACGAGGGAATCACGTGTCAATCACGTGGGAATCAGGTTGGGGTCACGTGTAAATCACGTGGCAATCACGAGGGAGTCTCATGTCAATCACGTGGGAATTAGGTTGGAATCACGTGTCAATCACGTGGGAATCACGAGGGAGTCACGTGGGAATCCCATGGGAATCACATGTAAATCACGTGGGAATCATGTGTCAATCACATGGGACTCACTTGGGAATCACGTGTCAATCACGTGAAAATAACGTGGGAATCACGTGTCAATCACGTGGGAATTAGGTTGGAATCACGTGTCAATCACGTGGGAATCACGAGGGAGTCACTTGGGAATCCCGTGGGAATCACGTTCAATCACGTGGGAATAACGTGGGAATGTGTCAATCACGTGGGAATCACGTGGGAATCACGTGGCAAACACGTGGGAATTAGCTGGGAATCACGTGTCAATCACGTGGGAATCACGAGGGAATCACGAGGGAGTCACGTGGGAATCCCGTGGGAATCACGTGTCAATCTCGTGGGAATCACGTGGGAATGTGTCAATCACGTGGGAATCACGTGGCAATCACGTGTCAATCACGAGGGAATCACGAGGAAGTCACGTGGGTATCCGGTGGGAATCACGTGTCAATCACGTGGGAATCACGTGGGAATGTGTCAATTACGTGGGAATCACGTGGGAATCACGTGTCAATCACGTGGGGATAAGGTGGGAATCACTTGTCAATCACGTGGGAATCACGAGGGAATCACGTGGGAATCCCTTGGGAATCACGTGTCAATCACGTGGTAATCACGTGGGAATGTGTCAATCACGTGGGAATCACGTGGCAATCCCGTGGCAATCACGTGGGAATCACGAGGGAGTCACGTGGGAATCCCGTAGGAATCACATGTCAATCACGTGGTAATCACGGGGGAATGTGTCAATCACGTGGGAATCCCGTGGGAATCACGTGTCAATCACGTGGGAATTAGGTGGAAATCACGTGTCAATCACGTGGGAATCACGTGAGAATCACGTGGGAATCACGAGGGAATCACATGTCAATCACGTGGGAATTAGGTTGGAATCACGTGTCAATCACGTGGCAATCACGAGGGAGTCACATGTCAATCACGTGGGAATTAGGTTGGAATCAAGTGTCAATCACGTGGGAATCACGAGGGCGTCACGTGGGAATCCCGTGGGAATCACGTGTAAATCACGTGGGAATCATGTGTCAGTCACATGGGACTCACGTGGGAATCACGTGTCAATCACGTGGGAATTAGGTTAGAATCACGTGTTAATCACGTGGGAATCACGAGGGAGTCACGTGGGAATCCCGTGGGAATCACGTGTCAATCACGTGCGAATCACGTGGGAATGTGTCAATCACGTGGGAATCATGTGGGAATCACTTGTCATTTACGTGGGTATCACGTGGGTATGAGAAGGGAATCACGTGTCAATCACGTGGGAATTAGGTTGGAATCACGTGACAATCACGTGGGAATCACGAGGGAGTCACGTGGGAATCCCGTGGAAATCACCTGTCAATCACGTGGGAATCACGTGACAATCACATGGGAGTCACGTGAGAATCACGTGGGAATCACGTGGGAATCACGTGTAAATCACGTGGGAATCATGTGTCAATCACATGGGACTCACGTGGGAATCACGTGTCAATCACGTGGGAATCACGTGGGAATCACGTGACAATCACGTGGCAATCACATGGGAATCACATGGGAATCACGTGGGAATCACGTGGGAATCACGTGGGAATCACGTGTCAATCAAGTGGGAATCACGTGTCAATCACGTGGGTATCACGTGGGAATGTGTCAATCACGTGGGAATCATGTGGGAATCACTTGTCATTTACGTGGGAATCACGTGGGTATGACATGGGAATCACGTGTCAATCACGGGGGAATTAGGTTGGAATCACGTGTCAATCACGTGGGAATCACGAGGGAGTCACGTGGGAATCCCGTGGGAATCACGTGTCAATCACGTGGGAATTAGGCGGAAATCACGTTTGAATCACGTGGGAATCACGTGAGAATCACGTGGGAATCACGAGGGAATCACGTGTCAATCACGTCGGAATTAGGTTGGAATCACGTGTCAATCACGTGGCAATCACGAGGGAGTCACATGTCAATCACGTGGGAATTAGGTTGGAATCAAGTGTCAATCACGTGAGAATCACGAGGGAGTCACGTGGGAATCCCCTGGGAATCACGTGTAAATCACGTGGGAATCATGTGTCAATCACATGGGACTCACGTGGGAATCACGTGTCAATCACTTGGGAATCACTTGGGATTCACGTGTCAATCACGTGGGAATTAGGTTGGAATCACGTGTCAATCACGTGGGAATCACGAGGGAGTCACGTGGGAATCCTGTGGGAATCACGTGTCAATCACGTGGGAATCACGTGGGAATGTGTCAATCACGTGGGAATCACGTGGGAATCACGTGTCAAACACGTGGGAATTACGTGGGAATCACGTGTCAGTAACGTGGGAATCACGAGGGAATCACGTGGGAATCCCGTGGGAATCACGTGCCAATCACGTGGGAATGACGTGGGAATCAGGTGGGAATCACGTGTCAAACACGTGGGAATTAGGTGGGAATCACGTGTCAATCACGTGGGAATCACGAGGGAGTCACGTGTGAATCCCGTGGGAATCACGTGTCAATCACGTGGGAATCACGTGGGAATGTGTCAATTACCGGGGAATCACGTGGAAATCGCGTGTCAATCACGTGGGAATAAGGTGGGAATCACGTGTCAATCACGTGGGAATCACGTGGGAATCACTTGTCAAACACATGGGAATTAGGTGGGAATCACGTGTCAATCACGTGGAAATCACGAGGGAGTCACGTGGGAATCCCGTGGGAATCACGTGTCAATCACGTGGGAATCACGTGGGAATGTGTCAATCAAGTGGGAATCACGTGGGAATCATGTGTCAATCACATGGAACTCACGTGGGAATCACGTGCCAATCACGTGGCAATCACGAGGCAATTACGTGTCAATCACGTGGGAATCACGTGGGAATGACGTGTCAATCACGTGGGAATCACGTGGGAATCACGTGTCAATCACGAGGGAAACACGAGGGAGTCACGTGGGAATCCCGTGGGAATCACGTGTCAATCACGTGGGAATCACGTGGGAATGTGTCAATCACGTGGGAATCAGGTGGGAATCACGTGTCAACCACTTGTTAATTAGGTGGGAATCACGTGTCAATCACGTGGGAATCACGAGGGAGTCACGTGGGAATCCCGTGGCAATCACGTGTCAATCACGTGGGAATCACGTGGGAATGTGTCAATTACGTGGGAATCACGTGGGAATCACGTGTCAATCACGTGGGAATAAGGTGGGAATCACGTGTCAATCACGTGGGAATCACGAGGGAGTCACGTGGGAATCCCGTGGGAGTCACCTGTCAATCACGTGGGAATCACGTGTCAATCACAGGGGAATCACGTGAGAATCACGTGGGAATCACGGGGTAATCACGTGTAAATCACGTGGGAATCACGTGGGAATCACGTGTAAATCACGTGGGAATCATGTGTCAATCACATGGGACTCACGTGGGAATCACGTGTCAGTCACGTGGCAATCACGAGGGAATCACGTGTCAATCACGTGGGAATCACGTGGGAATCACGTGTCAATCTCGTGGGAATCACGTGGGAATCACGTGTCAATCACGTGGTAATTAGGTTGGAATTACGAGGGAATCACATGTCAATCACGTGGGAATTAGGTTGGAATCCCGTGTAAATCACGTGGCAATCACGAGGGAGTCACATGTCAATCACGTGGGAATTAGGTTGGAATCAAGTGTCAATCACGTGGGAATCACGAGGGAGTCACATGGGAATACCGTGGGAATCACGTGTAAATCACGTGGGAATCATGTGTCAATCACATGGGACTCACGTGGGAATCACGTGTCAATCACGTGGGAATCACTTGGGATTCACGTGTCAATCACGTGGGAATTAGGTTGGAATCACGTGTCAATCACGTGGGAATCACGAGGGAGTCACGTGGGAATCCCTTGGGAATCACGTGTCAATCACGTGGGAATCACGTGGGAATGTGTCAATCACGTGGGAATCACGTGGGAATCACGTGTCAAACACGTGGGAATTAGGTGGGAATCACGTGTCAATCACGTGGGAATCACGAGGGAATCACGTGGGAATCCCGTGGGAATCACGTGCCAATCACGTGGGAGTCACGTGAGAATCAGGTTGGAATCACGTGTCAAACACGTGGGAATTAGGTGGGAATCACGTGTCAATCACGTGGGAATCACGAGGGAGTCACGTGTGAATCCCGTGGGAATCACGTGTCAATCACGTGGGAATCACGTGGGAATGTGTCAATTACCTGGGAATCACGTGGAAATCGCGTGTCAATCACGTGGGAATAAGGTGGGAATCACGTGTCAATCACGTGGGAATCACGTGGGAATCACTTGTCAAACACAGGGTAATTAGGTGGGAATCACGTGTCATTCACGTGGAATTCACGAGGGAGTCACGTGGGAATCCCGAGGGAATCACGTGTCAATCACGTGGGAATCACGTGGGAATGTGTCAATCAAGTGGGAATCACGTGGGAATCATGTGTCAATCACATGGGACTCACGTGGGAATCACGTGTCAATCACGTGGCAATCACGACGTGATCAGGTGTCAATCACGTGGGAATCACGTGGGAATCACGTGTCAATCACGTGGGAATCACGTGGGAATCATGTGTCAATCACGTGGGAATTAGGTGGGAATCACGTGTCAATCACGAGGGAAACACGAGGGAGTCACCTGGGAATCCCGTGGTAATCACGTGTCAATCACGTGGGAATCACGTGGGAATGTGTCAATCACGTGGGAATCAGGTGGGAATCACGTGTCAAACACATGGTAATTATGTGGGAATCACGTGTCAATCACGTGGGAATCACGAGGGAGTCACGTGGGAATCCCGTGGGAATCACGTGTCAATCACGTGGGAATCACGTGGGAATGTGTCAATCACGTGGGAATCACGTGGGAATCACGTGTCAATCACGTGGGAATAAGGTGGGAATCACGTGTCAATCACGTGGGAATCACGAGGGAGTCACGTGGGAATCCCGTGGGAATCACGTGTCAATCACGTGGGCATCACGTGGGAATGTGTCAATCACGTGGGAATCACGTGGGAATCACGTGTCAATCACGTGGGAATCACGAGAGAGTCACGTGGGAATCCCGTGGGAATCACGTGTCAATCATGTGTGAACCACGTGGGAATGTGTCAATGACGTGGGAATCATGTGGGAATCACGTGTCAATCACGTGGGAATCACGAGGAAGTCACGTGGGAATCCCGTGGGAGTCACGTGTCAATCACGTAGGAATCACGTGGGAATGTGTCAATCACGTGGGAATCACGTGGGAGTCACGTGGCAATCATGTGGGAATTAGGTGGAAATAACGTATCAATCACGTGAGAATCACGAGGGAGTCACGTTGGAATCCCGTGGGAGTCACCTGTCAATCACGTGGGAATCATGTGTCAATCACAGGGGAATCACGTGAGAATCACGTGGGAATCACGTGGTAATCACGTGTAAATCACGTGGGAATCATGTGTCAGTCACATGGGACTCACGTGGGAATCACGTGTCAGTCACGTGGCAATCACGAGGGAATCACGTGTCAATCACGTGGGAATCACGTGTCAATCACGTGGGAATCACGTGGGAATCACGTGTCAATCACGTGGGAATTAGTTGGGAATGACGTGTCAATCACGTGGGAATCACGAGGGAGTCACGTGGGAATCCCGTTGGAGTCACGTGTCAACCACGTGGGAATCACGTGGGAATGTGTCAATCACGTGGGAATCACGTGGGAATCACGTGGCAATCACGTGGGTATTAGGTGGAAATCACGTATCAATCACATGGGAATCACGAGGGAGTCACGTTGGAATCCCGTGGGAGTCACCTGTCAATCACGTGGGAATCACGTGTCAATCACAGGGGAATCACGTGAGAGTCACGTGGGAATCACGTGGTAATCACGTGTAAATCACGTGGGAATCATGTGTCAGTCACATGGGACTCACGTGGGAACCACGTGTCAGTCACGTGGCAATCACGAGGGAATCACGTGTCAATCACGTGGGAATTAGGTGGGAATCACGTGTCAATCACGTGGGAATCACGAGAGACTCACGTGGGAATCCCGTGGGAATCACTTGTCAATCACGTGGGAATCACGTGTCAATCACATGGGAATCATGTGGGAATCACGTGGGAATCACGTGTCAATCACGTGGGAATCACGTGGGAATCACCTGTCAATCACATGGGAATCACGTGGGAAGCACATGGGAATCACGTGTAAATCACGTGGGAATCACGAGGGAGTCACATGGGAATCCCGTGGGAATCACGTGTCAATCACGTGGGAATCACGTGGGAATGTGTCAATCACGTGGGAACCACATGGGAATCACGTGTCAAACACGGGGGAATTAGGTGGGTGTCACGTGGGAATCCCGTGGGTATCACGTGTCAATCACGTGGGGATCACGAGGGAGTCACGTGGGAATCCCGTGGGAATCACGTGTCAATCACGTGGGAATCACGTGGGAATGTGTCAATCACGTGGGAATCACGTGGCAATCACGTGTCAATCACGTGGGAATCACAAGGGAGTCACGTGGGAATCCCGAGGGAATCACTTGTCAATCACGTGGTAATCACGTGGGAATGTGTCAATCACGTGGGAATCACGTGGGAATCACGTGTCAATCACGTGGGAATCACAAGGGAGTCACGTGGGAATCCCGTGGGAATCACGTGTCAATCACGTGGTAAACACGTGGGAATGTGTCAATCACATGGGACTCACGTGGCAATCACGTGTCAAACACGTGGGAATTAGGTGGGAATCACGTGTCAATCACGTGGGGATCACGAGGGAGTCACGTGGGAATCCCGTGGGAATCACGTGTCAATCACGTGGGAATCACGTGGGAATGTGTCAATCACGTGGGAATCCCGTGGGAATCACGTGTAAATCACGTGGGAATCATGTGTCAATCACATGGGACTCACGTGGGAATCACGTGGTAATCACGTGTCGATATCGTGAGAATCACGTGGGAATCACGAGGGAATCACGTGTCAATCACGTGGGAATCACGAGGGAATCACGTGTCAATTACGTGGGAATCACATGGGAATCAAGTGTCAATCACGTGGGAATCACGAGGGAATCACGTGTCAATCACGTGGGAATCACGAGGGAGTCACGTGGGAATCCCGTGGGAATCACGTGTCAATCACGTGGGAATCACGTGGGAATGTGTCAATTATGTGGGAATCACGTGGGAATCACGTGTCAATCACGTGGGAATCACGTGGGAATCACGTGTCAATCACGTGGGTATCACGAGGGATTCACGTGGGAATCCCGTGGGAATCACGTGTCAATCACGTGGTAATCACGTGTAAATGTGTCAATCACATGGGACTCACGTGGGAATCACGTGTCAAACACGTGGGAATTAGTTGGGAATCACGTGTCAATCACGTGGGAATCACGTGGGAATCACGTGTCGATATCGTGAGAATCACGTGGGAATCACATGGGAATCACGTGTCAATCACGTGGTAATCACGAGGGAATCACGTGTCAATTACGTGGGAATGACATGGGAATCACGTGTCAATCACGTGGGAATCACGAGGGAATCACGTGTCAATCACGTGGGAATCACGGGAGAGTCAAGTTCGAATCACGTGGTAATTACGTTGGAATCATGTGGGAATCACGTGTCAATCCTGTGGGAATCACGTGCGAATCAAGTGTCAATCACGAGGAATCACGTGGGAATCCCGTGGGAATCACGTGTCAATCACGTGGGAATCACATGGGAATGTGTCAATCACGTGGGAATCACGTGTCAATCACATGGGAATTAGGTGGGAATACTTGTCAATCACGTGGGAATCACGTGTCAATCACATGGGAATCACGTGAGAATCACGTGGGAATCACGTGGGAATCGTGTGTCAATCACACGGGACTCACGTGGGAATCACGTGAGAATCATGTGTCAATCACATGGGACTCACGTGGGAATCATGTGTCAATCACGTGGCAATCACGAGGGAATCACGTGTCAATCACGTGGGAATCATGTGGGAATCACGTGTCAATCACGTGGGAATCACGAGGGAGTCACGTGGGAATCCCGTGGGAATCACCTGTCAATCACGTTGGAATCACGTGTCAATCACATGGGAATCACGTGAGAATCACGTGGGAATCACGTGGGAATCACGTGTAAATCACGTGGGAATCATGTGTCAATCACATGGGTGTCACGTGGGAATCACGTGTCAATCACGTGGGAATCACGTGGGAATATGTCAATCACGTGGGAATCATGTGGGAATCACTTGTTATATACGTGGGAATCACGTGGGAATGTGTCAATCACGTGGGAATCACGTGGGAATCACATGTCAAACACGTGAGAATTAGGTGGGAATCACGTGTCAATCACGTGGGAATCACGAGGGAATCATGAGGGAATCCCATGGGAATCATGTGCCAATCACGTGGGAATAACGTGGGAATGTGTCAATCACGTGAGAATCACGTGGGAATCACGTGTCAATCACGTGGGAATTAGGTGGGAATCACGTGTCAATCACGTGGGAATCACGTGGGAATCACGTGTTAATCACGTGGGAATCCCGTGGGAATCACGTGTCAATCACGTGTGAATCACGTGGGAATGTGTCAATCACGTGGGAATCACGTGTCAATCACGTCGGAATTAGGAGGGAATACTTGTCAATCATGTGGGAATCACGACGGAGTCACGTGTGAATCCTGTGGGAATCACCTGTCAATCACGTGGGAATCACGTGTCAATCACATGGGAATCACGTGAGAATCACGTGCGAATCACGTGGGAATCACGTGGGAATCACGTGGGAATCATGTGTCAATCACATGGGACTCACGTGGGAATCCTGTGTCAATCAGGTGGCAATCACGAGGGAATCACGTGTCAATCACGTGGGAATCACGTGAGAATCACGTGTCAATCACGTGGGAATTAGGTGGAAATCACGTGTCAATCACGTGGGAGTCACGAGGAAGTCACATGGGAATCCCTTGGGAATCACCTGTCAATCAAGGGGGAATTACGTGGCAATTTGTCAATCACGTGGGAATCACGTGGGAATCACGTGTCAATCACGTGGGAATTAGGTGGGAATCACGTGTCAATCACGTGGGAATCACGAGGGAGTCACGTGGGAATCCCGTGGGAATCACCTGTCAATCACTTGGGAATCACGTGTCAATCACATGGGAATCACGTGAGAATCACGTGGGAATCACGTGGGAATCACGTGTAAATCACGTGGGAATCATGTGTCAATCACATGGGACTCACGTGGGAATCACGTGTCAATCACGTGGGAATCACGTGGGAATATTTCAATCACGTGGGTATCATGTGGGAATCACTTGTCATATACGTGGGAATCACGTGGGAATGACGTGGGAATCTCGTGTCAATCACGTGGAAATCACGAGGGAGTCACGTGGGAATCCCGTGTGAATCACGTGTCAATCACGTGGGAATCACGTGGGAATGTGTCAAACACGTTGGAATCATGTGGGAATCACTTGTCATTTACGTGGGTATCACGTGGGAATGACGCGGGAATCACGTGTCAGTCACGTGAAAATCACGTGGGAATAACCTGTCAATCACATGGGAATCACGGGGGAAGCACGTGGGAATCACGTGGAAATCACGTGGGAATCATGTGTCAATCACGTGTGACTCACGTGGGAATCACGTGTCAATCACATGGGAATCACGAGGGAATCACGTGTCAATCACGTGCGAATCAGGTGGGAATCACGTGTCAATCACGTGGGAATCACGTGTCAATCATGTGGGAATCACGAGGGAATCACCTGTAAATCACATGGGAATCACGGGGGAATCACGTGTCAATCATGTGGGAATCACGAGGGAATCACGTGTCAATCACGTTGGAATCACGTGAGAATCACGTGGGAATCACGAGGGAATCACGTGTCAATCACGTGGGAATCAGGTTGGAGTCACGTGTCAATCACGTGGCAATCACGAGGGAGTCTCATGTCAATCACGTGGGAATTAGGTTGGAATCACGTGTCAATCACGTGGGAATCACGAGGGAGTCACGTGGGAATCCCATGGGAATCACATGTAAATCACGTGGGAATCATGTGTCAATCACATGGGACTCACTTGGGAATCACGTGTCAATCACGTGAAAATAACGTGGGAATCACGTGTCAATCACGTGGGAATTAGGTTGGAATCACGTGTCAATCACGTGGGAATCACGAGGGAGTCACTTGGGAATCCCGTGGGAATCACGTTCAATCACGTGGGAATAACGTGGGAATGTGTCAATCACGTGGGAATCACGTGGGAATCACGTGTCAAACACGTGGGAATTAGGTGGGAATCACGTGTCAATCACGTGGGAATCACGAGGGAGTCACTTGGGAATCCCGTGGGAATCACGTTCAATCACGTGGGAATAACGTGGGAATGTGTCAATCACGTGGGAATCACGTGGGAATCACGTGTCAAACACGTGGGAATTAGGTGGGAATCACGTGTCAATCACGTGGGAATCACGTGGGAATCACATGTCAAACACGTGAGAATTAGGTGGGAATCATGTGCCAATCACGTGGGAATAACGTGGGAATGTGTCAATCACGTGAGAATCACGTGGGAATCACGTGTCAATCACGTGGGAATTAGGTGGGAATCACGTGTCAATCACGTGGGAATCACGTGGGAATCACGTGTTAATCACGTGGGAATCCCGTGGGAATCACGTGTCAATCACGTGTGAATCACGTGGGAATGTGTCAATCACGTGGGAATCACGTGTCAATCACGTCGGAATTAGGAGGGAATACTTGTCAATCATGTGGGAATCACGACGGAGTCACGTGTGAATCCTGTGGGAATCACCTGTCAATCACGTGGGAATCACGTGTCAATCACATGGGAATCACGTGAGAATCACGTGCGAATCACGTGGGAATCACGTGGGAATCACGTGGGAATCATGTGTCAATCACATGGGACTCACGTGGGAATCCTGTGTCAATCAGGTGGCAATCACGAGGGAATCACGTGTCAATCACGTGGGAATCACGTGAGAATCACGTGTCAATCACGTGGGAATTAGGTGGAAATCACGTGTCAATCACGTGGGAGTCACGAGGAAGTCACATGGCAATCCCTTGGGAATCACCTGTCAATCAAGGGGGAATTACGTGGCAATTTGTCAATCACGTGGGAATCACGTGGGAATCACGTGTCAATCACGTGGGAATTAGGTGGGAATCACGTGTCAATCACGTGGGAATCACGAGGGAGTCACGTGGGAATCCCGTGGGAATCACCTGTCAATCACGTGGGAATCACGTGTCAATCACATGGGAATCACGTGAGAATCACGTGGGAATCACGTGGGAATCACGTGTAAATCACGTGGGAATCATGTGTCAATCACATGGGACTCACGTGGGAATCACGTGTCAATCACGTGGGAATCACGTGGGAATATTTCAATCACGTGGGTATCATGTGGGAATCACTTGTCATATACGTGGGAATCACGTGGGAATGACGTGGGAATCTCGTGTCAATCACGTGGAAATCACGAGGGAGTCACGTGGGAATCCCGTGTGAATCACGTGTCAATCACGTGGGAATCAAGTGGGAATGTGTCAAACACGTTGGAATCATGTGGGAATCACTTGTCATTTACGTGGGTATCACGTGGGAATGACGCGGGAATCACGTGTCAGTCACGTGAAAATCACGTGGGAATAACCTGTCAATCACATGGGAATCACGGGGGAAGCACGTGGGAATCACGTGGAAATCACGTGGGAATCATGTGTCAATCACGTGGGACTCACGTGGGACTCACGTGGGAATCACATGGGAATCACGAGGGAATCACGTGTCAATCACGTGCGAATCAGGTGGGAATCACGTGTCAATCACGTGGGAATCACGTGTCAATCATGTGGGAATCACGAGGGAATCACTTGTAAATCACGTGGGAATCACGGGGGAATCACGTGTCAATCACGTGGGAATCACGAGGGAATCACGTGTCAATCACGTTGGAATCACGTGAGAATCACGTGGGAATCACGAGGGAATCACGTGTCAATCACGTGGGAATCAGGTTGGAGTCACGTGTCAATCACGTGGCAATCACGAGGGAGTCTCATGTCAATCACGTGGGAATTAGGCTGGAATCACGTGTCAATCACGTGGGAATCACGAGGGAGTCAAGTGGGAATCCCATGGGAAGCACATGTAAATCACGTGGGAATCATGTGTCAATCACATGGGACTCACTTGGGAATCACGTGTCAATCACGTGAAAATAACGTGGGAATCACGTGTCAATCACGTGGGAATTAGGTTGGAATCACGTGTCAATCACGTGGGAATCACGAGGGAGTCACGTGGGAATCCCGTGGGAATCACGTTCAATCACGTGGGAATAACGTGGGAATGTGTCAATCACGTGGGAATCACGTGGGAATCACGTGTCAAACACGTGGGAATTAGGTGGGAATCACGTGTCAATCACGTGGGAATCACGAGGGAATCACGAGGGAGTCACGTGGGAATCCCGTGGGAATCACGTGTCAATCTAGTGGGAATCACGTGGGAATGTGTCAATCACGTGGGAATCACGTGGCAATCACGTGTCAATCACGAGGGAATCACGAGGAAGTCACGTGGGTATCCGGTGGGAATCACGTGTCAATCACGTGGGAATCACGTGGGAATGTGTCAATTACGTGGGAATCACGTGGGAATCACGTGTCAATTACGTGGGAATGACATGGGAATCACGTGTCAATCACGTGGGAATCACGAGGGACTCACGTGGGAATCACATGGGAATCACGAGGGAATCACGTGTCAATCACGTGCGAATCAGGTGGGAATCACGTGTCAATCACGTGGGAATCACGTGTCAATCATGTGGGAATCACGAGGGAATCACCTGTAAATCACGTGGGAATCACGGAGGAATCACGTGTCAATCACGTGGGAATCACGAGGGAATCACGTGTCAATCACGTTGGAATCACGTGAGAATCACGTGGGAATCACGAGGGAATCACGTGTCAATCACGTTGGAATCACGTGAGAATCACTTGTCAATCACGTGGGAATCACGTGTCAATCACATGGGACTCACGTGGGAATCCTGTGTCAATCAGGTGGCAATCACGAGGGAATCACGTGTCAATCACGTGGGAATCACGTGGGAATAACGTGTCAATCACGTGTGAATCACGTGGGAATCACGTGTCAATCACGTGGGAATTAGGTGGAAATCACGTGTCAATCACGTGGGGGTCACGAGGGAGTCACATGGGAATCCCTTGGGAATCACGTGTCAATCAAGGGGGAATCACGTGGCAATGTGTCAATCACGTGGGAATCACATGGGAATCACGTGTCAATCACGTGGGAATTAGGTGGGAATCACGTGACAATCACGTGGGAATCACGAGGGAGTCACGTGGGAATCCCGTGGGAATCACCTGTCACTCACGTGGGAATCACGTGTCAATCACATGGGAATCATGTGAGAATCACGTGGGAATCACGTGGGAATCACGTGTAAATCACGTGGGAATCATGTGTCAATCACATGGGACTCACGTGGGAATCACGTGTCAATCACGTGGGAATCACGTGGGAATATTTCAATCACGTGGGTATCATGTGGGAATCACTTGTCATATACGTGGGAATCACGTGGGAATGACGTGGGAATCTCGTGTCAATCACGTGGAAATCACGAGGGAGTCACGTGGGAATCCCGTGTGAATCACGTGTCAATCACGTGGGAATCACGTGGGAATGTGTCAAACACGTGGGAATCATGTGGGAATCACTTGTCATTTACGTGGGTATCACGTGGGAATGACGCGGTAATCACGTGTCAGTCACGTGAAAATCACGTGGGAATAACCTGTCAATCACATGGGAATCACGGGGGAAGCACGTGGGAATCACGTGGAAATCACGTGGGAATCATGTGTCAATCACGTGGGACTCACGTGGGACTCACGTGGGAATCACATGGGAATCACGAGGGAATCACGTGTCAATCACGTGCGAATCAGGTGGGAATCACGTGTCAATCACGTGGGAATCACGTGTCAATCATGTGGGAATCACGAGGGAATCACCTGTAAATCACGTGGGAATCACGGGGGAATCACGTGTCAATCACGTGGGAATCACGAGGGAATCACGTGTCAATCACGTTGGAATCACGTGAGAATCACGTGGGAATCACGAGGGAATCACGTGTCAATCACGTGGGAATCAGGATGGAGTCACGTGTCAATCACGTGGCAATCACGAGGGAGTCTCATGTCAATCACGTGGGAATTAGGCTGGAATCACGTGTCAATCACGTGGGAATCACGAGGGAGTCAAGTGGGAATCCCATGGGAAGCACATGTAAATCACGTGGGAATCATGTGTCAATCACATGGGACTCACTTGGGAATCACGTGTCAATCACGTGAAAATAACGTGGGAATCACGTGTCAATCACGTGGGAATTAGGTTGGAATCACGTGTCAATCACGTGGGAATCACGAGGGAGTCACGTGGGAATCCCGTGGGAATCACGTTCAATCACGTGGGAATAACGTGGGAATGTGTCAATCACGTGGGAATCACGTGGGAATCACGTGTCAAACACGTGGGAATTAGGTGGGAATCACGTGTCAATCACGTGGGAATCACGAGGGAATCACGAGGGAGTCACGTGGGAATCCCGTGGGAATCACGTGTCAATCTCGTGGGAATCACGTGGGAATGTGTCAATCACGTGGGAATCACGTGGGAATCACGTGTCAATCACGTGGGAATCACGTGGGAATGTGTCAATCACGTGGGAATCACGTGGCAATCACGTGTCAATCACGAGGGAATCACGAGGAAGTCACGTGGGTATCCGGTGGGAATCACGTGTCAATCACGTGGGAATCACGTGGGAATGTGTCAATTACGTGGGAATCACGTGGGAATCACGTGTCAATCACGTGGGTATAAGGTGGGAATCACTTGTCAATCACGTGGGAATCACGAGGGGGTCACGTGGGAATCCCGTGGGAATCACGTGTCAATCACGGGGGAATCACGTGGGAATGTGTCAATCACGTGGGAATCCCGTGGGAATCACGTGTCAATCACGTGGTAATCACGTGGGAATGTGTCAATCACGTGGGAATCACGTGGCAATCACGTGTCAATCACGTGGGAATCACGAGGGAGTCACGTGGGAATCCCGTGGGAATCACATGTCAATCACGTGGTAATCACGGGGGAATGTGTCAATCACGTGGGAATCACGTGGGAATCACGTGTCAATCACGTGGGAATTAGGTGGAAATCACGTGTCAATCACGTGGGAATCACGTGAGAATCACGTGGGAATCACGAGGGAATCACGTGTCAATCACGTGGGAATTAGGTTGGAATCACGTGTCAATCACGTGGCAATCACGAGGGAGTCACATGTCAATCACGTGGGAATTAGGTTGGAATCAAGTGTCAATCACGTGGGAATCACGAGGATGTCACGTGGGAATCCCGTGGGAATCACGTGTAAATCACGTGGGAATCATGTGTCAGTCACATGGGACTCACGTGGGAATCACGTGTCAATCACGTGGGAATTAGGTTGGAATCACGTGTTAATCACGTGGGAATCACGAGGGAGTCACGTGGGAATCCCATGGGAATCACGTGTCAATCACGTGCGAATCACGTGGGAATGTGTCAATCACGTGGGAATCATGTGGGAATCACTTGTCATTTACGTGGGAATCACGTGGGTATGAGATGGGAATCACGTGTCAATCACGTGGGAATTAGGTTGGAATCACGTGACAATCACGTGGGAATCACGAGGGAGTCACGTGGGAATCCCATGGAAATCACCTGTCAATCACGTGGGAATCACGTGTCAATCACATGGGAGTCACATGAGAATCACGTGGGAATCACGTGGGAATCACGTGTAAATCACGTGGGAATCATGTGTCAATCACATGGGACTCACGTGGGAATCACGTGTCAATCACGTGGGAATCACGTGGGAATCACGTGTCAATCACGTGGCAATCACATGGGAATCACATGGGAATCACGTGGGAATCACGTGGGAATCACGTGTCAATCAAGTGGGAATCACGTGTCAATCACGTGGGTATCACGTGGGAATCACGTGTCAATCACGTGGCAATCACGAGGGAATCACGTGTCAATCACGTGGGAATCACGTGGGAATCACGTGTCAATCCCTTGGGAATCACGTGCGAATCAAGTGTCAATCACGAGGAACCATGTGGGAATCACGTGGGAATCACGTGTTAGTCACAGGGGAATCACGTGTTAATCACGTGGAAATCCCGTGGAAATCACGTGTCAATCACGTGGGAATCACGTGGGAATGTGTCAATCACGTGGGAATCAGTGTCAATCACTTGGGAATTAGGTGGGAATACTTGTCAATCAGGTGGGAATCACGACGGAGTCACGTGGGAATCCTGTGGGAATCACCTGTCCATCACGTGGGAATCACGTGTCAATCACATGGGAATCATGTGAGAACCACGTGGGAATCACGTGAGAATCACGTGGGAATCATGTGTCAATCACATGGGACTCACGTGGGAATCACGTGAGAATCATGTATCAATCACATGGGACTCACATGGGAATCATGTGTCAATCACGTGGCAATCACGAGGGAATCACGTGTCAATCACGTGGGAATCACGTGTCAATCACGTGGGAATCACTTGGGAATCACGTGTCAATCACGTGGGAATTAGGTGGGAATCACGTGTCAATCACGTGGGAGTCACGAGGGAGTCACGTGGGAATCCCTTGGGAATCACGAGTCAATCAAGGGGGAATCACGAGGCAGTGTGTCAATCACGTGGGAATCACGTGGGGATCACGTGTCAATCAGGTGGGAATCACGAGAGTGTCACGTGGGAATCCCGTGGGAATCACCTGTCAATCACGTGGGAATCACGTGTCAATCACATGGGAATCACGTGAGAATCACGTGGGAATCACGTGTAAATCACGTGGGAATCATGTGTCAATCACATGGGACTCACGTGGGAATCACGTGTCAATCACGTGGGAATCACGTGGGAATCACGTGTCAATCACGTGGCAATCACATGGGAATCACATGGGAATCACGTGGGAATCACGTGGGAATCACGTGTCAATCAAGTGGGAATCACGTGTCAATCACGTGGGTATCACGTGGGAATCACGTGTCAATCACGTGGCAATCACGAGGGAATCACGTGTCAATCACGTGGGAATCACGTGGGAATCACGTGTCAATCCCTTGGGAATCACGTGCGAATCAAGTGTCAATCACGAGGAACCATGTGGGAATCACGTGGGAATCACGTGTTAGTCACAGGGGAATCACGTGTTAATCACGTGGAAATCCCGTGGAAATCACGTGTCAATCACGTGAGAATCACGTGGGAATGTGTCAATCACGTGGGAATCAGTGTCAATCACTTGGGAATTAGGTGGGAATACTTGTCAATCAGGTGGGAATCACGACGGAGTCACGTGGGAATCCTGTGGGAATCACCTGTCCATCACGTGGGAATCACGTGTCAATCACATGGGAATCATGTGAGAATCACTTGGGAATCACGTGAGAATCACGTGGGAATCATGTGTCAATCACATGGGACTCACGTGGGAATCACGTGAGAATCATGTATCAATCACATGGGACTCACATGGGAATCATGTGTCAATCACGTGGCAATCACGAGGGAATCACGTGTCAATCACGTGGGAATCACGTGTCAATCACGTGGGAATCACTTGGGAATCACGTGTCAATCACGTGGGAATTAGGTGGGAATCACGTGTCAATCACGTGGGAGTCACGAGGGAGTCACGTGGGAATCCCTTGGGAATCACGAGTCAATCAAGGGGGAATCACGAGGCAGTGTGTCAATCACGTGGGAATCACGTGGGGATCACGTGTCAATCAGGTGGGAATCACGAGAGTGTCACGTGGGAATCCCGTGGGAATCACCTGTCAATCACGTGGGAATCACGTGTCAATCACATGGGAATCACGTGAGAATCACGTGGGAATCACTTGTAAATCACGTGGGAATCATGTGTCAATCACATGGGACTCACGTGGGAATCACGTGTCAATCACGTGGGAATCACGTGGGAATGTGTTAATCACGTGGGAATCATGTGGGAATCACTTGTCATTTACGTGGGAATCACGTGGGTATGACGTGGGAATCACGTGTCAATCACGTGGAAATCACGTGGGAATCCCGTGTGAATCACGTGTCAATCACGTGGGAATCACGTGGGAATGTGTCAATCACGTGGGAATCATGTGGGAATCACTTGTCATTTACGTGGGTATCATGGGGGAATGATGCGGGAATCACGTGTCAATCACGTGAAAATCACGTAGGAATAACCTGTCAATCACATGGGAATCACGGGGGAAGCACGTGGGAATCACGTGTAAATCACGTGGAAATCACGTGGGAATCATGTGTCAATCACGTGGGACTCACGTGGGAATCAGGTGTCAATCACATGGAAATCACGAGGGAATCACGTGTCAATCACGTGCGAATCATGTGGGAATCAAGTGTCAACCACGTGGGAATCACGTGTCAATCACGTGGGAATCACGAGGGAATCACCTGTAAATCACGTGGGAATTACGGGGGAATCACGTGTCAATCACGTGGGAATCACGAGGGAATCACGTGTCAATCACGTTGGAATCACGTGAGAATCACGTGGGAATCACGAGGGAATCACGTGTCCATCACGTGGGAATTAGGTTGGAGTCACGTGTCAATCACGTGGCAATCACGAGGGAGTAACATGTCAATCACGTGGGAATTAGGTTGGAATCATGTGTCAATCACGTGGGAATCACGAGGGAGTCACGTGGGAATCCCGTGGGAATCACGTGTAAATCACGTGGGAATCATGTGTCAATCACATGGGACTCACGTGGGAATCACGTGTCAATCACGTGAATATCACGTGGAAATCACGTGTCAATCACGTGGAAATTAGGTTGGAATCACGTGTCAATCACGTGGGAATCACGAGGGAGTCACGTGGGAATCCCGTGGGAATCACGTGTCAATTATGTGGGAATAACTTGGGAATGTGTCAATCACGTTGGAATCACGTGGGAATCACATGTCAAACACGTGGGAATTAGGTGGGAATCACGTGTCAATCACGTGGGAATCACGAGGGAATCATGAGGGAATCCCGTGGAAATCATGTGCCAATCACGTGGGAATCACGTGGGAATGTGTCAATCACGTGAGAATCACGTGGGAATCACGTGTCAATCACGTGGGAATTAGGTGGGAATCACGTGTCAATCACGTGGGAATCACGTGTTAATCACGTGGGAATCCCATGGGAATCACGTGTCAATCACGTGGGAATCACGTGGGAATGTGTCAATCACGTGGGAATTAGGTGGGAATACTTGTCAATCACGTGGGAATCACGACGGAGTCACGTGGGAATCCTGTGGGAATCACCTGTCAATCACGTGGGAATCACGTGTCAATCACATGGGAATCACGTGAGAATCACGTGGGAATCACGTGGGAATCATGTGGGAATCACGTGGGAATCATGTGTCAATCACATGGGACTCACGTGGGAATCCTGTGTCAATCACGTGGCAATCACGAGGGAATAACGTGTCAATCACGTGGGAATCACGTGGGAATCACGTGTCAATCACGTGGGAATCACGTGGGAATCACGTGTCAATCACGTGGGAATTAGGTGGGAATCACGTGTCAATCACGTGGGAGTCACGAGGGAGTCACATTGGAATCCCTTGGGAATCACGTGTCAATCAAGGGGGAATCACGTGGCAATGTGTCAATCACGTGGGAATCACGTGTCAATCACGTGGGAATTAGGTGGGAATCACGTATCAATCACGTGGGAATCACGAGGGAGTCACGTGGGAATCCCGTGGGAATCACCTGTCAATCACGTGGGAATCACGTGTCAATCACATGGGAATCACGTGAGAATCACGTGGGAATCACGTGGGAATCACGTGTAAATCACGTGGGAATCATGTGTCAATCACATGGGTGTCACGTGGGAATCACGTGTCAATCACGTGGGAATCACGTGGGAATATGTCAATCACGTGGGAATCATGTGGGAATCACTTGTTATATACGTGGGAATCACGTGGGAATGTGTCAATCACGTGGGAATCACGTGGGAATCACATGTCAAACACGTGGGAATTAGGTGGGAATCACGTGTCAATCACGTGGGAATCACGAGGGAATCATGAGGGAATCCCGTGGGAATCATGTGCCAATCACGTGGGAATCACGTGGGAATGTGTCAATCACGTGAGAATCACGTGGGAATCACGTGTCAATCACGTGGTAATTAGGTGGGAATCACGTGTCAATCACGTGGGAATCACGTGGGAATCACGTGTTAATCACGTGGGAATCCCGTGGGAATCACGTGTCAATCACGTGTGAATCACGTGGGAATGTGTCAATCACGTGGGAATCACGTGTCAATCACGTCGGAATTAGGTGGGAATACTTGTCAATCATGTGGGAATCACGACGGAGTCACGTGGGAATCCTGTGGGAATCACCTGTCAATCACGTGGGAATCACGTGTCAATCACATGGGAATCACGTGAGAATCACGTGGGAATCACGTGGGAATCACGTGGGAATCACGTGGGAATCATGTGTCAATCACATGGGACTCACGTGGGATTCCTGTGTCAATCAGGTGGCAATCACGAGGGAATCACGTGTCAATCACGTGGGAATCACGTGAGAATCACGTGTCAATCACGTGGGAATTAGGTGGAAATCACGTGTCAATCACGTGGGAGTCACGAGGAAGTCACATGGGAATCCCTTGGGAATCACGTGTCAATCAAGGGGGAATCACGTGGCAATTTGTCAATCACGTGGGAATCACGTGGGAATCACGTGTCAATCACGTGGGAATTAGGTGGGAATCACGTGTCAATCACGTGGGAATCACGAGGGAGTCACGTGGGAATCCCGTGGGAATCACCTCTCAATCACGTGGGAATCACGTGTCAATCACATGGGAATCACGTGAGAATCACGTGGGAATCACGTGGGAATCACGTGTAAATCACGTGGGAATCATGTGTCAATCACATGGGACTCACGTGGGAATCACGTGTCAATCACGTGGGAATCACGTGGGAATATTTCAATCACGTGGGTATCATGTGGGAATCACTTGTCATATACGTGGGAATCACGTGGGAATGACGTGGGAATCTCGTGTCAATCACGTGGAAATCACGAGGGAGTCACGTGGGAATCCCGTGTGAATCACGTGTCAATCACGTGGGAATCACGTGGGAATGTGTCAAACACGTGGGAATCATGTGGGAAACACTTGTCATTCACGTGGGTATCACGTGGGAATGACGCGGGAATCACGTGTCAGTCACGTGAAAATCACGTGGGAATAACCTGTCAATCACATGGGAATCACGGGGGAAGCACGTGGGAATCACGTGGAAATCACGTGGGAATCATGTGTCAATCACGTGTGACTCACGGGGGAATCACGTGTCAATCACATGGGAATCACGAGGGAATCACGTGTCAATCACGTGCGAATCAGGTGGGAATCACGTGTCAATCACGTGGGAATCACGTGCCAATCATGTGGGAATCACGAGGGAATCACCTGTAAATCACGTGGGAATCACGGGGGAATCACGTGTCAATCACGTGGGAATCACGAGGGAATCACGTGTCAATCACGTTGGAATCACGTGAGAATCACGTGGGAATCACGAGGGAATCACGTGTCAATCACGTGGGAATCAGGTTGGAGTCACGTGTCAATCACGTGGCAATCACGAGGGAGTCTCATGTCAATCACGTGGGAATTAGGTTGGAATCACGTGTCAATCACGTGGGAATCACGAGGGAGTCACGTGGGAATCCCATGGGAATCACATGTAAATCACGTGGGAATCATGTGTCAATCACATGGGACTCACTTGGGAATCACGTGTCAATCACGTGAAAATAACGTGGGAATCACGTGTCAATCACGTGGGAATTAGGTTGGAATCACGTGTCAATCACGTGGGAATCACGAGGGAGTCACTTGGGAATCCCGTGTGAATCACGTTCAATCACGTGGGAATAACGTGGGAATGTGTCAATCACGTGGGAATCACGTGGGAATCACGTGTCAAACACGTGGGAATTAGGTGGGAATCACGTGTCAATCACGTGGGAATCACGAGGGAATCACGAGGGAGTCACGTGGGAATCCCGTGGGAATCACGTGTCAATCTCGTGGGAATCACGTGGGAATGTGTCAATCACGTGGGAATCACGTGGCAATCACGTGTCAATCACGAGGGAATCACGAGGAAGTCACGTGGGTATCCGGTGGGAATCACGTGTCAATCACGTGGGAATCACGTGGGAATGTGTCAATTACGTGGAAATCACGTGGGAATCACGTGTCAATTACGTGGGAATGACATGGAAATCACGTGTCAATCACGTGGGAATCACGAGGGACTCACGTGGGAATCCCGTGGGAATCACTTGTCAATCACGTGGGAATCACGTGTCAATCACATGGGACTCACGTGGGAATCCTGTGTCAATCAGGTGGCAATCACGAGGGAATCACGTGTCAATCACGTGGGAATCAGGTGGATATAACGTGTCAATCACGTGGGAATCACGTGGGAATCACGTGTCAATCACGTGGGAATTAGGTGGAAATCACGTGTCAAACACGTGGGAGCCACGAGGGAGTCACATGGGAATCCCTTGGGAATCACGTGTCAATCAAGGGGGAATCACGTGGCAATGTGTCAATCACGTGGGAATCACGTGGGAATCACGTGTCAATCACGTGGGAATTAGGTGGGAATCACGTGTCAATCATGTGGGAATCACGAGGGAGTCACGTGGGAATCCCGTGGGAATCACCTGTCACTCACGTGGGAATCACGTGTCAATCACATGGGAATCACGTGAGAATCACGTGGGAATCACGTGGGAATCACGTGTAAATCACGTGGGAATCATGTGTCAATCACATGGGACTCACGTGGGAATCACGTGTCAATCACGTGGGAATCACGTGGGAATATTTCAATCACGTGGGTATCATGTGGGAATCACTTGTCATATACGTGGGAATCACGTGGGAATGACGTGGGAATCTCGTGTCAATCACGTGGAAATCACGAGGGAGTCACGTGGGAATCCCGTGTGAATCACGTGTCAATCACGTGGGAATCACGTGGGAATGTGTCAAACACGTGGGAATCATGTGGGAATCACTTGTCATTTACGTGGGTATCACGTGGGAATGACGCGGTAATCACGTGTCAGTCACGTGAAAATCACGTGGGAATAACCTGTCAATCACATGGGAATCACGGGGGAAGCACGTGGGAATCACGTGGAAATCACGTGGGAATCATGTGTCAATCACGTGGGACTCACGTGGGAATCACGTGTCAATCACATGGGAATCACGAGGGAATCACGTGTCAATCACGTGCGAATCAGGTGGGAATCACGTGTCAATCACGTGGGAATCACGTGTCAATCATGTGGGAATCACGAGGGAATCACCTGTAAATCACGTGGGAATCACGGGGGAATCACGTGTCAATCACGTGGGAATCACGAGGGAATCACGTGTCAATCACGTTGGAATCACGTGAGAATCACGTGGGAATCACGAGGGAATCACGTGTCAATCACGTGGGAATCAGGTTGGAGTCACGTGTCAATCACGTGGCAATCACGAGGGAGTCTCATGTCAATCACGTGGGAATTAGGCTGGAATCACGTGTCAATCACGTGGGAATCACGAGGGAGTCACGTGGGAATCCCATGGGAATCACATGTAAATCACGTGGGAATCATGTGTCAATCACATGGGACTCACTTGGGAATCACGTGTCAATCACGTGAAAATAACGTGGGAATCACGTGTCAATCACGTGGGAATTAGGTTGGAATCACGTGTCAATCACGTGGGAATCACGAGGGAGTCACGTGGGAATCCCGTGGGAATCACGTTCAATCACGTGGGAATCACGTGGGAATCACGTGTCAAACACGTGGGAATTAGGTGGGAATCACGTGTCAATCACGTGGGAATCACGAGGGAATCACGAGGGAGTCACGTGGGAATCCCGTGGGAATCACGTGTCAATCTCGTGGGTATCACGTGGGAATGTGTCAATCACGTGGGAATCACGTGGGAATCACGTGTCAATCACGTGGGAATCACGTGGGAATGTGTCAATCACGTGGGAATCACGTGGCAATCACGTGTCAATCACGAGGGAATCACGAGGAAGTCACGTGGGTATCCGGTGGGAATCACGTGTCAATCACGTGGGAATCACGTGGGAATGTGTCAATTACGTGGGAATCACGTGGGAATCACGTGTCAATCACGTGGGGATAAGGTGGGAATCACTTGTCAATCACGTGGGAATCACGAGGGGGTCACGTGGGAATCCCGTGGGAATCACGTGTCAATCACGGGGGAATCACGTGGGAATGTGTCAATCACGTGGGAATCCCGTGGGAATCACGTGTCAATCACGTGGTAATCACGTGGGAATGTGTCAATCACGTGGGAATCACGTGGCAATCACGTGTCAATCACGTGGGAATCACGAGGGAGTCACGTGGGAATCCCGTGGGAATCACATGTCAATCACGTGGTAATCACGGGGGAATGTGTCAATCACGTGGGAATCACGTGGGAATCACGTGTCAATCACGTGGGAATTAGGTGGAAATCACGTGTCAATCACGTGGGAATCACGTGAGAATCACGTGGGAATCACGAGGGAATCACGTGTCAATCACGTGGGAATTAGGTTGGAATCACGTGTCAATCACGTGGCAATCACGAGGGAGTCACATGTCAATCACGTGGGAATTAGGTTGGAATCAAGTGTCAATCACGTGGGAATCACGAGGATGTCACGTGGGAATCCCGTGGGAATCACGTGTAAATCACGTGGGAATCATGTGTCAGTCACATGGGACTCACGTGGGAATCACGTGTCAATCACGTGGGAATTAGGTTGGAATCACGTGTTAATCACGTGGGAATCACGAGGGAGTCACGTGGGAATACCGTGGGAATCACGTGTCAATCACGTGCGAATCACGTGGGAATGTGTCAATCACGTGGGAATCATGTGGGAATCACTTGTCATTTACGTGGGAATCACGTGGGTATGAGATGGGAATCACGTGTCAATCACGTGGGAATTAGGTTGGAATCACGTGACAATCATGTGGGAATCACGAGGGAGTCACGTGGGAATCCCATGGAAATCACCTGTCAATCACGTGGGAATCACGTGTCAATCACATGGGAGTCACGTGAGAATCACGTGGGAATCACGTGGGAATCATGTGTAAATCACGTGGGAATCATGTGTCAATCACATGGGACTCACGTGGGAATCACGTGTCAATCACGTGGGAATCACGTGGGAATCACGTGTCAATCACGTGGCAATCACATGGGAATCACATGGGAATCACGTGGGAATCACCTGTAAATCACGTGGGAATCACGGGGGAATCACGTGTCAATCACGTGGGAATCACGAGGGAATCACGTGTCAATCACGTTGGAATCACGTGAGAATCACGTGGGAATCACGAGGGAATCACGTGTCAATCACGTGGGAATCAGGTTGGAGTCACGTGTCAATCACGTGGCAATCACGAGGGAGTCTCATGTCAATCACGTGGGAATTAGGCTGGAATCACGTGTCAATCACGTGGGAATCACGAGGGAGTCACGTGGGAATCCCATGGGAATCACATGTAAATCACGTGGGAATCATGTGTCAATCACATGGGACTCACTTGGGAATCACGTGTCAATCACGTGAAAATAACGTGGGAATCACGTGTCAATCACGTGGGAATTAGGTTGGAATCACGTGTCAATCACGTGGGAATCACGAGGGAGTCACGTGGGAATCCCGTGGGAATCACGTTCAATCACGTGGGAATCACGTGGGAATCACGTGTCAAACACGTGGGAATTAGGTGGGAATCACGTGTCAATCACGTGGGAATCACGAGGGAATCACGAGGGAGTCACGTGGGAATCCCGTGGGAATCACGTGTCAATCTCGTGGGTATCACGTGGGAATGTGTCAATCACGTGGGAATCACGTGGGAATCACGTGTCAATCACGTGGGAATCACGTGGGAATGTGTCAATCACGTGGGAATCACGTGGCAATCACGTGTCAATCACGAGGGAATCACGAGGAAGTCACGTGGGTATCCGGTGGGAATCACGTGTCAATCACGTGGGAATCACGTGGGAATGTGTCAATTACGTGGGAATCACGTGGGAATCACGTGTCAATCACGTGGGGATAAGGTGGGAATCACTTGTCAATCACGTGGGAATCACGAGGGGGTCACGTGGGAATCCCGTGGGAATCACGTGTCAATCACGGGGGAATCACGTGGGAATGTGTCAATCACGTGGGAATCCCGTGGGAATCACGTGTCAATCACGTGGTAATCACGTGGGAATGTGTCAATCACGTGGGAATCACGTGGCAATCACGTGTCAATCACGTGGGAATCACGAGGGAGTCACGTGGGAATCCCGTGGGAATCACATGTCAATCACGTGGTAATCACGGGGGAATGTGTCAATCACGTGGGAATCACGTGGGAATCACGTGTCAATCACGTGGGAATTAGGTGGAAATCACGTGTCAATCACGTGGGAATCACGTGAGAATCACGTGGGAATCACGAGGGAATCACGTGTCAATCACGTGGGAATTAGGTTGGAATCACGTGTCAATCACGTGGCAATCACGAGGGAGTCACATGTCAATCACGTGGGAATTAGGTTGGAATCAAGTGTCAATCACGTGGGAATCACGAGGATGTCACGTGGGAATCCCGTGGGAATCACGTGTAAATCACGTTGGAATCATGTGTCAGTCACATGGGACTCACGTGGGAATCACGTGTCAATCACGTGGGAATTAGGTTGGAATCACGTGTTAATCACGTGGGAATCACGAGGGAGTCACGTGGGAATACCGTGGGAATCACGTGTCAATCACGTGCGAATCACGTGGGAATGTGTCAATCACGTGGGAATCATGTGGGAATCACTTGTCATTTACGTGGGAATCACGTGGGTATGAGATGGGAAGCACGTGTCAATCACGTGGGAATTAGGTTGGAATCACGTGACAATCATGTGGGAATCACGAGGGAGTCACGTGGGAATCCCATGGAAATCACCTGTCAATCACGTGGGAATCACGTGTCAATCACATGGGAGTCACGTGAGAATCACGTGGGAATCACGTGGGAATCATGTGTAAATCACGTGGGAATCATGTGTCAATCACATGGGACTCACGTGGGAATCACGTGTCAATCACGTGGGAATCACGTGGGAATCACGTGTCAATCACGTGGCAATCACATGGGAATCACATGGGAATCACGTGGGAATCACGTGGGAATCACGTGTCAATCAAGTGGGAATCACGTGTCAATCACGTGGGTATCACGTGGGAATCACGTGTCAATCACATGGCAATCACATGGAAATCACATGGGAATCACGTGGGAATCACGTGGGAATCACGTGGGAATCACGTGTCAATCAAGTGGGAATCACGTGTCAATCACGTGGGTATCACGTGGGAATGTGTCAATCACGTGGGAATCATGTGGGAATCACTTGTCATTTACATGGGAATCACGTGGGTATGAGATGGGAATCACGTGTCAATCACGGGGGATTAGGTTGGAATAACGTGTCAATCACGTGGGAATCACGAGGGAGTCACGTGGGAATCCCGTGGGAATCACGTGTCAATCACGTGGGAATCACGTGGGAATCACGTGTCAATCACGTGGGAATTAGGTGGGAATCACGTGTCAATCACGTGGGAATCACGAGGGAGTCTCGTTGAAATCCCGTGGGAATCACGTGTCAATCACGTGGGAATCACGTGGGAAGGTGTCAATCACGTGGGAATCACGTGGGAATCACGTGTTAATCACGTGGGAATCACGAGGGAGTCACGTGGGAATCCCGTGGGAATCACGTGTCAATCACGTGGGAATCACGTGGGAATGTGTCAATCACGTGGGAATCACGTGGGAATCACGTGGCAATCACGTGGGAATAACGGGTCAATCACATGGCAATCACGTGAGAATCACATGGGAATCACGTGGGAATCACGTGTAAATCACGTGGGAATCATGTGTCAATCACATGGGACTCACGTGGGAATCACGTTGGAATCATGTGTCAATCACATGGGACTCACGTGGGAATCATGTGTCAATCACGTGGCAATCACGAGGGAATCACTTGCCAATCACGTGGGAATCACGTGGGAATCACGTGTCAATCACGTGGTAATTAGGTGGGAACCACGTGTCAATCACGTGGGAATCACGAGGGAATCACGAGGGAGTCACGTGGGAATCCCATGGGAATCACGTGTCAATCTCGTGGGAATCACGTGGGAATGTGTCAATCACGTGGGAATCACGTGGGAATCACGTGTCAATCACGTGGGAATCACGTGGGAATGTGTCAATCACGTGGGAATCACGTGGCAATCACGTGTCAATCACGAGGGAATCACGAGGAAGTCACGTGGGTATCCGGTGGGAATCACGTGTCAATCACGTGGGAATCACGTGGGAATGTGTCAATTACGTGGGAATCACGTGGGAATCACGTGTCAATCACGTGGGGATAAGGTGGGAATCACTTGTCAATCACGTGGGAATCACGAGGGAGTCACGTGGGAATCCCGTGGGAATCACGTGTCAATCACGGGGGAATCACGTGGGAATGTGTCAATCACGTGGGAATCCCGTGGGAATCACGTGTCAATCACGTGGTAATCACGTGGGAATGTGTCAATCACGTGGGAATCACGTGGCAATCACGTGTCAATCACGTGGGAATCACGAGGGAGTCACGTGGGAATCACGTGGGAATTAGGTGGAAATCACGTGTCAATCACGTGGGAATCACGTGAGAATCACGTGGGAATCACGAGGGAATCACGTGTCAATCACGTGGGAATTAGGTTGGAATCACGTGTCAATCACGTGGCAATCACGAGGGAGTCACATGTCAATCACGTGGGAATTAGGTTGGAATCAAGTGTCAATCACGTGGGAATCACGAGGATGTCACGTGGGAATCCCGTGGGAATCACGTGTAAATCACGTGGGAATCATGTGTCAGTCACATGGGACTCACGTGGGAATCACGTGTCAATCACGTGGGAATTAGGTTGGAATCACGTGTTAATCACGTGGGAATCACGAGGGAGTCACGTGGGAATCCCGTGGGAATCACGTGTCAATCACGTGCGAATCACGTGGGAATGTGTCAATGACGTGGGAATCATGTGGGAATCACTTGTCATTTACGTGGGAATCACGTGGGTATGAGATGGGAATCACGTGTCAATCACGTGGGAATTAGGTTGGAATCACGTGACAATCACGTGGGAATCACGAGGGAGTCACGTGGGAATCCCATGGAAATCACCTGTCAATCACGTGGGAATCACGTGTCAATCACATGGGAGTCACGTGAGAATCACGTGGGAATCACGTGTAAATCACGTGGGAATCATGTGTCAATATCATGGGACTCACGTGGGAATCACGTGTCAATCACGTGGGAATCACGTGGGAATCACGTGTCAATCACGTGGCAATCACATGGGAATCACATGGGAATCACGTGGGAATCACGTGTGAATCACGTGGGAATCACGTGTCAATCAAGTGGGAATCACGTGTCAATCACGTGGGTATCACGTGGGATTCACGTGTCAATCACATGGCAATCACATGGAAATCACATGGGAATCACGTGGGAATCACGTGGGAATCACGTGGGAATCACGTGTCAATCAAGTGGGAATCACGTGTCAATCACGTGGGTATCACGTGGGAATGTGTCAATCACGTGGGAATCATGTGGGAATCACTTGTCATTTACGTGGGAATCACGTGGGTATGAGATGGGAATCACGTGTCAATCACGGGGGATTAGGTTGGAATCACGTGTCAATCACGTGGGAATCACGAGGGAGTCACGTGGGAATCCCGTGGGAATCACGTGTCAATCACGTGGGAATCACGTGGGAATCACGTGTCAATCACGTGGGAATTAGGTGGGAATCACGTGTCAATCACGTGGGAATCACGAGGGAGTCTCGTTGAAATCCCGTGGGAATCACGTGTCAATCACGTGGGAATCACGTGGGAAGGTGTCAATCACGTGGGAATCACGTGGGAATCACGTGTTAATCACGTGGGAATCACGAGGGAGTCACGTGGGAATCCCGTGGGAATCACGTGTCAATCACGTGGGAATCACGTGGGAATGTGTCAATCACGTGGGAATCACGTGGGAATCACGTGGCAATCACGTGGGAATCACGGGTCAATCACATGGCAATCACGTGAGAATCACATGGGAATCACGTGGGAATCACGTGTAAATCACGTGGGAATCATGTGTCAATCACATGGGACTCACGTGGGAATCACGTTGGAATCATGTGTCAATCACATGGGACTCACGTGGGAATCATGTGTCAATCACGTGGCAATCACGAGGGAATCACGTGTCAATCACGTGGGAATCACGTGGGAATCACGTGTCAATCACGTGGAAATTAGGTGGGAACCACGTGTCAATCACGTGGGAATCACGAGGGAGTCATGTGGGAATCCCTTGGGAATCACGTGTCAATCAAGGGGGAATCACGTGGGAATGTGTCAATCACGTGGGAATCACGTGGGAATCACGTGTCAATCACGTGGGAATTAGGTGGGAATCACGTGTCAATCACGTGGGACTCACGAGGGAGTCACATGGGAATCCCGTGGGAATCACCTGTCAATCACGTGGGAATCACGTGTCAATCACATTGGAATCACGTGAGAATCACGTGGGAATCACGTGGGAATCACGTGTAAATCACGTGGGAATCATGTGTCCATCACATGGGACTCACGTGGGATCACGTGTCAATCACGTGGGAATCACGTGGGAATGTATCAGTCACGTGGGAATCATGTGGGAATCACTTGTCATTTACGTGGGAATCACGTGGGAATGATGTGGGAATCACGTGTGAATCACGTGGAAATCACGAGGGAGTCACATGGGAATCCCATGTGAATCACGTGTCAATCACGTGGGAATCACGTGGGAATGTGTCAATCACGTGGGAATCATGTGGGAATCACTTGTCATTTACGTGGGTATCACGTGGGAATGACGTGGGAATCACGTGTCAATCACGTGGAAATCACGTGGGAATCACCTGTCAATCACATGGGAATCACGTGGGAAGCACGTGGGAATCACGTGTCAATCACGTGCGAATCAGGTGGGAATCACGTGTCAATCCCGTGGGAATCACGTGTCAATCACGTGGGAATCACGAGGGAATCACGTGTCAATCACGTGGGAATCACGAGGGAATCACGTGTAAATCACGTGGGAATCACGTGGGAATCACGTGTCAATCACGTGGGAATTAGTTGGAAATCACGTGTTAATCACGTTGGAATCACGTGTCAATCACATGGGACTCACGTGGGAATCACGTGGGAATCCCGTGGGAATCACCTGTCAATCACGTGGGAATCACGTGTCAATCACATGGGAATCACGTGAGAATCACGTGGGAATCACGTGGGAATCACGTGTAAATCACGTGGGAATCATGTGTCAATCACATGGGACTCACGTGGGAATCACGTGGTAATCACGTGTCGATATCGTGAGAATCACGTGGGAATCACGTGGGAATCACGTGTCAATCACGTGGGAATCACGAGGGAATCACGTGTCAATTACGTGGGAATCATATGGGAATCACGTGTCAATCACGTGGGAATCACGAGGGAATCACGTGTCAATCACGTGGGAATCACGAGGGAGTCACGTGGGAATCCCGTGGGAATCACGTGTCAATCACGTGGGAATCACGTGGGAATGTGTCAATTATGTGGGAATCACGTGGGAATCACGTGTCAATCACGTGGGAATCACGTAGGAATCACGTGTCAATCACGTGGGTATCACGAGGGAGTCACGTGGGAATCCCGTGGGAATCACGTGTCAATCACGTGGTAATCACGTGGGAATGTGTCAATCACATGGGACTCACGTGGGCATCACGTGTCAAACACGTGGGAATTAGGTGGGAATCACGTGTCAATCACGTGGGAATCACGTGGGAATCACGTGTCGATATCGTGAGAATCACGTGGGAATCACATGGGAATCACGTGTCATTCACGTGGTAATCACGAGGGAATCACGTGTCAATTACGTGGGAATGTCATGGGAATCACGTGTCAATCACGTGGGAATCACGAGGGAATCACGTGTCAATCACGTGGGAATCACGGGAGTGTCAAGTTCGAATCACGTGGTAATTACGTTGGAATCATGTGGGAATCACGTGTCAATCCGGTGGGAATCACGTGCGAATCAAGTGTCAATCACGAGGAATCACGTGGGAATCCCGTGGGAATCACGTGTCAATCACGTGGGAATCACCTGGGAATGTGTCAATCACGTGGGAATCACGTGTCAATCACATGGGAATCACGTCAGAATCACGTGGGAATCACGTGGGAATCACGTGGGAATCACGTGGGAATCATGTGTCAATCACACGGGACTCACGTGGGAGTCACGTGAGAATCATGTGTCAATCACATGGGACTCACGTGGGAATCATGTGTCAATCACGTGGCAATCACGAGGGAATCACGTGTCAATCACGTGGGAATCACGTGGGAATCACGTGTCAATCACGTGGGAATCACGTGGGAATCACGTGTCAATCACGTGGGAATCACGTGGGAATCACGTGTCAATCACGTGGGAATTAGGTGGGAATCACGTGTCAATCACGTGGGAGTCACGAGGGAGTCACGTGGGAATCCCTTGGGAATCACGTGTCAATCAAGGGGGAAAAACGTGGGAATGTGACAATCACGTGGGAATCACGTGGGAATCACGTGTCAATCACGTGGGAATTAGGTGGGAATCACGTGTCAATCACGTGGGAATCACGAGGGAGTCACGTGGGAATCCCGTGGGAATCACCTGTCAATCACGTGGGAATCACGTGTCCATCACATGGGATTCACGTGAGAATCACGTGGGAATCACGTGTAAATCACGTTGGAATCATGTGTCAATCACATGGGACTCACATGGGAATCACGTGTCAATCACGTGGGAATCATGTGGGAATCACTTGTCATTTAAGGGGGAATCACGTGGGAATGACGTGGGAATCACGTGTCAATCACGTGGAAATCATGAGGGAGTCACGTGGGAATCCCGTGTGAATCACGTGTCAATCACGTGGGAATCACATGGGAATGTGTCAATCACGTGGGAATCATGTGGGAATCACGTGAGAATCATGTGTCAATCACATGGGACTCACGTGGGAATCATGTGTCAATCACGTGGCAATCACGAGGGAATCACGTGTCAATCACGTGGGAATCACGTGGGAATCACGTGTCAATCCCATGGGAATCACGTGCGAATCAAGTGTCAATCACGAGGAACCATGTGGGAATCACGTGGGAATCACGTGTCAATCACGTGGGAATCACGTGTCAAACACGTGGGAATTAGGTGGGATCACGTGTCAATCACGTGGGAATCACGAGGGAATCACGAGGGAGTCACGTGGGAATCCCGTGGGAATCACGTGTCAATCTCGTGGGAATCACGTGGGAATGTGTCAATCACGTGGGAATCACGTGGGAATCACGTGTCAATCACGTGGGAATCACGTGGGAATGTGTCAATCACGTGGGAAACACGTGGCAATCACGTGTCAATCACGAGGGAATCACGAGGAAGTCACGTGGGTATCCGGTGGGAATCACGTGTCAATCACGTGGGAATCACGTGGGAATGTGTCAATTACGTGGGAATCACGTGGGAATCACGTGTCAATCACGTGGGGATAAGGTGGGAATCACTTGTCAATCACGTGGGAATCACGAGGGAGTCACGTGGGAATCCCGTGGGAATCACGTGTCAATCACGGGGGAATCACGTGGGTATGTGTCAATCACGTGGGAATCCCGTGGGAATCACGTGTCAATCACGTGGTAATCACGTGGGAATGTGTCAATCACGTGGGAATCACGTGGCAATCACGTGTCAATCACGTGGGAATCACGAGGGAGTCACGTGGGAATCCCGTGGGAATCACATGTCAATCACGTGGTAATCACGGGGGAATGTGTCAATCACGTGGGAATCACGTGGGAATCACGTGTCAATCACGTGGGAATTAGGTGGAAATCACGTGTCAATCACGTGGGAATCACGTGAGAATCACGTGGGAATCACGAGGGAATCACGTGTCAATCACGTGGGAATTAGGTTGGAATCACGTGTCAATCACGTGGCAATCACGAGGGAGTCACATGTCAATCACGTGGGAATTAGGTTGGAATCAAGTGTCAATCACGTGGGAATCACGAGGATGTCACGTGGGAATCCCGTGGGAATCACGTGTAAATCACGTGGGAATCATGTGTCAGTCACATGGGACTCACGTGGGAATCACGTGTCAATCACGTGGGAATTAGGTTGGAATCACGTGTTAATCACGTGGGAATCACGAGGGAGTCACGTGGGAATCCCTTGGGAATCACGTGTCAATCACGTGCGCATCACGTGGGAATGTGTCAATCACGTGGGAATCATGTGGGAATCACTTGTCTTTTACGTGGGAATCACGTGGGTATGAGATGGGAATCACGTGTCAATCACGTGGGAATTAGGTTGGAACCACGTGTCAATCACGTGGGAATCACGAGGGAGTCATGTGGGAATCCCTTGGGAATCACGTGTCAATCAAGGGGGAATCACGTGGGAATGTGTCAATCACGTGGGAATCACGTGGGAATCACGTGTCAATCACGTGGGAATTAGGTGGGAATCACGTGTCAATCACGTGGGACTCACGAGGGAGTCACATGGGAATCCCGTGGGAATCACCTGTCAATCACGTGGGAATCACGTGTCAATCACATTGGAATCACGTGAGAATCACGTGGGAATCACGTGGGAATCACGTGTAAATCACGTGGGAATCATGTGTCCATCACATGGGACTCACGTGGGATCACGTGTCAATCACGTGGGAATCACGTGGGAATGTATCAGTCACGTGGGAATCATGTGGGAATCACTTGTCATTTACGTGGGAATCACGTGGGAATGATGTGGGAATCACGTGTGAATCACGTGGAAATCACGAGGGAGTCACATGGGAATCCCATGTGAATCACGTGTCAATCACGTGGGAATCACGTGGGAATGTGTCAATCACGTGGGAATCATGTGGGAATCACTTGTCATTTACGTGGGTATCACGTGGGAATGACGTGGGAATCACGTGTCAATCACGTGGAAATCACGTGGGAATCACCTGTCAATCACATGGGAATCACGTGGGAAGCACGTGGGAATCACGTGTCAATCACGTGCGAATCAGGTGGGAATCACGTGTCAATCCCGTGGGAATCACGTGTCAATCACGTGGGAATCACGAGGGAATCACGTGTCAATCACGTGGGAATCACGAGGGAATCACGTGTAAATCACGTGGGAATCACGTGGGAATCACGTGTCAATCACGTGGGAATTAGTTGGAAATCACGTGTTAATCACGTTGGAATCACGTGTCAATCACATGGGACTCACGTGGGAATCACGTGGGAATCCCGTGGGAATCACCTGTCAATCACGTGGGAATCACGTGTCAATCACATGGGAATCACGTGAGAATCACGTGGGAATCACGTGGGAATCACGTGTAAATCACGTGGGAATCATGTGTCAATCACATGGGACTCACGTGGGAATCACGTGGTAATCACGTGTCGATATCGTGAGAATCACGTGGGAATCACGTGGGAATCACGTGTCAATCACGTGGGAATCACGAGGGAATCACGTGTCAATTACGTGGGAATCATATGGGAATCACGTGTCAATCACGTGGGAATCACGAGGGAATCACGTGTCAATCACGTGGGAATCACGAGGGAGTCACGTGGGAATCCCGTGGGAATCACGTGTCAATCACGTGGGAATCACGTGGGAATGTGTCAATTATGTGGGAATCACGTGGGAATCACGTGTCAATCACGTGGGAATCACGTAGGAATCACGTGTCAATCACGTGGGTATCACGAGGGAGTCACGTGGGAATCCCGTGGGAATCACTTGTCAATCACATGGGACTCACGTGGGCATCACGTGTCAAACACGTGGGAATTAGGTGGGAATCACGTGTCAATCACGTGGGAATCACGTGGGAATCACGTGTCGATATCGTGAGAATCACGTGGGAATCACATGGGAATCACGTGTCATTCACGTGGTAATCACGAGGGAATCACGTGTCAATTACGTGGGAATGACATGGGAATCACGTGTCAATCACGTGGGAATCACGAGGGAATCACGTGTCAATCACGTGGGAATCACGGGAGTGTCAAGTTCGAATCACGTGGTAATTACGTTGGAATCATGTGGGAATCACGTGTCAATCCGGTGGGAATCACGTGCGAATCAAGTGTCAATCACGAGGAATCACGTGGGAATCCCGTGGGAATCACGTGTCAATCACGTGGGAATCACCTGGGAATGTGTCAATCACGTGGGAATCACGTGTCAATCACATGGGAATCACGTCAGAATCACGTGGGAATCACGTGGGAATCACGTGGGAATCACGTGGGAATCATGTGTCAATCACACGGGACTCACGTGGGAGTCACGTGAGAATCATGTGTCAATCACGTGGCAATCACGAGGGAATCACGTGTCAATCACGTGGGAATCACGTGGGAATCACGTGTCAATCACGTGGGAATCACGTGGGAATCACGTGTCAATCACGTGGGAATTAGGTGGGAATCACGTGTCAATCACGTGGGAGTCACGAGGGAGTCACGTGGGAATCCCTTGGGAATCACGTGTCAATCAAGGGGGAAAAACGTGGGAATGTGACAATCACGTGGGAATCACGTGGGAATCACGTGTCAATCACGTGGGAATTAGGTGGGAATCACGTGTCAATCACGTGGGAATCACGAGGGAGTCACGTGGGAATCCCGTGGGAATCACCTGTCAATCACGTGGGAATCACGTGTCCATCACATGGGATTCACGTGAGAATCACGTGGGAATCACGTGTAAATCACGTTGGAATCATGTGTCAATCACATGGGACTCACATGGGAATCACGTGTCAATCACGTGGGAATCATGTGGGAATCACTTGTCATTTAAGGGGGAATCACGTGGGAATGACGTGGGAATCACGTGTCAATCACGTGGAAATCATGAGGGAGTCACGTGGGAATCCCGTGTGAATCACGTGTCAATCACGTGGGAATCACATGGGAATGTGTCAATCACGTGGGAATCATGTGGGAATCACGTGAGAATCATGTGTCAATCACATGGGACTCACGTGGGAATCATGTGTCAATCACGTGGCAATCACGAGGGAATCACGTGTCAATCACGTGGGAATCACGTGGGAATCACGTGTCAATCTCGTGGGAATCACGTGCGAATCAAGTGTCAATCACGAGGAACCATGTGGGAATCACGTGGGAATCACGTGTCAATCACGTGGGAATCACGTGTCAAACACGTGGGAATTAGGTGGGATCACGTGTCAATCACGTGGGAATCACGAGGGAATCACGAGGGAGTCACGTGGGAATCCCGTGGGAATCACGTGTCAATCTCGTGGGAATCACGTGGGAATGTGTCAATCACGTGGGAATCACGAGGGAGTCACGTGGGAATCCCGTGGAAATCACCTGTCAATCACGTGGGAATCACGTGTCAATCACATGGGAGTCACGTGAGAATCACGTGGGAATCACGTGGGAATCACGTGTAAATCACGTGGGAATCATGTGTCAATCACATGGGACTCACGTGGGAATCACGTGTCAATCACGTGGGAATCACGTGGGAATCACGTGACAATCACGTGGCAATCACATGGGAATCACATGGGAATCACGTGGGAATCACGTGGGAATCACGTGGGAATCACGTGTCAATCAAGTGGGAATCACGTGTCAATCACGTGGGTATCACGTGGGAATGTGTCAATCACGTGGGAATCATGTGGGAATCACTTGTCATTTACGTGGGAATCACGTGGGTATGACATGGGAATCACGTGTCAATCACGGGGGAATTAGGTTGGAATCACGTGTCAATCACGTGGGAATCACGAGGGAGTCACGTGGGAATCCCGTGGGAATCACGTGTCAATCACGTGGGAATTAGGCGGAAATCACGTGTCAATCACGTGGGAATCACGTGAGAATCACGTGGGAATCACGAGGGAATCACGTGTCAATCACGTCGGAATTAGGTTGGAATCACGTGTCAATCACGTGGCAATCACGAGGGAGTCACATGTCAATCACGTGGGAATTAGGTTGGAATCAAGTGTCAATCACGTGAGAATCACGAGGGAGTCACGTGGGAATCCCCTGGGAATCACGTGTAAATCACGTGGGAATCATGTGTCAATCACATGGGACTCACGTGGGAATCACGTGTCAATCACTTGGGAATCACTTGGGATTCACGTGTCAATCACGTGGGAATTAGGTTGGAATCACGTGTCAATCACGTGGGAATCACGAGGGAGTCACGTGGGAATCCTGTGGGAATCACGTGTCAATCACGTGGGAATCACGTGGGAATGTGTCAATCACGTGGGAATCACGTGGGAATCACGTGTCAAACACGTGGGAATTACGTGGGAATCACGTGTCAGTAACGTGGGAATCACGAGGGAATCACGAAGGAATCCCGTGGGAATCACGTGCCAATCACGTGGGAATGACGTGGGAATCAGGTGGGAATCACGTGTCAAACACGTGGGAATTAGGTGGGAATCACGTGTCAATCACGTGGGAATCACGAGGGAGTCACGTGTGAATCCCGTGGGAATCACGTGTCAATCACGTGGGAATCACGTGGGAATGTGTCAATTACCGGGGAATCACGTGGAAATCGCGTGTCAATCACGTGGGAATAAGGTGGGAATCACGTGTCAATCACGTGGGAATCACGTGGGAATCACTTGTCAAACACATGGGAATTAGGTGGGAATCACGTGTCAATCACGTGGAAATCACGAGGGAGTCACGTGGGAATCCCGTGGGAATCACGTGTCAATCACGTGGGAATCACGTGGGAATGTGTCAATCAAGTGGGAATCACGTGGGAATCATGTGTCAATCACATGGAACTCACGTGGGAATCACGTGGCAATCACGTGGCAATCACGAGGCAATTACGTGTCAATCACGTGGGAATCACGTGGGAATGACATGTCAATCACGTGGGAATCACGTGGGAATCACGTGTCAATCACGAGGGAAACACGAGGGAGTCACGTGGGAATCCCGTGGGAATCACGTGTCAATCACGTGGGAATCACGTGGGAATGTGTCAATCACGTGGGAATCAGGTGGGAATCACGTGTCAACCACTTGTTAATTAGGTGGGAATCACGTGTCAATCACGTGGGAATCACGAGGGAGTCACGTGGGAATCCCGTGGGAATCACGTGTCAATCACGTGGGAATCACGTGGGAATGTGTCAATTACGTGGGAATCACGTGGGAATCACGTGTCAATCACGTGGGAATAAGGTGGGAATCACGTGTCAATCACGTGGGAATCACGAGGGAGTCACGTGGGAATCCCGTGGGAGTCACCTGTCAATCACGTGGGAATCACGTGTCAATCACAGGGGAATCACGTGAGAATCACGTGGGAATCACGGGGTAATCACGTGTAAATCACGTGGGAATCACGAGGGAGTCACGTGGGAATCTCGTGGGAGTCACGTGTAAATCACGTGGGAATCACGTGGGAATGTGTCAATCACGTGGGAATCACGTGGGAATCACGTGGCAATCACGTGGGAATTAGGTGGAAATCACGTATCAATCACGTGGGAATCACGAGGGAGTCACGTTGGAATCCCGTGGGAGTCACCTGTCAATCACGTGGGAATCACGTGTCAATCACAGGGGAATCACGTGAGAATCACGTGGGAATCACGTGGGAATCACGTGTAAATCACGTGGGAATCATGTGTCAATCACATGGGACTCACGTGGGAATCACGTGTCAGTCACGTGGCAATCACGAGGGAATCACGTGTCAATCACGTGGGAATCACGTGGGAATCACGTGTCAATCTCGTGGGAATCACGTGGGAATCACGTGTCAATCACGTGGTAATTAGGTTGGAATTACGAGGGAATCACATGTCAATCACGTGGGAATTAGGTTGGAATCCCGTGTAAATCACGTGGCAATCACGAGGGAGTCACATGTCAATCACGTGGGAATTAGGTTGGAATCAAGTGTCAATCACGTGGGAATCACGAGGGAGTCACATGGTAATACCGTGGGAATCACGTGTAAATCACGTGGGAATCATGTGTCAATCACATGGGACTCACGTGGGAATCACGTGTCAATCACGTGGGAATCACTTGGGATTCACGTGTCAATCACGTGGGAATTAGGTTGGAATCACGTGTCAATCACGTGGGAATCACGAGGGAGTCACGTGGGAATCCCTTGGGAATCACGTGTCAATCACGTGGGAATCACGTGGGAATGTGTCAATCACGTGGGAATCACGTGGGAATCACGTGTCAAACACGTGGGAATTAGGTGGGAATCACGTGTCAATCACGTGGGAATCACGAGGGAATCACGTGGGAATCCCGTGGGAATCACGTGCCAATCACGTGGGAGTCACGTGAGAATCAGGTTGGAATCACGTGTCAAACACGTGGGAATTAGGTGGGAATCACGTGTCAATCACGTGGGAATCACGAGGGAGTCACGTGTGAATCCCGTGGGAATCACGTGTCAATCACGTGGGAATCACGTGGGAATGTGTCAATTACCTGGGAATCACGTGGAAATCGCGTGTCAATCACGTGGGAATAAGGTGGGAATCACGTGTCAATCACGTGGGAATCACGTGGGAATCACTTGTCAAACACAGGGTAATTAGGTGGGAATCACGTGTCATTCACGTGGAATTCACGAGGGAGTCACGTGGGAATCCCGAGGGAATCACGTGTCAATCACGTGGGAATCACGTGGGAATGTGTCAATCAAGTGGGAATCACGTGGGAATCATGTGTCAATCACATGGGACTCACGTGGGAATCACGTGTCAATCACGTGGCAATCACGACGTGATCAGGTGTCAATCACGTGGAAATCACGTGGGAATCACGTGTCAATCACGTGGGAATCACGTGGGAATCATGTGTCAATCACGTGGGAATTAGGTGGGAATCACGTGTCAATCACGAGGGAAACACGAGGGAGTCACCTGGGAATCCCGTGGTAATCACGTGTCAATCACGTGGGAATCACGTGGGAATGTGTCAATCACGTGGGAATCAGGTGGGAATCACGTGTCAAACACATGGTAATTATGTGGGAATCACGTGTCAATCACGTGGGAATCACGAGGGAGTCACGTGGGAATCCCGTGGGAATCACGTGTCAATCACGTGGGAATCACGTGGGAATGTGTCAATCACGTGGGAATCACGTGGGAATCACGTGTCAATCACGTGGGAATAAGGTGGGAATCACGTGTCAATCACGTGGTAATCACGAGGGAGTCACGTGGGAATCCCGTGGGAATCACGTGTCAATCACGTGGGCATCACGTGGGAATGTGTCAATCACGTGGGAATCACGTGGGAATCACGTGTCAATCACGTGGGAATCACGAGAGAGTCACGAGGGAATCCCGTGGGAATCACGTGTCAATCATGTGTGAACCACGTGGGAATGTGTCAATGACGTGGGAATCATGTGGGAATCACGTGTCAATCACGTGGGAATCACGAGGAAGTCACGTGGGAATCCCGTGGGAGTCACGTGTCAATCACGTGGGAATCACGTGGGAATGTGTCAATCACGTGGGAATCACGTGGGAGTCACGTGGCAATCATGTGGGAATTAGGTGGAAATAACGTATCAATCACGTGAGAATCACGAGGGAGTCACGTTGGAATCCCGTGGGAGTCACCTGTCAATCACGTGGGAATCATGTGTCAATCACAGGGGAATCACGTGAGAATCACGTGGGAATCACGTGGTAATCACGTGTAAATCACGTGGGAATCATGTGTCAGTCACATGGGACTCACGTGGGAATCACGTGTCAGTCACGTGGCAATCACGAGGGAATCACGTGTCAATCACGTGGGAATCACGTGTCAATCACGTGGGAATCACGTGGGAATCACGTGTCAATCACGTGGGAATTAGGTGGGAATGACGTGTCAATCACGTGGGAATCACGAGGGAGTCACGTGGGAATCCCGTTGGAGTCACGTGTCAACCACGTGGGAATCACGTGGGAATGTGTCAATCACGTGGGAATCACGTGGGAATCACGTGGCAATCACGTGGGAATTAGGTGGAAATCACGTATCAATCACATGGGAATCACGAGGGAGTCACGTTGGAATCCCGTGGGAGTCACCTGTCAATCACGTGGGAATCACGTGTCAATCACAGGGGAATCACGTGAGAGTCACGTGGGAATCACGTGGTAATCACGTGTAAATCACGTGGGAATCATGTGTCAGTCACATGGGACTCACGTGGGAACCACGTGTCAGTCACGTGGCAATCACGAGGGAATCACGTGTCAATCACGTGGGAATTAGGTGGGAATCACGTGTCAATCACGTGGGAATCACGAGAGACTCACGTGGGAATCCCGTGGGAATCACTTGTCAATCACGTGGGAATCACGTGTCAATCACATGGGAATCATGTGGGAATCACGTGGGAATCACGTGTCAATCACGTGGGAATCACGTGGGAATCACCTGTCAATCACATGGGAATCACGTGGGAAGCACATGGGAATCACGTGTAAATCACGTGGGAATCACGAGGGAGTCACATGGGAATCCCGTGGGAATCACGTGTCAATCACGTGGGAATCACGTGGGAATGTGTCAATCACGTGGGAACCACATGGGAATCACGTGTCAAACACGGGGGAATTAGGTGGGTGTCACGTGGGAATCCCGTGGGTATCACGTGTCAATCACGTGGGGATCACGAGGGAGTCACGTGGGAATCCCGTGGGAATCACGTGTCAATCACGTGGGAATCACGTGGGAATGTGTCAATCACGTGGGAATCACGTGGCAATCACGTGTCAATCACGTGGGAATCACAAGGGAGTCACGTGGGAATCCCGAGGGAATCACTTGTCAATCACGTGGTAATCACGTGGGAATGTGTCAATCACGTGGGAATCACGTGGGAATCACGTGTCAATCACGTGGGAATCACAAGGGAGTCACGTGGGAATCCCGTGGGAATCACGTGTCAATCACGTGGTAAACACGTGGGAACGTGTCAATCACATGGGACTCACGTGGCAATCACGTGTCAAACACGTGGGAATTAGGTGGGAATCACGTGTCAATCACGTGGGAATCACGAGGGAGTCACGTGGGAATCCCGTGGGAATCACGTGTAAATCATGTGGGAATCATGTGTCAATCACATGGGACTCACGTGGGAATCACGTGGTAATCACGTGTCGATATCGTGAGAATCACGTGGGAATCACGAGGGAATCACGTGTCAATCACGTGGGAATCACGAGGGAATCACGTGTCAATTACGTGGGAATCACATGGGAATCAAGTGTCAATCACGTGGGAATCACGAGGGAATCACGTGTCAATCACGTGGGAATCACGAGGGAGTCACGTGGGAATCCCGTGGGAATCACGTGTCAATCACGTGGGAATCACGTGGGAATGTGTCAATTATGTGGGAATCACGTGGGAATCACGTGTCAATCACGTGGGAATCACGTGGGAATCACGTGTCAATCACGTGGGTATCACGAGGGATTCACGTGGGAATCCCGTGGGAATCACGTGTCAATCACGTGGTAATCACGTGTAAATGTGTCAATCACATGGGACTCACGTGGGAATCACGTGTCAAACACGTGGGAATTAGTTGGGAATCACGTGTCAATCACGTGGGAATCACGTGGGAATCACGTGTCGATATCGTGAGAATCACGTGGGAATCACATGGGAATCACGTGTCAATCACGTGGTAATCACGAGGGAATCACGTGTCAATTACGTGGGAATGACATGGGAATCACGTGTCAATCACGTGGGAATCACGAGGGAATCACGTGTCAATCACGTGGGAATCACGGGAGAGTCAAGTTCGAATCACGTGGTAATTACGTTGGAATCATGTGGGAATCACGTGTCAATCCTGTGGGAATCACGTGCGAATCAAGTGTCAATCACGAGGAATCACGTGGGAATCCCGTGGGAATCACGTGTCAATCACGTGGGAATCACGTGGGAATGTGTCAATCACGTGGGAATCACGTGTCAATCACATGGGAATTAGGTGGGAATACTTGTCAATCACGTGGGAATCACGTGTCAATCACATGGGAATCACGTGAGAATCACGTGGGAATCACGTGGGAATCATGTGTCAATCACACGGGACTCACGTGGGAATCACGTGAGAATCATGTGTCAATCACATGGGACTCACGTGGGAATCATGTGTCAATCACGTGGCAATCACGAGGGAATCACGTGTCAATCACGTGGGAATCATGTGGGAATCACGTGTCAATCACGTGGGAATCACGTGGGAATCACGTGTCAATCACGTGGGAATTAGGTGGGAATCACGTGTCAATCACGTGGGAGTCACGAGGGAGTCACGTGGGAATCCCTTGGGAATCACGTGTCAATCAAGGGGGAAAAACGTGGGAATGTGTCAATCACGTGGGAATCACGTGGGAATCACGTGTCAATCACGTGGGAATTAGGTGGGAATCACGTGTCAATCACGTGGGAATCACGAGGGAGTCACGTGGGAATCCCGTGGGAATCACCTGTCAATCACGTGGGAATCACGTGTCAATCACATGGGAATCACGTGAGAATCACGTGGGAATCACGTGGGAATCACGTGTAAATCACGTGGGAATCATGTGTCAATCACATGGGACTCACATGGGAATCACGTGTCAATCACGTGGGAATCACGTGGGAATGTGTCAATCACGTGGGAATCATGTGGGAATCACTTGTCATTTACGGGGGAATCACGTGGGAATGACGTGGGAATCACGTGTCAATCACGTGGAAATCATGAGGGAGTCACGTGGGAATCCCGTGTGAATCACGTGTCAATCACGTGGGAATCACGTGGGAATGTGTCAATCACGTGGGAATCATGTGGGAATCACGTGAGAATCATGTGTCAATCACATGGGACTCACGTGGGAATCATTTGTCAATCACGTGGCAATCACGAGGGAATCACGTGTCAATCACGTGGGAATCACGTGGGAATCACGTGTCAATCCCTTGGGAATCACGTGCGAATCAAGTGTCAATCACGAGGAACCATGTGGGAATCACGTGGGAATCACGTGTCAGTCACAGGGGAATCACGTGTTAATCACGTGGAAATCCCGTGGAAATCACGTGTCAATCACGTGGGAATCACGTGGGAATGTGTCAATCACGTGGGAATCAGTGTCAATCACTTGGGAATTAGGTGGGAATACTTGTCAATCAGGTGGGAATCACGACGGAGTCACGTGGGAATCCTGTGGGAATCACCTGTCCATCACGTGGGAATCACGTGTCAATCACATGGGAATCACGTGAGAATCACGTGGGAATCACGTGAGAATCACGTGGGAATCATGTGTCAATCACATGGGACTCACGTGGGAATCACGTGAGAATCATGTATCAATCACATGGGACTCACATGGGAATCATGTGTCAATCACGTGGCAATCACGAGGGAATCACGTGTCAATCACGTGGGAATCACGTGTCAATCACGTGGGAATCACGTGGGAATCACGTGTCAATCACGTGGGAATTAGGTGGGAATCACGTGTCAATCACGTGGGAGTCACGAGGGAGTCACGTGGGAATCCCTTGGGAATCACGAGTCAATCAAGGGGGAATCACGAGGCAGTGTGTCAATCACGTGGGAATCACGTGGGGATCACGTGTCAATCAGGTGGGAATCACGAGGGTGTCACGTGGGAATCCCGTGGGAATCACCTGTCAATCACGTGGGAATCACGTGTCAATCACATGGGAATCACGTGAGAATCACGTGGGAATCACGTGGGAATCACTTGTAAATCACGTGGGAATCATGTGTCAATCACATGGGACTCACGTGGGAATCACGTGTCAATCACGTGGGAATCACGTGGGAATGTGTTAATCACGTGGGAATCATGTGGGAATCACTTGTCATTTACGTGGGAATCACGTGGGTATGACGTGGGAATCACGTGTCAATCACGTGGAAATCACGAGGGAGTCACGTGGGAATCCCGTGTGAATCACGTGTCAATCACGTGGGAATCACGTGGGAATGTGTCAATCACGTGGGAATCATGTGGGAATCACTTGTCATTTACGTGGGTATCATGGGGGAATGATGCGGGAATCACGTGTCAATCACGTGAAAATCACGTAGGAATAACCTGTCAATCACATGGGAATCACGGGGGAAGCACGTGGGAATCACGTGTAAATCACGTGGAAATCACGTGGGAATCATGTGTCAATCACGTGGGACTCACGTGGGAATCAGGTGTCAATCACATGGAAATCACGAGGGAATCACGTGTCAATCACGTGCGAATCATGTGGGAATCAAGTGTCAACCACGTGGGAATCACGTGTCAATCACGTGGGAATCACGAGGGAATCACCTGTAAATCACGTGGGAATTACGGGGGAATCACGTGTCAATCACGTGGGAATCACGAGGGAATCACGTGTCAATCACGTTGGAATCACGTGAGAATCACGTGGGAATCACGAGGGAATCACGTGTCAATCACGTGGGAATTAGGTTGGAGTCACGTGTCAATCACGTGGCAATCACGAGGGAGTAACATGTCAATCACGTGGGAATTAGGTTGGAATCATGTGTCAATCACGTGGGAATCACGAGGGAGTCACGTGGGAATCCCGTGGGAATCACTTGTAAATCACGTGGGAATCATGTGTCAATCACATGGGACTCACGTGGGAATCACGTGTCAATCACGTGAATATCACGTGGAAATCACGTGTCAATCACGTGGAAATTAGGTTGGAATCACGTGTCAATCACGTGGGAATCACGAGGGAGTCACGTGGGAATCCCGTGGGAATCACGTGTCAATTATGTGGGAATAATTTGGGAATGTGTCAATCACGTGGGAATCACGTGGGAATCACATGTCAAACACGTGGGAATTAGGTGGGAATCACGTGTCAATCACGTGGGAATCACGAGGGAATCATGAGGGAATCCCGTGGAAATCATGTGCCAATCACGTGGGAATCACGTGGGAATGTGTCAATCACGTGAGAATCACGTGGGAATCACGTGTCAATCACGTGGGAATTAGGTGGGAATCACGTGTCAATCACGTGGGAATCACGTGTTAATCACGTGGGAATCCCATGGGAATCACGTGTCAATCACGTGGGAATCACGTGGGAATGTGTCAATCACGTGGGAATTAGGTGGGAATACTTGTCAATCACGTGGGAATCACGACGGAGTTACGTGGGAATCCTGTGGTAATCACCTGTCAATCACGTGGGAATCACGTGTCAATCACATGGGAATCACGTGAGAATCACGTGGGAATCACGTGGGAATCAGGTGGGAATCACGTGGGAATCATGTGTCAATCACATGGGACTCACGTGGGAATCCTGTGTCAATCACGTGGCAATCACGAGGGAATAACGTGTCAATCACGTGGGAATCACGTGGGAATCACGTGTCAATCACGTGGGAATCACGTGGGAATCACGTGTCAATCACGTGGGAATTAGGTGGGAATCACGTGTCAATCACGTGGGAGTCACGAGGGAGTCACATTGGAATCCCTTGGGAATCACGTGTCAATCAAGGGGGAATCACGTGGCAATGTGTCAATCACGTGGGAATCACGTGTCAATCACGTGGGAATTAGGTGGGAATCACGTATCAATCACGTGGGAATCACGAGGGAGTCACGTGGGAATCCCGTGGGAATCACCTGTCAATCACGTTGGAATCACGTGTCAATCACATGGGAATCACGTGAGAATCACGTGGGAATCACGTGGGAATCACGTGTAAATCACGTGGGAATCATGTGTCAATCACATGGGTGTCACGTGGGAATCACGTGTCAATCACGTGGGAATCACGTGGGAATATGTCAATCACGTGGGAATCATGTGGGAATCACTTGTTATATACGTGGGAATCACGTGGGAATGTCTCAATCACGTGGGAATCACGTGGGAATCACATGTCAAACACGTGAGAATTAGGTGGGAATCACGTGTCAATCACGTGGGAATCACGAGGGAATCATGAGGGAATCCCATGGGAATCATGTGCCAATCACGTGGGAATAACGTGGGAATGTGGCAATCACGTGAGAATCACGTGGGAATCACGTGTCAATCACGTGGGAATTAGGTGGGAATCACGTGTCAATCACGTGGGAATCACGTGGGAATCACGTGTTAATCACGTGGGAATCCCGTGGGAATCACGTGTCAATCACGTGTGAATCACGTGGGAATGTGTCAATCACGTGGGAATCACGTGTCAATCACGTCGGAATTAGGTGGGAATACTTGTCAATCATGTGGGAATCACGACGGAGTCACGTGTGAATCCTGTGGGAATCACCTGTCAATCACGTGGGAATCACGTGTCAATCACATGGGAATCACGTGAGAATCACGTGCGAATCACGTGGGAATCACGTGGGAATCACGTGGGAATCATGTGTCAATCACATGGGACTCACGTGGGAATCCTGTGTCAATCAGGTGGCAATCACGAGGGAATCACGTGTCAATCACGTGGGAATCACGTGAGAATCACGTGTCAATCACGTGGGAATTAGGTGGAAATCACGTGTCAATCACGTGGGAGTCACGAGGAAGTCACATGGGAATCCCTTGGGAATCACCTGTCAATCAAGGGGGAATTACGTGGCAATTTGTCAATCACGTGGGAATCACGTGGGAATCACGTGTCAATCACGTGGGAATTAGGTGGGAATCACGTGTCAATCACGTGGGAATCACGAGGGAGTCACGTGGGAATCCCGTGGGAATCACCTGTCAATCACGTGGGAATCACGTGTCAATCACATGGGAATCACGTGAGAATCACGTGGGAATCACGTGGGAATCACGTGTAAATCACGTGGGAATCATGTGTCAATCACATGGGACTCACGTGGGAATCACGTGTCAATCACGTGGGAATCACGTGGGAATATTTCAATCACGTGGGTATCATGTGGGAATCACTTGTCATATACGTGGGAATCACGTGGGAATGACGTGGGAATCTCGTGTCAATCACGTGGAAATCACGAGGGAGTCACGTGGGAATCCCGTGTGAATCACGTGTCAATCACGTGGGAATCACGTGGGAATGTGTCAAACACGTTGGAATCATGTGGGAATCACTTGTCATTTACGTGGGTATCACGTGGGAATGACGCGGGAATCACGTGTCAGTCACGTGAAAATCACGTGGGAATAACCTGTCAATCACATGGGAATCACGGGGGAAGCACGTGGGAATCACGTGGAAATCACGTGGGAATCATGTGTCAATCACGTGTGACTCACGTGGGAATCACGTGTCAATCACATGGGAATCACGAGGGAATCACGTGTCAATCACGTGCGAATCAGGTGGGAATCACGTGTCAATCACGTGGGAATCACGTGTCAATCATGTGGGAATCACGAGGGAATCACCTGTAAATCACATGGGAATCACGGGGGAATCACGTGTCAATCATGTGGGAATCACGAGGGAATCACGTGTCAATCACGTTGGAATCACGTGAGAATCACGTGGGAATCACGAGGGAATCACGTGTCAATCACGTGGGAATCAGGTTGGAGTCACGTGTCAATCACGTGGCAATCACGAGGGAGTCTCATGTCAATCACGTGGGAATTAGGTTGGAATCACGTGTCAATCACGTGGGAATCACGAGGGAGTCACGTGGGAATCCCATGGGAATCACATGTAAATCACGTGGGAATCATGTGTCAATCACATGGGACTCACTTGGGAATCACGTGTCAATCACGTGAAAATAACGTGGGAATCACGTGTCAATCACGTGGGAATTAGGTTGGAATCACGTGTCAATCACGTGGGAATCACGAGGGAGTCACTTGGGAATCCCGTGGGAATCACGTTCAATCACGTGGGAATAACGTGGGAATGTGTCAATCACGTGGGAATCACGTGGGAATCACGTGTCAAACACGTGGGAATTAGGTGGGAATCACGTGTCAATCACGTGGGAATCACGAGGGAATCACGAGGGAGTCACGTGGGAATCCCGTGGGAATCACGTGTCAATCTCGTGGGAATCACGTGGGAATGTGTCAATCACGTGGGAATCACGTGGCAATCACGTGTCAATCACGAGGGAATCACGAGGAAGTCACGTGGGTATCCGGTGGGAATCACGTGTCAATCACGTGGGAATCACGTGGGAATGTGTCAATTACGTGGGAATCACGTGGGAATCACGTGTCAATTACGTGGGAATGACATGGGAATCACGTGTCAATCACGTGGGAATCACGAGGGACTCACGTGGGAATCCCGTGGGAATCACTTGTCAATCACGTGGGAATCACGTGTCAATCACATGGGACTCACGTGGGAATCCTGTGTCAATCAGGTGGCAATCACGAGGGAATCACGTGTCAATCACGTGGGAATCACGTGGGAATAACGTGTCAATCACGTGGGAATCACGTGGGAATCACGTGTCAATCACGTGGGAATTAGGTGGAAATCACGTGTCAATCACGTGGGGGTCACGAGGGAGTCACATGGGAATCCCTTGGGAATCACGTGTCAATCAAGGGGGAATCACGTGGCAATGTGTCAATCACGTGGGAATCACATGGGAATCACGTGTCAATCACGTGGGAATTAGGTGGGAATCACGTGTCAATCACGTGGGAATCACGAGGGAGTCACGTGGGAATCACCTGTCACTCACGTGGGAATCACGTGTCAATCACATGGGAATCACGTGAGAATCACGTGGGAATCACGTGGGAATCACGTGTAAATCACGTGGGAATCATGTGTCAATCACATGGGACTCACGTGGGAATCACGTGTCAATCACGTGGGAATCACGTGGGAATATTTCAATCACGTGGGTATCATGTGGGAATCACTTGTCATATACGTGGGAATCACGTGGGAATGACGTGGGAATCTCGTGTCAATCACGTGGAAATCACGAGGGAGTCACGTGGGAATCCCGTGTGAATCACGTGTCAATCACGTGGGAATCACGTGGGAATGTGTCAAACACGTGGGAATCATGTGGGAATCACTTGTCATTTACGTGGGTATCACGTGGGAATGACGCGGTAATCACGTGTCAGTCACGTGAAAATCACGTGGGAATAACCTGTCAATCACATGGGAATCACGGGGGAAGCACGTGGGAATCACGTGGAAATCACGTGGGAATCATGTGTCAATCACGTGGGACTCACGTGGGAATCACGTGTCAATCACATGGGAATCACGAGGGAATCACGTGTCAATCACGTGCGAATCAGGTGGGAATCACGTGTCAATCACGTGGGAATCACGTGTCAATCATGTGGGAATCACGAGGGAATCACCTGTAAATCACGTGGGAATCACGGGGGAATCACGTGTCAATCACGTGGGAATCACGAGGGAATCACGTGTCAATCACGTTGGAATCACGTGAGAATCACGTGGGAATCACGAGGGAATCACGTGTCAATCACGTGGGAATCAGGTTGGAGTCACGTGTCAATCACGTGGCAATCACGAGGGAGTCTCATGTCAATCACGTGGGAATTAGGCTGGAATCACGTGTCAATCACGTGGGAATCACGAGGGAGTCAAGTGGGAATCCCATGGGAAGCACATGTAAATCACGTGGGAATCATGTGTCAATCACATGGGACTCACTTGGGAATCACGTGTCAATCACGTGAAAATAACGTGGGAATCACGTGTCAATCACGTGGGAATTAGGTTGGAATCACGTGTCAATCACGTGGGAATCACGAGGGAGTCACGTGGGAATCCCGTGGGAATCACGTTCAATCACGTGGGAATAACGTGGGAATGTGTCAATCACGTGGGAATCACGTGGGAATCACGTGTCAAACACGTGGGAATTAGGTGGGAATCACGTGTCAATCACGTGGGAATCACGAGGGAATCACGAGGGAGTCACGTGGGAATCCCGTGGGAATCACGTGTCAATCTCGTGGGAATCACGTGGGAATGTGTCAATCACGTGGGAATCACGTGGCAATCACGTGTCAATCACGAGGGAATCACGAGGAAGTCACGTGGGTATCCGGTGGGAATCACGTGTCAATCACGTGGGAATCACGTGGGAATGTGTCAATTACGTGGGAATCACGTGGGAATCACGTGTCAATTACGTGGGAATGACATGGGAATCACGTGTCAATCACGTGGGAATCACGAGGGACTCACGTGGGAATCACATGGGAATCACGAGGGAATCACGTGTCAATCACGTGCGAATCAGGTGGGAATCACGTGTCAATCACGTGGGAATCACGTGTCAATCATGTGGGAATCACGAGGGAATCACCTGTAAATCACGTGGGAATCACGGAGGAATCACGTGTCAATCACGTGGGAATCACGAGGGAATCACGTGTCAATCACGTTGGAATCACGTGAGAATCACGTGGGAATCACGAGGGAATCACGTGTCAATCACGTTGGAATCACGTGAGAATCACTTGTCAATCACGTGGGAATCACGTGTCAATCACATGGGACTCACGTGGGAATCCTGTGTCAATCAGGTGGCAATCACGAGGGAATCACGTGTCAATCACGTGGGAATCACGTGGGAATAACGTGTCAATCACGTGGGAATCACGTGGGAATCACGTGTCAATCACGTGGGAATTAGGTGGAAATCACGTGTCAATCACGTGGGGGTCACGAGGGAGTCACATGGGAATCCCTTGGGAATCACGTGTCAATCAAGGGGGAATCACGTGGCAATGTGTCAATCACGTGGGAATCACATGGGAATCACGTGTCAATCACGTGGGAATTAGGTGGGAATCACGTGACAATCACGTGGGAATCACGAGGGAGTCACGTGGGAATCCCGTGGGAATCACCTGTCACTCACGTGGGAATCACGTGTCAATCACATGGGAATCACGTGAGAATCACGTGGGAATCACGTGGGAATCACGTGTAAATCACGTGGGAATCATGTGTCAATCACATGGGACTCACGTGGGAATCACGTGTCAATCACGTGGGAATCACGTGGGAATATTTCAATCACGTGGGTATCATGTGGGAATCACTTGTCATATACGTGGGAATCACGTGGGAATGACGTGGGAATCTCGTGTCAATCACGTGGAAATCACGAGGGAGTCACGTGGGAATCCCGTGTGAATCACGTGTCAATCACGTGGGAATCACGTGGGAATGTGTCAAACACGTGGGAATCATGTGGGAATCACTTGTCATTTACGTGGGTATCACGTGGGAATGACGCGGTAATCACGTGTCAGTCACGTGAAAATCACGTGGGAATAACCTGTCAATCACATGGGAATCACGGGGGAAGCACGTGGGAATCACGTGGAAATCACGTGGGAATCATGTGTCAATCACGTGGGACTCACGTGGGACTCACGTGGGAATCACATGGGAATCACGAGGGAATCACGTGTCAATCACGTGCGAATCAGGTGGGAATCACGTGTCAATCACGTGGGAATCACGTGTCAATCATGTGGGAATCACGAGGGAATCACCTGTAAATCACGTGGGAATCACGGGGGAATCACGTGTCAATCACGTGGGAATCACGAGGGAATCACGTGTCAATCACGTTGGAATCACGTGAGAATCACGTGGGAATCACGAGGGAATCACGTGTCAATCACGTGGGAATCAGGTTGGAGTCACGTGTCAATCACGTGGCAATCACGAGGGAGTCTCATGTCAATCACGTGGGAATTAGGCTGGAATCACGTGTCAATCACGTGGGAATCACGAGGGAGTCAAGTGGGAATCCCATGGGAAGCACATGTAAATCACGTGGGAATCATGTGTCAATCACATGGGACTCACTTGGGAATCACGTGTCAATCACGTGAAAATAACGTGGGAATCACGTGTCAATCACGTGGGAATTAGGTTGGAATCACGTGTCAATCACGTGGGTATCACGAGGGAGTCACGTGGGAATCCCGTGGGAATCACGTTCAATCACGTGGGAATAACGTGGGAATGTGTCAATCACGTGGGAATCACGTGGGAATCACGTGTCAAACACGTGGGAATTAGGTGGGAATCACGTGTCAATCACGTGGGAATCACGAGGGAATCACGAGGGAGTCACGTGGGAATCCCGTGGGAATCACGTGTCAATCTCGTGGGAATCACGTGGGAATGTGTCAATCACGTGGGAATCACGTGGGAATCACGTGTCAATCACGTGGGAATCACGTGGGAATGTGTCAATCACGTGGGAATCACGTGGCAATCACGTGTCAATCACGAGGGAATCACGAGGAAGTCACGTGGGTATCCGGTGGGAATCACGTGTCAATCACGTGGGAATCACGTGGGAATGTGTCAATTACGTGGGAATCACGTGGGAATCACGTGTCAATCACGTGGGTATAAGGTGGGAATCACTTGTCAATCACGTGGGAATCACGAGGGGGTCACGTGGGAATCCCGTGGGAATCACGTGTCAATCACGGGGGAATCACGTGGGAATGTGTCAATCACGTGGGAATCCCGTGGGAATCACGTGTCAATCACGTGGTAATCACGTGGGAATGTGTCAATCACGTGGGAATCACGTGGCAATCACGTGTCAATCACGTGGGAATCACGAGGGAGTCACGTGGGAATCCCGTGGGAATCACATGTCAATCACGTGGTAATCACGGGGGAATGTGTCAATCACGTGGGAATCACGTGGGAATCACGTGTCAATCACGTGGGAATTAGGTGGAAATCACGTGTCAATCACGTGGGAATCACGTGAGAATCACGTGGGAATCACGAGGGAATCACGTGTCAATCACGTGGGAATTAGGTTGGAATCACGTGTCAATCACGTGGCAATCATGAGGGAGTCACATGTCAATCACGTGGGAATTAGGTTGGAATCAAGTGTCAATCACGTGGGAATCACGAGGATGTCACGTGGGAATCCCGTGGGAATCACGTGTAAATCACGTGGGAATCATGTGTCAGTCACATGGGACTCACGTGGGAATCACGTGTCAATCACGTGGGAATTAGGTTGGAATCACGTGTTAATCACGTGGGAATCACAAGGGAGTCACGTGGGAATCCCATGGGAATCACGTGTCAATCACGTGCGAATCACGTGGGAATGTGTCAATCACGTGGGAATCATGTGGGAATCACTTGTCATTTACGTGGGAATCACGTGGGTATGAGATGGGAATCACGTGTCAATCACGTGGGAATTAGGTTGGAATCACGTGACAATCACATGGGAATCACGAGGGAGTCACGTGGGAGTCACATTGGAATCCCTTGGGAATCACGTGTCAATCAAGGGGGAATCACGTGGCAATGTGTCAATCACGTGGGAATCACGTGTCAATCACGTGGGAATTAGGTGGGAATCACGTATCAATCACGTGGGAATCACGAGGGAGTCACGTGGGAATCCCGTGGGAATCACCTGTCAATCACGTGGGAATCACGTGTCAATCACATGGGAATCACGTGAGAATCACGTGGGAATCACGTGGGAATCACGTGTAAATCACGTGGGAATCATGTGTCAATCACATGGGTGTCACGTGGGAATCACGTGTCAATCACGTGGGAATCACGTGGGAATATGTCAATCACGTGGGAATCATGTGGGAATCACTTGTTATATACGTGGGAATCACGTGGGAATGTGTCAATCACGTGGGAATCACGTGGGAATCACATGTCAAACACGTGGGAATTAGGTGGGAATCACGTGTCAATCACGTGGGAATCACGAGGGAATCATGAGGGAATCCCGTGGGAATCATGTGCCAATCACGTGGGAATCACGTGGGAATGTGTCAATCACGTGAGAATCACGTGGGAATCACGTGTCAATCACGTGGTAATTAGGTGGGAATCACGTGTCAATCACGTGGGAATCACGTGGGAATCACGTGTTAATCACGTGGGAATCCCGTGGGAATCACGTGTCAATCACGTGTGAATCACGTGGGAATGTGTCAATCACGTGGGAATCACGTGTCAATCACGTCGGAATTAGGTGGGAATACTTGTCAATCATGTGGGAATCACGACGGAGTCACGTGGGAATCCTGTGGGAATCACCTGTCAATCACGTGGGAATCACGTGTCAATCACATGGGAATCACGTGAGAATCACGTGGGAATCACGTGGGAATCACGTGGGAATCACGTGGGAATCATGTGTCAATCACATGGGACTCACGTGGGAATCCTGTGTCAATCAGGTGGCAATCACGAGGGAATCACGTGTCAATCACGTGGGAATCACGTGAGAATCACGTGTCAATCACGTGGGAATTAGGTGGAAATCACGTGTCAATCACGTGGGAGTCACGAGGAAGTCACATGGGAATCCCTTGGGAATCACGTGTCAATCAAGGGGGAATCACGTGGCAATTTGTCAATCACGTGGGAATCACGTGGGAATCACGTGTCAATCACGTGGGAATTAGGTGGGAATCACGTGTCAATCACGTGGGAATCACGAGGGAGTCACGTGGGAATCCCGTGGGAATCACCTCTCAATCACGTGGGAATCATGTGTCAATCACATGGGAATCACGTGAGAATCACGTGGGAATCACGTGGGAATCACGTGTAAATCACGTGGGAATCATGTGTCAATCACATGGGACTCACGTGGGAATCACGTGTCAATCACGTGGGAATCACGTGGGAATATTTCAATCACGTGGGTATCATGTGGGAATCACTTGTCATATACGTGGGAATCACGTGGGAATGACGTGGGAATCTCGTGTCAATCACGTGGAAATCACGAGGGAGTCACGTGGGAATCCCGTGTGAATCACGTGTCAATCACGTGGGAATCACGTGGGAATGTGTCAAACACGTGGGAATCATGTGGGAAACACTTGTCATTCACGTGGGTATCACGTGGGAATGACGCGGGAATCACGTGTCAGTCACGTGAAAATCACGTGGGAATAACCTGTCAATCACATGGGAATCACGGGGGAAGCACGTGGGAATCACGTGGAAATCACGTGGGAATCATGTGTCAATCACGTGTGACTCACGGGGAATCACGTGTCAATCACATGGGAATCACGAGGGAATCACGTGTCAATCACGTGCGAATCAGGTGGGAATCACGTGTCAATCACGTGGGAATCACGTGCCAATCATGTGGGAATCACGAGGGAATCACCTGTAAATCACGTGGGAATCACGGGGGAATCACGTGTCAATCACGTGGGAATCACGAGGGAATCACGTGTCAATCACGTTGGAATCACGTGAGAATCACGTGGGAATCACGAGGGAATCACGTGTCAATCACGTGGGAATCAGGTTGGAGTCACGTGTCAATCACGTGGCAATCACGAGGGAGTCTCATGTCAATCACGTGGGAATTAGGTTGGAATCACGTGTCAATCACGTGGGAATCACGAGGGAGTCACGTGGGAATCCCATGGGAATCACATGTAAATCACGTGGGAATCATGTGTCAATCACATGGGACTCACTTGGGAATCACGTGTCAATCACGTGAAAATAACGTGGGAATCACGTGTCAATCACGTGGGAATTAGGTTGGAATCACGTGTCAATCACGTGGGAATCACGAGGGAGTCACTTGGGAATCCCGTGTGAATCACGTTCAATCACGTGGGAATAACGTGGGAATGTGTCAATCACGTGGGAATCACGTGGGAATCACGTGTCAAACACGTGGGAATTAGGTGGGAATCACGTGTCAATCACGTGGGAATCACGAGGGAATCACGAGGGAGTCACGTGGGAATCCCGTGGGAATCACGTGTCAATCTCGTGGGAATCACGTGGGAATGTGTCAATCACGTGGGAATCACGTGGCAATCACGTGTCAATCACGAGGGAATCACGAGGAAGTCACGTGGGTATCCGGTGGGAATCACGTGTCAATCACGTGGGAATCACGTGGGAATGTGTCAATTACGTGGGAATCACGTGGGAATCACGTGTCAATTACGTGGGAATGACATGGGAATCACGTGTCAATCACGTGGGAATCACGAGGGACTCACGTGGGAATCCCGTGGGAATCACTTGTCAATCACGTGGGAATCACGTGTCAATCACATGGGACTCACGTGGGAATCCTGTGTCAATCAGGTGGCAATCACGAGGGAATCACGTGTCAATCACGTGGGAATCAGGTGGGAATAACGTGTCAATCACGTGGGAATCACGTGGGAATCACGTGTCAATCACGTGGGAATTAGGTGGAAATCACGTGTCAATCACGTGGGAGCCACGAGGGAGTCACATGGGAATCCCTTGGGAATCACGTGTCAATCAAGGGGGAATCACGTGGCAATGTGTCAATCACGTGGGAATCACGTGGGAATCACGTGTCAATCACGTGGGAATTAGGTGGGAATCACGTGTCAATCATGTGGGAATCACGAGGGAGTCACGTGGGAATCCCGTGGGAATCACCTGTCACTCACGTGGGAATCACGTGTCAATCACATGGGAATCACGTGAGAATCACGTGGGAATCACGTGGGAATCACGTGTAAATCACGTGGGAATCATGTGTCAATCACATGGGACTCACGTGGGAATCACGTGTCAATCACGTGGGAATCACGTGGGAATATTTCAATCACGTGGGTATCATGTGGGAATCACTTGTCATATACGTGGGAATCACGTGGGAATGACGTGGGAATCTCGTGTCAATCACGTGGAAATCACGAGGGAGTCACGTGGGAATCCCGTGTGAATCACGTGTCAATCACGTGGGAATCACGTGGGAATGTGTCAAACACGTGGGAATCATGTGGGAATCACTTGTCATTTACGTGGGTATCACGTGGGAATGACGCGGTAATCACGTGTCAGTCACGTGAAAATCACGTGGGAATAACCTGTCAATCACATGGGAATCACGGGGGAAGCACGTGGGAATCACGTGGAAATCACGTGGGAATCATGTGTCAATCAAGTGGGACTCACGTGGGAATCACGTGTCAATCACATGGGAATCACGAGGGAATCACGTGTCAATCACGTGCGAATCAGGTGGGAATCACGTGTCAATCACGTGGGAATCACGTGTCAATCATGTGGGAATCACGAGGGAATCACCTGTAAATCACGTGGGAATCACGGGGGAATCACGTGTCAATCACGTGGGAATCACGAGGGAATCACGTGTCAATCACGTTGGAATCACGTGAGAATCACGTGGGAATCACGAGGGAATCACGTGTCAATCACGTGGGAATCAGGTTGGAGTCACGTGTCAATCACGTGGCAATCACGAGGGAGTCTCATGTCAATCACGTGGGAATTAGGCTGGAATCACGTGTCAATCACGTGGGAATCACGAGGGAGTCACGTGGGAATCCCATGGGAATCACATGTAAATCACGTGGGAATCATGTGTCAATCACATGGGACTCACTTGGGAATCACGTGTCAATCACGTGAAAATAACGTGGGAATCACGTGTCAATCACGTGGGAATTAGGTTGGAATCACGTGTCAATCACGTGGGAATCACGAGGGAGTCACGTGGGAATCCCGTGGGAATCACGTTCAATCACGTGGGAATCACGTGGGAATCACGTGTCAAACACGTGGGAATTAGGTGGGAATCACGTGTCAATCACGTGGGAATCACGTGGCAATCACGTGTCAATCACGAGGGAATCACGAGGAAGTCACGTGGGTATCCGGTGGGAATCACGTGTCAATCACGTGGGAATCACGTGGGAATGTGTCAATTACGTGGGAATCACGTGGGAATCACGTGTCAATCACGTGGGGATAAGGTGGGAATCACTTGTCAATCACGTGGGAATCACGAGGGGGTCACGTGGGAATCCCGTGGGAATCACGTGTCAATCACGGGGGAATCACGTGGGAATGTGTCAATCACGTGGGAATCCCGTGGGATTCACGTGTCAATCACGTGGTAATCACGTGGGAATGTGTCAATCACGTGGGAATCACGTGGCAATCACGTGTCAATCACGTGGGAATCACGAGGGAGTCACGTGGGAATCCCGTGGGAATCACATGTCAATCACGTGGTAATCACGGGGGAATGTGTCAATCACGTGGGAATCACGTGGGAATCACGTGTCAATCACGTGGGAATTAGGTGGAAATCACGTGTCAATCACGTGGGAATCACGTGAGAATCACGTGGGAATCACGAGGGAATCACGTGTCAATCACGTGGGAATTAGGTTGGAATCACGTGTCAATCACGTGGCAATCACGAGGGAGTCACATGTCAATCACGTGGGAATTAGGTTGGAATCAAGTGTCAATCACGTGGGAATCACGAGGATGTCACGTGGGAATCCCGTGGGAATCACGTGTAAATCACGTGGGAATCTTGTGTCAGTCACATGGGACTCACGTGGGAATCACGTGTCAATCACGTGGGAATTAGGTTGGAATCACGTGTTAATCACGTGGGAATCACGAGGGAGTCACGTGGGAATACCGTGGGAATCACGTGTCAATCACGTGCGAATCACGTGGGAATGTGTCAATCACGTGGGAATCATGTGGGAATCACTTGTCATTTACGTGGGAATCACGTGGGTATGAGATGGGAATCACGTGTCAATCACGTGGGAATTAGGTTGGAATCACGTGACAATCATGTGGGAATCACGAGGGAGTCACGTGGGAATCCCATGGAAATCACCTGTCAATCACGTGGGAATCACGTGTCAATCACATGGGAGTCACGTGAGAATCACGTGGGAATCACGTGGGAATCATGTGTAAATCACGTGGGAATCATGTGTCAATCACATGGGACTCACGTGGGAATCACGTGTCAATCACGTGGGAATCACGTGGGAATCACGTGTCAATCACGTGGCAATCACATGGGAATCACATGGGAATCACGTGGGAATCACGTGGGAATCACGTGTCAATCAAGTGGGAATCACGTGTCAATCACGTGGGTATCACGTGGGAATCACGTGTCAATCACATGGCAATCACATGGAAATCACATGGGAATCACGTGGGAATCACGTGGGAATCACGTGGGAATCACGTGTCAATCAAGTGGGAATCACGTGTCAATCACGTGGGTATCACGTGGGAATGTGTCAATCACGTGGGAATCATGTGGGAATCACTTGTCATTTACGTGGGAATCACGTGGGTATGAGATGGGAATCACGTGTCAATCACGGGGGATTAGGTTGGAATAACGTGTCAATCACGTGGGAATCACGAGGGAGTCACGTGGGAATCCCGTGGGAATCATGTGTCAATCACGTGGGAATCACGTGGGAATCACGTGTCAATCACGTGGGAATTAGGTGGGAATCACGTGTCAATCACGTGGGAATCACGAGGGAGTCTCGTTGAAATCCCGTGGGAATCACGTGTCAATCACGTGGGAATCACGTGGGAAGGTGTCAATCACGTGGGAATCACGTGGGAATCACGTGTTAATCACGTGGGAATCACGAGGGAGTCACGTGGGAATCCCGTGGGAATCACGTGTCAATCACGTGGGAATCACGTGGGAATGTGTCAATCACGTGGGAATCACGTGGCAATCACGTGGGAATAACGGGTCAATCACATGGCAATCACGTGAGAATCACATGGGAATCACGTGGGAATCACGTGTAAATCACGTGGGAATCATGTGTCAATCACATGGGACTCACGTGGGAATCACGTTGGAATCATGTGTCAATCACATGGGACTCACGTGGGAATCATGTGTCAATCACGTGGCAATCACGAGGGAATCACTTGTCAATCACGTGGGAATCACGTGGGAATCACGTGTCAATCACGTGGTAATTAGGTGGGAACCACGTGTCAATCACGTGGGAATCACGAGGGAATCACGAGGGAGTCACGTGGGAATCCCATGGGAATCACGTGTCAATCTCGTGGGAATCACGTGGGAATGTGTCAATCACGTGGGAATCACGTGGGAATCACGTGTCAATCACGTGGGAATCACGTGGGAATGTGTCAATCACGTGGGAATCACGTGGCAATCACGTGTCAATCACGAGGGAATCACGAGGAAGTCACGTGGGTATCCGGTGGGAATCACGTGTCAATCACGTGGGAATCACGTGGGAATGTGTCAATTACGTGGGAATCACGTGGGAATCACGTGTCAATCACGTGGGGATAAGGTGGGAATCACTTGTCAATCACGTGGGAATCACGAGGGAGTCACGTGGGAATCCCGTGGGAATCACGTGTCAATCACGGGGAAATCACGTGGGAATGTGTCAATCACGTGGGAATCCCGTGGGAATCACGTGTCAATCACGTGGTAATCACGTGGGAATGTGTCAATCACGTGGGAATCACGTGGCAATCACGTGTCAATCACGTGGGAATCACGAGGGAGTCACGTGGGAATCACGTGGGAATTAGGTGGAAATCACGTGTCAATCACGTGGGAATCACGTGAGAATCACGTGGGAATCACGAGGGAATCACGTGTCAATCACGTGGGAATTAGGTTGGAATCACGTGTCAATCACGTGGCAATCACGAGGGAGTCACATGTCAATCACGTGGGAATTAGGTTGGAATCAAGTGTCAATCACGTGGGAATCACGAGGATGTCACGTGGGAATCCCGTGGGAATCACGTGTAAATCACGTGGGAATCATGTGTCAGTCACATGGGACTCACGTGGGAATCACGTGTCAATCACGTGGGAATTAGGTTGGAATCACGTGTTAATCACGTGGGAATCACGAGGGAGTCACGTGGGAATCCCGTGGGAATCACGTGTCAATCACGTGCGAATCACGTGGGAATGTGTCAATCACGTGGGAATCATGTGGGAATCACTTGTCATTTACGTGGGAATCACGTGGGTATGAGATGGGAATCACGTGTCAATCACGTGGGAATTAGGTTGGAATCACGTGACAATCACGTGGGAATCACGAGGGAGTCACGTGGGAATCCCATGGAAATCACCTGTCAATCACGTGGGAATCACGTGTCAATCACATGGGAGTCACGTGAGAATCACGTGGGAATCACGTGTAAATCACGTGGGAATCATGTGTCAATATCATGGGACTCACGTGGGAATCACGTGTCAATCACGTGGGAATCACGTGGGAATCACGTGTCAATCACGTGGCAATCACATGGGAATCACATGGGAATCACGTGGGAATCACGTGTGAATCACGTGGGAATCACGTGTCAATCAAGTGGGAATCACGTGTCAATCACGTGGGTATCACGTGGGATTCACGTGTCAATCACATGGCAATCACATGGAAATCACATGGGAATCACGTGGGAATCACGTGGGAATCACGTGGGAATCACGTGTCAATCACGTGGGAATCACGAGGGAGTCACGTGGGAATCCCGTGGGAATCACGTGTCAATCACGTGGGAATCACGTGGGAATCACGTGTCAATCACGTGGGAATTAGGTGGGAATCACGTGTCAATCACGTGGGAATCACGAGGGAGTCTCGTTGAAATCCCGTGGGAATCACGTGTCAATTACGTGGGAATCACGTGGGAAGGTGTCAATCACGTGGGAATCACGTGGGAATCACGTGTTAATCACGTGGGAATCACGAGGGAGTCACGTGGGAATCCCGTGGGAATCACGTGTCAATCACGTGGGAATCACGTGGGAATGTGTCAATCACGTGGGAATCACGTGGGAATCACGTGGCAATCACGTGGGAATCACGGGTCAATCACATGGCAATCACGTGAGAATCACATGGGAATCACGTGGGAATCACGTGTAAATCACGTGGGAATCATGTGTCAATCACATGGGACTCACGTGGGAATCACGTTGGAATCATGTGTCAATCACATGGGACTCACGTGGGAATCATGTGTAAATCACGTGGCAATCACGAGGGAATCACGTGTCAATCACGTGGGAATCACGTGGGAATCACGTGTCAATCACGTGGAAATTAGGTGGGAACCACGTGTCAATCACGTGGGAATCACGAGGGAGTCATGTGGGAATCCCTTGGGAATCACGTGTCAATCAAGGGGGAATCACGTGGGAATGTGTCAATCACGTGGGATCACGTGGGAATCACGTGTCAATCACGTGGGAATTAGGTGGGAATCACGTGTCAATCACGTGGGACTCACGAGGGAGTCACATGGGAATCCCGTGGGAATCACCTGTCAATCACGTGGGAATCACGTGTCAATCACATTGGAATCACGTGAGAATCACGTGGGAATCACGTGGGAATCACGTGTAAATCACGTGGGAATCATGTGTCCATCACATGGGACTCACGTGGGATCACGTGTCAATCACGTGGGAATCACGTGGGAATGTATCAGTCACGTGGGAATCATGTGGGAATCACTTGTCATTTACGTGGGAATCACGTGGGAATGATGTGGGAATCACGTGTGAATCACGTGGAAATCACGAGGGAGTCACATGGGAATCCCATGTGAATCACGTGTCAATCACGTGGGAATCACGTGGGAATGTGTCAATCACGTGGGAATCATGTGGGAATCACTTGTCATTTACGTGGGTATCACGTGGGAATGACGTGGGAATCACGTGTCAATCACGTGGAAATCACGTGGGAATCACCTGTCAATCACATGGGAATCACGTGGGAAGCACGTGGGAATCACGTGTCAATCACGTGCGAATCAGGTGGGAATCACGTGTCAATCCCGTGGGAATCACGTGTCAATCACGTGGGAATCACGAGGGAATCACGTGTCAATCACGTGGGAATCACGAGGGAATCACGTGTAAATCACGTGGGAATCACGTGGGAATCACGTGTCAATCACGTGGGAATTAGTTGGAAATCACGTGTTAATCACGTTGGAATCACGTGTCAATCACATGGGACTCACGTGGGAATCACGTGGGAATCCCGTGGGAATCACCTGTCAATCACGTGGGAATCACGTGTCAATCACATGGGAATCACGTGAGAATCACGTGGGAATCACGTGGGAATCACGTGTAAATCACGTGGGAATCATGTGTCAATCACATGGGACTCACGTGGGAATCACGTGGTAATCACGTGTCGATATCGTGAGAATCACGTGGGAATCACGTGGGAATCACGTGTCAATCACGTGGGAATCACGAGGGAATCACGTGTCAATTACGTGGGAATCATATGGGAATCACGTGTCAATCACGTGGGAATCACGAGGGAATCACGTGTCAATCACGTGGGAATCACGAGGGAGTCACGTGGGAATCCCGTGGGAATCACGTGTCAATCACGTGGAAATCACGTGGGAATGTGTCAATTATGTGGGAATCACGTGGGAATCACGTGTCAATCACGTGGGAATCACGTAGGAATCACGTGTCAATCACGTGGGTATCACGAGGGAGTCACGTGGGAATCCCGTGGGAATCACGTGTCAATCACGTGGTAATCACGTGGGAATGTGTCAATCACATGGGACTCACGTGGGCATCACGTGTCAAACACGTGGGAATTAGGTGGGAATCACGTGTCAATCACGTGGGAATCACGTGGGAATCACGTGTCGATATCGTGAGAATCACGTGGGAATCACATGGGAATCACGTGTCATTCACGTGGTAATCACGAGGGAATCACGTGTCAATTACGTGGGAATGACATGGGAATCACGTGTCAATCACGTGGGAATCACGAGGGAATCACGTGTCAATCACGTGGGAATCACGGGAGTGTCAAGTTCGAATCACGTGGTAATTACGTTGGAATCATGTGGGAATCACGTGTCAATCCGGTGGGAATCACGTGCGAATCAAGTGTCAATCACGAGGAATCACGTGGGAATCCCGTGGGAATCACGTGTCAATCACATGGGAATCACCTGGGAATGTGTCAATCACGTGGGAATCACGTGTCAATCACATGGGAATCACGTCAGAATCACGTGGGAATCACGTGGGAATCACGTGGGAATCACGTGGGAATCATGTGTCAATCACACGGGACTCACGTGGGAGTCACGTGAGAATCATGTGTCAATCACATGGGACTCACGTGGGAATCATGTGTCAATCACGTGGCAATCACGAGGGAATCACGTGTCAATCACGTGGGAATCACGTGGGAATCACGTGTCAATCACGTGGGAATCACGTGGGAATCACGTGTCAATCACGTGGGAATTAGGTGGGAATCACGTGTCAATCACGTGGGAGTCACGAGGGAGTCACGTGGGAATCCCTTGGGAATCACGTGTCAATCAAGGGGGAAAAACGTGGGAATGTGACAATCACGTGGGAATCACGTGGGAATCACGTGTCAATCACGTGGGAATTAGGTGGGAATCACGTGTCAATCACGTGGGAATCACGAGGGAGTCACGTGGGAATCCCGTGGGAATCACCTGTCAATCACGTGGGAATCACGTGTCCATCACATGGGATTCACGTGAGAATCACGTGGGAATCACGTGTAAATCACGTTGGAATCATGTGTCAATCACATGGGACTCACATGGGAATCACGTGTCAATCACGTGGGAATCATGTGGGAATCACTTGTCATTTAAGGGGGAATCACGTGGGAATGACGTGGGAATCACGTGTCAATCACGTGGAAATCATGAGGGAGTCACGTGGGAATCCCGTGTGAATCACGTGTCAATCACGTGGGAATCACATGGGAATGTGTCAATCACGTGGGAATCATGTGGGAATCACGTGAGAATCATGTGTCAATCACATGGGACTCACGTGGGAATCATGTGTCAATCACGTGGCAATCACGAGGGAATCACGTGTCAATCACGTGGGAATCACGTGGGAATCACGTGTCAATCCCGTGGGAATCACGTGCGAATCAAGTGTCAATCACGAGGAACCATGTGGGAATCACGTGGGAATCACGTGTCAATCACGTGGGAATCACGTGTCAAACACGTGGGAATTAGGTGGGATCACGTGTCAATCACGTGGGAATCACGAGGGAATCACGAGGGAGTCACGTGGGAATCCCGTGGGAATCACGTGTCAATCTCGTGGGAATCACGTGGGAATGTGTCAATCACGTGGGAATCACGTGGGAATCACGTGTCAATCACGTGGGAATCACGTGGGAATGTGTCAATCACGTGGGAAACACGTGGCAATCACGTGTCAATCACGAGGGAATCACGAGGAAGTCACGTGGGTATCCGGTGGGAATCACGTGTCAATCACGTGGGAATCACGTGGGAATGTGTCAATTACGTGGGAATCACGTGGGAATCACGTGTCAATCACGTGGGGATAAGGTGGGAATCACTTGTCAATCACGTGGGAATCACGAGGGAGTCACGTGGGAATCCCGTGGGAATCACGTGTCAATCACGGGGGAATCACGTGGGTATGTGTCAATCACGTGGGAATCCCGTGGGAATCACGTGTCAATCACGTGGTAATCACGTGGGAATGTGTCAATCACGTGGGAATCACGTGGCAATCACGTGTCAATCACGTGGGAATCACGAGGGAGTCACGTGGGAATCCCGTGGGAATCACATGTCAATCACGTGGTAATCACGGGGGAATGTGTCAATCACGTGGGAATCACGTGGGAATCACGTGTCAATCACGTGGGAATTAGGTGGAAATCACGTGTCAATCACGTGGGAATCACGTGAGAATCACGTGGGAATCACGAGGGAATCACGTGTCAATCACGTGGGAATTAGGTTGGAATCACGTGTCAATCACGTGGCAATCACGAGGGAGTCACATGTCAATCACGTGGGAATTAGGTTGGAATCAAGTGTCAATCACGTGGGAATCACGAGGATGTCACGTGGGAATCCCGTGGGAATCACGTGTAAATCACGTGGGAATCATGTGTCAGTCACATGGGACTCACGTGGGAATCACGTGTCAATCACGTGGGAATTAGGTTGGAATCACGTGTTAATCACGTGGGAATCACGAGGGAGTCACGTGGGAATCCCTTGGGAATCACGTGTCAATCACGTGCGCATCACGTGGGAATGTGTCAATCACGTGGGAATCATGTGGGAATCACTTGTCATTTACGTGGGAATCACGTGGGTATGAGATGGGAATCACGTGTCAATCACGTGGGAATTAGGTTGGAACCACGTGTCAATCACGTGGGAATCACGAGGGAGTCATGTGGGAATCCCTTGGGAATCACGTGTCAATCAAGGGGGAATCACGTGGGAATGTGTCAATCACGTGGGAATCACGTGGGAATCACGTGTCAATCACGTGGGAATTAGGTGGGAATCACGTGTCAATCACGTGGGACTCACGAGGGAGTCACATGGGAATCCCGTGGGAATCACCTGTCAATCACGTGGGAATCACGTGTCAATCACATTGGAATCACGTGAGAATCACGTGGGAATCACGTGGGAATCACGTGTAAATCACGTGGGAATCATGTGTCCATCACATGGGACTCACGTGGGATCACGTGTCAATCACGTGGGAATCACGTGGGAATGTATCAGTCACGTGGGAATCATGTGGGAATCACTTGTCATTTACGTGGGAATCACGTGGGAATGATGTGGGAATCACGTGTGAATCACGTGGAAATCACGAGGGAGTCACATGGGAATCCCATGTGAATCACGTGTCAATCACGTGGGAATCACGTGGGAATGTGTCAATCACGTGGGAATCATGTGGGAATCACTTGTCATTTACGTGGGTATCACGTGGGAATGACGTGGGAATCACGTGTCAATCACGTGGAAATCACGTGGGAATCACCTGTCAATCACATGGGAATCACGTGGGAAGCACGTGGGAATCACGTGTCAATCACGTGCGAATCAGGTGGGAATCACGTGTCAATCCCGTGGGAATCACGTGTCAATCACGTGGGAATCACGAGGGAATCACGTGTCAATCACGTGGGAATCACGAGGGAATCACGTGTAAATCACGTGGGAATCACGTGGGAATCACGTGTCAATCACGTGGGAATTAGTTGGAAATCACGTGTTAATCACGTTGGAATCACGTGTCAATCACATGGGACTCACGTGGGAATCACGTGGGAATCCCGTGGGAATCACCTGTCAATCACGTGGGAATCACGTGTCAATCACATGGGAATCACGTGAGAATCACGTGGGAATCACGTGGGAATCACGTGTAAATCACGTGGGAATCATGTGTCAATCACATGGGACTCACGTGGGAATCACGTGGTAATCACGTGTCGATATCGTGAGAATCACGTGGGAATCACGTGGGAATCACGTGTCAATCACGTGGGAATCACGAGGGAATCACGTGTCAATTACGTGGGAATCATATGGGAATCATGTGTCAATCACGTGGGAATCACGAGGGAATCACGTGTCAATCACGTGGGAATCACGAGGGAGTCACGTGGGAATCCCGTGGGAATCACGTGTCAATCACGTGGGAATCACGTGGGAATGTGTCAATTATGTGGGAATCACGTGGGAATCACGTGTCAATCACGTGGGAATCACGTAGGAATCACGTGTCAATCACGTGGGTATCACGAGGGAGTCACGTGGGAATCCCGTGGGAATCACGTGTCAATCACGTGGTAATCACGTGGGAATGTGTCAATCACATGGGACTCACGTGGGCATCACGTGTCAAACACGTGGGAATTAGGTGGGAATCACGTGTCAATCACGTGGGAATCACGTGGGAATCACGTGTCGATATCGTGAGAATCACGTGGGAATCACATGGGAATCACGTGTCATTCACGTGGTAATCACGAGGGAATCACGTGTCAATTACGTGGGAATGACATGGGAATCACGTGTCAATCACGTGGGAATCACGAGGGAATCACGTGTCAATCACGTGGGAATCACGGGAGTGTCAAGTTCGAATCACGTGGTAATTACGTTGGAATCATGTGGGAATCACGTGTCAATCCGGTGGGAATCACGTGCGAATCAAGTGTCAATCACGAGGAATCACGTGGGAATCCCATGGGAATCACGTGTCAATCACGTGGGAATCACCTGGGAATGTGTCAATCACGTGGGAATCACGTGTCAATCACATGGGAATCACGTCAGAATCACGTGGGAATCACGTGGGAATCACGTGGGAATCACGTGGGAATCATGTGTCAATCACACGGGACTCACGTGGGAGTCACGTGAGAATCATGTGTCAATCACATGGGACTCACGTGGGAATCATGTGTCAATCACGTGGCAATCACGAGGGAATCACGTGTCAATCACGTGGGAATCACGTGGGAATCACGTGTCAATCACGTGGGAATCACGTGGGAATCACGTGTCAATCACGTGGGAATTAGGTGGGAATCACGTGTCAATCACGTGGGAGTCACGAGGGAGTCACGTGGGAATCCCTTGGGAATCACGTGTCAATCAAGGGGGAAAAACGTGGGAATGTGACAATCACGTGGGAATCACGTGGGAATCACGTGTCAATCACGTGGGAATTAGGTGGGAATCACGTGTCAATCACGTGGGAATCACGAGGGAGTCACGTGGGAATCCCGTGGGAATCACCTGTCAATCACGTGGGAATCACGTGTCCATCACATGGGATTCACGTGAGAATCACGTGGGAATCACGTGTAAATCACGTTGGAATCATGTGTCAATCACATGGGACTCACATGGGAATCACGTGTCAATCACGTGGGAATCATGTGGGAATCACTTGTCATTTAAGGGGGAATCACGTGGGAATGACGTGGGAATCACGTGTCAATCACGTGGAAATCTTGAGGGAGTCACGTGGGAATCCCGTGTGAATCACGTGTCAATCACGTGGGAATCACATGGGAATGTGTCAATCACGTGGGAATCATGTGGGAATCACGTGAGAATCATGTGTCAATCACATGGGACTCACGTGGGAATCATGTGTCAATCACGTGGCAATCACGAGGGAATCACGTGTCAATCACGTGGGAATCACGTGGGAATCACGTGTCAATCCCGTGGGAATCACGTGCGAATCAAGTGTCAATCACGAGGAACCATGTGGGAATCACGTGGGAATCACGTGTCAATCACGTGGGAATCACGTGTCAAACACGTGGGAATTAGGTGGGATCACGTGTCAATCACGTGGGAATCACGAGGGAATCACGAGGGAGTCACGTGGGAATCCCGTGGGAATCACGTGTCAATCTCGTGGGAATCACGTGGGAATGTGTCAATCACGTGGGAATCACGTGGGAATCACGTGTCAATCACGTGGGAATCACGTGGGAATGTGTCAATCACGTGGGAAACACGTGGCAATCACGTGTCAATCACGAGGGAATCACGAGGAAGTCACGTGGGTATCCGGTGGGAATCACGTGTCAATCACGTGGGAATCACGTGGGAATGTGTCAATTACGTGGGAATCACGTGGGAATCACGTGTCAATCACGTGGGGATAAGGTGGGAATCACTTGTCAATCACGTGGGAATCACGAGGGAGTCACGTGGGAATCCCGTGGGAATCACGTGTCAATCACGGGGGAATCACGTGGGTATGTGTCAATCACGTGGGAATCCCGTGGGAATCACGTGTCAATCACGTGGTAATCACGTGGGAATGTGTCAATCACGTGGGAATCACGTGGCAATCACGTGTCAATCACGTGGGAATCACGAGGGAGTCACGTGGGAATCCCGTGGGAATCACGAGGGAATCACGTGGGTATGTGTCAATCACGTGGGAATCCCGTGGGAATCACGTGTCAATCACGTGGTAATCACGTGGGAATGTGTCAATCACGTGGGAATCACGTGGCAATCACGTGTCAATCACGTGGGAATCACGAGGGAATCACGTGTCAATCACGTGGGAATCACGGGAGTGTCAAGTTCGAATCACGTGGTAATTACGTTGGAATCATGTGGGAATCACGTGTCAATCCGGTGGGAATCACGTGCGAATCAAGTGTCAATCACGAGGAATCACGTGGGAATCCCGTGGGAATCACGTGTCAATCACGTGGGAATCACCTGGGAATGTGTCAATCACGTGGGAATCACGTGTCAATCACATGGGAATCACGTCAGAATCACGTGGGAATCACGTGGGAATCACGTGGGAATCACGTGGGAATCATGTGTCAATCACACGGGACTCACGTGGGAGTCACGTGAGAATCATGTGTCAATCACATGGGACTCACGTGGGAATCATGTGTCAATCACGTGGCAATCACGAGGGAATCACGTGTCAATCACGTGGGAATCACGTGAGAATCACGTGGGAATCACGAGGGAATCACGTGTCAATCACGTGGGAATTAGGTTGGAATCACGTGTCAATCACGTGGCAATCACGAGGGAGTCACATGTCAATCACGTGGGAATTAGGTTGGAATCAAGTGTCAATCACGTGGGAATCACGAGGATGTCACGTGGGAATCCCGTGGGAATCACGTGTAAATCACGTGGGAATCATGTGTCAGTCACATGGGACTCACGTGGGAATCACGTGTCAATCACGTGGGAATTAGGTTGGAATCACGTGTTAATCACGTGGGAATCACGAGGGAGTCACGTGGGAATCCCTTGGGAATCACGTGTCAATCACGTGCGCATCACGTGGGAATGTGTCAATCACGTGGGAATCATGTGGGAATCACTTGTCATTTACGTGGGAATCACGTGGGTATGAGATGGGAATCACGTGTCAATCACGTGGGAATTAGGTTGGAACCACGTGTCAATCACGTGGGAATCACGAGGGAGTCATGTGGGAATCCCTTGGGAATCACGTGTCAATCAAGGGGGAATCACGTGGGAATGTGTCAATCACGTGGGAATCACGTGGGAATCACGTGTCAATCACGTGGGAATTAGGTGGGAATCACGTGTCAATCACGTGGGACTCACGAGGGAGTCACATGGGAATCCCGTGGGAATCACCTGTCAATCACGTGGGAATCACGTGTCAATCACATTGGAATCACGTGAGAATCACGTGGGAATCACGTGGGAATCACGTGTAAATCACGTGGGAATCATGTGTCCATCACATGGGACTCACGTGGGATCACGTGTCAATCACGTGGGAATCACGTGGGAATGTATCAGTCACGTGGGAATCATGTGGGAATCACTTGTCATTTACGTGGGAATCACGTGGGAATGATGTGGGAATCACGTGTGAATCACGTGGAAATCACGAGGGAGTCACATGGGAATCCCATGTGAATCACGTGTCAATCACGTGGGAATCACGTGGGAATGTGTCAATCACGTGGGAATCATGTGGGAATCACTTGTCATTTACGTGGGTATCACGTGGGAATGACGTGGGAATCACGTGTCAATCACGTGGAAATCACGTGGGAATCACCTGTCAATCACATGGGAATCACGTGGGAAGCACGTGGGAATCACGTGTCAATCACGTGCGAATCAGGTGGGAATCACGTGTCAATCCCGTGGGAATCACGTGTCAATCACGTGGGAATCACGAGGGAATCACGTGTCAATCACGTGGGAATCACGAGGGAATCACGTGTAAATCACGTGGGAATCACGTGGGAATCACGTGTCAATCACGTGGGAATTAGTTGGAAATCACGTGTTAATCACGTTGGAATCACGTGTCAATCACATGGGACTCACGTGGGAATCACGTGGGAATCCCGTGGGAATCACCTGGCAATCACGTGGGAATCACGTGTCAATCACATGGGAATCACGTGAGAATCACGTGGGAATCACGTGGGAATCACGTGTAAATCACGTGGGAATCATGTGTCAATCACATGGGACTCACGTGGGAATCACGTGGTAATCACGTGTCGATATCGTGAGAATCACGTGGGAATCACGTGGGAATCACGTGTCAATCACGTGGGAATCACGAGGGAATCACGTGTCAATTACGTGGGAATCATATGGGAATCATGTGTCAATCACGTGGGAATCACGAGGGAATCACGTGTCAATCACGTGGGAATCACGAGGGAGTCACGTGGGAATCCCGTGGGAATCACGTGTCAATCACGTGGGAATCACGTGGGAATGTGTCAATTATGTGGGAATCACGTGGGAATCACGTGTCAATCACGTGGGAATCACGTAGGAATCACGTGTCAATCACGTGGGTATCACGAGGGAGTCACGTGGGAATCCCGTGGGAATCACGTGTCAATCACGTGGTAATCACGTGGGAATGTGTCAATCACATGGGACTCACGTGGGCATCACGTGTCAAACACGTGGGAATTAGGTGGGAATCACGTGTCAATCACGTGGGAATCACGTGGGAATCACGTGTCGATATCGTGAGAATCACGTGGGAATCACATGGGAATCACGTGTCATTCACGTGGTAATCACGAGGGAATCACGTGTCAATTACGTGGGAATGACATGGGAATCACGTGTCAATCACGTGGGAATCACGAGGGAATCACGTGTCAATCACGTGGGAATCACGGGAGTGTCAAGTTCGAATCACGTGGTAATTACGTTGGAATCATGTGGGAATCACGTGTCAATCCGGTGGGAATCACGTGCGAATCAAGTGTCAATCACGAGGAATCACGTGGGAATCCCATGGGAATCACGTGTCAATCACGTGGGAATCACCTGGGAATGTGTCAATCACGTGGGAATCACGTGTCAATCACATGGGAATCACGTCAGAATCACGTGGGAATCACGTGGGAATCACGTGGGAATCACGTGGGAATCATGTGTCAATCACACGGGACTCACGTGGGAGTCACGTGAGAATCATGTGTCAATCACATGGGACTCACGTGGGAATCATGTGTCAATCACGTGGCAATCACGAGGGAATCACGTGTCAATCACGTGGGAATCACGTGGGAATCACGTGTCAATCACGTGGGAATCACGTGGGAATCACGTGTCAATCACGTGGGAATTAGGTGGGAATCACGTGTCAATCACGTGGGAGTCACGAGGGAGTCACGTGGGAATCCCTTGGGAATCACGTGTCAATCAAGGGGGAAAAACGTGGGAATGTGACAATCACGTGGGAATCACGTGGGAATCACGTGTCAATCACGTGGGAATTAGGTGGGAATCACGTGTCAATCACGTGGGAATCACGAGGGAGTCACGTGGGAATCCCGTGGGAATCACCTGTCAATCACGTGGGAATCACGTGTCCATCACATGGGATTCACGTGAGAATCACGTGGGAATCACGTGTAAATCACGTTGGAATCATGTGTCAATCACATGGGACTCACATGGGAATCACGTGTCAATCACGTGGGAATCATGTGGGAATCACTTGTCATTTAAGGGGGAATCACGTGGGAATGACGTGGGAATCACGTGTCAATCACGTGGAAATCTTGAGGGAGTCACGTGGGAATCCCGTGTGAATCACGTGTCAATCACGTGGGAATCACATGGGAATGTGTCAATCACGTGGGAATCATGTGGGAATCACGTGAGAATCATGTGTCAATCACATGGGACTCACGTGGGAATCATGTGTCAATCACGTGGCAATCACGAGGGAATCACGTGTCAATCACGTGGGAATCACGTGGGAATCACGTGTCAATCCCGTGGGAATCACGTGCGAATCAAGTGTCAATCACGAGGAACCATGTGGGAATCACGTGGGAATCACGTGTCAATCACGTGGGAATCACGTGTCAAACACGTGGGAATTAGGTGGGATCACGTGTCAATCACGTGGGAATCACGAGGGAATCACGAGGGAGTCACGTGGGAATCCCGTGGGAATCACGTGTCAATCTCGTGGGAATCACGTGGGAATGTGTCAATCACGTGGGAATCACGTGGGAATCACGTGTCAATCACGTGGGAATCACGTGGGAATGTGTCAATCACGTGGGAAACACGTGGCAATCACGTGTCAATCACGAGGGAATCACGAGGAAGTCACGTGGGTATCCGGTGGGAATCACGTGTCAATCACGTGGGAATCACGTGGGAATGTGTCAATTACGTGGGAATCACGTGGGAATCACGTGTCAATCACGTGGGGATAAGGTGGGAATCACTTGTCAATCACGTGGGAATCACGAGGGAGTCACGTGGGAATCCCGTGGGAATCACGTGTCAATCACGGGGGAATCACGTGGGTATGTGTCAATCACGTGGGAATCCCGTGGGAATCACGTGTCAATCACGTGGTAATCACGTGGGAATGTGTCAATCACGTGGGAATCACGTGGCAATCACGTGTCAATCACGTGGGAATCACGAGGGAGTCACGTGGGAATCCCGTGGGAATCACATGTCAATCACGTGGTAATCACGGGGGAATGTGTCAATCACGTGGGAATCACGTGGGAATCACGTGTCAATCACGTGGGAATTAGGTGGAAATCACGTGTCAATCACGTGGGAATCACGTGAGAATCACGTGGGAATCACGAGGGAATCACGTGTCAATCACGTGGGAATTAGGTTGGAATCACGTGTCAATCACGTGGCAATCACGAGGGAGTCACATGTCAATCACGTGGGAATTAGGTTGGAATCAAGTGTCAATCACGTGGGAATCACGAGGATGTCACGTGGGAATCCCGTGGGAATCACGTGTAAATCACGTGGGAATCATGTGTCAGTCACATGGGACTCACGTGGGAATCACGTGTCAATCACGTGGGAATTAGGTTGGAATCACGTGTTAATCACGTGGGAATCACGAGGGAGTCACGTGGGAATCCCTTGGGAATCACGTGTCAATCACGTGCGCATCACGTGGGAATGTGTCAATCACGTGGGAATCATGTGGGAATCACTTGTCATTTACGTGGGAATCACGTGGGTATGAGATGGGAATCACGTGTCAATCACGTGGGAATTAGGTTGGAATCACGTGACAATCACGTGGGAATCACGAGGGAGTCACGTGGGAATCCCGTGGAAATCACCTGTCAATCACGTGGGAATCACGTGTCAATCACATGGGAGTCACGTGAGAATCACGTGGGAATCACGTGGGAATCACGTGTAAATCACGTGGGAATCATGTATCAATCACATGGGACTCACGTGGGAATCACGTGTCAATCATGTGGGAATCACGTGGGAATCACGTGTCAATCACGTGGCAATCACATGGGAATCACATGGGAATCACGTGGGAATCACGTGGGAATCACGTGGGAATCACGTGTCAATCAAGTGGGAATCACGTGTCAATCACGTGGGTATCACATGGGAATCACGTGTCAATCACATGGCAATCACATGGAAATCACATGGGAATCACGTGGGAATCACGTGGGAATCACGTGTCAATCACGTGGGTATCACGTGGGAATGTGTCAATCACGTGGGAATCATGTGGGAATCACTTGTCATTTACGTGGGAATCACCTGGGTATGACATGGGAATCACGTGTCAATCACGGGGGAATTAGGTTGGAATCACGTGTCAATCACGTTGGAATCACGAGGGAGTCACGTGGGAATCCCGTGGGAATCACGTGTCAATCACGTGGGAATCACGTGGGAATCACTTGTCAATCACGTGGGAATTAGGTGGGAATCACGTGTCAATCACGTGGGAATCACGAGGGAGTCACGTTGAAATCCCGTGGGAATCACGTGTCAATCACGTGGGAATCACGTGGGAAGGTGTCAATCACGTGGGAATCACGTGGGAATCACGTGTTAATCACGTGGGAAACACGAGGGAGTCACGTGGGAATCCCGTGGGAATCACGTGTGAATCACGTGGGAATCACGTGGGAATGTGTCAATCACGTGGGAATCACGTGGGAATCGCGAGGGAGTCACGTGGGAATCCCGTGGGAATCACGTGTCAATCACGAGGGAGTCACGTGGGAATCCCGTGGGAATCACGTGGCAATCACGTGGGAATCACGGGTCAATCACATGGCAATCACGTGAGAATCACATGGGAATCACGTGGGAATCACGTGTAAATCACGTGGGAATCATGTGTCAATCACATGGGACTCACGTGGGAATCACGTTGGAATCATGTGTCAATCACATGGGACTCACGTGGGAATCATGTGTCAATCACGTGGCAATCACGAGGAAATCACATGTCAATCACGTGGGAATCACGTGTCAATCACGTGGAAATTAGGTGGGAACCACGTGTCAATCACGTGGGAATCACGAGGGAGTCATGTGGGAATCCCTTGGGAATCACGTGTCAATCAAGGGGGAATCACGTGGGAATGTGTCAATCACGTGGGAACCACGTGGGAATCACGTGTCAATCACGTGGGAATTAGGTGGGAATCACGTGTCAATCACGTGGGTCTCACGAGGGAGTCACATGGGAATCCCGTGGGAATCACCTGTCAATCACGTGGGAATCACGTGTCAATCACATTGGAATCACGTGAGAATCACGTGGGAATCACGTGGGAATCACGTGTAAATCACGTGGGAATCATGTGTCAATCACATGGGACTCACGTGGGATCACGTCTCAATCACGTGGGAATCACGTGGGAATGTATCAATCACGTGGGAATCATGTGGGAATCACTTGTCATTTACGTGGTAATCACGTGGGAATGACGTGGGAATCACGTGTGAATCACGTGGAAATCACGAGGGAGTCACGTGGGAATCCCATGTGAATCACGTGTCAATCACGTGGGAATCACGTGGGAATGTGTCAATCACGTGGGAATCACGTGCGAATCAAGTGTCAATCACGAAGAACCATGTGGGAATCACGTGGGAATCACGTGTCAATCACGTGGGAATCACGTTTCAAACACGTGGGAATTAGGTGGGATCACGTGTTAATCACGTGGGAATCACGAGGGAATCACGAGGGAGTCACGTGGGAATCCCGTGGGAATCACGTGTCAATCTCGTGGGAATCACGTGGGAATGTGTCAATCACGTGGGAATCACGTGGGAATCACGTGTCAATCACGTGGGAATCACGTGGGAATGTGTCAATCACGTGGGAAACACGTGGCAATCACGTGTCAATCACGAGGGAATCACGAGGAAGTCACGTGGGTATCCGGTGGGAATCATGTGTCAATCACGTGGGAATCACGTGGGAATGTGTCAATTACGTGGGAATCACGTGGGAATCACGTGTCAATCACGTGGGGATAAGGTGGGAATCACTTGTCAATCACGTGGGAATCACGAGGGAGTCACGTGGGAATCCCGTGGGAATCACGTGTCAATCACGGGGGAATCACGTGGGAATGTGTCAATCACGTGGGAATCCCGTGGGAATCACGTGTCAATCACGTGGTAATCACGTGGGAATGTGTCAATCACGTGGGAATCACGTGGCAATCACGTGTCAATCACGTGGGAATCACGAGGGAGTCACGTGGGAATCCCGTGGGAATCACATGTCAGTCACGTGGTAATCACGGGGGAATGTGTCAATCACGTGGGAATCACGTGGGAATCACGTGTCAATCACGTGGGAATTAGGTGGAAATCACGTGTCAATCACGTGGGAATCACGTGAGAATCACGTGGGAATCACGAGGGAATCACGTGTCAATCACCTGGGAATTAGGTTGGAATCACCTGTCAATCACGTGGCAATCACGAGGGAGTCACATGTCAATCACGTGGGAATTAGATTGGAATCAAGTGTCAATCACGTGGGAATCACGAGAATGTCACGTGGGAATCCCGTGGGAATCACGTGTAAATCACGTGGGAATCATGTGTCAGTCACATGGGACTCACGTGGGAAGCACGTGTCAATCTCGTGGGAATTAGGTTGGAATCACGTGTTAATCACGTGGGAATCACGAGGGAGTCACGTGGGAATCCCGTGGGAATCACGTGTCAATCACGTGCGAATCACGTGGGAATGTGTCAACCACGTGGGAATCATGTGGGAATCACTTGTCATTTACGTGGGAATCACGTGGGTATGAGATGGGAATCACGTGTCAATCACGTGGGAATTAGGTTGGAATCACGTGACAATCACGTGGGAATCACGAGGGAGTCACGTGGGAATCCCGTGGAAATCACCTGTCAATCACGTGGGAATCACGTGTCAATCACATGGGAGTCACGTGAGAATCACGTGGGAATCACGTGGGAATCACGTGTAAATCACGTGGGAATCATGTGTCAATCACATGGGACTCACGTGGGAATCACGTGTCAATCACGTGGGAATCACGTGGGAATCACGTGTCAATCACGTGGCAATCACATGGGAATCACATGGGAATCACGTGGGAATCACGTGGGAATCACGTGGGAATCACGTGTCAATCAAGTGGGAATCACGTGTCAATCACGTGGGTATCACGTGGGAATCACGTGTCAATCACATGGCAATCACATGGAAATCACATGGGAATCACGTGGGAATCACGTGGGAATCACGTGGGAATCACGTGTCAATCACGTGGGTATCACGTGGGAATGTGTCAATCACGTGGGAATCATGTGGGAATCACTTGTCATTTACGTGGGAATCACCTGGGTATGACATGGGAATCACGTGTCAATCACGGGGGAATTAGGTTGGAATCACGTGTCAATCACGTTGGAATCACGAGGGAGTCACGTGGGAATCCCGTGGGAATCACGTGTCAATCACGTGGGAATCTCGTGGGAATCACTTGTCAATCACGTGGGAATTAGGTGGGAATCACGTGTCAATCACGTGGGAATCACGAGGGAGTCACGTTGAAATCCCGTGGGAATCACGTGTCAATCACGGGGAATCACGTGGGAAGGTGTCAATCACGTGGGAATCACGTGGGAATCACGTGTTAATCACGTGGGAATCACGAGGGAGTCACGTGGGAATCCCGTGGGAATCACGTGTCAATCACGTGGGAATCACGTGGGAATGTGTCAATCACGTGGGAATCACGTGGGAATCACGTGTTAATCACGTGGGAATCACGAGGGAGTCACGTGGGAATCCCGTGGGAATCACGTGTCAATCACGAGGGAGTCACGTGGGAATCCCGTGGGAATCACGTGGCAATCACGTGGGAATCACGGGTCAATCACATGGCAATCACGTGAGAATCACATGGGAATCACGTGTAAATCACGTGGGAATCATGTGTCAATCACATGGGACTCACGTGGGAATCACGTTGGAATCATGTGTCAATCACATGGGACTCACGTGGGAATCATGTGTCAATCACGTGGCAATCACGAGGGAATCACGTGTCAATCACGTGGGAATCACGTGGGAATCACGTGTCAAGCACGTGGAAATTAGGTGGGAACCACGTGTCAATCACGTGGGAATCACGAGGGAGTCATGTGGGAATCCCTTGGGAATCACGTGTCAATCAAGGGGGAATCACGTGGGAATGTGTCAATCACGTGGGAATCACGTGGGAATCACGTGTCAATCACGTGGGAATTAGGTGGGAATCACGTGTCAATCACGTGGGAATCATGTGTCAATCACATGGGACTCACGTGGGATCACGTGGGAATCACGTGGGAATCACGTGTAAATCACGTGGGAATCACGTGTCAATCACATTGGAATCACGTGAGAATCACGTGGGAATCACGTGGGAATCACGTGTAAATCACGTGGGAATCATGTGTCAATCACATGGGACTCACGTGGGATCACGTCTCAATCACGTGGGAATCACGTGGGAATGTATCAATCACGTGGGAATCATGTGGGAATCACTTGTCATTTACGTGGTAATCACGTGGGAATGACGTGGGAATCACGTGTGAATCACGTGGAAATCACGAGGGAGTCACGTGGGAATCCCATGTGAATCACGTGTCAATCACGTGGGAATCACGTGGGAATGTGTCAATCACGTGGGAATCATGTGGGAATCACTTGTCATTTACGTGGGTATCACGTGGGAATGACGTGGGAATCACGTGTCAATCACGTGGAAATCACGTGGGAATCACCTTTCAATCACATGGGAATCACGTGGGAAGCACGTGGGAATCACGTGTCAATCACGTGCGAATCAGGTGGGAATCACGTGTCAATCCCGTGGAAATCACGTGTCAATCACGTGGGAATCACGAGGGAATCACGTGTCAATCACGTGGGAATCACGAGGGAATCACGTGTAAATCACGTGGGAATCACGTGGGAATCACGTGTCAATCACGTGGGAATTAGTTGGAAATCACGTGTTAATCACGTTGGAATCACGTGTCAATCACATGGGACTCACGTGGGAATCACGTGGGAATCCCATGGGAATCACCTGTCAATCACGTGGGAATCACGTGTCAATCACATGGGAATCACGTGAGAATCACGTGGGAATCACGTGGGAATAACGTGTAAATCACGTGGGAATCATGTGTCAATCACATGGGACTCACGTGGGAATCACGTGGTAATCACGTGTCGATATCGTGAGAATCACGTGGGAATCACGTGGGAATCACGTGTCAATCATGTGGGAATCACGAGGGAATCACGTGTCAATTACGTGGGAATCACATGGGAATCACGTGTCAATCACGTGGGAATCACGAGGGAATCACGTGTCAATCACGTGGGAAACACGAGGGAGTCACGTGGGAATCCCGTGGGAATCACGTGTCAATCACGTGGGAATCACGTGGGAATGTGTCAATTATGTGGGAATCACGTGGGAATCACGTAGGAATCACGTGTCAATCACGTGGGTATCACGAGGGAGTCACGTGGGAATCCCGTGGGAATCACGTGGTAATCACGTGGGAATGTGTCAATCACATGGGACTCACGTGGGAATCACGTGTCAAACACGTGGGAATTAGGTGGGAATCACGTGTCAATCACGTGGGAATCACGTGGGAATCACGTGTCGATATTGTGAGAATCACGTGGGACTCACATGGGAATCACGTGTCAATCACGTGGGAATCACGAGGGAATCACGTGTCAATCACGTGGGAATCACGGGAGAGTCAAGTTCGAATCACGTGGTAATTACGTTGGAATCATGTGGGAATCACGTGTCAATCCCGTGGGAATCACGTGCGAATCAAGTGTCAATCACGAGGAATCACGTGGGAATCCCGTGGGAATAACGTGTCAATCACGTGGGAATCACGTGGGAATGTGTCAATCACGTGGGAATCACGTGTCAATCACATGGGAATTAGGTGCGAATACTTGTCAATCACGTGGGAATCACGTGTCAATCACATGGGAATCACGTGAGAATCACGTGGGAATGTGTCAATCACATGGGACTCACGTGGGAATCACGTGTCAAACACGTGGGAATTAGGTGGGAATCACGTGTCAATCACGTGGGAATCACGTGGGAATCACGTGTCGATATTGTGAGAATCACGTGGGAATCACATGGGAATCACGTGTCAATCACGTGGGAATCACGAGGGAATCACGTGTCAATCACGTGGGAATCACGGGAGAGTCAAGTTCGAATCACGTGGTAATTACGTTGGAATCATGTGGGAATCACGTGTCAATCCCGTGGGAATCACGTGCGAATCAAGTGTCAATCACGAGGAATCACGTGGGAATCCCGTGGGAATAACGTGTCAATCACGTGGGAATCACGTGGGAATGTGTCAATCACGTGGGAATCACGTGTCAATCACATGGGAATTAGGTGGGAATACTTGTCAATCACGTGGGAATCACGTGTCAATCACATGGGAATCACGTGAGAATCACGTGGGAATGTGTCAATCACATGGGACTCACGTGGCAATCACGTGTCAAACACGTGGGAATTAGGTGGGAATCACGTGTCAATCACATGGGTATCACGTGAGAATCACGTGGGAATCACGTGGGAATCACGTGGGAATCACGTGGGAATCATGTGTCAATCACACGGGACTCACGTGGGAGTCACGTGAGAATCATGTGTCAATCACATGGGACTCACGTGGGAATCATGTGTCAATCACGTGGCAATCACGAGGGAATCACGTGTCAATCACGTGGGAATCACGTGGGAATCACGTGTCGATATCGTGAGAATCACGTGGGAATCACATGGGAATCACGTGTCAATCACGTGGGAATCACGAGGGAATCACGTGTCAATCACGTGTGAATCACGGGAGAGTCAAGTTCGAATCACGTGGTAATTACGTTGGAATCATGTGGGAATCACGTGTCAATCCCGTGGGAAGCACGTGGGAATGTGTCAATCACGTGGGAATCACGTGTCAATCACATGGGAATTAGGTGGGAATACTTGTCAATCACGTGGGAATCACGTGTCAATCACATGGGAATCACGTGAGAATCACGTGGGAATCACGTGGGAATCACGTGGGAATCATGTGTCAATCACACGGGACTCACGTGGGAGTCACGTGAGAATCATGTGTCAATCACATGGGACTCACGTGGGAATCATGTGTCAATCACGTGGCAATCACGAGGGAATCACGTGTCAATCACGTGGGAATCACGTGGGAATCACGTGTCAATCACGTGGGAATCACGTGGGAATCACGTGTCAATCACGTGGGAATTAGGTGGGAATCACGTGTCAATCACGTGGGAGTCACGAGGGAGTCACGTGGGAATCCCTTGGGAATCACGTGTCAATCAAGGGGGAAAAACGTGGGAATGTGTCAATCACGTGGGAATCACGTGTCAATCACGTGGGAATTAGGTGGGAATCACGTGTCAATCACGTGGGAATCACGAGGGAGTCACGTGGGAATCCCGTGGGAATCACCTGTCAATCACGTTGGAATCACGTGTCCATCACATGGGAATCACGTGAGAATCACGTGGGAATCACGTGGGAATCACGTGTAAATCACGTGGGAATCATGTGTCAATCACATGGGACTCACATGGGAATCACGTGTCAATCACGTGGGAATCACGTGGGAATGTGTCAATCACGTGGGAATCATGTGGGAATCACTTGTCATTTACGGGGGAATCACGTGGGAATGACGTGGGAATCACGTGTCAATCACGTGGGAATCACGTGGGAATGTGTCAATCACGTGGGAATCACGTGGGAATCACGTGTCAATCACGTGGGAATTAGGTGGGAATCACGTGTCAATCACGTGGGAGTCACGAGGGAGTCACGTGGGAATCCCTTGGGAATCACGTGTCAATCAAGGGGGAAAAACGTGGGAATGTGTCAATCACGTGGGAATCACGTAGGAATCACGTGTCAATCACGTGGGTATCACGAGGGAGTCACGTGGGAATCCCGTGGGAATCACGTGGTAATCACGTGGGAATGTGTCAATCACATGGGACTCACGTGGGAATCACGTGTCAAACACGTGGGAATTAGGTGGGAATCACGTGTCAATCACGTGGGAATCACGTGGGAATCACGTGTCGATATTGTGAGAATCACGTGGGAATCACATGGGAATCACGTGTCAATCACGTGGGAATCACGAGGGAATCACGTGTCAATCACGTGGGAATCACGGGAGAGTCAAGTTCGAATCACGTGGTAATTACGTTGGAATCATGTGGGAATCACGTGTCAATCCCGTGGGAATCACGTGCGAATCAAGTGTCAATCACGAGGAATCACGTGGGAATCCCGTGGGAATAACGTGTCAATCACGTGGGAATCACGTGGGAATGTGTCAATCACGTGGGAATCACGTGGGAATCATGTGTCAATCACACGGGACTCACGTGGGAGTCACGTGAGAATCATGTGTCAATCACATGGGACTCACGTGGGAATCATGTGTCAATCACGTGGCAATCACGAGGGAATCACGTGTCAATCACGTGGGAATCACGTGGGAATCACGTGTCAATCACGTGGGAATCACGTGGGAATCACGTGTCAATCACGTGGGAATTAGGTGGGAATCACGTGTCAATCACGTGGGAGTCACGAGGGAGTCACGTGGGAATCCCTTGGGAATCACGTGTCAATCAAGGGGGAAAAACGTGGGAATGTGTCAATCACGTGGGAATCACGTGGGAATCACGTGTCAATCACGTGGGAATTAGGTGGGTATCACGTGTCAATCACGTGGGAATCACGAGGGAGTCACGTGGGAATCCCGTGGGAATCACCTGTCAATCACGTGGGAATCACATGTCCATCACATGGGAATCACGTGAGAATCACGTGGGAATCACGTGGGAATCACGTGTAAATCACGTGGGAATCATGTGTCAATCACATGGGACTCACATGGGAATCACGTGTGAATCACGTGGGAATCACGTGGGAATGTGTCAATCACGTGGGAATCATGTGGGAATCACTTGTCATTTACGGGGGAATCACGTGGGAATGACGTGGGAATCACGTGTCAATCACGTGGGAATCACGTGGGAATGTGTCAATCACGTGGGAATCACGTGGGAATCACGTGTCAATCACGTGGGAGTCACGAGGGAGTCACGTGGGAATCCCTTGGGAATCACGTGTCAATCACGTGGGTATCACGAGGGAGTCACGTGGGAATCCCGTGGGAATCACGTGGTAATCACGTGGGAATGTGTCAATGACATGGGACTCACGTGGGAATCACGTGTCAAACACGTGGGAATTAGGTGGGAATCACGTGTCAATCACGTGGGAATCACGTGGGAATCACGTGTCGATATTGTGAGAATCACGTGGGAATCACATGGGAATCACGTGTCAATCACTTGGGAATCACGAGGGAATCACGTGTCAATCACGTGGGAATCACGGGAGAGTCAAGTTCGAATCACGTGGTAATTACGTTGGAATCATGTGGGAATCACGTGTCAATCCCGTGGGAATCACGTGCGAATCAAGTGTCAATCACGAGGAATCACGTGGGAATGATGTGGGAATCACGTGTCAATCACGTGGGAATCACGTGGGAATATGTCAATCACGTGGGAATCACGTGGGAATCACGTGGGAATCACGTGTCAATCAAGTGGGAATCACGTGTCAATCACGTGGGTATCACATGGGAATCACGTGTCAATCACATGGCAATCACATGGAAATCACATGGGAATCACGTGGGAATCACGTGGGAATCACGTGTCAATCACGTGGGTATCACGTGGGAATGTGTCAATCACGTGGGAATCATGTGGGAATCACTTGTCATTTACGTGGGAATCACCTGGGTATGACATGGGAATCACGTGTCAATCACGGGGGAATTAGGTTGGAATCACGTGTCAATCACGTTGGAATCACGAGGGAGTCACGTGGGAATCCCGTGGGAATCACGTGTCAATCACGTGGGAATCACGTGGGAATCACTTGTCAATCACGTGGGAATTAGGTGGGAATCACGTGTCAATCACGTGGGAATCACGAGGGAGTCACGTTGAAATCCCGTGGGAATCACGTGTCAATCACGTGGGAATCACGTGGGAAGGTGTCAATCACGTGGGAATCACGTGGGAATCACGTGTTAATCACGTGGGAAACACGAGGGAGTCACGTGGGAATCCCGTGGGAATCACGTGTCAATCACGTGGGAATCACGTGGGAATGTGTCAATCACGTGGGAATCACGTGGGAATCGCGAGGGAGTCACGTGGGAATCCCGTGGGAATCACGTGTCAATCACGAGGGAGTCACGTGGGAATCCCGTGGGAATCACGTGGCAATCACGTGGGAATCACGGGTCAATCACATGGCAATCACGTGAGAATCACATGGGAATCACGTGGGAATCACGTGTAAATCACGTGGGAATCATGTGTCAATCACATGGGACTCACGTGGGAATCACGTTGGAATCATGTGTCAATCACATGGGACTCACGTGGGAATCATGTGTCAATCACGTGGCAATCACGAGGAAATCACATGTCAATCACGTGGGAATCACGTGTCAATCACGTGGAAATTAGGTGGGAACCACGTGTCAATCACGTGGGAATCACGAGGGAGTCATGTGGGAATCCCTTGGGAATCACGTGTCAATCAAGGGGGAATCACGTGGGAATGTGTCAATCACGTGGGAACCACGTGGGAATCACGTGTCAATCACGTGGGAATTAGGTGGGAATCACGTGTCAATCACGTGGGTCTCACGAGGGAGTCACATGGGAATCCCGTGGGAATCACCTGTCAATCACGTGGGAATCACGTGTCAATCACATTGGAATCACGTGAGAATCACGTGGGAATCACGTGGGAATCACGTGTAAATCACGTGGGAATCATGTGTCAATCACATGGGACTCACGTGGGATCACGTCTCAATCACGTGGGAATCACGTGGGAATGTATCAATCACGTGGGAATCATGTGGGAATCACTTGTCATTTACGTGGTAATCACGTGGGAATGACGTGGGAATCACGTGTGAATCACGTGGAAATCACGAGGGAGTCACGTGGGAATCCCATGTGAATCACGTGTCAATCACGTGGGAATCACGTGGGAATGTGTCAATCACGTGGGAATCACGTGCGAATCAAGTGTCAATCACGAGGAACCATGTGGGAATCACGTGGGAATCACGTGTCAATCACGTGGGAATCACGTTTCAAACACGTGGGAATTAGGTGGGATCACGTGTTAATCACGTGGGAATCACGAGGGAATCACGAGGGAGTCACGTGGGAATCCCGTGGGAATCACGTGTCAATCTCGTGGGAATCACGTGGGAATGTGTCAATCACGTGGGAATCACGTGGGAATCACGTGTCAATCACGTGGGAATCACGTGGGAATGTGTCAATCACGTGGGAAACACGTGGCAATCACGTGTCAATCACGAGGGAATCACGAGGAAGTCACGTGGGTATCCGGTGGGAATCATGTGTCAATCACGTGGGAATCACGTGGGAATGTGTCAATTACGTGGGAATCACGTGGGAATCACGTGTCAATCACGTGGGGATAAGGTGGGAATCACTTGTCAATCACGTGGGAATCACGAGGGAGTCACGTGGGAATCCCGTGGGAATCACGTGTCAATCACGGGGGAATCACGTGGGAATGTGTCAATCACGTGGGAATCCCGTGGGAATCACGTGTCAATCACGTGGTAATCACGTGGGAATGTGTCAATCACGTGGGAATCACGTGGCAATCACGTGTCAATCACGTGGGAATCACGAGGGAGTCACGTGGGAATCCCGTGGGAATCACATGTCAGTCACGTGGTAATCACGGGGGAATGTGTCAATCACGTGGGAATCACGTGGGAATCACGTGTCAATCACGTGGGAATTAGGTGGAAATCACGTGTCAATCACGTGGGAATCACGTGAGAATCACGTGGGAATCACGAGGGAATCACGTGTCAATCACCTGGGAATTAGGTTGGAATCACCTGTCAATCACGTGGCAATCACGAGGGAGTCACATGTCAATCACGTGGGAATTAGATTGGAATCAAGTGTCAATCACGTGGGAATCACGAGAATGTCACGTGGGAATCCCGTGGGAATCACGTGTAAATCACGTGGGAATCATGTGTCAGTCACATGGGACTCACGTGGGAAGCACGTGTCAATCTCGTGGGAATTAGGTTGGAATCACGTGTTAATCACGTGGGAATCACGAGGGAGTCACGTGGGAATCCCGTGGGAATCACGTGTCAATCACGTGCGAATCACGTGGGAATGTGTCAACCACGTGGGAATCATGTGGGAATCACTTGTCATTTACGTGGGAATCACGTGGGTATGAGATGGGAATCACGTGTCAATCACGTGGGAATTAGGTTGGAATCACGTGACAATCACGTGGGAATCACGAGGGAGTCACGTGGGAATCCCGTGGAAATCACCTGTCAATCACGTGGGAATCACGTGTCAATCACATGGGAGTCACGTGAGAATCACGTGGGAATCACGTGGGAATCACGTGTAAATCACGTGGGAATCATGTGTCAATCACATGGGACTCACGTGGGAATCACGTGTCAATCACGTGGGAATCACGTGGGAATCACGTGTCAATCACGTGGCAATCACATGGGAATCACATGGGAATCACGTGGGAATCACGTGGGAATCACGTGGGAATCACGTGTCAATCAAGTGGGAATCACGTGTCAATCACGTGGGTATCACGTGGGAATCACGTGTCAATCACATGGCAATCACATGGAAATCACATGGGAATCACGTGGGAATCACGTGGGAATCACGTGGGAATCACGTGTCAATCACGTGGGTATCACGTGGGAATGTGTCAATCACGTGGGAATCATGTGGGAATCACTTGTCATTTACGTGGGAATCACCTGGGTATGACATGGGAATCACGTGTCAATCACGGGGGAATTAGGTTGGAATCACGTGTCAATCACGTTGGAATCACGAGGGAGTCACGTGGGAATCCCGTGGGAATCACGTGTCAATCACGTGGGAATCTCGTGGGAATCACTTGTCAATCACGTGGGAATTAGGTGGGAATCACGTGTCAATCACGTGGGAATCACGAGGGAGTCACGTTGAAATCCCGTGGGAATCACGTGTCAATCACGGGGAATCACGTGGGAAGGTGTCAATCACGTGGGAATCACGTGGGAATCACGTGTTAATCACGTGGGAATCACGAGGGAGTCACGTGGGAATCCCGTGGGAATCACGTGTCAATCACGTGGGAATCACGTGGGAATGTGTCAATCACGTGGGAATCACGTGGGAATCACGTGTTAATCACGTGGGAATCACGAGGGAGTCACGTGGGAATCCCGTGGGAATCACGTGTCAATCACGAGGGAGTCACGTGGGAATCCCGTGGGAATCACGTGGCAATCACGTGGGAATCACGGGTCAATCACATGGCAATCACGTGAGAATCACGGGAGAGTCAAGTTCGAATCACGTGGTAATTACGTTGGAATCATGTGGGAATCACGTGTCAATCACGTGGGAATCACGAGGGAATCACGTGTCAATCACGTGGGAATCACGGGAGAGTCAAGTTCGAATCACGTGGTAATTACGTTGGAATCATGTGGGAATCACGTGTCAATCCCGTGGGAATCACGTGCGAATCAAGTGTCAATCACGAGGAATCACGTGGGAATCCCGTGGGAATAACGTGTCAATCACGTGGGAATCACGTGGGAATGTGTCAATCACGTGGGAATCACGTGTCAATCACATGGGAATTAGGTGCGAATACTTGTCAATCACGTGGGAATCACGTGTCAATCACATGGGAATCACGTGAGAATCACGTGGGAATGTGTCAATCACATGGGACTCACGTGGGAATCACGTGTCAAACACGTGGGAATTAGGTGGGAATCACGTGTCAATCACGTGGGAATCACGTGGGAATCACGTGTCGATATTGTGAGAATCACGTGGGAATCACATGGGAATCACGTGTCAATCACGTGGGAATCACGAGGGAATCACGTGTCAATCACGTGGGAATCACGGGAGAGTCAAGTTCGAATCACGTGGTAATTACGTTGGAATCATGTGGGAATCACGTGTCAATCCCGTGGGAATCACGTGCGAATCAAGTGTCAATCACGAGGAATCACGTGGGAATCCCGTGGGAATAACGTGTCAATCACGTGGGAATCACGTGGGAATGTGTCAATCACGTGGGAATCACGTGTCAATCACATGGGAATTAGGTGGGAATACTTGTCAATCACGTGGGAATCACGTGTCAATCACATGGGAATCACGTGAGAATCACGTGGGAATGTGTCAATCACATGGGACTCACGTGGCAATCACGTGTCAAACACGTGGGAATTAGGTGGGAATCACGTGTCAATCACGTGGGAATCACGTGGGAATCACGTGTCGATATTGTGAGAATCACGTGGGAATCACATGGGAATCACGTGTCAATCACGTGGGAATCACGAGGGAATCACGTGTCAATCACATGGGAATCACGGGAGAGTCAAGTTCGAATCACGTGGTAATTACGTTGGAATCATGTGGGAATCACGTGTCAATCCCGTGGGAATCACGTGCGAATCAAGTGTCAATCACGAGGAATCACGTGGGAATCCCGTGGGAATAACGTGTCAATCACGTGGGAATCACGTGGGAATGTGTCAATCACGTGGGAATCACGTGTCAATCACATGGGAATTAGGTGGGAATACTTGTCAATCACGTGGGAATCACGTGTCAATCACATGGGAATCACGTGAGAATCACGTGGGAATCACGTGGGAATCACGTGGGAATCACGTGGGAATCATGTGTCAATCACACGGGACTCACGTGGGAGTCACGTGAGAATCATGTGTCAATCACATGGGACTCACGTGGGAATCATGTGTCAATCACGTGGCAATCACGAGGGAATCACGTGTCAATCACGTGGGAATCACGTGGGAATCACGTGTCGATATCGTGAGAATCACGTGGGAATCACATGGGAATCACGTGTCAATCACGTGGGAATCACGAGGGAATCACGTGTCAATCACGTGTGAATCACGGGAGAGTCAAGTTCGAATCACGTGGTAATTACGTTGGAATCATGTGGGAATCACGTGTCAATCCCGTGGGAAGCACGTGGGAATGTGTCAATCACGTGGGAATCACGTGTCAATCACATGGGAATTAGGTGGGAATACTTGTCAATCACGTGGGAATCACGTGTCAATCACATGGGAATCACGTGAGAATCACGTGGGAATCACGTGGGAATCACGTGGGAATCATGTGTCAATCACACGGGACTCACGTGGGAGTCACGTGAGAATCATGTGTCAATCACATGGGACTCACGTGGGAATCATGTGTCAATCACGTGGCAATCACGAGGGAATCACGTGTCAATCACGTGGGAATCACGTGGGAATCACGTGTCAATCACGTGGGAATCACGTGGGAATCACGTGTCAATCACGTGGGAATTAGGTGGGAATCACGTGTCAATCACGTGGGAGTCACGAGGGAGTCACGTGGGAATCCCTTGGGAATCACGTGTCAATCAAGGGGGAAAAACGTGGGAATGTGTCAATCACGTGGGAATCACGTGTCAATCACGTGGGAATTAGGTGGGAATCACGTGTCAATCACGTGGGAATCACGAGGGAGTCACGTGGGAATCCCGTGGGAATCACCTGTCAATCACGTTGGAATCACGTGTCCATCACATGGGAATCACGTGAGAATCACGTGGGAATCACGTGGGAATCACGTGTAAATCACGTGGGAATCATGTGTCAATCACATGGGACTCACATGGGAATCACGTGTCAATCACGTGGGAATCACGTGGGAATGTGTCAATCACGTGGGAATCATGTGGGAATCACTTGTCATTTACGGGGGAATCACGTGGGAATGACGTGGGAATCACGTGTCAATCACGTGGGAATCACGTGGGAATGTGTCAATCACGTGGGAATCACGTGGGAATCACGTGTCAATCACGTGGGAATTAGGTGGGAATCACGTGTCAATCACGTGGGAGTCACGAGGGAGTCACGTGGGAATCCCTTGGGAATCACGTGTCAATCAAGGGGGAAAAACGTGGGAATGTGTCAATCACGTGGGAATCACGTAGGAATCACGTGTCAATCACGTGGGTATCACGAGGGAGTCACGTGGGAATCCCGTGGGAATCACGTGGTAATCACGTGGGAATGTGTCAATCACATGGGACTCACGTGGGAATCACGTGTCAAACACGTGGGAATTAGGTGGGAATCACGTGTCAATCACGTGGGAATCACGTGGGAATCACGTGTCGATATTGTGAGAATCACGTGGGAATCACATGGGAATCACGTGTCAATCACGTGGGAATCACGAGGGAATCACGTGTCAATCACGTGGGAATCACGGGAGAGTCAAGTTCGAATCACGTGGTAATTACGTTGGAATCATGTGGGAATCACGTGTCAATCCCGTGGGAATCACGTGCGAATCAAGTGTCAATCACGAGGAATCACGTGGGAATCCCGTGGGAATAACGTGTCAATCACGTGGGAATCACGTGGGAATGTGTCAATCACGTGGGAATCACGTGGGAATCATGTGTCAATCACACGGGACTCACGTGGGAGTCACGTGAGAATCATGTGTCAATCACATGGGACTCACGTGGGAATCATGTGTCAATCACGTGGCAATCACGAGGGAATCACGTGTCAATCACGTGGGAATCACGTGGGAATCACGTGTCAATCACGTGGGAATCACGTGGGAATCACGTGTCAATCACGTGGGAATTAGGTGGGAATCACGTGTCAATCACGTGGGAGTCACGAGGGAGTCACGTGGGAATCCCTTGGGAATCACGTGTCAATCAAGGGGGAAAAACGTGGGAATGTGTCAATCACGTGGGAATCACGTGGGAATCACGTGTCAATCACGTGGGAATTAGGTGGGTATCACGTGTCAATCACGTGGGAATCACGAGGGAGTCACGTGGGAATCCCGTGGGAATCACCTGTCAATCACGTGGGAATCACATGTCCATCACATGGGAATCACGTGAGAATCACGTGGGAATCACGTGGGAATCACGTGTAAATCACGTGGGAATCATGTGTCAATCACATGGGACTCACATGGGAATCACGTGTGAATCACGTGGGAATCACGTGGAAATGTGTCAATCACGTGGGAATCATGTGGGAATCACTTGTCATTTACGGGGGAATCACGTGGGAATGACGTGGGAATCACGTGTCAATCACGTGGGAATCACGTGGGAATGTGTCAATCACGTGGGAATCACGTGGGAATCACGTGTCAATCACGTGGGAATTAGGTGGGAATCACGTGTCAATCACGTGGGAGTCACGAGGGAGTCACGTGGGAATCCCTTGGGAATCACGTGTCAATCACGTGGGTATCACGAGGGAGTCACGTGGGAATCCCGTGGGAATCACGTGGTAATCACGTGGGAATGTGTCAATCACATGGGACTCACGTGGGAATCACGTGTCAAACACGTGGGAATTAGGTGGGAATCACGTGTCAATCACGTGGGAATCACGTGGGAATCACGTGTCGATATTGTGAGAATCACGTGGGAATCACATGGGAATCACGTGTCAATCACTTGGGAATCACGAGGGAATCACGTGTCAATCACGTGGGAATCACGGGAGAGTCAAGTTCGAATCACGTGGTAATTACGTTGGAATCATGTGGGAATCACGTGTCAATCCCGTGGGAATCACGTGCGAATCAAGTGTCAATCACGAGGAATCACGTGGGAATGATGTGGGAATCACGTGTCAATCACGTGGGAATCACGTGGGAATATGTCAATCACGTGGGAATCACGTGTCAATCACATGGGAATTAGGTGGGAATACTTGTCAATCACGTGGGAATCACGTGTCAATCACATGGGAATCACGTGAGAATCACGTGGGAATCACGTGGGAATCACGTGGGAATCACGTGGGAATCATGTGTCAATCACACGGGACTCACGTGGGAGTCACGTGAGAATCATGTGTCAATCACATGGGACTCACGTGGGAATCATGTGTCAATCACGTGGCAATCACGAGGGAATCACGTGTCAATCACGTGGGAATCACGTGGGAATCACGTGTCAATCACGTGGGAATCACGTGTCAATCACGTGGGAATTAGGTGGGAATCACGTGTCAATCACGTGGGAGTCACGAGGGAGTCACGTGGGAATCCCTTGGGAATCACGTGTCAATCAAGGGGGAAAAACGTGGGAATGTGTCAATCACGTGGGAATCACGTGGGAATTACGTGTCAATCACGTGGGAATTAGGTGGGAATCACGTGTCAATCACGTGGGAATCACGAGGGAGTCACGTGGGAATCCCGTGGGAATCACCTGTCAATCACGTGGGAATCACGTGTCAATCACATGGGAATCACGTGAGAATCACGTGGGAATCACGTGGGAATCACGTGTAAATCACGTGGGAATCATGTGTCAATCACATGGGACTCACATGGGAATCACGTGTCAATCACGTGGGAATCACGTGGGAATGTGTCAATCACGTGGGAATCATGTGGGAATCACTTGTCATTTACGGGGGAATCACGTGGGATTGACGTGGGAATCACGTGTCAATCACGTGGAAATCATGAGGGAGTCACGTGGGAATCCCGTGTGAATCACGTGTCAATCACGTGGGAATCACGTGGGAATGTGTCAATCACGTGGGAATCATGTGGGAATCACGTGAGAATCATGTGTCAATCACATGGGACTCACGTGGGAATCATTTGTCAATCACGTGGGAATTAGGTGGGAATCACGTGTCAATCACGTGGGAGTCACGAGGGAGTCACGTGGGAATCCCTTGGGAATCACGAGTCAATCAAGGGGGAATCACGAGGCAGTGTGTCAATCACGTGGGAATCACGTGGGGATCACGTGTCAATCAGGTGGGAATCACGAGGGTGTCACGTGGGAATCCCGTGGGAATCACCTGTCAATCACGTGGGAATCACGTGTCAATCACATGGGAATCACGTGAGAATCACGTGGGAATCACGTGGGAATCACTTGTAAATCACGTGGGAATCATGTGTCAATCACATGGGACTCACGTGGGAATCACGTGTCAATCACGTGGGAATCACGTGGGAATGTGTTAATCACGTGGGAATCATGTGGGAATCACTTGTCATTTACGTGGGAATCACGTGGGTATGACGTGGGAATCACGTGTCAATCACGTGGAAATCACGAGGGAGTCACGTGGGAATCCCGTGTGAATCACGTGTCAATCACGTGGGAATCACGTGGGAATGTGTCAATCACGTGGGAATCATGTGGGAATCACTTGTCATTTACGTGGGTATCATGGGGGAATGATGCGGGAATCACGTGTCAATCACGTGAAAATCACGTAGGAATAACCTGTCAATCACATGGGAATCACGGGGGAAGCACGTGGGAATCACGTGTAAATCACGTGGAAATCACGTGGGAATCATGTGTCAATCACGTGGGACTCACGTGGGAATCAGGTGTCAATCACATGGAAATCACGAGGGAATCACGTGTTAATCACGTGCGAATCATGTGGGAATCAAGTGTCAATCACGTGGGAATCACGTGTCAATCACGTGGGAATCACGAGGGAATCACCTGTAAATCACGTGGGAATTACGGGGGAATCACGTGTCAATCACGTGGGAATCACGAGGGAATCACGTGTCAATCACGTTGGAATCACGTGAGAATCACGTGGGAATCACGAGGGAATCACGTGTCAATCACGTGGGAATTAGGTTGGAGTCACGTGTCAATCACGTGGGAATCACGAGGGAGTAACATGTCAATCACGTGGGAATTAGGTTGGAATCATGTGTCAATCACGTGGGAATCACGAGGGAGTCACGTGGGAATCCCGTGGGAATCACGTGTAAATCACGTGGGAATCATGTGTCAATCACATGGGACTCACGTGGGAATCACGTGTCAATCACGTGAATATCACGTGGAAATCACGTGTCAATCACGTGGAAATTAGGTTGGAATCACGTGTCAATCACGTGGGAATCACGAGGGAGTCACGTGGGAATCCCGTGGGAATCACGTGTCAATTACGTGGGAATAACTTGGGAATGTGTCAATCACGTGGGAATCACGTGGGAATCACATGTCAAACACGTGGGAATTAGGTGGGAATCACGTGTCAATCACGTGGGAATCACGAGGGAATCATGAGGGAATCCCGTGGAAATCATGTGCCAATCACGTGGGAATCACGTGGGAATGTGTAAATCACGTGAGAATCACGTGGGAATCACGTGTCAATCACGTGGGAATTAGGTGGGAATCACGTGTCAATCACGTGGGAATCACGTGGGAATCACGTGTTAATCACGTGGGAATCCCGTGGGAATCACGTGTCAATCACGTGGGAATCACGTGGGAATGTGTCAATCACGTGGGAATTAGGTGGGAATACTTGTCAATCACGTGGGAATCACGACGGAGTCACGTGGGAATCCTGTGGGAATCACCTGTCAATCACGTGGGAATCACGTGTCAATCACATGGGAATCACGTGAGAATCACGTGGGAATCACGTGGGAATCACGTGGGAATCACGTGGGAATCATGTGTCAATCACATGGGACTCACGTGGGAATCCTGTGTCAATCACGTGGCAATCACGAGGGAATAACGTGTCAATCACGTGGGAATCACGTGGGAATCACGTGTCAATCACGTGGGAATCACGTGGGAATCACGTGTCAATCACGTGGGAATTAGGTGGGAATCACGTGTCAATCACGTGGGAGTCACGAGGGAGTCACATTGGAATCCCTTGGGAATCACGTGTCAATCAAGGGGGAATCACGTGGCAATGTGTCAATCACGTGGGAATCACGTGTCAATCACTTGGGAATTAGGTGGGAATCACGTATCAATCACGTGGGAATCACGAGGGAGTCACGTGGGAATCCCGTGGGAATCACCTGTCAATCACGTGGGAATCACGTGTCAATCACATGGGAATCACGTGAGAATCACGTGGGAATCACGTGGGAATCACGTGTAAATCACGTGGGAATCATGTGTCAATCACATGGGTGTCACGTGGGAATCACGTGTCAATCACGTGGGAATCACGTGGGAATATGTCAATCACGTGGGAATCATGTGGGAATCACTTGTTATATACGTGGGAATCACGTGGGAATGTGTCAATCACGTGGGAATCACGTGGGAATCACATGTCAAACACGTGGGAATTAGGTGGGAATCACGTGTCAATCACGTGGGAATCACGAGGGAATCATGAGGGAATCCCGTGGGAATCATGTGCCAATCACGTGGGAATCACGTGGGAATGTGTCAATCACGTGAGAATCATGTGGGAATAACGTGTCAATCACGTGGGAATTAGGTGGGAATCACGTGTCATTCACGTGGGAATCACGTGGGAATCACGTGTTAATCACGTGGGAATCCCGTGGGAATCACGTGTCAATCACGTGTGAATCATGTGGGAATGTGTCAATCACGTGGGAATCACGTGTCAATCACGTCGGAATTAGGTGGGAATACTTGTCAATCATGTGGGAATCACGACGGAGTCACGTGGGAATCCTGTGGGAATCACCTGTCAATCACGTGGGAATCACGTGTCAATCACATGGGAATCACGTTAGAATCACGTGGGAATCACGTGGGAATCACGTGGGAATCACGTGGGAATCATGTGTCAATCACATGGGACTCACGTGGGAATCCTGTGTCAATCAGGTGGCAATCACGAGGGAATCACGTGTCAATCACGTGGGAATCACGTGGGAATCACGTGTCAATCACGTGGGAATTAGGTGGAAATCACGTGTCAATCACGTGGAAGTCACGAGGGAGTCACATGGGAATCCCTTGGGAATCACGTGTCAATCAAGGGGGAATCACGTGGCAATGTGTCAATCACGTGGGAATCACGTGGGAATCACGTGTCAATCACGTGGGAATTAGGTGGGAATCACGTGTCAATCACGTGGGAATCATGAGGGAGTCACGTGGGAATCCCGTGGGAATCACCTGTCACTCACGTGGGAATTACGTGTCAATCACATGGGAATCACGTGAGAATCACGTGGGAATCACGTGGGAATCACGTGTAAATCACGTGGGAATCATGTGTCAATCACATGGGACTCACGTGGGAATCACGTGTCAATCACGTGGGAATCACGTGGGAATATTTCAATCACGTGGGTATCATGTGGGAATCACTTGGCATATACGTGGGAATCACGTGGGAATGACGTGGGAATCTCGTGTCAATCACGTGGAAATCATGAGGGAGTCACGTGGGAATCCCGTGTGAATCACGTGTCAATCACGTGGGAATCACGTGGAAATGTGTCAAACACGTGGGAATCATGTGGGAATCACTTGTCATTTACGTGGGTATCACGTGGGAATGACGCGGGAATCACGTGTCAGTCACGTGAAAATCACGTGGGAATAACCTGTCAATCACATGGGAATCACGGGGGAAGCACGTGGGAATCACGTGGAAATCACGTGGGAATCATGTGTTAATCACGTGGGACTCACGTGGGAATCACGTGTCAATCACATGGGAATCACGAGGGAATCACGTGTCAATCACGTGCGAATCAGGTGGGAATCACGTGTCAATCACGTGGGAATCACGTGTCAATCATGTGGGAATCACGAGGGAATCACCTGTAAATCACGTGGGAATCACGGGGGAATCACGTGTCAATCACGTGGGAATCACGAGTGAATCACGTGTCAATCACGTTGGAATCACGTGAGAATCACGTGGGAATCACGAGGGAATCACGTGTCAATCACGTGGGAATCAGGTTGGAGTCACGTGTCAATCACGTGGCAATCACGAGGGAGTCTCATGTCAATCACGTGGGAATTAGGTTGGAATCACGTGTCAATCACGTGGGAATCACGAGGGAGTCACGTGGGAATCCCATGGGAATCACATGTAAATCACGTGGGAATCATGTGTCAATCACATGGGACTCACTTGGGAATCACGTGTCAATCACGTGAAAATAACGTGGGAATCACGTGTCAATCACGTGGGAATTAGGTTGGAATCACGTGTCAATCACGTGGGAATCACGAGGGAGTCACTTGGGAATCCCGTGGGAATCACGTTCAATCACGTGGGAATAACGTGGGAATGTGTCAATCACGTGGGATTCACGTGGGAATCACGTGTCAAACACGTGGGAATTAGGTGGGAATCACGTGTCAATCACGTGGGAATCACGAGGGAATAACGAGGGAGTCACGTGGTAATCCCGTGGGAATCACGTGTCAATCTCGTGGGAATCACGTGGGAATGTGTCAATCACGTGGGAATCACGTGGCAATCACGTGTCAATCACGAGGGAATCACGAGGAAGTCACGTGGGTATCCGGTGGGAATCACGTGTCAATCACGTGGGAATCACGTGGGAATGTGTCAATTACGTGGGAATCACGTGGGAATCACGTGTCAATCACGTGGGGATAAGGTGGGAATCACTTGTCAATCACGTGGGAATCACGAGGGAATCACGTGGGAATCACGTGGGAATCACGTGTCAATCACGGGGGAATCACGAGGGAATGTGTCAATCACGTGGGAATCCCGTGGGAATCACGTGTCAATCACGTGGTAATCACGTGGGAATATGTCAATCACGTGGGAATCACGTGGCAATCCCGTGTCAATCACGTGGGAATCACGAAGGAGTCACGTGGGAATCCCGTAGGAATCACATGTCAATCACGTGGTAATCACGGGGGAATGTGTCAATCACGTGGGAATCACGTGGGAATCACGTGTCAATCACGTGGGAATTAGGTGGAAATCACGTGTCAATCACGTGGAAATCACGTGAGAATCACGTGGGAATCACGAGGGAATCACATGTCAATCACGTGGGAATTAGGTTGGAATCACGTGTCAATCACGTGGCAATCACGAGGGAGTCACATGTCAATCACGTGGGAATTAGGTTGGAATCAAGTGTCAATCACGTGGGAATCACGAGGGCGTCACGTGGGAATCCCATGGGAATCACGTGTAAATCACGTGGGAATCATGTGTCAGTCACATGGGACTCACGTGGGAATCACGTGTCAATCACGTGGGAATTAGGTTGGAATCACGTGTTAATCACGTGGGAATCACGAGGGAGTCACGTGGGAATCCCGTGGGAATCACGTGTCAATCACGTGCGAATCACGTGGGAATGTGTCAATCACGTGGGAATCATGTGGGAATCACTTGTCATTTACGTGGGAATCACGTGGGTATGAGAAGGGAATCACGTGTCAATCACGTGGGAATTAGGTTGGAATCACGTGACAATCACGTGGGAATCACGAGGGAGTCACGTGGGAATCCCGTGGAAATCACCTGTCAATCACGTGGGAATCACGTGTCAATCACATGGGAGTCACGTGAGAATCACGTGGGAATCACGTGGGAATCACGTGTAAATCACGTGGGAATCATGTGTCAATCACATGGGACTCACGTGGGAATCACGTGTCAATCACGTGGGAATCACGTGGGAATCACGTGACAATCACGTGGCAATCACATGGGAATCACATGGGAATCACGTGGGAATCACGTGGGAATCACGTGGGAATCACGTGTCAATCAAGTGGGAATCACGTGTCAATCACGTGGGTATCACGTGGGAATGTGTCAATCACGTGGGAATCATGTGGGAATCACTTGTCATTTACGTGGGAATCACGTGGGTATGACATGGGAATCACGTGTCAATCACGGGGGAATTAGGTTGGAATCACGTGTCAATCACGTTGGAATCACGAGGGAGTCACGTGGGAATCCCGTGGGAATCACGTGTCAATCACGTGGGAATCACGTGGGAATCACGTGTCAATCACGTGGGAATTAGGTGGGAATCACGTGTCAATCACGTGAGAGTCACGAGGGAGTCACATTGGAATCCCTTGGGAATCACGTGTCAATCAAGGGGGAATCACGTGGCAATGTGTCAATCACGTGGGAATCACGTGGGAATCACGTGTCAATCACGTGGGAATTAGGTGGGAATCACGTATCAATCACGTGGGAATCACGAGGGAGTCACGTGGGAATCACGTGGGAATCACCTGTCAATCACGTGGGAATCACGTGTCAATCACATGGGAATCACGTGAGAATCACGTGGGAATCACGTGGGAATCACGTGTAAATCACGTGGGAATCATGTGTCAATCACATGGGACTCACGTGGGAATCACGTGTCAATCACGTGGGAATCACGTGGGAATATGTCAATCACGTGGGAATCATGTGGGAATCACTTGTTATATACGTGGGAATCACGTGGGAATGTGTCAATCACGTGGGAATCACGTGGGAATCACATGTCAAACACGTGGGAATTAGGTGGGAATCACGTGTCAATCACGTGGGAATCACGAGGGAATCATGAGGGAATCCCGTGGGAATCATGTGGGAATGTGTCAATCACGTGAGAATCACGTGGGAATCACGTGTCAATCACGTGGGAATTAGGTGGGAATCACGTGTCAATCACGTGGGAATCACGTGGGAATCACATGTTAATCACGTGGGAATCCCGTGGGAATCATGTGTCTATCACGTGTGAATCACGTGGGAATGTGTCAATCACGTGGGAATCACGTGTCAATCACGTCGGAATTAGGTGGGAATACTTGTCAGTCACGTGGGAATCACGACGGAGTCACGTGGGAATCCTGTGGGAATCACCTGTCAATCACGTGGGAATCACGTGTCAATCACATGGGAATCACGTGAGAATCACGTGGGAATCACGTGGGAATCACGTGGGAATCACGTGGGAATCATGTGTCAATCACATGGCACTCACGTGGGAATCCTGTGTCAATCAGGTGGCAATCACGAGGGAATCACGTGTCAATCACGTGGGAATCACGTGGGAATCACGTGTCAATCACGTGGGAATCACGTGGGAATCACGTGTCAATCACGTGGGAATTAGGTGGAAATCACGTGTCAATCACGTGGGAGTCACGAGGGAGTCACATGGGAATCCCTTGGGAATCACGTGTCAATCAAGGGGGAATCACGTGGCAATGTGTCAATCACGTGGGAATCACGTGGGAATCACGTGTCAATCACGTGGGAATTAGGTGGGAATCAAGTGTCAATCACGTGGGAATCACGAGGGAGTCACGTGGGAATCCCGTGGGAATCACCTGTCAATCACGTGGGAATCACGTGTCAATCACATGGGAATCACGTGAGAATCACGTGGGAATCACGTGGGAATCAGGTGTAAATCACGTGGGAATCATGTGTCAATCACATGGGACTCACGTGGGAATCACGTGTCAATCACGTGGGAATCACGTGGTCATATTTCAATCACGTGGGTATCATGTGGGAATCACTTGTCATATACGTGGGAATCACGTGGGAATGACGTGGGAATCTCGTGTAAATCACGTGGAAATCACGAGGGAGTCACGTGGGAATCCCGTGTGAATCACGTGTCAATCACGTGGGAATCACGTGGGAATGTGTCAAACACGTGGGAATCATGTGGGAATCACTTGTCATTTACGTGGGTATCACGTGGGAATGACGCGGGAATCACGTGTCAGTCACGTGAAAATCACGTGGGAATAACCTGTCAATCACATGGGAATCACAGGGGAAGCACGTGGGAATCACGTGGAAATCACGTGGGAATCATGTGTCAATCACGTGGGACTCACGTGGGAATCACGTGTCAATCACATGGGAATCACGAGGGAATCACGTGTCAATCACGTGCGAATCAGGTGGGAATCACGTGTCAATCACGTGGGAATCACGTGTCAATCATGTGGGAATCACGAGGGAATCACCTGTAAATCACGTGGGAATCACGGGGGAATCACGTGTCAATCACGTGGGAATCACGAGGGAATCACGTGGCAATCACGTTGGAATCACGTGAGAATCACGTTGGAATCACGAGGGAATCACGTGTCAATCACGTGGGAATCAGGTTGGAGTCACGTGTCAATCACGTGGCAATCATGAGGGAGTCTCATGTCAATCACGTGGGAATTAGGTTGGAATCACGTGTCAATCACGTGGGAATCACGAGGGAGTCACGTGGGAATCCCATGGGAATCACATGTAAATCACGTGGGAATCATGTGTCAATCACATGGTACTCACTTGGGAATCACGTGTCAATCACGTGAAAATCACGTGGGAATCACGTGTCAATCACGTGGGAATTAGGTTGGAATCACGTGTCAATCACGTGGGAATCACGAGGGAGTCACTTGGGAATCCCGTGGGAATCACGTTCAATCACGTGGGAATAACGTGGGAATGTGTCAATCACGTGGGAATCACGTGGGAATCACGTGTCAAACACGTGGGAATTAGGTGGGAATCACGTGTCAATCACGTGGGAATCACGAGGGAATCACGAGGGAGTCACGTGGGAATCCCGTGGGAATCACGTGTCAATCTCGTGGGAATCACGTGGGAATGTGTCAATCACGTGGGAATCACGTGGGAATCACGTGTCAATCAAGTGGGAATCACGTGGGAATGTGTCAATCACGTGGGAATCACGTGGCAATCACGTGTCAATCACGAGGGAATCACGAGGAAGTCACGTGGGTATCCGGTGGGAATCACGTGTCAATCACGTGGGAATCACGTGGGAATGTGTCAATTACGTGGGAATCACGTGGGAATCACGTGTCAATCACGTGGGGATAAGGTGGGAATCACGTGTCAATCACGTGGTAATCACGTGGGAATGTGTCAATCACGTGGGAATCACGTGGCAATCCCGTGTCAATCACGTGGGAATCACGAGGGAGTCACGTGGGAATCCCGTAGGAATCACATGTCAATCACGTGGTAATCACGGGGGAATGTGTCAATCACGTGGGAATCACGTGGGAATCACGTGTCAATCACGTGGGAATTAGGTGGAAATCACGTGTCAATCACGTGGCAATCACGAGGGAGTCACATGTCAATCACGTGGGAATTAGGTTGGAATCAAGTGTCAATCACGTGGGAATCACGAGGGCGTCACGTGGGAATCCCGTGGGAATCACGTGTAAATCACGTGGGAATCATGTGTCAGTCACATGGGACTCACGTGGGAATCACGTGTCAATCACGTGGGAATTAGGTTGGAATCACGTGTTAATCACGTGGGAATCACGAGGGAGTCACGTGGGAATCCCGTGGGAATCACGTGTCAATCACGTGCGAATCACGTGGGAATGTGTCAATCACGTGGGAATCATGTGGGAATCACTTGTCATTTTCGTGGGAATCACGTGGGTATGAGAAGGGAATCACGTGTCAATCATGTGGGAATTAGGTTGGAATCACGTGACAATCACGTGGGAATCACGAGGGAGTCACGTGGGAATCCCGTGGAAATCACCTGTCAATCACGTGGGAATCACGTGTCAATCACATGGGAGTCACGTGAGAATCACGTGGGAATCACGTGGGAATCACGTGTAAATCACGTGGGAATCATGTGTCAATCACATGGGACTCACGTGGGAATCACGTGTCAATCACGTGGGAATCACGTGGGAATCACGTGTCAATCACGTGGCAATCACATGGGAATCACATGGGAATCACGTGGGAATCACGTGGGAATCACGTGGGAATCACGTGTCAATCAAGTGGGAATCACGTGTCAATCACGTGGGTATCACGTGGGAATGTGTCAATCACGTGGGAATCATGTGGGAATCACTTGTCATTTACGTGGGAATCACGTGGGTATGACATGGGAATCACGTGTCAATCACGGGGGAATTAGGTTGGAATCACGTGTCAATCACGTGGGAATCACGAGGGAGTCACGTGGTAATCCCGTGGGAATCACGTGTCAATCACGTGGGAATCACGTGGGAATCACGTGTCAATCACGTGGGAATTAGGTGGGAATCACGTGTCAATCACGTGGGAATCACGAGGGAGTCACGTTGAAATCCCGTGGGAATCACGTGTCAATCACGTGGGAATCACGTGGGAATGTGTCAATCACGTGGGAATCACGTGGGAATCACGTGGGAATCACGTGTACATCACGTGGGAATCATGTGTCAATCACATGGGACTCACTTGGGAATCACGTTGGAATCATGTGTCAATCACATGGGACTCACGTGGGAATCATGTGTCAATCACGTGGCAATCACGAGGGAATCACGTGTCAATCACGTGGGAATCACGTGGGAATCACGTGTCAATCACGTGGAAATTAGGTGGGAACCACGTGTCAATCACGTGGGAATCACGAGGGAGTCATGTGGGAATCCCGTGGGAATCACGTGTCAATCACGGGGGAATCACGTGGGAATGTGTCAATCACGTGGGAATCCAGTGGGAATCACGTGTCAATCACGTGGTAATCACGTGGGAATGTGTCAATCACGTGGGAATCACGTGGCAATCACGTGTCAATCACGTGGGAATCACGAGGGAGTCACGTGGGAATCCCGTGGGAATCACATGTCAATCACGTGGTAATCACGGGGGTATGTGTCAATCACGTGGGAATCACGTGGGAATCACGTGTCAATCACGTGGGAATTAGGTGGAAATCACGTGTCAATCACGTGGGAATCACGTGAGAATCACGTGGGAATCACGAGGGAATCACGTGTCAATCACGTGGGAATTAGGTTGGAATCACGTGTCAATCACAATGGAATCACGAGGGAGACACTTGGGAATCCCGTGGGAATCACGTGTCAATCACGTGGGAATCACGTGGGAATGTGTCAATCACGTGGGAATCACGTGGGAATCACGTGTCAAACACGTGGGAATTACGTGGGAATCACATGTCAATCACGTGGGAATTAGGTTGGAATCACGTGTCAATCACGTGGGAATCACGAGGGAGTCACGTGGGAATCCCGTGGAAATCACGTTCAATCACGTGGGAATAACGTGGGAATGTGTCAATCACGTGGGAATCACGTGGGAATCACGTGTCAAACACGTGGGAATTAGGTGGGAATCACGTGTCAATCACGTGGGAATCACGTGGGAATGTGTCAATCACGTGAGAATCACGTGGGAATCACGTGTCAATCACGTGGGAATTAGGTGGGAATCACGTGTCAATCACGTGGGAGTCACAAGTGAGTCACGTGAAAATCCCGTGGGAATCACGTGTCAATCACGTGGGAATCACGTGGGAATGTGTCAATCACGTGCCAATCACGTAGGAATCACGTGTCAATCACGTGGGAATCATGAGGGAGTCACGTGGGAATCCCGTGGGAATCACGTGTCAATCACGTGGGAATCACGTGGGAATGTGTCAATCACGTGGGAATCAGGTGGGAATCACGTGTCAAACACGTGGGAAATAGGTGGGAATCACGTGTCAATCACGTGGGAATCACGAGGGAGTCACGTGGGAATCCCGTGGATATCACGTGTCAATCACGTGGGAATCACGTGGGAATGTGTCAATTACGTGGGAATCACGTGGGAATCACGTGTCAATCACGTGGGGATAAGGTGGGAATCACTTGTCAATCACGTGGGAATCACGAGGGAGTCACGTGGGAATCCCGTGGGAATCACGTGTCAAACACGTGGGAATCACGTGGGAATGTGTCAATCACGTGGGAATCACGTGGGAATCACGTGTCAATCACGTGGGAATCACGTGGGAATGTGTCAATTACGTGGGAATCACGTGGGAATCACGTGTCAATCACGCGGGGATAAGGTGGGAATCACTTGTCAATGACGTGGGAATCACGAGGGAGTCACGTGGGAATCCCGTGGGAATCACGTGTCAATCACGTGGTAATCACGTGGGAATGTGTCAATCACGTGGGAATCACGTGGCAATCACGTGTCAATCACGTGGGAATCACGAGGGAGTCACGTGGGAATCCCGTGGGAATCATGTGTCAATCACGTGGTAATCACGGGGGAATGTGTCAATCACGTGGGAATCACGTGGGAATCACGTGTCAATCACGTGGGAATTAGGTGGAAATCACGTGTCAATCACGTGGGAATCACGTGAGAATCACGTGGGAATCACGAGGGAATCACGTGTCAATCACGTGGGAATTAGGTTGGAATCACGTGTCAGTCACGTGGCAATCACGAGGGAGTCACATGTCAATCACGTGGGAATTAGGTTGGAATCAAGTGTCAATCACGTGGGAATCACGAGGGCGTCACGTGGGAATCCCGTGGAAATCACGTGTAAATCACGTGGGAATCATGTGTCAGTCACATGGGACTCACGTGGGAATCATGTGTCAATCACGTTGGAATCCCGTGGGAATCACGTGTCAATCACGTGGGAATCACGTGGGAATGTGTCAATCACGTGGGAATCATGTGGGAATCACTTGTCATTTACCTGGGAATCACGTGGGTATGAGATGGGAATCACGTGTCAATCACGTGGGAATTAGGTTGGAATCACGTGACAATCACGTGGGAATCACGAGGGAGTCACGTGGGAATCCCGTGGAAATCACCTGTCAATCACGTGGGAATCACGTGTCAATCACATGGGAGTCACGTGAGAATCACGTGGGCATCACGTGGGAATCACGTATCAATCACGTGGCAATCACATGGGAATCACATGGAATTAACGTGGGAATCACGTGGGAATCACGTGGGAATCACGTGTCAATCACGTGGCAATCACATGGGAATCACATGGGAATCACGTGGGAATCACGTGGGAATCACGTGGGAATCACGTGTCAATCAAGTGGGAATCACGTGTCAATCACGTGGGTATCACGTGGGAATGTGTCAATCACGTGGGAATCATGTGGGAATCACTTGTCATTTACGTGGGAATCACGTGGGTATGACATGGGAATCACGTGTCAATCACGGGGGAATTAGGTTGGAATCACGAGTCAATCACGTGGGAATCACGAGGGAGTCACGTGGGAATCCCGTGGGAATCACGTGTCAATCACGTGGGAATCACGTGGGAATCACGTGTCAATCACGTGGGAATTAGGTCGAATCACGTGTCAATCACGTGGGAATCACGAGGGAGTCACGTTGGAATCCCGTGGGAATCACGTGTCAATTACGTGGGAATCCCTTGGGAATCACGTGTCAATCAAGGGGAAATCACGTGGGAATGTGTCAATCACGTGGGAATCACGTGGGAATCACGTGTCAATCACGTGGGAATTAGGTGGGAATCACGTGTCAATCACGTGGGACTCACGAGGGAGTCACGTGGGAATCCCGTGGGAATCACCTGTCAATCACGTGGGAATCACGTGTCAATCACATTGGAATCACGTGAGAATCACGTGGGAATCACGTGGGAATCATGTGTAAATCACGTGTGTATCATGTGTCAATCATATGGGACTCACGTGGGATCACGTGTCAATCACGTGGGAATCACGTGGGAATGTATCAATCACGTTGGAATCATGTGGGAATCATTTGTCATTTACGTGGGAATCACGTGGGAATGACGTGGGAATCACGTGTGAATCACGTGGAAATCACGAGGGAGTCACGTGGGAATCCCATGTGAATCACGTTTCAATCACGTGGGAATCACGTGGGAATGTGTCAATCACGTGGGAATCATATGGGAATCACTTGTCATTTACGTGGGTATCACGTGGGAATGACATGGGAATCACGTGTCAATCACGTGGAAATCACGTGGGAATCACCTGTCAATCACATGGGAATCACGTGGGAAGCACGTGGGAATCACGTGTCAATCACGTGCGAATCAGGTGGGAATCACGTGTCAATCCCGTGGAAATCACGTGTCAATCACGTGGGAATCACGAGGGAATCACGTGTCAATCACGTGGGAATCACGAGGGAATCACGTGTAAATCACGTGGGAATCACGTGGGAATCACGTGTCAATCACGTGGGAATTAGTTGGAAATCACGTGTTAATCACGTTGGAATCACGTGAGAATCACGTGGGAATCACGAGGGAATCACGTGTCAATCACGTGGGAATTAGGTTGGAATCACGTGTCAATCACGTGGCAATCACGAGGGAGTCACATGTCAATCACGTGGGAATTAGGTTGGAATCACGTGTCAATCACGTGGGAATCACGAGGGAGTCACCTGGGAATCCCGTGGGAATCACGTGTAAATCACGTGGGAATCATGTGTCAATCACATGGGACTCACGTGGGAATCACGTGTCAATCACGTGAAAATCACGTGGGAATCACGTGTCAATCACGTGGGAATTAGGTTGGAATCACGTGTCAATCACGTGGGAATAAGGTGGGAATCACGTGTCAATCACGTGGGAATCACGTGGGAATCACTTGTCAAACACGTGGGAATTAGGTGGGAATCACGAGTCAATCACGTGGAAATCACGAGGGAGTCACGTGGGAATCCCGTGGGAATCACGTGTCAATCACGTGGGAATCACGTGGGAATGTGTCAATCAAGTGGGAATCACGTGGGAATCATGTGTCAATCACATGGGACTCACGTGGGAATCACGTGTCATTCACGTGGCAATCATGAGGGAATCACGTGTCAATCACGTGGGAATCCCGTGGGAATCACGTGTCAATCACGTGGGAATCACGTGGGAATGTGTCAATCACGTGGGAATCAGGTGGGAATCACGTGTCAAACACTTGGTAATTAGGTGGGAATCACGTGTCAATCACGTGGGAATCACGAGGGAGTCACGTGGGAATCCCGTGGGAATCACGTGTCAATCACGTGGGAATCACGTGGGAATGTGTCAATTACGTGGGAATCACGTGGGAATCACGTGTCAATCACGTGGGAATAAGGTGGGAATCACGTGTCAATCACGTGTGAATCACGAGGGAGTCACGTGGGAATCCCGTGGGAGTCACCTGTCAATCACGTGGGAATCACGTGTCAATCACAGGGGAATCACGTGAGAATCACGTGGGAATCACGTGGTAATCACGTGTAAATCACGTGGGAATCACGAGGGAGTCACGTGGGAATCTCGTGGGAGTCACGTGTCAATCACGTGGGAATCACGTGGGAATGTGTCAATCACGTGGGAATCACGTGGGAATCACGTGGCAATCACGTGGGAATTAGGTGGAAATCACGTATCAATCACGTGGGAATCACGAGGGAGTCACGTTGGAATCCCGTGGGAGTCACCTGTCAATCACGTGGGAATCACGTGTCAATCACAGGGGAACCACGTGAGAATCACGTGGGAATCACGTGGTAATCACGTGTAAATCACGTGGGAATCATGTGTCAATCACATGGGACTCACGTGGGAATCACGTGTCAGTCACGTGGCAATCACGAGGGAATCACGTGTCAATCACGTGGGAATCACGAGGGAATCACGTGTCAATCATGTGGGAATTAGTTGGAAATCACGTGTTAATCACGTTGGAATCACGTGAGAATCACGTGGGAATCACGAGGGAATCACGTGTCAATCACGTGGGAATTAGGTTGGAATCACGTGTCAATCACGTGGCAATCACGAGGGAGTCACATGTCAATCACGTGGGAATTAGGTTGGAATCACGTGTCAATCACGTGGGAATCACGAGGGAGTCACGTGGGAATCCCGTGGGAATCACGTGTAAATCACGTGGGAATCATGTGTCAATCACATGGGACTCACGTGGGAATCACGTGTCAATCACGTGAAAATCACGTGGGAATCACGTGTCAATCACGTGGGAATTAGGTTGGAATCACGTGTCAATCACGTGGGAATCACGAGGGAGTCACATGGGAATCCCGTGGGATTCACGTGTCAATCACGTGGGAATCACGTGGGAACGTGTCAATCACGTGGTAATCGCGTGGGAATCACGTGTCAAACACGTGGGAATTAGGTGGGAATCACGTGTCAATCACGTGGGAATCACGAGGGAGTCACATGGGAATCCCGTGGGATTCACGTGTCAATCACGTGGGAATCACGTGGGAACGTGTCAATCACGTGGTAATCGCGTGGGAATCACGTGTCAAACACGTGGGAATTAGGTGGGAATCACGTGTCAATCACGTGGGAATCACGAGGGAATCACGTGGGAATCCCGTGGGAATCACGTGCCAATCACGTGGGAATCACGTGGGAATGTGTCAATCACGTGAGAATCACGTGGGAATCACGTGTCAATTACGTGGGAATTAGGTGGGAATCACGTGTCAATCACGTGGGAATCACAAGTGTTTCATGTAGAAATCCCGTGGGAATCACGTTTCAATCAAGTGGGAATCACGTGGGAATGTGTCAATCATGTGCGAATCACGTGGGAATCACGTGTCAATCACGTGGGAATCACGAGGGAGTCACATGGGAATCCCGTGGGAATAACGTGCCAATCACGTGGGAATCACGTGGGAATGTGTCAATTACGTGGGAATCACGTGAGAATCACGTGTCAATCACGTGGGGATAAGGTGGGAATCACTTGTCAATCACGTGGGAATCACGAGGGAGTAACGTGGGAATCCCGTGGGAATCACGTGTCAATCACGTGGGAATCACGTGGGAATGTGTCAAACACGTGGGAATCACGTGGGAATCACGTGTCAATCACGTGGGAATCACGAGGGAGTCACATGGGAATCCCGTGGGAATAACGTGCCAATCACGTGGGAATCACGTGGGAATGTGTCAATTACGTGGGAATCACGTGAGAATCACGTGTCAATCACGTGGGGATAAGGTGGGAATCACTTGTCAATCACGTGGGAATCACGAGGGAGTAACGTGGGAATCCCGTGGGAATCACGTGTCAATCACGTGGTAATCACGTGGGAATGTGTCAATCACGTGGGAATCACGTGGCAATCACGTGTCAATCACGTGGGAATCACGAGGGAGTCACGTGGGAATCCCGTGGGAATCACGTGTCAATCACGTGGTAATCACGTGGGAGTGTGTCAATCACGTGGGAATCACGTGGGAATCACGTGTCAATCACGTGGGAATTAGGCGGAAATCACGTGTCAATCACGTGGGAATCACGTGAGAATCACGTGGGAATCACGAGGGAATCACGTGTCAATCACGTTGGAATTAGGTTGGAATCACGTGTCAATCACGTGGCAATCATGAGGGAGTCACATGTCAATCACGTGGGAATTAGGTTGGAATCAAGTGTCAATCACGTGGGAATCACGAGGGAGTCAAGTGGGAATCCCCTGGGAATCACGTGTAAATCACGTGGGAATCATGTGTCAATCACATGGGACTCACGTGGGAATCACGTGTCAATCACGTGGGAATCACTTGGGATTCACGTGTCAATCACGTGGGAATTAGGTTGGAATCACGTGTCAATCACGTGGGAATCACGAGGGAGTCACGTGGGAATCCCGTGGGAATCACGTGTCAATCACGTGGGAATCACGTGGGAATGTGTCAATCACGTGGGAATCACGTGGGAATCACGTGTCAAACACGTGGGAATTACGTGGGAATCACGTGTCAGTCACGTGGGAATCACGAGGGAATCACGTGGGAATCCCGTGGGAATCACGTGCCAATCACGTGGGAATAACGTGAGAATCAGGTGGGAAGCACGTGTCAAACACGTGGGAATTAGGTGGGAATCACGTGTCAATCACGTGGGAATCACGAGGGAGTCACGTGTGAATCCCGTGAGAATCACGTGTCAATCACGTGGGAATCACGTGGGAATGTGTCAATCACGTGGGAATCACGTGGGAATCACGTGTCAAACACGTGGGAATTACGTGGGAATCACGTGTCAGTCACGTGGGAATCACGTGGAAATCGCGTGTCAATCACGTGGGAATAAGGTGGGAATCACGTGTCAATCACGTGGGAATCACGTGGGAATCACTTGTCAAACACGTGGGAATTAGGTGGGAATCACGAGTCAATCACGTGGAAATCACGAGGGAGTCACGTGGGAATCCCGTGGGAATCACGTGTCAATCACGTGGGAATCACGTGGGAATGTGTCAATCAAGTGGGAATCACGTGGGAATCATGTGTCAATCACATGGGACTCACGTGGGAATCACGTGTCAATCACGTGGGAATCACGTGGAATAACGTGTCAATCACGTGGGAATCACGAGGGAATCACGTGTCAATCACGTGGGAAATAGGTGGGAATCACGTGTCAATCACGAGGGAAACACGAGGGAGTCACCTGGGAATCCCGTGGGAATCACGTGTCAATCACGTGGGAATCACGTGGGAATGTGTCAATCACGTGGGAATCAGGTGGGAATCACGTGTCAAACACTTGGTAATTAGGTGGGAATCACGTGTCAATCACGTGGGAATCACGAGGGAGTCACGTGGGAATCCCGTGGGAATCACGTGTCAATCACGTGGGAATCACGTGGGAATGTGTCAATTACGTGGGAATCACGTGGGAATCACGTGTCAATCACGTGGGAATAAGGTGGGAATCACGTGTCAATCACGTGGGAATCACGAGGGAGTCACGTGGGAATCCCGTGGGAGTCACCTGTCAATCACGTGGGAATCACGTGTCAATCACAGGGGAATCACGTGAGAATCACGTGGGAATCACGTGGTAATCACGTGTAAATCACGTGGGAATCACGAGGGAGTCACGTGGGAATCTCGTGGGAGTCACGTGTCAATCACGTGGGAATCACGTGGGAATGACGTGGGAATCACGTGTGAATCACGTGGAAATCACGAGGGAGTCACGTGGGAATCCCATGTGAATCACGTTTCAATCACGTGGGAATCACGTGGGAATGTGTCAATCACGTGGGAATCATATGGGAATCACTTGTAATTTACGTGGGTATCACGTGGGAATGACGTGGGAATCACGTGTCAATCACGTGGAAATCACGTGGGAATCACCTGTCAATCACATGGGAATCACGTGGGAAGCACGTGGGAATCACGTGTCAATCACGTGCGAATCAGGTGGGAATCACGTGTCAATCCCGTGGAAATCACGTGTCAATCACGTGGGAATCACGAGGGAATCACGTGTCAATCACGTGGGAATCACGAGGGAATCACGTGTAAATCACGTGGGAATCACGAGGGAATCACGTGTCAATCACGTGGGAATTAGGTTGGAATCACGTGTCAATCACGTGGCAATCACGAGGGAATCACATGTCAATCACGTGGGAATTAGTTTGGAATCACGTGTCAATCACGTGGGAATCACGAGGGAGTCACGGGGGAATCCCGTGGGAATCACGTGTAAATCACGTGGGAATCATGTGTCAATCACATGGGACTCACGTGGGAATCACGTGTCAATCACGTGAAAATCACGTGGGAATCACGTGTCAATCACGTGGGAATTAGGTTGGAATCACGTGTCAATCTCGTGGGAATAAGGTGGGAATCACGTGTCAATCACGTGGGAATCACGTGGGAATCACTTGTCAAACACGTGGGAATTAGGTGGGAATCACGAGTCAATCACGTGGAAATCACGAGGGAGTCACGTGGGAATCCCGTGGGAATCACGTGTCAATCACGTGGGAATCACGTGGGAATGTGTCAATCAAGTGGGAATCACGTGGGAATCATGTGTCAATCACATGGGACTCACGTGGGAATCACGTGTCATTCACGTGGCAATCATGAGGGAATCACGTGTCAATCACGTGGGAATCCCGTGGGAATCACGTGTCAATCACGTGGGAATCACGTGGGAATGTGTCAATCACGTGGGAATCAGGTGGGAATCACGTGTCAAACACTTGGTAATTAGGTGGGAATCACGTGTCAATCACGTGGGAATCACGAGGGAGTCACGTGGGAATCCCGTGGGAATCACGTGTCAATCACGTGGGAATCACGTGGGAATGTGTCAATTACGTGGGAATCACGTGGGAATCACGTGTCAATCACGTGGGAATAAGGTGGGAATCACGTGTCAATCACGTGGGAATCACGAGGGAGTCACGTGGGAATCCCGTGGGAGTCACCTGTCAATCACGTGGGAATCACGTGTCAATCACAGGGGAATCACGTGAGAATCACGTGGGAATCACGTGGTAATCACGTGTAAATCACGTGGGAATCACGAGGGAGTCACGTGGGAATCTCGTGGGAGTCACGTGTCAATCACGTGGGAATCACGTGGGAATGTGTCAATCACGTGGGAATCACGTGGGAATCACGTGGCAATCACGTGGGAATTAGGTGGAAATCACGTATCAATCACGTGGGAATCACGAGGGAGTCACGTTGGAATCCCGTGGGAGTCACCTGTCAATCACGTGGGAATCACGTGTCAATCACAGGGGAACCACGTGAGAATCACGTGGGAATCACGTGGTAATCACGTGTAAATCACGTGGGAATCATGTGTCAATCACATGGGACTCACGTGGGAATCACGTGTCAGTCACGTGGCAATCACGAGGGAATCACGTGTCAATCACGTGGGAATCACGAGGGAATCACGTGTCAATCACGTGGGAATTAGTTGGAAATCACGTGTTAATCACGTTGGAATCACGTGAGAATCACGTGGGAATCACGAGGGAATCACGTGTCAATCACGTGGGAATTAGGTTGGAATCACGTGTCAATCACGTGGCAATCACGAGGGAGTCACATGTCAATCACGTGGGAATTAGGTTGGAATCACGTGTCAATCACCTGGGAATCACGAGGGAGTCACGTGGGAATCCCGTGGGAATCACGTGTAAATCACGTGGGAATCATGTGTCAATCACATGGGACTCACGTGGGAATCACGTGTCAATCACGTGAAAATCACGTGGGAATCACGTGTCAATCACGTGGGAATTAGGTTGGAATCACGTGTCAATCACGTGGGAATCACGAGGGAGTCACATGGGAATCCCGTGGGAATCACGTGTCAATCACGTGGGAATCACGTGGGAACGTGTCAATCACGTGGTAATCGCGTGGGAATCACGTGTCAAACACGTGGGAATTAGGTGGGAATCACGTGTCAATCACGTGGGAATCACGAGGGAATCACGTGGGAATCCCGTGGGAATCACGTGCCAATCACGTGGGAATCACGTGGGAATGTGTCAATCACGTGAGAATCACGTGGGAATCACGTGTCAATTACGTGGGAATTAGGTGGGAATCACGTGTCAATCACGTGGGAATCACAAGTGTTTCATGTAGAAATCCCGTGGGAATCACGTTTCAATCAAGTGGGAATCACGTGGGAATGTGTCAATCACGTGCGAATCACGTGGGAATCACGTGTCAATCACGTGGGAATCACGAGGGAGTCACATGGGAATCCCGTGGGAATAACGTGCCAATCACGTGGGAATCACGTGGGAATGTGTCAATTACGTGGGAATCACGTGAGAATCACGTGTCAATCACGTGGGGATAAGGTGGGAATCACTTGTCAATCACGTGGGAATCACGAGGGAGTAACGTGGGAATCCCGTGGGAATCACGTGTCAATCACGTGGGAATCACGTGGGAATGTGTCAAACACGTGGGAATCACGTTGGAATCACGTGTCAATCACTCGGGAATCACGAGGGAGTCATGTGGGAATCCCGTGGGAATCACGTGTCAATCACGTGGTAATCACGTGGGAATGTGTCAATCACGTGGGAATCACGTGGCAATCACGTGTCAATCACGTGGGAATCACGAGGGAGTCACGTGGGAATCCCGTGGGAATCACGTGTCAATCACGTGGTAATCACGTGGTAGTGTGTCAATCACGTGGGAATCACGTGGGAATCACGTGTCAATCACGTGGGAATTAGGCGGAAATCACGTGTCAATCACGTGGGAATCACGTGAGAATCACGTGGGAATCACGAGGGAATCACGTGTCAATCACGTTGGAATTAGGTTGGAATCACGTGTCAATCACGTGGCAATCATGAGGGAGTCACATGTCAATCACGTGGGAATTAGGTTGGAATCAAGTGTCAATCACGTGGGAATCACGAGGGAGTCAAGTGGGAATCCCCTGGGAATCACGTGTAAATCACGTGGGAATCATGTGTCAATCACATGGGACTCACGTGGGAATCACGTGTCAATCACGTGGGAATCACTTGGGATTCACGTGTCAATCACGTGGGAATTAGGTTGGAATCACGTGTCAATCACGTGGGAATCACGAGGGAGTCACGTGGGAATCCCGTGGGAATCACGTGTCAATCACGTGGGAATCACGTGGGAATGTGCCAATCACGTGGGAATCACGTGGGAATCACGTGTCAAACACGTGGGAATTACGTGGGAATCACGTGTCAGTCACGTGGGAATCACGAGGGAATCACGTGGGAATCCCGTGGGAATCACGTGCCAATCACGTGGGAATAACGTGAGAATCAGGTGGGAAGCACGTGTCAAACACGTGGGAATTAGGTGGGAATCACGTGTCAATCACGTGGGAATCACGAGGGAGTCACGTGTGAATCCCGTGAGAATCACGTGTCAATCACGTGGGAATCACGTGGGAATGTGTCAATTACCGGGGAATCACGTGGAAATCGCGTGTCAATCACGTGGGAATAAGGTGGGAATCACGTGTCAATCACGTGGGAATCACGTGGGAATCACTTGTCAAACACGTGGGAATTAGGTGGGAATCACGAGTCATTCACGTGGAAATCACGAGGGAGTCACGTGGGAATCCCGTGGGAATCACGTGTCAATCACGTGGGAATCACGTGGGAATGTGTCAATCATTGGGAATCACGTGGGAATCATGTGTCTATCACATGGGACTCACGTGGGAATCACGTGTCAATCACGTGGGAATCACGTGGAATAACGTGTCAATCACGTGGGAATCACGAGGGAATCACGTGTCAATCACGTGGGAATTAGGTGGGAATCACGTGTCAATCACGAGGGAAACACGAGGGAGTCACCTGGGAATCCCGTGGGAATCACGTGTCAATCACGTGGGAATCACGTGGGAATGTGTCAATCACGTGGGAATCAGGTGGGAATCACGTGTCAAACACTTGGTAATTAGGTGGGAATCACGTGTCAATCACGTGGGAATCACGAGGGAGTCACGTGGGAATCCCGTGGGAATCACGTGTCAATCACGTGGGAATCACGTGGGAATGTGTCAATTACGTGGGAATCACGTGGGAATCACGTGTCAATCACGTGGGAATAAGGTGGGAATCACGTGTCAATCACGTGGGAATCACGAGGGAGTCACGTGGGAATCCCGTGGGAGTCACCTGTCAATCACGTGGGAATCACGTGTCAATCACAGGGGAATCACGTGAGAATCACGTGGGAATCACGTGGTAATCACGTGTAAATCACGTGGGAATCACGAGGGAGTCACGTGGGAATCTCGTGGGAGTCACGTGTCAATCACGTGGGAATCACGTGGGAATGTGTCAATCACGTGGGAATCACGTGGGAATCACGTGGCAATCACGTGGGAATTAGGTGGAAATCACGTATCAATCACGTGGGAATCACGAGGGAGTCACGTTGGAATCCCGTGGGAGTCACCTGTCAATCACGTGGGAATTACGTGTCAATCACAGGGGAATCACGTGGGAATCACGTGTAAATCACGTGGGAATCATGTGTCAATCACATGGGACTCACGTGGGAATCACGTGTCAGTCACGTGGCAATCACGAGGGAATCACGTGTCAATCACTTGGGAATCACGAGGGAATCACGTGTCAATATCGTGGGAATCACGTGGAAATCACGTGTCAATCACGTGGGAATTAGGTTGGAATCACGAGGGAATCACATGTCAATCACGTGGGAATTAGGTTGGAATCACGTGTCAATCACGTAGCAATCACGAGGGAGTCACATGTCAATCACGAGGGAATTAGGTTGGAATCAAGTGTCAATCACGTGGGAATCACGAGGGAGTCATGTGGGAATCCCGTGGGAATCACGTGTAAATCACGTGGGAATCATGTGTCAATCACATGGGACTCACGTGGGAATCACGTGTCAATCACGTGGGAATCACTTGGGATTCACGTGTCAATCACGTGGGAATTAGGTTGGAATCACGTGTCAATCACGTGGGAATCACGAGGGAGTCACGTGGGAATCCCTTGGGAATCATGTGTCAATCACGTGGGAATCACGTGGGAATGTGTCAATCACGTGGGAATCACGTGGGAATCACGTGTCAAACACGTGGGAATTAGGTGGGAATCACGTGTCAATCACGTGGGAATCACGAGGGAATCATGTGGGAATCCCGTGGGAATCACGTGCCAATCACGTGGGAATCACGTGGGAATCAGGTGGGAATCACGTGTCAAACACGTGGGAATTAGGTGGGAATCACGTGTCAATCACGAGGGAATCACGAGGGAGTCATGTGTGAATCCCGTGGGAATCACGTGTCAATCACGTGGGAATCACGTGGGAATGTGTCAATTACCTGGGTATCACGTGGAAATCACGTGTCAATCACGTGGGAATAAGGTGGGAATCACGTGTCAATCACGTGGGAATCACTTGTCAAACACATGGGAATTAGGTGGGAATCACGTGTCAATCACGTGGAAATCACGAGGGAGTCACGTGGGAATCCCGTGGGAATCACGTGTCAATCACGTGGGAATCACGTGGGAATGTGTCAATCAAGTGGGAATCACGTGGGAATCGTGTCAATCACATGGGACTCACGTGGGAATCACGTGTCAATCACGTGGCAATCACGACGTAATCACATGTCAATCACGTGGGAATAACGTGGGAATCACGTGTCAATCACGTGGGAATCACGTGGGAATCACGTGTCAATCAAGTGGAAATTAGGTGGGAATCACGTGTCAATCACGAGGGAAACACGAGTGAGTCACCTGGGAATCCCGTGGGAATCACGTGTCAATCACGTGGGAATCACGTGGGAATGTGTCAATCACGTGGGAATCAGGTGGGAATCACGTGTCAAACACGTGGTAATTAGGTGGGAATCACGTGTCAATCACGTGGGAATCACGAGGGAGTCACGTGGAATCCCGTGGGAATCACGTGTCAATCACGTGGGAATCACGTGGGAATGTGTCAATTACGTGGGAATCACGTGGAAATCACGTGTCAATCACGTGGGAATAAGGTGGGAATCACGTGTCAATCACGTGGGAATCACGAGGGAGTCACGTGGGAATCCCGTGGGAATAAGGTGTCAATCACGTGGGAATCACGTGGGAATGTGTCAATCACGTGGGAATCACGTGGGAATCACGTGTCTATCACGTGGGAATCACGAGGGAGTCACGTGGGAATCCCGTGGGAACCATGGGTCAATCATGTGGGAACCACGTGGGAATGTGTCAATCACGTGGGAATCACGTGGGAATCACGTGTCAATCACGTGGGAATCACGAGGGAGTCACGTGGGAATCCCGTGGGAGTCACGTGTCAATCACGTGGGAATCACGTGGGAATGTGTCAATCACGTGGGAATCACGTGGGAATCACGTGACAATCACGTGGGAATCACGAGGGAGTCACGTGGGAATCCCGTGGGAATCATGTGTCAATCATGTGGGAACCACGTGGGAATGTGTCAATTACGTGGGAATCACGTGGGAATCACGTGTCAATCACGTGGGAATCACGAGGGAGTCACGTGGGAATCCCGTGGGAGTCACGTGTCAATCACGTGGGAACCACGTGGGAATGTGTCAATCACGTGGGAATCACGTGGGAATCACGTGTCAATCACGTGGGAATCCCGAGGGAGTCACGTTGGAAACCTGTGGGAGTCACCTGTCAATCACGTGGGAATCACGTGTCAATCACAGGGGAATCACGTGAGAATCACGTGGGAATCACGTGGTAATCACGTGTAAATCACGTGGGAATCATGTGTCAGTCACATGGGACTCACGTGGGAATCACGTGTCAGTCACGTGGCAATCACGAGGGAATCACGTGTCAATCACGTGGGAATCACGTGGGAATCACGTGTCAATCACGTGAGAATCACGTGGGAATCACGTGTCAATCACGTGGGAATTAGGTGGGAATGACGTGTCAGTCACGTGGGAATCACGAGGGAGTCACGTGGGAATCCCGTGGGAGTCACGTGTCAATCACGTGGGAATCACGTGGGAATGTGTCAATCACGTGGGAATCACGTGGGAATCACGTGGCAATCATGTGGGAATTAGGTGGAAATCACGTATCAATCACGTGGGAATCACGAGGGAGTCACTTTGGAATCCCGTGGGAGTCACCTGTCAATCACGTGGGAATCACGTGTCAATCACAGGGGAATCACGTGAGAGTCACATGGGAATCATGTGGTAATCACGTGTAAATCACGTGGGAATCATGTGTCAGTCACATGGAACTCACGTGGGAATCATGTGTCAGTCACGTGGCAATCACGAGGGAATCACGTGTCAATCACGTGGGAATCACGTGGGAATCACGTGTCAATCACGTGGGAATCACGTGTCAATCACGTGGGAATTAGGTGGGAATGACGTGTCAATCACTTGGGAATCACGAGGGAGTCACGTGGGAATCCCGTGAGAATCACGTGTCAATCACGGGGAAATCACGTGTCAATCACATGGGAATCATGTGGTAATCACGTGTAAATCACGTGGAAATCATTTGTCAATCACATGGGACTCACGTGGGAATCACGTGTCAATCACGTGGGAATCACGTGGGAATCATGTGTCAATCACATGGGAATTATGTTGGAATCACGTGTTAATCACGTGGGAATCACGAGGGAGTCACTTGGGAATCCCGTTGGAATCACGTGTCAATCACGGGGAAATCACGTGTCAATCACGTGGGAATTAGGTGGGAATGACGTGTCAATCACTTGGGAATCACGAGGGAGTCACGTGGGAATCCCGTGGGATTCACGTGTAAATCACGTGGGAATCATGTGTCAATCACATGGGACTCACGTGGGAATCACGTGTCAATCACGTGGGAATCAATTGGGATTCACGTGTCAATCACGTGGGAATTAGGTTGGAATCACGTGTCAATCACAATGGAATCACGAGGGAGACACGTGGGAATCCCGTGGGAAGCACGTGTCAATCACGTGGGAATCACGTGGGAATGTGTCAATCACGTGGGAATCACGTGGGAATCACGTGTCAAACACGTGGGAATTACGTGGGAATCAGGTGTCAATCACGTGGGAATCACGAGGGAATCACGTAGGAATCCCGTGGGAATCACGTGCCATTCACGTGGGAATCACTTGGGAATCAGGTGGGAATCACGTGTAAAACACGTGGGAATTAGGTGGGAATCACGTGTCAATCACGTGGGAATCACGAGGGAGTCACGTGTGAATCCCGTGGGAATCACGTGTCAATCACGTGGTAATCACGAGGGAATCACATGTCAATCACGTGGGAATTAGGTTGGAATCACGTGTCAATCAAGTGGCAATCACGAGGGAGTCACATGTCAATCACGTGGGAATTAGGTTGGAATCAAGTGTCAATCACATGGGAATCACGAGGGAGTCACGTGGGAATCCCGTGGGAATCACGTGTAAATCACATGGGAATCATGTGTCAATCACATGGGACTCACGTGGGAATCACGTGTCAATCACGTGGGAATCACTTGGGATTCACGTGTCAATCACGTGGGAATTAGGTTGGAATCACGTGTCAATCACGTGGCAATCACGAGGGAGACACGTGGGAATCCCGTGGGAATCACGTGTCAATCACGTGGGAATCACGAGGGAATCACGTGGGAATCCCGTGGGAATCACGTGCCAATCACGTGGGAATCACGTGGGAATCAGGTGGGAATCACGTGTAAAACACGTGGGAATTAGGTGGGAATCACGTGTCAATCACGTGGGAATCACGAGGGAGACACGTGGGAATCCCGTGGGAATCACGTGTCAATCACGTGGGAATCACGTGGGAATGTGTAAATCACGTGGGAATCCCGTGGGATTCACGTGCCAATCACGTGGGAATCACGTGGGAATGTGTCAATCACGTGAGAATCACGTGGGAATCACGTGTCAATCACGTGGGAATTAGGTGGGAATCACGTGTCAATCACGTGGGAATCACAAGTGAGTCACGTGGAAATCCCGTGGGCATCACGTGTCAATCACGTGGGAATCACGTGGGAAAGTGTCAATCACGTGGGAATCACGTGGGAATCACGTGTCAATCACGTGGGAATCATGAGGGAGTCACGTGGAAATCTCGTGGGAATCACGTGTCAATCACGTGGGAATCACGTGGGAATGTGTCAATCACGTGGGAATCAGGTGGGAATAACGTGTCAAACACGTGGGAATTAGCTGGGAATCACGTGTCAATCACGTGGGAATCACGAGGGAGTCACGTGGGATTTCCGTGGGAATCACGTGTCAATCACGTGGGAATCACGTGGGAATGTGTCAATCACGTGGGAATTACGTGGGAATCATGTTTCAATCACTTGGGAATCACGAGGGAGTCACGTGGGAATCCCGTGGGAATCACGTGTCAATCACGTGGGAATCATGTGGGAATGTGTCAATCACGTGGGAATCACGTGAGAATCACGTGTCAATCACGTGGGAATCACGAGGGAGTCACGTGGTAATCCTGTGGGAATCACGTGTCAATCACGTGGGAATCACGTGGGAATGTGTCAATCACGTGGGCATCACGTGGGAATCACGTGTCAATCACGTGGGAATTAGGTGGAAATCACGTGTCAATCACGTGGGTATGACGTGAGAATCACGTGGAAATCACGAGGGAATCACGGGTCAATCAGGTGGGAATTAGGTTGGAATCACGTGTCAATCACGTGGCAATCACGAGGGAGTCACATGTCAATCACGTGGGAATTAGGTTGGAATCACGTGTCAATCACGTGGGAATCACGAGGGAGTCACGTGGGAATCCCGTGGGAATCACGTGTAAATCACGTGGCAATCAAGAGGGAGTCACATGTCAATCACGTGGGAATTAGGTTGGAATCACGTGTCAATCACGTGGGAATCACGAGGGAGTCACGTGGGAATCCCATGGGAATCACGTGTTAATCACGTGGGAATCACGTGGGAATCATGTGTCAATCACATGGGAATTAGGTTGGAATCACGTGTTAATCACGTGGGAATCACGAGGGAGTCACTTGGGAATCCCGTTGGAATCACGTGTCAATCACGTGGCAATCAAGAGGGAGTCACATGTCAATCACGTGGGAATTAGGTTGGAATCACGTGTCAATCACGTGGGAATCACGAGGGAGTCACGTGGGAATCCCATGGGAATCACGTGTTAATCACGTGGGAATCACGAGGGAGTCACGTGGGAATCCCGTGGGAATCACCTGTCAATCACGTGGGAATCACGTGTCAGTCACGTGGGAATCACGTGAGAATCACGTGGGAATCAAGTGGGAAACACTTGTAAATCACGTGGGAATCATGTGTCAATCACATGGGACTCACGTGGGAATCACGTGGGAATCATGTTTCAATCACATGGGACTCATGTGTGAATCACTTGTCAATCACGTGGCAATCACGAGGGAATCACGTGTCAATCACGTGGGAATCACGTGGGAACCACGTGTCAATCATGTGGGAATCACGAGGGAATCACGTGTCAATCACGTGGGAATCACGTGGAAATGTGTCAATTACGTGGGAAACACGTGGGAATCACGTGTCAATCACGTGGGAATAAGGTGGGAATCACGTGTCAATCACGTGGGAATCACGATGGAGTCACTTGTCAATCACGTGGGAATCACGTGTCAATCACGTGGGAATTAGGTGGGAATCACGTGTCAATCACGTGGGAATCACGAGGGAGTCACGTGGGAATCCCGTGGAAATCACGTGTCAATCACGGAGGAATCACGTGGGAATGTGTCAATCACGTGGGAATCACGTGGGAATCACGTGTCAATCACGTGGGAATTAGGTGGGAATCACGTGTCAATCACGTGGGAATCACGTGTCAATGACATGAGAATCACGTGATAATCACGTGGGAATCACGAGGGAATCACGTGGGAATCACGTGTAAATCACGTGGGAATCATGTGTCAATCACATGGGAATCACGTGGGAATCACGTGTCCCACACGTGGGAATCACGAGGGAATGTGTCAATCACGTGGGAATCACGTGTCAATCACGTGGGAAATTGGTGGGAATCACGTGTCAATCACGTGGGAATCACGAGGGAGTCACGTGGGAATCCCGTGGGAATCACGTGTCAATCACGTTGGAATCACGTGTCAATCACGGGGGAATTAGGTGGGAATCTCGTGTCAATCACGTGGGAATCACGAGGGAGTCACCTGGGAATCCCGTGAAATCACCTGTCAATCACGTGGGAATCACGTGTCAATCACATGGGAATCACGTGAGAATCACGTGGGAATCACGTGGGAATCACGTGTAAATCACGTGGGAATCATGTGTCAATCACATGGGACTCACGTGGGAATCACGTGTCAATCACGTGGGAATCACGTGGGAATGTGTCAATCACGTGGGAATCATGTGGGAATCACTTGTCATTTACGTGGGAATCACGTGGGAATGACGTGGGAATCACGTGTCAATCACGTGGGAATTAGGTTGGAATCACGTGTCAATCACGTGGGAATCACGAGGGTGTCACGTTGGATTCCCGTATGAATCACGTGTCAATCACGTGGGAATCACGTGGGAATGTGTCAATCACGTGGGAATCACGTGGGAATCACGTGTCAATCACGTGGGAATCATGAGGGAGTCACGTGGAAATCTCGTGGGAATCACGTGTCAATCACGTGGGAATCACGTGGGAATGTGTCAATCACGTGGGAATGACGTGGGAATCACGTGTCAATCACGTGGCAATTAGGTGGGAATCACGTGTCAATCACGTGGGAATCACAAGTGAGTCACGTGGAAATCCCGTGGGAATCACGTGTCAATCACATGGGAATCACGTGGGAATGTGTCAATCACGTGGGAATCACGGGGGAATCACGTGTCAATCACGTGGGAATCATGAGGGAGTCACGTGGAAATCTCGTGGGAATCACGTGTCAATCACGTGGGAATCACGTGGGAATGTGTCAATCACGTGGGAATCAGGTGGGAATAACGTGTCAAACACGTGGGAATTAGCTGGGAATCACGTGTCAATCACGTGGGAATCACGAGGGAGTCACGTGGGATTCCCGTGGGAATCACGTGTCAATCACGTGGGAATCACGTGGGAATGTGTCAATCACGTGGGAATTACGTGGGAATCATGTTTCAATCACGTGGGAATCACGAGGGAGTCACGTGGGAATCCCGTGGGAATCACGTGTCAATCACGTGGGAATCATGTGGGAATGTGTCAATCACGTGGGAATCACGTGAGAATCACGTGTAAATCACGTGGGAATCACGAGGGAGTCACGTGGTTATCCTGTGGGAATCACGTGTCAATCACGTGGGAATCACGTGGGAATGTGTCAATCACGTGGGCATCACGTGGGAATCACGTGTCAATCACGTGGGAATTAGGTGGAAATCACGTGTCAATCACGTGGGTATGACGTGAGAATCACGTGGAAATCACGAGGGAATCACGGGTCAATCACGTGGGAATTAGGTTGGAATCACGTGTCAATCACGTGGCAATCACGAGGGAGTCACATGTCAATCACGTGGGAATTAGGTTGGAATCACGTGTCAATCACGTGGGAATCACGAGGGAGTCACGTGGGAATCCCGTGGGAATCACGTGTAAATCACGTGGAAATCATTTGTCAATCACATGGGACTCACGTGGGAATCACGTGTCAATCACGTGGGAATCACGTGGGAATCACTTGTCAATCACATGGGAATTAGGTTGGAATCACGTGTTGATCACGTGGGAATCACGAGGGAGTCACTTGGGAATCCCGTTGGAATCAAGTGTCAATCACGTGGCAATCACGAGGGAGTCACATGTCAATCACGTGGGAATTAGGTTGGAATCACGTGTCAATCACGTGGGAATCACGAGGGAGTCACGTGGGAATCCCGTGGGAATCACGTGTTAATCACGTGGGAATCACGAGGGAGTCACGTGGGAATCCCGTGGGAATCACCTGTCAATCACGTGGGAATCACGTGTCAGTCACGTGGGAATCACGTGAGAATCACGTGGGAATCAAGTGGGAAACACTTGTAAATCACGTGGGAATCATGTGTCAATCACATAGGACTCACGTGGGAATCACGTGGGAATCATGTTTCAATCACATGGGACTCATGTGTGAATCACTTGTCAATCACGTGGCAATCACGAGGGAATCACGTGTCAATCACGTGGGAATCACGTGGGAACCACGTGTCAATCACGTGGGAATCACGAGGGAATCACGTGTCAATCACGTGGGAATCACGTGGAAATGTGTCAATTACGTGGGAAACACGTGGGAATCACGTGTCAATCACGTGGGAATAAGGTGGGAATCACGTGTCAATCACGTGGGAATCACGATGGAGTCACGTGTCAATCACGTGGGAATCACGTGTCAATCACGTGGGAATTAGGTGGGAATCACGTGTCAATCACGTGGGAATCACGAGGGAGTCACGTGGGAATCCCGTGGGAATCACGTGTTAATCACGGGGGAATCACGTGGGAATGTGTCAATCACGTGGGAATCACGTGGGAATCACGTGTCAATCACGTGGGAATTAGTTGGGAATCACGTGTCAATCATGTGGGAATCACGTGTCAATGACATGAGAATCACGTGATAATCACGTGGGAATCACGAGGGAATCACGTGGGAATCACGTGTAAATCACGTGGGAATCATGTGTCAATCACATGGGAATCACGTGGGAATCACGTGTCAAACACGTGGGAATCACGAGGGAATGTGTCAATCACGTGGGAATCACGTGTCAATCACGTGGGAAATTGGTGGGAATCACGTGTCAATCACGTGGGAATCACGAGGGAGTCACGTGGGAATCCCGTGGGAATCACGTGTCAATCACGTTGGAATCACGTGTCAATCACGGGGGAATTAGGTGGGAATCACGTGTCAATCACGTGGGAATCACGAGGGAGTCACGTGGAAATCTCGTGGGAATCACGTGTCAATCACGTGGGAATCACGTGGGAATGTGTCAATCACGTGGGAATGACGTGGGAATCACGTGTCAATCACGTGGGAATTAGGTGGGAATCACGTGTCAATCACGTGGGAATCACAAGTGAGTCACGTGGAAATCCCGTGGGAATCACGTGTCAATCACGTGGGAATCACGTGGGAATGTGTCAATCACGTGGGAATCACGTGGGAATCACGTGTCAATCACGTGGGAATCATGAGGGAGTCACGTGGGAATCACGTGTCAATCACGTGGGAATCACGTGGGAATGTGTCAATCACGTGGGAATCAGGTGGGAATAACGTGTCAAACACGTGGGAATTAGCTGGGAATCACGTGTCAATCACGTGGGAATCACGAGTCAATCACGTGGGAATCACGAGTCAATCACATGGGAATCACGTGAGAATCACCTGTCAATCACGTGGGAATCACGTGTCAATCACATGGGAATCACGTGAGAATCACGTGGGAATCACGTGGGAATCACGTGTAAATCACGTGGGAATCATGTGTCAATCACATGGGACTCACGTGGGAATCACGTGTCAATCACGTGGAAATCACGTGGGAATGTGTCAATCACGTGGGAATCATGTGGGAATCACTTGTCATTTACGTGGGAATCACTTGGGAATGACGTGGGAATCACGTGTCAATCACGTGGGAATTAGGTTGGAATCACGTGTCAATCACGTGGGAATCACGAGTGTGTCACGTTGGATTCCCGTATGAATCACGTGTCAATCACGTGGGAATCACGTGGGAATGTGTCAATCACGTGGGAATCACGTGGGAATCAGGTGTCAATCACGTGCGAATCACGGGTCAATCACGTGGGAATCCCTTGGGAATCACGTGTCAATCACGTGGGAATCACGTGGCAATCACGTGTCAACCAGGTGGGAATCACGTGGGAATCACGTGTGATTCACGTGGAAATCAAGGGGGAATCACGTTTTAATCACGTGGGGATAACATGTCAATCACGTGGGAATCACGTGGGAACCAAGTGTCAATCATGTGGGAATCACGGGGGAATCACGTGTCAATCACGTGGGAATCACGTGGGAACCACGTGTCAATCATGTGGGAATCATGGGGGAATCACGAGTCAATCACGTGTGAATCACGTGGGAGTCACTTGAGATCACGTGGGAATCACGCTGTAATCAGGTTGGAATCACGTGGGAAACACGTGTCAATCAGGTGGGAATCACGTGGGAATCACGGGGGAATCACGTGTCAATCACGTGGGAATCACGTGGGAGTCACTTGAGAATCACGTGGGAATCACTTGTCAATCACGTGAGAATGACGTTGGAATCACTTGTCAATCACGAGGAAATCATGTGAGAATCACGTGGGAATCACTTGTCAATCACGTGGGAATCATGTGGGAATCTAGTGCCATTCACGTGGGAATCACGTGGAAATCACGTGTCAATCTCGTGGTAATCACGTGGAAATCACGTGGTAATCAGGTGTTAATCACGTGGGAATCACGGGGGAGTCACGTGTCAATCACGTGGGAATCACGTGGGAATCACGTGTCAATCACGTGGGAATTAGGTGGGAATCACGTGTCAATCACGTGGGAATTAGGTGGGAATCAAGTGTCAATCACGTGGGAATTAGGTGGGAATCACGTGTCAATCACGTGGGAATCACGACGGAGTCACGTGGGAATCCCGTGGGAATCACGTGTCAATCACGGGGGAAAAACGTGGGAATGTGTCAATCACGTGGGAATCACGTTGCAATCATGTGTCAATCACATGGGACTCACGTGGGAATCACGTGTCAAACACTTGGGAATCACATGGGAATCACGTGTCAATCACGTGGGAATCACGTGTCAATCACGTGGGAATTAGGTGGGAATCACGTGTCAATCACGTGGGAATCACGAGGGAGTCACGTGGGAATCCCGGGGGAATCACGTGTCAATCACAGGGGAATCACGTGGGAATGTGTCAATCACGTGGGAATCCCGTGGGAATCACGTGTCAATCACGTGGGAATTAGGTGGGAATCACGTGTCAATCACGTGGGAATCACGTGTCAATGACATGAGAATCACGTGAGAATCACGTGGGAATCACGAGGGAATCACGTGGGAATCTCGTGTAAATCACGTAGGAATCATGTGTCAATCACATGGGACTCACGTGGGATCACGTGTCAAACACGTGGAAATTAGGTGGGAATCACGTGTCAATCACGTGGGAATCACGAGGGAGTCACGTGGGAATCCCGTGGGAATCACGTGTCAATCACGTGGGAATCACGAGGGAATGTGTCAATCACGTGGGAATCACGTGGGAATCACGTGTCAATCACGTGGGAAATAGGTGGGAATCACGTGTCAATCACGTGGGAATCACGAGGGATTCACGTGGGAATCCCGTGGGACTCACGTGTCAATCACGTGGGAATCACGTGTCAATCACGTGGGAATTAGGTGGGAATCACGTGTCAAACACGTGGGAATCACGAGGGAGTCACCTGGGAATCCCGGGGAAATCACCTGTCAATCACGTGGGAATCACGTGTCAATCACATGGGAATCACGTGAGAATCACGTGTAAATCACGTGGGAATCATGTGTCAATCACATGGGACTCACGTGGGAATCACGTGTCAATCACGTAGGAATTAGGTGGGAATCACGTGTCAATCACGTACGAAACATGAGGGAGTCATGTGGGAAGCCCGTGGGAATCAGGTGACAATCACGTGGGAATCACGTCGGAATGTGTCAATCACGTGGGAATCACGTGGGAATCACGTGTCAAACACGTGGGAATTAGGTGGGAATCACGTGTCAATCACGTGGGAATCACGAGGGAGTCACGTGTAAATCCCGTGGGAATCACGTGTCAATCACGTGGGAATCACGAGGTAATGTGTTAATCACGTGGGAATCACGTGTCAATCACGTGGGAAATAGGTGGGAATCACGTGTCAATCACATGGGAATCACGAGGGAGTCACGTGGGAATCCCGTGGGAATCACGTGTCAATCACGTGGGAATCACGTGTCAATCACGTGGGAATCACGTGTCAAGCACGTGGGAATTAGGTGGGAATCACGTGTCAATCACGTGGGAATCACGAGGGAGTCACCTGGGAATCCCGTGGAAATCACCTGTCAATCACGTGGGAATCACGTGTCAATCACATGGGAATCACGTGAGAATCACGTGGGAATCACGTGTCAAACACGTGGGAATCACGTGGGAATCACGTGTCAATCAGGTGGGAATCACGTGGGAATCACGTGTGATTCACGTGGGAATCAAGGGGGAATCACGTTTTAATCACGTGGGGATAACGTGTCAATCACGTGGGAATCACGAGGGAACCACGTGTCAATCATGTGGGAATCACGGGGGAATCACGTGTCAATCACGTGGGAATCACGTGGGAAACACGTGTCAATCATGTGGGAATCACGGGGGAATCACGTGTCAATCACGTGGGAATCACGTGGGAATCACGTGTCAATCACGTGGGAATCAAGGGGGAATCACGTTTTAATCACGTGGGGATAACGTGTTAGTCACGTGGGAATCACGTGGGAACCACGTGTCATTCATGTGGGAATCACGGGGGAATCACGTGTCAATCACGTGGGAATCACGTGGGAGTCACTTGAGAATCACGTGGGAATCACTTGTCAATCACGTGAGAATCACGTTGGAATCATGTGTCAATCACGAGGAAATCATGTGAGAATCACGTGGGAATCACTTGTCAATCATGTGGGAATCACGTGGGAATCAAGTGCCATTCACGTGGGAATCACGTGGAAATCACGTGTCAATCACGTGGTAATCACGTGGAAATCACGTGGGAATCAGGTGTTAATCACGTGGGAATCACGGGGGAGTCACGTGTCAATCACGTGGGAATCACGTGGGAATCACGTGTCAATCACGTGGGAATTAGGTGGGAATCACGTGTCAATCACGTGGGAATTAGGTGGGAATCACGTGTCAATCACGTGGGAATTAGGTGGGAATCACGTGTCAATCACGTGGGAATCACGACGGAGTCACGTGGGAATCCCGTGGGAATCACGTGTCAATCACGGGGGAAAAACGTGGGAATGTGTCAATCACGTGGGAATCACGTCGCAATCATGTGTCAATCACATGGGACTCACGTGGGAATCACGTGTCAAACACTTGGGAATTAGGTGGGAATCACGTGTCAATCACGTGGGAATCACGAGGGATTCACGTGGGAATCCCGTGGGAATCACGTGTCAATCACGTGGGAATCACGTGGGAATGTGTCAATCACGTGGGAAACACGTGGGAATCATGTGTCAATCACATGGGACTCACGTGGGAATCACGTGTCAATCACGTGGGAATCACATGGGAATCACGTGTCAATCACGTGGGAATCACGTGTCAATCACGTGGGAATTAGGTGGGAATCACGTGTCAATCACGTGGGAATCACGAGGGAGTCACGTGGGAATCCCGTGGGAATCACGTGTCAATCACGGGGGAATCACTTGGGAATGTGTCAATCACGTGGGTATCACGTGGGAATCACGTGTCAATCACGTGGGAATTAGGTGGGAATCACGTGTCAATCACGTGGGAATCACGTGTCAATGACATGAGAATCACGTGAGAATCACGTGGGAATCACGAGGGAATCACGTGGGAATCACGTGTAAATCACGTGGGAATCATGTGTCAATCACATGGGACTCACGTGGGATCACGTGTCAAACACGTGGGAATTAGGTGGGAATCACGTGTCAATCACGTGGGAATCACGAGGGAGTCACGTGGGAATCCCGTGGGAATCACGTGTCAATCACGTGGGAATCACGAGGGAATGTGTCAATCACGTGGGAATCACGTGGGAATCACGTATCAATCACGTGGGAAATAGGTGGGAATCACGTGTCAATCACGTGGGAATCACGAGGGAGTAACTTGGGAATCCCGTGGGTCTCACGTGTCAATCACGTAGGAATTAGGTGGGAATCACGTGTCAATCACGTAGGAAACATGAGGGAGTCACGTGGGAAGCCCGTGGGAATCAGGTGACAATCACGTGGGAATCACGTGGGAATGTGTCAATCACGTGGGAATCACGTGGGAATCACGTGTCAAACACGTGGGAATTAGGTGGGAATCACGTGTCACTCACGTGGGAATCACGAGGGAGTCACGTGGGAATCCCGTGGGAATCACGTGGGAATCACGAGGGAATGTGTCAATCACGTGGGAATCACGTGTCAATCACGTGGGAAATAGGTGGGAATCACGTGTCAATCACGTGGGAATCACGAGGGAGTCACGTGGGAATCCCGTGGGAATCACGTGTCAATCACGTGGGAATCAGGTGTCAATCACGTGGGAATTACCTTGGAATCACGTGTCAATCACGTGGGAATCACGAGGGAGTCACCTGGGAATCCCGTGGAAATCACCTGTCAATCACGTGGGAATCACGTGTCAATCACATGGGAATCACGTGAGAATCACGTGGGAATCACGTGGGAATCACGTGTAAATCACGTGGGAATCATGTGTCAATCACATTGGACTCACGTGGGAATCACGTGTCAATCACGTGGGAATCACGAGGGAATGTGTCAATCACGTGGGAATCATGTGGGAATCAATTGTCATTTACGTGGGAATCACGTGGGAATGACGTGGGAATCACGTGTCAATCACGTGGGAATTAGGTTGGAATCACGTGTCAATCAGGTGGGAATCACGAGGGTGTCACGTTGGATTCCCGTGGGAATCACGTGTCAATCACGTGGGAATCACGTGGGAATGTGTCAATCACGTGGGAATCACGTGGGAATCAGGTGTCAATCACGTGGGAATCACGTGGGAATCACGTGTCAATCAGGTGGGAATCACGTGGGAATCACGTGTGATTCACGTGGGAATCAAGGGGGAATCACGTTTTAATCACGTGGGGATAACGTGTCAATCACGTGGGAATCACGTGGGAACCACGTGTCAATCATGTGGGAATCATGGGGGAATCACGTGTCAATCACGTGGGAATCACGTGGGAACCACGTGTCAATCACGTGGGAATCACGGGGGAATCACGTGTCAATCACGTGGGAATCACGTTGGAATCACGTGTCAATCACGAGGAAATCATGTGAGAATCACGTGGGAATCACTTGTCAATCACGTGGGAATCACGTGGGAATCAAGTGCCATTCACGTGGGAATCACGTGGAAATCACGTGTCAATCACGTGGTAATCACGTGGAAATCACGTGGCAATCAGCTGTTAATCACGTGGGAATCACGGGGGAGTCACGTGTCAAACACGTGGGAATCACGTGGGAATCACGTGTCAATCACGTGGGAATCAGGTGGGAATCACGTGTCAATCACGTGGGAATTAGGTGGGAATCACGTGTCAATCACGTGGGAATTAGGTGGGAATCACGTGTCAATCACGTGGGAATCACGACGGAGTCACGTGGGAATCCCGTGGGAATCACGTGTCAATCACGGGGGAAAAACGTGGGAATGTGTCAGTCACGTGGGAATCACGTCGCAATCATGTGTCAATCACATGGGACTCACGTGGGAATCACGTGTCAAACACTTGGGAATTAGGTGGGAATCAAGTGTCAATCACGTGGGAATCACGAGGGATTCACGTGGGAATCCCGTGGGAATCACGTGTCATTCACGTGGGAATCACGTGGGAATGTGTCAATCACGTGGGAAACACGTGGGAACCATGTGTCAATCACATGGGACTCACGTGGGAATCACGTGTCAATCACGTGGGAATCACATGGGAATCACGTGTCAATCACGTGGGAATCACGTGTCAATCACATGGGAATCACGTGAGAATCACGTGGGAATCACGTGGGAATCACGTGTAAATCACGTGGGAATCATGTGTCAACCACATTGGACTCACGTGGGAATCACGTGTCAATCACGTGGGAATCACGTGGGAATGTGTCAATCACGTGGGAATCATGTGGGAATCAATTGTCATTTACGTGGGAATCACGTGGGAATGACGTGGGAATCACGTGTCAATCACGTGGGAATTAGTTTGGAATCACGTGTCAATCACGTGGGAATCACGAGGGTGTCACGTTGGATTCCCGTGGGAATCACGTGTCAATCACGTGGGAATCACGTGGGAATGTGTCAATCACGTGGGAATCACGTGGGAATCAGGTGTCAATCACGTGGGAATCACGACGGAGTCACGTGGGAATCCCGTGGGAATCATGTGTCAATCACGGGGGAAAAACGTGGGAATGTGTCAGTCACGTGGGAATCACGTCGCAATCATGTGTCAATCACATGGGACTCACGTGGGAATCACGTGTCAAACACTTGGGAATTAGGTGGGAATCAAGTGTCAATCACGTGGGAATCACGAGGGATTCACGTGGGAATCCCGTGGGAATCACGTGTCAATCACGTGGGAATCACGTGGGAATGTGTCAATCACGTGGGAAACACGTGGGAACCATGTGTCAATCACATGGGACTCACGTGGGAATCACGTGTCAATCACGTGGGAATCACATGGGAATCACTTGTCAATCACGTGGGAATCACGTGTCAATCACATGGGAATCACGTGAGAATCACGTGGGAATCACGTGGGAATCACGTGTAAATCACGTGGGAATCATGTGTCAATCACATTGGACTCACGTGGGAATCACGTGTCAATCACGTGGGAATCACGTGGGAATGTGTCAATCACGTGGGAATCATGTGGGAATCAATTGTCATTTACGTGGGAATCACGTGGGAATGACGTGGGAATCACGTGTCAATCACGTGGGAATTAGGTTGGAATCACGTGTCAATCACGTGGGAATCACGAGGGTGTCACGTTGGATTCCCGTGGGAATCACGTGTCAATCACGTGGGAATCACGTGGGAATGTGTCAATCACGTGGGAATCACGTGGGAATCAGGTGTCAATCACGTGGGAATCACGTGGGAATCACGTGTCAATCAGGTGGGAATCACGTGGGAATCACGTGTGATTCACGTGGGAATCAAGGGGGAATCACGTTTTAATCACGTGGGGATAACGTGTCAATCACGTGGGAATCACGTGGGAACCACCTGTCAATAATGTGGGAATCACGGGGGAATCACGTGTCAATCACGTGGGAATCACGTGGGAATCACGTGTCAATCAGGTGGGAATCACGTGGGAATCACGTGTGATTCACGTGGGAATCAAGGGGGAATCACGTTTTAATCACGTGGGGATAACGTGTCAATCACGTGGGAATCACGTGGGAACCACGTGTCAATCATGTGGGAATCACGGGGGAATCACGTGTCAATCACGTGGGAATCACGTGGGAACCACGTGTCAATCACGTGGGAATCACGGGGGAATCACGTGTCAATCACGTGGGAATCACGTTGGAATCACGTGTCAATCACGAGGAAATCATGTGAGAATCACGTGGGAATCACTTGTCAATCACGTGGGAATCACGTGGGAATCAAGTGCCATTCACGTGGGAATCACGTGGAAATCACGTGTCAATCACGTGGTAATCACGTGGAAATCACGTGGGAATCAGGTGTTAATCACGTGGGAATCACGGGGGAGTCACGTGTCAATCACGTGGGAATCACGTGTCAATCACGTGGGAATTAGGTGGGAATCACGTGTCAATCACGTGGGAATTAGGTGGGAATCACGTGTCAATCACGTGGGAATTAGGTGGGAATCACGTGTCAATCACGTGGGAATCACGACGGAGTCACGTGGGAATCCCGTGGGAATCACGTGTCAATCACGGGGGAAAAACGTGGGAATGAGTCAGTCACGTGGGAATCACGTCGCAATCATGTGTCAATCACATGGGACTCACGTGGGAATCACGTGTCAAACACTTGGGAATTAGGTGGGAATCAAGTGTCAATCACGTGGGAATCACGAGGGATTCACGTGGGAATCCCGTGGGAATCACGTGTCAATCACGTGGGAATCACGTGGGAATGTGTCAATCACGTGGGAAACACGTGGGAACCATGTGTCAATCACATGGGACTCACGTGGGAATCACGTGTCAATCACGTGGGAATCACATGGGAATCACGTGTCAATCACGTGGGAATCACGAGGGAGTCAAGTGGGAATCCCGTGGGAATCACGTGTCAATCACGGGGGAATCACGTGGGAATGTGTCAATCACGTGGGAATCACGTGGGAATCACGTGTCAATCACGTGGGAATTAGGTGGGAATCACGTGTCAATCACGTGGGATTCACGAGGGAGTCACCTGGGAATCCCGTGGAAATCACCTGTCAATCACGTGGGAATCACGTGTCAATCACATGGGAATCACGTGAGAATCACGTGGGAACCACGTGGGAATCACGTGTAAATCACGTGTGAATCATGTGTCAATCACATGGGACTCACGTGGGAATCACGGGTCAATCACGTGGGAATCACGTGGAAATGTGTCAATCACGTGGGAATCATGTGGGAATCACTTGTCATTTACGTGGGAATCACGTGGGAATGACGTGGGAATCACGTGTCAAACACGTGGAAATTAGGTGGTAATCACGTGTCAATTACGTGGGAATCACGAGGGAGTCACGTGGGAATCCCGTGGGAATCACGTGTCAATCACGTGGGAATCACGAGGGAATGTGTCAATCACGTGGGAATCACGTGGGAATCACGAGGGATTCACGTGGGAATCCCGTGGGAATCACGTGTCAATCACGTGGGAATCACGTGTCAATCACGTGGGAAATAGGTGGGAATCACGTGTCAATCACGTGGGAATCACGAGGGTGTCACGTTGGGTTCCCGTGGGAATCACGTGTCAATCACGTGGGAATCACGTGGGAATGTGTCAATCACGTGGGAATCACGTGGGAATCAGGTGTCAATCACGAGCGAATCACGGGTCAATCACGTGGGAATCCCTTGGGAATCACGTGTCAATCATGTGGGAATCACGTGGGAATCACGTGTCAATCAGGTGGGAATCACGTGGGAATCACGTGTGATTCACGTGGGAATCAAGGGGGAATCACGTTTTAATCACGTGGGGATAACGTGTTAATCACGTGGGAATCACGTGGGAACCACGTGTCAATCATGTGGGAATCACGGGGGAATCACGTGTCAATCACGTGGGAATCACGTGGGAACCACGTGTCAATCATGTGGGAATCACGGGGGAATCACGTGTCAATCACGTGGGAATCACGTGGGAATCACGTGTCAATCACGTGGGAATCAAGGGGGAATCACGTTTTAATCACGTGGGGATAACGTGTTAGTCACGTGGGAATCACGTGGGAACCACGTGTCAATCATGTGGGAATCACGGGGGAATCACGTGTCAATCACGTGGGAATCACGTGGGAACCACGTGTCAATCATGTGGGAATCACGGGGGAATCACGTGTCAATCACGTGGGAATCACGTGGGAATCACGTGGGAATCAGGTGTTAATCACGTGGGAATCACGGGGGAGTCACGTGTCAATCACGTGGGAATCACGTGGGAATCACGTGTCAATCACTTGGGAATTAGGTGGGAATCACGTGTCAATCACATGGGAATTAGGTGGGAATCACGTGTCAATCACGTGGGAATTAGGTGGGAATCACGTGTCAATCACGTGGGAATCACGACGGAGTCACGTGGGAATCCCGAGGGAATCACGTGTCAATCACGGGGGAAAAACGTGGGAATGTGTCAATCACGTGGGAATCACGTCCATTCATGTGTCAATCACATGGTGCTCACGTGGGAATCACGTGTCAAACACGTGGGAATTAGGTGGGAATCACGTGTCAATCACGTGGGAATCACGAGGGATTCACGTGGGAATCCCGTGGGAATCACGTGTCAATCACGTGGGAATCACGTGGGAATGTGTGAATCACGTGGGAAACACGTGGGAATCATGTGTCAATCACATGGGACTCACGTGGGAATCACGTGTCAATCACGTGGGAATCACATGGGAATCACGTGTCAAGCACGTGGGAATTAGGTGGGAATCATGTGTCAATCACGTGGGAATCACGAGGGAGTCACCTGGGAATCCCGTGGAAATCAACTGTCAATCACGTGGGAATCACGTGTCAATCACATGGGAATCACATGAGAATCACGTGGGAATCACGTGGGATTCACGGGTAAATCACGTGGGAATCATGTGTCAATCACATGGGACTCACGTGGGAATCACGTGTCAATCACGTGGGAATCACGTGGGAATGTGTCAATCACGTGGGAATCATGTCGGAATCACTTGTCATTTACGTGGGAATCACGTGGGAATGACGTGGGAATCACGTGTCAATCACGTGGGAATTAGGTTGGAATCACGTGTCAATCACGTGGGAATCACGAGGGTGTCACGTTGGATTCCCGTGGGAATCACGTGTCAATCACGTGGGAATCACGAGGGAATGTGTCAATCACGTGGGAATCACGTGGGAATCAGGTGTCAATCATGTGCGAATCACGGGACAATCACGTGGGAATCCCTTGGGAATCACGTGTCAATCACGTGGGAATCACGTGGGAATCACGTGTCAATCAGGTGGGAATCACGTGGGAATCACGTGTGATTCACGTGGGAATCAAGGGGGAATCACGTTTTAATCACGTGGGGATAACGTGTCAATCACGTGGGAATCACGAGGGAACCACGTGTCAATCATGTGGGAATCACGGGGGAATCACGTGTCAATAACGTGGGAATCACGTGGGAAACACGTGTCAATCATGTGGGAATCACGTGGGAATCAAGTGCCATTCACGTGGGAATCACGTGGAAATCACGTGTCAATCACGTGGTAATCACGTGGAAATCACGTGGGAATCAGGTGTTAATCACGTGGGAATCACGGGGGAGTCACGTGTCAATCACGTGGGAATCACGTGGGAATCACGTGTCAATCACGTGGGAATTAGGTGGGAATCACGTGTCAATCACGTGGGAATTAGGTGGGAATCACGTGTCAATCACGTGGGAATTAGGTGGGAATCACGTGTCAATCACGTGGGAATCACGACGGAGTCACGTGGGAATCCCGTGGGAATCACGTGTCAATCACGGGGGAAAAACGTGGGAATGTGTCAATCACGTGGGAATCACGTCGCAATCATGTGTCAATCACATGGGACTCACGTGGGAATCACGTGTCAAACACTTGGGAATTAGGTGGGAATCACGTGTCAATCACGTGGGAATCACGAGGGATTCACGTGGGAATCCCGTGGGAATCACGTGTCAATCACGTGGGAATCACGTGGGAATGTGTCAATCACGTGGGAAACACGTGGGAATCATGTGTCAATCACATGGGACTCACGTGGGAATCACGTGTCAATCACGTGGGAATCACATGGGAATCACGTGTCAATCACGTGGGAATCACGTGTCAATCACGTGGGAATTAGGTGGGAATCACGTGTCAATCACGTGGGAATCACGAGGGAGTCACGTGGGAATCCCGTGGGAATCACGTGTCAATCACGGGGGAATCACTTGGGAATGTGTCAATCACGTGGGTATCACGTGGGAATCACGTGTCAATCACGTGGGAATTAGGTGGGAATCACGTGTCAATCACGTGGGAATCACGTGTCAATGACATGAGAATCACGTGAGAATCACGTGGGAATCACGAGGGAATCACGTGGGAATCACGTGTAAATCACGTGGGAATCATGTGTCAATCACATGGGACTCACGTGGGATCACGTGTCAAACACGTGGGAATTAGGTGGGAATCACGTGTCAATCACGTGGGAATCACGAGGGAGTCACGTGGGAATCCCGTGGGAATCACGTGTCAATCACGTGGGAATCACGAGGGAATGTGTCAATCACGTGGGAATCACGTGGGAATCACGTGTCAATCACGTGGGAAATAGGTGGGAATCACGTGTCAATCACGTGGGAATCACGAGGGAGTAACTTGGGAATCCCGTGGGTCTCACGTGTCAATCACGTAGGAATTAGGTGGGAATCACGTGTCAATCACGTAGGAAACATGAGGGAGTCACGTGGGAAGCCCGTGGGAATCAGGTGACAATCACGTGGGAATCACGTGGGAATGTGTCAATCACGTGGGAATCACGTGGGAATCACGTGTCAAACACGTGGGAATTAGGTGGGAATCACGTGTCACTCACGTGGGAATCACGAGGGAGTCACGTGGGAATCCCGTGGGAATCACGTGGGAATCACGAGGGAATGTGTCAATCACGTGGGAATCACGTGTCAATCACGTGGGAAATAGGTGGGAATCACGTGTCAATCACGTGGGAATCACGAGGGAGTCACGTGGGAATCCCGTGGGAATCACGTGTCAATCACGTGGGAATCAGGTGTCAATCACGTGGGAATTACCTGGGAATCACGTGTCAATCACGTGGGAATCACGAGGGAGTCACCTGGGAATCCCGTGGAAATCACCTGTCAATCACGTGGGAATCACGTGTCAATCACATGGGAATCACGTGAGAATCACGTGGGAATCACGTGGGAATCACGTGTAAATCACGTGGGAATCATGTGTCAATCACATTGGACTCACGTGGGAATCACGTGTCAATCACGTGGGAATCACGTGGGAATGTGTCAATCACGTGGGAATCATGTGGGAATCAATTGTCATTTACGTGGGAATCACGTGGGAATGACGTGGGAATCACGTGTCAATCACGTGGGAATTAGGGTGGAATCACGTGTCAATCACGTGGGAATCACGAGGGTGTCACGTTGGATTCCCGTGGGAATCACGTGTCAATCACGTGGGAATCACGTGGGAATGTGTCAATCACGTGGGAATCACGTGGGAATCAGGTGTCAATCACGTGGGAATCACGTGGGAATCACGTGTCAATCAGGTGGGAATCACGTGGGAATCACGTGTGATTCACGTGGGAATCAAGGGGGAATCACGTTTTAATCACGTGGGGATAACGTGTCAATCACGTGGGAATCACGTGGGAACCACGTGTCAATCATGTGGGAATCATGGGGGAATCACGTGTCAATCACGTGGGAATCACGTGGGAACCACGTGTCAATCACGTGGGAATCACGGGGGAATCACGTGTCAATCACGTGGGAATCACGTTGGAATCACGTGTCAATCACGAGGAAATCATGTGAGAATCACGTGGGAATCACTTGTCAATCACGTGGGAATCACGTGGGAATCAAGTGCCATTCACGTGGGAATCACGTGGAAATCACGTGTCAATCACGTGGTAATCACGTGGAAATCACGTGGTAATCAGCTGTTAATCACGTGGGAATCACGGGGGAGTCACGTGTCAAACACGTGGGAATCACGTGGGAATCACGTGTCAATCACGTGGGAATCAGGTGGGAATCACGTGTCAATCACGTGGGAATTAGGTGGGAATCACGTGTCAATCACGTGGGAATTAGGTGGGAATCACGTGTCAATAACGTGGGAATCACGACGGAGTCACGTGGGAATCCCGTGGGAATCACGTGTCAATCACGGGGGAAAAACGTGGGAATGTGTCAGTCACGTGGGAATCACGTCGCATTCATGTGTCAATCACATGGGAGTCACGTGAGAATCACGTGGGAGTCACGTGGGAATCACGTGTAAATCACGTGGGAATCATGTGTCAATCACATGGGACTCACGTGGGAATCACGTGTCAATCACGTGGGAATCACGTGGGAATCACGTGACAATCACGTGGCAATCACATGGGAATCACATGGGAATCACGTGGGAATCACGTGGGAATCACGTGGGAATCACGTGTCAATCAAGTGGGAATCACGTGTCAATCACGTGGGTATCACGTGGGAATGTGTCAATCACGTGGGAATCATGTGGGAATCACTTGTCATTTACGTGGGAATCACGTGGGTATGACATGGGAATCACGTGTCAATCACGGGGGAATTAGGTTGGAATCACGTGTCAATCACGTGGGAATCACGAGGGAGTCACGTGGGAATCCCGTGGGAATCACGTGTCATTCACGTGGGAATCACGTGGGAATCACGTGTCAATCATGTGGGAATTAGGTGGGAATCACATGTCAATCACGTGGGAGTCACGAGGGAGTCACATTGGAATCCCTTGGGAATCACGTGTCAATCAAGGGGGAATCACGTGGCAATGTGTCAATCACGTGGGAATCACGTGGGAATCACGTGTCAATCACGTGGGAATTAGGTGGGAATCACCTATCAATCACGTGGGAATCACGAGGGAGTCACGTGGGAATCACGTGGGAATCACCTGTCAATCACATGGGAATCACGTGTCAATCACATGGGAATCACGTGAGAATCACGTGGGAATCACGTGGGAATCACGTGTAAATCACGTGGGAATCATGTGTCAATCACATGGGACTCACGTGGGAATCACGTGTCAATCACGTGGGAATCACGTGGGAATATGTCAATCACGTGGGAATCATGTGGGAATCACTTGTTATATACGTGGGAATCACGTGGGAATGTGTCAATCACGTGGGAATCACGTGGGAATCACATGTCAAACACGTGGGAATTAGGTGGGAATCACGTGTCAATCACGTGGGAATCACGAGGGAATCATGAGGGAATCCCGTGGGAATCATGTGCCAATCACGTGGGAATCACGTGGGAATGTGTCAATCACGTGAGAATCACGTGGGAATCACGTGTCAATCACGTGGGAATTAGGTGGGAATCACGTGTCAATCACGTGGGAATCACGTGGGAATCACATGTTAATCACGTGGGAATCCCGTGGGAATCACGTGTCAATCACGTGGGAATCACGTGGGAATGTGTCAATCACGTGGGAATCACGTGTCAATCACAATCACGTCGGAATTAGGTGGGAATACTTGTCAGTCACGTGGGAATCACGTGGGAATCACATGTTAATCACGTGGGAATCCCGTGGGAATCATGTGCCAATCACGTGGGAATCACGTGGGAATGTGTCAATCACGTGAGAATCACGTGGGAATCACGTGTCAATCACGTGGGAATTAGGTGGGAATCACGTTTCAATCACGTGGGACTCACGAGGGAGTCACATGGGAATCCCGTGGGAATCACCTGTCAATCACGTGGGAATCACGTGTCAATCACATTGGAATCACGTGAGAATCACGTGGGAATTACGTGGGAATCACGTGTAAATCACGTGGGAATCATGTGTTAATCACATGGGTCTCACGTGGGATCACGTGTCAATCACGTGGGAATCACGTGGGAATGTATCAATCACGTGGGAATCATGTGGGAATCACTTGTCATTTACGTGGGAATCACGTGGGAATGACGTGGGAATCACGTGTGAATCACGTGGAAATCACGAGGGAGTCACGTGGGAATCCCATGTGAATCACGTGTCAATCACGTGGGAATCACGTGGGAATGTGTCAATCACATGGGAATCATGTGGGAATCACTTGTCATTTACGTGGGTATCACGTGGGAATAACGTGGGAATCACGTGTCAATCACGTGGAAATCACGTGGGAATAACCTGTCAATCACATGGGAATCACGTGGGAAGCACGTGGGAATCACGTGTCAATCACGTGCGAATCAGGTGGGAATCACGTGTCAATCCCGTGGGAATCACGTGTCAATCACGTGGGAATCACGAGGGAATCACGTGTCAATCACGTGGGAATCACGAGGGAATCACGTGTAAATCACGTGGGAATCACGTGGGAATCACGTGTTAATCACGTGGGAATCCCGTGGGAATCACGTGTCAATCACGTGTGAATCACGTGGGAATGTGTCAATCACGTGGGAATCACGTGTCAATCACGTCGGAATTAGGTGGGAATACTTGTCAATCATGTGGGAATCACGACGGAGTCACGTGGGAATCCTGTGGGAATCACGTGTCAATCACGTGGGAATCACGTGTCAATCACATGGGAATCACGTGAGAATCACGTGGGAATCAGGTGGGAATCACGTGGGAATCACGTGGGAATCATGTGTCAATCACATGGGACTCACGTGGGAATCCTGTGTCAATCAGGTGGCAATCACGAGGGAATCACGTGTCAATCACGTGGGAATCACGTGGGAATCACGTGTCAATCACGTGGGAATTAGGTGGAAATCACGTGTCAATCACGTGGGAGTCACGAGGGAGTCACATGGGAATCATTTGGGAATCACGTGTCAATCAAGGGGGAATCACGTGGCAATGTGTCAATCACGTGGGAATCACGTGGGAATCACGTGTCAATCACGTGGGAATTAGGTGGGAATCACGTGTCAATCACGTGGGAATCACGAGGGAGTCACGTGGGAATCCCGTGGGAATCACCTGTCACTCACGTGGGAATCACGTGTCAATCACATGGGAATCACGTGAGAATCACGTGGGAATCACGTGGGAATCACGTGTAAATCACGTGGGAATCATGTGTCAATCACATGGGACTCACGTGGGAATCACGTGTCAATCACGTGGGAATCACGTGGGAATATTTCAATCACGTGGGTATCATGTGGGAATCACTTGTCATATACGTGGGAATCACGTGGGAATGACGTGGGAATCTCGTGTCAATCACGTGGAAATCACGAGGGAGTCACGTGGGAATCCCGTGTGAATCACGTGTCAATCACGTGGGAATCACGTGGGAATGTGTCAAACACGTGGGAATCATGTGGGAATCACTTGTCATTTACGTGGGTATCACGTGGGAATGACGCGGGAATCACGTGTCAGTCACGTGAAAATCACGTGGGAATAACCTGTCAATCACATGGGAATCACGGGGGAAGCACGTGGGAATCACGTGGAAATCACGTGGGAATCATGTGTCAATCACGTGGGACTCACGTGGGAATCACGTGTCAATCACATGGGAATCACGAGGGAATCACGTGTCAATCACGTGCGAATCAGGTGGGAATCACGTGTCAATCACGTGGGAATCACGTGTCAATCATGTGGGAATCACGAGGGAATCACCTGTAAATCACGTGGGAATCACGGGGGAATCACGTGTCAATCACGTGGGAATCACGAGGGAATCACGTGTCAATCACGTTGGAATCACGTGAGAATCACGTGGGAATCACGAGGGAATCACGTGTCAATCACGTGGGAATCAGGTTGGAGTCACGTGTCAATCACGTGGCAATCACGAGGGAGTCTCATGTCAATCACGTGGGAATTAGGCTGGAATCACGTGTCAATCACGTGGGAATCACGAGGGAGTCACGTGGGAATCCCATGGGAATCACATGTAAATCACGTGGGAATCATGTGTCAATCACATGGGACTCACTTGGGAATCACGTGTCAATCACGTGAAAATAACGTGGGAATCACGTGTCAATCACGTGGGAATTAGGTTGGAATCACGTGTCAATCACGTGGGAATCACGAGGGAGTCACGTGGGAATCCCGTGGGAATCACGTTCAATCACGTGGGAATCACGTGGGAATCACGTGTCAAACACGTGGGAATTAGGTGGGAATCACGTGTCAATCACGTGGGAATCACGAGGGAATCACGAGGGAGTCACGTGGGAATCCCGTGGGAATCACGTGTCAATCTCGTGGGAATCACGTGGGAATGTGTCAATCACGTGGGAATCACGTGGGAATCACGTGTCAATCACGTGGGAATCACGTGGGAATGTGTCAATCACGTGGGAATCACGTGGCAATCACGTGTCAATCACGAGGGAATCACGAGGAAGTCACGTGGGTATCCGGTGGGAATCACGTGTCAATCACGTGGGAATCACGTGGGTATGTGTCAATTACGTGGGAATCACGTGGGAATCACGTGTCAATCACGTGGGGATAAGGTGGGAATCACTTGTCAATCACGTGGGAATCACGAGGGGGTCACGTGGGAATCCCGTGGGAATCACGTGTCAATCACGGGGGAATCACGTGGGAATGTGTCAATCACGTGGGAATCCCGTGGGAATCACGTGTCAATCACGTGGTAATCACGTGGGAATGTGTCAATCACGTGGGAATCACGTGGCAATCACGTGTCAATCACGTGGGAATCACGAGGGAGTCACGTGGGAATCCCGTGGGAATCACATGTCAATCACGTGGTAATCACGGGGGAATGTGTCAATCACGTGGGAATCACGTGGGAATCACGTGTCAATCACGTGGGAATTAGGTGGAAATCACGTGTCAATCACGTGGGAATCACGTGGGAATGTGTCAATCACGTCGGAATCACGTGGCAATCACGTGTCAATCACGTGGGAATCACGAGGGAGTCACGTGGGAATCACGTGGGAATTAGGTGGAAATCACGTGTCAATCACGTGGGAATCACGTGAGAATCACGTGGGAATCACGAGGGAATCACGTGTCAATCACGTGGGAATTAGGTTGGAATCACGTGTCAATCACGTGGCAATCACGAGGGAGTCACATGTCAATCACGTGGGAATTAGGTTGGAATCAAGTGTCAATCACGTGGGAATCACGAGGATGTCACGTGGGAATCCCGTGGGAATCACGTGTAAATCACGTGGGAATCATGTGTCAGTCACATGGGACTCACGTGGGAATCACGTGTCAATCACGTGGGAATTAGGTTGGAATCACGTGTTAATCACGTGGGAATCACGAGGGAGTCACGTGGGAATCCCGTGGGAATCACGTGTCAATCACGTGCGAATCACGTGGGAATGTGTCAATCACGTGGGAATCATGTGGGAATCACTTGTCATTTACGTGGGAATCACGTGGGTATGAGATGGGAATCACGTGTCAATCACGTGGGAATTAGGTTGGAATCACGTGACAATCACGTGGGAATCACGAGGGAGTCACGTGGGAATCCCATGGAAATCACCTGTCAATCACGTGGGAATCACGTGTCAATCACATGGGAGTCACGTGAAAATCACGTGGGAATCACGTGTAAATCACGTGGGAATCATGTGTCAATATCATGGGACTCACGTGGGAATCACGTGTCAATCACGTGGGAATCACGTGGGAATCACGTGTCAATCACGTGGCAATCACATGGGAATCACATGGGAATCACGTGGGAATCACGTGTGAATCACGTGGGAATCACGTGTCAATCAAGTGGGAATCACGTGTCAATCACGTGGGTATCACGTGGGATTCACGTGTCAATCACATGGCAATCACATGGAAATCACATGGGAATCACGTGGGAATCACGTGGGAATCACGTGGGAATCACGTGTCAATCAAGTGGGAATCACGTGTCAATCACGTGGGTATCACGTGGGAATGTGTCAATCACGTGGGAATCATGTGGGAATCACTTGTCATTTACGTGGGAATCACGTGGGTATGAGATGAGAATCACGTGTCAATCACGGGGGATTAGGTTGGAATCACGTGTCAATCACGTGGGAATCACGAGGGAGTCACGTGGGAATCCCGTGGGAATCACGTGTCAATCACGTGGGAATCACGTGGGAATCACGTGTCAATTACGTGGGAATTAGGTGGGAATCACGTGTCAATCACGTGGGAATCACGAGGGAGTCTCGTTGAAATCCCGTGGGAATCACGTGTCAATCACGTGGGAATCACGTGGGAAGGTGTCAATCACGTGGGAATCACGTGGGAATCACGTGTTAATCACGTGGGAATCACGAGGGAGTCACGTGGGAATCCCGTGGGAATCACGTGTCAATCACGTGGGAATCACGTGGGAATGTGTCAATCACGTGGGAATCACGTGGGAATCACGTGGCAATCACGTGGGAATCACGGGTCAATCACATGGCAATCACGTGAGAATCACATGGGAATCACGTGGGAATCACGTGTAAATCACGTGGGAATCATGTGTCAATCACATGGGACTCACGTGGGAATCACGTTGGAATCATGTGTCAATCACATGGGACTCACGTGGGAATCATGTGTCAATCACGTGGCAATCACGAGGGAATCACGTGTCAATCACGTGGGAATCACGTGGGAATCACGTGTCAATCACGTGGAAATTAGGTGGGAACCACGTGTCAATCACGTGGGAATCACGAGGGAGTCATGTGGGAATCCCTTGGGAATCACGTGTCAATCAAGGGGGAATCACGTGGGAATGTGTCAATCACGTGGGAATCACGTGGGAATCACGTGTCAATCACGTGGGAATTAGGTGGGAATCACGTGTCAATCACGTGGGACTCACGAGGGAGTCACATGGGAATCCCGTGGGAATCACCTGTCAATCACGTGGGAATCACGTGTCAATCACATTGGAATCACGTGAGAATCACGTGGGAATCACGTGGGAATCACGTGTAAATCACGTGGGAATCATGTGTCCATCACATGGGACTCACGTGGGATCACGTGTCAATCACGTGGGAATCACGTGGGAATGTATCAGTCACGTGGGAATCATGTGGGAATCACTTGTCATTTACGTGGGAATCACGTGGGAATGATGTGGGAATCACGTGTGAATCACGTGGAAATCACGAGGGAGTCACATGGGAATCCCATGTGAATCACGTGTCAATCACGTGGGAATCACGTGGGAATGTGTCAATCACGTGGGAATCATGTGGGAATCACTTGTCATTTACGTGGGTATCACGTGGGAATGACGTGGGAATCACGTGTCAATCACGTGGAAATCACGTGGGAATCACCTGTCAATCACATGGGAATCACGTGGGAAGCACGTGGGAATCACGTGTCAATCACGTGCGAATCAGGTGGGAATCACGTGTCAATCCCGTGGGAATCACGTGTCAATCACGTGGGAATCACGAGGAAATCACGTGTCAATCACGTGGGAATCACGAGGGAATCACGTGTAAATCACGTGGGAATCACGTGGGAATCACGTGTCAATCACGTGGGAATTAGTTGGAAATCACGTGTTAATCACGTTGGAATCACGTGTCAATCACATGGGACTCACGTGGGAATCACGTGGGAATCCCGTGGGAATCACCTGTCAATCACGTGGGAATCACGTGTCAATCACATGGGAATCACGTGAGAATCACGTGGGAATCACGTGGGAATCACGTGTAAATCACGTGGGAATCATGTGTCAATCACATGGGACTCACGTGGGAATCACGTGGTAATCACGTGTCGATATCGTGAGAATCACGTGGGAATCACGTGGGAATCACGTGTCAATCACGTGGGAATCACGAGGGAATCACGTGTCAATTACGTGGGAATCATATGGGAATCACGTGTCAATCACGTGGGAATCACGAGGGAATCACGTGTCAATCACGTGGGAATCACGAGGGAGTCACGTGGGAATCCCGTGGGAATCACGTGTCAATCACGTGGAAATCACGTGGGAATGTGTCAATTATGTGGGAATCACGTGGGAATCACGTGTCAATCACGTGGGAATCACGTAGGAATCACGTGTCAATCACGTGGGTATCACGAGGGAGTCACGTGGGAATCCCGTGGGAATCACGTGTCAATCACGTGGTAATCACGTGGGAATGTGTCAATCACATGGGACTCACGTGGGCATCACGTGTCAAACACGTGGGAATTAGGTGGGAATCACGTGTCAATCACGTGGGAATCACGTGGGAATCACGTGTCGATATCGTGAGAATCACGTGGGAATCACATGGGAATCACGTGTCATTCACGTGGTAATCACGAGGGAATCACGTGTCAATTACGTGGGAATGACATGGGAATCACGTGTCAATCACGTGGGAATCACGAGGGAATCACGTGTCAATCACGTGGGAATCACGGGAGTGTCAAGTTCGAATCACGTGGTAATTACGTTGGAATCATGTGGGAATCACGTGTCAATCCGGTGGGAATCACGTGCGAATCAAGTGTCAATCACGAGGAATCACGTGGGAATCCCTTGGGAATCACGTGTCAATCACGTGGGAATCACCTGGGAATGTGTCAATCACGTGGGAATCACGTGTCAATCACATGGGAATCACGTCAGAATCACGTGGGAATCACGTGGGAATCACGTGGGAATCACGTGGGAATCATGTGTCAATCACACGGGACTCACGTGGGAGTCACGTGAGAATCATGTGTCAATCACATGGGACTCACGTGGGAATCATGTGTCAATCACGTGGCAATCACGAGGGAATCACGTGTCAATCACGTGGGAATCACGTGGGAATCACGTGTCAATCACGTGGGAATCACGTGGGAATCACGTGTCAATCACGTGGGAATTAGGTGGGAATCACGTGTCAATCACGTGGGAGTCACGAGGGAGTCACGTGGGAATCCCTTGGGAATCACGTGTCAATCAAGGGGGAAAAACGTGGGAATGTGACAATCACGTGGGAATCACGTGGGAATCACGTGTCAATCACGTGGGAATTAGGTGGGAATCACGTGTCAATCACGTGGGAATCACGAGGGAGTCACGTGGGAATCCCGTGGGAATCACCTGTCAATCACGTGGGAATCACGTGTCCATCACATGGGATTCACGTGAGAATCACGTGGGAATCACGTGTAAATCACGTTGGAATCATGTGTCAATCACATGGGACTCACATGGGAATCACGTGTCAATCACGTGGGAATCATGTGGGAATCACTTGTCATTTAAGGGGGAATCACGTGGGAATGACGTGGGAATCACGTGTCAATCACGTGGAAATCATGAGGGAGTCACGTGGGAATCCCGTGTGAATCACGTGTCAATCACGTGGGAATCACATGGGAATGTGTCAATCACGTGGGAATCATGTGGGAATCACGTGAGAATCATGTGTCAATCACATGGGACTCACGTGGGAATCATGTGTCAATCACGTGGCAATCACGAGGGAATCACGTGTCAATCACGTGGGAATCACGTGGGAATCACGTGTCAATCCCGTGGGAATCACGTGCGAATCAAGTGGCAATCACGAGGAACCATGTGGGAATCACGTGGGAATCACGTGTCAATCACGTGGGAATCACGTGTCAAACACGTGGGAATTAGGTGGGATCACGTGTCAATCACGTGGGAATCACGAGGGAATCACGAGGGAGTCACGTGGGAATCCCGTGGGAATCACGTGTCAATCTCGTGGGAATCACGTGGGAATGTGTCAATCACGTGGGAATCACGTGGGAATCACGTGTCAATCACGTGGGAATCACGTGGGAATGTGTCAATCACGTGGGAAACACGTGGCAATCACGTGTCAATCACGAGGGAATCACGAGGAAGTCACGTGGGTATCCGGTGGGAATCACGTGTCAATCACGTGGGAATCACGTGGGAATGTGTCAATTACGTGGGAATCACGTGGGAATCACGTGTCAATCACGTGGGGATAAGGTGGGAATCACTTGTCAATCACGTGGGAATCACGAGGGAGTCACGTGGGAATCCCGTGGGAATCACGTGTCAATCACGGGGGAATCACGTGGGTATGTGTCAATCACGTGGGAATCCCGTGGGAATCACGTGTCAATCACGTGGTAATCACGTGGGAATGTGTCAATCACGTGGGAATCACGTGGCAATCACGTGTCAATCACGTGGGAATCACGAGGGAGTCACGTGGGAATCCCGTGGGAATCACATGTCAATCACGTGGTAATCACGGGGGAATGTGTCAATCACGTGGGAATCACGTGGGAATCACGTGTCAATCACGTGGGAATTAGGTGGAAATCACGTGTCAATCACGTGGGAATCACGTGAGAATCACGTGGGAATCACGAGGGAATCACGTGTCAATCACGTGGGAATTAGGTTGGAATCACGTGTCAATCACGTGGCAATCACGAGGGAGTCACATGTCAATCACGTGGGAATTAGGTTGGAATCAAGTGTCAATCACGTGGGAATCACGAGGATGTCACGTGGGAATCCCGTGGGAATCACGTGTAAATCACGTGGGAATCATGTGTCAGTCACATGGGACTCACGTGGGAATCACGTGTCAATCACGTGGGAATTAGGTTGGAATCACGTGTTAATCACGTGGGAATCACGAGGGAGTCACGTGGGAATCCCTTGGGAATCACGTGTCAATCACGTGCGCATCACGTGGGAATGTGTCAATCACGTGGGAATCATGTGGGAATCACTTGTCATTTACGTGGGAATCACGTGGGTATGAGATGGGAATCACGTGTCAATCACGTGGGAATTAGGTTGGAACCACGTGTCAATCACGTGGGAATCACGAGGGAGTCATGTGGGAATCCCTTGGGAATCACGTGTCAATCAAGGGGGAATCACGTGGGAATGTGTCAATCACGTGGGAATCACGTGGGAATCACGTGTCAATCACGTGGGAATTAGGTGGGAATCACGTGTCAATCACGTGGGACTCACAAGGGAGTCACATGGGAATCCCGTGGGAATCACCTGTCAATCACGTGGGAATCACGTGTCAATCACATTGGAATCACGTGAGAATCACGTGGGAATCACGTGGGAATCACGTGTAAATCACGTGGGAATCATGTGTCCATCACATGGGACTCACGTGGGATCACGTGTCAATCACGTGGGAATCACGTGGGAATGTATCAGTCACGTGGGAGTCATGTGGGAATCACTTGTCATTTACGTGGGAATCACGTGGGAATGATGTGGGAATCACGTGTGAATCACGTGGAAATCACGAGGGAGTCACATGGGAATCCCATGTGAATCACGTGTCAATCACGTGGGAATCACGTGGGAATGTGTCAATCACGTGGGAATCATGTGGGAATCACTTGTCATTTACGTGGGTATCACGTGGGAATGACGTGGGAATCACGTGTCAATCACGTGGAAATCACGTGGGAATCACCTGTCAATCACATGGGAATCACGTGGGAAGCACGTGGGAATCACGTGTCAATCACGTGCGAATCAGGTGGGAATCACGTGTCAATCCCGTGGGAATCACGTGTCAATCACGTGGGAATCACGAGGGAATCACGTGTCAATCACGTGGGAATCACGAGGGAATCACGTGTAAATCACGTGGGAATCACGTGGGAATCACGTGTCAATCACGTGGGAATTAGTTGGAAATCACGTGTTAATCACGTTGGAATCACGTGTCAATCACATGGGACTCACGTGGGAATCACGTGGGAATCCCGTGGGAATCACCTGTCAATCACGTGGGAATCACGTGTCAATCACATGGGAATCACGTGAGAATCACGTGGGAATCACGTGGGAATCACGTGTAAATCACGTGGGAATCATGTGTCAATCACATGGGACTCACGTGGGAATCACGTGGTAATCACGTGTCGATATCGTGAGAATCACGTGGGAATCACGTGGGAATCACGTGTCAATCACGTGGGAATCACGAGGGAATCACGTGTCAATTACCTGGGAATCATATGGGAATCACGTGTCAATCACGTGGGAATCACGAGGGAATCACGTGTCAATCACGTGGGAATCACGAGGGAGTCACGTGGGAATCCCGTGGGAATCACGTGTCAATCACGTGGGAATCACGTGGGAATGTGTCAATTATGTGGGAATCACGTGGGAATCACGTGTCAATCACGTGGGAATCACGTAGGAATCACGTGTCAATCACGTGGGTATCACGAGGGAGTCACGTGGGAATCCCGTGGGAATCACGTGTCAATCACGTGGTAATCACGTGGGAATGTGTCAATCACATGGGACTCACGTGGGCATCACGTGTCAAACACGTGGGAATTAGGTGGGAATCACGTGTCAATCACGTGGGAATCACGTGGGAATCACGTGTCGATATCGTGAGAATCACGTGGGAATCACATGGGAATCACGTGTCATTCACGTGGTAATCACGAGGGAATCACGTGTCAATTACGTGGGAATGACATGGGAATCACGTGTCAATCACGTGGGAATCACGAGGGAATCACGTGTCAATCACGTGGGAATCACGGGAGTGTCAAGTTCGAATCACGTGGTAATTACGTTGGAATCATGTGGGAATCACGTGTCAATCCGGTGGGAATCACGTGCGAATCAAGTGTCAATCACGAGGAATCACGTGGGAATCCCGTGGGAATCACGTGTCAATCACGTGGGAATCACCTGGGAATGTGTCAATCACGTGGGAATCACGTGTCAATCACATGGGAATCACGTCAGAATCACGTGGGAATCACGTGGGAATCACGTGGGAATCACGTGGGAATCATGTGTCAATCACACGGGACTCACGTGGGAGTCACGTGAGAATCATGTGTCAATCACATGGGACTCACGTGGGAATCATGTGTCAATCACGTGGCAATCACGAGGGAATCACGTGTCAATCACGTGGGAATCACGTGGGAATCACGTGTCAATCACGTGGGAATCACGTGGGAATCACGTGTCAATCACGTGGGAATTAGGTGGGAATCACGTGTCAATCACGTGGGAGTCACGAGGGAGTCACGTGGGAATCCCTTGGGAATCACGTGTCAATCAAGGGGAAAAAACGTGGGAATGTGACAATCACGTGGGAATCACGTGGGAATCACGTGTCAATCACGTGGGAATTAGGTGGGAATCTCGTGTCAATCACGTGGGAATCACGAGGGAGTCACGTGGGAATCCCGTGGGAATCACCTGTCAATCACGTGGGAATCACGTGTCAATCACATGGGAATCACGTGAGAATCACGTGGGAATCACGTGGGAATCACGTGTAAATCACGTGGGAATCATGTGTCAATCACATGGGACTCACGTGGGAATCACGTGTCAATCACGTGGGAATCACGTGGGAATATGTCAATCACGTGGGAATCATGTGGGAATCACTTGTTATATACGTGGGAATCACGTGGGAATGTGTCAATCAGGTGGGAATCACGTGGGAATCACATGTCAAACACGTGGGAATTAGGTGGGAATCACGTTTCAATCACGTGGGAATCACGAGGGAATCATGAGGGAATCCCGTGGGAATCATGTGCCAATCACGTGGGAATCACGTGGGAATGTGTCAATCACGTGAGAATCACGTGGGAATCACGTGTCAATCACGTGGGAATTAGGTGGGAATCACGTGTCAATCACGTGGGAATCACGTGTTAATCACGTGGGAATCCCGTGGGAATCACGTGTCAATCGCGTGGGAATCACGTGGGAATGTGTCAATCACGTGGGAATCACGTGTCAATCACGTCGGAATTAGGTGGGAATACTTGTCAATCACGTGGGAATCACGACGGAGTCACGTGGGAATCCTGTGGGAATCACCTGTCAATCACGTGGGAATCACGTGTCAATCACATGGGAATCACGTTAGAATCACGTGGGAATCACGTGGGAATCACGTGGGAATCACGTGGGAATCATGCGTCAATCACATGGGACTCACATGGGAATCCTGTGTCAATCAGGTGGCAATCACGAGGGAATCACGTGTCAATCACGTGGGAATCACGTGGGAATCACGTGTCAATCACGTGGGAATCACGTGGGAATCACGTGTCAATCACGTGGGAATTAGGTGGAAATCACGTGTCAATCACGTGGGAGTCACGAGGGAGTCACATGGGAATCCCTTGGGAATCACGTGTCAATCAAGGGGGAATCACGTGGCAATGTGTCAATCACGTGGGAATCACGTGGGAATCACGTGTCAATCACGTGGGAATTAGGTGGGAATCACGTGTCAATCACATGGGAATCACGAGGGAGTCACGTGGGAATCCCGTGGGAATCACCTGTCATTCACGTGGGAATCACGTGTCAATCACATGGGAATCACGTGAGAATCACGTGGGAATCACGTGGGAATCACGTGGGAATCATGTGTCAATCACATGGGACTCACGTGGGAATCACGTGTCAATCACGTGGGAATCACGTGGGAATATTTCAATCACGTGGGTATCATGTGGGAATCACTTGTCATATATGTGGGAATCACGTGGGAATGACGTGGGAATCTCGTGTCAATCACGTGGAAATCACGAGGGAGTCACGTGGGAATCCCGTGTGAATCACGTGTCAATCACGTGGGAATCACGTGGGAATGTGTCAAACACGTGGGAATCATGTGGGAATCATGTGTCAATCACATGGGACTCATGTGGGAATCCTGTGTCAATCACGTGGCAATCACGAGGGAATCACGTGTCAATCACGTGGGAATCACGTGTCAATCACGTGGGAATCCCGTGGGAATCACGTGTCAATCACGTGGGAATCACGTGGGAATCACGTGTTAATCACGTGGGAATCACGAGGGAGTCACGTGGGAATCCCGTGGGAATCACGTGTCAATCACGTGGGAATCACGTGGGAATGTGTCAATCACATGGGAATCTCGTGGGAATCACGTGTCAGTCACGTGGGAATTAGGTGGGAATCACGTATCAATCACTTGGGAATCACGAGAGAGTCACGTGGGAATCGTGTGGGAATCACCTGTCAATCACGTGGGAATCACGTGTCAATCACACGGAACCTCGTGAGAATCACGTGGGAATCACGTGGGAATCACGTGTAAATCACGTGGGAATCATGTGTCAATCACATGGGACTCACGTGGGAATAACGTGGGAATCATGTGTCAATCACATGGGACTCACGTGGGAATCACGTGTCAATCACGTGGCAATCACGAGGGAATCACGTGTCAATCACGTGGGAATCACGTGGGAATCACGTGGGAATCACGTGTCAATCACGTGGGAATTAGGTGGGAATCACGTGTCAATCACGTGGGAATCACGAGGGAGTCACGTGGGAATCCCGTGGGAATCACTTGTCAATCACGTGGGAATCACGTGTCAATCACATGGGAATCACGTGGGAATCACGTGGGAATCACGTGTCAATCACGTGGGAATCACGTGGGAATCACCTGTCAATCACATGGGAATCACGTGGGAAGCACGTGGGAATCACGTGTAAATCACGTGGAAATCACGTGGGAATCATGTGTCAATCACGTGGGACTCACGTGGGAATCACGTGTCAATCACGTGGGAATGACGAGGGAATCACGTGTCAATCACGTGCGAATCCGGTGGGAATCACGTGTCAATCACGTGGGAATCACGTGTCAATCACGTGGGAATCACGTGGGAATCACCTGTCAATCACATGGGAATCACGTGGGAAGCACGTGGGAATCACGTGTCAATCACGTGGGAATTAGTTGGGAATCACGTGTCAATCACGTTGGAATCACTTGAGAATCACGTGGGAATCACGAGGGAATCACGTGTCAATCACGTGGGAATTAGGTTGGAATCACGTGTCAATCACGTGGCAATCACGAGGAAGTCACATGTCAATCACGTGGGAACTAGGTTGGAATCACGTGTCAAACACGTGGGAATCACGAGGGAGTCACGTGGGAATCCCGTGGGAATCACGTGTCAATCACGTGGTAATCACGTGGGAATGTGTCAATCACGTGGGAACCACATGGGAATCACGTGTCAAACACGTGGGAATAAGGTGGGTGTCACGTGGGAATCCCGTGGGTATCACGTGTCAATCACGTGGGGATCACGAGGGAGTCACGTGGGAATCCCGTGGGAATCACGTGTCAATCACGTGGGAATCACGTGGGAATGTGTCAATCACGTGGGAATCACGTGGCAATCATGTGTCAATCACGTGGGAATCACAAGGGAGTCACGTGGGAATCCCGAGGGAATCACTTGACAATCACGTGGTAATCACGTGGGAATGTGTCAATCACGTGGGAATCACGTGGGAATCACGTGTCAATCACGTGGGAATCACAAGGAAGTCCCGTGGGAATCACGTGGCAATCACGTGTCAAACACGTGGGAATCACAAGGGAGTCACGTGGGAATCCCGAGGGAATCACTTGTCAATCACGTGGTAATCACGTGGGAATGTGTCAATCACGTGGGAATCACGTGGGAATCACGTGTCAATCACGTGGGAATCATGAGGGAGTCATGTGGGAATCCCGTGGGAATCACGTGTCAATCACGTGGGAATCACGTGGGAATGTGTCAATCACGTGGGAATCAGGTGGGAATCACGTGTCAATCACGTGGGTATCACAAGTGAGTCACGTAGAAATCCCGGGGGAATCACGTGTCAATCACCTGGGAATCACGAGGGAGTCACGTGGGAATCCCGTGGGAATCACGTGTCAATCATGTGGTAATCACGTGGGTATGTGTCAATCACATGGGAATCACGTGTCAATCACGTGGGAATTAGGTGGGAATCACGTGTCAATCACGTGGGAATCACGTGTCAATCACATGGGAATCACGTGGGAATCACTTGGGAATGACGTGTTAATCACGTGGGAATCATGTGTCAATCACATGGGACTCACGTGTGAATCACGTGAGAATCATGTGTCAATCACATGGGACTCACGTGGGAATCATGTGTCAATCACGTGGCAATCACGAGGGAATCACGTGTCAATCACGTGGGAATCATGTGAGAATCACGTGTCAATCACGTGGTAATCACGAGGGAGTCACGTGGGAATCCCTTGGGAATCACGTGTCAATCAAGGGGGAATCACTTGTGAATGTGTCAATCACGTGGGAATCACATGGGAATTACGTGTAAATCACGTGGGAATTAGGTGGGAATCACGTGTCAATCAAGTGGGAGTCACGAGGGAGTCACGTGGGAATCCCTTGGGAATCACGTGTCAATCAAGGGGGAATCACGTGTGAATGTGTCAATCACGTGGGAATCACGTGGGAATCACGTGTCAATCACGTGGGAATCACGTGGGAATCACGTGTCAATCACGTGGGAATCACGAGGGAGTCACGTGGGAATCCCGTGGGAATCACTTGTCAATCACGTGGGAATCCCGTGTCAATCACATGGGAATCACGTGGGAATCACGTGGGAATCACGTGGGAATCACCTGTCAATCACATGGGAATCACGTGGGAATCCCGTGGGAATCACGTGTCAATCACGTGGTAATCACGTGGGAATGTGTCAATCACATGGGACTCACGTGGGAATCACGTGTCAAACACGTGGGAATTAGGTGGGAATCACGTGTCAATCACGTGGGAATCAAGAGGGAGTCACGTGGGAATCCCGTGGGAATCACGTGTAAATCACGTTGGAATCATGTGTCAATCACATGGGACTCACGTGGGAATCACGTGGTAATCACGTGTCGATATCGTGAGAATCACGTGGGAATCACGTGGGAATCACGTGTCAATCACGTGGGAATCACGAGGGAATCACGTGTCAATTACTTGGGAATCACATGGGAATCTCGTGTCAATCACGTGGGAATCACGAGGGAATCACGTGTCAATCACGTGGGAATCACGAGGGAGTCACGTGGGAATCCCGTGGGAATCACGTGTCAATCACGTGGGAATCACGTGGGAATGTGTCAATTATGTGGGAATCACGTGGGAATCACGTGTCAATCACGTGGGAATCACGTGTCAATCACGTGGGAATCACGAGGGAACCACGTGTCAATTACTTGGGAATCACATGGGAATTACGTGTAAATCACGTGGGAATTAGGTGGGAATCACGTGTCAATCACGTGGGAGTCACGAGGGAGTCACATTGGAATCCCTTGGGAATCACGTGTCAATCACGGGGGAATCACGTGGCAATGTGTCAATCACGTGGGAATCACGTGGGAATCACGTGTCAATCACGTGGGAATTAGGTGGGAATCACGTATCAATCACGTGGGTATCACGAGGGAGTCACGTGGGAATCCCGTGGGAATCACCTGTCAATCACGTGGGAATCACGTGTCAATCACATGGGAATCACGTGAGAATCACGTGGGAATCACGTGTAAATCACGTGGGAATCATGTGTCAATCACATGGGACTCACGTGGGAATCACGTGCAAATCACGTGGGAATCACGTGGGAATATGTCAATCACGTGGGAATCATGTGGGAATCAGGTGTCAATCACATGGAAATCACGAGGGAATCACGTGTCAATCACGTGCGAATAAGGTGGGAATCAAGTGTCAATCACGTGGGAATCACGTGTCAATCACGTGGGAATCACGAGGGAATCACGTGTCAATCACGTTGGAATCACGTGAGAATCAAGTGGGAATCACGAGGGAATCACGTGTCAATCACGTGGGAATTAGGTTGGAGTCACGTGTCAATCACGTGGCAATCACGAGGGAGTAACATGTCAATCACGTGGGAATTATGTTGGAATCATGTGTCAATCACGTGGGAATCACGAGGGAGTCACGTGGGAATCCCGTGGGAATCACGTGTAAATCACGTGGGAATCATGTGTCAATCACATGGGACTCACGTGGGAATCACGTGTCAATCACGTGAATATCACGTGGAAATCACGTGTCAATCACGTGGAAATTAGGTTGGAATCACGTGTCAATCACGTGGGAATCACGAGGGAGTCACGTGGGAATCCCGTGGGAATCACGTGTCAATTACGTGGGAATAACGTGGGAATGTGTCAATCACGTGGGAATCACGTGGGAATCACATGTCAAACACGTGGGAATTAGGTGGGAATCACGGGTCAATCACGTGGGAATCACGAGGGAATCATGAGGGAATCCCGTGGGAATCATGTGCCAATCACGTGTGAATCACGTGGGAATGTGTCAATCACGTGAGAATCACGTGGGAATCACGTGTCAATCACGTGGGAATTAGGTGGGAATCACGTGTTAATCACGTGGGAATCACGTGGGAATCACGTGTTAATCACGTGGGAATCCCGTGGGAATCACGTGTCAATCACGTGGGAATCACGTGGGAATGTGTCAATCACGTGGGAATTAGGTGGGAATACTTGTCAATCACGTGGGAATCACGACGGAGTCACGTGGGAATCCTGTGGGAATCACCTGTCAATCACGTGGGAATCACGTGTCAATCACATGGGAATCACGTGAGAATCACGTGGGAATCACGTGTCAATCACGTGGGAATCACGTGGGAATCACGTGTCAATCACGTGGGAATTAGGTGGGAATCACGTGTCAATCACGTGGGAGTCACGAGGGAGTCACATTGGAATCCCTTGGGAATCACGTGTCAATCAAGGGGGAATCACGTGGCAATGTGTCAATCACGTGGGAATCACGTGGGAATCACGTGTCAATCACGTGGGAATTAGGTGGGAATCACGTATCAATCACGTGGGAATCACGAGGGAGTCACGTGGGAATCCCGTGGGAATCACCTGTCAATCACGTGGGAATCACGTGTCAATCACATGGGAATCACGTGAGAATCACGTGGGAATCACGTGGGAATCACGTGTAAATCACGTGGGAATCATGTGTCAATCACATGGGACTCACGTGGGAATCACGTGTCAATCACGTGGGAATCACGTGGGAATATGTCAATCACGTGGGAATCATGTGGGAATCACTTGTTATATACGTGGGAATCACGTGGGAATGTGTCAATCAGGTGGGAATCACGTGGGAATCACATGTCAAACACGTGGGAATTAGGTGGGAATCACGTGTCAATCACGTGGGTATCACGAGGGAATCATGAGGGAATCCCGTGGGAATCATGTGCCAATCACGTGGGAATCACGTGGGAATGTGTCAATCACGTGAGAATCACGTGGGAATCACGTGTCAATCACGTGGGAATTAGGTGGGAATCACGTGTCAATCACGTGGGAATCACGTGTTAATCACGTGGGAATCCCGTGGGAATCACGTGTCAATCGCGTGGGAATCACGTGGGAATGTGTCAATCACGTGGGAATCACGTGTCAATCACGTCGGAATTAGGTGGGAATACTTGTCAATCTCGTGGGAATCACGACGGAGTCACGTGGGAATCCTGTGGGAATCACCTGTCAATCACGTGGGAATCACGTGTCAATCACATGGGAATCACGTTAGAATCACGTGGGAATCACGTGGGAATCACGTGGGAATCACGTGGGAATCATGCGTCAATCACATGGGACTCACGTGGGAATCCTGTGTCAATCAGGTGGCAATCACGAGGGAATCACGTGTCAATCACGTGGGAATCACGTGGGAATCACGTGTCAATCACGTGGGAATCACGTGGGAATCACGTGTCAATCACGTGGGAATTAGGTGGAAATCACGTGTCAATCACGTGGGAGTCACGAGGGAGTCACATGGGAATCCCTTGGGAATCACGTGTCAATCAAGGGGGAATCACGTGGCAATGTGTCAATCACGTGGGAATCACGTGTCAATCACGTGGGAATTAGGTGGGAATCACGTGTCAATCACATGGGAATCACGAGGGAGTCACGTGGGAATCCCGTGGGAATCACCTGTCATTCACGTGGGAATCACGTGTCAATCACATGGGAATCACGTGAGAATCACGTGGGAATCACGTGGGAATCACGTGGGAATCATGTGTCAATCACATGGGACTCACGTGGGAATCACGTGTCAATCACGTGGGAATCACGTGGGAATATTTCAATCACGTGGGTATCATGTGGGAATCACTTGTCATATATGTGGGAATCACGTGGGAATGACGTGGGAATCTCGTGTCAATCACGTGGAAATCACGAGGGAGTCACGTGGGAATCCCGTGTGAATCACGTGTCAATCACGTGGGAATCACGTGGGAATGTGTCAAACACGTGGGAATCATGTGGGAATCACTTGTCATTTACGTGGGTATCACGTGGGAATGACGCGAGAATCACGTGTCAGTCACGTGAAAATCACGTGGGAATAACCTGTCAATCACATGGGAATCACGGGGGAAGCACGTGGGAATCACGTGGAAATCACGTGGGAATCATGTGTCAATCACGTGGGACTCACGTGGGAATCACGGGTCAATCACATGGCAATCACGTGAGAATCACATGGGAATCACGTGGGAATCACGTGTAAATCACGTGGGAATCATGTGTCAATCACATGGGACTCACGTGGGAATCACGTTGGAATCATGTGTCAATCACATGGGACTCACGTGGGAATCATGTGTCAATCACTTGGCAATCACGAGGGAATCACGTGTCAATCACGTGGGAATCACGTGGGAATCACGTGTCAATCACGTGGAAATTAGGTGGGAACCACGTGTCAATCACGTGGGAATCACGAGGGAGTCATGTGGGAATCCCTTGGGAATCACGTGTCAATCAAGGGGGAATCACGTGGGAATGTGTCAATCACGTGGGAATCACGTGGGAATCACGTGTCAATCACGTGGGAATTAGGTGGGAATCACGTGTCAATCACGTGGGACTCACGAGGGAGTCACATGGGAATCCCGTGGGAATCACCTGTCAATCACGTGGGAATCACGTGTCAATCACATTGGAATCACGTGAGAAACACGTGGGAATCACGTGGGAATCACGTGTAAGTCACGTGGGAATCATGTGTTAATCACATGGGACTCACGTGGGATCACGTGTCAATCACGTGGGAATCACGTGGGAATGTATCAATCACGTGGGAATCATGTGGGAATCACTTGTCATTTACGTGGGAATCATGTGTCAGTCACATGGAACTCACGTGGGAATCACGTGGCAATCACGTGGCAATCAGGAGGGAATTACGTGTCAATCACGTGGGAATCACGTGGGAATAACGTGTCAATCACGTGGGAATCACGTGGGAATCACGTGTCAATCACGTGGGAATTAGGTGGGAATCACGTGTCAATCACGAGGGAAACACGAGGGAGTCACCTGGGAATCCCGTGGGAATCACGTGTCAATCACGTGGGAATCACGTGGGAATGAGTCAATCACGTGGGAATCAGGTGGGAATCACGTGTCAACCACTTGTTAATTAGGTGGGAATCACGTGTCAATCACGTGGGAATCACGAGGGAGTCACGTGGGAATCCCGTGGGAATCACGTGTCAATCACGTGGGAATCACGTGGGAATGTGTCAATTACGTGGGAATCACGTGGGAATCACGTGTCAATCACGTGGGAATAAGGTGGGAATCACGTGTCAATCACGTGGGAATCACGAGGGAGTCACGTGGGAATCCCGTGGGAATCACCTGTCATTCACGTGGGAATCACGTGTCAATCACATGGGAATCACGTGAGAATCACGTGGGAATCACGTGGGAATCACGTGGGAATCATGTGTCAATCACATGGGACTCACGTGGGAATCACGTGTCAATCACGTGGGAATCACGTGGGAATATTTCAATCACGTGGGTATCATGTGGGAATCACTTGTCATATATGTGGGAATCACGTGGGAATGACGTGGGAATCTCGTGTCAATCACGTGGAAATCACGAGGGAGTCACGTGGGAATCCCGTGTGAATCACGTGTCAATCACGTGGGAATCACGTGGGAATGTGTCAAACACGTGGGAATCATGTGGGAATCACTTGTCATTTACGTGGGTATCACGTGGGAATGACGCGAGAATCACGTGTCAGTCACGTGAAAATCACGTGGGAATAACCTGTCAATCACATGGGAATCACGGGGGAAGCACGTGGGAATCACGTGGAAATCACGTGGGAATCATGTGTCAATCACGTGGGACTCACGTGGGAATCACGGGTCAATCACATGGCAATCACGTGAGAATCACATGGGAATCACGTGGGAATCACGTGTAAATCACGTGGGAATCATGTGTCAATCACATGGGACTCACGTGGGAATCACGTTGGAATCATGTGTCAATCACATGGGACTCACGTGGGAATCATGTGTCAATCACTTGGCAATCACGAGGGAATCACGTGTCAATCACGTGGGAATCACGTGGGAATCACGTGTCAATCACGTGGAAATTAGGTGGGAACCACGTGTCAATCACGTGGGAATCACGAGGGAGTCATGTGGGAATCCCTTGGGAATCACGTGTCAATCAAGGGGGAATCACGTGGGAATGTGTCAATCACGTGGGAATCACGTGGGAATCACGTGTCAATCACGTGGGAATTAGGTGGGAATCACGTGTCAATCACGTGGGACTCACGAGGGAGTCACATGGGAATCCCGTGGGAATCACCTGTCAATCACGTGGGAATCACGTGTCAATCACATTGGAATCACGTGAGAAACACGTGGGAATCACGTGGGAATCACGTGTAAATCACGTGGGAATCATGTGTTAATCACATGGGACTCACGTGGGATCACGTGTCAATCACGTGGGAATCACGTGGGAATGTATCAATCACGTGGGAATCATGTGGGAATCACTTGTCATTTACGTGGGAATCATGTGTCAGTCACATGGAACTCACGTGGGAATCACGTGGCAATCACGTGGCAATCAGGAGGGAATTACGTGTCAATCACGTGGGAATCACGTGGGAATAACGTGTCAATCACGTGGGAATCACGTGGGAATCACGTGTCAATCACGTGGGAATTAGGTGGGAATCACGTGTCAATCACGAGGGAAACACGAGGGAGTCACCTGGGAATCCCGTGGGAATCACGTGTCAATCACGTGGGAATCACGTGGGAATGAGTCAATCACGTGGGAATCAGGTGGGAATCACGTGTCAACCACTTGTTAATTAGGTGGGAATCACGTGTCAATCACGTGGGAATCACGAGGGAGTCACGTGGGAATCCCGTGGGAATCACGTGTCAATCACGTGGGAATCACGTGGGAATGTGTCAATTACGTGGGAATCACGTGGGAATCACGTGTCAATCACGTGGGAATAAGGTGGGAATCACGTGTCAATCACGTGGGAATCACGAGGGAGTCACGTGGGAATCCCGTGGGAGTCACCTGTCAATCACGTGGGAATCACGTGTCAATCACAGGGGAATCACGTGAGAATCACGTGGGAATCACGGGGTAATCACGTGTAAATCACGTGGGAATCACGAGGGAGTCACGTGGGAATCTCGTGGGAGTCACGTGTCAATCACGTGGGAATCACGTGGGAATGTGTCAATCACGTGGGAATCACGTGGCAATCACGTGGCAATCACGTGGGAATTAGATGGAAATCACGTATCCATCACGTGGGAATCACGAGGGAGTCACGTTGGAATCCCGTGGGAGTCACCTGTCAATCACGTGGGAATCACGTGTCAATCACAGGGGAATCACGTGAGAATCACGTGGGAATCACGTGGTAATCACGTGTAAATCACGTGGGAATCATGTGTCAATCACATGGGACTCACGTGGGAATCACGTGTCAGTCACGTGGCAATCACGAGGGAATCACGTGTCAATCACGTGGGAATCACGTGGGAATCACGTGTCAAACTCGTGGGAATCACGTGGGAATCACGTGTCAATCACGTGGTAATTAGGTTGGAATCACGAGGGAATCACATGTCAATCACGTGGGAATTAGGTTGGAATCACGTGTAAATCACGTGGCAATCACGAGGGAGTCACATGTCAATCACGTGGGAATTAGGTTGGAATCAAGTGTCAATCACGTGGGAATCACGAGGGAGTCACATGGGAATACCGTGGGAATCACGTGTAAATCACGTGGGAATCATGTGTCAATCACATGGGACTCACGTGGGAATCACGTGTCAATCACGTGGGAATCACTTGGGATTCACGTGTCAATCACGTGGGAATTAGGTTGGAATCACGTGTCAATCACGTGGGAATCACGAGGGAGTCACGTGGGAATCCCTTGGGAATCACGTGTCAATCACGTGGGAATCACGTGGGAATGTGTCAATCACGTGGGAATCACATGGGAATCACGTGTCAAACACGTGGGAATTAGGTGGGAATCACGTGTCAATCACGTGGGAATCACGAGGGAATCACGTGGGAATCCCGTGGGAATCACGTGCCAATCACGTGGGAGTCACGTGAGAATCAGGTGGGAATCACGTGTCAAACACGTGGGAATTAGGTGGGAATCACGTGTCAATCTCGTGGGAATCACGAGGGAGTCACGTGTGAATCCCGTGGGAATCACGTGTCAATCACGTGGGAATCACGTGGGAATGTGTCAATTACCTGGGAATCACGTGGAAATCGCGTGTCAATCACGTGGGAATAAGGTGGGAATCACGTGTCATTCACGTGGGAATCACGTGGGAATCACTTGTCAAACACAGGGTAATTAGGTGGGAATCACGTGTCATTCACGTGGAAATCACGAGGGAGTCACGTGGGAAATCCGTGGGAATCACGTGTCAATCACGTAGGAATCATGTGGGAATGTGTCAATCAAGTGGGAATCACGTGGGAATCATGTGTCAATCACATGGGACTCACGTGGGAATCACGTGTCAATCACGTGGCAATCACGACGTGATCACGTGTCAATCACGTGGGAATCACGTGGGAATCACGTGTCAATCACGTGGGAATTAGGTGGGAATCACGTGTCAATTACGTGGGAATCACGAGGGAGTCACGTTGAAATCCCGTGGGAATCACGTGTCAATCACGTGGGAATCACGTGGGAAGGTGTCAATCACGTGGGAATCACGTGGGAATCACGTGTTAATCACGTGGGAATCACGAGGGAGTCACGTGGGAATCCCGTGGGAATCACGTGTCAATCACGTGGGAATCACGTGGGAATGTGTCAATCACGTGGGAATCACGTGGGTATCACGTGGCAATCACGTGGGAATCACGGGTCAATCACATGGCAATCACGTGAGAATCACATGGGAATCACGTGGGAATCACGTGTAAATCACTTGGGAATCATGTGTCAATCACATGGGACTCACGTGGGAATCACGTTGGAATCATGTGTCAATCACATGGGACTCACGTGGCAATCATGTGTCAATCACTTGGCAATCACGAGGGAATCACGTGTCAATCACGTGGGAATCACGTGGGAATCACGTGTCAATCACGTGGAAATTAGGTGGGAACCACGTGTCAATCACGTGGGAATCACGAGGGAGTCATGTGGGAATCCCTAGGGAATCACGTGTCAATCAAGGGGGAATCACGTGGGAATGTGTCAATCACGTGGGAATCACGTGGGAGTCACGTGTCAATCACGTGGGAATTAGGTGGGAATCACCTGTCAATCACGTGGGAATCACGTGTCAATCACATTGGAATCACGTGAGAATCACGTGGGAATCACGTGGGAATCACGTGTAAATCAAGTGGGAATCATGTGTTAATCACATGGGACTCACGTGGGATCACGTGTCAATCACGTGGGAATCACGTGGGAATGTATCAATCACGTGGGAATCATGTGGGAATCACTTGTCATTTACGTGGGAATCATGTGTCAACCACATGGAACTCACGTGGGAATCACGTGGCAATCACGTGGCAATCACGAGGGAATTACGTGTCAATCACGTGGGAATCACGTGGGAATAACGTGTCAATCACGTGGGAATCACGTGGGAATCACGTGTCAATCACGTGGGAATTAGGTGGGAATCACGTGTCAATCACGAGGGAAACACGAGGGAGTCACCTGGGAATCCCGTGGGAATCACGTGTCAATCACGTGGGAATCACGTGGGAATGTGTCAATCACGTGGGAATCAGGTGGGAATCACGTGTCAACCACTTGTTAATTAGGTGGGAATCACGTGTCAATCACGTGGGAATCACGAGGGAGTCACGTGGGAATCCCGTGGGAATCACGTGTCAATCACGTGGGAATCACGTGGGAATCACGTGTCAATCACGTGGGAATAAGGTGGGAATCACGTGTCAATCACGTGGGAATCACGAGGGAGTCACGTGGGAATCCCGTGGGAGTCACCTGTCAATCACGTGGGAATCACGCGTCAATCACAGGGGAATCACGTGAGAATCACGTGGGAATCACGGGGTAATCACGTGTAAATCACGTGGGAATCACGAGGGAGTCACGTGGGAATCTCGTGGGAGTCACGTGTCAATCACGTGGGAATCACGTGGGAATGTGTCAATCACGTGGGAATCACGTGGCAATCACGTGGGAATTAGGTGGAAATCACGTATCAATCACGTGGGAATCACGAGGGAGTCACGTTGGAATCCCGTGGGAGTCACCTGTCAATCACGTGGGAATCACGTGTCAATCACAGGGGAATCACGTGAGAATCACGTGGGAATCACGTGGTAATCACGTGTAAATCACGTGGGAATCATGTGTCAATCACATGGGACTCACGTGGGAATCACGTGTCAGTCACGTGGCAATCACGAGGGAATCACGTGTCAATCACGTGGGAATCACGTGGGAATCACGTGTCAATCTCGTGGGAATCACGTGGGAATCACGTGTCAATCACGTGGTAATTAGGTTGGAATCACGAGGGAATCACATGTCAATCACGTGGGAATTAGGTTGGAATCACGTGTAAATCACGTGGCAATCACGAGGGAGTCACATGTCAATCACGTGGGAATTAGGTTGGAATCAAGTGTCAATCACGTGGGAATCACGAGGGAGTCACATGGGAATACCGTGGGAATCACGTGTAAATCACGTGGGAATCATGTGTCAATCACATGGGACTCACGTGGGAATCACGTGTCAATCACGTGGGAATCACTTGGGATTCACGTGTCAATCACGTGGGAATTAGGTTGGAATCACGTGTCAATCACGTGGGAATCACGAGGGAGTCACGTGGGAATCCCTTGGGAATCACGTGTCAATCGCGTGGGAATCACGTGGGAATGTGTCAATCACGTGGGAATCACGTGGGAATCACGTGTCAAACACGTGGGAATTAGGTGGGAATCACGTGTCAATCACGTGGGAATCACGAGGGAATCACGTGGGAATCCCGTGGGAATCACGTGCCAATCACGTGGGAGTCACGTGAGAATCAGGTGGGAATCACGTGTCAAACACGTGGGAATTAGGTGGGAATCACGTGTCAATCACGTGGGAATCACGAGGGAGTCACGTGTGAATCCCGTGGGAATCACGTGTCAATCACGTGGGAATCACGTGGGAATGTGTCAATTACCTGGGAATCACGTGGAAATCGCGTGTCAATCACGTGGGAATAAGGTGGGAATCACGTGTCAATCACGTGGGAATCACGTGGGAATCACTTGTCAAACACAGGGTAATTAGGTGGGAATCACGTGTCATTCACGTGGAAATCACGAGGGAGTCACGTGGGAATCCCGTGGGAATCACGTGTCAATCACGTGGGAATCACGTGGGAATGTGTCAATCAAGTGGGAATCACGTGGGAATCATGTGTCAATCACATGGGACTCACGTGGGAATCACGTGTCAATCACGTGGCAATCACGACGTGATCACGTGTCAATCACGTGGGAATCACGTGGAAATCACGTGGGAATCAGGTGTTAATCACGTGGGAATCACGGGGGAGTCACGTGTCAATCACGTGGGAATCACGTGGGAATCACGTGTCAATCACGTGGGAATTAGGTGGGAATCACGTGTCAATCACGTGGGAATTAGGTGGGAATCACGTGTCAATCACGTGGGAATTAGGTGGGAATCACGTGTCAATCACGGGGGAAAAACGTGGGAATGTGTCAATCACGTGGGAATCACGTCGCAATCATGTGTCAATCACATGGGACTCACGTGGGAATCACGTGTCAAACACTTGGGAATTAGGTGGGAATCACGTGTCAATCACGTGGGAATCACGAGGGATTCACGTGGGAATCCCGTGGGAATCACGTGTCAATCACGTGGGAATCACGTGGGAATGTGTCAATCACGTAGGAAACACGTGGGAATCATGTGTCAATCACATGGGATTCACGTGGGAATCACGTGGGAATCCCATGGGAATCACGTTTCAATCACGTGGGAATCACGTGTCAATCACGTGGGAATTAGGTGGGAATCACGTGTCAATCACGTGGGAATCACGAGGGAGTCACGTGGGAATCCCGTGGGAATCACGTGTCAATCACGGGGGAATCACGTGGGAATGTGTCAATCACGTGGGTAAAACGTGGGAATCACGTGTCAATCACGTGGGAATTATGTGGGAATCACGTGTCAATCACGTGGGAATCACGTGTCAATGACATGAGAATCACGTGAGAATCACGTGGGAATCACGAGGGAATCACGTGGGAATCATGTGTAAATGACGTGGGAATCATGTGTCAATCACGTGTGAATCACGTGGGAATCACGTGTCAATCACGTGGGAATTAGGTGGGAATCACGTGTCAATCACGAGGGAAACACGAGGGAGTCACCTGGGAATCCCGTGGTAATCACGTGTCAATCACGTGGGAATCACGTGGGAATCACGTGTCAATCACGTGGGAATCACGTGGGAATCACGTGTCAATCACGTGGGAATTAGGTGGGAATCACGTGTCAATCATGTGGGACTCACGAGGGAGTCACATGGGAATCCCGTGGGAATCACCTGTCAATCACGTGGGAATCACGTGTCAATCACATTGGAATCACGTGAGAATCACGTGGGAATCACGTGGGAATCACGTGTAAATCACGTGGGAATCATGTTTTAATCACATGGGACTCACGTGGGATCACGTGTCAATCACGTGGGAATCACGTGGGAATGTATCAATCACGTGGGAATCATGTGGGAATCACTTGTCATTTACGTGGGAATCATGTGTCAATCACATGGAACTCACGTGGGAATCACGTGGCAATCAGGTGGCAATCACGAGGGAATTACGTGTCAATCACGTGGGAATCACGTGGGAATAACATGTCAATCACGTGGGAATCACGTGGGAATCACGTGTCAATCACGTGGGAATTAGGTGGGAATCACGTGTCAATCACGAGGGAAACACGAGGGAGTCACCTTGGAATCCCGTGGGAATCACGTGTCAATCACGTGGGAATCACTTGGGAATGTGTCAATCACGTGGGAATCAGGTGGGAATCACGTGTCAACCACTTGTTAATTAGGTGGGAATCACGTGTCAATCACGTGGGAATCACGAGGGAGTCACGTGGGAATCCCGTGGGAATCACGTGTCAATCACGTGGGAATCACGTGGGAATGTGTCAATTACGTGGGAATCACGTGGGAATCACGTGTCAATCACGTGGGAATAAGGTGGGAATCAAGTGTCAATCACGTGGGAATCACGAGCGAGTCACGTTGGAATCCCGTGGGAGTCACCTGTCAATCACGTGGGAATCACGTGTCAATCACAGGGGAATCACGTGAGAATCACGTGGGAATCACGGGGTAATCACGTGTAAATCACGTGGGAATCACGAGGGAGTCACGTGGGAATCTCGTGGGAGTCACGTGTCAATCACGTGGGAATCACGTGGGAATGTGTCAATCACGTGGGAATCACGTGGGAATCACGTGGCAATCACGTGGGAATTAGGTGGAAATCACGTATCAATCACGTGGGAATCACGAGGGAGTCACGTTGGAATCCCGTGGGAGTCACCTGTCAATCACGTGGGAATGACGTGTCAATCACAGGGGAATCACGTGAGAATCACGTGGGAATCATGTGTCAATCACATGGGACTCACGTGGGAATCACGTGTCAGTCACGTGGCAATCACGAGGGAATCACGTGTCAATCACGTGGGAATCACGTGGGAATCACGTGTCAATCTCGTGGGAATCACGTGGGAATCACGTGTCAATCACGTGGTAATTAGGTTGGAATCACGAGGGAATCACATGTCAATCACGTGGGAATTAGGTTGGAATCACGTGTAAATCACGTGGCAATCACGAGGGAGTCACATGTCAATCACGTGGGAATTAGGTTGGAATCAAGTGTCAATCACGTGGGAATCACGAGGGAGTCACATGGGAATACCGTGGGAATCACGTGTAAATCACGTGGGAATCATGTGTCAATCACATGGGACTCACGTGGGAATCACGTGTCAATCACGTGGGAATCACTTGGGATTCACGTGTCAATCACGTGGGAATTAGGTTGGAATCACGTGTCAATCACGTGGGAATCACGAGGGAGTCACGTGGGAATCCCTTGGGAATCACGTGTCAATCACGTGGGAATCAGGTGGGAATGTGTCAATCACGTGGGAATCACGTGGGAATCACGTGTCAAACACGTGGGAATTAGGTGGGAATCACGTGTCAATCACGTGGGAATCACGAGGGAATCACGTGGGAATCCCGTGGGAATCACGTGCCAATCACGTGGGAGTCACATGAGAATCAGGTGGCAATCACGTGTCAAACACGTGGGAATTAGGTGGGAATCACGTGTCAATCACGTGGGAATCACGAGGGAGTCACGTGTGAATCCCGTGGTAATCACGTGTCAATCACGTGGGAATCACGTGGGAATGTGTCAATTACCTGGGAATCACGTGGAAATCGCGTGTCAATCACGTGGCAATAAGGTGGGAATCACGTGTCAATCACGTGGGAATCACGTGGGAATCACTTGTCAAACACAGGGTAATTAGGTGGGAATCACGTGTCATTCACGTGGAAATCACGAGGGAGTCACGTGGGAATCCCGTGGGAATCACGTGTCAATCACGTGGGAATCACGTGGGAATGTGTCAATCAAGTGGGAATCACGTGGGAATCATGTGTCAATCACATGGGACTCACGTGGGAATCACGTGTCAATCACGTGGCAATCACGACGTGATCACGTGTCAATCACGTGGGAATCACGTGGGAATCACGTGTCAATCACGTGGGAATCACGTGGGAATCACGTGTCAATCACGTGGGAATTAGGTGGGAATCACGTGTCAACCACGAGGGAAACACGAGGGAGTCACCTGGGAATCCCGTGGTAATCACGTGTCAATCACGTGGGAATCACGTGGGAATCACGTGTCAATCAGGTGGGAATCACATGGGAATCACTTGTGATTCACGTGGGAATCAAGGGGGAATCACGTTTTAATCACGTGGGGATAACGTGTTAATCACGTGGGAATCACGTGGGAACCACGTGTCAATCATGTGGGAATCACGGGGGAATCACGTGTCAATCACGTGGGAATCACGTGGGAACCACGTGTCAATCATGTGGGAATCACGGGGGAATCACGTGTCAATCACGTGGGAATCACGTGGGAATCACGTGTCAATCACGTGGGAATCAAGGGGGAATCACGTTTTAATCACGTGGGGATAACGTGTTAGTCACGTGGGAATCACGTGGGAACCACGTGTCAATCATGTGGGAATCACGGGGGAATCACGTGTCAATCACGTGGGAATCACGTGGGAGTCACTTGAGAATCACGTGGGAATCACTTGTCAATCACGTGAGAATCACGTTGGAATCACGTGTCAATGACGAGGAAATCATGTGAGAATCAAGTGGGAATCACTTGACAATCACGTGGTAATCACGTGGAAATCACGTGGGTATCAGGTGTTAATCACGTGGGAATCACGGGGGAGTCACGTGTCAATCACGTGGGAATCACGTGGGAATCACGTGTCAATCACGTGGGAATTAGGTGGGAATCACGTGTCAATCATGTGGGAATTAGGTGGGAATCACGTGTCAATCACGTGGGAATTAGGTGGGAATCACGTGTCAATCACGTGGGAATCACGACGGAGTCACGTGGGAATCCCGAGGGAATCACGTGTCAATCACGGGGGAAAAACGTGGGAATGTGTCAATCACGTGGGAATCACGTCGCATTCATGTGTCAATCACATGGGGCTCACGTGGGAATCACGTGTCAAACACGTGGGAATTAGGTGGGGATCACGTGTCAATCACGTGGGAATCACGAGGGATTCACGTGGGAATCCCGTGGGAATCACGTGTCAATCACGTGGGAATCACGTGGGAATGTGTGAATCACGTGGGAAACACGTGGGAATCATGTATCAATCACATGGGACTCACGTGGGAATCACGTGTCAATCACGTGGGAATCACATGGGAATCACGTGTCAAGCACGTGGGAATTAGGTGGGAATCACGTGTCAATCACGTGGGAATCACGAGGGAGTCACCTGGGAATCCCGTGGAAATCAACTGTCAATCACGTGGGAATCACGTGTCAATCACATGGGAATCACATGAGAATCACGTGGGAATCACGTGGGATTCACGGGTAAATCACGTGGGAATCATGTGTCAATCACATTGGACTCACGTGGGAATCACGTGTCAATCACGTGGGAATCACGTGGGAATGTGTCAATCACGTGGGAATCATGTGGGAATCACTTGTCATTTACGTGGGAGTCACGTGGGAATGACGTGGGAATCACGTGTCAATCACGTGTGAATTAGGTTGGAATCACGTGTCAATCACGTGGGAATCACGAGGGTGTCACGTTGGATTCCCGTGGGAATCACGTGTCAATCACGTGGGAATCACGTGGGAATGTGTCAATCACGTGGGAATCACGTGGGAATCAGGTGTCAATCACGTGCGAATCACGGGACAATCACGTGGGAATCCCTTGGGAATCACGTGTCAATCACGTGGGAATCACGTGGGAATCACGTGTCAATCAGGTGGGAATCACGTGGGAATCACGTGTGATTCACGTGGGAATCAAGGGGGAATCACGTTTTAATCACGTGGGGATAACGTGTCAATCACGTGGGAATCATGAGGGAACCACATGTCAATCATGTGGGAATCACGGGGGAATCACGTGTCAATCACGTGGGAATCACGTGGGAGTCACTTGAGAATCACGTGGGAATCACTTGTCAATCACGTGAGAATCACGTTGGAATCACGTTTCAATCACGAGGAAATCATGTGAGAATCACGTGGGAATCACTTGTCAATCACGTGGTAATCACGTGGGAATCAAGTGCCATTCACATGGGAATCACTTGAAAATCACGTGTCAATCACGTGGTAATCACGTGGAAATCACGTGGGAATCAGGTGTCAATCACGTGGGAATCAGGTGTTAATCACGTGGGAATCACGGGGGAGTCACGTGTCAATCACGTGGGAATCACGTGGGAATCACGTGTCAATCACGTGGGAATTAGTTGGGAATCACGTGTCAATCACGTGGGAATTAGGTGGGAATCACGTGTCAATCACGGGGGAAAAACGTGGGAATGTGTCAATCACGTGGGAATCACGTCGCAATCATGTGTCAATCACATGGGACTCACGTGGGAATCACGTGTCAAACACTTGGGAATTAGGTGGGAATCACGTGTCAATCACGTGGGAATCACGAGGGATTCACGTGGGAATCCCGTGGGAATCACGTGTCAATCACGTGGGAATCACGTGGGAATGTGTCAATCACGTGGGAAACACGTGGGAATCATGTGTCAATCACATGGGATTCACGTGGGAATCACGTGGGAATCCCATGGGAATCACGTGTCAATCACGTGGGAATCACGTGTCAATCACGTGGGAATTAGGTGGGAATCACGTGTCAATCACGTGGGAATCACGAGGGAGTCACGTGGGAATCCCGTGGGAATCACGTGTCAATCACGGGGGAATCACGTGGGAATGTGTCAATCACGTGGGTAAAACGTGGGAATCACGTGTCAATCACGTGGGAATTATGTGGGAATCACGTGTCAATCACGTGGGAATCACGTGTCAATGACATGAGAATCACGTGAGTATCACGTGGGAATCACGAGGGAATCACGTTGGAATCACGTGTAAATCACGTGGGAATCATGTGTCAATCAAATGGACTCACGTGGGATCACGTGTCTAACATGTGGGAATTAGGTGGGAATCACGTGTCAATCACGTGGGAATCACGAGGGAGTCACTTTGGAATCCCGTGGGAATCACGTGTCAATCACGTGGGAATCACGAGGGAATGTGTCAATCACGTGGGAATCACGTGGGAATCACGTGTCAATCACGTGGGAAACAGGTGGGAATCACGTGTCAATCACGTGGGAATCACGAGGGAGTCATGTGGGAATCCCGTGGGACTCAGGTGTCAATCACGTAGGAATTAGGTGGGAATCACTTGTCAATTACGTAGGAAACATGAGGGAGGCACGTGGGAAGCCCGTGGGAATCAGGTGACCATCACGTGGCAATCACGTGGGAATGTGTCAATCACGTGGTAATCACGTGGGAATCACGTGTCAAACACGTGGGAATTAGGTGGGAATCACGTGTCACTCACGTGGGAATCACAAGGGAGTCACGTGGGAATCCCGTGGGAATCACGTGTCAATCACGTGGGAATCACGAGGGAATGTGTCAATCACGTGGGAATCACGTGTCAATCACGTGGGAGATAGGTGGGAATCACGTGTCAATCACGTGGGAATCACGAGGGAGTCACGTGGGAATCCCGTGGGAATCACGTGTCAATCACGTGGGAATCACATGTCAATCACGTGGGAATTAGCTGGGAATCACGTGTCAATCACGTGGGAATCACGAGGGAGTCACCTGGGAATCCCGTGGAAATCACCTGTCAATCACGTGGGAATCACGTGTCAATCACATGGGAATCACGTGAGAATCACGTGGGAATCACATGGGAATCACGTGTAAATCACGTGGGAATCATGTGTCAATCACATTGGACTCACGTGGGAATCACGTGTCAATCACGTGGGAATCACGTGGGAATGTGTCAATCACGTGGGAATCATGTGGGAATCAATTGTCATTTACGTGGGAATCACGTGGGAATGACGTGGGAATCACGTGTCAATCACGTGGGAATTAGGTTGGAATCACGTGTCAATCACGTGGGAATCACGAGGGTGTCACGTTGGATTCCCGTGGGAATCACGTGTCAATCACGTGGGAATCACGTGGGAATGTGTCAATCACGTGGGAATCATGTGGGAATCAGGTGTCAATCACGTGCGAATCACGGGTCAATCACGTGGGAATCCCTTGGGAATCACGTGTCAATCACGTGGGAATCACGTGGGAATCACGTGTCAATCAGGTGGGAATCACGTGGGAATCACGTGTGATTCACGTGGGAATCAAGGGGGAATCACGTTTTAATCACGTGGGGATAACGTGTCAATCACGTGGGAATCACGTGGGAACCACGTGTCAATCATGTGGGAATCACGGGGGAATCACGTGTCAATCACGTGGGAATCACGTGGGAACCACGTGTCAATCACGTGGGAATCACGGGGGAATCACGTGTCAATCACGTGAGAATCACGTTGGAATCACGTGTCAATCACGAGGAAATCATGTGAGAATCACGTGGGAATCACTTGTCAATCACGTTGGAATCACGTGGGAATCAAGTGCCATTCACGTGGGAATCACGTGGAAATCACGTGTCAATCACATGGTAATCACGTGGAAATCACATGGGAATCAGCTGTTAATCACGTGGGAATCACGTGGGAGTCACGTGTCAATCACGTGGGAATTAGGTGGGAATCACGTGTCAATCACGTGGGAATTAGGTGGGAATCACGTGTCAATCACGTGGGAATTAGGTGGGAATCACGTGTCAATCACGTGGGAATCACGACGGAGTCACGTGGGAATCCCGTGGGAATCACGTGCGAATCAAGTGTCAATCACGAGGAATCACGTGGGAATCACGTGGGAATCACGTGTCAATCACGTGGGAATCACGTGGGAATCACGTGTTAATCACGTGGGAATCACGAGGGAGTCACGTGGGAATCCCGTGGGAATCACGTGTCAATCACGTGGGAATCACGTGGGAATGTGTCAATCACGTCGGAATCACATGGGAATCACTTGTCAATCACGTGGGAATTAGGTGGGAATCACGTGTCAATCACGTGATAATCACGAGGGAGTCACGTGGGAATCCCGTGGGAATCACCTGTGAATCACGGGGGAATCAGGTGGGAATGTGTCAATCACGTCGGAATCACATGGGAATCACTTGTCAATCACGTGGGAATTAGGTGGGAATCACGTGTCAATCACGTGATAATCACGAGGGAGTCACGTGGGAATCCCGTGGGAATCACGTGTCAATCACGTGGGAATCACGTGGGAATCACGTGTCAATCACGTGGGAATTAGGTGGGAATACTTGTCAATCCCGTGGGAATCACAAGTGAGTCACGTACAAATCCCGTGGGAATCACATGTCAATCACGTGGGAATCACGTGGGAATGTGTCAATCACGTGCGAATCACGTGGGACTCACGTGTCAATCATGTGGAATCATGAGGGAGTCACGTGGGAATCCCGTGGGAATCACGTGTCAATCACGTGGTAATCACGTGGGATTCATGTGGGAATCACGTGTCAACAACGTGGGAATCACGTGGAAAACACGTAGGAATCACGTGTCAATCACGTGGGAATAAGGTGGGAATCACGTGTCAATCACATGGGAATCACGAGGGAGTCACGTGGGAATCCCGTGGGAATCACGTGTCAATCACGTGGGAATCACGTGGGAATGTTTCAATCACGTGGGAATCACGTGGGAATCACGTGTCAATCACGTGGGAATCACGAGGGAGTCACGTGAGAATCCCGTGGGAATCACGTGTCAATCACGTGGGAATCACGTGGGAATGTGTCAATGACGTGGGAATCACGTGGAAAACACGTAGCAATCACGTGTCAATCACGTGGGAATAAGGTGGGAATCACGTGTCAATCACATGGGAATCACGAGGGAGTCACGTGGGAATCCCGTGATAATCACGTGTCAATCCCGTTGGAATCACGTGGGAATGTGTCAATCACGTGGGAATCACGTGGGAATTACGTGTCAATCACGTGGGAATCACGAGGGAGTCACGTGGGAATCCCGTGGGAATCACGTGTCAATCACGTGGTAATCACGTGGGAATGTGTCAATCACGTGGGAATCACGTGGGAATCACGTGTCAATCACGTGGGAATCACGTGTCAATCACATGGGAATCACGTGAGAATCACGTGGGAATCACGTGGTAATCAAGTGTAAATCACGTGGGAATCATCTGTCAGTCACATTGGACTCACGTGGGAATCATGTGGGAATCACGTGGGAATCACGTGTAAATCACGTGGGAATCATGTGTCAATCACATTGGACTCACGTGGGAATCACGTGGGAATCATGTGTTAATCACATGGGACTCACGTGGGAATCACGTGTCATTCACGTGGCAATCACGAGGGAATCACAGGTCAATCACGTGGGAATCACGTGGGAATCACGTGTCAATCACGTGGGAATCACGTGGGAATCACGTGTCAATCACGTGGGAATTAGGTGGGAATCACGTGTAAATCACGTGGGAATCACGAGGGAGTCACGTGGGAGTCCCGTGGGAATCATGTGTCAATCACGGGGGAATCACATGGGAATGCGTCAATCATGTGGGAATCACGTGGGAATCACGTGTCAATCACGTGCGAATTAGGTGGGAATCACGTGTCAATCACGTGGGAATCACGAGGGAGTCACCTGGGATTCCCTTGGGAATCACCTGTCAATCACTTGGGAATCACGAGTCAATCACATGTGAATCACGTGAGAATCACGTGGGAATCACGTGGGAATCACGAGGGAGTCACGTGGGAATCAGGTGTGAATCACGTGTCAAACACGTTGGAATTAGGTGGGAATCACGTGTCAATCACGTGGGAATCACGAGGGAGTCACATGGGAATCCCGTGGGAATCACGTGTCAATCACGTGGGAATCATGTGGGAATGTGTCAATTACGTGGGAATCACGTGGGAATGTGTCAATCACGTGGGAATCAGGTGTGAATCACGTGTCAATCACCTGGGGATATGGTGGGAATCACTTGTCAATCACGTGGGAATCACGAGGGAGTCACGTGGGAATCCCGTGGGAATCACGTGTCAATCATGTGGTAATCACGTGGGTATGTGTCATTCACATGGGAATCACGTGTCAATCACGTGGGAATTAGGTGGGAATCACGTGTCAATCACGTGGGAATCACGTGTCAATCACATGGGAATCACGTGGGAATCACTTGGGAATGACGTGTAAATCACGTGGGAATCATGTGTCAATCACATGGGACTCACGTGTGAATCACGTGAGAATCATGTGTCAATCACATGAGACTCACGTGGGAATCATGTGTCAATCACGTGGCAATCACGAGGGAATCACGTGTCAATCACAAGGGAATCACGTGGGAATCACGTGTCAATCACGTGGGAAACACGAGGGAGTCACGTGGGAATCCCTTGGGAATCACGTGTCAATCAAGGGGGAATCACGTGTGAATGTGTCAATCACGTGGGAATCACATGGGAATTACGTGTCAATCACGTGGGAATTAGGTGGGAATCACGTGTCAATCACGTGGGTGTCACGAGGGAGTCACGTGGGAATCCCTTGGGAATCACGTGTCAATCAAGGGGGAATCACGTGTGAATGTGTCAATCACGTGGGAATCACGTGGGAATCACGTGTCAATCACGTGGGAATTAGGTGGGAATCACGTGTCAGTCACGTGGGAATCACGTGGGAATCACGTGTCATTCACGTGGGAATCATGAGGGAGTCACGTGGGAATCCCGTGGGAATCACGTGTCAATCACGTGGGAATCACAAGTGAGTCACGTAGGAATCCCGTGGGAATCACGTGTCAATCACGTGGGAATCACGCGGGAATGTGTCAATCACGTGCGAATCACGTGGGAATCACGTGTCAATCACGTGGGAATCATGAGGGAGTCACGTGGGAATCCCGTGGGTATCACGTGTCAATCACGTGGGAATCACGTGGGAATGTGTCAATCACGTGGGAATCAGGTGTGAATCACGTGTCAAACACGTTGGAATTAGGTGGGAATCACGTGTCAATCACGTGGGAATCACGAGGGAGTCACATGGGAATCCCGTGGGAATCACGTGTCAATCACGTGGGAATCATGTGGGAATGTGTCAATTACGTGGGAATCACGTGGGAATGTGTCAATCACGTGGGAATCAGGTGTGAATCACGTGTCAATCACCTGGGGATATGGTGGGAATCACTTGTCAATCACGTGGGAATCACGAGGGAGTCACGTGGGAATCCCGTGGGAATCACGTGTCAATCATGTGGTAATCACGTGGGTATGTGTCATTCACATGGGAATCACGTGTCAATCACGTGGGAATTAGGTGGGAATCACGTGTCAATCACGTGGGAATCACGTGTCAATCACATGGGAATCACGTGGGAATCACTTGGGAATGACGTGTAAATCACGTGGGAATCATGTGTCAATCACATGGGACTCACGTGTGAATCACGTGAGAATCATGTGTCAATCACATGAGACTCACGTGGGAATCATGTGTCAATCACGTGGCAATCACGAGGGAATCACGTGTCAATCACAAGGGAATCACGTGGGAATCACGTGTCAATCACGTGGGAAACACGAGGGAGTCACGTGGGAATCCCTTGGGAATCACGTGTCAATCAAGGGGGAATCACGTGTGAATGTGTCAATCACGTGGGAATCACATGGGAATTACGTGTCAATCACGTGGGAATTAGGTGGGAATCACGTGTCAATCACGTGGGTGTCACGAGGGAGTCACGTGGGAATCCCTTGGGAATCACGTGTCAATCAAGGGGGAATCACGTGTGAATGTGTCAATCACGTGGGAATCACGTGGGAATCACGTGTCAATCACGTGGGAATTAGGTGGGAATCACGTGTCAGTCACGTGGGAATCACGAGGGAGTCACGTGGGAATCCCGTGGGAATCACTTGTCAATCACGTGGGAATCACGTGGGAATCACGTGTCAATCACGTGGGAATCACGAGGGAGTCACGTGTAAATCACGTGGGAATCATGTGTCAATCACATGGGACTCACGTGGGAATCACGTGTCAATCACGTGGGAATCACGTGGAAATCAGGTGTCAATCACGTGGGAATTAGGTGGGAATCAGGTGTCAATCACGTGGGAATCACGAGGGAGTCACGTGGGAATCCCGTGGGAATCACTTGTCAATCACGTGGGAATCACGTGGGAATCACCTGTCAATCACATGGGAATCACGTGGGAATCACGTGGGAATCACGTGTCAATCACGTGGGAATCACGTGGGAATCAACTGTCAATCACATGGGAATCACGTGGGAAGCACGTGGGAATCACGTGTAAATCACGTGGAAATCACGTGGGAATCACGTGTCAATCACGTGGGAATGACGAGGGAATCACGTGTCAATCACGTGCGAATCAGGTGGGAATCACGTGTCAATCACGTGGGAATCACGTGTCAATCACGTGGGAATCACGTGGGAATCACCTGTCAATCACATGGGAATCACGTGGGAATCACGTGGGAATCACGTGTCAATCACGTGGGAATCACGTGGGAATCACCTGTCAATCACATGGGAATCACGTGGGAATCACGTGGGAATCACGTGTAAATCACGTGTTAATCACGTGGAAATCCCATGGAAATCACGTGTCAATCACGTGGGAATCACGTGTCAATCACGTGGGAATTAGATGGGAATCACGTGTCAATCACGTGGGAGTCACGAGGGAGTCACGTGGGAATCCCTTGGGAATCACGTGTCAATCAAGGGGGAAAAACGTGGGAATGTGTCAATCACGTGGGAATCACGTGGGAATCACGTGTCAATCACGTGGGAATTAGGTGGGAATCACGTGTCAATCACGTGGGAATCACGAGGGAGTCACATGGGAATCCCGTGGGAATCACCTGTCAATCACGTGGGAATCACGTGTCAATCACATGGGAATCACGTGAGAATCACGAGGGAATCACGTGGGAATCACGTGTAAATCACATGGGAATCATGTGTCAATCACATGGGACTCACATGGGAATCACGTGTCAATCACGTGGGAATCACGTGGGAATGTGTCAACCACGTGGGAATCATGTGGGAATCACTTGTCATTTACGGGGGAATCACGTGGGAATGACGTGGGAATCACGTGTCAATCACGTGGAAATCATGAGGGAGTCACGTGGGAATCCCGTGTGAATCACGTGTCAATCACGTGGGAATCACGTGGGAATGTGTCAACCACGTGGGAATCATGTGGGAATCACTTGTCATTTACGGGGGAATCACGTGGGAATGACGTGGGAATCACGTGTCAATCACGTGGGAATCACGTTGGAATCACGTGGGAATCCCGTGTGAATCACGTGTCAATCACGTGGGAATCACGTGGGAATGTGTCAATCACGTGGGAATCATGTGGGAATCACGTGAGAATCATGTGTCAATCACATGGGACTCACGTGGGAATCATGTGTCAATCACGTGGCAATCATGAGGGAATCAAGTGTCAATCACGTGGGAATCACGTGGGAATCACGTGTCAATCCCGTGGGAATCACGTGCAAATCAAGTGTCAATCACGAGGAACCATGTGGGAATCACGTGGGAATCACGTGTCAATCACTTGGGAATTAGGTGGGAATACTTGTCAATCAGGTGGGAATCACGACGGAGTCACGTGGGAATCCTGTGGGAATCACCTGTCAATCACGTGGGAATCACGTGTCAATCACATGGGAATCACGTGAGAATCACGTGGGAATCACGTGAGAATCACGTGGGAATCATGTGTCAATCACATGGGACTCACGTGGGAATCACGTGAGAATCATGTGTCAATCACATGGGACTCACATGGGAATCATGTGTCAATCACGTGGCAATGACGAGGGAATCACGTGTCAATCACGTGGGAATCACGTGGGAATCACGTGTCAATCACGTGGGAATCACGTGGGAATCACGTGTCAATCACGTGGGAATTAGGTGGGAATCACGTGTCAATCACGTGGGAATCATGAGGGAGTCACGTGGGAATCCCGTGGGAATCACGTGTCAATCACGTGGGAATCACAAGTGAGTCACGTAGAAATCCCGTGGGAATCACGTGGGAATGTGTCAATCACGTGCGAATCACGTGGGAATCACGTGTCAATAACGTGAGAATCATGAGGGAGTCACGTGGGAATCCCGTGGGTATCACGTGTCAATCACGTGGGAATCACGTGGGAATGTGTCAATCACGTGGGAATCAGGTGTGAATCACGTGTCAAACACGTTGGAATTAGGTGGGAATCACGTGTCAATCACGTGGGAATCACGAGGGAGTCACGTGGGAATCCCGTGGGAATCACGTGTCAATCACGTGGGAATCATGTGGGAATGTGTCAATTACGTGGGAATCACGTGGGAATCACGTGTCAATCACGTGGGGATAGGGTGGGAATCACTTGTCAATCACGTGGGAATCACGAGGGAGTCACGTGGGAATCCCGTGGGAATCACGTGTCAATCATGTGGTAATCACGTGGGTATGTGTCAATCACATGGGAATCACGTGTCAATCACGTGGGAATTAGGTGGGAATCACGTGTCAATCACGTGGGAATCACGTGTCAATCACATGTCAATCACGTGGGAATCACGTGGGAATCACGTGTCAATCACGTGGGAATCACGAGGGAGTCACGTGTAAATCACGTGGGAATCATGTGTCAATCACATGGGACTCACGTGGGAATCACGTGTCAATCACGTGGGAATCACGTGGGAATCACGTGTTAATCACGTGGGAATTAGGTGGGAATCACGTGTAAATCACGTGGGAATCACGAGGGAGTCACGTGGGAATCCCGTGGGAATCACTTGTCAATCACGTGGGAATCACGTGGGAATCACCTGTCAATCACATGGGAATCACGTGGGAATCACGTGTCAATAACGTGGGAATCACGTGGGAATCAAATGTCAATCACATGGGAATCACGTGGGAAGCACGTGTGAATCACGTGTAAATCACGTGGAAATCACGTGGGAATCACGTGTCAGTCACGTGGGCATGACGAGGGAATCACGTGTCAATCACGTGCGAATCAGGTGGGAATCTCGTGTCAATCACGTGGGAATCACGTGTCAATCACGTGGGAACCACGTGGGAATCACCTGTCAATCACATGGGAATCACGTGGGAATCACGTGGGAATCACGTGTCAATCACGTGGGAATCCAGTGGAAATCACCTGTCAATCACATGGGAATCACGTGGGAATCACGTGTCAATCACGTGGGACTCACGTGGGAATCACGTGTCAATCACGTGGGAATGACGAGGGAATCACGTGTCAATCACGTGCGAATCAGGTGGGAATCACGTGTCAATCACGTGGGAATCACGTGTCAATCACGTGGGAATCACGTGGGAATCACCTGTCAATCACATGGGAATCACGTGGGAAGCACGTGGGAATCACGTGTCAATCACGTGGGAATTAGTTGGGAATCACGTGTCAATCACGTTGGAATCACTTGAGAATCACGTGGGAATCACGAGGGAATCACGTGTCAATCACGTGGGAATTAGGTTGGAATCACGTGTCAATCACGTGGCAATGACGAGGGAGTCACATGTCAATCACGTGGGAACTAGGTTGGAATCACGTGTCAATCACGTGGGAATCACGAGGGAGTCACGTGGGAATCCCGTGGGAATCACGTGTCAATCACGTGGGAATCACGTGGGAATGTGTCAATCACGTGGGAACCACATGGGAATCACGTGTCAAACACGTGGAATTAGGTGGGTGTCACGTGGGAATCCCGTGGGTATCACGTGTCAATCACGTGGGGATCACGAGGGAGTCACATGGGAATCCCGTGGGAATCACGTGTCAATCACGTGGGAATCACGTGGGAATGTGTCAATCACGTGGGAATCACGTGGCAATCACGTGTCAATCACGTGGGAATCACAAGGGAGTCACGTGGGAATCCCGTGGGAATCACGTGTCAATCACGTGGTAATCACGTGGGAATGTGTCAATCACATGGGACTCACGTGGGAATCACGTGTCAAACACGTGGGAATTAGGTGGGAATCACGTGTCAATCACGTGGGAATCACGAGGGAGTCACGTGAGAATCCCGTGGGAATCACGTGTCAATCAAGGGGGAAAAACGTGGGAATGTGTCAATCACGTGGGAATCACGTGTCAATCCCGTGGGAATCACGTGCGAATCAAGTGTCAATCACGAGGAACCATGTGGGAATCACGTGGGAATCACGTGTCAATCACGGGGGAATCACGTGTTAATCACGTGGAAATCCCGTGGAAATCACGTGTCAATCACGTGGGAATCACGTGTCAATCTCGTGGGAATTAGGTGGGAATCACGTGTCAATCACGTGGGAGTCACGAGGGAGTCACGTGGGAATCCCTTGGGAATCACGTGTCAATCAAGGGGGAAAAACGTGGGAATGTGTCAATCACGTGGGAATCACGTGGGAATCACGTGTCAATCACGTGGGAATTAGGTGGGAATCACGTGTCAATCACGTGGGAATCACGAGGGAGACACGTGGGAATCCCGTGGGAATCACCTGTCAATCACGTGGGAATCACGTGTCAATCACGTGGGAATCACGTGGGAATATGTCAATCACGTGGGAATCATGTGGGAATCACTTGTTATATACGTGGGAATCACGTGGGAATGTGTCAATCAGGTGGGAATCACGTGGGAATCACATGTCAAACACGTGGGAATTAGGTGGGAATCACGTGTCAATCACGTGGGAATCACGAGGGAATCATGAGGGAATCCCGTGGGAATCATGCGCCAATCACGTGGGAATCACGTGGGAATGTGTCAATCACGTGAGAATCACGTGGGAATCACGTGTCAATCACGTGGGAATTAGGTGGGAATCACGTGTCAATCACGTGGGAATCACGTGTTAATCACGTGGGAATCCCGTGGGAATCACGTGTCAATCGCGTGGGAATCACGTGGGAATGTGTCAATCACGTGGGAATCACGTGTCAATCACGTCGGAATTAGGTGGGAATACTTGTCAATCACGTGGGAATCACGACGGAGTCACGTGGGAATCCTGTGGGAATCACCTGTCAATCACGTGGGAATCACGTGTCAATCACATGGGAATCACGTTAGAATCACGTGGGAATCACGTGGGAATCACGTGGGAATCACGTGGGAATCATGCGTCAATCACATGGGACTCACATGGGAATCCTGTGTCAATCAGGTGGCAATCACGAGGGAATCACGTGTCAATCACGTGGGAATCACGTGGGAATCACGTGTCAATCATGTGGGAATCACGTGGGAATCACGTGTCAATCACGTGGGAATTAGGTGGAAATCACGTGTCAATCACGTGGGAGTCACGAGGGAGTCACATGGGAATCCCTTGGGAATCACGTGTCAATCAAGGGGGAATCACGTGGCAATGTGTCAATCACGTGGGAATCACGTGGGAATCACGTGTCAATCACGTGGGAATTAGGTGGGAATCACGTGTCAATCACATGGGAATCACGAGGGAGTCACGTGGGAATCCCGTGGGAATCACCTGTCATTCACGTGGGAATCACGTGTCAATCACATGGGAATCACGTGAGAATCACGTGGGAATCACGTGGGAATCACGTGGGAATCATGTGTCAATCACATGGGACTCACGTGGGAATCAAGTGTCAATCACGTGGGAATCACGTGGGAATATTTCAATCACGTGGGTATCATGTGGGAATCACTTGTCATATATGTGGGAATCACGTGGGAATGACGTGGGAATCTCGTGTCAATCACGTGGAAATCACGAGGGAGTCACGTGGGAATCCCGTGTGAATCACGTGTCAATCACGTGGGAATCACGTGGGAATGTGTCAAACACGTGGGAATCATGTGGGAATCATGTGTCAATCACATGGGACTCATGTGGGAATCCTGTGTCAATCACGTGGCAATCACGAGGGAATCACGTGTCAATCACGTGGGAATCACGTGTCAATCACGTGGGAATCCCGTGGGAATCACGTGTCAATCACGTGGGAATCACGTGGGAATAACGTGTTAATCACGTGGGAATCACGAGGGAGTCACGTGGGAATCCCGTGGGAATCACGTGTCAATCACGTGGGAATCACGTGGGAATGTGTCAATCACATGGGAATCTCGTGGGAATCACGTGTCAGTCACGTGGGAATTAGGTGGGAATCACGTATCAATCACTTGGGAATCACGAGAGAGTCACGTGGGAATCGTGTGGGAATCACCTGTCAATCACGTGGGAATCACGTGTCAATCACACGGAACCTCGTGAGAATCACGTGGGAATCACGTGGGAATCACGTGTAAATCACGTGGGAATCATGTGTCAATCACATGGGACTCACGTGGGAATAACGTGGGAATCATGTGTCAATCACATGGGACTCACGTGGGAATCACGTGTCAATCACGTGGCAATCACGAGGGAATCACGTGTCAATCACGTGGGAATCACGTGGGAATCACGTGGGAATCACGTGTCAATCACGTGGGAATTAGGTGGGAATCACGTGTCAATCACGTGGGAATCACGAGGGAGTCACGTGGGAATCCCGTGGGAATCACTTGTCAATCACGTGGGAATCACGTGTCAATCACATGGGAATCACGTGGGAATCACGTGGGAATCACGTGTCAATCACGTGGGAATCACGTGGGAATCACCTGTCAATCACATGGGAATCACGTGGGAAGCACGTGGGAATCACGTGTAAATCACGTGGAAATCACGTGGGAATCATGTGTCAATCACGTGGGACTCACGTGGGAATCACGTGTCAATCACGTGGGAATGACGAGGGAATCACGTGTCAATCACGTGCGAATCCGGTGGGAATCACGTGTCAATCACGTGGGAATCACGTGTCAATCACGTGGGAATCACGTGGGAATCACCTGTCAATCACATGGGAATCACGTGGGAAGCACGTGGGAATCACGTGTCAATCACGTGGGAATTAGTTGGGAATCATGTGTCAATCACGTTGGAATCACTTGAGAATCACGTGGGAATCACGAGGGAATCACGTGTCAATCACGTGGGAATTAGGTTGGAATCACGTGTCAATCACGTGGCAATCACGAGGAAGTCACATGTCAATCACGTGGGAACTAGGTTGGAATCACGTGTCAAACACGTGGGAATCACGAGGGAGTCACGTGGGAATCCCGTGGGAATCACGTGTCAATCACGTGGTAATCACGTGGGAATGTGTCAATCACGTGGGAACCACATGGGAATCACGTGTCAAACACGTGGGAATAAGGTGGGTGTCACGTGGGAATCCCGTGGGTATCACGTGTCAATCACGTGGGGATCACGAGGGAGTCACGTGGGAATCCCGTGGGAATCACGTGTCAATCACGTGGGAATCACGTGGGAATGTGTCAATCACGTGGGAATCACGTGGCAATCATGTGTCAATCACGTGGGAATCACAAGGGAGTCACGTGGGAATCCCGAGGGAATCACTTGACAATCACGTGGTAATCACGTGGGAATGTGTCAATCACGTGGGAATCACGTGGGAATCACGTGTCAATCACGTGGGAATCACAAGGAAGTCCCGTGGGAATCACGTGGCAATCACGTGTCAAACACGTGGGAATCACAAGGGAGTCACGTGGGAATCCCGAGGGAATCACTTGTCAATCACGTGGTAATCACGTGGGAATGTGTCAATCACGTGGGAATCACGTGGGAATCACGTGTCAATCACGTGGGAATCATGAGGGAGTCATGTGGGAATCCCGTGGGAATCACGTGTCAATCACGTGGGAATCACGTGGGAATGTGTCAATCACGTGGGAATCAGGTGGGAATCACGTGTCAATCACGTGGGTATCACAAGTGAGTCACGTAGAAATCCCGGGGGAATCACGTGTCAATCACCTGGGAATCACGAGGGAGTCACGTGGGAATCCCGTGGGAATCACGTGTCAATCATGTGGTAATCACGTGGGTATGTGTCAATCACATGGGAATCACGTGTCAATCACGTGGGAATTAGGTGGGAATCACGTGTCAATCACGTGGGAATCACGTGTCAATCACATGGGAATCACGTGGGAATCACTTGGGAATGACGTGTTAATCACGTGGGAATCATGTGTCAATCACATGGGACTCACGTGTGAATCACGTGAGAATCATGTGTCAATCACATGGGACTCACGTGGGAATCATGTGTCAATCACGTGGCAATCACGAGGGAATCACGTGTCAATCACGTGGGAATCATGTGAGAATCACGTGTCAATCACGTGGTAATCACGAGGGAGTCACGTGGGAATCCCTTGGGAATCACGTGTCAATCAAGGGGGAATCACGTGTGAATGTGTCAATCACGTGGGAATCACATGGGAATTACGTGTAAATCACGTGGGAATTAGGTGGGAATCACGTGTCAATCAAGTGGGAGTCACGAGGGAGTCACGTGGGAATCCCTTGGGAATCACGTGTCAATCAAGGGGGAATCACGTGTGAATGTGTCAATCACGTGGGAATCACGTGGGAATCACGTGTCAATCACGTGGGAATCACGTGGGAATCACGTGTCAATCACGTGGGAATCACGAGGGAGTCACGTGGGAATCCCGTGGGAATCACTTGTCAATCACGTGGGAATCCCGTGTCAATCACATGGGAATCACGTGGGAATCACGTGGGAATCACGTGGGAATCACCTGTCAATCACATGGGAATCACGTGGGAATCCCGTGGGAATCACGTGTCAATCACGTGGTAATCACGTGGGAATGTGTCAATCACATGGGACTCACGTGGGAATCACGTGTCAAACACGTGGGAATTAGGTGGGAATCACGTGTCAATCACGTGGGAATCAAGAGGGAGTCACGTGGGAATCCCGTGGGAATCACGTGTAAATCACGTTGGAATCGTGTGTCAATCACATGGGACTCACGTGGGAATCACGTGGTAATCACGTGTCGATATCGTGAGAATCACGTGGGAATCACGTGGGAATCACGTGTCAATCACGTGGGAATCACGAGGGAATCACGTGTCAATTACTTGGGAATCACATGGGAATCTCGTGTCAATCACGTGGGAATCACGAGGGAATCACGTGTCAATCACGTGGGAATCACGAGGGAGTCACGTGGGAATCCCGTGGGAATCACGTGTCAATCACGTGGGAATCACGTGGGAATGTGTCAATTATGTGGGAATCACGTGGGAATCACGTGTCAATCACGTGGGAATCACGTGTCAATCACGTGGGAATCACGAGGGAACCACGTGTCAATTACTTGGGAATCACATGGGAATTACGTGTAAATCACGTGGGAATTAGGTGGGAATCACGTGTCAATCACGTGGGAGTCACGAGGGAGTCACATTGGAATCCCTTGGGAATCACGTGTCAATCACGGGGGAATCACGTGGCAATGTGTCAATCACGTGGGAATCACGTGGGAATCACGTGTCAATCACGTGGGAATTAGGTGGGAATCACGTATCAATCACGTGGGTATCACGAGGGAGTCACGTGGGAATCCCGTGGGAATCACCTGTCAATCACGTGGGAATCACGTGTCAATCACATGGGAATCACGTGAGAATCACGTGGGAATCACGTGTAAATCACGTGGGAATCATGTGTCAATCACATGGGACTCACGTGGGAATCACGTGCAAATCACGTGGGAATCACGTGGGAATATGTCAATCACGTGGGAATCATGTGGGAATCAGGTGTCAATCACATGGAAATCACGAGGGAATCACGTGTCAATCACGTGCGAATAAGGTGGGAATCAAGTGTCAATCACGTGGGAATCACGTGTCAATCACGTGGGAATCACGAGGGAATCACGTGTCAATCACGTTGGAATCACGTGAGAATCAAGTGGGAATCACGAGGGAATCACGTGTCAATCACGTGGGAATTAGGTTGGAGTCACGTGTCAATCACGTGGCAATCACGAGGGAGTAACATGTCAATCACGTGGGAATTATGTTGGAATCATGTGTCAATCACGTGGGAATCACGAGGGAGTCACGTGGGAATCCCGTGGGAATCACGTGTAAATCACGTGGGAATCATGTGTCAATCACATGGGACTCACGTGGGAATCACGTGTCAATCACGTGAATATCACGTGGAAATCACGTGTCAATCACGTGGAAATTAGGTTGGAATCACGTGTCAATCACGTGGGAATCACGAGGGAGTCACGTGGGAATCCCGTGGGAATCACGTGTCAATTACGTGGGAATAACGTGGGAATGTGTCAATCACGTGGGAATCACGTGGGAATCACATGTCAAACACGTGGGAATTAGGTGGGAATCACGGGTCAATCACGTGGGAATCACGAGGGAATCATGAGGGAATCCCGTGGGAATCATGTGCCAATCACGTGTGAATCACGTGGGAATGTGTCAATCACGTGAGAATCACGTGGGAATCACGTGTCAATCACGTGGGAATTAGGTGGGAATCACGTGTTAATCACGTGGGAATCACGTGGGAATCACGTGTTAATCACGTGGGAATCCCGTGGGAATCACGTGTCAATCACGTGGGAATCACGTGGGAATGTGTCAATCACGTGGGAATTAGGTGGGAATACTTGTCAATCACGTGGGAATCACGACGGAGTCACGTGGGAATCCTGTGGGAATCACCTGTCAATCACGTGGGAATCACGTGTCAATCACATGGGAATCACGTGAGAATCACGTGGGAATCACGTGTCAATCACGTGGGAATCACGTGGGAATCACGTGTCAATCACGTGGGAATTAGGTGGGAATCACGTGTCAATCACGTGGGAGTCACGAGGGAGTCACATTGGAATCCCTTGGGAATCACGTGTCAATCAAGGGGGAATCACGTGGCAATGTGTCAATCACGTGGGAATCACGTGGGAATCACGTGTCAATCACGTGGGAATTAGGTGGGAATCACGTATCAATCACGTGGGAATCACGAGGGAGTCACGTGGGAATCCCGTGGGAATCACCTGTCAATCACGTGGGAATCACGTGTCAATCACATGGGAATCACGTGAGAATCACGTGGGAATCACGTGGGAATCACGTGTAAATCACGTGGGAATCATGTGTCAATCACATGGGACTCACGTGGGAATCACGTGTCAATCACGTGGGAATCACGTGGGAATATGTCAATCACGTGGGAATCATGTGGGAATCACTTGTTATATACGTGGGAATCACGTGGGAATGTGTCAATCAGGTGGGAATCACGTGGGAATCACATGTCAAACACGTGGGAATTAGGTGGGAATCACGTGTCAATCACGTGGGAATCACGAGGGAATCATGAGGGAATCCCGTGGGAATCATGTGCCAATCACGTGGGAATCACGTGGGAATGTGTCAATCACGTGAGAATCACGTGGGAATCACGTGTCAATCACGTGGGAATTAGGTGGGAATCACGTGTCAATCACGTGGGAATCACGTGTTAATCACGTGGGAATCCCGTGGGAATCACGTGTCAATCGCGTGGGAATCACGTGGGAATGTGTCAATCACGTGGGAATCACGTGTCAATCACGTCGGAATTAGGTGGGAATACTTGTCAATCACGTGGGAATCACGACGGAGTCACGTGGGAATCCTGTGGGAATCACCTGTCAATCACGTGGGAATCACGTGTCAATCACATGGGAATCACGTTAGAATCACGTGGGAATCACGTGGGAATCACGTGGGAATCACGTGGGAATCATGCGTCAATCACATGGGACTCACGTGGGAATCCTGTGTCAATCAGGTGGCAATCACGAGGGAATCACGTGTCAATCACGTGGGAATCACGTGGGAATCACGTGTCAATCACGTGGGAATCACGTGGGAATCACGTGTCAATCACGTGGGAATTAGGTGGAAATCACGTGTCAATCACGTGGGAGTCACGAGGGAGTCACATGGGAATCCCTTGGGAATCACGTGTCAATCAAGGGGGAATCACGTGGCAATGTGTCAATCACGTGGGAATCACGTGTCAATCACGTGGGAATTAGGTGGGAATCACGTGTCAATCACATGGGAATCACGAGGGAGTCACGTGGGAATCCCGTGGGAATCACCTGTCATTCACGTGGGAATCACGTGTCAATCACATGGGAATCACGTGAGAATCACGTGGGAATCACGTGGGAATCACGTGGGAATCATGTGTCAATCACATGGGACTCACGTGGGAATCACGTGTCAATCACGTGGGAATCACGTGGGAATATTTCAATCACGTGGGTATCATGTGGGAATCACTTGTCATATATGTGGGAATCACGTGGGAATGACGTGGGAATCTCGTGTCAATCACGTGGAAATCACGAGGGAGTCACGTGGGAATCCCGTGTGAATCACGTGTCAATCACGTGGGAATCACGTGGGAATGTGTCAAACACGTGGGAATCATGTGGGAATCACTTGTCATTTACGTGGGTATCACGTGGGAATGACGCGAGAATCACGTGTCAGTCACGTGAAAATCACGTGGGAATAACCTGTCAATCACATGGGAATCACGGGGGAAGCACGTGGGAATCACGTGGAAATCACGTGGGAATCATGTGTCAATCACGTGGGACTCACGTGGGAATCACGGGTCAATCACATGGCAATCACGTGAGAATCACATGGGAATCACGTGGGAATCACGTGTAAATCACGTGGGAATCATGTGTCAATCACATGGGACTCACGTGGGAATCACGTTGGAATCATGTGTCAATCACATGGGACTCACGTGGGAATCATGTGTCAATCACTTGGCAATCACGAGGGAATCACGTGTCAATCACGTGGGAATCACGTGGGAATCACGTGTCAATCACGTGGAAATTAGGTGGGAACCACGTGTCAATCACGTGGGAATCACGAGGGAGTCATGTGGGAATCCCTTGGGAATCACGTGTCAATCAAGGGGGAATCACGTGGGAATGTGTCAATCACGTGGGAATCACGTGGGAATCACGTGTCAATCACGTGGGAATTAGGTGGGAATCACGTGTCAATCACGTGGGACTCACGAGGGAGTCACATGGGAATCCCGTGGGAATCACCTGTCAATCACGTGGGAATCACGTGTCAATCACATTGGAATCACGTGAGAAACACGTGGGAATCACGTGGGAATCACGTGTAAATCACGTGGGAATCATGTGTTAATCACATGGGACTCACGTGGGATCACGTGTCAATCACGTGGGAATCACGTGGGAATGTATCAATCACGTGGGAATCATGTGGGAATCACTTGTCATTTACGTGGGAATCATGTGTCAGTCACATGGAACTCACGTGGGAATCACGTGGCAATCACGTGGCAATCAGGAGGGAATTACGTGTCAATCACGTGGGAATCACGTGGGAATAACGTGTCAATCACGTGGGAATCACGTGGGAATCACGTGTCAATCACGTGGGAATTAGGTGGGAATCACGTGTCAATCACGAGGGAAACACGAGGGAGTCACCTGGGAATCCCGTGGGAATCACGTGTCAATCACGTGGGAATCACGTGGGAATGAGTCAATCACGTGGGAATCAGGTGGGAATCACGTGTCAACCACTTGTTAATTAGGTGGGAATCACGTGTCAATCACGTGGGAATCACGAGGGAGTCACGTGGGAATCCCGTGGGAATCACGTGTCAATCACGTGGGAATCACGTGGGAATGTGTCAATTACGTGGGAATCACGTGGGAATCACGTGTCAATCACGTGGGAATAAGGTGGGAATCACGTGTCAATCACGTGGGAATCACGAGGGAGTCACGTGGGAATCCCGTGGGAATCACCTGTCATTCACGTGGGAATCACGTGTCAATCACATGGGAATCACGTGAGAATCACGTGGGAATCACGTGGGAATCACGTGGGAATCATGTGTCAATCACATGGGACTCACGTGGGAATCACGTGTCAATCACGTGGGAATCACGTGGGAATATTTCAATCACGTGGGTATCATGTGGGAATCACTTGTCATATATGTGGGAATCACGTGGGAATGACGTGGGAATCTCGTGTCAATCACGTGGAAATCACGAGGGAGTCACGTGGGAATCCCGTGTGAATCACGTGTCAATCACGTGGGAATCACGTGGGAATGTGTCAAACACGTGGGAATCATGTGGGAATCACTTGTCATTTACGTGGGTATCACGTGGGAATGACGCGAGAATCACGTGTCAGTCACGTGAAAATCACGTGGGAATAACCTGTCAATCACATGGGAATCACGGGGGAAGCACGTGGGAATCACGTGGAAATCACGTGGGAATCATGTGTCAATCACGTGGGACTCACGTGGGAATCACGGGTCAATCACATGGCAATCACGTGAGAATCACATGGGAATCACGTGGGAATCACGTGTAAATCACGTGGGAATCATGTGTCAATCACATGGGACTCACGTGGGAATCACGTTGGAATCATGTGTCAATCACATGGGACTCACGTGGGAATCATGTGTCAATCACTTGGCAATCACGAGGGAATCACGTGTCAATCACGTGGGAATCACGTGGGAATCACGTGTCAATCACGTGGAAATTAGGTGGGAACCACGTGTCAATCACGTGGGAATCACGAGGGAGTCATGTGGGAATCCCTTGGGAATCACGTGTCAATCAAGGGGGAATCACGTGGGAATGTGTCAATCACGTGGGAATCACGTGGGAATCACGTGTCAATCACGTGGGAATTAGGTGGGAATCACGTGTCAATCACGTGGGACTCACGAGGGAGTCACATGGGAATCCCGTGGGAATCACCTGTCAATCACGTGGGAATCACGTGTCAATCACATTGGAATCACGTGAGAAAAACGTGGGAATCACGTGGGAATCACGTGTAAATCACGTGGGAATCATGTGTTAATCACATGGGACTCACGTGGGATCACGTGTCAATCACGTGGGAATCACGTGGGAATGTATCAATCACGTGGGAATCATGTGGGAATCACTTGTCATTTACGTGGGAATCATGTGTCAGTCACATGGAACTCACGTGGGAATCACGTGGCAATCACGTGGCAATCAGGAGGGAATTACGTGTCAATCACGTGGGAATCACGTGGGAATAACGTGTCAATCACGTGGGAATCACGTGGGAATCACGTGTCAATCACGTGGGAATTAGGTGGGAATCACGTGTCAATCACGAGGGAAACACGAGGGAGTCACCTGGGAATCCCGTGGGAATCACGTGTCAATCACGTGGGAATCACGTGGGAATGAGTCAATCACGTGGGAATCAGGTGGGAATCACGTGTCAACCACTTGTTAATTAGGTGGGAATCACGTGTCAATCACGTGGGAATCACGAGGGAGTCACGTGGGAATCCCGTGGGAATCACGTGTCAATCACGTGGGAATCACGTGGGAATGTGTCAATTACGTGGGAATCACGTGGGAATCACGTGTCAATCACGTGGGAATAAGGTGGGAATCACGTGTCAATCACGTGGGAATCACGAGGGAGTCACGTGGGAATCCCGTGGGAGTCACCTGTCAATCACGTGGGAATCACGTGTCAATCACAGGGGAATCACGTGAGAATCACGTGGGAATCACGGGGTAATCACGTGTAAATCACGTGGGAATCACGAGGGAGTCACGTGGGAATCTCGTGGGAGTCACGTGTCAATCACGTGGGAATCACGTGGGAATGTGTCAATCACGTGGGAATCACGTGGGAATCACGTGGCAATCACGTGGGAATTAGATGGAAATCACGTATCCATCACGTGGGAATCACGAGGGAGTCACGTTGGAATCCCGTGGGAGTCACCTGTCAATCACGTGGGAATCACGTGTCAATCACAGGGGAATCACGTGAGAATCACGTGGGAATCACGTGGTAATCACGTGTAAATCACGTGGGAATCATGTGTCAATCACATGGGACTCACGTGGGAATCACGTGTCAGTCACGTGGCAATCACGAGGGAATCACGTGTCAATCACGTGGGAATCACGTGGGAATCACGTGTCAAACTCGTGGGAATCACGTGGGAATCACGTGTCAATCACGTGGTAATTAGGTTGGAATCACGAGGGAATCACATGTCAATCACGTGGGAATTAGGTTGGAATCACGTGTAAATCACGTGGCAATCACGAGGGAGTCACATGTCAATCACGTGGGAATTAGGTTGGAATCAAGTGTCAATCACGTGGGAATCACGAGGGAGTCACATGGGAATACCGTGGGAATCACGTGTAAATCACGTGGGAATCATGTGTCAATCACATGGGACTCACGTGGGAATCACGTGTCAATCACGTGGGAATCACTTGGGATTCACGTGTCAATCACGTGGGAATTAGGTTGGAATCACGTGTCAATCACGTGGGAATCACGAGGGAGTCACGTGGGAATCCCTTGGGAATCACGTGTCAATCACGTGGGAATCACGTGGGAATGTGTCAATCACGTGGGAATCACGTGGGAATCACGTGTCAAACACGTGGGAATTAGGTGGGAATCACGTGTCAATCACGTGGGAATCACGAGGGAATCACGTGGGAATCCCGTGGGAATCACGTGCCAATCACGTGGGAGTCACGTGAGAATCAGGTGGGAATCACGTGTCAAACACGTGGGAATTAGGTGGGAATCACGTGTCAATCTCGTGGGAATCACGAGGGAGTCACGTGTGAATCCCGTGGGAATCACGTGTCAATCACGTGGGAATCACGTGGGAATGTGTCAATTACCTGGGAATCACGTGGAAATCGCGTGTCAATCACGTGGGAATAAGGTGGGAATCACGTGTCATTCACGTGGGAATCACGTGGGAATCACTTGTCAAACACAGGGTAATTAGGTGGGAATCACGTGTCATTCACGTGGAAATCACGAGGGAGTCACGTGGGAAATCCGTGGGAATCACGTGTCAATCACGTAGGAATCATGTGGGAATGTGTCAATCAAGTGGGAATCACGTGGGAATCATGTGTCAATCACATGGGACTCACGTGGGAATCACGTGTCAATCACGTGGCAATCACGACGTGATCACGTGTCAATCACGTGGGAATCACGTGGGAATCACGTGTCAATCACGTGGGAATTAGGTGGGAATCACGTGTCAATTACGTGGGAATCACGAGGGAGTCACGTTGAAATCCCGTGGGAATCACGTGTCAATCACGTGGGAATCACGTGGGAAGGTGTCAATCACGTGGGAATCACGTGGGAATCACGTGTTAATCACGTGGGAATCACGAGGGAGTCACGTGGGAATCCCGTGGGAATCACGTGTCAATCACGTGGGAATCACGTGGGAATGTGTCAATCACGTGGGAATCACGTGGGTATCACGTGGCAATCACGTGGGAATCACGGGTCAATCACATGGCAATCACGTGAGAATCACATGGGAATCACGTGGGAATCACGTGTAAATCACTTGGGAATCATGTGTCAATCACATGGGACTCACGTGGGAATCACGTTGGAATCATGTGTCAATCACATGGGACTCACGTGGCAATCATGTGTCAATCACTTGGCAATCACGAGGGAATCACGTGTCAATCACGTGGGAATCACGTGGGAATCACGTGTCAATCACGTGGAAATTAGGTGGGAACCACGTGTCAATCACGTGGGAATCACGAGGGAGTCATGTGGGAATCCCTAGGGAATCACGTGTCAATCAAGGGGGAATCACGTGGGAATGTGTCAATCACGTGGGAATCACGTGGGAGTCACGTGTCAATCACGTGGGAATTAGGTGGGAATCACCTGTCAATCACGTGGGAATCACGTGTCAATCACATTGGAATCACGTGAGAATCACGTGGGAATCACGTGGGAATCACGTGTAAATCAAGTGGGAATCATGTGTTAATCACATGGGACTCACGTGGGATCACGTGTCAATCACGTGGGAATCACGTGGGAATGTATCAATCACGTGGGAATCATGTGGGAATCACTTGTCATTTACGTGGGAATCATGTGTCAACCACATGGAACTCACGTGGGAATCACGTGGCAATCACGTGGCAATCACGAGGGAATTACGTGTCAATCACGTGGGAATCACGTGGGAATAACGTGTCAATCACGTGGGAATCACGTGGGAATCACGTGTCAATCACGTGGGAATTAGGTGGGAATCACGTGTCAATCACGAGGGAAACACGAGGGAGTCACCTGGGAATCCCGTGGGAATCACGTGTCAATCACGTGGGAATCACGTGGGAATGTGTCAATCACGTGGGAATCAGGTGGGAATCACGTGTCAACCACTTGTTAATTAGGTGGGAATCACGTGTCAATCACGTGGGAATCACGAGGGAGTCACGTGGGAATCCCGTGGGAATCACGTGTCAATCACGTGGGAATCACGTGGGAATCACGTGTCAATCACGTGGGAATAAGGTGGGAATCACGTGTCAATCACGTGGGAATCACGAGGGAGTCACGTGGGAATCCCGTGGGAGTCACCTGTCAATCACGTGGGAATCACGCGTCAATCACAGGGGAATCACGTGAGAATCACGTGGGAATCACGGGGTAATCACGTGTAAATCACGTGGGAATCACGAGGGAGTCACGTGGGAATCTCGTGGGAGTCACGTGTCAATCACGTGGGAATCACGTGGGAATGTGTCAATCACGTGGGAATCACGTGGCAATCACGTGGGAATTAGGTGGAAATCACGTATCAATCACGTGGGAATCACGAGGGAGTCACGTTGGAATCCCGTGGGAGTCACCTGTCAATCACGTGGGAATCACGTGTCAATCACAGGGGAATCACGTGAGAATCACGTGGGAATCACGTGGTAATCACGTGTAAATCACGTGGGAATCATGTGTCAATCACATGGGACTCACGTGGGAATCACGTGTCAGTCACGTGGCAATCACGAGGGAATCACGTGTCAATCACGTGGGAATCACGTGGGAATCACGTGTCAATCTCGTGGGAATCACGTGGGAATCACGTGTCAATCACGTGGTAATTAGGTTGGAATCACGAGGGAATCACATGTCAATCACGTGGGAATTAGGTTGGAATCACGTGTAAATCACGTGGCAATCACGAGGGAGTCACATGTCAATCACGTGGGAATTAGGTTGGAATCAAGTGTCAATCACGTGGGAATCACGAGGGAGTCACATGGGAATACCGTGGGAATCACGTGTAAATCACGTGGGAATCATGTGTCAATCACATGGGACTCACGTGGGAATCACGTGTCAATCACGTGGGAATCACTTGGGATTCACGTGTCAATCACGTGGGAATTAGGTTGGAATCACGTGTCAATCACGTGGGAATCACGAGGGAGTCACGTGGGAATCCCTTGGGAATCACGTGTCAATCGCGTGGGAATCACGTGGGAATGTGTCAATCACGTGGGAATCACGTGGGAATCACGTGTCAAACACGTGGGAATTAGGTGGGAATCACGTGTCAATCACGTGGGAATCACGAGGGAATCACGTGGGAATCCCGTTGGAATCACGTGCCAATCACGTGGGAGTCACGTGAGAATCAGGTGGGAATCACGTGTCAAACACGTGGGAATTAGGTGGGAATCACGTGTCAATCACGTGGGAATCACGAGGGAGTCACGTGTGAATCCCGTGGGAATCACGTGTCAATCACGTGGGAATCACGTGGGAATGTGTCAATTACCTGGGAATCACGTGGAAATCGCGTGTCAATCACGTGGGAATAAGGTGGGAATCACGTGTCAATCACGTGGGAATCACGTGGGAATCACTTGTCAAACACAGGGTAATTAGGTGGGAATCACGTGTCATTCACGTGGAAATCACGAGGGAGTCACGTGGGAATCCCGTGGGAATCACGTGTCAATCACGTGGGAATCACGTGGGAATGTGTCAATCAAGTGGGAATCACGTGGGAATCATGTGTCAATCACATGGGACTCACGTGGGAATCACGTGTCAATCACGTGGCAATCACGACGTGATCACGTGTCAATCACGTGGGAATCACGTGGGAATCAAGTGCCATTCACATGGGAATCACGTGAAAATCACGTATCAATCACGTGGTAATCACGTGGAAATCACGTGGGAATCAGGTGTTAATCACGTGGGAATCACGGGGGAGTCACGTGTCAATCACGTGGGAATCACGTGGGAATCACGTGTCAATCACGTGGGAATTAGGTGGGAATCACGTGTCAATCACGTGGGAATTAGGTGGGAATCACGTGTCAATCACGTGGGAATTAGGTGGGAATCACGTGTCAATCACGGGGGAAAAACGTGGGAATGTGTCAATCACGTGGGAATCACGTCGCAATCATGTGTCAATCACATGGGACTCACGTGGGAATCACGTGTCAAACACTTGGGAATTAGGTGGGAATCACGTGTCAATCACGTGGGAATCACGAGGGATTCACGTGGGAATCCCGTGGGAATCACGTGTCAATCACGTGGGAATCACGTGGGAATGTGTCAATCACGTAGGAAACACGTGGGAATCATGTGTCAATCACATGGGATTCACGTGGGAATCACGTGGGAATCCCATGGGAATCACGTTTCAATCACGTGGGAATCACGTGTCAATCACGTGGGAATTAGGTGGGAATCACGTGTCAATCACGTGGGAATCACGAGGGAGTCACGTGGGAATCCCGTGGGAATCACGTGTCAATCACGTGGGTAAAACGTGGGAATCACGTGTCAATCACGTGGGAATTATGTGGGAATCACGTGTCAATCACGTGGGAATCACGTGTCAATGACATGAGAATCACGTGAGAATCACGTGGGAATCACGAGGGAATCACGTGGGAATCACGTGTAAATGACGTGGGAATCATGTGTCAATCACGTGTGAATCACGTGGGAATCACGTGTCAATCACGTGGGAATTAGGTGGGAATCACGTGTCAATCACGAGGGAAACACGAGGGAGTCACCTGGGAATCCCGTGGTAATCACGTGTCAATCACGTGGGAATCACGTGGGAATCACGTGTCAATCACGTGGGAATCACGTGGGAATCACGTGTCAATCACGTGGGAATTAGGTGGGAATCACGTGTCAATCATGTGGGACTCACGAGGGAGTCACATGGGAATCCCGTGGGAATCACCTGTCAATCACGTGGGAATCACGTGTCAATCACATTGGAATCACGTGAGAATCACGTGGGAATCACGTGGGAATCACGTGTAAATCACGTGGGAATCATGTTTTAATCACATGGGACTCACGTGGGATCACGTGTCAATCACGTGGGAATCACGTGGGAATGTATCAATCACGTGGGAATCATGTGGGAATCACTTGTCATTTACGTGGGAATCATGTGTCAATCACATGGAACTCACGTGGGAATCACGTGGCAATCAGGTGGCAATCACGAGGGAATTACGTGTCAATCACGTGGGAATCACGTGGGAATAACATGTCAATCACGTGGGAATCACGTGGGAATCACGTGTCAATCACGTGGGAATTAGGTGGGAATCACGTGTCAATCACGAGGGAAACACGAGGGAGTCACCTTGGAATCCCGTGGGAATCACGTGTCAATCACGTGGGAATCACTTGGGAATGTGTCAATCACGTGGGAATCAGGTGGGAATCACGTGTCAACCACTTGTTAATTAGGTGGGAATCACGTGTCAATCACGTGGGAATCACGAGGGAGTCACGTGGGAATCCCGTGGGAATCACGTGTCAATCACGTGGGAATCACGTGGGAATGTGTCAATTACGTGGGAATCACGTGGGAATCACGTGTCAATCACGTGGGAATAAGGTGGGAATCAAGTGTCAATCACGTGGGAATCACGAGCGAGTCACGTTGGAATCCCGTGGGAGTCACCTGTCAATCACGTGGGAATCACGTGTCAATCACAGGGGAATCACGTGAGAATCACGTGGGAATCACGGGGTAATCACGTGTAAATCACGTGGGAATCACGAGGGAGTCACGTGGGAATCTCGTGGGAGTCACGTGTCAATCACGTGGGAATCACGTGGGAATGTGTCAATCACGTGGGAATCACGTGGGAATCACGTGGCAATCACGTGGGAATTAGGTGGAAATCACGTATCAATCACGTGGGAATCACGAGGGAGTCACGTTGGAATCCCGTGGGAGTCACCTGTCAATCACGTGGGAATGACGTGTCAATCACAGGGGAATCACGTGAGAATCACGTGGGAATCATGTGTCAATCACATGGGACTCACGTGGGAATCACGTGTCAGTCACGTGGCAATCACGAGGGAATCACGTGTCAATCACGTGGGAATCACGTGGGAATCACGTGTCAATCTCGTGGGAATCACGTGGGAATCACGTGTCAATCACGTGGTAATTAGGTTGGAATCACGAGGGAATCACATGTCAATCACGTGGGAATTAGGTTGGAATCACGTGTAAATCACGTGGCAATCACGAGGGAGTCACATGTCAATCACGTGGGAATTAGGTTGGAATCAAGTGTCAATCACGTGGGAATCACGAGGGAGTCACATGGGAATACCGTGGGAATCACGTGTAAATCACGTGGGAATCATGTGTCAATCACATGGGACTCACGTGGGAATCACGTGTCAATCACGTGGGAATCACTTGGGATTCACGTGTCAATCACGTGGGAATTAGGTTGGAATCACGTGTCAATCACGTGGGAATCACGAGGGAGTCACGTGGGAATCCCTTGGGAATCACGTGTCAATCACGTGGGAATCAGGTGGGAATGTGTCAATCACGTGGGAATCACGTGGGAATCACGTGTCAAACACGTGGGAATTAGGTGGGAATCACGTGTCAATCACGTGGGAATCACGAGGGAATCACGTGGGAATCCCGTGGGAATCACGTGCCAATCACGTGGGAGTCACGTGAGAATCAGGTGGCAATCACGTGTCAAACACGTGGGAATTAGGTGGGAATCACGTGTCAATCACGTGGGAATCACGAGGGAGTCACGTGTGAATCCGTGGTAATCACGTGTCAATCACGTGGGAATCACGTGGGAATGTGTCAATTACCTGGGAATCACGTGGAAATCGCGTGTCAATCACGTGGCAATAAGGTGGGAATCACGTGTCAATCACGTGGGAATCACGTGGGAATCACTTGTCAAACACAGGGTAATTAGGTGGGAATCACGTGTCATTCACGTGGAAATCACGAGGGAGTCACGTGGGAATCCCGTGGGAATCACGTGTCAATCACGTGGGAATCACGTGGGAATGTGTCAATCAAGTGGGAATCACGTGGGAATCATGTGTCAATCACATGGGACTCACGTGGGAATCACGTGTCAATCACGTGGCAATCACGACGTGATCACGTGTCAATCACGTGGGAATCACGTGGGAATCACGTGTCAATCACGTGGGAATCACGTGGGAATCACGTGTCAATCACGTGGGAATTAGGTGGGAATCACGTGTCAACCACGAGGGAAACACGAGGGAGTCACCTGGGAATCCCGTGGTAATCACGTGTCAATCACGTGGGAATCACGTGGGAATCACGTGTCAATCAGGTGGGAATCACATGGGAATCACTTGTGATTCACGTGGGAATCAAGGGGGAATCACGTTTTAATCACGTGGGGATAACGTGTTAATCACGTGGGAATCACGTGGGAACCACGTGTCAATCATGTGGGAATCACGGGGGAATCACGTGTCAATCACGTGGGAATCACGTGGGAACCACGTGTCAATCATGTGGGAATCACGGGGGAATCACGTGTCAATCACGTGGGAATCACGTGGGAATCACGTGTCAATCACGTGGGAATCAAGGGGGAATCACGTTTTAATCACGTGGGGATAACGTGTTAGTCACGTGGGAATCACGTGGGAACCACGTGTCAATCATGTGGGAATCACGGGGGAATCACGTGTCAATCACGTGGGAATCACGTGGGAGTCACTTGAGAATCACGTGGGAATCACTTGTCAATCACGTGAGAATCACGTTGGAATCACGTGTCAATGACGAGGAAATCATGTGAGAATCAAGTGGGAATCACTTGACAATCACGTGGTAATCACGTGGAAATCACGTGGGTATCAGGTGTTAATCACGTGGGAATCACGGGGGAGTCACGTGTCAATCACGTGGGAATCACGTGGGAATCACGTGTCAATCACGTGGGAATTAGGTGGGAATCACGTGTCAATCATGTGGGAATTAGGTGGGAATCACGTGTCAATCACGTGGGAATTAGGTGGGAATCACGTGTCAATCACGTGGGAATCACGACGGAGTCACGTGGGAATCCCGAGGGAATCACGTGTCAATCACGGGGGAAAAACGTGGGAATGTGTCAATCACGTGGGAATCACGTCGCATTCATGTGTCAATCACATGGGGCTCACGTGGGAATCACGTGTCAAACACGTGGGAATTAGGTGGGGATCACGTGTCAATCACGTGGGAATCACGAGGGATTCACGTGGGAATCCCGTGGGAATCACGTGTCAATCACGTGGGAATCACGTGGGAATGTGTGAATCACGTGGGAAACACGTGGGAATCATGTGTCAATCACATGGGACTCACGTGGGAATCACGTGTCAATCACGTGGGAATCACATGGGAATCACGTGTCAAGCACGTGGGAATTAGGTGGGAATCACGTGTCAATCACGTGGGAATCACGAGGGAGTCACCTGGGAATCCCGTGGAAATCAACTGTCAATCACGTGGGAATCACGTGTCAATCACATGGGAATCACATGAGAATCACGTGGGAATCACGTGGGATTCACGGGTAAATCACGTGGGAATCATGTGTCAATCACATTGGACTCACGTGGGAATCACGTGTCAATCACGTGGGAATCACGTGGGAATGTGTCAATCACGTGGGAATCATGTGGGAATCACTTGTCATTTACGTGGGAGTCACGTGGGAATGACGTGGGAATCACGTGTCAATCACGTGTGAATTAGGTTGGAATCACGTGTCAATCACGTGGGAATCACGAGGGTGTCACGTTGGATTCCCGTGGGAATCACGTGTCAATCACGTGGGAATCACGTGGGAATGTGTCAATCACGTGGGAATCACGTGGGAATCAGGTGTCAATCACGTGCGAATCACGGGACAATCACGTGGGAATCCCTTGGGAATCACGTGTCAATCACGTGGGAATCACGTGGGAATCACGTGTCAATCAGGTGGGAATCACGTGGGAATCACGTGTGATTCACGTGGGAATCAAGGGGGAATCACGTTTTAATCACGTGGGGATAACGTGTCAATCACGTGGGAATCATGAGGGAACCACATGTCAATCATGTGGGAATCACGGGGGAATCACGTGTCAATCACGTGGGAATCACGTGGGAGTCACTTGAGAATCACGTGGGAATCACTTGTCAATCACGTGAGAATCACGTTGGAATCACGTTTCAATCACGAGGAAATCATGTGAGAATCACGTGGGAATCACTTGTCAATCACGTGGTAATCACGTGGGAATCAAGTGCCATTCACATGGGAATCACGTGAAAATCACGTGTCAATCACGTGGTAATCACGTGGAAATCACGTGGGAATCAGGTGTCAATCACGTGGGAATCAGGTGTTAATCACGTGGGAATCACGGGGGAGTCACGTGTCAATCACGTGGGAATCACGTGGGAATCACGTGTCAATCACGTGGGAATTAGTTGGGAATCACGTGTCAATCACGTGGGAATTAGGTGGGAATCACGTGTCAATCACGTGGGAATTAGGTGGGAATCACGTGTCAATCACGGGGGAAAAACGTGGGAATGTGTCAATCACGTGGGAATCACGTCGCAATCATGTGTCAATCACATGGGACTCACGTGGGAATCACGTGTCAAACACTTGGGAATTAGGTGGGAATCACGTGTCAATCACGTGGGAATCACGAGGGATTCACGTGGGAATCCCGTGGGAATCACGTGTCAATCACGTGGGAATCACGTGGGAATGTGTCAATCACGTGGGAAACACGTGGGAATCATGTGTCAATCACATGGGATTCACGTGGGAATCACGTGGGAATCCCATGGGAATCACGTGTCAATCACGTGGAAATCACGTGTCAATCACGTGGGAATTAGGTGGGAATCACGTGTCAATCACGTGGGAATCACGAGGGAGTCACGTGGGAATCCCGTGGGAATCACGTGTCAATCACGGGGGAATCACGTGGGAATGTGTCAATCACGTGGGTAAAACGTGGGAATCACGTGTCAATCACGTGGGAATTATGTGGGAATCACGTGTCAATCACGTGGGAATCACGTGTCAATGACATGAGAATCACGTGAGAATCACGTGGGAATCACGAGGGAATCACGTTGGAATCACGTGTAAATCACGTGGGAATCATGTGTCAATCAAATGGACTCACGTGGGATCACGTGTCTAACATGTGGGAATTAGGTGGGAATCACGTGTCAATCACGTGGGAATCACGAGGGAGTCACTTTGGAATCCCGTGGGAATCACGTGTCAATCACGTGGGAATCACGAGGGAATGTGTCAATCACGTGGGAATCACGTGGGAATCACGTGTCAATCACGTGGGAAACAGGTGGGAATCACGTGTCAATCACGTGGGAATCACGAGGGAGTCATGTGGGAATCCCGTGGGACTCAGGTGTCAATCACGTAGGAATTAGGTGGGAATCACTTGTCAATTACGTAGGAAACATGAGGGAGGCACGTGGGAAGCCCGTGGGAATCAGGTGACCATCACGTGGCAATCACGTGGGAATGTGTCAATCACGTGGTAATCACGTGGGAATCACGTGTCAAACACGTGGGAATTAGGTGGGAATCACGTGTCACTCACGTGGGAATCACAAGGGAGTCACGTGGGAATCCCGTGGGAATCACGTGTCAATCACGTGGGAATCACGAGGGAATGTGTCAATCACGTGGGAATCACGTGTCAATCACGTGGGAGATAGGTGGGAATCACGTGTCAATCACGTGGGAATCACGAGGGAGTCACGTGGGAATCCCGTGGGAATCACGTGTCAATCACGTGGGAATCACATGTCAATCACGTGGGAATTAGCTGGGAATCACGTGTCAATCACGTGGGAATCACGAGGGAGTCACCTGGGAATCCCGTGGAAATCACCTGTCAATCACGTGGGAATCACGTGTCAATCACATGGGAATCACGTGAGAATCACGTGGGAATCACATGGGAATCACGTGTAAATCACGTGGGAATCATGTGTCAATCACATTGGACTCACGTGGGAATCACGTGTCAATCACGTGGGAATCACGTGGGAATGTGTCAATCACGTGGGAATCATGTGGGAATCAATTGTCATTTACGTGGGAATCACGTGGGAATGACGTGGGAATCACGTGTCAATCACGTGGGAATTAGGTTGGAATCACGTGTCAATCACGTGGGAATCACGAGGGTGTCACGTTGGATTCCCGTGGGAATCACGTGTCAATCACGTGGGAATCACGTGGGAATGTGTCAATCACGTGGGAATCATGTGGGAATCAGGTGTCAATCACGTGCGAATCACGGGTCAATCACGTGGGAATCCCTTGGGAATCACGTGTCAATCACGTGGGAATCACGTGGGAATCACGTGTCAATCAGGTGGGAATCACGTGGGAATCACGTGTGATTCACGTGGGAATCAAGGGGGAATCACGTTTTAATCACGTGGGGATAACGTGTCAATCACGTGGGAATCACGTGGGAACCACGTGTCAATCATGTGGGAATCACGGGGGAATCACGTGTCAATCACGTGGGAATCACGTGGGAACCACGTGTCAATCACGTGGGAATCACGGGGGAATCACGTGTCAATCACGTGAGAATCACGTTGGAATCACGTGTCAATCACGAGGAAATCATGTGAGAATCACGTGGGAATCACTTGTCAATCACGTTGGAATCACGTGGGAATCAAGTGCCATTCACGTGGGAATCACGTGGAAATCACGTGTCAATCACATGGTAATCACGTGGAAATCACGTGGGAATCAGCTGTTAATCACGTGGGAATCACGTGGGAGTCACGTGTCAATCACGTGGGAATTAGGTGGGAATCACGTGTCAATCACGTGGGAATTAGGTGGGAATCACGTGTCAATCACGTGGGAATTAGGTGGGAATCACGTGTCAATCACGTGGGAATCACGACGGAGTCACGTGGGAATCCCGTGGGAATCACGTGCGAATCAAGTGTCAATCACGAGGAATCACGTGGGAATCACGTGGGAATCACGTGTCAATCACGTGGGAATCACGTGGGAATCACGTGTTAATCACGTGGGAATCACGAGGGAGTCACGTGGGAATCCCGTGGGAATCACGTGTCAATCACGTGGGAATCACGTGGGAATGTGTCAATCACGTCGGAATCACATGGGAATCACTTGTCAATCACGTGGGAATTAGGTGGGAATCACGTGTCAATCACGTGATAATCACGAGGGAGTCACGTGGGAATCCCGTGGGAATCACCTGTGAATCACGGGGGAATCAGGTGGGAATGTGTCAATCACGTCGGAATCACATGGGAATCACTTGTCAATCACGTGGGAATTAGGTGGGAATCACGTGTCAATCACGTGATAATCACGAGGGAGTCACGTGGGAATCCCGTGGGAATCACGTGTCAATCACGTGGGAATCACGTGGGAATCACGTGTCAATCACGTGGGAATTAGGTGGGAATACTTGTCAATCCCGTGGGAATCACAAGTGAGTCACGTACAAATCCCGTGGGAATCACATGTCAATCACGTGGGAATCACGTGGGAATGTGTCAATCACGTGCGAATCACGTGGGAATCACGTGTCAATCATGTGGGAATCATGAGGGAGTCACGTGGGAATCCCGTGGGAATCACGTGTCAATCACGTGGTAATCACGTGGGATTCATGTGGGAATCACGTGTCAACAACGTGGGAATCACGTGGAAAACACGTAGGAATCACGTGTCAATCACGTGGGAATAAGGTGGGAATCACGTGTCAATCACATGGGAATCACGAGGGAGTCACGTGGGAATCCCGTGGGAATCACGTGTCAATCACGTGGGAATCACGTGGGAATGTTTCAATCACGTGGGAATCACGTGGGAATCACGTGTCAATCACGTGGGAATCACGAGGGAGTCACGTGAGAATCCCGTGGGAATCACGTGTAAATCACGTGGGAATCACGTGGGAATGTGTCAATGACGTGGGAATCACGTGGAAAACACGTAGCAATCACGTGTCAATCACGTGGGAATAAGGTGGGAATCACGTGTCAATCACATGGGAATCACGAGGGAGTCACGTGGGAATCCCGTGATAATCACGTGTCAATCCCGTTGGAATCACGTGGGAATGTGTCAATCACGTGGGAATCACGTGGGAATTACGTGTCAATCACGTGGGAATCACGAGGGAGTCACGTGGGAATCCCGTGGGAATCACGTGTCAATCACGTGGTAATCACGTGGGAATGTGTCAATCACGTGGGAATCACGTGGGAATCACGTGTCAATCACGTGGGAATCACGTGTCAATCACATGGGAATCACGTGAGAATCACGTGGGAATCACGTGGTAATCAAGTGTAAATCACGTGGGAATCATGTGTCAGTCACATTGGACTCACGTGGGAATCATGTGGGAATCACGTGGGAATCACGTGTAAATCACGTGGGAATCATGTGTCAATCACATTGGACTCACGTGGGAATCACGTGGGAATCATGTGTTAATCACATGGGACTCACGTGGGAATCACGTGTCATTCACGTGGCAATCACGAGGGAATCACAGGTCAATCACGTGGGAATCACGTGGGAATCACGTGTCAATCACGTGGGAATCACGTGGGAATCACGTGTCAATCACGTGGGAATTAGGTGGGAATCACGTGTAAATCACGTGGGAATCACGAGGGAGTCACGTGGGAGTCCCGTGGGAATCATGTGTCAATCACGGGGGAATCACATGGGAATGCGTCAATCATGTGGGAATCACGTGGGAATCACGTGTCAATCACGTGCGAATTAGGTGGGAATCACGTGTCAATCACGTGGGAATCACGAGGGAGTCACCTGGGATTCCCTTGGGAATCACCTGTCAATCACTTGGGAATCACGAGTCAATCACATGTGAATCACGTGAGAATCACGTGGGAATCACGTGGGAATCACGAGGGAGTCACGTGGGAATCAGGTGTGAATCACGTGTCAAACACGTTGGAATTAGGTGGGAATCACGTGTCAATCACGTGGGAATCACGAGGGAGTCACATGGGAATCCCGTGGGAATCACGTGTCAATCACGTGGGAATCATGTGGGAATGTGTCAATTACGTGGGAATCACGTGGGAATGTGTCAATCACGTGGGAATCAGGTGTGAATCACGTGTCAATCACCTGGGGATATGGTGGGAATCACTTGTCAATCACGTGGGAATCACGAGGGAGTCACGTGGGAATCCCGTGGGAATCACGTGTCAATCATGTGGTAATCACGTGGGTATGTGTCATTCACATGGGAATCACGTGTCAATCACGTGGGAATTAGGTGGGAATCACGTGTCAATCACGTGGGAATCACGTGTCAATCACATGGGAATCACGTGGGAATCACTTGGGAATGACGTGTAAATCACGTGGGAATCATGTGTCAATCACATGGGACTCACGTGTGAATCACGTGAGAATCATGTGTCAATCACATGAGACTCACGTGGGAATCATGTGTCAATCACGTGGCAATCACGAGGGAATCACGTGTCAATCACAAGGGAATCACGTGGGAATCACGTGTCAATCACGTGGGAAACACGAGGGAGTCACGTGGGAATCCCTTGGGAATCACGTGTCAATCAAGGGGGAATCACGTGTGAATGTGTCAATCACGTGGGAATCACATGGGAATTACGTGTCAATCACGTGGGAATTAGGTGGGAATCACGTGTCAATCACGTGGGTGTCACGAGGGAGTCACGTGGGAATCCCTTGGGAATCACGTGTCAATCAAGGGGGAATCACGTGTGAATGTGTCAATCACGTGGGAATCACGTGGGAATCACGTGTCAATCACGTGGGAATTAGGTGGGAATCACGTGTCAGTCACGTGGGAATCACGAGGGAGTCACGTGGGAATCCCGTGGGAATCACTTGTCAATCACGTGGGAATCACGTGGGAATCACGTGTCAATCACGTGGGAATCACGAGGGAGTCACGTGTAAATCACGTGGGAATCATGTGTCAATCACATGGGACTCACGTGGGAATCACGTGTCAATCACGTGGGAATCACGTGGAAATCACGTGTCAATCACGTGGGAATTAGGTGGGAATCAGGTGTCAATCACGTGGGAATCACGAGGGAGTCACGTGGGAATCCCGTGGGAATCACTTGTCAATCACGTGGGAATCACGTGGGAATCACCTGTCAATCACATGGGAATCACGTGGGAATCACGTGGGAATCACGTGTCAATCACGTGGGAATCACGTGGGAATCAACTGTCAATCACATGGGAATCACGTGGGAAGCACGTGGGAATCACGTGTAAATCACGTGGAAATCACGTGGGAATCACGTGTCAATCACATGGGAATGACGAGGGAATCACGTGTCAATCACGTGCGAATCAGGTGGGAATCACGTGTCAATCACGTGGGAATCACGTGTCAATCACGTGGGAATCACGTGGGAATCACCTGTCAATCACATGGGAATCACGTGGGAATCACGTGGGAATCACGTGTCAATCACGTGGGAATCACGTGGGAATCACCTGTCAATCACATGGGAATCACGTGGGAATCACGTGTCAATCACGTGGGACTCACGTGGGAATCACGTGTCAATCACGTGGGAATGACGAGGGAATCACGTGTCAATCACGTGCGAATCAGGTGGGAATCACGTGTCAATCACGTGGGAATCACGTGTCAATCACGTGGGAATCACGTGGGAATCACCTGTCAATCACATGGGAATCACGTGGGAAGCATGTGGGAATCACGTGTCAATCACGTGGGAATTAGTTGGGAATCACGTGTCAATCACGTTGGAATCACTTGAGAATCACGTGGGAATCACGAGGGAATCACGTGTCAATCACGTGGGAATTAGGTTGGAATCACGTGTCAATCACGTGGCAATCACGAGGGAGTCACATGTCAATCACGTGGGAACTAGGTTGGAATCACGTGTCAATCACGTGGGAATCACGAGGGAGTCACGTGGGAATCCCGTGGGAATCACGTGTCAATCACGTGGGAATCACGTGGGAATGTGTCAATCACGTGGGATCCACATGGGAATCACGTGTCAAATACGTGGGAATTAGGTGGGTGTCACGTGGGAATCCCGTGGGTATCACGTGTCAATCACGTGGGGATCACGAGGGAGTCACGTGGGAATCCCATGGGAATCACATGTCAATCACGTGGGAATCACGTGGGAATGTGTCAATCACGTGGGAATCACGTGACAATCACGTGTCAATCACGTGGGAATCACAAGGGAGTCACGTGGGAATCCCGAGGGAATCACAAGGGAGTCACGTGGGAATCCCGTGGGAATCACGTGTCAATCACGTGGTAATCACGTGGGAATGTGTCAATCACCTGGGACTCACGTGGGAATCACGTGTCAAACACGTGGGAATTAGGTGGGAATCACGTGTCAGTCACGTGGGAATCACGAGGGAGTCACGTGGGAATCCCGTGGGAATCACGTGTCAATCAAGGGTGAAAAACGTGGGAATGTGTCAATCACGTGGGAATCACGTGTCAATCCCGTGGGAATCACGTGCGAATCAAGTGTCAATCACGAGGAACCATGTGGGAATCACGTGGGAATCACGTGTCAATCACGGGGGAATCACGTGTTAATCACGTGGAAATCCCATGGAAATCACGTGTCAATCACGTGGGAATCACGTGTCAATCACGTGGGAATTAGGTGGGAATCACGTGTCAATCACGTGGGAGTCACGAGGGAGTCACGTGGGAATCCCTTGGGAATCACGTGTCAATCAAGGGGGAAAAACGTGGGAATGTGTCAATCACGTGGGAATCACGTGGGAATCACGTGTCAATCACGTGGGAATTAGGTGGGAATCACGTGTCAATCACGTGGGAATCACGAGGGAGTCACATGGGAATCCCGTGGGAATCACCTGTCAATCACGTGGGAATCACGTGTCAATCACATGGGAATCACGTGAGAATCACGTGGGAATCACGTGGGAATCACGTGTAAATCACATGGGAATCATGTGTCAATCACATGGGACTCACATGGGAATCACGTGTCAATCACGTGGGAATCACGTGGGAATGTGTCAACCACGTGGGAATCATGTGGGAATCACTTGTCATTTACGGGGGAATCACGTGGGAATGACGTGGGAATCACGTGTCAATCACGTGGAAATCATGAGGGAGTCACGTGGGAATCCCGTGTGAATCACGTGTCAATCACGTGGGAATCACGTGGGAATGTGTCAACCACGTGGGAATCATGTGGGAATCACTTGTCATTTACGGGGGAATCACGTGGGAATGACGTGGGAATCACGTGTCAATCACGTGGGAATCACGTTGGAATCACGTGGGAATCCCGTGTGAATCACGTGTCAATCACGTGGGAATCACGTGGGAATGTGTCAATCACGTGGGAATCATGTGGGAATCACGTGAGAATCATGTGTCAATCACATGGGACTCACGTGGGAATCATGTGTCAATCACGTGGCAATCATGAGGGAATCAAGTGTCAATCACGTGGGAATCACGTGGGAATCACGTGTCAATCCCGTGGGAATCACGTGCAAATCAAGTGTCAATCACGAGGAACCATGTGGGAATCACGTGGGAATCACGTGTCAATCACTTGGGAATTAGGTGGGAATACTTGTCAATCAGGTGCGAATCACGACGGAGTCACGTGGGAATCCTGTGGGAATCACCTGTCAATCACGTGGGAATCACGTGTCAATCACATGGGAATCACGTGAGAATCACGTGGGAATCACGTGAGAATCACGTGGGAATCATGTGTCAATCACATGGGACTCACGTGGGAATCACGTGAGAATCATGTGTCAATCACATGGGACTCACATGGGAATCATGTGTCAATCACGTGGCAATGACGAGGGAATCACGTGTCAATCACGTGGGAATCACGTGGGAATCACGTGTCAATCACGTGGGAATCACGTGGGAATCACGTGTCAATCACGTGGGAATTAGGTGGGAATCACGTGTCAATCACGTGGGAATCATGAGGGAGTCACGTGGGAATCCCGTGGGAATCACGTGTCAATCACGTGGGAATCACAAGTGAGTCACGTAGAAATCCCGTGGGAATCACGTGGGAATGTGTCAATCACGTGCGAATCACGTGGGAATCACGTGTCAATAACGTGAGAATCATGAGGGAGTCACGTGGGAATCCCGTGGGTATCACGTGTCAATCACGTGGGAATCACGTGGGAATGTGTCAATCACGTGGGAATCAGGTGTGAATCACGTGTCAAACACGTTGGAATTAGGTGGGAATCACGTGTCAATCACGTGGGAATCACGAGGGAGTCACGTGGGAATCCCGTGGGAATCACGTGTCAATCACGTGGGAATCATGTGGGAATGTGTCAATTACGTGGGAATCACGTGGGAATCACGTGTCAATCACGTGGGGATAGGGTGGGAATCACTTGTCAATCACGTGGGAATCACGAGGGAGTCACGTGGGAATCCCGTGGGAATCACGTGTCAATCATGTGGTAATCACGTGGGTATGTGTCAATCACATGGGAATCACGTGTCAATCACGTGGGAATTAGGTGGGAATCACGTGTCAATCACGTGGGAATCACGTGTCAATCACATGTCAATCACGTGGGAATCACGTGGGAATCACGTGTCAATCACGTGGGAATCACGAGGGAGTCACGTGTAAATCACGTGGGAATCATGTGTCAATCACATGGGACTCACGTGGGAATCACGTGTCAATCACGTGGGAATCACGTGGGAATCACGTGTTAATCACGTGGGAATTAGGTGGGAATCACGTGTAAATCACGTGGGAATCACGAGGGAGTCACGTGGGAATCCCGTGGGAATCACTTGTCAATCACGTGGGAATCACGTGGGAATCACCTGTCAATCACATGGGAATCACGTGGGAATCACGTGTCAATCACGTGGGAATCACGTGGGAATCAAATGTCAATCACATGGGAATCACGTGGGAAGCACGTGTGAATCACGTGTAAATCACGTGGAAATCACGTGGGAATCACGTGTCAGTCACGTGGGAATGACGAGAGAATCACGTGTCAATCACGTGCGAATCAGGTGGGAATCTCGTGTCAATCACGTGGGAATCACGTGTCAATCACGTGGGAACCACGTGGGAATCACCTGTCAATCACATGGGAATCACGTGGGAATCACGTGGGAATCACGTGTCAATCACGTGGGAATCCAGTGGAAATCACCTGTCAATCACATGGGAATCACGTGGGAATCACGTGTCAATCACGTGGGACTCACGTGGGAATCACGTGTCAATCACGTGGGAATGACGAGGGAATCACGTGTCAATCACGTGCGAATCAGGTGGGAATCACGTGTCAATCACGTGGGAATCACGTGTCAATCACGTGGGAATCACGTGGGAATCACCTGTCAATCACATGGGAATCACGTGGGAAGCACGTGGGAATCACGTGTCAATCACGTGGGAATTAGTTGGGAATCACGTGTCAATCACGTTGGAATCACTTGAGAATCACGTGGGAATCACGAGGGAATCACGTGTCAATCACGTGGGAATTAGGTTGGAATCACGTGTCAATCACGTGGCAATGACGAGGGAGTCACATGTCAATCACGTGGGAACTAGGTTGGAATCACGTGTCAATCACGTGGGAATCACGAGGGAGTCACGTGGGAATCCCGTGGGAATCACGTGTCAATCACGTGGGAATCACGTGGGAATGTGTCAATCACGTGGGAACCACATGGGAATCACGTGTCAAACACGTGGAATTAGGTGGGTGTCACGTGGGAATCCCGTGGGTATCACGTGTCAATCACGTGGGGATCACGAGGGAGTCACGTGGGAATCCCGTGGGAATCACGTGTCAATCACGTGGGAATCACGTGGGAATGTGTCAATCACGTGGGAATCACGTGGCAATCACGTGTCAATCACGTGGGAATCACAAGGGAGTCACGTGGGAATCCCGTGGGAATCACGTGTCAATCACGTGGTAATCACGTGGGAATGTGTCAATCACATGGGACTCACGTGGGAATCACGTGTCAAACACGTGGGAATTAGGTGGGAATCACGTGTCAATCACGTGGGAATCACGAGGGAGTCACGTGAGAATCCCGTGGGAATCACGTGTCAATCAAGGGGGAAAAACGTGGGAATGTGTCAATCACGTGGGAATCACGTGTCAATCCCGTGGGAATCACGTGCGAATCAAGTGTCAATCACGAGGAACCATGTGGGAATCACGTGGGAATCACGTGTCAATCACGGGGGAATCACGTGTTAATCACGTGGAAATCCCGTGGAAATCACGTGTCAATCACGTGGGAATCACGTGTCAATCTCGTGGGAATTAGGTGGGAATCACGTGTCAATCACGTGGGAGTCACGAGGGAGTCACGTGGGAATCCCTTGGGAATCACGTGTCAATCAAGGGGGAAAAACGTGGGAATGTGTCAATCACGTGGGAATCACGTGGGAATCACGTGTCAATCACGTGGGAATTAGGTGGGAATCACGTGTCAATCACGTGGGAATCACGAGGGAGACACGTGGGAATCCCGTGGGAATCACCTGTCAATCACGTGGGAATCACGTGTCAATCACATGGGAATCACGTGAGAATCACGTGGGAATCACGTGGGAATCACGTGTAAATCACGTGGGAATCATGTGTCAATCACATGGGACTCACATGGGAATCACGTGTCAATCACGTGGGAATCACGTGGGAATGTGTCAACCACGTGGGAATCATGTGGGAATCACTTGTCATTTACTGGGGAATCACGTGGGAATGACGTGGGAATCACGTGTCAATCACGTGGAAATCATGAGGGAGTCACGTGGGAATCCCGTGTGAATCACGTGTCAATCACGTGGGAATCACGTGGGAATGTGTCAATCACGTGGGAATCATGTGGGAATCACGTGAGAATCATGTGTCAATCACATGGGACTCACGTGGAAATCATGTGTCAATCACGTGGCAATCATGAGGGAATCACGTGTCAATCACGTGGGAATCACGTGGGAATCACGTGTCAATCCCGTGGGAATCACGTGCGAATCAAGTGTCAATCACGAGGAACCATGTGGGAATCACGTGGGAATCACGTGTCAATCACGGGGGAATCACGTGTTAACCACGTGGAAATCCCGTGGAAATCACGTGTCAATCACGTGGGAATCACGTGAGAATGTGTCAATCACGTGGGAATCACGTGTCAATCACTTGGGAATTAGGTGGGAATACTTGTCAATCAGGTGGGAATCACGACGGAGTCACGTGGGAATCCTGTGGGAATCACCTGTCAATCACGTGGGAATCACGTGTCAATCACATGGGAATCACGTGAGAATCACGTGGGAATCACGTGAGAATCACGTGGGAATCATGTGTCAATCACATGGGACTCACGTGGGAATCACGTGAGAATCATGTGTCAATCACATGGGACTCACATGGGAATCATGTGTCAATCACGTGGCAATCACGAGGGAATCACGTGTCAATCACGTGGGAATCACGTGGGAATCACGTGTCAATCACGTGGGAATCACGTGGGAATCACGTGTCAATCACGTGGGAATTAGGTGGGAATCACGTGTCAATCACGTGGGAGTCACGAGGGAGTCACGTGGGAATCCCTTGGGAATCACGGGTCAATCAAGGGGGAATCACGATGCAATGTGTCAATCACGTGGGAGTCACGTGGGGATCACGTGTCAATCACGTGGAAATTAGGTGGGAATCACGTGTCAATCACGTGGGAATCACGAGGGAGTCACGTGGGAATCCCGTGGGAATCACCTGTCAATCACGTGGAAATCACGTGTCAATCACATGGGAATCACGTGAGAATCACGTGGGAATCACGTGGGAATCACTTGTAAATCACGTGGGAATCATGTGTCAATCACATGGGACTCACGTGGGAATCACGTGTCAATCACGTGGGAATCACGTGGGAATGTGTTAATCACGTGGGAATCATGTGGGAATCACTTGTCATTTACGTGGGAATCACGTGGGTATGACGTGGGAATCACGTGTCAATCACGTGGAAATCACGAGGGAGTCACGTGGGAATCCCGTGTGAATCAGGTGTCAATCACGTGGGAATCACGTGGAAATGTGTCAATCACGTGGGAATCATGTGGGAATCACTTGTCATTTACGTGGGTATCACGGGGGAATGATGTGGGAATCACGTGTCAATCACGTGAAAATCACGTGGGAATAACCTGTCAATCACATGGGAATCACGGGGGAAGCACGTGGGAATCACGTGTAAATCACGTGGAAATCACCTGGGAATCATGTGTCAATCACGTGGGACTCACGTGGGAATCAGGTGTCAATCACATGGAAATCACGAGGGAATCACGTGTCAATCACGTGCGAATCAGGTGGGAATCACGTGTCAATCACGTGGGAATCACGTGTCAATCACGTGGGAATTACGAGGGAATCACCTGTAAATCACGTGGGAATTACGGGGGAATCACGTGTCAATCACGTGGGAATCACGAGGGAATCACCTGTCAATCACGTTGGAATCACGTGAGAATCACGTGGGATTCACGAGGGAATCACGTGTCAATCACGTGGGAATTAGATTGGAGTCACGTGTCAATCACGTGGCAATCACGAGGGAGTAACATGTCAATCACGTGGGAATTAGGTTGGAATCATGTGTCAATCACGTGGGAAACACGAGGGAGTCACGTGGGAATCCCGTGGGAATCACGTGTAAATCACGTGGGAATCATGTGTCAATCACATGGTACTCACGTGGGAATCACGTGTCAATCACGTGAATATCACGTGGAAATCACGTGTCAATCACGTGGAAATTAGGTTGGAATCACGTGTCAATCACGTGGGAATCACGAGGGAGTCACGTGTCAAACACGTGGGAATTAGGTGGGAATCACTTGTCAAACACGTGGGAATCATGAGGGAGTCACGTGGGAATCCCGTGGGAATCACGTGTCAATCATGTGGTAATCACGTGGGTATGTGTCAATCACATGGGAATCACGTGTGAATCACGTGGGAATTAGGTGGGAATCACGTGTCAATCACGTGGGAATCACGTGTCAATCACATGGGAATCACGTGGGAATCACTTGGGAATGACGTGTAAATCACGTGGGAATCATGTGTCAATCACATGGGACTCACGTGTGAATCACGTGAGAATCATGTGTCAATCACATGGGACTCACGTGGGAATCATGTGTCAATCACGTGGCAAATACGAGGGAATCACGTGTCAATCACGTGGGAATCATGTGAGAATCACGTGTCCATCACGTGGGAATCACGAGGGAGTCACGTGGGAATCCCTTGGGAATCACGTGTCAATCAAGGGGGAATCACGTGTGAATGTGTCAATCACGTGGGAATCACATGGGAATTACGTGTAAATCACGTGGGAATCACCTGGGAATCACGTGTCAATCACGTGGGAATCACGTGGGAATCACGTGTCAATCACGTGGGAATCACGAGGGAGTCAGGTGGGAATCCCGTGGGAATCACTTGTCAATCACGTGGGAATCACGTGTAAATCACATGGGAATCACGTGGGAATCACGTGGGAATCACGTGTCAATCACGTGGGAATCACGTGGGAATCACCTGTCAATCACATGGGAATCACGTGGGAAGCACGTGGGAATCACGTGTCAATCACGTGGGAATTAGTTGGGAATCACGTGTCAATCACGTTGGAATCACTTGAGAATCACGTGGGAATCACGAGGGAATCACGTGTCAATCACGTGGGAATTAGGTTGGAATCACGTGTCAATCACGTGGCAATCACGAGGAAGTCACATGTCAATCACGTGGGAACTAGGTTGGAATCACGTGTCAATAACGTGGGAATCACGAGGGAGTCACGTGGGAATCCCGTGGGAATCACGTGTCAATCACGTGGGAATCACGTGGGAATGTGTCAATCACGTGGGAACCACATGGGAATCACGTGTCAAACACGTGGGAATTAGGTGGGTGTCACGTGGGAATCCCGTGGGATCACGTGTCAATCACGTGGGAATCACGTGGGAATGTGTCAATCACGTGGGAATCACGTGGCAATCACGTGTCAATCACGTGGGAATCACAAGGGAGTCACGTGGGAATCCCGTGGGAATCACGTGTCAATCACGTGGTAATCACGTGGGAATGTGTCAATCACATGGGACTCACGTGGCAATCACGTGTCAAACACGTGGGAATTAGGTGGGAATCACGTGTCAATCACGTGGGAATCACGAGGGAGTCACGTGGGAATCCCGTGGGAATCACGTGTAAATCACGTGGGAATCATGTGTCAATAACATGGGACTCACGTGGGAATCACGTGGTAATCACGTGTCGATATCGTGAGAACCACGTGGGAATCACGTGGGAATCACGTGTCAATCACGTGGGAATCACGAGGGAATCACGTGTCAATTACGTGGGAATCACATGGGAATCACGTGTCAATCACGTGGGAATCACGAGTGAATCACGTGTCAATCACGTGGGAATCACGAGGGAGTCACGTGGTAATCCCGTGGGAATCACGTGTCAATCACGTGGGAATCACGTGGGAATGTGTCAATCAAATGGGACTCACGTGGCAATCACGTGTCAAACACGTGGGAATTAGGTGGGAATCACGTGTCAATCACGTGGGAATCACGAGGGAGTCACGTGGGAATCCCGTGGGAATCACGTGTAAATCACGTGGGAATCATGTGTCAATAACATGGGACTCACGTGGGAATCACGTGTCAATCACGTGGGAATCACGAGTGAATCACGTGTCAATCACGTGGGAATCACGTGGGAATCACGTGTCAATCACGTGGGAATCACGTGGGAATCACGTGACAATCACGTGGGTATCACGAGGGATTCACGTGGGAATCCCGTGGGAATCACGTGTCAATCACGTGGTAATCACGTGTAAATGTGTCAATCACATGGGACTCACGTGGGAATCACGTGTCAAACACGTGGGAATTAGTTGGGAATCACGTGTCAATCACGTGGGAATCACGTGGGAATCACGTGTCGATATCGTGAGAATCACGTGGGAATCACATGGGAATCACGTGTCAATCACGTGGTAATCACGAGGGAATCACGTGTCAATTACGTGGGAATGACATGGGAATCACGTGTCAATCACGTGGGAATAACGAGGGAATCACGAGTCAATCACGTGGGAATCACGGGAGAGTCAAGTTCGAATCACGTGGTAATTACGTTGGAATCATGTGGGAATCACGTGTCAATCCCGTGGGAATCACGTGCGAATCAAGTGTCAATCACGAGGAATCACGTGGGAATCCCGTGGGAATCACGTGTCAATCACGTGGGAATCACGTGGGAATGTGTCAATCACGTGGGAATCACGTGTCAATCACATGGGAATTAGGTGGGAATACTTGTCAATCACGTGGGAATCACGTGTCAATCACATGGGAATCACGTGAGAATCACGTGGGAATCACGTGGGAATCACGTGGGAATCATGTGTCAATCACACGGGACTCACGTGGGAATCACGTGAGAATCATGTGTCAATCACATGGGACTCACGGGGAATCATGTGTTAATCACGTGGCAATCACGAGGGAATCACGTGTCAATCATGTGGGAATCACGTGGGAATCACGTGTCAATCACGTGAGAATCACGTGGGAATCACGTGTCAATCACGTGGGAATTAGGTGGGAATCACGTGTCAATCACGTGGGAGTCACGAGGGAGTCACGTGGGAATCCCTTGGGAATCACGTGTCAATCAAGGGGGAAAAACGTGGGAATGTGTCAATCACGTGGGAATCACGTGGGAATCACGTGTCAATCACGTGGGAATTAGGTGGGAATCACGTGTCAATCACGTGGGAATCACGAGGGAGTCACGTGGGAATCCCGTGGGAATCACCTGTCAATCACGTGGGAATCACGTGTCAATCACATGGGAATCACGTGAGAATCACGTGGGAATCACGTGGGAATCACGTGTAAATCACGTGGGAATCATGTGTCAATCACATGGGACTCACATGGGAATCACGTGTCAATCACGTGGGAATCACGTGGGAATGTGTCAATCACGTGGGAATCATGTGGGAACAACTTGTCATTTACGGGGGAATCACGTGGGAATGACGTGGGAATCACGTGTCAATCACGTGGAAATCATGAGGGAGTCACGTGGGAATCCCGTGTGAATCACGTGGGAATCATGTGGGAATCACGTGAGAATCATGTGTCAATCACATGGGACTCACGTGGGAATCATGTGTCAATCACGTGGCAATCACGAGGGAATCACGTGTCAATCACGTGGGAATCACGTGGGAATCACGTGTCAATCCCGTGGGAATCACGTGCGAATCAAGTGTCAATCACGAGGAACCATGTGGGAATCACGTGGGAATCACGTGTCAGTCACAGGGGAATCACGTGTTAATCACGTGGAAATCACGTGTCAATCACGTGGGAATCACGTGGGAATGTGTCAATCACGTGGGAATCAGTGTCAATCACTTGGGAATTAGGTGGGAATACTTGTCAATCAGGTGGGAATCACGACGGAGTCACGTGGGAATCCTGTGGGAATCACCTGTCAATCACGTGGGAATCACGTGTCAATCACATGGGAATCACGTGAGAATCACGTGGGAATCACGTGAGAATCACGTGGGAATCATGTGTCAATCACATGGGACTCACGTGGGAATCACGTGAGAATCATGTATCAATCACATGGGACTCACATGGGAATCATGTGTCAATCACGTGGCAATCACGAGGGAATCACGTGTCAATCACGTGGGAATCACGTGTGAATCACGTGTCAATCACGTGGGAATCACGTGGGAATCACGTGTCAATCACGTGGGAATTAGGTGGGAATCACGTGTCAATCACTTGGGAGTCACGAGGGAGTCACGTGGGAATCCCTTGGGAATCACGAGTCAATCAAGGGGGAATCACGAGGCAATGTGTCAATCACGTGGGAATCACGTGGGGATCACGTGTCAATCAGTTGGGAATCACGAGGGAGTCACGTGGGAATCCCGTGGGAATCACCTGTCAATCACGTGGGAATCACGTGTCAATCACATGGGAATCACGTGAGAATCACGTGGGAATCACGTGGGAATCACTTGTAAATCACGTGGGAATCATGTGTCAATCACATGGGACTCACGTGGGAATCACGTGTCAATCACGTGGGAATCACATGGGAATGTGTTAATCACGTGGGAATCATGTGGGAATCACTTGTCATTTACGTGGGAATCATGTGGGTATGACGTGGGAATCACGTGTCAATCACGTGGAAATCACGAGGGAGTCACGTGGGAATCCCGTGTGAATCACGTGTCAATCACGTGGGAATCACGTGGGAATGTGTCAATCACGTGGGAATCATGTGGGAATCACTTGTCATTTACGTGGGTATCATGGGGGAATGATGCGGGAATCACGTGTCAATCACGTGAAAATCACGTAGGAATAACCTGTCAATCACATGGGAATCACGGGGGAAGCACGTGGGAATCACGTGTAAATCACGTGGAAATCACGTGGGAATCATGTGTCAATCACGTGGGACCTACGTGGGAATCAGGTGTCAATCACATGGAAATCACGAGGGAATCACGTGTCAATCACGTGCGAATCAGGTGGGAATCAAGTGTCAATCACGTGGGAATCACGTGTCAATCACGTGGGAATCACGAGGGAATCACCTGTAAATCACGTGGGAATTACGGGGGAATCACGTGTCAATCACGTGGGAATCACGAGAGAATCACGTGTCAATCACGTTGGAATCACGTGAGAATCACGTGGGAATCACGAGGGAATCACGTGTCAATCACGTGGGAATTAGGTTGGAGTCACGTGTCAATCACGTGGCAATCACGAGGGAGTAACATGTCAATCACGTGGGAATTAGGTTGGAATCATGTGTCAATCACGTGGGAATCACGAGGGAGTCACGTGGGAATCCCGTGGGAATCACGTGTAAATCACGTGGGAATCATGTGTCAATCACATGGGACTCACGTGGGAATCACGTGTCAATCACGTGAATATCACGTGGAAATCACGTGTCAATCACGTGGAAATTAGGTTGGAATCACGTGTCAATCACGTGGGAATCACGAGGGAGTCACGTGGGAATCCCGTGGGAATCACGTGTCAATTATGTGGGAATAACGTGGGAATGTGTCAATCACGTGGGAATCACGTGGGAATCACATGTCAAACACGTGGGAATTAGGTGGGAATCACGTGTCAATCACGTGGGAATCACGAGGGAATCATGAGGGAATCCCGTGGGAATCATGTGCCAATCACGTGGGAATTACGTGGGAATGTGTCAATCACGTGAGAATCACGTGGGAATCACGTGTCAATCACGTGGGAATTAGGTGGGAATCACGTGTCAATCACGTGGGAATCACGTGGGAATCACGAGGGAGTCACGTGGGAATCCCGTGGGAATCACGTGTCAATCCCGTTGGAATCACGTGGGAATGTGTCAATCACGTGGGAATCACGTGGGAATTACGTGTCAATCACGTGGGAATCACGAGGGAGTCACGTGGGAATCCCGTGGGAATCACGTGTCAATCACGTGGTAATCACGTGGGAATGTGTCAATCACGAGGGAGTCACGTGGGAATCCCGTGGGAATCACGTGTCAATCACGTGGTAATCACGTGGGAATGTGTCAATCACGTGGGAATCACGTGGTAATCACGTGTAAATCACGTGGGAATCATGTGTCAGTCACATTGGACTCACGTGGGAATCATGTGGGAATCACGTGGGAATCACGTGTAAATCACGTGGGAATCATGTGTCAATCACATGGGACTCACGTGGGAATCACGTGTCATTCACGTGGCAATCACGAGGGAATCACATGTCAATCACGTGGGAATCCCGTGGGAATCACGTGTCAATCACGTGGGAATCACGTGGGAATCACGTGTCAATCACGTGGGAATTAGGTGGGAATCACGTGTAAATCACGTGGGAATCACGAGGGAGTCACGTGGGAGTCCCGTGGGAATCATGTGTCAATCACGGGGTAATCACATGGGAATGCGTCAATCATGTGGGAATCACGTGGGAATCACGTGTCCATCACGTGCGAATTAGGTGGGAATCACGTGTCAATCACGTGGGAATCACGAGGGAGTCACCTGGGATTCCCTTGGGAATCACCTGTCAATCACTTGGGAATCACGAGTCAATCACATGTGAATCACGTGAGAATCACGTGGGAATCACGTGGGAATCACGTGTAAATCACGTGGGAATCATGTGTCAATCACATGGGACTCACGTGGGAATCACGAGGGAGTCACGTTTGAATCCCGTGGGAATCACGTGTCAATCACGTGGTAATCACGTGGGAATGTGTCAATCATGTGGGAATTACGTGGCAATCACGTGTCAATCACGTGGTAATCACGAGGGAGTCACGTGGGAATCCCGTGGGAATCACGTGTCAATCACGTGGTAATCACGTGGGAATGTGTCAATCACGTGGGAATCACGTGGGAATCACGTGTCAATCACGTGGGAATTAGGCGGAAATCACGTGTCAGTCACGTAGGAATCACGTGAGAATCACGTGGGAATCACGAGGGAATCACGTGTCAATCACATGGGAATTAGGTTGGAATCATGTGTCAATCACGTGGCAATCACGAGGGAGTCACATGTCAATCACGTGGGAATTAGGTTGGAATCAAGTGTCAATCACGTGAGAATCACGAGGGAGTCACGTGGGAATACCGTGGGAATCACGTGTAAATCACGTGGGAATCATGTGTCAATCACATGGGACTCACGAGGGAATCACGTGGGAATCACGTGTCGATATCGTAAGAATCACGTGGGAATCACGTGTCAATCACGTGGGTATCACATGGGAATGACGTGTCAATCACGTGGGAATCACGAGGGAATCACGTGTCAATCACGTGGGAATCACGTGAGAGTCAAGTTCGAATCACGTGGTAATTACGTTGGAATCATGTGGGAATCACGTCTCAATCCCGTGGGAATCACGTGCGAATCAAGTGTCAATCACGAGGAATCACGTGGGAATCACGTGGGAATCACGTGTCAATCACGTGGGAATCACGTGGGAATCACGTGTTAATCACGTGGGAATCACGAGGGAGTCACGTGGGAATCCCGTGGGAATCACGTGTCAATCACGTGGGAATCACGTGGGAATGTGTCAATCACGTCGGAATCACATGTGAATCACTTGTCATTCACGTGGGAATTAGGTGGGAATCATGTGTCAATCACGTGATAATCACGAGGGAGTCACGTGGGAATCCCGTGGGAATCACCTGTGAATCACGTGGGAATCAGGTGGGAATGTGTCAGTCACGTGGGAATCCCGTGGGAATCACGTGTCAATCACGTGGGAATTAGGTGGGAATCACGTGTCAATCACGTGGGAATCACGAGGGAGTCACGGGGGAATCCCTTGGGAATCACGTGTCAATCACGTGGGAAAAAAGGGGAAATCACGTTTTAATCACGTGGGAATCACGTGTCAATCACGTGGGAATTATGTGGAAATCTCGAGGGAATCACGTGGGAATGACGTGTCAATCAGGTGGGAATCACGTGGAAATCAGGTGTCAATCACTTGGAAATCAAGGGGAATCACGTTTTAATCATGTGGGAATCACGTGTCAAACACGTGGGAATTAGGTGGGAATCACGTGTCAATCACGTGTTAATCACGAGGGAGTCACGTGGGAATCCCGTGTGAATCAGGTGACAATCACGTGGGAATCACATGGGAATGTGTCAATTACGTGGGAATCACGTGGGAATCACGTGTCAATCTCGTGGGAATTAGGTGGGAATCACGTGTCAATCACGTGTGAATCACGAGGGAGTCACGTAGAAATCCCGTGTGAATCACGTGTCAATCACGTGGGAATCACGTGGGAAGGTGTCAAACACGTGGGAATCACGTGGGAATCACGTGTTAATCACGTGGGAATCACGAGGGAGTCACGTGGGAATCCCGTGTGAATCACGTGTCAATCACGTGGGAATCACGAGAGAATGTGTCAATCACGTGGGAATCAGGTGGGAATCACGTGTCAAACACGTGGGAATTAGGTGGGAATCACGTTTCCGTCTCGTGGGAATCACAAGTGAGTCACGTAGAAATCCCGTGGGAATCACGTGTCAATCACGTGGGAATGACGTGGGAATGTTTCAATCACGTGCGAATCACGTGGGAATCACGTGTCAATCACGTGGGAATCATGAGGGAGTCACGTGGGAATCCCGTGGGAATCACGTGTCAATCACGTGGGAATCATGTGGGAATGTGTCAATCACGTGAGAATCACGTGGGAATCACTTGTCAATTACGTGGGAATTAGGTGGGAATCACGTGTCAATCACGTGGGAATCACAAGTGAGTCACGTAGAAATCCCGTGGGAATCACGTGTCAATCACGTGGGAATCACGTGGGAATGTGTCAATCACGTGCGAATCACGTGGGAATCACGTGTCAATCACGTGGGAATCATGAGGGAGTCATGTGGGAATCCCGTGGGAATCACGTGTCAATCACGTGGGAATCACGTGGGAATGTGTCAATCACGTGGGATTCAGGTGGGAATCACGTGTCAAACACGTGGGAATTAGGTGGGAATCACGTGTCAATCACGTGGGAATCACAAGTGAGTCACGTAGAAATCCCGGGGGAATCACGTGTCAATCACGTGGGAATCACGTGGGAATGTGTCAATCACGTGCGAATCACGTGGGAATCACGTGTCAATCACGTGGGAATCATGAGGGAGTCACGTGGGAATCCCGTGGGAATCACGTGTCAATCACGTGGGAATCACGTGGGAATGTGTCAATCACGTGCGAATCACGTGGGAATCACGTGTCATTCACGTGGGAATCATGAGGGAGTCACGTGGGAATCCCGTGGGAATCACGTGTCAATCACGTGGGAATCACAAGTGAGTCACGTAGAAATCCCGTGGGAATCACGTGTCAATCACGTGGGAATCACGTGGGAATGTGTCAATCACGTGCGAATCACGTGGGAATCACGTGTCAATCACGTGGGAATCATGAGGGAGTCACGTGGGAATCCCGTGGGTATCACGTGTCAATCACGTGGGAATCACGTGGGAATGTGTCAATCACGTGGGAATCATGTGTGAATCACGTGTCAAACACGTTGGAATTAGGTGGGAATCACGTGTCAATCACGTGGGAATCACGAGGGAGTCACATGGGAATCCCGTGGGAATCACGTGTCAATCACGTGGGAATCATGTGGGAATGTGTCAATTACGTGGGAATCACGTGGGAATGTGTCAATCACGTGGGAATCAGGTGTGAATCACGTGTCAATCACGTGGGGATATGGTGGGAATCACTTGTCAATCACGTGGGAATCACGAGGGAGTCACGTGGGAATCCCGTGGGAATCACGTGTCAATCATGTGGTAATCACGTGGGTATGTGTCATTCACATGTGAATCACGTGTCAATCACGTGGGAATTAGGTGGGAATCACGTGTCAATCACGTGGGAATCACGTGTCAATCACATGGGAATCACGTGGGAATCACTTGGGAATGACGTGTAAATCACGTGGGAATCATGTGTCAATCACATGGGACTCACGTGTGAATCACATGAGAATCATGTGTCAATCACATGGGACTCACGTGGGAATCATGTGTCAATCACGTGGCAATCATGAGGGAATCACGTGTCAATCACATGGGAATCACGTGGGAATCACGTGTCAATCACGTGGGAAACACGAGGGAGTCACGTGGGAATCCCTTGGGAATCACGTGTCAATCAAGGGGGAATCACGTGTGAATGTGTCAATCACGTGGGAATCACGTGGGAATCACGTGTCAATCACGTGGGAATTAGGTGGGAAACACGTGTCAGTCACGTGGGAATCACGAGGGAGTCACGTGGAATCCCGTGGGAATCACTTGTCAATCACGTGGGAATCACGTGGGAATCACGTGTCAATCACGTGGGAATCACGAGGGAGTCACGTGTAAATCACGTGGGAATCATGTGTCAATCACATGGGACTCACGTTGGAATCACGTGTCAATCACGTGGGAATCACGTGGGAATCACGTGTCAATCACGTGGGAATTAGGTGGGAATCAGGTGTCAATCACGTGGGAATCACGAGGGAGTCACGTGGGAATCCCGTGGGAATCACTTGTCAATCACGTGGGAATCACGTGGGGATCACCTGTCAATCACATGGGAATCACGTGGGAATCACGTGGGAATCACGTGTCAATCACGTGGGAATCACGTGGGAATCACCTGTCAATCACATGGGAATCACGTGGGAAGCACGTGGGAATCACGTGTAAATCACGTGAAAATCACGTGGGAATCACGTGTCAATCACGTGGGAATGACGAGGGAATCACGTGTCAATCACGTGCGAATCAGGTGGGAATCACGTGTCAATCACGTGGGAATCACGTGTCAATCACGTGGGAATCACGTGGGAATCACCTCTCAATCACATGGGAATCACTTGGGAATCACGTGGGAATCACGTGTCAATCACGTGGGAATCACGTGGGAATCACGTGTCAATCACGTGGGAATTAGGTGGGAATCACGTGTAAATCACGTGGGAATCACGAGGGAGTCACGTGGGAGTCCCGTGGGAATCATGTGTCAATCACGGGGGAATCACATGGGAATGCGTCAATCATGTGGGAATCACGTGGGAATCACGTGTCAATCACGTGCGAATTAGGTGGGAATCACGTGTCAATCACGTGGGAATCACGAGGGAGTCACCTGGGATTCCCTTGGGAATCACCTGTCAATCACTTGGGAATCACGAGTCAATCACATGGGAATCACGTGGGAATCACGTGTGAATCACGTGGGAATCATGTGTCAATCACATGGGACTCACGTGGGAATCACGAGGGAGTCACGTTTGAATCCCGTGGGAATCACGTGTCAATCACGTGGTAATCACGTGGGAATGTGTCAATCATGTGGGAATTACGTGGCAATCACGTGTCAATCACGTGGTTATCACGAGGGAGTCACGTGGGAATCCCGTGGGAATCACGTGTCAATCACGTGGTAATCACGTGGGAATGTGTCAATCACGTGGGAATCACGTGGGAATCACGTGTCAATCACGTGGGAATTAGGCGGAAATCACGTGTCAATCACGTAGGAATCACGTGAGAATCACGTGGGAATCACGAGGGAATCACGTGTCAATCACGTGGGAATTAGGTTGGAATCACGTGTCAATCACGTGGCAATCACGAGGGAGTCACATGTCAATCACGTGGGAATTAGGTTGGAATCAAGTGTCAATCAAGTGGGAATCACGAGGTAGTCACGTGGGAATACCGTGGGAATCACGTGTAAATCACGTGGGAATCATGTGTCAATCACATGGGACTCACGTGGGAATCACGTGGGAATCACATGTCGATATCGTGAGAATCACGTGGGAATCACGTGGGAATGACGTGTCAATCACGTGGGAATCACGAGGGAATCACGTGTCAATCACGTGGGAATTAGGTTGGAATCACGTGTCAATCACGTGGCAATCACGCGGGAGTCACATGTCAATCACGTGGGAATTAGGTTGGAATCAAGTGTCAATCACGTGGGAATCACGAGGGAGTCACGTGGGAATACCGTGGGAATCACGTGTAAATCACGTGGGAATCATGTGTCAATCACATGGGACTCACGTGGGAATCACGTGGGAATCACGTGTCGATATCGTGAGAATCACGTGGGAATCACATGGGAATGACGTGTCAATCACGTGGGAATCACTAGGGAATCACGTGTCAATTACGTGGGAATCACGTGAGAGTCAAGTTCGAATCACGTGGTAATTACGTTGGAATCATGTGGGAATCACGTGTCAATCCCGTGGGAATCACGTGCGAATCAAGTGTCAATCACGAGGAATCACGTGGGAATCACGTGGGAATCACGTGTCAATCACGTGGGAATCACGTGGGAATCACGTGTTAATCACGTGGGAATCACGAGGGAGTCACGTGGGAATCCCGTGGGAATCACCTGTGAATCACGTGGGAATCAGGTGGGAATGTGTCAGTCACGTGGGAATCACGTGAGAATCACGTGGGAATCACGTGGGAATCACGTGGGAATCATGTGTCAATCACATGGGACTCATGTGGGAATCCTGTGTCAATCACGTGGCAATCACGAGGGAATCACGTGTCAATCACGTGGGAATCACGTGGGAATCACGTGTCAATCACGTGGGAATCCCGTGGGAATCACGTGTCAATCACGTGGGAATCACGTGGGAATCACGTGTTAATCACGTGGGAATCACGAGGGAGTCACGTGGGAATCCCGTGGGAATCACGTGTCAATCACGTGGGAATCACGTGGGAATGTGTCAATCACATGGGAATCTCGTGGGAATCACGTGTCAGTCACGTGGGAATTAGGTGGGAATCACGTATCAATCACTTGGGAATCACGAGAGAGTCACGTGGGAATCGTGTGGGAATCACCTGTCAATCACGTGGGAATCACGTGTCAATCACACGGAACCTCGTGAGAATCACGTGGGAATCACGTGGGAATCACGTGTAAATCACGTGGGAATCATGTGTTAATCACATGGGACTCACGTGGGAATAACGTGGGAATCATGTGTCAATCACATGGGACTCACGTGGGAATCACGTGTCAATCACGTGGCAATCACGAGGGAATCACGTGTCAATCACGTGGGAATCACGTGGGAATCACGTGTCAATCACGTGGGAATCACGTGTCAATCACTTGGAAAATAGGTGGGAATCACATGTCAATCACGTGGGAATCACGAGGGAGTCACGTGGGAATCCCTTGGGAATCACGTGTCAATCAAGGGGGAATCACGTGGTAATGTGTCAATCACGTGGGAATCACGTGTAAATCACGTGGGAATCATGTGTTAATCACATGGGACTCACGTGGGAATAACGTGGGAATCATGTGTCAATCACATGGGACTCACGTGGGAATCACGTGTCAATCACGTGGCAATCACGAGGGAATCACGTGTCAATCACGTGGGAATCACGTGGGAATCACGTGTCAATCACGTGGGAATCACGTGTCAATCACTTGGAAAATAGGTGGGAATCACATGTCAATCACGTGGGAATCACGAGGGAGTCACGTGGGAATCCCTTGGGAATCACGTGTCAATCAAGGGGGAATCACGTGGGAATGTGTCAATCACGTGGGAATCACGTGTCAATCACGTGGGAATTAGGTTGGAATCACATGTCAATCACGTGGGAATCACGTGTCAATCACATGGGAATCACGTGAGAATCACGTGGGAATCACGTGGGAATTACGAGGGAATGTGTCAATCACATGGCAATCACGTGGGAATCACGTGGGAATCACGTGGGAATCACGTGTCAATCAAGTGGGAATCACGTGTCAATCACGTGGGAATCACCTGGGAATCACGTTCAAATCACGTGGGAAACATGTGGGAATCACGTGGGAATAATGTGTCAATCACGTGGAAATCACATGGGAATCATGTGTCAATCACGTGGGAATCACGAGGGTCTCATGTGGGAATCACGTGGGAATCACCGGACAATCACGTGGGAATCACGTGTCAATCACATGGGAATCACGTGAGAATCACGTGGGAATCACGGGGGAATCACGTGTAAATCACGTGGGAATCACGTGGGAATCATGTGTCAATCACATGAGTCTCACGTGGGAATCACGTGGGCATCACGTGTCAATCACGTGGGAATCACGAGGGAATCACGTGTCAATTACGTGGTAATCACATGGGAATCACGTGTCAATCACGTGGGAATCACAAGGTAATCACGTGTCAATCACGTGGGAATCACGTGAGAGTCAAGTTCGAATCACGTGGTAATTAGGTTGGAATCATGTGGGAATCACCTGTCAATCCCGTGGGAATAACGTGCGAATCAAGTGTCAATCACGAGGAATCACGTGGGAATCACGTGGGAATCACGTGTCAATCACGTGGGAATCACGTGGGAATCACGTGGGAATGACTTGTCAATCAGGTGGGAATCATGTGGGAATCAGGTGTCAATCACATGGGACTCACGTGGGAATCACGTGTCAATCACGTGGGACCCACGAGGGAGTCATGTGGCAATCCCGTGGGAATCACCTGTCAATCACGTGGGAATCACGTGTCAATCACATGGGAATCACGTGAGAATCACGAGGGAATCACGTGGGAAGCACGTGCAAGTCACGTGGGAATCATGTGTCAATCACATGGGACTCACGTGGGAATCACGAGGGAATCATGTGTCAATCACATGGGACTCACGTGGGAATCATGTGTCAATCACGTGGCAATCACGATGGAATCACGTGTCAATCACGTGGGAATTAGGTGGGAATCACGTGTCAATCACGTGGGAATCACGTGTCAATCACGTGTCAATCACATGGGACTCACGTGGGAATCACGTGTCAATCACGTGGCAATCACGAGGGAATCACGTGTCAATCACGTGGGAATCACATGGGAATCACGTGGGAATCACGTGGGAATCACGTGTCAATCACGTGGGAATTACGTGGGAATCACGGTCAATCACGGGGGAATCACGAGGGAGTCACGAGGCAATCCCGTGGGAATCACGTGTCAATCACGTGGGAATCACGTGTCAATCACATGGGAATCACGTGAGAAACACGTGGGAATCACGTGGGAATCACGCGGGAATCACGTGTAAATCACGTGGGAATCATGTGTCAATCACATGGGACTCACGTGGGAATCACGTGTCAATCACGTGGGAATCACGTGGGAATATGTCAATCACGTGGGAATCATGTGGGAATCACGTGTCAAACACGTGGGAATTAGGTGGGAATCACGTGTCAGTCACGTGAAAATCACGAGGGAATCACGTGGGAATCCCGTGGGAATCACGTGTCAATCACGTTGGAATCACGTGGTAATGTGTCAATCACGTGGGAATCACGTGGGAATCACGTGTCAATCACGTGGGAATTAGGTGGGAATCACGTGTCAATCACGTGGGAATCACGAGGGAGTCACGTGGGAATCCCGTGGGAATCACGTGTCAATCACGTGGGAATCACGTGGGAAGGTGTCAACCACGTGGGAATCACGTGGGAATCACGTGTCAATCACGTGGGAATCACAAGTGAGTCACGTGGGAATCCCGTGGGAATCACGTGTCAATCACGTGGGAATCACGTGGGAATGTGTCAATCACATGGGAATCTCGTGGAATCACGTGTCAGTCACGTGGGAATTAGGTGGGAATCACGTATAAATCACTTGGGAATCACGAGGGAGTCACGTGGGAATCCTGTGGGAATCACCTGTCAATCACGTGGGAATCACGTGTCAATCACATGGAACCTCGTGAGAATCACGTGGGAATCACGTGGGAATCACGTGTAAATCACGTGGGACTCACGTGGGAATCACGTGTCAATCACGTGGCAATCACGAGGGAATCACGTGTCAATCACGAGGGAATCACGTGGGAATCACGTGTCAATCACGTGGGAATCACGTGTCAATCACTTGGAAAATAGGTGGGAATCACATGTCAATCACGTGGGATCCACGAGGGAGTCACGTGGGAATCCCTTGGGAATCACGTGTCAATCAAGGGGGAATCACGTGGGAATGTGTCAATCACGTGGGAATCACGTGTCAATCACGTGGGAATTAGGTTGGAATCACATGTCAATCACGTGGGAATCACGTGTCAATCACATGGTAATCACACGAGAATCACGTGGGAATCACGTGGGAATTACGTGGGAATGTGTCAAACACCTGGCAATCACGTGGGAATCACGTGGGAATCACGTGGGAATCACGTGTCAATCAAGTGGGAATCACGTGTCAATCACGTGGGTATCACGTGGGAATTACATGTCAATCACGTGGGAATCACCTGGGAATCACGTCGGAATCACGTGGGAAACATGTGGGAATCACGTGGGAATAATGTGTCAATCACGTGGAAATCACATGGGAATCATGTGTCAATCACGTGGGAATCACGAGGGTCTCATGTGGGAATCACGTGGGAATCACCGGACAATCACGTGGGAATCACGTGGATTCACGTGTCAATCACGTGGGAATCACGTGTGAGTCACGTGTCATTCACGTGGGAATCACGTGGGAATGACCTTGGAATCACCTGCCAATCACGTGGGAATCACGTGTCAATCACATGGGAATCACGTGAGAATCAGGTGGGAATCACGGGGGAATCACGTGTAAATCACGTGGGAATCACGTGGGAATCATGTGTCAATCACATGAGTCTCACGTGGGAATCACGTGGGAATCACGTGTCGATATCGTGAGAATCACGTGGGAATCACGTGGGCATCACGTGTCAATCAAGTGGGAATCACGAGGGAATCACGTGTCAATTACGTGGTAATCACATGGGAATCACGTGTCAATCACGTGGGAATCACAAGGTAATCACCTGTCAGTCACGTGGGAATCACGTGAGAGTCAAATTCGAATCACGTGTTAATTAGGTTGGAATCATGTGGGAATCACCTGTCAATCCCGTGGGAATCACGTGCGAATCAAGTGTCAATCACGAGGAATCACGTGGGAATCACGTGGGAATCACGTGTCAATCACGTGGGAATCACGTGGGAATCACGTGGGAATGACTTGTCAATCAGGTGGGAATCACGTGGAAATCAGGTGTCAATCACTTGGAAATCAAGGGGGATCACGTTTTAATCACGTGGGAATCACGTGTCAAACACGTGGGAATTAGGTGGGAATCACGTGTCAATCACGTGTTAATCACGAGGGAGTCACGTGGGAATCCCGTGGGAATCACGTGTCAATCTCGTGGGAATCACGTGGGAATGTGTCAATCACATGGGACTCACGTGGAAATCACGTGGGAATCATGTGTCATTCACATCGGACTCACGTGGGATTCACGTTTCAATTACGTGGCAATCACGAGGGAATCACGTATCAATCATGTGGGAATCACGTGGGAATGACGTGTCAATCACGTGGGAATCACGTGGGAATCACGTGTCAATCACGTGGGAATTAGGTGGGAATCACGGGTCAATCACGTGGGAATCACGAGGGTGTCACGTGGGAATCCCGTGGGAATCACGTGTCAATCACGTGGGAATTAGGTGGGAATCACGTGTCAATCACGTGGGAATCACGTGGGAATCACGTGTCAATCACGTGGCAATCACGAGGGAATCACGTGTCAATCACGTGGGAATCACGTGGGAATCACGTGGGAATCACGTGGGAATCACGTGTCAATCACGTGGGAATTACGTGGGAATCACGTGTCAATCACGGGGGAATCACGAGGGAGTCACGTGGCAATCCCGTGGGAATCACGTGTCAATCACGTGGGAATCACGTGTCAATCACATGGGAATCACGTGAGAAACACGTGGGAATCACGTGGGAATCACGTGGGAATCACGTGTAAATCACGTGGGAATCATGTGTCAATCACATGGGACTCACGTGGGAATGACGTGTGAATCACGTGGGAATCACGTGGGAATATGCCAATCACGTTGGAATCATGTGGGAATCACGTGTCAAACACGTGGGAATTAGGTGGGAATCACGTGTCAGTCACGTGAAAATCACGAGGGAATCACGTGGGAATCCCGTGGGAATCACGTGTCAATCACGTTGGAATCACGTGGTAATGTATCAATCACGTGGGAATCACGTGGGAATCACGTGTCAATCACGTGGGAATTAGGTGGGAATCACGTGTCAATCACGTGGGAATCACGAGGGAGTCACGTGGGAATCCCGTGGGAATCACGTGTCAATCACGTGGGAATCACGTGGGAAGGTGTCAACCACGTGGGAATCACGTGGGAATCACGTGTCAATCACGTGGGAATCACGAGTGAATCACGTGGGAATCCCGTGGGAATCACGTGTCAATCACGTGGGAATCACGTGGGAATGTGTCAATCACATGGGAATCTCGTGGAATCACGTGTCAGTCACGTGGGAATTAGGTGGGAATCACGTATAAATCACTTGGGAATCACGAGGGAGTCACGTGGGAATCCTGTGGGAATCACCTGTCAATCACGTGGGAATCACGTGTCAATCACATGGAACCTCGTGAGAATCACGTGGGAATCACGTGGGAATCACGTGTAAATCACGTGGGAATCATGTGTCAATCACATGGGACTCACGTGGGAATAACGTGGGAATCATGTGTCAATCACATGGGAATCACGTGTCAGTCACGTGGCAATCACGAGGGAATCACGTGTCAATCACGAGGGAATCACGTGGGAATCACGTGTCAATCACGTGGGAATCACGTGTCAATCACTTGGAAAATAGGTGGGAATCACATGTCAATCACGTGGGATCCACGAGGGAGTCACGTGGGAATCCCTTGGGAATCACGTGTCAATCAAGGGGGAATTAGGTTGGAATCACATGTCAATCACGTGGGAATCACGTGTCAATCACATGGGAATCACGTGAAAATCACGTGGGAATCACGTGGGAATTACGTGGGAATGTGTCAATCACATGGCAATCACGTGGGAATCACGTGGGAATCACGTGGGAATCACGTGTCAATCAAGTGGGAATCACGTGTCAATCACGTGGGTATCACGTGGGAATTACGTGTCAATCACGTGGGAATCACCTGGGAATCACGTCGGAATCACGTGGGAATAATGTGTCAATCACGTGGAAATCACATGGGAATCATGTGTCAATCACGTGGGAATCACGAGGGTCTCATGTGGGAATCACGTGGGAATCACCGGACAATCACGTGGGAATCACGTGGATTCACGTGTCAATCACGTGGGAATCACGTGTGAGTCACGTGTCATTCACGTGGGAATCACGTGGGAATGACCTTGGAATCACCTGCCAATCACGTGGGAATCACGTGTCAATCACATGGGAATCACGTGAGAATCAGGTGGGAATCACGGGGGAATCACGTGTAAATCACGTGGGAATCACGTGGGAATCATGTGTCAATCACATGAGTCTCACGTGGGAATCACGTGGGAATCACGTGTCGATATCGTGAGAATCACGTGGGAATCACGTGGGCATCACGTGTCAATCACGTGGGAATCACGAGGGAATCACGTGTCAATTACGTGGTAATCACATGGGAATCACGTGTCAATCACGTGGGAATCACAAGGTAATCACGTGTCAATCACGTGGGAATCACGTGAGAGTCAAATTCGAATCACGTGGTAATTAGGTTGGAATCATGTGGGAATCACCTGTCAATCCCGTGGGAATCACGTGCGAATCAAGTGTCAATCACTAGGAATCACGTGGGAATCACGTGGGAATCACGTGTCAATCACGTGGGAATCACGTGGGAATCACGTGGGAATGACTTGTCAATCAGGTGGGAATCACGTGGGAATCAGGTGTCAATCACTTGGAAATCAAGGGGAATCACGTTTTAATCACGTGGGAATCACGTGTCAAACACGTGGGAATTAGGTGGGAATCACGTGTCAATCTCGTGGGAATCACGTGGGAATGTGTCAATCACGTGGGAATCACATGGGAAGGTGTCAAACACGTGGGAATCACGTGGGAATCACGTGTTAATCACGTGGGAATCACGAGGGAGTCACGTGGGAATCCCGTGTGAGTCACGTGTCAATCACGTGGGAATCACGTGAGAATGTGTCAATAACGTGGGAATCACGTGGGAATCACGTGTCCATCACGTGGGAATTAGGTGGGAATCACGTGTCAATCACGTGGGAATCACGAGGGAGTCACGTGGGAATCCTGTGGGAATCACCTGTCAATCACGTGGGAATCACGTGTCAATCACATGGGAATCACGTGAGAATCATTGGGAATCACGTGGGAATCACGTGTAAATCACGTGGGAATCATGTGTCAATCACATGTGACTCACGTGGGAATCACGTGGGAATCATGTGTCAATCACATGGGACTCACGTGGGAATCACGTGTCAATCAAGGGGGAATCCATCGGGAATGTGTCAATCACGTGGCAATCACGTGGGAATCACGTGTCAATCACGTGGGAATTAGGTGGGAATCACGTGTCAATCACGTGATAATCACGAGGGAATCACGTGGGAATCCCGTGGGAATCACGAGCCAATCACGTGGGAATCACGTGGGAATGTGTCAATCACGTGAGAATCACGTGGGAATCACGTGTCAATTACGTGGGAATTAGGTGGGTATCACGTGTCAATCACGTGGGAATCACAAGTGAGTCACGTAGAAATCCCGTGGGAATCACGTGTCAATCACGTGGGAATCACGTGGTAATGTGTCAATCACGTGCGAATCACGTGGGAATCACGTGTCAATCACGTGGGAATCATGAGGGAGTCACGTGGGAATCCCGTGGGAATCACGTGTCAATCACATGGGAATCACGTGGGAATGTGTCAATCACGTGGGAATTAGGTGGAAATCACGTGTCAAACACGTGGGAATTAGGTGGGAATCACGTGTCAATCACGTGGGAATCACAAGTGAGTCACGTAGACATCCCTTGGGAATCACGTGTCAATCAGGTGGGATTCACGTGGGAATGTGTCAATCACGTGCGAATCACGTGGGAATCACGTGTCAATCACGTGGGAATCATGAGGGAGTCACGTGGGAATCCCGTGGGAATCACGTGTCAATCACGTGGGAATCACATGGGAATGTGTCAATCACGTGAGAATCACGTGGGAATCACGTGTCAATTACGTGGGAATTAGGTGGGAATCACGTGTCAATCACGTGGGAATCACAAGTGAGTCACGTAGAAATCCCGTGGGAATCACGTGTCAATCACGTGGGAATCACGTGGGAATGTGTCAATCACGTGCGAGTCACGTGGGAATCACGTGTCAATCACGTGGGAATCATGAGGGAGTCAGGTGGGAATCCCGTGGGAATCACGTGTCAATCACGTGGGAATCACGTGGGAATGTGTCAATCACGTGGGAATCAGGTGGAAATCACGTGTCAAACACGTGGGAATTAGGTGGGAATCACGTGTCAATCACGTGGGAATCACAAGTGAGTCACGTAGAAATCCCGTGGGAATCACATGTCAATCGCGTGGGAATCACATGGGAATGTGTCAATCACGTGCCAATCACGTGGGACTCACGTGTCAATCATGTGGAAATCATGAGGGAGTCATGTGGGAATCCCGTGGGAATCACGTGTCAATCACGTGGTAATCACGTTGGATTCATGTGGGAATCACGTGTCAACAACGTGGGAATCACGTGGAAAACACGTAGGAATCACGTGTCAATCACGTGGGAATAAGGTGGGAATCACGTGTCAATCACATGGGAATCACGAGGGAGTCACGTGGGAATCCCGTGGTAATCACGTGTCAATCACGTGGGAATCACGTGGGAATGTTTCAATCACGTGGGAATCACGTGGGAATCACGTGTCAATCACATGGGTATCACGAGGGAGTCACGTGAGAATCCCGTGGGAATCACGTGTCAATCACGTGGGAATCACGTGGGAATGTGTCAATGACGTGGGAATCACGTGGAAAAAACGTAGGAATCACGTGTCAATCACGTGGGAATAAGGTGGGAATCACGTGTCAATCACATGGGAATCACGAGGGAGTCACGTGGGAATCCCGTGGGAATCACGTGTCAATCACGTGGTAATCACGTGGGAATGTGTCAATCACGTGGGAATCACGTGGGAATCACGTGTCAATCACGTGGGAATCACGTGTCAATCACATGGGAATCACGTGAGAATCACGTGGGAATCACGTGGTAATCACGTGTAAATCACGTGGGAATCATGTGTCAATCACATTGGACTCACGTGGGAATCATGTGGGAATCACGTGGGAATCACGTGTAAATCACGTGGGAATCATGTGTCAATCACATTGGACTCACGTGGGAATCACGTGGGAATCATGTGTTAATCACATGGGACTCACGTGGGAATCACGTGTCATTCACGTGGCAATCACGAGGGAATCACATGTCAATCACCTGGGAATCACGTGGGAATCACTTGTCAATCACGTGGGAATCACGTGGGAATCACGTGTCAATCACGTGGGAATTAGGTGGGAATCACGTGTAAATCACGTGGTAATCACGAGGGAGTCACGTGGGAGTCCCGTGGGAATCATGTGTCAATCACGGGGGAATCACATGGGAATGCGTCAATCATGTGGGAATCACGTGGGAATCACGTGTCAATCACGTGCGAATTAGGTGGGAATCACGTGTCAATCACGTGGGAATCACGAGGGAGTCACCTGGGATTCCCTTGGGAATCACCTGTCAATCACTTGGGAATCACGAGTCAATCACATGGGAATCACGTGGGAATCACGTGTGAATCACGTGGGAATCATGTGTCAATCACATGGGACTCACGTGGGAATCACGAGGGAGTCACGTTTGAATCCCGTGGGAATCACGTGTCAATCACGTGGTAATCACGTGGGAATGTGTCAATCATGTGGGAATTACGTGGCAATCACGTGTCAATCACGTGGTTATCACGAGGGAGTCACGTGGGAATCCCGTGGGAATCACGTGTCAATCACGTGGTAATCACGTGGGAATGTGTCAATCACGTGGGAATCACGTGGGAATCACGTGTCAATCAATGGGAATTAGGCGGAAATCACGTGTCAATCACGTAGGAATCACGTGAGAATCACGTGGGAATCACGAGGGAATCACGTGTCAATCACGTGGGAATTAGGTTGGAATCACGTGTCAATCACGTGGCAATCACGAGGGAGTCACATGTCAATCACGTGGGAATTAGGTTGGAATCAAGTGTCAATCAAGTGGGAATCACGAGGTAGTCACGTGGGAATACCGTGGGAATCACGTGTAAATCACGTGGGAATCATGTGTCAATCACATGGGACTCACGTGGGAATCACGTGGGAATCACGTGTCGATATCGTGAGAATCACGTGGGAATCACGTGGGAATGACGTGTCAATCACGTGGGAATCACGAGGGAATCACGAGTCAATCACGTGGGAATTAGGTTGGAATCACGTGTCAATCACGTGGCAATCACGCGGGAGTCACATGTCAATCACGTGGGAATTAGGTTGGAATCAAGTGTCAATCACGTGGGAATCACGAGGGAGTCACGTGGGAATACCGTGGGAATCACGTGTAAATCACGTGGGAATCATGTGTCAATCACATGGGACTCACGTGGGAATCACGTGGGAATCACGTGTCGATATCGTGAGAATCACGTGGGAATCACATGGGAATGACGTGTCAATCACGTGGGAATCACTAGGGAATCACGTGTCAATTACGTGGGAATCACGTGAGAGTCAAGTTCGAATCACGTGGTAATTACGTTGGAATCATGTGGGAATCACGTGTCAATCCCGTGGGAATCACGTGCGAATCAATGTCAATCACGAGGAATCACGTGGGAATCACGTGGGAATCACGTGTCAATCACGTGGGAATCACGTGGGAATCACGTGTTAATCACGTGGGAATCACGAGGGAGTCACGTGGGAATCCCGTGGGAATCACCTGTGAATCACGTGGGAATCAGGTGGGAATGTGTCAGTCACGTGGGAATCACGTGAGAATCACGTGGGAATCACGTGGGAATCACGTGGGAATCATGTGTCAATCACATGGGACTCATGTGGGAATCCTGTGTCAATCACGTGGCAATCACGAGGGAATCACGTGTCAATCACGTGGGAATCACGTGTCAATCACGTGGGAATCCCGTGGGAATCACGTGTCAATCACGTGGGAATCACGTGGGAATCACGTGTTAATCACGTGGGAATCACGAGGGAGTCACGTGGGAATCCCGTGGGAATCACGTGTCAATCACGTGGGAATCACGTGGGAATGTGTCAATCACATGGGAATCTCGTGGGAATCACGTGTCAGTCACGTGGGAATTAGGTGGGAATCACGTATCAATCACTTGGGAATCACGAGAGAGTCACGTGGGAATCGTGTGGGAATCACCTGTCAATCACGTGGGAATCACGTGTCAATCACACGGAACCTCGTGAGAATCACGTGGGAATCACGTGGGAATCACGTGTAAATCACGTGGGAATCATGTGTCAATCACATGGGACTCACGTGGGAATAACGTGGGAATCATGTGTCAATCACATGGGACTCACGTGGGAATCACGTGTCAATCACGTGGCAATCACGAGGGAATCACGTGTCAATCACGTGGGAATCACGTGGGAATCACGTGTCAATCACGTGGGAATCACGTGTCAATCACTTGGAAAATAGGTGGGAATCACATGTCAATCACGTGGGAATCACGAGGGAGTCACGTGGGAATCCCTTGGGAATCACGTGTCAATCAAGGGGGAATCACGTGGGAATGTGTCAATCACGTGGGAATCACGTGTCAATCACGTGGGAATTAGGTTGGAATCACATGTCAATCACGTGGGAATCACGTGTCAATCACATGGGAATCACGTGAGAATCACGTGGGAATCACGTGGGAATTACGAGGGAATGTGTCAATCACATGTCAATCACGTGGGAATTAGGTGGGAATCACGTGTCAATCAAGTGGGAGTCACGAGGGAGTCACGTGGGAATCCCTTGGGAATCACGTGTCAATCAAGGGGGAATCACGTGTGAATTTGTCAATCACGTGGGAATCACGTGGGAATCACGTGTCAATCACGTGGGAATTAGGTGGGAATCACGTGTCAATCACGTGGGAATCACGAGGGAGTCACGTGGGAATCCCGTGGGAATCACTTGTCAATCACGTGGGAATCACGTGTCAATCACATGGGAATCACGTGGGAATCACGTGGGAATCACGTGTCAATCACGTGGGAATCACGTGGGAATCACCTGTCAATCACATGGGAATCACGTGGGAAGCACGTGGGAATCACGTGTAAATCACGTGGAAATCACGTGGGAATCATGTGTCAATCACGTGGGACTCACGTGGGAATCACGTGTCAATCACGTGGGAATGACGAGGGAATCACGTGTCAATCACGTGCGAATCCGGTGGGAATCACGTGTCAATCACGTGGGAATCACGTGTCAATCACGTGGGAATCACGTGGGAATCACCTGTCAATCACATGGGAATCACGTGGGAAGCACGTGGGAATCACGTGTCAATCACGTGGGAATTAGTTGGGAATCACGTGTCAATCATGTTGGAATCACTTGAGAATCACGTGGGAATCACGAGGGAATCACGTGTCAATCACGTGGGAATTAGGTTGGAATCACGTGTCAATCACGTGGCAATCACGAGGAAGTCACATGTCAATCACGTGGGAACTAGGTTGGAATCACGTGTCAAACACGTGGGAATCACGAGGGAGTCACGTGGGAATCCCGTGGGAATCACGTGTCAATCACGTGGTAATCACGTGGGAATGTGTCAATCACGTGGGAACCACATGGGAATCACGTGTCAAACACGTGGGAATAAGGTGGGTGTCACGTGGGAATCCCGTGGGTATCACGTGTCAATCACGTGGGGATCACGAGGGAGTCACGTGGGAATCCCGTGGGAATCACGTGTCAATCACGTGGGAATCACGTGGGAATGTGTCAATCACGTGGGAATCACGTGGCAATCATGTGTCAATCACGTGGGAATCACAAGGGAGTCACGTGGGAATCCCGAGGGAATCACTTGACAATCACGTGGTAATCACGTGGGAATGTGTCAATCACGTGGGAATCACGTGGTAATCACGTGGGAATGTGTCAATCACATGGGAATCACGTGAGAATCACGTGGGAATCACGTGGGAATTACGAGGGAATGTGTCAATCACATGTCAATCACGTGGGAATTAGGTGGGAATCACGTGTCAATCAAGTGGGAGTCACGAGGGAGTCACGTGGGAATCCCTTGGGAATCACGTGTCAATCAAGGGGGAATCACGTGTGAATTTGTCAATCACGTGGGAATCACGTGGGAATCACGTGTCAATCACGTGGGAATTAGGTGGGAATCACGTGTCAATCACGTGGGAATCACGAGGGAGTCACGTGGGAATCCCGTGGGAATCACTTGTCAATCACGTGGGAATCACGTGTCAATCACATGGGAATCACGTGGGAATCACGTGGGAATCACGTGTCAATCACGTGGGAATCACGTGGGAATCACCTGTCAATCACATGGGAATCACGTGGGAAGCACGTGGGAATCACGTGTAAATCACGTGGAAATCACGTGGGAATCATGTGTCAATCACGTGGGACTCACGTGGGAATCACGTGTCAATCACGTGGGAATGACGAGGGAATCACGTGTCAATCACGTGCGAATCCGGTGGGAATCACGTGTCAATCACGTGGGAATCACGTGTCAATCACGTGGGAATCACGTGGGAATCACCTGTCAATCACATGGGAATCACGTGGGAAGCACGTGGGAATCACGTGTCAATCACGTGGGAATTAGTTGGGAATCACGTGTCAATCATGTTGGAATCACTTGAGAATCACGTGGGAATCACGAGGGAATCACGTGTCAATCACGTGGGAATTAGGTTGGAATCACGTGTCAATCACGTGGCAATCACGAGGAAGTCACATGTCAATCACGTGGGAACTAGGTTGGAATCACGTGTCAAACACGTGGGAATCACGAGGGAGTCACGTGGGAATCCCGTGGGAATCACGTGTCAATCACGTGGTAATCACGTGGGAATGTGTCAATCACGTGGGAACCACATGGGAATCACGTGTCAAACACGTGGGAATAAGGTGGGTGTCACGTGGGAATCCCGTGGGAATCACGTGTCAATCACGTGGGAATCACGTGGGAATGTGTCAATCACGTGGGAATCACGTGGCAATCATGTGTCAATCACGTGGGAATCACAAGGGAGTCACGTGGGAATCCCGAGGGAATCACTTGACAATCACGTGGTAATCACGTGGGAATGTGTCAATCACGTGGGAATCACGTGGGAATCACGTGTCAATCACGTGGGAATCACAAGGAAGTCCCGTGGGAATCACGTGGCAATCACGTGTCAAACACGTGGGAATCACAAGGGAGTCACGTGGGAATCCCGAGGGAATCACTTGTCAATCACGTGGTAATCACGTGGGAATGTGTCAATCACGTGGGAATCACGTGGGAATCACGTGTCAATCACGTGGGAATCATGAGGGAGTCATGTGGGAATCCCGTGGGAATCACGTGTCAATCACGTGGGAATCACGTGGGAATGTGTCAATCACGTGGGAATCAGGTGGGAATCACGTGTCAATCACGTGGGTATCACAAGTGAGTCACGTAGAAATCCCGGGGGAATCACGTGTCAATCACCTGGGAATCACGAGGGAGTCACGTGGGAATCCCGTGGGAATCACGTGTCAATCATGTGGTAATCACGTGGGTATGTGTCAATCACATGGGAATCACGTGTCAATCACGTGGGAATTAGGTGGGAATCACGTGTCAATCACGTGGTAATCACGGGTCAATCACATGGGAATCACGTGGGAATCACTTGGGAATGACGTGTTAATCACGTGGGAATCATGTGTCAATCACATGGGACTCACGTGTGAATCACGTGAGAATCATGTGTCAATCACATGGGACTCACGTGGGAATCATGTGTCAATCACGTGGCAATCACGAGGGAATCACGTGTCAATCACGTGGGAATCATGTGAGAATCACGTGTCAATCACGTGGTAATCACGAGGGAGTCACGTGGGAATCCCTTGGGAATCACGTGTCAATCAAGGGGGAATCACGTGTGAATGTGTCAATCACGTGGGAATCACATGGGAATTACGTGTAAATCACGTGGGAATTAGGTGGGAATCACGTGTCAATCAAGTGGGAGTCACGAGGGAGTCACGTGGGAATCCCTTGGGAATCACGTGTCAATCAAGGGGGAATCACGTGTGAATGTGTCAATCACGTGGGAATCACGTGGGAATCACGTGTCAATCACGTGGGAATCACGTGGGAATCACGTGTCAATCACGTGGGAATCACGAGGGAGTCACGTGGGAATCCCGTGGGAATCACTTGTCAATCACGTGGGAATCCCGTGTCAATCACATGGGAATCACGTGGGAATCACGTGGGAATCACGTGTCAATCACGTGGGAATCACGTGGGAATCACCTGTCAATCACATGGGAATCACGTGGGAATCCCGTGGGAATCACGTGTCAATCACGTGGTAATCACGTGGGAATGTGTCAATCACATGGGACTCACGTGGGAATCACGTGTCAAACACGTGGGAATTAGGTGGGAATCACGTGTCAATCACGTGGGAATCAAGAGGGAGTCACGTGGGAATCCCGTGGGAATCACGTGTAAATCACGTTGGAATCGTGTGTCAATCACATGGGACTCACGTGGGAATCACGTGGTAATCACGTGTCGATATCGTGAGAATCACGTGGGAATCACGTGGGAATCACGTGTCAATCACGTGGGAATCACGAGGGAATCACGTGTCAATTACTTGGGAATCACATGGGAATCACGTGTCAATCACGTGGGAATCACGAGGGAATCACGTGTCAATCACGTGGGAATCACGAGGGAGTCACGTGGGAATCCCGTGGGAATCACGTGTCAATCACGTGGGAATCACGTGGGAATGTGTCAATTATGTGGGAATCACGTGGGAATCACGTGTCAATCACGTGGGAATCACGTGTCAATCACGTGGGAATCACGAGGGAATCACGTGTCAATTACTTGGGAATCACATGGGAATTACGTGTAAATCACGTGGGAATTAGGTGGGAATCACGTGTCAATCACGTGGGAGTCACGAGGGAGTCACATTGGAATCCCTTGGGAATCACGTGTCAATCACGGGGGAATCACGTGGCAATGTGTCAATCACGTGGGAATCACGTGGGAATCACGTGTCAATCACGTGGGAATTAGGTGGGAATCATGTATCAATCACGTGGGTATCACGAGGGAGTCACGTGGGAATCCCGTGGGAATCACCTGTCAATCACGTGGGAATCACGTGTCAATCACATGGGAATCACGTGAGAATCACGTGGGAATCACGTGTAAATCACGTGGGAATCATGTGTCAATCACATGGGACTCACGTGGGAATCACGTGCAAATCACGTGGGAATCACGTGGGAATATGTCAATCACGTGGGAATCATGTGGGAATCAGGTGTCAATCACATGGAAATCACGAGGGAATCACGTGTCAATCACGTGCGAATAAGGTGGGAATCAAGTGTCAATCACGTGGGAATCACGTGTCAATCACGTGGGAATCACGAGGGAATCACCTGTAAATCACGTGGGAATTACGGGGGAATCACGTGTCAATCACGTGGGAATCACGAGGGAATCACGTGTCAATCACGTTGGAATCACGTGAGAATCAAGTGGGAATCACGAGGGAATCACGTGTCAATCACGTGGGAATTAGGTTGGAGTCACGTGTCAATCACATGGCAATCACGAGGGAGTAACATGTCAATCACGTGGGAATTAGGTTGGAATCATGTGTCAATCACGTGGGAATCACGAGGGAGTCACGTGGGAATCCCGTGGGAATCACGTGTAAATCACGTGGGAATCATGTGTCAATCACATGGGACTCACGTGGCAATCACGTGTCAATCACGTGAATATCACGTGGAAATCACGTGTCAATCACGTGGAAATTAGGTTGGAATCACGTGTCAATCACGTGGGAATCACGAGGGAGTCACGTGGGAATCCCGTGGGAATCACGTGTCAATTACGTGGGAATAACGTGGGAATGTGTCAATCACGTGGGAATCACGTGGGAATCACATGTCAAACACGTGGGAATTAGGTGGGAATCACGTGTCAATCACGTGGGAATCACGAGGGAATCATGAGGGAATCCCGTGGGAATCATGTGCCAATCACGTGTGAATCACGTGGGAATGTGTCAATCACGTGAGAATCACGTGGGAATCACGTGTCAATCACGTGGGAATTAGGTGGGAATCACGTGTTAATCACGTGGGAATCACGTGGGAATCACGTGTTAATCACGTGGGAATCCCGTGGGAATCACGTGTCAATCACGTGGGAATCACGTGGGAATGTGTCAATCACGTGGGAATTAGGTGGGAATACTTGTCAATCACGTGGGAATCACGACGGAGTCACGTGGGAATCCTGTGGGAATCACCTGTCAATCACGTGGGAATCACGTGTCAATCACATGGGCATCACGTGAGAATCACGTGGGAATCACGTGGGAATCACGTGGGAATCACGTGGGAATCATGTGTCAATCACATGGGACTCACGTGGGAATCCTGTGTCAATCACGTGGCAATCACGAGGGAATAACGTGTGAATCACGTTGGAATCACGTGGGAATCACGTGTCAATCACGTGGGAATCACGTGGGAATCACGTGTCAATCACGTGGGAATTAGGTGGGAATCACGTGTCAATCACATGGGAATCACGAGGGAGTCACGTGGGAATCCCGTGGGAATCACCTGTCATTCACGTGGGAATCACGTGTCAATCACATGGGAATCACGTGAGAATCACGTGGGAATCACGTGGGAATCACGTGGGAATCATGTGTCAATCACATGGGACTCACGTGGGAATCACGTGTCAATCACGTGGGAATCACGTGGGAATATTTCAATCACGTGGGTATCATGTGGGAATCACTTGTCATATATGTGGGAATCACGTGGGAATGACGTGGGAATCTCGTGTCAATCACGTGGAAATCACGAGGGAGTCACGTGGGAATCCTGTGTGAATCACGTGTCAATCACGTGGGAATCACGTGGGAATGTGTCAAACACGTGGGAATCATGTGGGAATCATGTGTCAATCACATGGGACTCATGTGGGAATCCTGTGTCAATCACGTGGCAATCACGAGGGAATCACGTGTCAATCACGTGGGAATCACGTGTCAATCACGTGGGAATCCCGTGGGAATCACGTGTCAATCACGTGGGAATCACGTGGGAATCACGTGTTAATCACGTGGGAATCACGAGGGAGTCACGTGGGAATCCCGTGGGAATCACGTGTCAATCACGTGGGAATCACGTGGGAATGTGTCAATCACATGGGAATCTCGTGGGAATCACGTGTCAGTCACGTGGGAATTAGGTGGGAATCACGTATCAATCACTTGGGAATCACGAGAGAGTCACGTGGGAATCGAGTGGGAATCACCTGTCAATCACGTGGGAATCACGTGTCAATCACACGGAACCTCGTGAGAATCACGTGGGAATCACGTGGGAATCACGTGTAAATCACGTGGGAATCATGTGTCAATCACATGGGACTCACGTGGGAATAACGTGGGAATCATGTGTCAATCACATGGGACTCACGTGGGAATCACGTGTCAATCACGTGGCAATCACGAGGGAATCACGTGTCAATCACGTGGGAATCACGTGGGAATCACGTGTCAATCACGTGGGAATCACGTGTCAATCACTTGGAAAATAGGTGGGAATCACATGTCAATCACGTGGGAATCACGAGGGAGTCACGTGGGAATCCCTTGGGAATCACGTGTCAATCAAGGGGGAATCACGTGGGAATGTGTCAATCACGTGGGAATCACGTGTCAATCACGTGGGAATTAGGTTGGAATCACATGTCAATCACGTGGGAATCACGTGTCAATCACATGGGAATCACGTGAGAATCACGTGGGAATCACGTGGGAATTACGAGGGAATGTGTCAATCACATGTCAATCACGTGGGAATTAGGTGGGAATCACGTGTCAATCAAGTGGGAGTCACGAGGGAGTCACGTGGGAATCCCTTGGGAATCACGTGTCAATCAAGGGGGAATCACGTGTGAATTTGTCAATCACGTGGGAATCACGTGGGAATCACGTGTCAATCACGTGGGAATTAGGTGGGAATCACGTGTCAATCACGTGGGAATCACGAGGGAGTCACGTGGGAATCCCGTGGGAATCACTTGTCAATCACGTGGGAATCACGTGTCAATCACATGGGAATCACGTGGGAATCACGTGGGTATCACGTGTCAATCACGTGGGAATCACGTGGGAATCACCTGTCAATCACATGGGAATCACGTGGGAAGCACGTGGGAATCACGTGTAAATCACGTGGAAATCACGTGGGAATCATGTGTCAATCACGTGGGACTCACGTGGGAATCACGTGTCAATCACGTGGGAATGACGAGGGAATCACGTGTCAATCACGTGCGAATCCGGTGGGAATCACGTGTCAATCACGTGGGAATCACGTGTCAATCACGTGGGAATCACGTGGGAATCACCTGTCAATCACATGGGAATCACGTGGGAAGCACGTGGGAATCACGTGTCAATCACGTGGGAATTAGTTGGGAATCACGTGTCAATCACGTTGGAATCACTTGAGAATCACGTGGGAATCACGAGGGAATCACGTGTCAATCACGTGGGAATTAGGTTGGAATCACGTGTCAATCACGTGGCAATCACGAGGAAGTCACATGTCAATCACGTGGGAACTAGGTTGGAATCACGTGTCAAACACGTGGGAATCACGAGGGAGTCACGTGGGAATCCCGTGGGAATCACGTGTCAATCACGTGGTAATCACGTGGGAATGTGTCAATCACGTGGGAACCACATGGGAATCACGTGTCAAACACGTGGGAATAAGGTGGGTGTCACGTGGGAATCCCGTGGGTATCACGTGTCAATCACGTGGGGATCACGAGGGAGTCACGTGGGAATCCCGTGGGAATCACGTGTCAATCACGTGGGAATCACGTGGGAATGTGTCAATCACGTGGGAATCACGTGGCAATCATGTGTCAATCACGTGGGAATCACAAGGGAGTCACGTGGGAATCCCGAGGGAATCACTTGACAATCACGTGGTAATCACGTGGGAATGTGTCAATCACGTGGGAATCACGTGGGAATCACGTGTCAATCACGTGGGAATCACAAGGAAGTCCCGTGGGAATCACGTGGCAATCACGTGTCAAACACGTGGGAATCACAAGGGAGTCACGTGGGAATCCCGAGGGAATCACTTGTCAATCACGTGGTAATCACGTGGGAATGTGTCAATCACGTGGGAATCACGTGGGAATCACGTGTCAATCACGTGGGAATCATGAGGGAGTCATGTGGGAATCCCGTGGGAATCACGTGTCAATCACGTGGGAATCACGTGGGAATGTGTCAATCACGTGGGAATCAGGTGGGAATCACGTGTCAATCACGTGGGTATCACAAGTGAGTCACGTAGAAATCCCGGGGGAATCACGTGTCAATCACCTGGGAATCACGAGGGAGTCACGTGGGAATCCCGTGGGAATCACGTGTCAATCATGTGGTAATCACGTGGGTATGTGTCAATCACATGGGAATCACGTGTCAATCACGTGGGAATTAGGTGGGAATCACGTGTCAATCACGTGGGAATCACGTGTCAATCACATGGGAATCACGTGGGAATCACTTGGGAATGACGTGTTAATCACGTGGGAATCATGTGTCAATCACATGGGACTCACGTGTGAATCACGTGAGAATCATGTGTCAATCACATGGGACTCACGTGGGAATCATGTGTCAATCACGTGGCAATCACGAGGGAATCACGTGTCAATCACGTGGGAATCATGTGAGAATCACGTGTCAATCACGTGGTAATCACGAGGGAGTCACGTGGGAATCCCTTGGGAATCACGTGTCAATCAAGGGGGAATCACGTGTGAATGTGTCAATCACGTGGGAATCACATGGGAATTACGTGTAAATCACGAGGGAATTAGGTGGGAATCACGTGTCAATCAAGTGGGAGTCACGAGGGAGTCACGTGGGAATCCCTTGGGAATCACGTGTCAATCAAGGGGGAATCACGTGTGAATGTGTCAATCACGTGGGAATCACGTGGGAATCACGTGTCAATCACGTGGGAATCACGTGGGAATCACGTGTCAATCACGTGGGAATCACGAGGGAGTCACGTGGGAATCCCGTGGGAATCACTTGTCAATCACGTGGGAATCCCGTGTCAATCACATGGGAATCACGTGGGAATCACGTGGGAATCACGTGGGAATCACCTGTCAATCACATGGGAATCACGTGGGAATCCCGTGGGAATCACGTGTCAATCACGTGGTAATCACGTGGGAATGTGTCAATCACATGGGACTCACGTGGGAATCACGTGTCAAACACGTGGGAATTAGGTGGGAATCACGTGTCAATCACGTGGGAATCAAGAGGGAGTCACGTGGGAATCCCGTGGGAATCACGTGTAAATCACGTTGGAATCGTGTGTCAATCACATGGGACTCACGTGGGAATCACGTGGTAATCACGTGTCGATATCGTGAGAATCACGTGGGAATCACGTGGGAATCACGTGTCAATCACGTGGGAATCACGAGGGAATCACGTGTCAATTACTTGGGAATCACATGGGAATCACGTGTCAATCACGTGGGAATCACGAGGGAATCACGTGTCAATCACGTGGGAATCACGAGGGAGTCACGTGGGAATCCCGTGGGAAACACGTGTCAATCACGTGGGAATCACGTGGGAATGTGTCAATTATGTGGGAATCACGTGGGAATCACGTGTCAATCACGTGGGAATCACGTGTCAATCACGTGGGAATCACGAGGGAACCACGTGTCAATTACTTGGGAATCACATGGGAATTACGTGTAAATCACGTGGGAATTAGGTGGGAATCACGTGTCAATCACGTGGGAGTCACGAGGGAGTCACATTGGAATCCCTTGGGAATCACGTGTCAATCACGGGGGAATCACGTGGCAATGTGTCAATCACGTGGGAATCACGTGGGAATCACGTGTCAATCACGTGGGAATTAGGTGGGAATCACGTATCAATCACGTGGGTATCACGAGGGAGTCACGTGGGAATCCCGTGGGAATCACCTGTCAATCACGTGGGAATCACGTGTCAATCACATGGGAATCACGTGAGAATCACGTGGGAATCACGTGTATATCACGTGGGAATCATGTGTCAATCACATGGGACTCACGTGGGAATCACGTGCAAATCACGTGGGAATCACGTGGGAATATGTCAATCACGTGGGAATCATGTGGGAATCAGGTGTCAATCACATGGAAATCACGAGGGAATCACGTGTCAATCACGTGCGAATAAGGTGGGAATCAAGTGTCAATCACGTGGGAATCACGTGTCAATCACGTGGGAATCACGAGGGAATCACGTGTCAATCACGTTGGAATCACGTGAGAATCAAGTGGGAATCACGAGGGAATCACGTGTCAATCACGTGGGAATTAGGTTGGAGTCACGTGTCAATCACGTGGCAATCACGAGGGAGTAACATGTCAATCACGTGGGAATTATGTTGGAATCATGTGTCAATCACGTGGGAATCACGAGGGAGTCACGTGGGAATCCCGTGGGAATCACGTGTAAATCACGTGGGAATCATGTGTCAATCACATGGGACTCACGTGGGAATCACGTGTCAATCACGTGAATATCACGTGGAAATCACGTGTCAATCACGTGGAAATTAGGTTGGAATCACGTGTCAATCACGTGGGAATCACGAGGGAGTCACGTGGGAATCCCGTGGGAATCACGTGTCAATTACGTGGGAATAACGTGGGAATGTGTCAATCACGTGGGAATCACGTGGGAATCACATGTCAAACACGTGGGAATTAGGTGGGAATCACGGGTCAATCACGTGGGAATCACGAGGGAATCATGAGGGAATCCCGTGGGAATCATGTGCCAATCACGTGTGAATCACGTGGGAATGTGTCAATCACGTGAGAATCACGTGGGAATCACGTGTCAATCACGTGGGAATTAGGTGGGAATCACGTGTTAATCACGTGGGAATCACGTGGGAATCACGTGTTAATCACGTGGGAATCCCGTGGGAATCACGTGTCAATCACGTGGGAATCACGTGGGAATGTGTCAATCACGTGGGAATTAGGTGGGAATACTTGTCAATCACGTGGGAATCACGACGGAGTCACGTGGGAATCCTGTGGGAATCACCTGTCAATCACGTGGGAATCACGTGTCAATCACATGGGAATCACGTGAGAATCACGTGGGAATCACGTGTCAATCACGTGGGAATCACGTGGGAATCACGTGTCAATCACGTGGGAATTAGGTGGGAATCACGTGTCAATCACGTGGGAGTCACGAGGGAGTCACATTGGAATCCCTTGGGAATCACGTGTCAATCAAGGGGGAATCACGTGGCAATGTGTCAATCACGTGGGAATCACGTGGGAATCACGTGTCAATCACGTGGGAATTAGGTGGGAATCACGTATCAATCACGTGGGAATCACGAGGGAGTCACGTGGGAATCCCGTGGGAATCACCTGTCAATCACGTGGGAATCACGTGTCAATCACATGGGAATCACGTGAGAATCACGTGGGAATCACGTGGGAATCACGTGTAAATCACGTGGGAATCATGTGTCAATCACATGGGACTCACGTGGGAATCACGTGTCAATCACGTGGGAATCACGTGGGAATATGTCAATCACGTGGGAATCATGTGGGAATCACTTGTTATATACGTGGGAATCACGTGGGAATGTGTCAATCAGGTGGGAATCACGTGGGAATCACATGTCAAACACGTGGGAATTAGGTGGGAATCACGTGTCAATCACGTGGGAATCACGAGGGAATCATGAGGGAATCCCGTGGGAATCATGTGCCAATCACGTGGGAATCACGTGGGAATGTGTCAATCACGTGAGAATCACGTGGGAATCACGTGTCAATCACGTGGGAATTAGGTGGGAATCACGTGTCAATCACGTGGGAATCACGTGTTAATCACGTGGGAATCCCGTGGGAATCACGTGTCAATCGCGTGGGAATCACGTGGGAATGTGTCAATCACGTGGGAATCACGTGTCAATCACGTCGGAATTAGGTGGGAATACTTGTCAATCACGTGGGAATCACGACGGAGTCACGTGGGAATCCTGTGGGAATCACCTGTCAATCACGTGGGAATCACGTGTCAATCACATGGGAATCACGTTAGAATCACGTGGGAATCACGTGGGAATCACGTGGGAATCACGTGGGAATCATGCGTCAATCACATGGGACTCACGTGGGAATCCTGTGTCAATCAGGTGGCAATCACGAGGGAATCACGTGTCAATCACGTGGGAATCACGTGGGAATCACGTGTCAATCACGTGGGAATCACGTGGGAATCACGTGTCAATCACGTGGGAATTAGGTGGAAATCACGTGTCAATCACGTGGGAGTCACGAGGGAGTCACATGGGAATCCCTTGGGAATCACGTGTCAATCAAGGGGGAATCACGTGGCAATGTGTCAATCACGTGGGAATCACGTGTCAATCACGTGGGAATTAGGTGGGAATCACGTGTCAATCACATGGGAATCACGAGGGAGTCACGTGGGAATCCCGTGGGAATCACCTGTCATTCACGTGGGAATCACGTGTCAATCACATGGGAATCACGTGAGAATCACGTGGGAATCACGTGGGAATCACGTGGGAATCATGTGTCAATCACATGGGACTCACGTGGGAATCACGTGTCAATCACGTGGGAATCACGTGGGAATATTTCAATCACGTGGGTATCATGTGGGAATCACTTGTCATATATGTGGGAATCACGTGGGAATGACGTGGGAATCTCGTGTCAATCACGTGGAAATCACGAGGGAGTCACGTGGGAATCCCGTGTGAATCACGTGTCAATCACGTGGGAATCACGTGGGAATGTGTCAAACACGTGGGAATCATGTGGGAATCACTTGTCATTTACGTGGGTATCACGTGGGAATGACGCGAGAATCACGTGTCAGTCACGTGAAAATCACGTGGGAATAACCTGTCAATCACATGGGAATCACGGGGGAAGCACGTGGGAATCACGTGGAAATCACGTGGGAATCATGTGTCAATCACGTGGGACTCACGTGGGAATCACGGGTCAATCACATGGCAATCACGTGAGAATCACATGGGAATCACGTGGGAATCACGTGTAAATCACGTGGGAATCATGTGTCAATCACATGGGACTCACGTGGGAATCACGTTGGAATCATGTGTCAATCACATGGGACTCACGTGGGAATCATGTGTCAATCACTTGGCAATCACGAGGGAATCACGTGTCAATCACGTGGGAATCACGTGGGAATCACGTGTCAATCACGTGGAAATTAGGTGGGAACCACGTGTCAATCACGTGGGAATCACGAGGGAGTCATGTGGGAATCCCTTGGGAATCACGTGTCAATCAAGGGGGAATCACGTGGGAATGTGTCAATCACGTGGGAATCACGTGGGAATCACGTGTCAATCACGTGGGAATTAGGTGGGAATCACGTGTCAATCACGTGGGACTCACGAGGGAGTCACATGGGAATCCCGTGGGAATCACCTGTCAATCACGTGGGAATCACGTGTCAATCACATTGGAATCACGTGAGAAACACGTGGGAATCACGTGGGAATCACGTGTAAATCACGTGGGAATCATGTGTTAATCACATGGGACTCACGTGGGATCACGTGTCAATCACGTGGGAATCACGTGGGAATGTATCAATCACGTGGGAATCATGTGGGCATCACTTGTCATTTACGTGGGAATCATGTGTCAGTCACATGGAACTCACGTGGGAATCACGTGGCAATCACGTGGCAATCAGGAGGGAATTACGTGTCAATCACGTGGGAATCACGTGGGAATAACGTGTCAATCACGTGGGAATCACGTGGGAATCACGTGTCAATCACGTGGGAATTAGGTGGGAATCACGTGTCAATCACGAGGGAAACACGAGGGAGTCACCTGGGAATCCCGTGGGAATCACGTGTCAATCACGTGGGAATCACGTGGGAATGAGTCAATCACGTGGGAATCAGGTGGGAATCACGTGTCAACCACTTGTTAATTAGGTGGGAATCACGTGTCAATCACGTGGGAATCACGAGGGAGTCACGTGGGAATCCCGTGGGAATCACGTGTCAATCACGTGGGAATCACGTGGGAATGTGTCAATTACGTGGGAATCACGTGGGAATCACGTGTCAATCACGTGGGAATAAGGTGGGAATCACGTGTCAATCACGTGGGAATCACGAGGGAGTCACGTGGGAATCCCGTGGGAATCACCTGTCATTCACGTGGGAATCACGTGTCAATCACATGGGAATCACGTGAGAATCACGTGGGAATCACGTGGGAATCACGTGGGAATCATGTGTCAATCACATGGGACTCACGTGGGAATCACGTGTCAATCACGTGGGAATCACGTGGGAATATTTCAATCACGTGGGTATCATGTGGGAATCACTTGTCATATATGTGGGAATAACGTGGGAATGACGTGGGAATCTCGTGTCAATCACGTGGAAATCACGAGGGAGTCACGTGGGAATCCCGTGTGAATCACGTGTCAATCACGTGGGAATCACGTGGGAATGTGTCAAACACGTGGGAATCATGTGGGAATCACTTGTCATTTACGTGGGTATCACGTGGGAATGACGCGAGAATCACGTGTCAGTCACGTGAAAATCACGTGGGAATAACCTGTCAATCACATGGGAATCACGGGGGAAGCACGTGGGAATCACGTGGAAATCACGTGGGAATCATGTGTCAATCACGTGGGACTCACGTGGGAATCACGGGTCAATCACATGGCAATCACGTGAGAATCACATGGGAATCACGTGGGAATCACGTGTAAATCACGTGGGAATCATGTGTCAATCACATGGGACTCACGTGGGAATCACGTTGGAATCATGTGTCAATCACATGGGACTCACGTGGGAATCATGTGTCAATCACTTGGCAATCACGAGGGAATCACGTGTCAATCACGTGGGAATCACGTGGGAATCACGTGTCAATCACGTGGAAATTAGGTGGGAACCACGTGTCAATCACGTGGGAATCACGAGGGAGTCATGTGGGAATCCCTTGGGAATCACGTGTCAATCAAGGGGGAATCACGTGGGAATGTGTCAATCACGTGGGAATCACGTGGGAATCACGTGTCAATCACGTGGGAATTAGGTGGGAATCACGTGTCAATCACGTGGGACTCACGAGGGAGTCACATGGGAATCCCGTGGGAATCACCTGTCAATCACGTGGGAATCACGTGTCAATCACATTGGAATCACGTGAGAAACACGTGGGAATCACGTGGGAATGTATCAATCACGTGGGAATCATGTGGGAATCACTTGTCATTTACGTGGGAATCATGTGTCAGTCACATGGAACTCACGTGGGAATCACGTGGCAATCACGTGGCAATCAGGAGGGAATTACGTGTCAATCACGTGGGAATCACGTGGGAATAACGTGTCAATCACGTGGGAATCACGTGGGAATCACGTGTCAATCACGTGGGAATTAGGTGGGAATCACGTGTCAATCACGAGGGAAACACGAGGGAGTCACCTGGGAATCCCGTGGGAATCACGTGTCAATCACGTGGGAATCACGTGGGAATGAGTCAATCACGTGGGAATCAGGTGGGAATCACGTGTCAACCACTTGTTAATTAGGTGGGAATCACGTGTCAATCACGTGGGAATCACGAGGGAGTCACGTGGGAATCCCGTGGGAATCACGTGTCAATCACGTGGGAATCACGTGGGAATGTGTCAATTACGTGGGAATCACGTGGGAATCACGTGTCAATCACGTGGGAATAAGGTGGGAATCACGTGTCAATCACGTGGGAATCACGAGGGAGTCACGTGGGAATCCCGTGGGAGTCACCTGTCAATCACGTGGGAATCACGTGTCAATCACAGGGGAATCACGTGAGAATCACGTGGGAATCACGGGGTAATCACGTGTAAATCACGTGGGAATCACGAGGGAGTCACGTGGGAATCTCGTGGGAGTCACGTGTCAATCACGTGGGAATCACGTGGGAATGTGTCAATCACGTGGGAATCACGTGGGAATCACGTGGCAATCACGTGGGAATTAGATGGAAATCACGTATCCATCACGTGGGAATCACGAGGGAGTCACGTTGGAATCCCGTGGGAGTCACCTGTCAATCACGTGGGAATCACGTGTCAATCACAGGGGAATCACGTGAGAATCACGTGGGAATCACGTGGTAATCACGTGTAAATCACGTGGGAATCATGTGTCAATCACATGGGACTCACGTGGGAATCACGTGTCAGTCACGTGGCAATCACGAGGGAATCACGTGTCAATCACGTGGGAATCACGTGGGAATCACGTGTCAAACTCGTGGGAATCACGTGGGAATCACGTGTCAATCACGTGGTAATTAGGTTGGAATCACGAGGGAATCACATGTCAATCACGTGGGAATTAGGTTGGAATCACGTGTAAATCACGTGGCAATCACGAGGGAGTCACATGTCAATCACGTGGGAATTAGGTTGGAATCAAGTGTCAATCACGTGGGAATCACGAGGGAGTCACATGGGAATACCGTGGGAATCACGTGTAAATCACGTGGGAATCATGTGTCAATCACATGGGACTCACGTGGGAATCACGTGTCAATCACGTGGGAATCACTTGGGATTCACGTGTCAATCACGTGGGAATTAGGTTGGAATCACGTGTCAATCACGTGGGAATCACGAGGGAGTCACGTGGGAATCCCTTGGGAATCACGTGTCAATCACGTGGGAATCACGTGGGAATGTGTCAATCACGTGGGAATCACGTGGGAATCACGTGTCAAACACGTCGGAATTAGGTGGGAATCACGTGTCAATCACGTGGGAATCACGAGGGAATCACGTGGGAATCCCGTGGGAATCACGTGCCAATCACGTGGGAGTCACGTGAGAATCAGGTGGGAATCACGTGTCAAACACGTGGGAATTAGGTGGGAATCACGTGTCAATCTCGTGGGAATCACGAGGGAGTCACGTGTGAATCCCGTGGGAATCACGTGTCAATCACGTGGGAATCACGTGGGAATGTGTCAATTACCTGGGAATCACGTGGAAATCGCGTGTCAATCACGTGGGAATAAGGTGGGAATCACGTGTCATTCACGTGGGAATCACGTGGGAATCACTTGTCAAACACAGGGTAATTAGGTGGGAATCACGTGTCATTCACGTGGAAATCACGAGGGAGTCACGTGGGAAATCCGTGGGAATCACGTGTCAATCACGTAGGAATCATGTGGGAATGTGTCAATCAAGTGGGAATCACGTGGGAATCATGTGTCAATCACATGGGACTCACGTGGGAATCACGTGTCAATCACGTGGCAATCACGACGTGATCACGTGTCAATCACGTGGGAATCACGTGGGAATCACGTGTCAATCACGTGGGAATTAGGTGGGAATCACGTGTCAATTACGTGGGAATCACGAGGGAGTCACGTTGAAATCCCGTGGGAATCACGTGTCAATCACGTGGGAATCACGTGGGAAGGTGTCAATCACGTGGGAATCACGTGGGAATCACGTGTTAATCACGTGGGAATCACGAGGGAGTCACGTGGGAATCCCGTGGGAATCACGTGTCAATCACGTGGGAATCACGTGGGAATGTGTCAATCACGTGGGAATCACGTGGGTATCACGTGGCAATCACGTGGGAATCACGGCTCAATCACATGGCAATCACGTGAGAATCACATGGGAATCACGTGGGAATCACGTGTAAATCAGTTGGGAATCATGTGTCAATCACATGGGACTCACGTGGGAATCACGTTGGAATCATGTGTCAATCACATGGGACTCACGTGGCAATCATGTGTCAATCACTTGGCAATCACGAGGGAATCACGTGTCAATCACGTGGGAATCACGTGGGAATCACGTGTCAATCACGTGGAAATTAGGTGGGAACCACGTGTCAATCACGTGGGAATCACGAGGGAGTCATGTGGGAATCCCTAGGGAATCACGTGTCAATCAAGGGGGAATCACGTGGGAATGTGTCAATCACGTGGGAATCACGTGGGAGTCACGTGTCAATCACGTGGGAATTAGGTGGGAATCACCTGTCAATCACGTGGGAATCACGTGTCAATCACATTGGAATCACGTGAGAATCACGTGGGAATCACGTGGGAATCACGTGTAAATCAAGTGGGAATCATGTGTTAATCACATGGGACTCACGTGGGATCACGTGTCAATCACGTGGGAATCACGTGGGAATGTATCAATCACGTGGGAATCATGTGGGAATCACTTGTCATTTACGTGGGAATCATGTGTCAACCACATGGAACTCACGTGGGAATCACGTGGCAATCACGTGGCAATCACGAGGGAATTACGTGTCAATCACGTGGGAATCACGTGGGAATAACGTGTCAATCACGTGGGAATCACGTGGGAATCACGTGTCAATCACGTGGGAATTAGGTGGGAATCACGTGTCAATCACGAGGGAAACACGAGGGAGTCACCTGGGAATCCCGTGGGAATCACGTGTCAATCACGTGGGAATCACGTGGGAATGTGTCAATCACGTGGGAATCAGGTGGGAATCACGTGTCAACCACTTGTTAATTAGGTGGGAATCACGTGTCAATCACGTGGGAATCACGTGGGAATCACGTGTCAATCACGTGGGAATAAGGTGGGAATCACGTGTCAATCACGTGGGAATCACGAGGGAGTCACGTGGGAATCCCGTGGGAGTCACCTGTCAATCACGTGGGAATCACGCGTCAATCACAGGGGAATCACGTGAGAATCACGTGGGAATCACGGGGTAATCACGTGTAAATCACGTGGGAATCACGAGGGAGTCACGTGGGAATCTCGTGGGAGTCACGTGTCAATCACGTGGGAATCACGTGGGAATGTGTCAATCACGTGGGAATCACGTGGCAATCACGTGGGAATTAGGTGGAAATCACGTATCAATCACGTGGGAATCACGAGGGAGTCACGTTGGAATCCCGTGGGAGTCACCTGTCAATCACGTGGGAATCACGTGTCAATCACAGGGGAATCACGTGAGAATCACGTGGGAATCACGTGGTAATCACGTGTAAATCACGTGGGAATCATGTGTCAATCACATGGGACTCACGTGGGAATCACGTGTCAGTCACGTGGCAATCACGAGGGAATCACGTGTCAATCACGTGGGAATCACGTGGGAATCACGTGTCAATCTCGTGGGAATCACGTGGGAATTACGTGTCAATCACGTGGTAATTAGGTTGGAATCACGAGGGAATCACATGTCAATCACGTGGGAATTAGGTTGGAATCACGTGTAAATCACGTGGCAATCACGAGGGAGTCACATGTCAATCACGTGGGAATTAGGTTGGAATCAAGTGTCAATCACGTGGGAATCACGAGGGAGTCACATGGGAATACCGTGGGAATCACGTGTAAATCACGTGGGAATCATGTGTCAATCACATGGGACTCACGTGGGAATCACGTGTCAATCACGTGGGAATCACTTGGGATTCACGTGTCAATCACGTGGGAATTAGGTTGGAATCACGTGTCAATCACGTGGGAATCACGAGGGAGTCACGTGGGAATCCCTTGGGAATCACGTGTCAATCGCGTGGGAATCACGTGGGAATGTGTCAATCACGTGGGAATCACGTGGGAATCACGTGTCAAACACGTGGGAATTAGGTGGGAATCACGTGTCAATCACGTGGGAATCACGAGGGAATCACGTGGGAATCCCGTGGGAATCACGTGCCAATCACGTGGGAGTCACGTGAGAATCAGGTGGGAATCACGTGTCAAACACGTGGGAATTAGGTGGGAATCACGTGTCAATCACGTGGGAATCACGAGGGAGTCACGTGTGAATCCCGTGGGAATCACGTGTCAATCACGTGGGAATCACGTGGGAATGTGTCAATTACCTGGGAATCACGTGGAAATCGCGTGTCAATCACGTGGGAATAAGGTGGGAATCACGTGTCAATCACGTGGGAATCACGTGGGAATCACTTGTCAAACACAGGGTAATTAGGTGGGAATCACGTGTCATTCACGTGGAAATCACGAGGGAGTCACGTGGGAATCCCGTGGGAATCACGTGTCAATCACGTGGGAATCACGTGGGAATGTGTCAATCAAGTGGGAATCACGTGGGAATCATGTGTCAATCACATGGGACTCACGTGGGAATCACGTGTCAATCACGTGGCAATCACGACGTGATCACGTGTCAATCACGTGGGAATCACGTGGGAATCAAGTGCCATTCACATGGGAATCACGTGAAAATCACGTATCAATCACGTGGTAATCACGTGGAAATCACGTGGGAATCAGGTGTTAATCACGTGGGAATCACGGGGGAGTCACGTGTCAATCACGTGGGAATCACGTGGGAATCACGTGTCAATCACGTGGGAATTAGGTGGGAATCACGTGTCAATCACGTGGGAATTAGGTGGGAATCACGTGTCAATCACGTGGGAATTAGGTGGGAATCACGTGTCAATCACGGGGGAAAAACGTGGGAATGTGTCAATCACGTGGGAATCACGTCGCAATCATGTGTCAATCACATGGGACTCACGTGGGAATCACGTGTCAAACACTTGGGAATTAGGTGGGAATCACGTGTCAATCACGTGGGAATCACGAGGGATTCACGTGGGAATCCCGTGGGAATCACGTGTCAATCACGTGGGAATCACGTGGGAATGTGTCAATCACGTAGGAAACACGTGGGAATCATGTGTCAATCACATGGGATTCACGTGGGAATCACGTGGGAATCCCATGGGAATCACGTTTCAATCACGTGGGAATCACGTGTCAATCACGTGGGAATTAGGTGGGAATCACGTGTCAATCACGTGGGAATCACGAGGGAGTCACGTGGGAATCCCGTGGGAATCACGTGTCAATCACGGGGGAATCACGTGGGAATGTGTCAATCACGTGGGTAAAACGTGGGAATCACGTGTCAATCACGTGGGAATTATGTGGGAATCACGTGTCAATCACGTGGGAATCACGTGTCAATGACATGAGAATCACGTGAGAATCACGTGGGAATCACGAGGGAATCACGTGGGAATCACGTGTAAATGACGTGGGAATCATGTGTCAATCACGTGTGAATCACGTGGGAATCACGTGTCAATCACGTGGGAATTAGGTGGGAATCACGTGTCAATCACGAGGGAAACACGAGGGAGTCACCTGGGAATCCCGTGGTAATCACGTGTCAATCACGTGGGAATCACGTGGGAATCACGTGTCAATCACGTGGGAATCACGTGGGAATCACGTGTCAATCACGTGGGAATTAGGTGGGAATCACGTGTCAATCACGTGGGACTCACGAGGGAGTCACATGGGAATCCCGTGGGAATCACCTGTCAATCACGTGGGAATCACGTGTCAATCACATTGGAATCACGTGAGAATCACGTGGGAATCACGTGGGAATCACGTGTAAATCACGTGGGAATCATGTTTTAATCACATGGGACTCACGTGGGATCACGTGTCAATCACGTGGGAATCACGTGGGAATGTATCAATCACGTGGGAATCATGTGGGAATCACTTGTCATTTACGTGGGAATCATGTGTCAATCACATGGAACTCACGTGGGAATCACGTGGCAATCAGGTGGCAATCACGAGGGAATTACGTGTCAATCACGTGGGAATCACGTGGGAATAACATGTCAATCACGTGGGAATCACGTGGGAATCACGTGTCAATCACGTGGGAATTAGGTGGGAATCACGTGTCAATCACGAGGGAAACACGAGGGAGTCACCTTGGAATCCCGTGGGAATCACGTGTCAATCACGTGGGAATCACTTGGGAATGTGTCAATCACGTGGGAATCAGGTGGGAATCACGTGTCAACCACTTGTTAATTAGGTGGGAATCACGTGTCAATCACGTGGGAATCACGAGGGAGTCACGTGGGAATCCCGTGGGAATCACGTGTCAATCACGTGGGAATCACGTGGGAATGTGTCAATTACGTGGGAATCACGTGGGAATCACGTGTCAATCACGTGGGAATAAGGTGGGAATCAAGTGTCAATCACGTGGGAATCACGAGCGAGTCACGTTGGAATCCCGTGGGAGTCACCTGTCAATCACGTGGGAATCACGTGTCAATCACAGGGGAATCACGTGAGAATCACGTGGGAATCACGGGGTAATCACGTGTAAATCACGTGGGAATCACGAGGGAGTCACGTGGGAATCTCGTGGGAGTCACGTGTCAATCACGTGGGAATCACGTGGGAATGTGTCAATCACGTGGGAATCACGTGGGAATCACGTGGCAATCACGTGGGAATTAGGTGGAAATCACGTATCAATCACGTGGGAATCACGAGGGAGTCACGTTGGAATCCCGTGGGAGTCACCTGTCAATCACGTGGGAATGACGTGTCAATCACAGGGGAATCACGTGAGAATCACGTGGGAATCATGTGTCAATCACATGGGACTCACGTGGGAATCACGTGTCAGTCACGTGGCAATCACGAGGGAATCACGTGTCAATCACGTGGGAATCACGTGGGAATCACGTGTCAATCTCGTGGGAATCACGTGGGAATCACGTGTCAATCACGTGGTAATTAGGTTGGAATCACGAGGGAATCACATGTCAATCACGTGGGAATTAGGTTGGATTCACGTGTAAATCACGTGGCAATCACGAGGGAGTCACATGTCAATCACGTGGGAATTAGGTTGGAATCAAGTGTCAATCACGTGGGAATCACGAGGGAGTCACATGGGAATACCGTGGGAATCACGTGTAAATCACGTGGGAATCATGTGTCAATCACATGGGACTCACGTGGGAATCACGTGTCAATCACGTGGGAATCACTTGGGATTCACGTGTCAATCACGTGGGAATTAGGTTGGAATCACGTGTCAATCACGTGGGAATCACGAGGGAGTCACGTGGGAATCCCTTGGGAATCACGTGTCAATCACGTGGGAATCAGGTGGGAATGTGTCAATCACGTGGGAATCACGTGGGAATCACGTGTCAAACACGTGGGAATTAGGTGGGAATCACGTGTCAATCACGTGGGAATCACGAGGGAATCACGTGGGAATCCCGTGGGAATCACGTGCTAATCACGTGGGAGTCACGTGAGAATCAGGTGGCAATCACGTGTCAAACACGTGGGAATTAGGTGGGAATCACGTGTCAATCACGTGGGAATCACGAGGGAGTCACGTGTGAATCCCGTGGTAATCACGTGTCAATCACGTGGGAATCACGTGGGAATGTGTCAATTACCTGGGAATCACGTGGAAATCGCGTGTCAATCACGTGGCAATAAGGTGGGAATCACGTGTCAATCACGTGGGAATCACGTGGGAATCACTTGTCAAACACAGGGTAATTAGGTGGGAATCACGTGTCATTCACGTGGAAATCACGAGGGAGTCACGTGGGAATCCCGTGGGAATCACGTGTCAATCACGTGGGAATCACGTGGGAATGTGTCAATCAAGTGGGAATCACGTGGGAATCATGTGTCAATCACATGGGACTCACGTGGGAATCACGTGTCAATCACGTGGCAATCACGACGTGATCACGTGTCAATCACGTGGGAATCACGTGGGAATCACGTGTCAATCACGTGGGAATCACGTGGGAATCACGTGTCAATCACGTGGGAATTAGGTGGGAATCACGTGTCAACCACGAGGGAAACACGAGGGAGTCACCTGGGAATCCCGTGGTAATCACGTGTCAATCACGTGGGAATCACGTGGGAATCACGTGTCAATCAGGTGGGAATCACATGGGAATCACTTGTGATTCACGTGGGAATCAAGGGGGAATCACGTTTTAATCACGTGGGGATAACGTGTTAATCACGTGGGAATCACGTGGGAACCACGTGTCAATCATGTGGGAATCACGGGGGAATCACGTGTCAATCACGTGGGAATCACGTGGGAACCACGTGTCAATCATGTGGGAATCACGGGGGAATCACGTGTCAATCACGTGGGAATCACGTGGGAATCACGTGTCAATCACGTGGGAATCAAGGGGGAATCACGTTTTAATCACGTGGGGATAACGTGTTAGTCACGTGGGAATCACGTGGGAACCACGTGTCAATCATGTGGGAATCACGGGGGAATCACGTGTCAATCACGTGGGAATCACGTGGGAGTCACTTGAGAATCACGTGGGAATCACTTGTCAATCACGTGAGAATCACGTTGGAATCACGTGTCAATGACGAGGAAATCATGTGAGAATCAAGTGGGAATCACTTGACAATCACGTGGTAATCACGTGGAAATCACGTGGGTATCAGGTGTTAATCACGTGGGAATCACGGGGGAGTCACGTGTCAATCACGTGGGAATCAAGTGGGAATCACGTGTCAATCACGTGGGAATTAGGTGGGAATCACGTGTCAATCATGTGGGAATTAGGTGGGAATCACGTGTCAATCACGTGGGAATTAGGTGGGAATCACGTGTCAATCACGTGGGAATCACGACGGAGTCACGTGGGAATCCCGAGGGAATCACGTGTCAATCACGGGGGAAAAACGTGGGAATGTGTCAATCACGTGGGAATCACGTCGCATTCATGTGTCAATCACATGGGGCTCACGTGGGAATCACGTGTCAAACACGTGGGAATTAGGTGGGGATCACGTGTCAATCACGTGGGAATTAGGTGGGAATCACGTGTCAATCATGTGGGAATTAGGTGGGAATCACGTGTCAATCACGTGGGAATTAGGTGGGAATCACGTGTCAATCACGTGGGAATCACGACGGAGTCACGTGGGAATCCCGAGGGAATCACGTGTCAATCACGGGGGAAAAACGTGGGAATGTGTCAATCACGTGGGAATCACGTCGCATTCATGTGTCAATCACATGGGGCTCACGTGGGAATCACGTGTCAAACACGTGGGAATTAGGTGGGGATCACGTGTCAATCACGTGGGAATCACGAGGGATTCACGTGGGAATCCCGTGGGAATCACGTGTCAATCACGTGGGAATCACGTGGGAATGTGTGAATCACGTGGGAAACACGTGGGAATCATGTGTCAATCACATGGGACTCACGTGGGAATCACGTGTCAATCACGTGGGAATCACATGGGAATCACGTGTCAAGCACGTGGGAATTAGGTGGGAATCACGTGTCAATCACGTGGGAATCACGAGGGAGTCACCTGGGAATCCCGTGGAAATCAACTGTCAATCACGTGGGAATCACGTGTCAATCACATGGGAATCACATGAGAATCACGTGGGAATCACGTGGGATTCACGGGTAAATCACGTGGGAATCATGTGTCAATCACATTGGACTCACGTGGGAATCACGTGTCAATCACGTGGGAATCACGTGGGAATGTGTCAATCACGTGGGAATCATGTGGGAATCACTTGTCATTTACGTGGGAGTCACGTGGGAATGACGTGGGAATCACGTGTCAATCACGTGTGAATTAGGTTGGAATCACGTGTCAATCACGTGGGAATCACGAGGGTGTCACGTTGGATTCCCGTGGGAATCACGTGTCAATCACGTGGGAATCACGTGGGAATGTGTCAATCACGTGGGAATCACGTGGGAATCAGGTGTCAATCACGTGCGAATCACGGGACAATCACGTGGGAATCCCTTGGGAATCACGTGTCAATCACGTGGGAATCACGTGGGAATCACGTGTCAATCAGGTGGGAATCACGTGGGAATCACGTGTGATTCACGTGGGAATCAAGGGGGAATCACGTTTTAATCACGTGGGGATAACGTGTCAATCACGTGGGAATCATGAGGGAACCACATGTCAATCATGTGGGAATCACGGGGGAATCACGTGTCAATCACGTGGGAATCACGTGGGAGTCACTTGAGAATCACGTGGGAATCACTTGTCAATCACGTGAGAATCACGTTGGAATCACGTTTCAATCACGAGGAAATCATGTGAGAATCACGTGGGAATCACTTGTCAATCACGTGGTAATCACGTGGGAATCAAGTGCCATTCACATGGGAATCACGTGAAAATCACGTGTCAATCACGTGGTAATCACGTGGAAATCACGTGGGAATCAGGTGTCAATCACGTGGGAATCAGGTGTTAATCACGTGGGAATCACGGGGGAGTCACGTGTCAATCACGTGGGAATCACGTGGGAATCACGTGTCAATCACGTGGGAATTAGTTGGGAATCACGTGTCAATCACGTGGGAATTAGGTGGGAATCACGTGTCAATCACGTGGGAATTAGGTGGGAATCACGTGTCAATCACGGGGGAAAAACGTGGGAATGTGTCAATCACGTGGGAATCACGTCGCAATCATGTGTCAATCACATGGGACTCACGTGGGAATCACGTGTCAAACACTTGGGAATTAGGTGGGAATCACGTGTCAATCACGTGGGAATCACGAGGGATTCACGTGGGAATCCCGTGGGAATCACGTGTCAATCACGTGGGAATCACGTGGGAATGTGTCAATCACGTGGGAAACACGTGGGAATCATGTGTCAATCACATGGGATTCACGTGGGAATCACGTGGGAATCCCATGGGAATCACGTGTCAATCACGTGGGAATCACGTGTCAATCACGTGGGAATTAGGTGGGAATCACGTGTCAATCACGTGGGAATCACGAGGGAGTCACGTGGGAATCCCGTGGGAATCAAGTGTCAATCACGGGGGAATCACGTGGGAATGTGTCAATCACGTGGGTAAAACGTGGGAATCACGTGTCAATCACGTGGGAATTATGTGGGAATCACGTGTCAATCACGTGGGAATCACGTGTCAATGACATGAGAATCACGTGAGAATCACGTGGGAATCACGAGGGAATCACGTGGGAATCACGTGTAAATCACGTGGGAATCATGTGTCAATCAAATGGGACTCACGTGGGATCACGTGTCTAACATGTGGGAATTAGGTGGGAATCACGTGTCAATCACGTGGGAATCACGAGGGAGTCACTTTGGAATCCCGTGGGAATCACGTGTCAATCACGTGGGAATCACGAGGGAATGTGTCAATCACGTGGGAATCACGTGGGAATCACGTGTCAATCACGTGGGAAACAGGTGGGAATCACGTGTCAATCACGTGGGAATCACGAGGGAGTCATGTGGGAATCCCGTGGGACTCAGGTGTCAATCACGTAGGAATTAGGTGGGAATCACTTGTCAATTACGTAGGAAACATGAGGGAGGCACGTGGGAAGCCCGTGGGAATCAGGTGACCATCACGTGGCAATCACGTGGGAATGTGTCAATCACGTGGTAATCACGTGGGAATCACGTGTCAAACACGTGGGAATTAGGTGGGAATCACGTGTCACTCACGTGGGAATCACAAGGGAGTCACGTGGGAATCCCGTGGGAATCACGTGTCAATCACGTGGGAATCACGAGGGAATGTGTCAATCACGTGGGAATCACGTGTCAATCACGTGGGAAATAGGTGGGAATCACGTGTCAATCACGTGGGAATCACGAGGGAGTCACGTGGGAATCCCGTGGGAATCACGTGTCAATCACGTGGGAATCACATGTCAATCACGTGGGAATTAGCTGGGAATCACGTGTCAATCACGTGGGAATCACGAGGGAGTCACCTGGGAATCCCGTGGAAATCACCTGTCAATCACGTGGGAATCACGTGTCAATCACATGGGAATCACGTGAGAATCACGTGGGAATCACATGGGAATCACGTGTAAATCACGTGGGAATCATGTGTCAATCACATTGGACTCACGTGGGAATCACGTGTCAATCACGTGGGAATCACGTGGGAATGTGTCAATCACGTGGGAATCATGTGGGAATCAATTGTCATTTACGTGGGAATCACGTGGGAATGACGTGGGAATCACGTGTCAATCACGTGGGAATTAGGTTGGAATCACGTGTCAATCACGTGGGAATCACGAGGGTGTCACGTTGGATTCCCGTGGGAATCACGTGTCAATCACGTGGGAATCACGTGGGAATGTGTCAATCACGTGGGAATCATGTGGGAATCAGGTGTCAATCACGTGCGAATCACGGGTCAATCACGTGGGAATCCCTTGGGAATCACGTGTCAATCACGTGGGAATCACGTGGGAATCACGTGTCAATCAGGTGGGAATCACGTGGGAATCACGTGTGATTCACGTGGGAATCAAGGGGGAATCACGTTTTAATCACGTGGGGATAACGTGTCAATCACGTGGGAATCACGTGGGAACCACGTGTCAATCATGTGGGAATCACGGGGGAATCACGTGTCAATCACGTGGGAATCACGTGGGAACCACGTGTCAATCACGTGGGAATCACGGGGGAATCACGTGTCAATCACGTGAGAATCACGTTGGAATCACGTGTCAATCACGAGGAAATCATGTGAGAATCACGTGGGAATCACTTGTCAATCACGTTGGAATCACGTGGGAATCAAGTGCCATTCACGTGGGAATCACGTGGAAATCACGTGTCAATCACATGGTAATCACGTGGAAATCACGTGGGAATCAGCTGTTAATCACGTGGGAATCACGTGGGAGTCACGTGTCAATCACGTGGGAATTAGGTGGGAATCACGTGTCAATCACGTGGGAATTAGGTGGGAATCACGTGTCAATCACGTGGGAATTAGGTGGGAATCACGTGTCAATCACGTGGGAATCACGACGGAGTCACGTGGGAATCCCGTGGGAATCACGTGCGAATCAAGTGTCAATCACGAGGAATCACGTGGGAATCACGTGGGAATCACGTGTCAATCACGTGGGAATCACGTGGGAATCACGTGTTAATCACGTGGGAATCACGAGGGAGTCACGTGGGAATCCCGTGGGAATCACGTGTCAATCACGTGGGAATCACGTGGGAATGTGTCAATCACGTCGGAATCACATGGGAATCACTTGTCAATCACGTGGGAATTAGGTGGGAATCACGTGTCAATCACGTGATAATCACGAGGGAGTCACGTGGGAATCCCGTGGGAATCGCCTGTGAATCACGGGGGAATCAGGTGGGAATGTGTCAATCACGTCGGAATCACATGGGAATCACTTGTCAATCACGTGGGAATTAGGTGGGAATCACGTGTCAATCACGTGATAATCACGAGGGAGTCACGTGGGAATCCCGTGGGAATCACGTGTCAATCACGTGGGAATCACGTGGGAATCACGTGTCAATCACGTGGGAATTAGGTGGGAATACTTGTCAATCCCGTGGGAATCACAAGTGAGTCACGTACAAATCCCGTGGGAATCACATGTCAATCACGTGGGAATCACGTGGGAATGTGTCAATCACGTGCGAATCACGTGGGACTCACGTGTCAATCATGTGGGAATCATGAGGGAGTCACGTGGGAATCCCGTGGGAATCACGTGTCAATCACGTGGTAATCACGTGGGATTCATGTGGGAATCACGTGTCAACAACGTGGGAATCACGTGGAAAACACGTAGGAATCACGTGTCAATCACGTGGGAATAAGGTGGGAATCACGTGTCAATCACATGGGAATCACGAGGGAGTCACGTGGGAATCCCGTGGGAATCACGTGTCAATCACGTGGGAATCACGTGGGAATGTTTCAATCACGTGGGAATCACGTGGGAATCACGTGTCAATCACGTGGGAATCACGAGGGAGTCACGTGAGAATCCCGTGGGAATCACGTGTCAATCACGTGGGAATCACGTGGGAATGTGTCAATGACGTGGGAATCACGTGGAAAACACGTAGCAATCACGTGTCAATCACGTGGGAATAAGGTGGGAATCACGTGTCAATCACATGGGAATCACGAGGGAGTCACGTGGGAATCCCGTGATAATCACGTGTCAATCCCGTTGGAATCACGTGGGAATGTGTCAATCACGTGGGAATCACGTGGGAATTACGTGTCAATCACGTGGGAATCACGAGGGAGTCACGTGGGAATCCCGTGGGAATCACGTGTCAATCACGTGGTAATCACGTGGGAATGTGTCAATCACGTGGGAATCACGTGGGAATCACGTGTCAATCACGTGGGAATCACGTGTCAATCACATGGGAATCACGTGAGAATCACGTGGGAATCACGTGGTAATCAAGTGTAAATCACGTGGGAATCATGTGTCAGTCACATTGGACTCACGTGGGAATCATTTGGGAATCACGTGGGAATCACGTGTAAATCACGTGGGAATCATGTGTCAATCACATTGGACTCACGTGGGAATCACGTGGGAATCATGTGTTAATCACATGGGACTCACGTGGGAATCACGTGTCATTCACGTGGCAATCACGAGGGAATCACAGGTCAATCACGTGGGAATCACGTGGGAATCACGTGTCAATCACGTGGGAATCACGTGGGAATCACGTGTCAATCACGTGGGAATTAGGTGGGAATCACGTGTAAATCACGTGGGAATCACGAGGGAGTCACGTGGGAGTCCCGTGGGAATCATGTGTCAATCACGGGGGAATCACATGGGAATGCGTCAATCATGTGGGAATCACGTGGGAATCACGTGTCAATCTCGTGCGAATTAGGTGGGAATCACGTGTCAATCACGTGGGAATCACGAGGGAGTCACCTGGGATTCCCTTGGGAATCACCTGTCAATCACTTGGGAATCACGAGTCAATCACATGTGAATCACGTGAGAATCACGTGGGAATCACGTGGGAATCACGTGTAAATCACGTGGGAATCATGTGTCAATCACATGGGACTCACGTGGGAATCACGAGGGAGTCACGTTTGAATCCCGTGGGAATCACGTGTCAATCACGTGGTAATCACGTGGGAATGTGTCAATCATGTGGGAATTACGTGGCAATCACGTGTCAATCACGTGGTAATCACGAGGGAGTCACGTGGGAATCCCGTGGGAATCACGTGTCAATCACGTGGTAATCACGTGGGAATGTGTCAATCACGTGGGAATCACGTGGGAATCACGTGTCAATCACGTGGGAATTAGGCGGAAATCACGTGTCAGTCACGTAGGAATCACGTGAGAATCACGTGGGAATCACGAGGGAATCACGTGTCAATCACATGGGAATTAGGTTGGAATCATGTGTCAATCACGTGGCAATCACGAGGGAGTCACATGTCAATCACGTGGGAATTAGGTTGGAATCAAGTGTCAATCACGTGAGAATCACGAGGGAGTCACGTGGGAATACCGTGGGAATCACGTGTAAATCACGTGGGAATCATGTGTCAATCACATGGGACTCACGAGGGAATCACGTGGGAATCACGTGTCGATATCGTAAGAATCACGTGGGAATCACGTGTCAATCACGTGGGTATCACATGGGAATGACGTGTCAATCACGTGGGAATCACGAGGGAATCACGTGTCAATCACGTGGGAATCACGTGAGAGTCAAGTTCGAATCACGTGGTAATTACGTTGGAATCATGTGGGAATCACGTCTCAATCCCGTGGGAATCACGTGCGAATCAAGTGTCAATCACGAGGAATCACGTGGGAATCACGTGGGAATCACGTGTCAATCACGTGGGAATCACGTGGGAATCACGTGTTAATCACGTGGGAATCACGAGGGAGTCACGTGGGAATCCCGTGGGAATCACGTGTCAATCACGTGGGAATCACGTGGGAATGTGTCAATCACGTCGGAATCACATGTGAATCACTTGTCAATCACGTGGGAATTAGGTGGGAATCATGTGTCAATCACGTGATAATCACGAGGGAGTCACGTGGGAATCCCGTGGGAATCACCTGTGAATCACGTGGGAATCAGGTGGGAATGTGTCAGTCACGTGGGAATCCCGTGGGAATCACGTGTCAATCACGTGGGAATTAGGTGGGAATCACGTGTCAATCACGTGGGAATCACGAGGGAGTCACGGGGGAATCCCTTGGGAATCACGTGTCAATCACGTGGGAAAAAAGGGGAAATCACGTTTTAATCACGTGGGAATCACGTGTCAATCACGTGGGAATTATGTGGAAATCTCGAGGGAATCACGTGGGAATGACGTGTCAATCAGGTGGGAATCACGTGGAAATCAGGTGTCAATCACTTGGAAATCAAGGGGAATCACGTTTTAATCATGTGGGAATCACGTGTCAAACACGTGGGAATTAGGTGGGAATCACGTGTCAATCACGTGTTAATCACGAGGGAATCACGTGGGAATCCCGTGGGAATCAGGTTACAATCACGTGGGAATCACATGGGAATGTGTCAATCACGTGGGAATCACGTGGGAATCACGTGTCAATCTCGTGGGAATTAGGTGGGAATCACGTGTCAATCACGTGGGAATCACGAGGGAGTCACGTTGAAATCCCGTGGGAATCACGTGTCAATCACGTGGGAATCACGTGGGAAGGTGTCAAACACGTGGGAATCACGTGGGAATCACGTGTTAATCACGTGGGAATCACGAGGGAGTCACGTGGGAATCCCGTGTGAATCACGTGTCAATCACGTGGGAATCACGAGAGAATGTGTCAATCACGTGGGAATCAGGTGGGAATCACGTGTCAAACACGTGGGAATTAGGTGGGAATCACGTTTCCATCTCGTGGGAATCACAAGTGAGTCACGCAGAAATCCCGTGGGAATCACGTGTCAATCACGTGGGAATGACGTGGGAATGTTTCAATCACGTGCGAATCACGTGGGAATCACGTGTCAATCACGTGGGAATCATGAGGGAGTCACGTGGGAATCCCGTGGGAATCACGTGTCAATCACGTGGGAATCACATGGGAATGTGTCAATCACGTGAGAATCACGTGGGAATCACTTGTCAATTACGTGGGAATTAGGTGGGAATCACGTGTCAATCACGTGGGAATCACAAGTGAGTCACGTAGAAATCCCGTGGGAATCACGTGTCAATCACGTGGGAATCACGTGGGAATGTGTCAATCACGTGCGAATCACGTGGGAATCACGTGTCAATCACGTGGGAATCATGAGGGAGTCATGTGGGAATCCCGTGGGAATCACGTGTCAATCACGTGGGAATCACGTGGGAATGTGTCAATCACGTGGGATTCAGGTGGGAATCACGTGTCAAACACGTGGGAATTAGGTGGGAATCACGTGTCAATCACGTGGGAATCACAAGTGAGTCACGTAGAAATCCCGGGGGAATCACGTGTCAATCACGTGGGAATCACGTGGGAATGTGTCAATCACGTGCGAATCACGTGGGAATCACGTGTCAATCACGTGGGAATCATGAGGGAGTCACGTGGGAATCCCGTGGGAATCACGTGTCAATCACGTGGGAATCACGTGGGAATGTGTCAATCACGTGCGAATCACGTGGGAATCACGTGTCATTCACGTGGGAATCATGAGGGAGTCACGTGGGAATCCCGTGGGAATCACGTGTCAATCACGTGGGAATCACAAGTGAGTCACGTAGGAATCCCGTGGGAATCACGTGTCAATCACGTGGGAATCACGTGGGAATGTGTCAATCACGTGCGAATCACGTGGGAATCACGTGTCAATCACGTGGGAATCATGAGGGAGTCACGTGGGAATCCCGTGGGTATCACGTGTCAATCACGTGGGAATCACGTGGGAATGTGTCAATCACGTGGGAATCAGGTGTGAATCACGTGTCAAACACGTTGGAATTAGGTGGGAATCACGTGTCAATCACGTGGGAATCACGAGGGAGTCACATGGGAATCCCGTGGGAATCACGTGTCAATCACGTGGGAATCATGTGGGAATGTGTCAATTACGTGGGAATCACGTGGGAATGTGTCAATCACGTGGGAATCAGGTGTGAATCACGTGTCAATCACCTGGGGATATGGTGGGAATCACTTGTCAATCACGTGGGAATCACGAGGGAGTCACGTGGGAATCCCGTGGGAATCACGTGTCAATCATGTGGTAATCACGTGGGTATGTGTCATTCACATGGGAATCACGTGTCAATCACGTGGGAATTAGGTGGGAATCACGTGTCAATCACGTGGGAATCACGTGTCAATCACATGGGAATCACGTGGGAATCACTTGGGAATGACGTGTAAATCACGTGGGAATCATGTGTCAATCACATGGGACTCACGTGTGAATCACGTGAGAATCATGTGTCAATCACATGAGACTCACGTGGGAATCATGTGTCAATCACGTGGCAATCACGAGGGAATCACGTGTCAATCACAAGGGAATCACGTGGGAATCACGTGTCAATCACGTGGGAAACACGAGGGAGTCACGTGGGAATCCCTTGGGAATCACGTGTCAATCAAGGGGGAATCACGTGTGAATGTGTCAATCACGTGGGAATCACATGGGAATTACGTGTCAATCACGTGGGAATTAGGTGGGAATCACGTGTCAATCACGTGGGTGTCACGAGGGAGTCACGTGGGAATCCCTTGGGAATCACGTGTCAATCAAGGGGGAATCACGTGTGAATGTGTCAATCACGTGGGAATCACGTGGGAATCACGTGTCAATCACGTGGGAATTAGGTGGGAATCACGTGTCAGTCACGTGGGAATCACGAGGGAGTCACGTGGGAATCCCGTGGGAATCACTTGTCAATCACGTGGGAATCACGTGGGAATCACGTGTCAATCACGTGGGAATCACGAGGGAGTCACGTGTAAATCACGTGGGAATCATGTGTCAATCACATGGGACTCACGTGGGAATCACGTGTCAATCACGTGGGAATCACGTGGAAATCACGTGTCAATCACGTGGGAATTAGGTGGGAATCAGGTGTCAATCACGTGGGAATCACGAGGGAGTCACGTGGGAATCCCGTGGGAATCACTTGTCAATCACGTGGGAATCACGTGGGAATCACCTGTCAATCACATGGGAATCACGTGGGAATCACGTGGGAATCACGTGTCAATCACGTGGGAATCACGTGGGAATCAACTGTCAATCACATGGGAATCACGTGGGAAGCACGTGGGAATCACGTGTAAATCACGTGGAAATCACGTGGGAATCACGTGTCAATCACGTGGGAATGACGAGGGAATCACGTGTCAATCACGTGCGAATCAGGTGGGAATCACGTGTCAATCACGTGGGAATCACGTGTCAATCACGTGGGAATCACGTGGGAATCACCTGTCAATCACATGGGAATCACGTGGGAATCACGTGGGAATCACGTGTCAATCACGTGGGAATCACGTGGGAATCACCTGTCAATCACATGGGAATCACGTGGGAATCACGTGTCAATCACGTGGGACTCACGTGGGAATCACGTGTCAATCACGTGGGAATGACGAGGGAATCACGTGTCAATCACGTGCGAATCAGGTGGGAATCACGTGTCAATCACGTGGGAATCACGTGTCAATCACGTGGGAATCACGTGGGAATCACCTGTCAATCACATGGGAATCACGTGGGAAGCATGTGGGAATCACGTGTCAATCACGTGGGAATTAGTTGGGAATCACGTGTCAATCACGTTGGAATCACTTGAGAATCACGTGGGAATCACGAGGGAATCACGTGTCAATCACGTGGGAATTAGGTTGGAATCACGTGTCAATCACGTGGCAATCACGAGGGAGTCACATGTCAATCACGTGGGAACTAGGTTGGAATCACGTGTCAATCACGTGGGAATCACGAGGGAGTCACGTGGGAATCCCGTGGGAATCACGTGTCAATCACGTGGGAATCACGTGGGAATGTGTCAATCACGTGGGATCCACATGGGAATCACGTGTCAAATACGTGGGAATTAGGTGGGTGTCACGTGGGAATCCCGTGGGTATCACGTGTCAATCACGTGGGGATCACGAGGGAGTCACGTGGGAATCCCATGGGAATCACATGTCAATCACGTGGGAATCACGTGGGAATGTGTCAATCACGTGGGAATCACGTGACAATCACGTGTCAATCACGTGGGAATCACAAGGGAGTCACGTGGGAATCCCGAGGGAATCACAAGGGAGTCACGTGGGAATCCCGTGGGAATCACGTGTCAATCACGTGGTAATCACGTGGGAATGTGTCAATCACCTGGGACTCACGTGGGAATCACGTGTCAAACACGTGGGAATTAGGTGGGAATCACGTGTCAGTCACGTGGGAATCACGAGGGAGTCACGTGGGAATCCCGTGGGAATCACGTGTCAATCAAGGGTGAAAAACGTGGGAATGTGTCAATCACGTGGGAATCACGTGTCAATCCCGTGGGAATCACGTGCGAATCAAGTGTCAATCACGAGGAACCATGTGGGAATCACGTGGGAATCACGTGTCAATCACGGGGGAATCACGTGTTAATCACGTGGAAATCCCGTGGAAATCACGTGTCAATCACGTGGGAATCACGTGTCAATCACGTGGGAATTAGGTGGGAATCACGTGTCAATCACGTGGGAGTCACGAGGGAGTCACGTGGGAATCCCTTGGGAATCACGTGTCAATCAAGGGGGAAAAACGTGGGAATGTGTCAATCACGTGGGAATCACGTGGGAATCACGTGTCAATCACGTGGGAATTAGGTGGGAATCACGTGTCAATCACGTGGGAATCACGAGGGAGTCACATGGGAATCCCGTGGGAATCACCTGTCAATCACGTGGGAATCACGTGTCAATCACATGGGAATCACGTGAGAATCACGTGGGAATCACGTGGGAATCACGTGTAAATCACATGGGAATCATGTGTCAATCACATGGGACTCACATGGGAATCACGTGTCAATCACGTGGGAATCACGTGGGAATGTGTCAACCACGTGGGAATCATGTGGGAATCACTTGTCATTTACGGGGGAATCACGTGGGAATGACGTGGGAATCACGTGTCAATCACGTGGAAATCATGAGGGAGTCACGTGGGAATCCCGTGTGAATGACGTGTCAATCACGTGGGAATCACGTGGGAATGTGTCAACCACGTGGGAATCATGTGGGAATCACTTGTCATTTACGGGGGAATCACGTGGGAATGACGTGGGAATCACGTGTCAATCACGTGGGAATCACGTTGGAATCACGTGGGAATCCCGTGTGAATCACGTGTCAATCACGTGGGAATCACGTGGGAATGTGTCAATCACGTGGGAATCATGTGGGAATCACGTGAGAATCATGTGTCAATCACATGGGACTCACGTGGGAATCATGTGTCAATCACGTGGCAATCATGAGGGAATCAAGTGTCAATCACGTGGGAATCACGTGGGAATCACGTGTCAATCCCGTGGGAATCACGTGCAAATCAAGTGTCAATCACGAGGAACCATGTGGGAATCACGTGGGAATCACGTGTCAATCACTTGGGAATTAGGTGGGAATACTTGTCAATCAGGTGGGAATCACGACGGAGTCACGTGGGAATCCTGTGGGAATCACCTGTCAATCACGTGGGAATCACGTGTCAATCACATGGGAATCACGTGAGAATCACGTGGGAATCACGTGAGAATCACGTGGGAATCATGTGTCAATCACATGGGACTCACGTGGGAATCACGTGAGAATCATGTGTCAATCACATGGGACTCACATGGGAATCATGTGTCAATCACGTGGCAATGACGAGGGAATCACGTGTCAATCACGTGGGAATCACGTGGGAATCACGTGTCAATCACGTGGGAATCACGTGGGAATCACGTGTCAATCACGTGGGAATTAGGTGGGAATCACGTGTCAATCACGTGGGAATCATGAGGGAGTCACGTGGGAATCCCGTGGGAATCACGTGTCAATCACGTGGGAATCACAAGTGAGTCACGTAGAAATCCTGTGGGAATCACGTGTCAATCACGTGGGAATCACGTGGGAATGTGTCAATCACGTGCGAATCACGTGGGAATCACGTGTCAATAACGTGAGAATCATGAGGGAGTCACGTGGGAATCCCGTGGGTATCACGTGTCAATCACGTGGGAATCACGTGGGAATGTGTCAATCACGTGGGAATCAGGTGTGAATCACGTGTCAAACACGTTGGAATTAGGTGGGAATCACGTGTCAATCACGTGGGAATCACGAGGGAGTCACGTGGGAATCCCGTGGGAATCACGTGTCAATCACGTGGGAATCATGTGGGAATGTGTCAATTACGTGGGAATCACGTGGGAATCACGTGTCAATCACGTGGGGATAGGGTGGGAATCACTTGTCAATCACGTGGGAATCACGAGGGAGTCACGTGGGAATCCCGTGGGAATCACGTGTCAATCATGTGGTAATCACGTGGGTATGTGTCAATCACATGGGAATCACGTGTCAATCACGTGGGAATTAGGTGGGAATCACGTGTCAATCACGTGGGAATCACGTGTCAATCACATGTCAATCACGTGGGAATCACGTGGGAATCACGTGTCAATCACGTGGGAATCACGAGGGAGTCACGTGTAAATCACGTGGGAATCATGTGTCAATCACATGGGACTCACGTGGGAATCACGTGTCAATCACGTGGGAATCACGTGGGAATCACCTGTCAATCACATGGGAATCACGTGGGAATCACGTGTCAATCACGTGGGAATCACGTGGGAATCAAATGTCAATCACATGGGAATCACGTGGGAAGCACGTGTGAATCACGTGTAAATCACGTGGAAATCACGTGGGAATCACGTGTCAGTCACGTGGGAATGACGAGGGAATCACGTGTCAATCACGTGCGAATCAGGTGGGAATCTCGTGTCAATCACGTGGGAATCACGTGTCAATCACGTGGGAACCACGTGGGAATCACCTGTCAATCACATGGGAATCACGTGGGAATCACGTGGGAATCACGTGTCAATCACGTGGGAATCCAGTGGGAATCACCTGTCAATCACATGGGAATCACGTGGGAATCACGTGTCAATCACGTGGGACTCACGTGGGAATCACGTGTCAATCACGTGGGAATGACGAGGGAATCACGTGTCAATCACGTGCGAATCAGGTGGGAATCACGTGTCAATCACGTGGGAATCACGTGTCAATCACGTGGGAATCACGTGGGAATCACCTGTCAATCACATGGGAATCACGTGGGAAGCACGTGGGAATCACGTGTCAATCACGTGGGAATTAGTTGGGAATCACGTGTCAATCACGTTGGAATCACTTGAGAATCACGTGGGAATCACGAGGGAATCACGTGTCAATCACGTGGGAATTAGGTTGGAATCACGTGTCAATCACGTGGCAATGACGAGGGAGTCACATGTCAATCACGTGGGAACTAGGTTGGAATCACGTGTCAATCACGTGGGAATCACGAGGGAGTCACGTGGGAATCCCGTGGGAATCACGTGTCAATCACGTGGGAATCACGTGGGAATGTGTCAATCACGTGGGAACCACATGGGAATCACGTGTCAAACACGTGGAATTAGGTGGGTGTCACGTGGGAATCCCGTGGGTATCACGTGTCAATCACGTGGGGATCACGAGGGAGTCACGTGGGAATCCCGTGGGAATCACGTGTCAATCACGTGGGAATCACGTGGGAATGTGTCAATCACGTGGGAATCACGTGGCAATCACGTGTCAATCACGTGGGAATCACAAGGGAGTCACGTGGGAATCCCGTGGGAATCACGTGTCAATCACGTGGTAATCACGTGGGAATGTGTCAATCACATGGGACTCACGTGGGAATCACGTGTCAAACACGTGGGAATTAGGTGGGAATCACGTGTCAATCACGTGGGAATCACGAGGGAGTCACGTGAGAATCCCGTGGGAATCACGTGTCAATCAAGTGGGAAAAACGTGGGAATGTGTCAATCACGTGGGAATCACGTGTCAATCCCGTGGGAATCACGTGCGAATCAAGTGTCAATCACGAGGAACCATGTGGGAATCACGTGGGAATCACGTGTCAATCACGGGGGAATCACGTGTTAATCACGTGGAAATCCCGTGGAAATCACGTGTCAATCACGTGGGAATCACGTGTCAATCTCGTGGGAATTAGGTGGGAATCACGTGTCAATCACGTGGGAGTCACGAGGGAGTCACGTGGGAATCCCTTGGGAATCACGTGTCAATCAAGGGGGAAAAACGTGGGAATGTGTCAATCACGTGGGAATCACGTGGGAATCACGTGTCAATCACGTGGGAATTAGGTGGGAATCACGTGTCAATCACGTGGGAATCACGAGGGAGACACGTGGGAATCCCGTGGGAATCACCTGTCAATCACGTGGGAATCACGTGTCAATCACATGGGAATCACGTGAGAATCACGTGGGAATCACGTGGGAATCACGTGTAAATCACGTGGGAATCATGTGTCAATCACATGGGACTCACATGGGAATCACGTGTCAATCACGTGGGAATCACGTGGGAATGTGTCAACCACGTGGGAATCATGTGGGAATCACTTGTCATTTACTGGGGAATCACGTGGGAATGACGTGGGAATCACGTGTCAATCACGTGGAAATCATGAGGGAGTCACGTGGGAATCCCGTGTGAATCACGTGTCAATCACGTGGGAATCACGTGGGAATGTGTCAATCACGTGGGAATCATGTGGGAATCACGTGAGTATCATGTGTCAATCACATGGGACTCACGTGGAAATCATGTGTCAATCACGTGGCAATCATGAGGGAATCACGTGTCAATCACGTGGGAATCACGTGGGAATCACGTGTCAATCCCGTGGGAATCACGTGCGAATCAAGTGTCAATCACGAGGAACCATGTGGGAATCACGTGGGAATCACGTGTCAATCACGGGGGAATCACGTGTTAACCACGTGGAAATCCCGTGGAAATCACGTGTCAATCACGTGGGAATCACGTGAGAATGTGTCAATCACGTGGGAATCACGTGTCAATCACTTGGGAATTAGGTGGGAATACTTGTCAATCAGGTGGGAATCACGACGGAGTCACGTGGGAATCCTGTGGGAATCACCTGTCAATCACGTGGGAATCACGTGTCAATCACATGGGAATCACGTGAGAATCACGTGGGAATCACGTGAGAATCACGTGGGAATCATGTGTCAATCACATGGGACTCACGTGGGAATCACGTGAGAATCATGTGTCAATCACATGGGACTCACATGGGAATCATGTGTCAATCACGTGGCAATCACGAGGGAATCACGTGTCAATCACGTGGGAATCACGTGGGAATCACGTGTCAATCACGTGGGAATCACGTGGGAATCACGTGTCAATCACGTGGGAATTAGGTGGGAATCACGTGTCAATCACGTGGGAGTCACGAGGGAGTCACGTGGGAATCTCTTGGGAATCACGGGTCAATCAAGGGGGAATCACGATGCAATGTGTCAATCACGTGGGAGTCACGTGGGGATCACGTGTCAATCACGTGGAAATTAGGTGGGAATCACGTGTCAATCACGTGGGAATCACGAGGGAGTCACGTGGGAATCCCGTGGGAATCACCTGTCAATCACGTGGAAATCACGTGTCAATCACATGGGAATCACGTGAGAATCACGTGGGAATCACGTGGGAATCACTTGTAAATCACGTGGGAATCATGTGTCAATCACATGGGACTCACGTGGGAATCACGTGTCAATCACGTGGGAATCACGTGGGAATGTGTTAATCACGTGGGAATCATGTGGGAATCACTTGTCATTTACGTGGGAATCACGTGGGTATGACGTGGGAATCACGTGTCAATCACGTGGAAATCACGAGGGAGTCACGTGGGAATCCCGTGTGAATCAGGTGTCAATCACGTGGGAATCACGTGGAAATGTGTCAATCACGTGGGAATCATGTGGGAATCACTTGTCATTTACGTGGGTATCACGGGGGAATGATGTGGGAATCACGTGTCAATCACGTGAAAATCACGTGGGAATAACCTGTCAATCACATGGGAATCACGGGGGAAACACGTGGGAATCACGTGTAAATCACGTGGAAATCACCTGGGAATCATGTGTCAATCACGTGGGACTCACGTGGGAATCAGGTGTCAATCACATGGAAATCACGAGGGAATCACGTGTCAATCACGTGCGAATCAGGTGGGAATCACGTGTCAATCACGTGGGAATCACGTGTCAATCACGTGGGAATTACGAGGGAATCACCTGTAAATCACGTGGGAATTACGGGGGAATCACGTGTCAATCACGTGGGAATCACGAGGGAATCACCTGTCAATCACGTTGGAATCACGTGAGAATCACGTGGGAATCACGAGGGAATCACGTGTCAATCACGTGGGAATTAGATTGGAGTCACGTGTCAATCACGTGGCAATCACGAGGGAGTAACATGTCAATCACGTGGGAATTAGGTTGGAATCATGTGTCAATCACGTGGGAAACACGAGGGAGTCACGTGGGAATCCCGTGGGAATCACGTGTAAATCACGTGGGAATCATGTGTCAATCACATGGTACTCACGTGGGAATCACGTGTCAATCACGTGAATATCACGTGGAAATCACGTGTCAATCACGTGGAAATTAGGTTGGAATCACGTGTCAATCACGTGGGAATCACGAGGGAGTCACGTGGGAATCCCGTGGGAATCACGTGTCAATTACGTGGGAATAACGTGGGAATGTGTCAATCACGTGGGAATCACTTGGGAATCACGTGTCAAACACGTGGGAATTAGGTGGGAATCACTTGTCAAACACGTGGGAATCATGAGGGAGTCACGTGGGAATCCCGTGGGAATCACGTGTCAATCATGTGGTAATCACGTGGGTATGTGTCAATCACATGGGAATCACGTGTGAATCACGTGGGAATTAGGTGGGAATCACGTGTCAATCACGTGGGAATCACGTGTCAATCACATGGGAATCACGTGGGAATCACTTGGGAATGACGTGTAAATCACGTGGGAATCATGTGTCAATCACATGGGACTCACGTGTGAATCACGTGAGAATCATGTGTCAATCACATGGGACTCACGTGGGAATCATGTGTCAATCACGTGGCAATCACGAGGGAATCACGTGTCAATCACGTGGGAATCATGTGAGAATCACGTGTCCATCACGTGGGAATCACGAGGGAGTCACGTGGGAATCCCTTGGGAATCACGTGTCAATCAAGGGGGAATCACGTGTGAATGTGTCAATCACGTGGGAATCACATGGGAATTACGTGTAAATCACGTGGGAATCACCTGGGAATCACGTGTCAATCACGTGGGAATCACGTGGGAATCACGTGTCAATCACGTGGGAATCACGAGGGAGTCAGGTGGGAATCCCGTGGGAATCACTTGTCAATCACGTGGGAATCACGTGTAAATCACATGGGAATCACGTGGGAATCACGTGGGAATCACGTGTCAATCACGTGGGAATCACGTGGGAATCACCTGTCAATCACATGGGAATCACGTGGGAAGCACGTGGGAATCACGTGTCAATCACGTGGGAATTAGTTGGGAATCACGTGTCAATCACGTTGGAATCACTTGAGAATCACGTGGGAATCACGAGGGAATCACGTGTCAATCACGTGGGAATTAGGTTGGAATCACGTGTCAATCGCGTGGCAATCACGAGGAAGTCACATGTCAATCACGTGGGAACTAGGTTGGAATCACGTGTCAATAACGTGGGAATCACGAGGGAGTCACGTGGGAATCCCGTGGGAATCACGTGTCAATCACGTGGGAATCACGTGGGAATGTGTCAATCACGTGGGAACCACATGGGAATCACGTGTCAAACACGTGGGAATTAGGTGGGTGTCACGTGGGAATCCCGTGGGATCACGTGTCAATCACGTGGGAATCACGTGGGAATGTGTCAATCACGTGGGAATCACGTGGCAATCACGTGTCAATCACGTGGGAATCACAAGGGAGTCACGTGGGAATCCCGTGGGAATCACGTGTCAATCACGTGGTAATCACGTGGGAATGTGTCAATCACATGGGACTCACGTGGCAATCACGTGTCAAACACGTGGGAATTAGGTGGGAATCACGTGTCAATCACGTGGGAATCACGAGGGAGTCACGTGGGAATCCCGTGGGAATCACGTGTAAATCACGTGGGAATCATGTGTCAATAACATGGGACTCACGTGGGAATCACGTGGTAATCACGTGTCGATATCGTGAGAACCACGTGGGAATCACGTGGGAATCACGTGTCAATCACGTGGGAATCACGAGGGAATCACGTGTCAATTACGTGGGAATCACATGGGAATCACGTGTCAATCACGTGGGAATCACGAGTGAATCACGTGTCAATCACGTGGGAATCACGAGGGAGTCACGTGGTAATCCCGTGGGAATCACGTGTCAATCACGTGGGAATCACGTGGGAATGTGTCAATCACATGGGACTCACGTGGCAATCACGTGTCAAACACGTGGGAATTAGGTGGGAATCACGTGTCAATCACGTGGGAATCACGAGGGAGTCACGTGGGAATCCCGTGAGAATCACGTGTAAATCACGTGGGAATCATGTGTCAATAACATGGGACTCACGTGGGAATCACGTGTCAATCACGTGGGAATCACGAGTGAATCACGTGTCAATCACGTGGGAATCACGTGGGAATCACGTGTCAATCACGTGGGAATCACGTGGGAATCACGTGTCAATCACGTGGGTATCACGAGGGATTCACGTGGGAATCCCGTGGGAATCACGTGTCAATCACGTGGTAATCACGTGTAAATGTGTCAATCACATGGGACTCACGTGGGAATCACGTGTCAAACACGTGGGAATTAGTTGGGAATCACGTGTCAATCACGTGGGAATCACGTGGGAATCACGTGTCGATATCGTGAGAATCACGTGGGAATCACATGGGAATCACGTGTCAATCACGTGGTAATCACGAGGGAATCACGTGTCAATTACGTGGGAATGACATGGGAATCACGTGTCAATCACGTGGGAATAACGAGGGAATCACGAGTCAATCACGTGGGAATCACGGGAGAGTCAAGTTCGAATCACGTGGTAATTACGTTGGAATCATGTGGGAATCACGTGTCAATCCCGTGGGAATCACGTGCGAATCAAGTGTCAATCACGAGGAATCACGTGGGAATCCCGTGGGAATCACGTGTCAATCACGTGGGAATCACGTGGGAATGTGTCAATCACGTGGGAATCACGTGTCAATCACATGGGAATTAGGTGGGAATACTTGTCAATCACGTGGGAATCACGTGTCAATCACATGGGAATCACGTGAGAATCACGTGGGAATCACGTGGGAATCACGTGGGAATCATGTGTCAATCACACGGGACTCACGTGGGAATCACGTGAGAATCATGTGTCAATCACATGGGACTCACGGGGAATCATGTGTTAATCACGTGGCAATCACGAGGGAATCACGTGTCAATCATGTGGGAATCACGTGGGAATCACGTGTCAATCACGTGGGAATCACGTGGGAATCACGTGTCAATCACGTGGGAATTAGGTGGGAATCACGTGTCAATCACGTGGGAGTCACGAGGGAGTCACGTGGGAATCCCTTGGGAATCACGTGTCAATCAAGGGGGAAAAACGTGGGAATGTGTCAATCACGTGGGAATCACGTGGGAATCACGTGTCAATCACGTGGGAATTAGGTGGGAATCACGTGTCAATCACGTGGGAATCACGAGGGAGTCACGTGGGAATCCCGTGGGAATCACCTGTCAATCACGTGGGAATCACGTGTCAATCACATGGGAATCACGTGAGAATCACGTGGGAATCACGTGGGAATCACGTGTAAATCACGTGGGAATCATGTGTCAATCACATGGGACTCACATGGGAATCACGTGTCAATCACGTGGGAATCACGTGGGAATGTGTCAATCACGTGGGAATCATGTGGGAACAACTTGTCATTTACGGGGGAATCACGTGGGAATGACGTGGGAATCACGTGTCAATCACGTGGAAATCATGAGGGAGTCACGTGGGAATCCCGTGTGAATCACGTGGGAATCATGTGGGAATCACGTGAGAATCATGTGTCAATCACATGGGACTCACGTGGGAATCATGTGTCAATCACGTGGCAATCACGAGGGAATCACGTGTCAATCACGTGGGAATCACGTGGGAATCACGTGTCAATCCCGTGGGAATCACGTGCGAATCAAGTGTCAATCACGAGGAACCATGTGGGAATCACGTGGGAATCACGTGTCAGTCACAGGGGAATCACGTGTTAATCACGTGGAAATCACGTGTCAATCACGTGGGAATCACGTGGGAATGTGTCAATCACGTGGGAATCAGTGTCAATCACTTGGGAATTAGGTGGGAATACTTGTCAATCAGGTGGGAATCACGACGGAGTCACGTGGGAATCCTGTGGGAATCACCTGTCAATCACGTGGGAATCACGTGTCAATCACATGGGAATCACGTGAGAATCACGTGGGAATCACGTGAGAATCACGTGGGAATCATGTGTCAATCACATGGGACTCACGTGGGAATCACGTGAGAATCATGTATCAATCACATGGGACTCACATGGGAATCATGTGTCAATCACGTGGCAATCACGAGGGAATCACGTGTCAATCACGTGGGAATCACGTGTGAATCACGTGTCAATCACGTGGGAATCACGTGGGAATCACGTGTCAATCACGTGGGAATTAGGTGGGAATCACGTGTCAATCACTTGGGAGTCACGAGGGAGTCACGTGGGAATCCCTTGGGAATCACGAGTCAATCAAGGGGGAATCACGAGGCAATGTGTCAATCACGTGGGAATCACGTGGGGATCACGTGTCAATCAGTTGGGAATCACGAGGGAGTCACGTGGGAATCCCGTGGGAATCACCTGTCAATCACGTGGGAATCACGTGTCAATCACATGGGAATCACGTGAGAATCACGTGGGAATCACGTGGGAATCACTTGTAAATCACGTGGGAATCATGTGTCAATCACATGGGACTCACGTGGGAATCACGTGTCAATCACGTGGGAATCACATGGGAATGTGTTAATCACGTGGGAATCATGTGGGAATCACTTGTCATTTACGTGGGAATCACGTGGGTATGACGTGGGAATCACGTGTCAATCACGTGGAAATCACGAGGGAGTCACGTGGGAATCCCGTGTGAATCACGTGGGAATCACGTGGGAATGTGTCAATCACGTGGGAATCATGTGGGAATCACTTGTCATTTACGTGGGTATCATGGGGGAATGATGCGGGAATCACGTGTCAATCACGTGAAAATCACGTAGGAATAACCTGTCAATCACATGGGAATCACGGGGGAAGCACGTGGGAATCACGTGTAAATCACGTGGAAATCACGTGGGAATCATGTGTCAATCACGTGGGACTCACGTGGGAATCAGGTGTCAATCACATGGAAATCACGAGGGAATCACGTGTCAATCACGTGCGAATCAGGTGGGAATCAAGTGTCAATCACGTGGGAATCACGTGTCAATCACGTGGGAATCACGAGGGAATCACCTGTAAATCACGTGGGAATTACGGGGGAATCACGTGTCAATCACGTGGGAATCACGAGAGAATCACGTGTCAATCACGTTGGAATCACGTGAGAATCACGTGGGAATCACGAGGGAATCACGTGTCAATCACGTGGGAATTAGGTTGGAGTCACGTGTCAATCACGTGGCAATCACGAGGGAGTAACATGTCAATCACGTGGGAATTAGGTTGGAATCATGTGTCAATCACGTGGGAATCACGAGGGAGTCACGTGGGAATCCCGTGGGAATCACGTGTAAATCACGTGGGAATCATGTGTCAATCACATGGGACTCACGTGGGAATCACGTGTCAATCACGTGAATATCACGTGGAAATCACGTGTCAATCACGTGGAAATTAGGTTGGAATCACGTGTCAATCACGTGGGAATCACGAGGGAGTCACGTGGGAATCCCGTGGGAATCACGTGTCAATTATGTGGGAATAACGTGGGAATGTGTCAATCACGTGGGAATCACGTGGGAATCACATGTCAAACACGTGGGAATTAGGTGGGAATCACGTGTCAATCACGTGGGAATCACGAGGGAATCATGAGGGAATCCCGTGGGAATCATGTGCCAATCACGTGGGAATTACGTGGGAATGTGTCAATCACGTGAGAATCACGTGGGAATCACGTGTCAATCACGTGGGAATTAGGTGGGAATCACGTGTCAATCACGTGGGAATCACGTGGGAATCACGAGGGAGTCACGTGGGAATCCCGTGGGAATCACGTGTCAATCCCGTTGGAATCACGTGGGAATGTGTCAATCACGTGGGAATCACGTGGGAATTACGTGTCAATCACGTGGGAATCACGAGGGAGTCACGTGGGAATCCCGTGGGAATCACGTGTCAATCACGTGGTAATCACGTGGGAATGTGTCAATCACGAGGGAGTCACGTGGGAATCCCGTGGGAATCACGTGTCAATCACGTGGTAATCACGTGGGAATGTGTCAATCACGTGGGAATCACGTGGTAATCACGTGTAAATCACGTGGGAATCATGTGTCAGTCACATTGGACTCACGTGGGAATCATGTGGGAATCACGTGGGAATCACGTGTAAATCACGTGGGAATCATGTGTCAATCACATGGGACTCACGTGGGAATCACGTGTCATTCACGTGGCAATCACGAGGGAATCATATGTCAATCACGTGGGAATCCCGTGGGAATCACGTGTCAATCACGTGGGAATCACGTGGGAATCACGTGTCAATCACGTGGGAATTAGGTGGGAATCACGTGTAAATCACGTGGGAATCACGAGGGAGTCACGTGGGAGTCCCGTGGGAATCATGTGTCAATCACGGGGTAATCACATGGGAATGCGTCAATCATGTGGGAATCACGTGGGAATCACGTGTCCATCACGTGCGAATTAGGTGGGAATCACGTGTCAATCACGTGGGAATCACGAGGGAGTCACCTGGGATTCCCTTGGGAATCACCTGTCAATCACTTGGGAATCACGAGTCAATCACATGTGAATCACGTGAGAATCACGTGGGAATCACGTGGGAATCACGTGTAAATCACGTGGGAATCATGTGTCAATCACATGGGACTCACGTGGGAATCACGAGGGAGTCACGTTTGAATCCCGTGGGAATCACGTGTCAATCACGTGGTAATCACGTGGGAATGTGTCAATCATGTGGGAATTACGTGGCAATCACGTGTCAATCACGTGGTAATCACGAGGGAGTCACGTGGGAATCCCGTGGGAATCACGTGTCAATCACGTGGTAATCACGTGGGAATGTGTCAATCACGTGGGAATCACGTGGGAATCACGTGTCAATCACGTGGGAATTAGGCGGAAATCACGTGTCAGTCACGTAGGAATCACGTGAGAATCACGTGGGAATCACGAGGGAATCACGTGTCAATCACATGGGAATTAGGTTGGAATCATGTGTCAATCACGTGGCAATCACGAGGGAGTCACATGTCAATCACGTGGGAATTAGGTTGGAATCAAGTGTCAATCACGTGAGAATCACGAGGGAGTCACGTGGGAATACCGTGGGAATAACGTGTAAATCACGTGGGAATCATGTGTCAATCACATGGGACTCACGAGGGAATCACGTGGGAATCACGTGTCGATATCGTAAGAATCACGTGGGAATCACGTGTCAATCACGTGGGTATCACATGGGAATGACGTGTCAATCACGTGGGAATCACGAGGGAATCACGTGTCAATCACGTGGGAATCACGTGAGAGTCAAGTTCGAATCACGTGGTAATTACGTTGGAATCATGTGGGAATCACGTCTCAATCCCGTGGGAATCACGTGCGAATCAAGTGTCAATCACGAGGAATCACGTGGGAATCACGTGGGAATCACGTGTCAATCACGTGGGAATCACGTGGGAATCACGTGTTAATCACGTGGGAATCACGAGGGAGTCACGTGGGAATCCCGTGGGAATCACGTGTCAATCACGTGGGAATCACGTGGGAATGTGTCAATCACGTCGGAATCACATGTGAATCACTTGTCAATCACGTGGGAATTAGGTGGGAATCATGTGTCAATCACGTGATAATCACGAGGGAGTCACGTGGGAATCCCGTGGGAATCACCTGTGAATCACGTGGGAATCAGGTGGGAATGTGTCAGTCACGTGGGAATCCCGTGGGAATCACGTGTCAATCACGTGGGAATTAGGTGGGAATCACGTGTCAATCACGTGGGAATCACGAGGGAGTCACGGGGGAATCCCTTGGGAATCACGTGTCAATCACGTGGGAAAAAAGGGGAAATCACGTTTTAATCACGTGGGAATCACGTGTCAATCACGTGGGAATTATGTGGAAATCTCGAGGGAATCACGTGGGAATGACGTGTCAATCAGGTGGGAATCACGTGGAAATCAGGTGTCAATCACTTGGAAATCAAGGGGAATCACGTTTTAATCATGTGGGAATCACGTGTCAAACACGTGGGAATTAGGTGGGAATCACGTGTAAATCACGTGTTAATCACGAGGGAGTCACGTGGGAATCCCGTGTGAATCAGGTGACAATCACGTGGGAATCACATGGGAATGTGTCAATTACGTGGGAATCACGTGGGAATCACGTGTCAATCTCGTGGGAATTAGGTGGGAATCACGTGTCAATCACGTGTGAATCACGAGGGAGTCACGTTGAAATCCCGTGGGAATCACGTGTCAATCACGTGGGAATCACGTGGGAAGGTGTCAAACACGTGGGAATCACGTGGGAATCACGTGTTAATCACGTGGGAATCACGAGGGAGTCACGTGGGAATCCCGTGTGAATCACGTGTCAATCACGTGGGAATCACGAGAGAATGTGTCAATCACGTGGGAATCAGGTGGGAATCACGTGTCAAACACGTGGGAATTAGGTGGGAATCACGTTTCCGTCTCGTGGGAATCACAAGTGAGTCACGTAGAAATCCCGTGGGAATCACGTGTCAATCACGTGGGAATGACGTGGGAATGTTTCAATCACGTGCGAATCACGTGGGAATCACGTGTCAATCACGTGGGAATCATGAGGGAGTCACGTGGGAATCCCGTGGGAATCACGTGTCAATCACGTGGGAATCATGTGGGAATGTGTCAATCACGTGAGAATCACGTGGGAATCACTTGTCAATTACGTGGGAATTAGGTGGGAATCACGTGTCAATCACGTGGGAATCACAAGTGAGTCACGTAGAAATCCCGTGGGAATCACGTGTCAATCACGTGGGAATCACGTGGGAATGTGTCAATCACGTGCGAATCACGTGGGAATCACGTGTCAATCACGTGGGAATCATGAGGGAGTCATGTGGGAATCCCGTGGGAATCACGTGTCAATCACGTGGGAATCACGTGGGAATGTGTCAATCACGTGGGATTCAGGTGGGAATCACGTGTCAAACACGTGGGAATTAGGTGGGAATCACGTGTCAATCACGTGGGAATCACAAGTGAGTCACGTAGAAATCCCGGGGGAATCACGTGTCAATCACGTGGGAATCACGTGGGAATGTGTCAATCACGTGCGAATCACGTGGGAATCACGTGTCAATCACGTGGGAATCATGAGGGAGTCACGTGGGAATCCCGTGGGAATCACGTGTCAATCACGTGGGAATCACGTGGGAATGTGTCAATCACGTGCGAATCACGTGGGAATCACGTGTCATTCACGTGGGAATCATGAGGGAGTCACGTGGGAATCCCGTGGGAATCACGTGTCAATCACGTGGGAATCACAAGTGAGTCACGTAGAAATCCCGTGGGAATCACGTGTCAATCACGTGGGAATCACGTGGGAATGTGTCAATCACGTGCGAATCACGTGGGAATCACGTGTCAATCACGTGGGAATCATGAGGGAGTCACGTGGGAATCCCGTGGGTATCACGTGTCAATCACGTGGGAATCACGTGGGAATGTGTCAATCACGTGGGAATCATGTGTGAATCACGTGTCAAACACGTTGGAATTAGGTGGGAATCACGTGTCAATCACGTGGGAATCACGAGGGAGTCACATGGGAATCCCGTGGGAATCACGTGTCAATCACGTGGGAATCATGTGGGAATGTGTCAATTACGTGGGAATCACGTGGGAATGTGTCAATCACGTGGGAATCAGGTGTGAATCACGTGTCAATCACGTGGGGATATGGTGGGAATCACTTGTCAATCACGTGGGAATCACGAGGGAGTCACGTGGGAATCCCGTGGGAATCACGTGTCAATCATGTGGTAATCACGTGGGTATGTGTCATTCACATGTGAATCACGTGTCAATCACGTGGGAATTAGGTGGGAATCACGTGTCAATCACGTGGGAATCACGTGTCAATCACATGGGAATCACGTGGGAATCACTTGGGAATGACGTGTAAATCACGTGGGAATCATGTGTCAATCACATGGGACTCACGTGTGAATCACATGAGAATCATGTGTCAATCACATGGGACTCACGTGGGAATCATGTGTCAATCACGTGGCAATCATGAGGGAATCACGTGTCAATCACATGGGAATCACGTGGGAATCACGTGTCAATCACGTGGGAAACACGAGGGAGTCACGTGGGAATCCCTTGGGAATCACGTGTCAATCAAGGGGGAATCACGTGTGAATGTGTCAATCACGTGGCAATCACATGGGAATTACGTGTCAATCACGTGGGAATTAGGTGGGAATCACGTTTAAAACACGTGGGTGTCACGAGGGAGTCACGTGGGAATCCCTTGGGAATCACGTGTCAATCAAGGGGGAATCACGTGTGAATGTGTCAATCACGTGGGAATCACGTGGGAATCACGTGTCAATCACGTGGGAATTAGGTGGGAAACACGTGTCAGTCACGTGGGAATCACGAGGGAGTCACGTGGGAATCCCGTGGGAATCACTTGTCAATCACGTGGGAATCACGTGGGAATCACGTGTCAATCACGTGGGAATCACGAGGGAGTCACGTGTAAATCACGTGGGAATCATGTGTCAATCACATGGGACTCACGTTGGAATCACGTGTCAATCACGTGGGAATCACGTGGGAATCACGTGTCAATCACGTGGGAATTAGGTGGGAATCAGGTGTCAATCACGTGGGAATCACGAGGGAGTCACGTGGGAATCCCGTGGGAATCACTTGTCAATCACGTGGGAATCACGTGGGGATCACCTGTCAATCACATGGGAATCACGTGGGAATCACGTGGGAATCACGTGTCAATCACGTGGGAATCACGTGGGAATCACCTGTCAATCACATGGGAATCACGTGGGAAGCACGTGGGAATCACGTGTAAATCACGTGAAAATCACGTGGGAATCACGTGTCAATCACGTGGGAATGACGAGGGAATCACGTGTCAATCACGTGCGAATCAGGTGGGAATCACGTGTCAATCACGTGGGAATCACGTGTCAATCACGTGGGAATCACGTGGGAATCACCTCTCAATCACATGGGAATCACTTGGGAATCACGTGGGAATCACGTGTCAATCACGTGGGAATCACGTGGGAATCACCTGTCAATCACATGGGAATCACGTGGGAATCACGTGTCAATCACGTGGGACTCACGTGGGAATCACGTGTCAATCACGTGGGAATGACGAGGGAATCACGTGTCAATCACGTGCGAATCAGGTGGGAATCACGTGTCAATCATGTGGGAATCACGTGTCAATCACGTGGGAATCACGTGGGAATCACCTGTCAATCACATGGGAATCAGGTGGGAAGCACGTGGGAATCACGTGTCAATCACGTGGGAATTAGTTGGGAATCACGTGTCAATCACGTTGGAATCACTTGAGAATCACGTGGGAATCACGAGGGAATCACGTGTCAATCACGTGGGAATTAGGTTGGAATCACGTGTCAATCACGTGTCAATCACGAGGAAGTCACATGTCAATCACGTGGGAACTAGGTTGGAATCACGTGTCAATCACGTGGGAATTAGGTGGGAAACACGTGTCAGTCACGTGGGAATCACGAGGGAGTCACGTGGGAATCCCGTGGGAATCACTTGTCAATCACGTGGGAATCACGTGGGAATCACGTGTCAATCACGTGGGAATCACGAGGGAGTCACGTGTAAATCACGTGGGAATCATGTGTCAATCACATGGGACTCACGTTGGAATCACGTGTCAATCACGTGGGAATCACGTGGGAATCACGTGTCAATCACGTGGGAATTAGGTGGGAATCAGGTGTCAATCACGTGGGAATCACGAGGGAGTCACGTGGGAATCCCGTGGGAATCACTTGTCAATCACGTGGGAATCACGTGGGGATCACCTGTCAATCACATGGGAATCACGTGGGAATCACGTGGGAATCACGTGTCAATCACGTGGGAATCACGTGGGAATCACCTGTCAATCACATGGGAATCACGTGGGAAGCACGTGGGAATCACGTGTAAATCACGTGAAAATCACGTGGGAATCACGTGTCAATCACGTGGGAATGATGAGGGAATCACGTGTCAATCACGTGCGAATCAGGTGGGAATCACGTGTCAATCACGTGGGAATCACGTGTCAATCACGTGGGAATCACGTGGGAATCACCTCTCAATCACAATGGAATCACTTGGGAATCACGTGGGAATCACGTGTCAATCACGTGGGAATCACGTGGGAATCACCTGTCAATCACATGGGAATCACGTGGGAATCACGTGTCAATCACGTGGGACTCACGTGGGAATCACGTGTCAATCACGTGGGAATGACGAGGGAATCACGTGTCAATCACGTGCGAATCAGGTGGGAATCACGTGTCAATCACGTGGGAATCACGTGTCAATCACGTGGGAATCACGTGGGAATCACCTGTCAATCACATGGGAATCAGGTGGGAAGCACGTGGGAATCACGTGTCAATCACGTGGGAATTAGTTGGGAATCACGTGTCAATCACGTTGGAATCACTTGAGAATCACGTGGGAATCACAAGGGAATCACGTGTCAATCACGTGGGAATTAGGTTGGAATCACGTGTCAATCACGTGGCAATCACGAGGGAGTCACATGTCAATCACGTGGGAACTAGGTTGGAATCACGTGTCAATCACGTGGGAATCACGAGGGAGTCACGTGGGAATCCCGTGGGAATCACGTGTCAATCACGTGGGAATCACGTGGGAATGTGTCAATCACGTGGGATCCACATGGGAATCACGTGTCAAACACGTGGGAATTAGGTCAGTGTCACGTGGGAATCCCGTGGGTATCACGTGTCAATCACGTGGGGATCACGAGGGAGTCACGTGGGAATCCCATGGGAATCACGTGTCAATCACGTGGGAATCACGTGGGAATGTGTCAATCACGTGGGAATCACGTGGCAATCACGTGTCAATCACGTGGGAATCACAAGGGAGTCACGTGGGAATCCCGAGGGAATCACTTGTCAATCACGTGGTAATCACGTGGGAATGTGTCAATCACGTGGGAATCACGTGGGAATCACGTGTCAATCACGTGGGAATCACAAGGGAGTCACGTGGGAATCCCGTGGGAATCACGTGTCAATCACGTGGTAATCACGTGGGAATGTGTCAATCACATGGGACTCACGTGGGAATCACGTGTCAAACACATGGGAATTAGGTGGGAATCACGTGTCAGTCACGTGGGAATCACGAGGGAGTCACGTGGGAATCCCGTGGGAATCATGTGTCAATCAAAGGGGAAAAACGTGGGAATGTGTCAATCACGTGGGAATCACGTGTCAATCCCGTTTGAATCACGTGGGAATCACGTGTCAATCACATGGGAATCACGTGAGAATCACGTGGGAATCACGTGGGAATCACGTGGGAATCACGTGGGAATCATGTGTCAATCACGTGGCAATCACGAGGGAATAACGTGTCAATCACGTGGGAATCACGTGGGAATCACGTGTCAATCACGTGGGAATCACGTGGGAATCACGTGTCAATCACGTGGGAATTAGGTGGGAATAACGTGTCAATCACGTGGGAGTCACGAGGGAGTCACGTGGGAATCCCTTGGGAATCACGAGTCAATCAAGGGGGAATCACGAGGCAATGTGTCAATCACGTGGGAATCACGTGGGGATCACGTGTCAATCAGGTGGGAATCACGAGGGAGTCACGTGGGAATCCCGTGGGAATCACCTGTCAATCACGTGGGAATCACGTGTCAATCACATGGGAATCACGTGAGAATCACGTGGGAATCACGTGGGAATCACTTGTAAATCACGTGGGAATCATGTGTCAATCACATGGGACTCACGTGGGAATCACGTGTCAATCACGTGGGAATCACGTGGGAATGTGTTAATCACGTGGGAATCATGTGGGAATCACTTGTCATTTACGTGGGAATCACGTGGGTATGACGTGGGAATCACATGTCAATCACGTGGAAATCACGAGGGAGTCACGTGGGAATCCCGTGTGAATCACGTGTCAATCACGTGGGAATCACGTGGGAATGTGTCAATCACGTGGGAATCATGTGGGAATCACTTGTCATTTACGTGGGTATCATGGGGGAATGATGCGGGAATCACGTGTCAATCACGTGAAAATCACGTAGGAATAACCTGTCAATCACATGGGAATCACGGGGGAAGCACGTGGGAATCACGTGTAAATCACGTGGAAATCACGTGGGAATCATGTGTCAATCACGTGGGACTCACGTGGGAATCAGGTGTCAATCACATGGAAATCACAAGGGAATCACGTGTCAATCACGTGCGAATCAGGTGGGAATCAAGTGTCAATCACGTGGGAATCACGTGTCAATCACGTGGGAATCACGAGGGAATCACCTGTAAATCACGTGGGAATTACGGGGGAATCACGTGTCAATCACGTGGGAATCACGAGAGAATCACGTGTCAATCACGTTGGAATCACGTGAGAATCACGTGGGAATCACGAGGGAATCACGTGTCAATCACGTGGGAATTAGGTTGGAGTCACGTGTCAATCACGTGGCAATCACGAGGGAGTAACATGTCAATCACGTGGGAATTAGGTTGGAATCATGTGTCAATCACGTGGGAATCACGAGGGAGTCACGTGGGAATCCCGTGGGAATCACGTGTAAATCACGTGGGAATCATGTGTCAATCACATGGGACTCACGTGTCAATCACGTGAATATCACGTGGAAATCACGTGTCAATCACGTGGAAATTAGGTTGGAATCACGTGGCAATCACGTGGGAATCACGAGGGAGTCACGTGGGAATCCCGTGGGAATCACGTGTCAATTACGTGGGAATAACGTGGGAATGTGTCAATCACGTGAGAATCACGTGGGAATGTGTCAATCACGTGGGAATCACGTGGGAATCACATGTCAAACACGTGGGAATTAGGTGGGAATCACGTGTCAATCACGTGGGAATCACGAGGGAATCATGAGGGAATCCCGTGGGAATCATGTGCCAATCACGTGGGAATCACGTGGGAATGTGTCAATCACGTGAGAATCACGTGGGAATCACGTGTCAATCACGTGGGAATTAGGTGGGAATCACGTGTCAATCACGTGGGAATCACGTGGGAATCACGTGTTAATCACGTGGGAATCCCGTGGGAATCACGTGTCAATCACGTGGGAATCACGTGGGAATGTGTCAATCACGTGGGAATTAGGTGGGAATACTTGTCAATCACGTGGGAATCACGACGGAGTCACGTGGGAATCCTGTGGGAATCACCTGTCAATCACGTGGGAATCATGTGTCAATCACATGGGACTCACGTGGGAATCCTGTGTCAATCACGTGGCAATCACGAGGGAATAACGTGTCAATCACGTGGGAATCACGTGGGAATCACGTGTCAATCACGTGGGAATCACCTGGGAATCACGTGTCAATCACGTGGGAATTAGGTGGGAATCACGTGTCAATCATGTGGGAGTCACGAGGGAGTCACATTGGAATCCCTTGGGAATCACGTGTCAATCAAGGGGGAATCACGTGGCAATGTGTCAATCACGTGGGAATCACGTGGGAATCACGTGTCAATCACGTGGGAATTAGGTGGGAATCACGTATCAATCACGTGGGAATCACGAGGGAGTCACGTGGGAATCCCGTGGGAATCACCTGTCAATCACGTGGGAATCACGTGTCAATCACATGGGAATCACGTGAGAATCACGTGGGAATCACGTGGGAATCACGTGTAAATCACGTGGGAATCATGTGTCAATCACATGGGACTCACGTGGGAATCACGTGTCAATCACGTGGGAATCACGTGGGAATATGTCAATCACGTGGGAATCATGTGGGAATCACTTGTTATATACGTGGGAATCACGTGGGAATGTGTCAATCACGTGGGAATCACGTGGGAATCACATGTCAAACACGTGGGAATTAGGTGGGAATCACGTGTCAATCACGTGGGAATCACGAGGGAATCATGAGGGAATCCCGTGGGAATCATGTGCCAATCACGTGGGAATGTGTCAATCACGTGAGAATCACGTGGGAATCACGTGTCAATCACGTGGGAATTAGGTGGGAATCACGTGTCAATCACGTGGGAATCACGTGGGAATCACGTGTTAATCACGTGGGAATCCCGTGGGAATCACGTGTCAATCACGTGGGAATCACGTGGGAATGTGTCAATCACGTGGGAATCACGTGTCAATCACGTCGGAATTAGGTGGGAATACTTGTCAATCACGTGGGAATCACGACGGGGTCACGTGGGAATCCTGTGGGAATCACCTGTCAATCACGTGGGAATCACGTGTCAATCACATGGGAATCACGTGAGAATCACGTGGGAATCACGTGGGAATCATGTGTCAATCACATGGGACTCACGTGTGAATCCTGTGTCAATCAGGTGGCAATCACGAGGGAATCACGTGTCAATCACGTGGGAATCACGTGGGAATCACGTGTCAATCACGTGGGAATCACGTGGGAATCACGTGTCAATCACGTGGGAATTAGGTGGAAATCATGTGTCAATCACGTGGGAGTCACGAGGGAGTCACATGGGAATCCCTTGGGAATCACGTGTCAATCAAGGGGGAATCACGTGGCAATGTGTCAATCACGTGGGAATCACGTGGGAATCACGTGTCAATCACGTGGGAATTAGGTGGGAATCACGTGTCAATCACATGGGAATCACGAGGGAGTCACGTGGGAATCCCGTGGAAATCACCTGTCAATCACGTGGGAATCACGTGTCAATCACATGGGAGTCACGTGAGAATCACGTGGGAATCACGTGGGAATCACGTGTAAATCACGTGGGAATCATGTGTCAATCACATGGGACTCACGTGGGAATCACGTATCAATCACGTGGGAATCACGTGGGAATCACGTGTCAATCACGTGGCAATCACATGGGAATCACATGGGAATCACGTGGGAATCACGTGGGAATCACGTGGGAATCACGTGTCAATCAAGTGGGAATCACGTGTCAATCACGTGGGTATCACGTGGGAATCACGTGTCAATCACATGGCAATCACATGGAAATCACATGGGAATCACGTGGGAATCACGTGGGAATCACGTGTCAATCAAGTGGGAATCACGTGTCAATCACGTGGGTATCACGTGGGAATGTGTCAATCACGTGGGAATCATGTAGGAATCACTTGTCATTTACGTGGGAATCACGTGGGTATGACATGGGAATCACGTGTCAATCACGGGGGAATTAGGTTGGAATCACGTGTCAATCACGTGGGAATCACGAGGGAGTCACGTGGGAATCCCGTGGGAATCACGTGTCAATCACGTGGGAATCACGTGGGAATCACGTGTCAATCACGTGGGAATTAGGTGGGAATCACGTGTCAATCACGTGGGAATCACGAGGGAGTCACGTTGAAATCCCGTGGGAATCACGTGTCAATCACGTGGGAATCACGTGGGAAGGTGTCAATCACGTGGGAATCACGTTGGAATCACGTGTTAATCACGTGGGAATCACGAGGGCGTCACATGGGAATCCCGTGGGAATCACGTGTCAATCACGTGGGAATCACGTGGGAATGTGTCAATCACGTGGGAATCACGTGGGAATCATGTGGCAATCACGTGGGAATCACGGGTCAATCACATGGCAATCACGTGAGAATCACATGGGAATCACGTGGGAATCACGTGTAAATCACGTGGGAATCATGTGTCAATCACATGGGACTCACGTGGGAATCACGTTGGAATCATGTGTCAATCACATGGGACTCACGTGGGAATCATGTGTCAATCACTTGGCAATCACGAGGGAATCACGTGTCAATCACGTGGGAATCACGTGGGAATCACGTGTCAATCACGTGGAAATTAGGTGGGAACCACGTGTCAATCACGTGGGAATCACGAGGGAGTCATGTGGGAATCTCTTGGGAATCACGTGTCAATCAAGGGGGAATCACGTGGGAATGTGTCAATCACGTGGGAATCACGTGGGAATCACGTGTCAATCACGTGGGAATTAGGTGGGAATCCCGTGTCAATCACGTGGGACTCACGAGGGAGTCACATGGGAATCCCGTGGGAATCACCTGTCAATCACGTAGGAATCACGTGTCAATCACATTGCAATCACGTGAGAATCACGTGGGAATCACGTGGGAATCACGTGTAAATCACGTGGGAATCATGTGTTAATCACATGGCAATCACGAGGGAATTACGTGTCAATCACGTGGGAATCACGTGGGAATAACGTGTCAATCACGTGGGAATCACGTGGGAATCACGTGTCAATCACGTGGGAATTAGGTGGGAATCACGTGTCAATCACGAGGGAAACACGAGGGAGTCACCTGGAAATCCCGTGGGAATCACGTGTCAATCACGTGGGAATCACGTGGGAATGTGTCAATCACGTGGGAATCAGGTGGGAATCACGTGTCAACCACTTGTTAATTAGGTGGGAATCACGTGTCAATCACGTGGGAATCACGAGGGAGTCACGTGGGAATCCCGTGGGAATCACGTGTCAATCACGTGGGAATCACGTGGGAATGTGTCAATTACGTGGGAATCTCGTAGGAGTCACGTGTCAATCACGTGGGAATCACGTGGGAATGTGTCAATCACGTGGGAATCACGTGGGAATCACGTGGCAATCACGTGGGAATTAGGTGGAAATCACGTATCAATCACGTGGGAATCACGAGGGAGTCACGTTGGAATCCCGTGGGAGTCACCTGTCAATCACGTGGGAATCACGTGTCAATCACAGGGGAATCACGTGAGAATCACGTGGGAATCACGTGGTAATCACGTGTAAATCACGTGGGAATCATGTGTCAATCACATGGGACTCACTTGGGAATCACGTGTCAGTCACGTGGCAATCACGAGGGAATCACGTGTCAATCACGTGGGAATCACGTGGGAATCACGTGTCAATCTCGTGGGAATCACGTGGGAATCACGTGTCAATCACGTGGTAATTAGGTTGGAATCACGAGGGAATCACATGTCAATCACGTGGGAATTAGGTTGGAATCACGTGTAAATCACGTGGCAATCACGAGGGAGTCACATGTCAATCACGTGGGAATTAGGTTGGAATCAAGTGTCAATCACGTGGGAATCACGAGGGAGTCACATGGGAATACCGTGGGAATCACGTGTAAATCAAGTGGGAATCATGTGTCAATCACATGGGACTCACGTGGGAATCACGTGTCAATCACGTGGGATTCACTTGGGATTCACGTGTCAATCACGTGGGAATTAGGTTGGAATCACGTGTCAATCACGTGGGAATCACGAGGGAGTCATGTGGGAATCCCTTGGGAATCACGTGTCAATCACGTGGGAATCACGTGGGAATGTGTCAATCACGTGGGAATCACGTGGGAATCACGTGTCAAACACGTGGGAATTAGGTGGGAATCACGTGTCAATCACGTGGGAATCACAAGGGAATCACGTGGGAATCCCGTGGGAATCACGTGCCAATCACGTGGGAGTCACGTGAGAATCACGTGGGAATCACGTGTCAAACACGTGGGAATTAGGTGGGAATAACGTGTCAATCACGTGGGAATCACGAGGGAGTCTCGTGTGAATCCCGTGGGAATCACGTGTCAATCACGTGGTAATCACGTGGGAATGTGTCAATCATGTGGGAATTACGTGGCAATCACGTGTCAATCACGTGGTAATCATGAGGGAGTCACGTGGGAATCCCGTGGGAATCACGTGTCAATCACGTGGTAATCACGTGGGAATGTGTCAATCACGTGGGAATCACGTGAGAATCACGTGTCAATCACGTGGGAATTAGGCGGAAATCACGTGTCAATCACGTAGGAATCAAGTGAGAATCACGTGGGAATCACGAGGGAATCACGTGTCAATCACGTGGGAATTAGGTTGGAATCATGTGGCAATCACGAGGGAGTCACATGTCAATCACGTGGGAATTAGGTTGGAATCAAGTGTCAATCACATGGGAATCACGAGGGAGTCACGTGTGAATACCGTGGGAATCACGTGTAAATCACGTGGGAATCATGTGTCAATCACATGGGACTCACGTGGGAATCACGTGGGAATCACGTGTCGATATCGTAAGAATCACGTGGGAATCACGTGGGAATCACGTGTCAATCACGTGGGAATCACATGGGAATGACGTGTCAATCACGTGGGAATCACGAGGGAATCACGTGTCAATCACGTGGGAATCACGTGAGAGTCAAGTTCGAATCACGTGGTAATTACGTTGGAATCATGTGGGAATCACGTGTCAATCCCGTGGGAATCACGTGCGAATCAAGTGTCAATCACGAGGAATCACGTGGGAATCACGTGGGAATCACGTGTCAATCACGTGGGAATCACGTGGGAATCACGTGTTAATCACGTGGGAATCACGAGGGAGTCACGTGGGAATCCCGTGGGAATCACGTGTCAATCACGTGGGAATCACGTGGGAATGTGTCAATCACGTCGGAATCACATGTGAATCACTTGTCAATCACGTGGGAATTAGGTGGGAATCACGTGTCAATCACGTGATAATCACGAGGGAGTCACGTGGGAATCCCGTGGGAATCACCTGTGAATCACGTGGGAATCAGGTGGGAATGTGTCAGTCACGTGGGAATCCCGTGGGAATCACGTGTCAATCACGTGGGAATTAAGTGGGAATCACGTGTCAATCACGTGGGAATCACGAGGGAGTCACGGGGGAATCCCTTGGGAATCACGTGTCAATCACGTGGGAACAAAGGGGAAATCACGTTTTAATCACGTGGGAATCACGTGTCAATCACGTGGGAATTATGTGGAAATCTCGAGGGAATCACGTGGGAATGACGTGTCAATCAGGTGGGAATCACGTGGAAATCAGGTGTCAATCACTTGGAAATCAAGGGGAATCACGTTTTAATCATGTGGGAATCACGTGTCAAACACGTGTTAATCACGAGGGAGTCACGTGGGAATCCCGTGGGAATCAGGTGACAATCACGTGGGAATCACATGGGAATGTGTCAATCACGTGGGAATCACGTGGGAATCACGTGTCAATCTCGTGGGAATTAGGTGGGAATCACGTGTCAATCACGTGGGAATCACGAGGGAGTCACGTTGAAATCCCGTGGGAATCACGTGTCAATCACGTGGGAATCACGTGGGAAGGTCTCAAACACGTGGGAATCACGTGGGAATCACGTGTTAATCACGTGGGAATCACGAGGGAGTCACGTGGGAATCACGAGGGAGTCACGTGGGAATCCGGTGGGAATCACGTGTCAATCACGTGGGAATCACGAGAGAATGTGTCAATCACGTGGGAATCAGGTGGGAATCACGTGTCAAACACGTGGGAATTAGGTGGGAATCACGTTTCAATCTCGTGGGAATCACAAGTGAGTCACGTAGAAATCCCGTGGGAATCACGTGTCAATCACGTGGGAATGACGTGGGAATGTTTCAATCACGTGCGAATCACGTGAGAATCACGTGTCAATCACGTGGGAATCATGAGGGAGTCACGTGGGAATCCCGTGGGAATCTCGTGTCAATCACGTGGGAATCACGTGGGAATGTGTCAATCACGTGAGAATCACGTGGGAATCACTTGTCAATTACGTGGGAATTAGGTGGGAATCACGTGTCAATCACGTGGGAATCACAAGTGAGTCACGTAGAAATCCCGTGGGAATCACGTGTCAATCACGTGGGAATCACGTGGGAATGTGTAAATCACGTGCGAATCACGTGGGAATCACGTGTCAATCACGTGGGAATCATGAGGGAGTCATGTGGGAATCCCGTGGGAATCACGTGTCAATCACGTGGGAATCACGTGGGAATGTGTCAATCACGTGGGATTCAGGTGGGAATCACGTGTCAAACACGTGGGAATTAGGTGGGAATCACGTGTCAATCACGTGGGAATCACAAGTGAGTCACGTAGAAATCCCGGGGGAATCACGTGTCAATCACGTGGGAATCACGTGGGAATGTGTCAATCACGTGCGAATCACGTGGGAATCACGTGTCAATCACGTGGGAATCATGAGGGAGACACGTGGGAATCCCGTGGGAATCACGTGTCAATCACGTGGGAATCACGTGGGAATGTGTCAATCACGTGCAAATCACGTGGGAATCACGTGTCAATCACGTGGGAATCATGAGGGAGTCACATGGGAATCCCGTGGGAATCACGTGTCAATCACGTGGGAATCACAAGTGAGTCCCGTAGAAATCCCGGGGGAATCACGTGTCAATCACGTGGGAATCACGTGGGAATGTGTCAATCACGTGCGAATCACGTGGGAATCACGTGTCAATCACGTGGGAATCATGAGGGAGTCACGTGGGAATCCCGTGGGAATCACGTGTCTATCAAGGGGGAAAAACGTGGGAATGTGTCAATCACGTGGGAATCACGTGTCAATCCCGTGGGAATCACGTGCGAATCAAGTGTCAATCACGAGGAACCATGTGGGAATCACGTGGGAATGACGTGTCAATCACGGGGGAATCACGTGTTAATCACGTGGAAATCCCGTGGAAATCACGTATCAATCACGTGGGAATCACGTGTCAATCACGTGGGAATTAGGTGGGAATCACGTGTCAATCACGTGGGAGTCACGAGGGAGTCACGTGGGAATCCCTTGGGAATCACGTGTCAATAAAGGGGGAAAAACGTGGGAATGTGTCAATCACTTGGGAATCACGTGGGAATCACGTGTCAATCACGTGGGAATTAGGTGGGAATCACGTGTCAATCACGTGGGAATCACGAGGGAGTCACGTGGGAATCCCGTGGGAATCACCTGTCAATCACGTGGGAATCACGTGTCAATCACATGGGAATCACGTGAGAATCACGTGGGAATCACGTGGGAATCACGTGTAAATCACGTGGGAATCATGTGTCAATCACATGGGACTCACATGGGAATCACGTGTCAATCACGTGGGAATCACGTGGGAATGTGTCAACCACGTGGGAATCATGTGGGAATCACTTGTCATTTACGGGGGAATCACGTGGGAATGACGAGGGAATCACGTGTCAATCACGTGGAAATCATGAGGGAGTCACGTGGGAATCCCGTGTGAATCACGTGTCAATCACGTGGGAATCACGTGGGAATGTGCCATTCACGTGGGAATCATGTGGGAATCACGTGAGAGTCATGTGTCAATCCCGTGGGAATCACGTGCGAATCAAGTGTCAATCACGAGGAACCATGTGGGAATCACGTGGGAATCACGTGTCAATCACGGGGGAATCTCGTGTTAATCACGTGGAAATCCCGTGGAAATCACGTGTCAGTCACGTGGGAATCACGTCAGAATGTGTCAATCACGTGGGAATCACGTGTCAATCACTTGGGAATTAGGTGGGAATACTTGTCAATCAGGTGGGAATCACGACGGAGTCACGTGGGAATCCTGTGGGAATCACCTGTCAATCACGTGGGAATCACGTGAGAATCACGTGGGAATCATGTGTCAATCACATGGGACTCACGTGGGAATCACGTGAGAATCATGTGTCAATCACATGGGACTCACATGGGAATCATGTGTCAATCACGTGGCAATCACGAGGGAATCACGTGTCAATCACGTGGGAATCACGTGGGAATCACGTGTCAATCACGTGGGAATCACGTGGGAATCACGTGTCAATCACGTGGGAATTAGGTGGGAATCACGTGTCAATCACGTGGGAATCATGAGGGAGTCACGTGGGAATCCCGTGGGAATCACGTGTCAATCACGTGGGAATCACAAGTGAGTCACGTAGAAATCCCGTGGGAATCACGTGTCAATCACGTGGGAATCACGAGGGAGTCACATGTCAATCACGTGGGAACTAGGTTGGAATCACGTGTCAATCACGTGGGAATCACGAGGGAGTCACGTGGGAATCCCGTGGGAATCACGTGTCAATCACGTGGGAATCACGTGGGAATGTGTCAATCACGTGGGAACCACATGGGAATCACGTGTTAAACACGTGGGAATTAGGTGGGTGTCACGTGGGAATCCCGTGGGTATCACGTGTCAATCACGTGGGGATCACGAGGGAGTCATGTGGGAATCCCGAGGGAATCACTTGTCAATCACGTGGTAATCACGTGGGAATGTGTCAATCACATGGGACTCACGTGGGAATCACGTGTCAAACACGTGGGAATTAGGTGGGAATCACGTGTCAATCACGTGGGAATCACGAGGGAGTCACGTGGGAATCCCGTGGGAATCACGTGTCAATCAAGGGGGAAAAACGTGGGAATGTGTCAATCACGTGGGAATCACGTGTCAATCCCGTGGGGATCACGTGCGAATCAAGTGTCAATCACGAGGAACCATGTGGGAATCACGTGGGAATGACGTGTCAATCACGGGGGAATCACGTGTTAATCACGTGGAAATCCCGTGGAAATCACGTGTCAATCACGTGGGAATCACGTGTCAATCACGTGGGAATTAGGTGGGAATCACGTGTCAAACACGTGGGAGTCACGAGGGAGTCACGTGGGAATCCCTTGGGAATCACGTGTCAATCAAGGGGGAAAAACGTGGGAATGTGTCAATCACGTGGGAATCACGTGGGAATCACGTGTCAATCACGTGGGAATTAGGTGGGAATCACGTGTCAATCACGTGGGAATCACGAGGGAGTCACGTGGGAATCCCGTGGGAATCACCTGTCAATCACGTGGGAATCACGTGTCAATCACATGGGAATCACGTGAGAATCACGTGGGAATCACGTGGGAATCACGTGTAAATCACGTGGGAATCATGTGTCAATCACATGGGACTCACATGGGAATCACGTGTCAATCACGTGGGAATCACGTGGGAATGTGTCAACCACGTGGGAATCATGTGGGAATCACTTGTCATTTACGGGGGAATCACGTGGGAATGACGAGGGAATCACGTGTCAATCACGTGGAAATCATGAGGGAGTCACGTGGGAATCCCGTGTGAATCACGTGTCAATCACGTGGGAATCACGTGGGAATGTGTCAATCACGTGGGAATCATGTGGGAATCACGTGAGAATCATGTGTCAATCCCGTGGGAATCACGTGCGAATCAAGAGTCAATCACGAGGAACCATGTGGGAATCACTTGGGAATCACGTGTCAATCACGGGGGAATCACGTGTTAATCACGTGGAAATCCCGTGGAAATCACGTGTCAGTCACGTGGGAATCACGTGAGAATGTGTCAATCACGTGGGAATCACGTGTCAATCACTTGGGACTCACGTGGGAATCATGTGTCAATCACGTGGCAATCACGAGGGAATCACGTGTCAATCACGTGGGAATCACGTGGGAATCACGTGTCAATCACGTGGGAATCACGTGGGAATCACGTGTCAATCACGTGGGAATTAGGTGGGAATCACGTGTCAATCACGTGGGAATCATGAGGGAGTCACGTGGGAATCCCATGGGAATCACGTGTCAATCACGTGGGAATCACAAGTGAGTCACGTAGAAATCCCGTGGGAATCACGTGTCAATCACGTGGGAATCACGTGGGAATGTGTCAATCACGTGCGAATCACGTGGGAATCACGTGTCAATCACGTGGGAATCATGAGGGAGTCACGTGGGAATCCCGTGGGTATCACGTGTCAATCACGTGGGAATCACGTGGGAATGTGTCAATCACGTGGGAATCAGGTGTGAATCACGTGTCAAACACGTTGGAATTAGGTGGGAATCACGTGTCAATCACGTGGGAATCACGAGGGAGTCACGTGGGAATCCCGTGGGAATCACGTGTCAATCACGTGGGAATCATGTGGGAATGTGTCAATTACGTGGGAATCACGTGGGAATCACGTGTCAATCACGTGGGGATAAGGTGGGAATCACTTGTCAATCACGTGGGAATCACGAGGGAGTCACGTGGGAATCCCGTGGGAATCACGTGTCAATCATGTGGTAATCACGTGGGTATGTGTCAATCACATGGGAATCACGTGTCAATCACGTGGGAATTAGGTGGGAATCACGTGTCAATCACGTGGGAATCACGTGTCAATCACATGGGAATCACGTGGGAATCACTTGGGAATCATGTGTCAATCACGTGGCAATCATGAGGGAATCACGTGTCAATCACGTGGGAATCACGTGGGAATCACGTGTCAATCCCGTGGGAATCACGTGCGAATCAAGTGTCAATCACGAGGAACCATGTGGGAATCACGTGGGAATCACGTGTCAATCACGGGGGAATCACGTGTTAACCACGTGGAAATCCCGTGGAAATCACGTGTCAATCACGTGGGAATCACGTGAGAATGTGTCAATCACGTGGGAATAACGTGTCAATCACTTGGGAATTAGGTGGGAATACTTGTCAATCAGGTGGGAATCACGACGGAGTCACGTGGGAATCCTGTGGGAATCACCTGTCAATCACGTGGGAATCACGTGTCAATCACATGGGAGTCACGTGAGAATCACGTGGGAATCACGTGAGAATCACGTGGGAATCATGTGTCAATCACATGGGACTCACGTGGGAATCACGTGAGAATCATGTGTCAATCACATGGGACTCACATGGGAATCATGTGTCAATCACGTGGCAATCACGAGGGAATCACGTGTCAATCACGTGGGAATCACGTGGGAATCACGTGTCAATCACGTGGGAATCACGTGGGAATCACGTGTCAATCACGTGGGAATTAGGTGGGAATCACGTGTCAATCACGTGGGAGTCACGAGGGAGTCACGTGGGAATCCCTTGGGAATCACGCGTCAATCAAGGGGGAATCAGGATGCAATGTGTCAATCACGTGGGAGTCACGTGGGGATCACGTGTCAATCACGTGGAAATTAGGTGGGAATCACGTGTCAATCACGTGGGAATCACGAGGGAGTCACGTGGGAATCCCGTGGGAATCACCTGTCAATCACGTGGGAATCACGTGTCAATCACATGGGAATCACGTGAGAATCACGTGGGAATCACGTGGGAATCACTTGTAAATCACGTGGGAATCATGTGTCAATCACATGGGACTCACGTGGGAATCACGTGTCAATCACGTGGGAATCACGTGGGAATGTGTTAATCACGTGGGAATCATGTGGGAATCACTTGTCATTTACGTGGGTATCACGTGGGTATGACGTGGGAATCACGTGTCAATCACGTGGAAATCACGAGGGAGTCACGTGGGAATCCCGTGTGAATCACGTGTCAATCACGTGGGAATCACGTGGAAATGTGTCAATCACGTGGGAATCATGTGGGAATCACTTGTCATTTACGTGGGTATCACGGGGGAATGATGTGGGAATCACGTGTCAATCACGTGAAAATCACGTGGGAATAACCTGTCAATCACATGGGAATCACGGGGGAAGCACGTGGGAATCACGAGTAAATCACGTGGAAATCACGTGGGAATCATGTGTCAATCACGTGGGACTCACGTGGGAATCAGGTGTCAATCACATGGAAATCACGAGGGAATCACGTGTCAATCACGTGCGAATCAGGTGGGAATCACGTGTCAATCACGTGGGAATCACGTGTCAATCACGTGGGAATTACGAGGGAATCACCTGTAAATCACGTGGGAATTACGGGGGAATCACGTGTCAATCACGTGGGAATCACGAGGGAATCACGTGTCAATCACGTTGGAATCACGTGAGAATCACGTGGGAATCACGAGGGAATCACGTGTCAATCACGTGGGAATTAGATTGGAGTCACGTGTCAATCACGTGGCAATCACGAGGGAGTAACATGTCAATCACGTGGGAATTAGGTTGGAATCATGTGTCAATCACGTGGGAAACACGAGGGAGTCACGTGGGAATCCCGTGGGAATCACGTGTAAATCACGTGGGAATCATGTGTCAATCACATGGTACTCACGTGGGAATCACGTGTCAATCACGTGAATATCACGTGGAAATCACGTGTCAATCACGTGGAAATTAGGTTGGAATCACGTGTCAATCACGTGGGAATCACGAGGGAGTCACGTGGGAATCCCGTGGGAATCACGTGTCAATTACGTGGGAATAACGTGGGAATGTGTCAATCACGTGGGAATCACGTGGGAATCACGTGTCAAACACGTGGGAATTAGGTGGGAATCACTTGTCAAACACGTGGGAATCACGAGGGAGTCACGTGGGAATCCCGTGGGAATCACGTGTCAATCATGTGGTAATCACGTGGGTATGTGTCAATCACATGGGAATCACGTGTCAATCACGTGGGAATTAGGTCGGAATCACGTGTCAATCACGTGGGAATCACGTGTCAATCACATGGGAATCACGTGGGAATCACTTGGGAATGACGTGTAAATCACGTGGGAATCATGTGTCAATCACATGGGACTCACGTGTGAATCACGTGAGAATCATGTGTCAATCACATGGGACTCACGTGGGAATCATGTGTCAATCACGTGGCAATCACGAGGGAATCACGTGTCAATCACGTGGGAATCATGTGAGAATCACGTGTCAATCACGTGGGAATCACGAGGGAGTCACGTGGGAATCCCTTGGGAATCACGTGTCAATCAAGGGGGAATCACGTGTGAATGTGTCAACCACGTGGGAATCACATGGGAATTACGTGTAAATTACGTGGGAATCACGTGGGAATCACGTGTCAATCACGTGGGAATCACGTGTCAATCACGTGGGAATCACGAGGGAGTCACGTGGGAATCCCATGGGAATCACTTGTCAATCACGTGGGAATCACGTGTAAATCACATGGGAATCACGTGGGAATCACGTGGGAATCACGTGTCAATCACGTGGGAATCACGTGGGAATCACCTGTCAATCACATGGGAATCACGTGGGAAGCACGTGGGAATCACGTGTCAATCACGTGGGAATTAGTTGGGAATCACGTGTCAATCACGTTGGAATCACTTGAGAATCACGTGGGAATCACGAGGGAATCACGTGTCAATCACGTGGGAATTAGGTTGGAATCACGTGTCAATCACGTGGCAATCACGAGGAAGTCACATGTCAATCACGTGGGAACTAGGTTGGAATCACGTGTCAATCACGTGGGAATCACGAGGGAGTCACGTGGGAATCCCGTGGGAATCACGTGTCAATCACGTGGGAATCACGTGGGAATGTGTCAATCACGTGGGAACCACATGGGAATCACGTGTCAAACACGTGGGAATTAGGTGGGTGTCACGTGGGAATCCCGTGGGTATCACGTGTCAATCACGTGGGGATCACGAGGGAGTCACGTGGGAATCCCGTGGGATCACGTGTCAATCACGTGGGAATCACGTGGGAATGTGTCAATCACGTGGGAATCACGTGGCAATCACGTGTCAATCACGTGGGAATCACAAGGGAGTCACGTGGGAATCCCGAGGGAATCACTTGTCAATCACGTGGTAATCACGTGGGAATGTGTCAATCACGTGGGAATCACGTGGGAATCACGTGTCAATCACGTGGGAATCACAAGGGAGTCACGTGGGAATCCCGTGGGAATCACGTGTCAATCACGTGGTAATCACGTGGGAATGTGTCAATCACATGGGACTCACGTGGCAATCACGTGTCAAACACGTGGGAATTAGGTGGGAATCACGTGTCAATCACGTGGGAATCACGAGGGAGTCACGTGGGAATCCCGTGGGAATCACGTGTAAGTCACGTGGGAATCATGTGTCAATAACATGGGACTCACGTGGGAATCACGTGGTAATCACGTGTCGATATCGTGAGAACCACGTGGGAATCACGTGGGAATCACGTGTCAATCACGTGGGAATCACGAGGGTATCACGTGTCAATTACGTGGGAATCACATGGGAATCACGTGTCAATCACGTGGGAATCACGAGTGAATCACGTGTCAATCACGTGGGAATCACGAGGGAGTCACGTGGTAATCCCGTGGGAATCACGTGTCAATCACGTGGGAATCACGTGGGAATGTGTCAATTATGTGGGAATCCCGTGGGAATCACGTGTCAATCACGTGGGAATCACGTGGGAATCACATGTCAATCACGTGGGTATCACGAGGGATTCACGTGGGAATCCCGTGGGAATCACGTGTCAATCACGTGGTAATCACGTGTAAATGTGTCAATCACATGGGACTCACGTGGGAATCACGTGTCAAACACGTGGGAATCACGTGGGAATCACGTGTCGATATCGTGAGAATCACGTGGGAATCACATGGGAATCACGTGTCAATCACGTGGTAATCACGAGGGAATCACGTGTCAATTACGTGGGAATGACATGGGAATCACGTGTCAATCACGTGGGAATCACGAGGGAATCACGTGTCAATCACGTGGGAATCACGGGAGAATCAAGTTCGAATCACGTGGTAATTACGTTGGAATCATGTGTGAATCACGTGTCAATCCCGTGGGAATCACGTGCGAATCAAGTGTCAATCACGAGGAATCACGTGGGAATCCCGTGGGAATCACGTGTCAATCACGTGGGAATCACGTGGGAATGTGTCAATCACGTGGGAATCACGTGTCAATCACATGGGAATTAGGTGGGAATACTTGTCAATCACGTGGGAATCACGTGTCAATCACATGGGAATCACGTGAGAATCACGTGGGAATCACGTGGGAATCACGTGGGAATCATGTGTCAATCACACGGGACTCACGTGGGAATCACGTGAGAATCATGTGTCAATCACATGGGACTCACGTGGGAATCATGTGTCAATCACGTGGCAATCACGAGGGAATCACGTGTCAATCATGTGGGAATCACGTGGGAATCACGTGTCAATCACGTGGGAATCACGTGGGAATCACGTGTCAATCACGTGGGAATTAGGTGGGAATCACGTGTCAATCACGTGGGAGTCACGAGGGAGTCACGTGGGAATCCCTTGGGAATCACGTGTCAATCAAGGGGGAAAAACGTGGGAATGTGTCAATCACGTGGGAATCACGTGGGAATCACGTGTCAATCACGTGGGAATTAGGTGGGAATCACGTGTCAATCACGTGGGAATCACGAGGGAGTCACGTGGGAATCCCGTGGGAATCACCTGTCAATCACGTGGGAATCACGTGTCAATCACATGGGAATCACGTGAGAATCACGTGGGAATCACGTGGGAATCACGTGTAAATCACGTGGGAATCATGTGTCAATCACATGGGACTCACATGGGAATCACGTGTCAATCACGTGGGAATCACGTGGGAATGTGTCAATCACGTGGGAATCATGTGGGAACAACTTGTCATTTACGGGGGAATCACGTGGGAATGACGTGGGAATCACGTGTCAATCACGTGGAAATCATGAGGGAGTCACGTGGGAATCCCGTGTGAATCACGTGTCAATCACGTGGGAATCACGTGGGAATGTGTCAATCACGTGGGAATCATGTGGAAATCACGTGAGAATCATGTGTCAATCACATGGGACTCACGTGGGAATCATGTGTCAATCACGTGGCAATCACGAGGGAATCACGTGTCAATCATGTGGGAATCACGTGGGAATCACGTGTCAATCCCGTGGGAATCACGTGCAAATCAAGTGTCAATCACGAGGAACCATGTGGGAATCACGTGGGAATCACGTGTCAGTCACAGGGGAATCACGTGTTAATCACGTGGAAATCCCGTGGAAATCACGTGTCAATCACGTGGGAATCACGTGGGAATGTGTCAATCACGTGGGAATCAGTGTCAATCACTTGGGAATTAGGTGGGAATACTTGTCAATCAGGTGGGAATCACGACGGAGTCACGTGGGAATCCTGTGGGAATCACCTGTCAATCACGTGGGAATCACGTGTCAATCACATGGGAATCACGTGAGAATCACGTGGGAATCACGTGAGAATCACGTGGGAATCATGTGTCAATCACATGGGACTCACGTGGGAATCACGTGAGAATCATGTATCAATCACATGGGACTCACATGGGAATCATGTGTCAATCACGTGGCAATCACGAGGGAATCACGTGTCAATCACGTGGGAATCACGTGTGAATCACGTGTCAATCACGTGGGAATCACGTGGGAATCACGTGTCAATCACGTGGGAATTAGGTGGGAATCACGTGTCAATCACTTGGGAGTCACGAGGGAGTCACGTGGGAATCCCGTGGGAATCACCTGTCAATCACGTGGGAATTAGGTGGGAATAACGTGTCAATCACGTGGGAGTCACGAGGGAGTCACGTGGGAATCCCTTGGGAATCACGAGTCAATCAAGGGGGAATCACGAGGCAATGTGTCAATCACGTGGGAATCACGTGGGGATCACGTGTCAATCAGGTGGGAATCACGAGGGAGTCACGTGGGAATCCCGTGGGAATCACCTGTCAATCACGTGGGAATCACGTGTCAATCACATGGGAATCACGTGAGAATCACGTGGGAATCACGTGGGAATCACTTGTAAATCACGTGGGAATCATGTGTCAATCACATGGGACTCACGTGGGAATCACGTGTCAATCACGTGGGAATCACGTGGGAATGTGTTAATCACGTGGGAATCATGTGGGAATCACTTGTCATTTACGTGGGAATCACGTGGGTATGACGTGGGAATCACGTGTCAATCACGTGGAAATCACGAGGGAGTCACGTGGGAATCCCGTGTGAATCACGTGTCAATCACGTGGGAATCACGTGGGAATGTGTCAATCACGTGGGAATCATGTGGGAATCACTTGTCATTTACGTGGGTATCATGGGGGAATGATGCGGGAATCACGTGTCAATCACGTGAAAATCACGTAGGAATAACCTGTCAATCACATGGGAATCACGGGGGAAGCACGTGGGAATCACGTGTAAATCACGTGGAAATCACGTGGGAATCATGTGTCAATCACGTGGGACTCACGTGGGAATCAGGTGTCAATCACATGGAAATCACGAGGGAATCACGTGTCAATCACGTGCGAATCAGGTGGGAATCAAGTGTCAATCACGTGGGAATCACGTGTCAATCACGTGGGAATCACGAGGGAATCACCTGTAAATCACGTGGGAATTACGGGGGAATCACGTGTCAATCACGTGGGAATCACGAGAGAATCACGTGTCAATCACGTTGGAATCACGTGAGAATCACGTGGGAATCACGAGGGAATCACGTGTCAATCACGTGGGAATTAGGTTGGAGTCACGTGTCAATCACGTGGCAATCACGAGGGAGTAACATGTCAATCACGTGGGAATTAGGTTGGAATCATGTGTCAATCACGTGGGAATCACGAGGGAGTCACGTGGGAATCCCGTGGGAATCACGTGTAAATCACGTGGGAATCATGTGTCAATCACATGGGACTCACGTGGGAATCACGTGTCAATCACGTGAATATCACGTGGAAATCACGTGTCAATCACGTGGAAATTAGGTTGGAATCACGTGTCAATCACGTGGGAATCAAGAGGGAGTCACGTGGGAATCCCGTGGGAATCACGTGTCAATTACGTGGGAATAACGTGGGAATGTGTCAATCACGTGGGAATCACGTGGGAATCACATGTCAAACACGTGGGAATTAGGTGGGAATCACGTGTCAATCACGTGGGAATCACGAGGGAATCATGAGGGAATCCCGTGGGAATCATGTGCCAATCACGTGGGAATCACGTGGGAATGTGTCAATCACGTGAGAATCACGTGGGAATCACGTGTCAATCACGTGGGAATTAGGTGGGAATCACGTGTCAATCACGTGGGAATCACGTGTTAATCACGTGGGAATCCCGTGGGAATCACGTGTCAATCACGTGGGAATCACGTGGGAATGTGTCAATCACGTGGGAATTAGGTGGGAATACTTGTCAATCACGTGGGAATCACGACGGAGTCACGTGGGAATCCTGTGGGAATCACCTGTCAATCACGTGGGAATCACGTGTCAATCACATGGGAATCACGTGAGAATCACGTGGGAATCACGTGGGAATCACGTGGGAATCACGTGGGAATCATGTGTCAATCACATGGGACTCACGTGGGAATCCTGTGTCAATCACGTGGCAATCACGAGGGAATAACGTGTCAATCACGTGGGAATCACGTGGGAATCACGTGTCAATCACGTGGGAATCACGTGGGAATCAGGTGTCAATCACGTGGGAATTAGGTGGGAATAACGTGTCAATCACGTGGGAGTCACGAGGGAGTCACGTGGGAATCCCTTGGGAATCACGAGTCAATCAAGGGGGAATCACGAGGCAATGTGTCAATCACGTGGGAATCACGTGGGGATCACGTGTCAATCAGGTGGGAATCACGAGGGAGTCACGTGGGAATCCCGTGGGAATCACCTGTCAATCACGTGGGAATCACGTGTCAATCACATGGGAATCACGTGAGAATCACGTGGGAATCACGTGGGAATCACTTGTAAATCACGTGGGAATCATGTGTCAATCACATGGGACTCACGTGGGAATCACGTGTCAATCACGTGGGAATCACGTGGGAATGTGTTAATCACGTGGGAATCATGTGGGAATCACTTGTCATTTACGTGGGAATCACGTGGGTATGACGTGGGAATCACGTGTCAATCACGTGGAAATCACGAGGGAGTCACGTGGGAATCCCGTGTGAATCACGTGTCAATCACGTGGGAATCACGTGGGAATGTGTCAATCACGTGGGAATCATGTGGGAATCACTTGTCATTTACGTGGGTATCATGGGGGAATGATGCGGGAATCACGTGTCAATCACGTGAAAATCACGTAGGAATAACCTGTCAATCACATGGGAATCACGGGGGAAGCACGTGGGAATCACGTGTAAATCACGTGGAAATCACGTGGGAATCATGTGTCAATCACGTGGGACTCACGTGGGAATCAGGTGTCAATCACATGGAAATCACGAGGGAATCACGTGTCAATCACGTGCGAATCAGGTGGGAATCAAGTGTCAATCACGTGGGAATCACGTGTCAATCACGTGGGAATCACGAGGGAATCACCTGTAAATCACGTGGGAATTACGGGGGAATCACGTGTCAATCACGTGGGAATCACGAGAGAATCACGTGTCAATCACGTTGGAATCACGTGAGAATCACGTGGGAATCACGAGGGAATCACGTGTCAATCACGTGGGAATTAGGTTGGAGTCATGTGTCAATCACGTGGCAATCACGAGGGAGTAACATGTCAATCACGTGGGAATTAGGTTGGAATCATGTGTCAATCACGTGGGAATCACGAGGGAGTCATGTGGGAATCCCGTGGGAATCACGTGTAAATCACGTGGGAATCATGTGTCAATCACATGGGACTCACGTGTCAATCACGTGAATATCCCGTGGAAATCACGTGTCAATCACGTGGAAATTAGGTTGGAATCACGTGGCAATCACGTGGGAATCACGAGGGAGTCACGTGGGAATCCCGTGGGAATCACGTGTCAATTACGTGGGAATAACGTGGGAATGTGTCAATCACGTGAGAATCACGTGGGAATGTGTCAATCACGTGGGAATCACGTGGGAATCACATGTCAAACACGTGGGAATTAGGTGGGAATCACGTGTCAATCACGTGGGAATCACGAGGGAATCATGAGGGAATCCCGTGGGAATCATGTGCCAATCACGTGGGAATCACGTGGGAATGTGTCAATCACGTGAGAATCACGTGGGAATCACGTGTCAATCACGTGGGAATCACGTGGGAATCACGTGTCAATCACGTGGGAATCACCTGGGAATCACGTGTCAATCACGTGGGAATTAGGTGGGAATCACGTGTCAATCACGTGGGAATCACGTGGGAATCACGTGTTAATCACGTGGGAATCCCGTGGGAATCACGTGTCAATCACGTGGGAATCACGTGGGAATGTGTCAATCACGTGGGAATTAGGTGGGAATACTTGTCAATCACGTGGGAATCACGACGGAGTCACGTGGGAATCCTGTGGGAATCACCTGTCAATCACGTGGGAATCATGTGTCAATCACATGGGACTCACGTGGGAATCCTGTGTCAATCACGTGGCAATCACGAGGGAATAACGTGTCAATCACGTGGGAATCACGTGGGAATCACGTGTCAATCACGTGGGAATCACCTGGGAATCACGTGTCAATCACGTGGGAATTAGGTGGGAATCACGTGTCAATCATGTGGGAGTCACGAGGGAGTCACATTGGAATCCCTTGGGAATCACGTGTCAATCAAGGGGGAATCACGTGGCAATGTGTCAATCACGTGGGAATCACGTGGGAATCACGTGTCAATCACGTGGGAATTAGGTGGGAATCACGTATCAATCACGTGGGAATCACGAGGGAGTCACGTGGGAATCCCGTGGGAATCACCTGTCAATCACGTGGGAATCACGTGTCAATCACATGGGAATCACGTGAGAATCACGTGGGAATCACGTGGGAATCACGTGTAAATCACGTGGGAATCATGTGTCAATCACATGGGACTCACGTGGGAATCACGTGTCAATCACGTGGGAATCACGTGGGAATATGTCAATCACGTGGGAATCATGTGGGAATCACTTGTTATATACGTGGGAATCACGTGGGAATGTGTCAATCACGTGGGAATCACGTGGAAATCACATGTCAAACACGTGGGAATTAGGTGGGAATCACGTGTCAATCACGTGGGAATCACGAGGGAATCATGAGGGAATCCCGTGGGAATCATGTGCCAATCACGTGGGAATGTGTCAATCACGTGAGAATCACGTGGGAATCACGTGTCAATCACGTGGGAATTAGGTGGGAATCACGTGTCAATCACGTGGGAATCACGTGGGAATCACGTGTTAATCACGTGGGAATCCCGTGGGAATCACGTGTCAATCACGTGGGAATCACGTGGGAATGTGTCAATCACGAGGGAATCACGTGTCAATCAGGTCGGAATTAGGTGGGAATACTTGTCAATCACGTGGGAATCACGACGGAGTCACGTGGGAATCCTGTGGGAATCACCTGTCAATCACGTGGGAATCACGTGTCAATCACATGGGAATCACGTGAGAATCACGTGGGAATCACGTGGGAATCACGTGGGAATCACGTGGGAATCATGTGTCAATCACATGGGACTCACGTGGGAATCCTGTGTCAATCACGTGGCAATCACGAGGGAATAACGTGTCAATCACGTGGGAATCACGTGGGAATCACGTGTCAATCACGTGGGAATCACGTGGGAATCAGGTGTCAATCACGTGGGAATTAGGTGGGAATAACGTGTCAATCACGTGGGAGTCACGAGGGAGTCACGTGGGAATCCCTTGGGAATCACGAGTCAATCAAGGGGGAATCACGAGGCAATGTGTCAATCACGTGGGAATCACGTGGGGATCACGTGTCAATCAGGTGGGAATCACGAGGGAGTCACGTGGGAATCCCGTGGGAATCACCTGTCAATCACGTGGGAATCACGTGTCAATCACATGGGAATCACGTGAGAATCACGTGGGAATCACGTGGGAATCACTTGTAAATCACGTGGGAATCATGTGTCAATCACATGGGACTCACGTGGGAATCACGTGTCAATCACGTGGGAATCACGTGGGAATGTGTTAATCACGTGGGAATCATGTGGGAATCACTTGTCATTTACGTGGGAATCACGTGGCTATGACGTGGGAATCACGTGTCAATCACGTGGAAATCACGAGGGAGTCACGTGGGAATCCCGTGTGAATCACGTGTCAATCACGTGGGAATCACGTGGGAATGTGTCAATCACGTGGGAATCATGTGGGAATCACTTGTCATTTACGTGGGTATCATGGGGGAATGATGCGGGAATCACGTGTCAATCACGTGAAAATCACGTAGGAATAACCTGTCAATCACATGGGAATCACGGGGGAAGCACGTGGGAATCACGTGTAAATCACGTGGAAATCACGTGGGAATCATGTGTCAATCACGTGGGACTCACGTGGGAATCAGGTGTCAATCACATGGAAATCACGAGGGAATCACGTGTCAATCACGTGCGAATCAGGTGGGAATCAAGTGTCAATCACGTGGGAATCACGTGTCAATCACGTGGGAATCACGAGGGAATCACCTGTAAATCACGTGGGAATTACGGGGGAATCACGTGTCAATCACGTGGGAATCACGAGAGAATCACGTGTCAATCACGTTGGAATCACGTGAGAATCACGTGGGAATCACGAGGGAATCACGTGTCAATCACGTGGGAATTAGGTTGGAGTCATGTGTCAATCACGTGGCAATCACGAGGGAGTAACATGTCAATCACGTGGGAATTAGGTTGGAATCATGTGTCAATCACGTGGGAATCACGAGGGAGTCACGTGGGAATCCCGTGGGAATCACGTGTAAATCACGTGGGAATCATGTGTCAATCACATGGGACTCACGTGTCAATCACGTGAATATCCCGTGGAAATCACGTGTCAATCACGTGGAAATTAGGTTGGAATCACGTGGCAATCACGTGGGAATCACGAGGGAGTCACGTGGGAATCCCGTGGGAATCACGTGTCAATTACGTGGGAATAACGTGGGAATGTGTCAATCACGTGAGAATCACGTGGGAATGTGTCAATCACGTGGGAATCACGTGGGAATCACATGTCAAACACGTGGGAATTAGGTGGGAATCACGTGTCAATCACGTGGGAATCACGAGGGAATCATGAGGGAATCCCGTGGGAATCATGTGCCAATCACGTGGGAATCACGTGGGAATGTGTCAATCACGTGAGAATCACGTGGGAATCACGTGTCAATCACGTGGGAATTAGGTGGGAATCACGTGTCAATCACGTGGGAATCACGTGGGAATCACGTGTTAATCACGTGGGAATCCCGTGGGAATCACGTGTCAATCACGTGGGAATCACGTGGGAATGTGTCAATCACGTGGGAATTAGGTGGGAATACTTGTCAATCACGTGGGAATCACGACGGAGTCACGTGGGAATCCTGTGGGAATCACCTGTCAATCACGTGGGAATCATGTGTCAATCACATGGGACTCACGTGGGAATCCTGTGTCAATCACGTGGCAATCACGAGGGAATAACGTGTCAATCACGTGGGAATCACGTGGGAATCACGTGTCAATCACGTGGGAATCACCTGGGAATCACGTGTCAATCACGTGGGAATTAGGTGGGAATCACGTGTCAATCATGTGGGAGTCACGAGGGAGTCACATTGGAATCCCTTGGGAATCACGTGTCAATCAAGGGGGAATCACGTGGCAATGTGTCAATCACGTGGGAATCACGTGGGAATCACGTGTCAATCACGTGGGAATTAGGTGGGAATCACGTATCAATCACGTGGGAATCACGAGGGAGTCACGTGGGAATCCCGTGGGAATCACCTGTCAATCACGTGGGAATCACGTGTCAATCACATGGGAATCACGTGAGAATCACGTGGGAATCACGTGGGAATCACGTGTAAATCACGTGGGAATCATGTGTCAATCACATGGGACTCACGTGGGAATCACGTGTCAATCACGTGGGAATCACGTGGGAATATGTCAATCACGTGGGAATCATGTGGGAATCACTTGTTATATACGTGGGAATCACGTGGGAATGTGTCAATCACGTGGGAATCACGTGGGAATCACATGTCAAACACGTGGGAATTAGGTGGGAATCACGTGTCAATCACGTGGGAATCACGAGGGAATCATGAGGGAATCCCGTGGGAATCATGTGCCAATCACGTGGGAATGTGTCAATCACGTGAGAATCACGTGGGAATCACGTGTCAATCACGTGGGAATTAGGTGGGAATCACGTGTCAATCACGTGGGAATCACGTGGGAATCACGTGTTAATCACGTGGGAATCCCGTGGGAATCACGTGTCAATCACGTGGGAATCACGTGGGAATGTGTCAATCACGTGGGAATCACGTGTCAATCACGTCGGAATTAGGTGGGAATACTTGTCAATCACGTGGGAATCACGACGGAGTCACGTGGGAATCCTGTGGGAATCACCTGTCAATCACGTGGGAATCACGTGTCAATCACATGGGAATCACGTGAGAATCACGTGGGAATCACGTGGGAATCATGTGTCAATCACATGGGACTCACGTGTGAATCCTGTGTCAATCAGGTGGCAATCACGAGGGAATCACGTGTCAATCACGTGGGAATCACGTGGGAATCACGTGTCAATCACGTGGGAATCACGTGGGAATCACGTGTCAATCACGTGGGAATTAGGTGGAAATCATGTGTCAATCACGTGGGAGTCACGAGGGAGTCACATGGGAATCCCTTGGGAATCACGTGTCAATCAAGGGGGAATCACGTGGCAATGTGTCAATCACGTGGGAATCACGTGGGAATCACGTGTCAATCACGTGGGAATTAGGTGGGAATCACGTGTCAATCACATGGGAATCACGAGGGAGTCACGTGGGAATCCCGAGGAAATCACCTGTCAATCACGTGGGAATCACGTGTCAATCACATGGGAGTCACGTGAGAATCACGTGGGGATCACGTGGGAATCACGTGTAAATCACGTGGGAATCATGTGTCAATCACATGGGACTCACGTGGGAATCACGTATCAATCACGTGGGAATCACGTGGGAATCACGTGTCAATCACGTGGCAATCACATGGGAATCACATGGGAATCACGTGGGAATCACGTGGGAATCACGTGGGAATCACGTGTCAATCAAGTGGGAATCACGTGTCAATCACGTGGGTATCACGTGGGAATCACGTGTCAATCACATGGCAATCACATGGAAATCACATGGGAATCACGTGGGAATCACGTGGGAATCACGTGTCAATCAAGTGGGAATCACGTGTCAATCACGTGGGTATCACGTGGGAATGTGTCAATCACGTGGGAATCATGTAGGAATCACTTGTCATTTACGTGGGAATCACGTGGGTATGACATGGGAATCACGTGTTAATCACGGGGGAATTAGGTTGGAATCACGTGTCAATCACGTGGGAATCACGAGGGAGTCACGTGGGAATCCCGTGGGAATCACGTGTCAATCACGTGGGAATCACGTGGGAATCACGTGTCAATCACGTGGGAATTAGGTGGGAATCACGTGTCAATCAGGTGGGAATCACGAGGGAGTCACGTTGAAATCCCGTGGGAATCACGTGTCAATCACGTGGGAATCACGTGGGAAGGTGTCAATCACGTGGAAATCACGTTGGAATCACGTGTTAATCACGTGGGAATCACGAGGGCGTCACGTGGGAATCCCGTGGGAATCACGTGTCAATCACGTGGGAATCACGTGGGAATGTGTCAATCACGTGGGAATCACGTGGGAATCATGTGGCAATCACGTGGGAATCACGGGTCAATCACATGGCAATCACGTGAGGATCACATGGGAATCACGTGGGAATCACGTGTAAATCACGTGGGAATCATGTGTCAATCACATGGGACTCACGTGGGAATCACGTTGGAATCATGTGTCAATCACATGGGACTCACGTGGGAATCATGTGTCAATCACTTGGCAATCACGAGGGAATCACGTGTCAATCACGTGGGAATCACGTGGGAATCACGTGTCAATCACGTGGAAATTAGGTGGGAACCACGTGTCAATCACGTGGGAATCACGAGGGAGTCATGTGCGAATCCCTTGGGAATCACGTGTCAATCAAGGGGGAATCACGTGGGAATGTGTCAATCACGTGGGAATCACGTGGGAATCACGTGTCAATCACGTGGGAATTAGGTGGGAATCCCGTGTCAATCACGTGGGACTCACGAGGGAGTCACATGGGAATCCCGTGGGAATCACCTGTCAATCACGTAGGAATCACGTGTCAATCACATTGCAATCACGTGAGAATCACGTGGGAATCACGTGGGAATCACGTGTAAATCACGTGGGAATCATGTGTTAATCACATGGCAATCACGAGGGAATTACGTGTCAATCACGTGGGAATCACGTGGGAATAACGTGTCAATCACGTGGGAATCACGTGGGAATCACGTGTCAATCACGTGGGAATTAGGTGGGAATCACGTGTCAGTCACGAGGGAAACACGAGGGAGTCACCTGGAAATCCCGTGGGAATCACGTGTCAATCACGTGGGAATCACGTGGGAATGTGTCAATCACGTGGGAATCAGGTGGGAATCACGTGTCAACCACTTGTTAATTAGGTGGGAATCACGTGTCAATCACGTGGGAATCACGAGGGAGTCACGTGGGAATCCCGTGGGAATCACGTGTCAATCACGTGGGAATCACGTGGGAATGTTTCAATTACGTGGGAATCTCGTGGGAGTCACGTGTCAATCACGTGGGAATCACGTGGGAATGTGTCAATCACGTGGGAATCACGTGGGAATCACGTGGCAATCACGTGGGAATTAGGTGGGAATCACGTGTCAATCACGTGGGAATCACAAGGGAATCACGTGGGAATCCCGTGGGAATCACGTGCCAATCACGTGGGAGTCACGTGAGAATCAGGTGGGAATCACGTGTCAAACACGTGGGAATTAGGTGGGAATAACGTGTCAATCACGTGGGAGTCACGAGGGAGTCACGTGGGAATCCCTTGGGAATCACGGGTCAACCAAGGGGGAATCACGAGGCAATGTGTCAATCACGTGGGAGTCACGTGGGGATCACGTGTCAATCACGTGGAAATTAGGTGGGAATCACGTGTCAATCACGTGGTAATCACGAGGGAGTCACGTGGGAATCCCGTGGGAATCACCTGTCAATCACGTGGGAATCACGTGTCAATCACATGGGAATCACGTGAGAATCACGTGGGAATCACGTGGGAATCACTTGTAAATCACGTGGGAATCATGTGTCAATCACATGGGACTCACGTGGGAATCACGTGTCAATCACGTGGGAATCACGTGGGAATGTGTTAATCACGTGGGAATCATGTGGGAATCACTTGTCATTTACATGGGAATCACGTGGGTATGACGTGGGAATCACGTGTCAATCACGTGGAAATCACGAGGGAGTCACGTGGGAATCCCGTGTGAATCACGTGTCAATCACGTGGGAATCACGTGGAAATGTGTCAATCACGTGGGAATCATGTGGGAATCACTTGTCATTTACGTGGGTATCACGGGGGAATGATGTGGGAATCACGTGTCAATCACGTGAAAATCACGTGGGAATAACCTGTCAATCACATGGGAATCACGGGGGAAGCACGTGGGAATCACGTGTAAATCACGTGGAAATCACGTGGGAATCATGTGTCAATCACGTGGGACTCACGTGGGAATCAGGTGTCAATCACATGGAAATCACGAGGGAATCACGTGTCAATCACGTGCGAATCAGGTGGGAATCACGTGTCAATCATGTGGGAATCACGTGTCAATCACGAGGGAATCACCTGTAAATCACGTGGGAATTACGGGGGAATCACGTGTCAATCACGTGGGAATCACGAGGGAATCACGTGTCAATCACGTTGGAATCACGTGAGAATCACGTGGGAATCACGAGGGAATCACGTGTCAATCACGTGGGAATTAGGTTGGAGTCACGTGTCAATCACGTGGCAATCACGAGGGAGTAACATGTCAATCACGTGGGAATTAGGTTGGAATCATGTGTCAATCACGTGGGAAACACGAGGGAGTCACGTGGGAATCCCGTGGGAATCACGTGTCAATCACGTGGGAATCATGTGTCAATCACAAGGGACTCACGTGGGAATCACGTGTCAATCACGTGAATATCACGTGGAAATCACGTGTCAATCACGTGGAAATTAGGTTGGAATCACGTGTCAATCACGTGGGAATCACGAGGGAGTCACGTGGGAATCCCGTGGGAATCACGTGTCAATTACGTGGGTATAACGTGGGAATGTGTCAATCACGTGGGAATCACGTGGGAATCACGTGTCAAACACGTGGGAATTAGGTGGGAATCACGTGTCAATCACGTGGGAATCACGAGGGAATCATGAGGGAATCCCGTGGGAATCATGTGCCAATCACGTGGGAATCACGTGGGAATGTGTCAATCACGTGAGAATCACGTGGGAATCACGTGTCAATCACGTGGGAATTAGGTGGGAATCACGTGTCAATCACGTGGGAATCACGTGGGAATCACGTGTTAATCACGTGGGAATCCCATGGGAATCACGTGTCAATCACGTGGGAATCACGTGGGAATGTGTCAATCACGTGGGAATTAGGTGGGAATACTTGTCAATCACGTGGGAATCACGACGGAGTCACGTGGGAATCCTGTGGGAATCACCTGTCAATCACGTGGGAATCACGTGTCAATCACATGGGAATCACGTGAGAATCACGTGGGAATCACGTGGGAATCACGTGGGAATCACGTGGGAATCATGTGTCAATCACATGGGACTCACGTGGGAATCCTGTGTCAATCACGGGGCAATCACGAGGGAATCACGTGTCAATCACGTGGGAATCACGTGGGAATCACGTGTCAATCACGTGGGAATCACGTGGGAATCACGTGTCAATCACGTGGGAATTAGGTGGGAATCACGTGTCAATCACGTGGGAGTCACGAGGGAGTCACATTGGAATCCCTTGGGAATCACGTGTCAATCAAGGGGGAATCATGTGGCAATGTGTCAATCACGTGGGAATAACGTGGGAATCACGTGTCAATCACGTGGGAATTAGGTGGGAATCACTTGTCAATCACGTGTGAATCACGAGGGAGTCACGTGGGAATCCCATGGGAATCACCTGTCAATCACGTGGGAATCACGTGTCAATCACATGGGAATCACGTGAGAATCACGTGGGAATCACGTGGGAATCACGTGTAAATCACGTGGGAATCATGTGTCAATCCCATGGGACTCACGTGGGAATCACGTGTCAATCACGTGGGAATCACGTGGGAATATGTCAATCACGTGGGAATCATGTGGGAATCACTCGTTATATACGTGGGAATCACGTGGGAATGTGTCAATCACGTGGGAATCACGTGGGAATCACGTGTCAAACACGTGGGAAGTAGGTGGGAATCACGTGTCAGTCACGTGGGAATCACAAGGGAATCATGAGGGAATCCCGTGGGAATCATGTGCCAATCACGTGGGAATCACGTGGGAATGTGTCAATCACGTGAGAATCACGTGGGAATCACGTGTCAATCACGTGGGAATTAAGTGGGAATCACGTGTCAATCACGTGGGAATCACGAGGGAATCACGTGTTAATCACGTGGGAATCCCGTGAGAATCACGTGTCAATCACGTGGGAATCACGTGGGAATGTGTCAATCACGTGGGAATCACGTGTCAATCACGTCGGAATTAGGTGAGAATACTTGTCAATCACGTGGGAATCACGACGGAGTCACGTGGGAATCCTGTGGGAATCACCTGTCAATCACGTGGGAATCACGTGTCAATCACATGGGAATCACGTGAGAATCACGTGGGAATCACGTGGGAATCACGTGGGAATCACGTGGGAATCATGTGTCAATCACATGGGACTCATGTGGGAATCCTGTGTCAATCAGGTGGCAATCACGAGGGAATCACGTGTCAATCACGTGGGAATCACGTGGGAATCACGTGTCAATCACGTGGGAATCACGTGTCAATCACGTGGGAATTAGGTGGAAATCACGTGTCAATCACGTGGGAGTCACGAGGGAGTCACATGGGAATCCCTTGGGAATCACGTGTCAATCAAGGGGGAATCACGTGGCAATGTGTCAATCACGTGGGAATCACGTGGGAATCACGTGTCAATCACGTGGGAATTAGGTGGGAATCACGTGTCAATCACGTGGGAATCACGAGGGAGTCACGTGGGAATCCCGTGGGAATCACCTGTCAATCACGTGGGAATCACGTGTCAATCACATGGGAATCACGTGAGAATCACGTGGGAATCACGTGGGAATCACGTGTAAATCACGTGGGAATCATGTGTCAATCACATGGGACTCACGTGGGAATCACGTGTCAATCACGTGGGAATCACGTGGGAATATTTCAATCACGTGGGAATCATGTGGGAATCACTTGGCATATACGTGGGAATCACGTGGGAATGACGTGGGAATCTCGTGTCAATCACGTGGAAATCACGAGGGAGTCACGTGGGAATCCCGTGTGAATCACGTGTCAATCACGTGGGAATCACGTGGGAATGTGTCAAACACGTGGGAATCATGTGGGAATCACTTGTCATTTACGTGGGTATCACGTGGGAATGACGCGGGAATCACGTGTCAGTCATGTGAAAATCACGTGGGAATAACCTGTCAATCACATGGGAATCACGGGGGAAGCACGTGGGAATCACGTGGAAATCACGTGGGAATCATGTGTCAATCACGTGGGACTCACGTGGGAATCACGTGTCAATCACATGGGAATCACGAGGGAATCACGTGTCAATCACGTGCGAATCAGGTGGGAATCACGTGTCAATCACGTGGGAATCACGAGGGAATCACCTGTAAATCACGTGGGAATCACGGGGGAATCACGTGTCAATCACGTGGGAATCACGAGGGAATCACGTGTCAATCACGTGGGAATCACGAGGGAGTCACGTGGGAATCCCGTGGGAATCACGTGTCTATCACGTGGGAATCACGAGGGAGTCAAGTGGGAATCCCGTGGGAATCACGTGTCAATCATGTGGGAACCACGTGGGAATGTGTCAATCACGTGGGAATCACGTGGGAATCACGTGTCAATCACGTGGGAATCACGAGGGAGTCACGTGGGAATCCCGTGGGAGTCACGTGTCAATCACGTGGGAATCACGTGGGAATGTGTCAATCACGTGGGAATCACGTGGGAATCACGTGACAATCACGTGGGAATTAGGTGGAAATCACGTATCAATCACGTGGGAATCACGAGGGAGTCACGTTGGAATCCTGTGGGAGTCACCTGTCAATCACGTGGGAATCACGTGTCAATCACAGGGGAATCACGTGAGAATCACGTGGGAATCACGTGGTAATCACGTGTAAATCACGTGGGAATCATGTGTCAGTCACATGGGACTCACGTGGGAATCACGTGTCAGTCACGTGGCAATCACGAGGGAATCACGTGTCAATCACGTGGGAATCACGTGGGAATCACGTGTCAATCACGTGAGAATCACGTGGGAATCACGTGTCAATCACGTGGGAATTAGGTGGAAATGACGTGTCAATCACGTGGGAATCACGAGGGAGTCACGTGGGAATCCCGTGGGAGTCACGTGTCAATCACGTGGGAATCACGTGGGAATGTGTCAATCACGTGGGAATCACGTGGGAATCACGTGGCAATCACGTGGGAATTAGGTGGAAATCACGTATCAATCACGTGGGAATCACGAGGGAGTCACGTTGGAATCCCGTGGGAGTCACCTGTCAATCACGTGGGAATCACGTGTCAATCACAGGGGAATCACGTGAGAGTCACGTGGGAATCATGTGGTAATCACGTGTAAATCACGTGGGAATCATGTGTCAGTCACATGGGACTCACGTGGGAATCACGTGTCAGTCACGTGGCAATCACGAGGGAATCACGTGTCAATCACGTGGGAATCACGTGGGAATCACGTGTCAATCACGTGGGAATCACGTGGGAATCACGTGTCAATCACGTGGGAATTAGGTGGGAATGACGTGTCAATCACTTGGGAATCACGAGGGAGTCACGTGGGAATCCCGTGAGAATCACGTGTCAATCACGGGGAAATCACGTGTCAATCACGTGGGAATTAGGTTGGAATCACGTGTCAATCACGTGGCAATCATGAGGGAGTCACGTGGGAATCCCGTGGGATTCACGTGTAAATCACGTGGGAATCATGTGTCAATCACATGGGACTCACGTGGGAATCACGTGTCAATCACGTGGGAATCACTTGGGATTCACGTGTCAATCACGTGGGAATTAGGTTGGAATCACGTGTCAATCACAATGGAATCACGAGGGAGACACGTGGGAATCCCGTGGGAAGCACGTGTCAATCACGTGGGAATCACGTGGGAATGTGTCAATCACGTGGGAATCACGTGGGAATCACGTGTCAAACACGTGGGAATTACGTGGGAATCACGTGTCAATCACGTGGGAATCACGAGGGAATCACGTAGGAATCCCGTGGGAATCACGTGCCAATCACGTGGGAATCACTTGGGAATCAGGTGGGAATCACGTGTAAAACACGTGGGAATTAGGTGGGAATCACGTGTCAATCACGTGGGAATCACGAGGGAGTCACGTGTGAATCCCGTGGGAATCACGTGTCAATCACGTGGTAATCACGAGGGAATCACATGTCAATCACGTGGGAATTAGGTTGGAATCACGTGTCAATCAAGTGGCAATCACGAGGGAGTCACATGTCAATCACGTGGGAATTAGGTTGGAATCAAGTGTCAATCACGTGGGAATCACGAGGGAGTCACGTGGGAATCCCGTGGGAATCACGTGTAAATCACATGGGAATCATGTGTCAATCACATGGGACTCACGTGGGAATCACGTGTCAATCACGTGGGAATCACTTGGGAATCACGTGTCAATCACGTGGGAATTAGGTTGGAATCACGTGTCAATCACGTGGCAATCACGAGGGAGACACGTGGGAATCCCGTGGGAATCACGTGTCAATCACGTGGGAATCACGAGGGAATCACGTGGGAATCCCGTGGGAATCACGTGCCAATCACGTGGGAATCACGTGGGAATCAGGTGGGAATCACGTGTAAAACACGTGGGAATTAGGTGGGAATCACGTGTCAATCACGTGGGAATCACGAGGGAGTCACATGTGAATCCCGTGGGAATCACGTGTCAATCACGTGGGAATCCCGTGGGAATGTGTCAATTACCTGGGAATCACGTGGAAATCGCGTGTCCATCACGTGGGAATAAGGTGGGAATCACGTGTCAATCACGTGGGAATCACGAGGGAGACACGTGGGAATCCCGTGGGAATCACGTGTCAATCACGTGGGAATCACGTGGGAATGTGTAAATCACGTGGGAATCCCGTGGGATTCACGTGCCAATCACGTGGGAATCACGTGGGAATGTGTCAATCACGTGAGAATCACGTGGGAATCACGTGTCAATCACGTGGGAATTAGGTGGGAATCACGTGTCAATCACGTGGGAATCACAAGTGAGTCACGTGGAAATCCCGTGGGAATCACGTGTCAATCACGTGGGAATCACGTGGGAATGTGTCAATCACGTGGGAATCACGTGGGAATCACGTGTCAATCACGTGGGAATCATGAGGGAGTCACGTGGAAATCTCGTGGGAATCACGTGTCAATCACGTGGGAATCACGTGGGAATGTGTCAATCACGTGGGAATCAGGTGGGAATCACGTGTCAAACACGTGGGAATTAGCTGGGAATCACGTGTCAATCACGTGGGAATCACGAGGGAGTCACGTGGGATTCCCGTGGGAATCACGTGTCAATCACGTGGGAATCACGTGGGAATGTGTAAATCACGTGGGAATTACGTGGGAATCATGTTTCAATCACGTGGGAATCACGAGGGAGTCACGTGGGAATCCCGTGGGAATCACGTGTTAATCACGTGGGAATCACGAGGGAGTCACGTGGGAATCCCGTGGGAATCACCTGTCAATCACGTGGGAATCACGTGTCAGTCACGTGGGAATCACGTGAGAATCACGTGGGAATCAAGTGGGAAACACTTGTAAATCACGTGGGAATCATGTGTCAATCACATGGGACTCACGTGGGAATCACGTGGGAATCATGTATCAATCACATGGGACTCATGTGTGAATCACTTGACAATCACGTGGCAATCACGAGGGAATCACGTGTCAATCACGTGGGAATCACGTGGGAACCACGTGTCAATCACGTGGGAATCACGAGGGAATCACGTGTCAATAACGTGGGAATCACGTGGAAATGTGTCAATTACGTGGGAAACACGTGGGAATCACGTGTCAATCACGTGGGAATAAGGTGGGAATCACGTGTCAATCACGTGGGAATCACGATGGAGTCACGTGTCAATCACGTGGGAATCACGTGTCAATCACGTGGGAATTAGGTGGGAATCACGTGTCAATCACGTGGGAATCACGAGGGAGTCACGTGGGAATCCCGTGGGAATCACGTGTCAATCACGGGGGAATCACGTGGGAATGTGTCAATCACGTGGGAATCACGTGGGAATCATGTGTCAATCACATGGGACTCACGTGGGAATCACGTGTCAATCACGTGGCAATCACCAGTTAATCACGTGTCAATTACGTGGGAATCACATGGGAATCACGTGTCAATCACGTGGGAATCACGTGTCAATCACGTGGGAATTAGGTGGGAATCACGTGTCAATCACGTGGGAATCACGAGGGAGTCACGTGGGAATCCCGTGGGAATCACGTGTCAATCACGGGGGAATCACGTGGGAATGTGTCAATCACGTGGGAATCACGTGGGAATCACGTGTCAATCACGTGGCAATTAGGTGGGAATCACGTGTCAATCACGTGGGAATCACGTGTCAATGACATGAGAATCACGTGATAATCATGTGGGAATCACGAGGGAATGTGTCAATCACGTGGGAATCACGTGTCAATCACGTGGGAAATTGGTGGGAATCACGTGTCAATCACGTGGGAATCACGAGGGAGTCACGTGGGAATCCCGTGGGAATCACGTGTCAATCACGTTGAAATCACGTGTCAATCACGGGGGAATTAGGTGGGAATCACGTGTCAATCACGTGGGAATCACGAGGGAGTCACCTGGGAATCCCGTGGAAATCACCTGTCAATCACGTGGGAATCACGTGTCAATCACATGGGAATCACGTGAGAATCACGTGGGAATCACGTGGGAATCACGTGTAAATCACGTGGGAATCATGTGTCAATCACATGGGACTCACGTGGGAATCACGTGTCAATCACGTGGGAATCACGTGGGAATGTGTCAATCACGTGGGAATCATGTGGGAATCACTTGTCATTTACGTGGGAATCACGTGGGAATGACGTGGGAATCACGTGTCAATCACGTGGGAATTAGGTTGGAATCACTTGTCAATCACGTGGGAATCACGTGTCAATCAGGTGGGAATCATGTGGGAATCAAGTGCCATTCACGTGGGAATCACGTGGAAATCACGTGTCAATCACGTGGTAATCACGTGGAAATCACGTGGGAATCAGGTGTTAATCACGTGGGAATCACGGGGGAGTCACGTGTCAATCACGTGGGAATCACGTGGGAATCACGTGTCAATCACGTTGGAATTAGGTGGGAATCACGTGTCAATCACGTGGGAATTAGGTGGGAATCACGTGTCAATCACTTGGGAATTAGGTGGGAATCACGTGTCAATCACGTGGGAATCACGACGGAGTCACGTGGGAATCCCGTGGGAATCACGTGTCAATCACGGGGGAAAAACGTGGGAATGTGTCAATCACGTGGGAATCACGTCGCAATCATGTGTCAATCACATGGGACTCACGTGGGAATCACGTGTCAAACACTTGGGAATTAGGTGGGAATCACGTGTCAATCACGTGGGAATCACGAGGGATTCACGTGGGAATCCCGTGGGAATCACGTGTCAATCACGTGGGAATCACGTGGGAATGTGTCAATCACGTGGGAAACACGTGGGAATCATGTGTCAATCACATGGGACTCACGTGGGAATCACGTGTCAATCACGTGGGAATCACGTGTCAATCACGTGGGAATTAGGTGGGAATCACGTGTCAATCACGTGGGAATCACGAGGGAGTCACGTGGGAATCCCGGGGGAATCACGTGTCAATCACGGGGGAATCACGTGGGAATGTGTCAATCACGTGGGAATCCCGTGGGAATCACGTGTCAATCACGTGGGAATTAGGTGGGAATCACGTGTCAATCACGTGGGAATCACGTGTCAATGACATGAGAATCACGTGAGAATCACGTGGGAATCACGAGGGAATCACGTGGGATGCTCGTGTAAATCCCGTAGGAATCATGTGTCAATCACATGGGACTCACGTGGGATCACGTGTCAAACACGTGGAAATTAGGTGGGAATCACGTGTCAATCACATGGGAATCACGAGGGAGTCACGTGGGAATCCCGTGGGAATCACGTGTCAATCACGTGGGAATCACGAGGGAATGTGTCAATCACGTGGGAATCACGTGGGAATCACGTGTCAATCACGTGGGAAATAGGTGGGAATCACGTGTCAATCACGTGGGAATCACGAGGGATTAACGTGGGAATCCCGTGGGAATCACGTGTCAATCACGTGGGAATCACGTGTCAATCACGTGGGAATTAGGTGGGAATCACGTGTCAATCACGTGGGAATCACGTGTCAATCACGTGGGAATCACGTGGGAATCACGTGTCAATCAGGTGGGAATCACGTGGGAATCACGTGTGATTCACGTGGGAATCAAGGGGGAATCACGTTTTAATCACGTGGGGATAACGTGTCAATCACGTGGGAATCACGAGGGAACCACGTGTCAATCATGTGGGAATCACGGGGGAATCACGTGTCAATCACGTGGGAATCACGTGGGAAACACGTGTCAATCATGTGGGAATGACGTGTCAATCAGGTGGGAATCACGTGGGAATCACGTGTGATTCACGTGGGAATCAAGGGGGAATCACGTTTTAATCACGTGGGGATAACGTGTCAATCACGTGGGAATCACGTGGGAAACACGTGTCAATCACGTGGGAATCACGTGTCAATCACGTGGAAATCAAGGGGGAATCACGTTTTAATCACGTGGGGATAACGTGTTAGTCACGTGGGAATCACCTGGGAACCACGTGTCATTCATGTGGGAATCACGGGGGAATCACGTGTCAATCACGTGGGAATCACGTGGGAGTCACTTGAGAATCACGTGGGAATTACTTGTCAATCACGTGAGAATCACGTTGGAATCACGTGTCAATCACGAGGAAATCATGTGAGAATCACGTGGGAATCACTTGTCAATCACGTGGGAATCACGTGGGAATCAAGTGCCATTCACGTGGGAATCACGTGGAAATCACGTGTCAATCACGTGGTAGTCACGTGTCAATCACGTGGGAATTAGGTGGGAATCACGTGTCAATCATGTGGGAATCACGACGGAGTCACGTGGGAATCCCGTGGGAATCACATGTCAATCACAGGGGAAAAACGTGGGAATGTGTCAGTCACGTGGGAATCACGTCGCAATCATGTGTCAATCACATGGGACTCACGTGGGAATCACGTGTCAAACACTTGGGAATTAGGTGGGAATCAAGTGTCAATCACGTGGGAATCACGAGGGATTCACGTGGGAATCCCGTGGGAATCACGTGTCAATCACGTGGGAATCACGAGGGAATGTGTCAATCACGTGGGAAACACGTGGGAACCATGTGTCAATCACATGGGACTCACGTGGGAATCACGTGTCAATCACGTGGGAATCACATGGGAATCACGTGTCAATCACGTGGGAATCACGTGGAAATCACGTGGGAATCAGCTGTTAATCACGTGGGAATCACGGGGGAGTCACGTGTCAATCACGTGGGAATCACGTGGGAATCACGTGTCAATCACGTGGGAATTAGGTGGGAATCACGTGTCAATCACGTGGGAATTAGGTGGGAATCACGTGTCAATCACGTGGGAATTAGGTGGGAATCACGTGTCAATCACGTGGGAATCACGACGGAGTCACGTGGGAATCCCGTGGGAATCACGTGTCAATCACGGGGGTAAAACGTGGGAATGTGTCAGTCACGTGGGAATCACGTCGCAATCATGTGTCAATCACATGGGACTCACGTGGGAATCACGTGTCAAACACTTGGGAATTAGGTGGGAATCAAGTGTCAATCACGTGGGAATCACGAGGGATTCACGTGGGAATCCCGTGGGAATCACGTGTCAATCACGTGGGAATCACGTGGGAATGTGTCAATCACGTGGGAAACACGTGGGAACCATGTGTCAATCACATGGTCCTCACGTGGGAATCACGTGTCAATCACGTGGGAATCACATGGGAATCACGTGTCAATCACGTGGGAATCACGTGTCAATCACGTGGGAATTAGGTGGGAATCACGTGTCAATCACGTGGGAATCACGAGGGAGTCACGTGGGAATCCCGTGGGAATCACGTGTCAATCACGGGGGAATCACGTGGGAATGTGTCAATCACGTGGGAATCACGTGGGAATCACGTGTCAATCACGTGTGAATTAGGTGGGAATCACGTGTCAATCACGTGGGAATCACGAGGGAGTCACCTGGGAATCCCGTGGAAATCACCTGTCAATCACGTGGGAATCACGTGGAAATGTGTCAATCACGTGGGAATCATGTGGGAATCACTTGTCATTTACGTGGGAATCACGTGGGAATCACGTGTCAATCACATGGGAATCACGTGAGAATCACGTGGGAATCACGAGGGAATGTGTCAATCACGTGGGAATCACATGGGAATCACGTGTCAATCACGTGGGAATCACGTGTCAATCACGTGGGAATTAGGTGGGAATCACGTGTCAATCACGTGGGAATCACGAGGGAGTCACGTGGGAATCCCGTGGGAATCACGTGTCAATCACGGGGGAATCACGTGGGAATGTGTCAATCACGTGGGAATCACGTGGGAATCACGTGTCAATCACGTGTGAATTAGGTGGGAATCACGTGTCAATCACGTGGGAATCACGAGGGAGTCACCTGGGAATCCCGTGGAAATCACCTGTCAATCACGTGGGAATCACGTGGAAATGTGTCAATCACGTGGGAATCATGTGGGAATCACTTGTCATTTACGTGGGAATCACGTGGGAATCACGTGTCAATCACATGGGAATCACGTGAGAATCACGTGGGAATCACGAGGGAATGTGTCAATCACGTGGGAATCACATGGGAATCACGTGTCAATCACGTGGGAATCACGAGGGAATGTGTCAATCACGTGGGAATCACATGGGAATCACGTGTCAATCACGTGGGAAATAGGTGGGAATCATGTGTCAATCACGTGGGAATCACGAGGGAGTCACGTGGGAATCCCGTGGAACTCACGTGTCAATCACGTAGGAATTAGGTGGGAATCACGTGTCAATCACGTAGGAAACATGAGGGAGTCACGTGGGAAGACCGTGGGAATCAGGTGACCATCACGTGGGAATCACGTGGGAATGTGTCAATCACGTGGGAATCACGTGGGAATCACGTGTCAAACACGTGGAAATTAGGTGGAAATCACGTGTCAATTACGTGGGAATCACGAGGGAGTCACGTGGGAATCCCGTGGGAATCACGTGTCAATCACGTGGGAATCACGAGGGAATGTGTCAATCACGTGGGAATCACGTGGGAATCACGTGTCAATCACGTGGGAAATAGGTGGGAATCACGTGTCAATCACGTGGGAATCACGAGGGATTCACGTGGGAATCCCGTGGGAATCACGTGTCAATCACGTGGGAATCACGTGTCAATCACGTGGAAAATAGGTGGGAATCACGTGTCAATCACGTGGGAATCACGTGGGAATGTGTCAATCACGTGGGAATCACGTGGGAATCAGGTGTCAATCACGAGCGAATCACGGGTCAATCACGTGGGAATCCCTTAGGAATCACGTGTCAATCACGTGGGAATCATGTGGGAATCACGTGTCAATCAGGTGGGAATCACGTGGGAATCACGTGTGATTCACGTGGGAATCAAGGGGGAATCACGTTTTAATCACGTGGGGATAACGTGTCAATCACGTGGGAATCACGTGGGAACCACGTGTCAATCATGTGGGAATCACGGGGGAATCACGTGTCAATCACGTGGGAATCACGTGGGAACCACGTGTCAATCATGTGGGAATCACGGGGGAATCACGTGTCAATCACGTGGGAATCACGTGGGAATCACGTGTCAATCACGTGGGAATCAAGGGGGAATCACGTTTTAATCACGTGGGGATAACGTGTTAGTCACGTGGGAATCACGTGGGAACCACGTGTCAATCATGTGGGAATCACGGGGGAATCACGTGTCAATCACGTGGGAATCACGTGGGAGTCACTTGAGAATCACGTGGGAATCACTTGTCAATCACGTGAGAATCACGTTGGAATCACGTGTCAATGATGAGGAAATCATGTGAGAATCAAGTGGGAATCACTTGACAATCACGTGTCAATCACGTGGGAATCACGTGGGAATCACGTGTCAATCACGTGGGAATTAGGTGGGAATCACGAGGGAGTCACGTGGGAATCCCGTGGGAATCACGTGTCAATCACGTGGGAATCACGAGGGAATGTGTCAATCACGTGGGAATCACATGGGAATCACGTGTCAATCACGTGGAAAATAGGTGGGAATCATGTGTCAATCACGTGGGAATCACGAGGGAGTCACGTGGGAATCCCGTGGAACTCACGTGACAATCACGTAGGAATTAGGTGGGAATCACGTGTCAATCACGTAGGAAACATGAGGGAGTCACGTGGGAAGCCCGTGGGAATCAGGTGACCATCACGTGGGAATCACGTGGGAATGTGTCAATCACGTGGGAATCACGTGGGAATCACGTGTCAAACACGTGGGAATTAGGTGGGAATCACGTGTCACTCACATGGGAATCACGAGGGAGTCACGTGGGAATCCCGTGGGAATCACGTGTCAATCACGTGGGAATCACGAGGGAATGTGTCAATCACGTGGGAATCACGTGTCAATCACGTGGGAAATAGGTGGGAATCACGTGTCAATCACGTGGGAATCACGAGGGAGTCACGTGGGAATCCCGTGGGAATCACGTGTCAATCACGTGGGAATCACGTGTCAATCACGTGGGAATTAGCTGGGAATCACGTGTCAATCACGTGGGAATCACGAGGGAGTCACCTGGGAATCCCGTGGAAATCACCTGTCAATCACGTGGGAATAACGTGTCAATCACATGGGAATCACGTGAGAATCACGTGGGAATCACGTGGGAATCACGTGTAAATCACGTGGGAATCATGTGTCAATCACATTGGACTCACGTGGGAATCACGTGTCAATCACGTGGGAATCACGTGGGAATGTGTCAATCACATGTGAATCACGCGGGATTCACGTGGGAATAACTTTGGAATCACGTGTCAATCACGTTGGAATCACGTGGGAATCACGTGTCAATCACGTGGGAATCACGTGGGAATCATGTGTCATTCACGTGAGAATCACGTGGGAATCACGTGTCAATCAGGTGGGACATGGGAATTACATGGGAATCGCGTGCGAATAACGTGTCAATCACGTGGGAATCACCTGGGAATCAGGTGAGAGTCACGTGGGAATCATGTGACATTCACGTGGGAATCACTAGGAATCACATGGGAATCACGTGTCAATCACATGGGACTCACGTGGTAATCACGTGGGAATCACGTGGGAATCACTAGGAATCACATGGGAATCACGTGTCAATCACATGGGACTCACGTGGTAATCACGTGGGAATCACGTGGGAATCACGTGGGAATCACGTGTCAATCACGTGGGAATCACGTAGGAATCACGTGTCAATCACGTGGGAATCACGTGTCAATCACGTGGGAATCACATGGGAATCACGTGGGAAATAGCTCCGTGTATTCTGAATCATCTCGAGCTGAGAGCTGATTTCCTGTCTTCAAATCAAGAGGAATGCCAACTGTCCACAAGCACCACAGAAGGATGCTTCTCACGGCTGTACGTCTAGTTGACGGAGGATGAATTTGCGGGCTCCAGTGGAATCGCCCCCGGGATGCCCTGACTCGAAATCAGGCCGGACGTCCTACAGTGTCTTGAGTGCAAGCTGGATTTCATCTCACAAGATGAAGGGATGTCTGAAGCCCCTGGGGAGACACTAGAGAATGCTCTAGCACCCTGTGCTATCTCAACAGGCGGCCTCCCATCCATTGGACAGCTCGAGAGGAACACGGAGTTCAATGATTCCAAAGGAGACGATGCCTGACTCCTCTGGAAAATGGACAGGAATCCCAGGACCCCAGTGGCAACCGGAAAGGTAACCTGGGTCTGCAGACTCACCTCGGGAGGTGTTCCTATGGCACTTTCAAGCCGCGAGGAGGCTACAGAGGGGTCCCTCGCAACTAGACAGGAGTCGTAACGTTGCTGAACACACCCGTGTTTGGAAGGGCATTCCCCGCCGTAACTCGAGAATATAACCCAGGTTCCCAACGCAACTCGAGAAAAACCATGAGACTCCCCCCTCGCCGCGAGATGAAGCCCGATTCCCCTGCACTGCGTGCAGAGCAATTCCGTGCTCCCCGTCAAACCCGAATGGAGCCTTGAATTCCTTATGGCACTCCAGAGAACCTCAAGGAACACTCTATAAAGACTAGAGGGTTCCTGAGGTCACTGCAGGAACCAGAAAGAGCTCCATGTACCCCCAATCATCTCGAGGTGAGAGCGAATTTCCTGGCTTTAAATCAAGAGGAATGCCAACTGTCCACAAGAACCACAAGAGGAGGATTCTCGCAGCTGTACGTCTGGGAGAGGGACGTTGAATTTATGACCTCCACTGGAATCGACCCCGAGATGCCCTACATCGAAATGAGGAAGGAATTCCTGCAGTGACTTGAGTGCAAGGTGGATTTCATCTCACAAGATAAAGGGATGTCTGAAGCCATTGGGGAGACACTAGAGAAAGCCCTAGCTCCCTGCCTTTTCTAGAGAGGCGGCCTCCCATCCAATGGACAGCTCGAGAGAAACACGGAGTTCAATGATTCCAAAGGAGACGATGCCTGACTCTTCTGGAAAATGGACAGGAATCCCAGCATCCCAGTGGCAAGAAAAAAGGGACAATAGGTCTGCCGCCTCACTTCGAGAGATTTTCCTATGGCCCTCTCAAAACTCGAGGAGACTCAAGAGGGTTCCCTCGCAACTAGACAGGAGTCCTGACGTCGATGAACACACCCGTGTTTGGAAGGGCCATCCCCGTCGTAACTCGAGAATATACCCCAGGTTCCGGCCGCAACTCGAGAAAAATCATGAGCCTCCCCCCTTGCCTCGAGATGAGGCCCGATTCCCCTGCACAGCATGCAGAGCAATTGCGTGCTCCCCATCAAACCGAAAAGGAGACTTGATTTCCTTGATGGTACTCCAGAGAAACCCCAGGAACACTGTCTCAAGTCTAGAGGGATCCTAAAGTCACTTCACCAACCAGAAACAGCTCCGTGTATTCCGAATCATCTCGAGCTGAGAGCTGATTTCCAGGCCTTAAATCAAGAGGAATGCCAACTGTCCACCCCACCAAAGGAGGAGGCTTCTCGCCGCTGTACGTCTGGGAGAGGGTCGTTGAACTTATGGTCTCCACTGGTATCGACCCCGAGATGCCCTGACCCTAAATCAGGCCGGAAATTTTGCAGTGACTTGAGTGCAAGATGGATTTAATATCACAAGATAAAAGGATGTCTGAAGCCTCAGTGGAGACACTAGAGATAGCCGTAGCTCCCTCCCTTTTCTATAGAGGCGGCATCCCATCAATTGGACAGCCTGAGAGGAACACGGACTTTAATGATTCCAAAGGAGTCGATGCCTGACTCCTCTGGAAAATGGACAGGAATCCCAGGATCACAGTGGCAACAGAAAAGGGAAAATTGTTCTCCGCCTCATTTCGAGAGGTTTTCCTATGGCCCTTTCAAGCCGCGTGTAGACTCCCGAGGGGTCTCTCGCAACTAGACAGGAGTCCTGACGTCGCTGAACACACCCGTGTTTGGAAGGGCCATCCCTGCCATAACTCGAGAATATACACCACGTTCCCACTGCAACTCGATGAAAACCATGAGACTCTCCCCTCCCCGCGAGATGAGGCCTGATTCCCCTGCACAGCGTGCAGAGCAATTGTGTGCTCCCCATCAAACCCGAAATGAGCCTTGATTTCCTAGATGGCACTCCAGAGAAACCCCAGGATCACTGTCTCAAGTCTAGAGGGATCCTAAAGTCACTTCACCAACCAGAAACAGCTCCGTGTACTCCGAATCATCTCGAGCTGAGAGCTGATTTCCTGGCTTCAAATCAAGAGGAATGCCAACTCTCCACAAGCACCACAAGAGGAGGCTTCTCGCAGCTGTTCGTCTGGTTGAGGGAGTTTGAATTTGCGGCCTCCAGTGGAATCGACCTCGAGATGCCCTGACTCGAAATCAGGCCGGAATTCCTGCAGTGACTTGAGTGCAAGCTGGATTTCATCTCACAAGATGAAGGGATGTCTGAAGCCCCTGGGGAGACACTAGAGAATGCCCTAGCACCCTGCGTTTTATCGACAGGCGGCCTCCCATCCATTGGACAGCTCAAGAGGAACACGGACTTCAATGATTCCAAAGGAGACGATGCATGACTACACTGGAAAATGGACAGGAATCCCAGGAACCCAGTGGCAACAGGAAAGGGAAACTGGGTCTGCGGCCTCACCTCGAGAGGTGTTCCTATGGCCCTTTCAAGCCGCGAGGAGACTCCCGAGGGGTCCCTCGCAACTAGGCAGGAGTCCTGACGTCGCTGAACTAACCCCTGTTTGGAAGGGCCGCACCTGTCGTAACTCGAGAATATACCCCAGGTTCCAGCCGCAACTCGAGAAAAACCATGAGACTCCCCCCTCGCTGAGAGATGAAGCCCGATTCCCCTGCACTGCATGCAGAGCAATTCCGTGCTCCCCGTGAAACCCGAAAGGAGCCTTGATTTCCTTGATGGCACTCCAGAGAAACTCAAGGAACACGCTCTCAAGTCTAGAGGGATCCTGAGGTCACTGCACGAACCAGAAAGAGCCCTGTGTACCCCCAATCATCTCGAGGTGAGAGCAAATTTCCTGGCTTCAAATCAAGAGGAATGCCAACTGTCCTCAAGCACCACAAGAGGAGGCTTCTCTCAGCTGTACATCTGGGCGAGGGACGTTGAATTTATGACCTCCACTGGAATTGACCCGGAGATGCCCTGAAACTAATCAGGCCGGAATTTTTGCAGTGACTTGAGTGCAAGCTGGATTTCATCTCACAAGATAAAGGGACGTCTGAAGCCCCTGTGGAGACACTAGAGGAAGCCCTAGCTCCCTGACCTTTCTCGACAGGCGGCCTCCCGTCCATTGGATAGCTCGAGAGGAACACGGAGTTCAGTGATTCCAAAGGAGATGATGCCTCACTCCTCTCGAAAATGGACAGGAATCCCAGGATCACAGTGGGAACAGGAAAGGGACAATGGGTCTGCTGCCTCACCTCGAGAGGTTTTCCTATGGACCTTTCAAGCCGCGAGGAGACTCCCGAGGGGTCCCTCGCAACTAGACAGAAGTCCTGACGTCGGTGAGCACACCCGTGTTTGGAAGGGCCATTACCTTCGTAACTCGAGAATATACCACAGGATCCCGCTGCAACTCGAGAAAAACCATGAGACTCGCCCCTCGCCGCGAGATAAGGCCAGATTCCCCTGCACAGCATGCAGAGCAGTTGCGTGCTCCCCATCAAACCAGAAAGGAGCCTTGATTTCCTTGGTGGCACTCCAGAGAAACCCCAGGAACACGGTCTCAAGTCTAGAGGGATCCTGAAGTCACTTCACCATCCAGAAACAGCTCCGTGTATTCCGAATCGTCACGAGCTGAGAGGTGATTTCCTGGCTTCAAATCAAGAGGAATGCCAACTGTCCACAAGCACCATAGGAGGAGGCTCCTCGCAGCTGTACGTCTGGTTGAGGGAGGTTGATTTTGCGGCCTCCAGTGGAATGGATCCTGAGATGCCCTTACTTGAAATAAGGCCGGAGTACCTGCAGTGACATGAGTGCAAGCTGGATTTCATCTCACAAGATGAAGAGATATCTGAAGCCCCGGGGGAGACATTAGAGAATGCCCTAGCAACCTGCCCTTTCTCGACAGGCGGCCTCCCATCCATTGGACAGCTCGAGAGGAACACGGAATTCAATGATTCGAAAGGAGACGATGCCTGACTCCTCTGGAAAATGGACAGGAATCCCAGGATCCCAGTGGCAACAGGAAAGGGACAATGGGTCTGCTGCCTCATCTCGAGAGGTTTTCCTATGGCCCTTTTAAGCCGCGAGGAGACTCCCGAGGGGTCCCTCACAACTAAACAGTAGTCCTGACGTAGCTGAACACACCATTGTTTGGAAGGGCCATCCCCGTCGTAACTCGAGAATATACCCCAAGTTCCCGCCGCAACTCGAGAAACACCATGAGACTCCCCCCTCGCCGCGAGATGAGGCCCGATTACCCTGCACAGCATGCAGAGTAGTTTCGTGCTCCCATTCAAACCCGAAAGAAGCCTTGACTTCCTTGATGGCACTCCAGAGAAACACCAGGAACACTGTCTCCAGTCTAGAGGGATCGTAAAGTCACTTCACCAATCAGAAACAGCTCCGTGTATTCCGAATCATCTCGAGCTAAGAGCTGATTTCCTGGCTTCAAATCAAGAGGAATGCCAAATGTCCACAAGCACCACAAGAGGAGGCTGCTCGCAGCTGTAGGCCTGGTTGAGGGAGGTAGAATTTGCGCCCTCCAGTGGAATCGATCCCGAGATGCACTGACACGAAATCAGGCCGGAATTCCTGCAGTGATTGAGTGCAAGCTTGATTTCAACTCACAAGATGAAGGGATGTCTGAAGTCCCTGGGGAGACACTAGATAATGCCCTAGCATGCTGCCCTTTCTCGACTGGCGGCCTCCCATCCATTGGACAGCTCGAGAGGAACACGGAGTTCAATGATTCCAAAGGAGACGATGCCTGACTCCTCTGGATAATGGACAGGAATCCCAGGATCCCAGTGACAATTGGAAAGGGACCGTGGGTCTGCAGCCTCACCTCGAGAGGTTTTCCTATGGCCCTTTCAAGCCGCGAGGAGACTCCCGTTGGGTCCCTCGCAACTAGACAGGAGTCCTGACGTCACTGAACACACCCGTGTTTGGAAGGGCCATCCCCGTCGTAACTCGAGAATGTACCCCAGGTTTCCGCCTCAACACGTGAAGAACCATGAGAGTCCCTCCATGCAGCGATATGAGGCCCAATTCCCCTGCAGAGCATGCAGAGCAATTGCGTGCTCCCCATCAAAGCCATAAGGATCCTTGATTTCCTTGATTGCACTCCAGAGAAACGCCAGGAACACTGTCTCAAGTCTAGAGGGATCCTAAAATCACTTCACCAACCAGAAACAGCTCCGTGTATTCCAAATCATCTCGAGCTGAGATCTGATTTCTTGGCTTCTAATCAAGAGGAATGCCAACTGTCCGCAAGCACCAAAAGAGGAGGCTTCTCGCAGCTGTACGTCTGGTTGAGGGAGGTTGAATTTGCGGCCTCCAGTGGAATCGACCACAAGATGCCCTGACTAGAAATCAGGCCGGCATACCTGCAGTGACTTGAGTGCAAGCTGGATTTCATGTCACAAATATAGGGATGTTTGTAGCCCCTGGGGAGACACTAGAGAAAGCCCTAGCACCCTGCCCTTTCTCGACAGGCGGCCTCCCATGCATTTGACAGCTCGTGAGGAACTCGGAGTTCAATGATTCCAAAGGAGACGATGCCTGACTCCTCTGGAAAATGGACAGGAAGCCCAGGATCCCAGTAGCAACAGGAAAGGGCACCTGGGTCTGCAGCCTCACATCGAGAGGTGTTCCTATGGCCCTTTCAAGCCGCGAACATACTCCAGAGTGGTTCCTCGCAACTAGACAGGTGTCCTGACGTCGCTGAACACACCCGTGTTTGGAAGGACCATCCGTGTTGTAACTCGAGAATAAAGCCCAGGTTCCCGCCACAACTCGAGAAAAACCATGAGACTCCGCCCTCGCCGCGAGATAAAGCCCGATTCCCCTGCACTGCATGCAGAGCAATTCCGTGCTCCCCGTCAAACCCGAAAGGAGACTTGATTTCCTTGATGGCACTCCAGAGAAACTCAAGGAAACCTCTCTCAAGTCTAGAGGAATACTGAGGTCACTGCAGGAACGAGAAAGAGTTCCATGTACCACCAATCATCTCGACGTGAGAGCGAAATTCCCGGCTTCAAATCAAGAGGAATGCCAACTGCCCACAAGCACCACAAGAGGAGGCTTCTCGCAGCTGTACATCTGGGAGAGGGACGTTGAATTTATGGCCTCCACTGGAATCGAGCCCGAGATGCCCTGACTCCAAATCAGGCCGGAATTCTTGCAGTGACTTGAGTGCAAGATGGATTTCATCTCACAAGATAAAGGGATGTCTGAAGCCCCTGGGGAGACACTAGAGAAAGCCCTAGCTCCCTGCCTTATCTAGAGAGGCGGCCTCGCATTCATTGGACAGCTCGAGAGGAACACGGAGTTCAATGATTCTAAAGTAGACGATGACTGAGTTCTCTGGAAAATGGACAGGAATCCCAGGATCCCAGTGGCAACAGGAAAGGGACAATGGGTCTGCCGCCTCACCTCGAGAGCTTCTCCTATGGCCCTTTCAGGCGCGAAGAGACTCCCGAGGGGTCCCTCACAGCTAGACAGGAGTCCTGACATCGCTGAACTCACCAGTGTTTGGAAGGTCCATCACCGTCGTAACTCGAGAATATACCACAAGTTCCCGCCGCAACTCGAGAAAAACTATGAAACTTCCCCCTCGCCGCGATATGAGGCCCGATTCCCCTGCACAGCATGCACAGCAATTGAGTGCTCCCCATCAAACCCGAAAGGAGCCTTGATTTCCTTGATGGCACTCCAGAGAAACCCCAGGAACACTGTCTCAAGTCTAGAGGGATCTTAAAGTCACATCACCAACCAGAAACAGCTCCATGTATTCCAAATCATCTCGAGCTGAGAGCTGCTTTCCTGGCTTGAAATCAAGAGGAATGCCAACTGTCCACAAGCACCACAAGAGGAGGCTTCTCGCAGCTGTACGTCTGGGAGAGGGACGTTGAAATTATGGCCTCCACTGGAATCGACATCGAGATGCCCTGACTCGAAATCAGGCCGGAATTCTTGCAGTGACTTGAGTGCAAGCTGGATTTCATCTCTAAAGATAAAGGGATATCTGAAGCCCCTGGGGAGACAGTACTGAAAACCCTAGCTCCCTTCCTTTTCTCGACAGGCGGCCTCCCATCCATTGGACAGCTCGAGAGGAACACGGAGTTCAATGATTTCAAAGGAGACGATGCCTGACTCCTCTGGAAAATGAACAGGAATCCCAGGATCCCAGTGGCAACAGGAAAGGGAAACTGGGTCTGCGGCCTCACCCCGAGAGCTATTCCTATGGCCCTTTCAAGCCGCGAGGAGACTCCCGAGTGGTCCCTCGCAACTAGGCAGGAGTCCTGACGTCGCTGAACGCACCCGTGTTTGGAAGGGCCATCCCCGTCGTACCTCGTGAATATACCCCAGGTTCCCGCCGCAACTCGAGAAAAAATATGAGACTCCCCCCTTGCCGCGAGATGAGTCCCGATTCCCCTGCACAGCATGCAGAGCAGTTGCATGCTCCCAATCAAACCAGAAAGGAGCCGGGATTTCCTTGATGGCACTCCAGAGAAAACACAGAAACACTGTCTCAAGACTAGAGGGATCCTAACGTCACTTCACCAACCAGAAACAGCTCCGTGTATTCCGAATCATCTCGAGCTGAGAGCTGATTTCCTGGCTTCAAATCAAGAGGAATGCCAACTGTCCAGAAGCACCACAAGAGGAGGATTCTCACAGCTGTTCGTCTGGTTGAGGGAGGTTGAATTTGCGGCCTCCAGTAAAATCGACCCCGAGATGCCCTGAAAAGAAATCAGGCCAAAATTCCTGCAATGACTTGAGTGCAAGCTTGATTTCATCTCACAAGATGAAGGGATGTCTGAAGCCCCTGGGGAGACACTAGAGAATGCCCTAGCACCCTGCTCTTTCTCGACAGGCGGCCTCCCATCCATTGGACAGCTCAAGATTAACACAGAGTTCAATGATTCCAAAGAAGACGATGCCTGACTCCTCTGGAAAATGGACAGGAATCCCAGGATCCCAGTGGCAAAAGGAAAGGGAACCTGGATCTGCGGCCTCTCCTCGAGAGGTGATCCTTTGACATTATCAAGCCGCGAGGAGACTCCCGAGGGGTCCCTCCCAACTAGACAGGAGTCCTGACGTCGCTGAACACACACGTGTGTGGAAGGGCCATCCCCTCAGTAACTCGAGAATATACCCCAGGTTCCCGCCGCAACTCGAGAAAAACCATGAGACTTCCCACTTGCCACGAGGTTAAGAACGATTCCCCTGCACTGCGTGCAGAGCAATTCCGTGCTCCCCGTCAAACCCTAAAGGAGCTTTGATTTCCTTGATGGCACTCCAGAGAAACTCAAGGAACACTCTCTCAAGTCTAGAGGGATCCTGAGGTCACGGCAGGAACAAGAAAGAGCTCCGTGTACCCCCAATCATCTCGAGGTGAGAGCGAATTTCCTGGTTTCAAATCAAGAGGAATGCCAACTGTCCACAAGCAACAAAAGAAGAGGCTTCTCGCATCTGTACGTCGGGGAGAGGGACGTTGAATTTATCGCCTCCACTGGAATCGACTCCGAGATGCCGCGACTCGAAATCAGGACGGAATTTTGCAGTGACTTGAGTGCAAGCTGGATTTCATCTCAAAAGATAAAGGGATGACTGAAGCCCCTGGGGTGACACTAGAGAAAGCCCTAGCACCCTGCCTTTTCTAAAGAGGCGGCCTCCCATCAATTGGACAGCTCGAGAGGAACACTTATTTCTATGATTCCAAAGGAGACGATGCCTGGCTCCTCTGGAAAATAGACAGGAATCCCAGGATCCCAGTGACAACAGGAAAGGGACAATGGGTCTTCCGCCTCACTTCGAGACGTTTTCCTATGGCCCTTTCAAGCCGCGAGGAGACTTCTGAGGGGTCCCTCGCAACTAGACAGTAGACCTGACGTCACTTATCACAGCCTTGTTTGGTAGGGCCATCCCCGTCGTAACTCGAGAATATACCCCGGGTTCCCGCCTCAACTCGAGAAAAACCATGAGACTCCCCACTCCCCGCGAGATTAAGAACGATTCCCCTGCACTGCGTGCAGAGCAATTCCATGCTCCCCGTCAAACTCGAAAGGACCCTTGATTTCCTTGATGGCACTCCAGAGAACCTCAAGGAACACTCTCTCAAGTCTAGAGGGTTCCTGAGGTCACTGCAGGAACCAGAAAGACCTCCGTGTACCCCCAATCATCTCGAGGTGAGAGCGAAAGTCCTGGCTTCAAATGAAGAGGAATGCCAACTGTCCACAAGCACCACACGAGGAGGCTTCTCGCCTGACACGAAATCAGGCCGGAATTCCTGCAGTGACTTGAGTGCAAGCTGGATTTCATCTCACAAGATGAAGGGATGTCTGAAGCCCCTGGGGAGACACTAAAGAATGCCCTAGCACCATGTCCTTTCTCGACAGGCGACCTCCCATCTTTTGGAGAACTTGAGAGGAACACGGAGTTCAGTGATTCCAAAGGAGACGATGCCTGACTCCTCTGGAAAATGGACAGGAATCCCAGGATCCCAGTGGCAACAGGAAAGGGAACCTAGGTCTGCGGCCTCACCTCGAGAGGTGTTCCTATGGCACTTTCAAGCCGCGAGGAGACTCCTGACGGGTCCCTCGCAATTAGACAGGAGTCCTGACGTCGCTAAACACACCCGTGTTTGGAAGGTCCATCCCCGTTGGAACTCGAGAATATAACCCAGGCTCCCGCCCCAACTCGAGAAAAACCAGGAGACTCCCCCCTCGCCGCGAGATGAGGCCCGACTCCCCTGCACAACATGCAGAGCAATTGCTTTCTCCCCATCAAACCCGAAAGGAGCCTTGATTTCCTTGATGGCACTCCAGAGAAACCCCAGGAACACTGTCTCAAGTCTAGATTGATCCTAAAGTCACTTCACCAACCAGAAACAGCTCCGGGTATTCCGAATCATCTCGAGCTGAGAGGTGATTTCCTGGCTTCAAATCAAGAGGAATGCCAGCTGTCCACAAGCACCACAAGAGGAGGCTCTCACACCTGTACATCTGGGAGAGGGACGTTGAATTTATGGCCTTCACTGGAATGGATCCCGAGATGCCCTGTCTCGAAATCAGGCCGGAATTCTTGCAGTGACATGAGTGCAAGCTGGATTTCACCTCACAAGATAAGGGGATGTCTGAAGCCCCTGGGGAAACACTAGAGAAAGCCCTAGATCCCTTCCTTTTCTAGAGAGGCGGCCTCCCATCCATTGGACAGCTCAAGAGGAAAACGGAGTACAATGATTCCAAAGGAGACGATGCCTGAATCCTCTGGAAAATGGACAGGAATCCCAGGATCCCAGTGGCAACAGGAAAGGGACAATGGGTCTGCCGGCTCACCTCGAGAGGTTTTGCTATGGCCCGTTCAAGCCGCGTGGAGACTCCCGAGGGGTCCCTCGCAACTAGACAGGAGTCCTGACATCGCTGAATACACCCTTATTTGGAAGGTCCTTCCCCGTTGTAACTCGAGAATATACCCCGGATCCCGCCGCAACTCGAGAAAAACCATGAGACTCCCCCCTCGCCGCGAGATGAGGCCCGATTCCCCTGCACAGCATGCAGAGCAGTTGCGTGCTCCCCATCAAACCGGAAAGGAGCCTGATTTCCTTGATGGCACTCCATAGAAACCCCAGGAACACTGTCTCAAATCTAGAGGTATCCTAAAGTCACTTAACCAACCAGAAACAGCTCCGTGTATGCCAAATCATCTCGAGGTGAGAGCTGCTTTCCTGACTTCAAATCAAGAGGAATGCCAACTGTCCACAAGCACCACAAGAGGAGGCGTCTCGCAGCTGTACATCTGGTTGAGGGAGGTTGAATTTGCGGCCTCCAGTGGAATCGACCACAAGATGCCCTGAAACGAAATCAGGCCGGACTTCCTGCAGTGACTTGAGTGCAAGCTGGATTTCATCTCACAAGATGAAGGGATGTCTGAAGCCCCTGGGGAGACACTAGAAAATGCCCTAGCACACTGCCCTTTCTCGACATGTGGCCTCCCATCCATTGGACAGCTCGAGAGGAACACGAAGTTCAATGATTCCAAAGGAGACGATGCCTGACACCCCTGGAAAATGGACAGGAATCCCAGGATCCCAGTGGCAACAGGAAAGGGAACCTTGGTCTGCGGCCTCACTTCGAGAGGTGTTCCTCTGGCCCTTTTAAGTCGCGAGGAGACTCCCAAGGGGTCCCTCGCAACTAGACAGGAGTCCTGACGTCGATGAACACACCCGTGTTTGGAAGGTCCATCCCCGCCGTAACTCGAGAATATACCCAAGGTTCCCGCCGCAACTAGAGAAGAGCCATGAGACTCCCTCCTCGCCACGAGATGAAGCCCGATTCCCCTTCACTGCGTGCAGAGCAATTCCGTGTTCCCGTCAAACCCGAAAGGAGCCTTGATTTCCTTGAATGCACTCCAGAGAAACTCAAGGAACACTCTTTCAAGTCTAGAGGGAACCTGCGCTCACTGTAGGAACCAGAAACAGCTCCGTGTACTCCCGATCATCTCGAGGTGAGAGCGAAGTTCCTGGCTTCAAATCAAGAGGAATGCCAACTGTCCACAAGCACCACAAGAAGAGGCTTCTCGCAGCTGTACGTCTGGTTGTGGGAGGTTGAAATTGCGGCCTCCAGTGGAATCCACCCCGAGATGCCCTGACTCGAAATCAGGCCGGAATTCCTGCAGTAATTTGAGTGCAAGCTGGATTTCATCTCACAAGATGAAGGGATGTCTGAAGCCCCTGGGGAGACACTAGAGAATGCCCTAGCACCCTGCCCGTTCTCGACAGGCGGTCTCCCATGCATTGGACTGTACGAGAGGAACACGGAGTTCAAAGATTCCAAAGGAGACGATGCCTGACTCCTCTGGAAAATGGACAGAAACACCAGGATCCCAGTGGCAACAGGAAAGGGAACCTGGGTCTGCGGCTTTAACTCGACAGGTGTTCCTATGGCCTTTTCAAGCCCCGAGGAGACTCCCGAGGGGTCCCTCGCAACTAGACAGGTGTCCTGACGTCGCTGAACACACCCGTGTTTGGAAGGGCCATCCCCGTCGTAACTCGAGAATATACCCCAGGTGCCCACCGCAACTCGAGAAAAACCAGGAGACTCCCCCCTCACCGCGAGATGAGGCCCGTCTCCCCTGCACAGCATGCAGAGCAACTGCGTTCTCCACATCAAACCCGAAAGGAGCCTTGATTTCCTTGATGGCACTCCATAGAAACCCCAGCAACACTGTCTCAAGTCTAGATTGTTCCTAAAGTCACTTCACCAACCAGAAACTGCTCCGGGTATTCCGAATCATCTCGAGCTGAGAGGTGATTTCCTGGCTTCAAATCAAGAGGAATGCCAACTGTCCACAAGCACCACAAGAGGAGGCTTCTCACACCTGTACATCTGGGAGAGGGACTTTGAATTTATGGCCTTCACTGGAATGGAACCCGAGATGCCCTGTCTCGAAATCAGGCTGGAATTCTTGCAGTGACATGAGTGCAAGCTGGATTTCATCTCACATGATAAGGGGATGTCTGAAGCCCCTGGGGAAACACTAGAGAAAGCCCTAGCTCCCTTCGTTTTCTAGAGAGGCGGCCTCCCATCCATTGGACAGCTCAAGAGGAAAACGCGGTACAATGATTCCAAAGGAGACGATGCCTGAATCCTCTGGAAAATGGACAGGAATCCCAGGATCCCAGTGGCAACAGGAAAGGGACAATGGGTCTGCCGGCTCACCTCGAGAGGTTTTCCTATGGCCCTTTCAAGCAGCGTGGAGACTCCCGAGGGGTCCCTCGCAACTAGACAGGAGTCCTGACATCGCTGAATACCCCCTTGTTTGGATGGTCCATCCCCGTTTTAACTCGAGAATATACCCCAGGTGTCCGCCGCAACTCGAGAAAAACCATGAGACTGCCCCCTCGCCACGAGATCAGGCCCGATTCCCCGGCACAGCATGCAGAGCAGTTGTGTGCTCCCCATCAAACCGGAAAGGAGCCTGATTGCCTTGATGGCACTCCAGATAAACCCCAGGAACACTGTCTCAAGTCTAGAGGGATCCTAAAGTCACTTAACCAACCAGAAACAGCTCCGTGTATTCCGAATCATCTCGAGCTGAGAGCTGCTTTCCTGGCTTCAAATCAACAGGAATGCAAAATGTCCACAAGCACCACAAGAGGAGGCTTCTCGCAGCTGTACGTCTGGTTGAGGGAGGTTGAATTTGCGGCCTCCAGTGGAATCGACCACAAGATGCCCTGACTCGAAATCAGGCCGGAATTCCTGCAGTGACTTGAGTGCAAGCTGGGTTTCATCTCACAAGATGAAGGGATGTCTGAAGCCCCTGGGGAGACACTAGAGAATGCCCTAGCACCCTGCCCTTTCTCGACAGGCGGCCTCCCAGCCATTGGAGAGCTTGAGAGGAACACGGAGTTCAATGATTCCAAAGGAGACGATGCCTGACTCCTCTGGAAAATGGACAGGAATCCCAGGATCCCAGTGGCAACAGGAAAGGGAACCTTGGTCTGCGGCCTCACATCGAGAGGTGATCCTATGGCCCTTTCAAGCCGCGAGGAGACTCCCGAGGGGTCCCTCGCAACTAGACAGGAGTCCTGACGTCGATGAACACACCCGTGTTTGGAAGTTCCAACCCCGCCGTAACTCGAGAATATACCCAAGGTTCCCGCCGCAACTCGAGAAAAACCATGAGACTCCCCCCTCGCCGCGAGATGAAGCCCGATTCCCCTGCACTGCGAGCAGAGCAATTCCGTGTTCCCGTCAAACCCGAAAGGAGCCTTGATTTCCTTGATGGCACTCCAGAGAAACTCAATTAATACTCTCTCAAGTCTGGAGGGATCCTGAGCTCACTGTAGGAACCAGAAAGAGCTTCGTGTACTCCCAATCATCTCGAGGTGAGAGCGAAGTTCCTGGCTTCAAATCAAGAGGAATGCCAACTGTCCACAAGCACCACAAGAGGAGGCTTCTCAGAGCTGTACGTCTGGTTGAGGGAGGTTGAATTTGCGGCCTCCAGTGGAATCGACCCCGAGATGTCCTGACTCGAAATCAGGCTGGAATTCCTGCAGTGACTTGAGTGCAGGCTGGATTTCATCTCACACGATGAAGGGATGTCTGAAGCCCCTGGGGAGACACTAGAGAATGCCCTAGCACCCTGACCTTTCTTGACAGGCAGCCTCAATCCATTGAACAGCTCGAGAGGAACACGGAGTTCAATGATTCCAAAGGAGACGATGCCTGACTCCTCTGGAAAATGGTCAGGAATCCCAGGATCACATTGGCAACAGGAAAGGGAACCTGGGACTGCGGCCTCACCTCGAGAGGTTTTCCTATGGCCCTTTCAAGCCACGAGGAAACTCCCGAGGGGTCCCTAGCAACTAGACAGGAGTCCTGACGTCGCCCGACACACCCTTGTTTGGAAGGGCCTTCCCCGTCGTAACTCGAGAATATAACCCAGGTTCGCGCTGCAACTCGAGAAAAACCATGAGACTCCCCCCTCTCCGCGAGATGAAGCCCGATACCCTGAACTCCGTGCAGAGCAATTCCGTGCTCCCCGTCAAACTCGACAGCAGCCTCGATTTCCATGATGGCACACCAGAGAATATCAAGGAACACTCTCTCAAGTCTATAGGGATCCTGAGGTCACTGCAGGAACAAGAAAGATCTCCGTGTACCCCCAAACATATAGGTGACAGCGAATTTACTGGCTTCAAATCAAGAGGAATGCCAACTCTCCACAAGCACCACAAGAAGAGGCTTCTAGCAGCTGTACATCTGGGAGAGGGACGTTGAAATTATGGCCTCCACTGGAATCGACCCCGAGATGCCCTGACTCGAAATCAGGCCGGAATACTTGCAGTGACTTGAGTGCAAGCTGGATTTCATCACACAAGATAAAGGGATGTCTGGAGCCCCTGGGGAGAAACTAGATAAAGCCCTGCTCTCTTCCTTTTCTAGAGAGGCGGCCTCCCTTCAATTGGACAGCTCAAGAGGAGCACGGAGTTCAATGATTCCAAAGGAGACGATGCCTGACTCCTCTGGAAAATGGACAGGAATCCCAGGATCACAGTGGCAACAAGAAAGGGACAAAGGGTCTGCGCCTCACCACGAGAGGTTTTCCTATGGCCCTTTCAAGCGGCGAGGAGACTCCCGAGGGGTCCCTCGCAACTAGACAGGAGTCCTGACTTCGCTGAACACACCCATATTTGGAAGGGCCTTCCCCGTCGTAACTCAAGAATATACCACAGGTTCCCGCCGCAACTCGAGAAAAACCATGAGACACCCTCCTCGCCTTGAGATGAGGCCCGATTCCCCTGCACAGCATGCAGAGCAATTGCGTGCTCCCCATCAAACCCGAAAGCACCCTTGATTTCCTTGATGGCACTCCAGAGAATCCCCAGGAACACTGTCTCAAGTCTAGAGGGATCCTAAAGTCACTTCAGAAACCAGAAACAGCTCCGTGTATTCCGAATCATCTCGAGCTGAGAACCTATTTCCTGGCTTCAAATCAAGAGGAATGCCAACTGTCCACAAGCACCACAAGAGTAGGCTTCTCGCAGCTGTAGGTCTGGGTGAGGGAATTTGAATTTGCGGCCTACAGTGGAATCGACCCCGAGATGCCCTGACACGAAATCAGGCCGGAAGTCCTGCCGTGACTTGAGTGCAAGCCTGATTTCATCTCACAGGTTGAAGGGATGTCTGAAGCCCCTGGGGAGACAATATAGAATGCTCTAGCACACTGCCCTTTCTCGACATGTGGCCTCCCATCTATTGGACAGCTCGAGAGCAACACGGAGTTCAATGATTCCAAAGCAGACGATGCCTGACTCCTCTGGAAAATGGACAGGAATCCCAGGATCCCAGTGGCAACAGGAAAGGGAATCTAGGTCTGCGGCCTCACCTCGAGAGGTGTTCCTATGGTCCTTTCAAGCTGCGAGGAGACTCCCGTGGGGTCCCTCGCAACTAGACAGGAGTCCTGATGTCGCTGAACACACCCGTGTTTGGAAGGGCCATCCCCGCCGTAACTCGAGAATATACCGAAGGTTCCCGCTGCAACTCGAGAAAAACCATGAAATTCCCCCCCCACCCCGCCACGAGATGAAGCCCGATTCCCCTGCACTGCATGCAGAGCAATTTCGTGCTCCCTGTCAAACCCGAAAGGAGCCTTGATTTCCTTGATGGCACTCCAGAGAAACACAAGGAACACTCTCTCAAGTCTAAAGTGCTCCTGAGGTCACTGCAGGAACCAGAAAGAGCTCGGTGTACCCCCAATCATCTCGAGGTGAGAGCAAATTTCCTGGCTTCAAATCAAGAGGAATGCCAACTGTCCACAAGCACAAAAAGAGGAGGCTTCTCGCAGCTGTACGTCTGGGAGAGGGACGTTGAACTTATGGCCTCCAGTGGAATCGATCCCGAGATGCCCTGACTCGAAATCAGGCCGGAATTCTTGCAGTGACTTGAGTGCAAGCTGGATTTCATCTCACAAGATAAAGGGATGACTGAAACCCAAGGGTAGAGACTAGAGAAAGCCCTAGCTCCCTGCCTTTTCTAGAGAGGCAGCCTGCCATCCATTGGACAGCTCAAGAGGAACACGGAGTTCAATGATTCCAAAGGAGACGATGCCTGGCTCTTCTGGAAAATGGACAGGAATCCCAGGATCCCAGTGGCAACAGGAAAGGGACAATGGGTCTGACGCCTCACCTCGAGAGGTGTTCCTATGGACCTTTCAAGCCGCAAGGAGATTCCCGATGGGCCCCTCGAAACTAGACAGATGTTCTGACGTTGCTGAACATACCGGTGTTGGGAAGGGCCATCCCCGCCGTAACTCGAGAATATACCCCAGGTTCCCGCCGCAACTCGAGAAAAACCATGAAATTCCCCCCCCCACCCCCCGCCACGAGATGAAGCCTGATTCCCCTGCACTGCATGCAGAGCAATTTCGTGCTCCCTGTCAAACCCGAAAGGAGCCTTGATTTCCTTGATGGCACTCCAGAGAAACACAAGGAACACTCTCTCAAGTCTAAAGTGCTCCTGAGGTCACTGCAGGAACCAGAAAGAGTTCGGTGTACCCCCAATCATTTCGAGGTGAGAGCAAATTTCCTGGCTTCAAATCAAGAGGAATGCCAACTGTCCACAAGCACCACAAGGGGAGGCTTCTCGCAGCTGTACGTCTGGGAGAGGGACATTGAATTATTGGCCTCCACTGGAATCGATCCCGAGAAGCCTTGACTCTAAATCAGGCCGGAATTCTTGAAGTGACTTGAGGGCAAGCTGGATTTCATCTCAGAAGATAAAGGGATGTCTGAAGCCCCTGGGGAGACACTAGAGACAGCCCTAGCTCCCTGCCTTTTCTAGAGAGGCGGCCTCCTGTCAATTGGACAGCTCGAGAGGAACACGGAGTTCAATGATTCCAAAGGAGACAATGACTGACTCCTCTGGAAAATGGACAGGAATCCCAGGATCCCGGTGGCAACAGGAAAGGGACAATGGGTCTGCCGCCTCACCTCGAGAGGATTTCCTATGGCCCTTTCAAGTTGGGAGGTGACTGACGAGGTGTCCCTCGCAATTAGACGGGAGTCCTGACGTCCGGAACACACCCGTGTTTGGAAGGGCCATCCCCGTCGTAACTCGAGAATGTACCCCAGGTTCCCGCCGCAACTCGAGAAAAACCATGAGACTCCCCCCTCGCCGCGAGATGAGGCCCGATTCCCCTGCACAGCATGCAGAGCAATTGCGTGCTCCCCATCAAACCCGAAAGGAGCCTTGATTTCCTTGATGCCACTCCAGAGAGACCCCAGGAACACTATCTCAAGTCTAGAGGGAACCTAAAGTCACTTCACCAACTAGAAACAGCTCCGTGTATTCCGAATCATCTCGAGCTGAGAGCTGATTTCCTGGCTTCAAATCAAGAGGAATGCCAAATGTCCACAAGCACCAAAAGAGGAGGCTTCTCGCAGTTGTACGTCTGGGAGAGGGAGGTTGAATTTGCGGCCTCCAGTGGAATCCACCACGAGATGCCCTGACTCGAAATCAGGCCGGAATTCCTGCAGTGACTTGAGTGCAAGCTGGATTTCATCTCACAGGATGAAGGGATGTCTGAAGCCCCTGGGGAGACACTAGAGAATGCCCTAGCACCCTGCCCTTTCTCGACAGGCAGCCTCCATCCATTGAACAGCTCGAGAGGAACACGGAGTTCAATGATTCCAAAGGAGACGATGCCTGACTCCTCTGGAAAATGGTCAGGAATCCCAGGATCACATTGGCAACAGGAAAGGGAACCTGGGACTGCGGCCTCAACTCGAGAGGTTTTCCTATGGCCCTTTCAAGCCGCGAGGAAACTCCCGAGGGGTCCCTAGCAACTAGACAGGAGTCCTGACGTCGCCCGACACACCCTTGTTTGGAAGGGCCTTCCCCGTCGTAACTCGAGAATATAACCCAGGTTCGCGCTGCAACTCGAGAAAAACCATGAGACTCCCCCCTCTCCGCGAGATGAAGCCCGATACCCTGAACTCCGTGCAGAGCAATTCCGTGCTCCCCGTCAAACTCGAAAGCAGCCTTGATTTCCATGATGGCACACCAGAGAATATCAAGGAACACTCTCTCAAGTCTATAGGGATCCTGAGGTCACTGCAGGAACAAGAAAGATCTACGTGTACCCCCAAACATATAGGTGACAGCGAATTTACTGGCTTCAAATCAAGAGGAATGCCAACTCTCCACAAGCACCACAAGAAGAGGCTTCTAGCAGCTGTACATCTGGGAGAGGGACGTTGAAATTATGGCCTCCACTGGAATCGACCCCGAGATGCCCTGACTCGAAATCAGGCCGGAATACTTGCAGTGACTTGAGTGCAAGCTGGATTTCATCACACAAGATAAAGGGATGTCTGGAGCCCCTGGGGAGAAACTAGAGAAAGCCCTAGCTCTCTTCCTTTTCTAGAGAGGCGGCCTCCCTTCAATTGGGCAGCTCAAGAGGAGCACGGAGTTCAATGATTCCAAAGGAGACGATGCCTGACTCCTCTGGAAAATGGACAGGAATCCCAGGATCACAGTGGCAACAAGAAAGGGACAAAGGGTCTGCGCCTCACCACGAGAGGTTTTCCTATGGCCCTTTCAAGCGGCGAGGAGACTCCCGAGGGGTCCCTCGCAACTAGACAGGAGTCCTGACTTCGCTGAACACACCCATGTTTGGAAGGGCCATCCCCGTCGTAACTCAAGAATATACCACAGGTTCCCGCCGCAACTCGAGAAAAACCATGAGACACCCTCCTCGCCGTGAGATGAGGCCCGATTCCCCTGCACAGCATGCAGAGCAATTTCGTGCTCCCCATCAAACCCGAAAGCACCCTTGATTTCCTTGATGGCACTCCAGAGAATCCCCAGGAACACTGTCTCAAGTCTAGAGGGATCCTAAAGTCACTTCAGAAACCAGAAACAGCTCCGTGTATTCCGAATCATCTCGAGCTGAGAGCCTATTTCCTGGCTTCAAATCAAGAGGAATGCCAACTGTCCACAAGCACCACAAGAGTAGGCTTCTCGCAGCTGTAGGTCTGGGTGAGGGAATTTGAATTTGCGGCCTACAGTGGAATCGACCCCGAGATGCCCTGACACGAAATCAGGCCGGAAGTCCTGCCGTGACTTGAGTGCAAGCTGGATTTCATCTCACAAGTTGAAGGGATGTCTGAAGCCCCTGGGGAGACACTATAGAATGCTCTAGCACACTGCCCTTTCTCGACATGTGGCCTCCCATCCATTGGACAGCTCGAGAGCAACACGGAGTTCAATGATTCCAAAGCAGACGATGCCTGACTCCTCTGGAAAATGGACAGGAATCCCAGGATCCCAGTGGCAACAGGAAAGGGAATCTAGGTCTGCGGCCTCACCTCGAGAGGTGTTCCTATGGCCCTTTCAAGCTGCGAGGAGACTCCCGTGGGGTCCCTCGCAACTAGACAGGAGTCCTGATGTCGCTGAACACACCTGTGTTAGGAAGGGCCATCCCCGCCGTAACTCGAGAATATACCCCAGCTTCCCGCCGCAATTCGAGAAAAACCATGAGACTCACCCATCGCGGTGAGATGAAGCCTGATTCCCCTGCACTGCGTGCAGAGCAATTGCGTGCTACACATCAAACCCGAAAGGAGACTTGATTTCCTTGATGGCACTCCAGAGAAACACAAGGAACACTTTCTCAAGTCTAGAGGGCTCCTGAGGTCACTGCAGGAACCAGAAAGAGCTCCATGTACTCCCAATCATCTCGAGGTGAAAGCGAATTTCCTGGCTTCAAATAAAGAGGAATGCCAACTGTCCACAAGCACCACAAGAAGAGGCTTCTCGCAGCTGTACGTCTGGGAGAGGGATGTTGAAGTTATGGCCTCCAGTGGAATCGATCCCGAGATGCCCTGACTCGAAATCAGGCCGAAATTCTTGCAGTGACTTGAGTGCAAGCTGGATTTCATCTCACAAGATAAAGGGATGACTGAAGCCCAAGGGTAGACACTAGAGAAAGCCCTAGCTCCCTGCCTTTTCTAGAGAGGCAGCCTCCCATCCATTGGACAGCTCGAGAGGAACACGGAGTTCAATGATTCCAAAGGAGACGATGCCTGGCTCTTCTGGAAAAGGGACAGGAATCCCAGGATCAGAGTGGCAACCGGAAAGGGACAATGGGTCTGCCGCCTCACATCGAGTGGGTTTCCTATGGCACTTTCAAGCCGCGAGGAGACTCCCGAGGGGTCCCTCGCAACTAGACAGTAGTCCTGACGTCGCTGAACACACCCTTGTTTGGAAGGGCCATTCCCGTTGTAACTCGAGAATATACCCCAGGTTCCCGCCGCAACTCGAGAAAAACCATGAGACTCCACTCTCGCCGAGAGATGAGGCCCGATTCCCCTGCACAGGATGCAGAGCAATTGCGTGCTCCCCGAAAAACCCGAAAGGAGCCTTGATTTCTTTGATGGCACTCCAGAGTAACCCCAGGAACACTGTCTCAAGTCTAGAGGGATCCTTAAGTCACTTCACCAACAAGAAAAAGCACCGTGTATTCCGAATTCTCTCGAGCTGCGAGCAGATTTCCTGGCTTCAAATCAAGAAGAATGCCAACTGTCCACAAGCACCACAAGAGGAGGCTTCTCGCAGCTGTACGTCTGGTTGATGGAGGTTCAATTTCTGGCCTCCAGTAGAATCGACCCCGAGATGCCCTGACTCGAAATCAGGCCGGAATTCCTTCAGTGACTTGAGTGCAAGCTGGATTTCATCTCACAAGATGAAGGGATGTCTGAAGCTCCTGGGGAGACAATAGAGAATGCCCTAGCACCCTGCCCTTTCTCGACAATCGGCCTCCCATCCATTGGACAGCTCGAGAGGAACTCGGAGTTCAATGATTCCAAATGAGACGATGCCTGACTCCTCTGGAAAATGGACAGGAATCCCAGGATCCCTGTGGCAACAGGAAAGGGAACCTGGGTCTGCGGACTCAACTCGAGAGGTGTTCCTATGGCCCTTTCAAGCTGCGAGGAGACTCCCGAGGGGTCCCTCGCAACTAGACAGGCGTCCTGACGTAGCTGAACACACTCGTGTTTGGAAGGGCTATCCCCGTCTTAATTCGAGAACATAACCCTTGTTCCCGCCGCAATTCGAGAAAAACAATGAGACTCCCCCCTTGCCGCGAAATGAGGCCCGATTCCCCTGCACAGCATACAGAGCAATTGCGTGATCCCCATCAAACCCGAAAGGAGCCTTAATTTCCTTGCTGGCACTCCAGAGTAAACCCAGGAACACTGTCTCAAGTCTAGAGGGATCCTAAACTCACTTCACCAAGAATAAGCACCGTGTATTCCGAATCATCTCGAGCTGAGAGCTGATTTCCTGGCTTCGAATCAAGAGGAATGCCAACTGTCCACAAGCACCACAAGAGGAGGCTTCTCTCAGCTGTACGTCTGGGAGAGGGACGTTGAAATTATGGCCTCCACTGGAATCGACCCCGAGATGCCCTGACTCGAAATCAGGCCGGAATACTTGCAGTGACTTGAGTGCAAGCTGGATTTCATCACACAAGATAAAGGGATGTCTGGAGCCCCTGGGGAGAAACTAGATAAAGCCCTGCTCTCTTCCTTTTCTAGAGAGGCGGCCTCCCTTCAATTGGACAGCTCAAGAGGAGCACGGAGTTCAATGATTCCAAAGGAGACGATGCCTGACTCCTCTGGAAAATGGACAGGAATCCCAGGATCACAGTGGCAACAAGAAAGGGACAAAGGGTCTGCACCTCACCACGAGAGGTTTTCCTATGGCCCTTTCAAGCGGCGAGGAGACTCCCGAGGGGTCCCTCGCAACTAGACAGGAGTCCTGACTTCGCTGAACACACCCATATTTGGAAGGGCCTTCCCCGTCGTAACTCAAGAATATACCACAGGTTCCCGCCGCAACTCGAGAAAAACCATGAGACACCCTCCTCGCCTTGAGATGAGGCCCGATTCCCCTGCACAGCATGCAGAGCAATTGCGTGCTCCCCATCAAACCCGAAAGCACCCTTGATTTCCTTGATGGCACTCCAGAGAATCCCCAGGAACACTGTCTCAAGTCTAGAGGGATCCTAAAGTCACTTCAGAAACCAGAAACAGCTCCGTGTATTCCGAATCATCTCGAGCTGAGAACCTATTTCCTGGCTTCAAATCAAGAGGAATGCCAACTGTCCACAAGCACCACAAGAGTAGGCTTCTCGCAGCTGTAGGTCTGGGTGAGGGAATTTGAATTTGCGGCCTACAGTGGAATCGACCCCGAGATGCCCTGACACGAAATCAGGCCGGAAGTCCTGCCGTGACTTGAGTGCAAGCCTGATTTCATCTCACAGGTTGAAGGGATGTCTGAAGCCCCTGGGGAGACAATATAGAATGCTCTAGCACACTGCCCTTTCTCGACATGTGGCCTCCCATCTATTGGACAGCTCGAGAGCAACACGGAGTTCAATGATTCCAAAGCAGACGATGCCTGACTCCTCTGGAAAATGGACAGGAATCCCAGGATCCCAGTGGCAACAGGAAAGGGAATCTAGGTCTGCGGCCTCACCTCGAGAGGTGTTCCTATGGTCCTTTCAAGCTGCGAGGAGACTCCCGTGGGGTCCCTCGCAACTAGACAGGAGTCCTGATGTCGCTGAACACACCCGTGTTTGGAAGGGCCATCCCCGCCGTAACTCGAGAATATACCGAAGGTTCCCGCTGCAACTCGAGAAAAACCATGAAATTCCCCCCCCACCCCGCCACGAGATGAAGCCCGATTCCCCTGCACTGCATGCAGAGCAATTTCGTGCTCCCTGTCAAACCCGAAAGGAGCCTTGATTTCCTTGATGGCACTCCAGAGAAACACAAGGAACACTCTCTCAAGTCTAAAGTGCTCCTGAGGTCACTGCAGGAACCAGAAAGAGCTCGGTGTACCCCCAATCATCTCGAGGTGAGAGCAAATTTCCTGGCTTCAAATCAAGAGGAATGCCAACTGTCCACAAGCACAAAAAGAGGAGGCTTCTCGCAGCTGTACGTCTGGGAGAGGGACGTTGAACTTATGGCCTCCAGTGGAATCGATCCCGAGATGCCCTGACTCGAAATCAGGCCGGAATTCTTGCAGTGACTTGAGTGCAAGCTGGATTTCATCTCACAAGATAAAGGGATGTCTGAAGCCCCTGGGGAGACACTAGAGACAGCCCTAGCTCCCTGCCTTTTCTAGAGAGGCGGCCTCCTGTCAATTGGACAGCTCGAGAGGAACACGGAGTTCAATGATTCCAAAGGAGACAATGACTGACTCCTCTGGAAAATGGACAGGAATCCCAGGATCCCGGTGGCAACAGGAAAGGGACAATGGGTCTGCCGCCTCACCTCGAGAGGATTTCCTATGGCCCTTTCAAGTCGGGAGGTGACTGACGAGGTGTCCCTCGCAATTAGACGGGAGTCCTGACGTCCGGAACACACCCGTGTTTGGAAGGGCCATCCCCGTCGTAACTCGAGAATGTACCCCAGGTTCCCGCCGCAACTCGAGAAAAACCATGAGACTCCCCCCTCGCCGCGAGATGAGGCCCGATTCCCCTGCACAGCATGCAGAGCAATTGCGTGCTCCCCATCAAACCCGAAAGGAGCCTTGATTTCCTTGATGCCACTCCAGAGAGACCCCAGGAACACTATCTCAAGTCTAGAGGGAACCTAAAGTCACTTCACCAACTAGAAACAGCTCCGTGTATTCCGAATCATCTCGAGCTGAGAGCTGATTTCCTGGCTTCAAATCAAGAGGAATGCCAAATGTCCACAAGCACCAAAAGAGGAGGCTTCTCGCAGTTGTACGTCTGGGAGAGGGAGATTGAATTTGCGGCCTCCAGTGGAATCCACCACGAGATGCCCTGACTCGAAATCAGGCCGGAATTCCTGCAGTGACTTGAGTGCAAGCTGGATTTCATCTCACAGGATGAAGGGATGTCTGAAGCCCCTGGGGAGACACTAGAGAATGCCCTAGCACCCTGCCCTTTCTCGACAGGCAGCCTCCATCCATTGAACAGCTCGAGAGGAACACGGAGTTCAATGATTCCAAAGGAGACGATGCCTGACTCCTCTGGAAAATGGTCAGGAATCCCAGGATCACATTGGCAACAGGAAAGGGAACCTGGGACTGCGGCCTCAACTCGAGAGGTTTTCCTATGGCCCTTTCAAGCCGCGAGGAAACTCCCGAGGGGTCCCTAGCAACTAGACAGGAGTCCTGACGTCGCCCGACACACCCTTGTTTGGAAGGGCCTTCCCCGTCGTAACTCGAGAATATAACCCAGGTTCGCGCTGCAACTCGAGAAAAACCATGAGACTCCCCCCTCTCCGCAAGATGAAGCCCGATACCCTGAACTCCGTGCAGAGCAATTCCGTGCTCCCCGTCAAACTCGAAAGCAGCCTTGATTTCCATGATGGCACACCAGAGAATATCAAGGAACACTCTCTCAAGTCTATAGGGATCCTGAGGTCACTGCAGGAACAAGAAAGATCTCCGTGTACCCCCAAACATATAGGTGACAGCGAATTTACTGGCTTCAAATCAAGAGGAATGCCAACTGTCCACAAGCACCACAAGAAGAGGCTTCTAGCAGCTGTACATCTGGGAGAGGGACGTTGAAATTATGGCCTCCACTGGAATCGACCCCGAGATGCCCTGACTCGAAATCAGGCCGGAATACTTGCAGTGACTTGAGTGCAAGCTGGATTTCATCACACAAGATAAAGGGATGTCTGGAGCCCCTGGGGAGAAACTAGAGAAAGCCCTAGCTCTCTTCCTTTTCTAGAGAGGCGGCCTCCCTTCAATTGGGCAGCTCAAGAGGAGCACGGAGTTCAATGATTCCAAAGGAGACGATGCCTGACTCCTCTGGAAAATGGACAGGAATCCCAGGATCACAGTGGCAACAAGAAAGGGACAAAGGGTCTGCGCCTCACCACGAGAGGTTTTCCTATGGCCCTTTCAAGCGGCGAGGAGACTCCCGAGGGGTCCCTCGCAACTAGACAGGAGTCCTGACTTCGCTGAACACACCCATGTTTGGAAGGGCCATCCCCGTCGTAACTCAAGAATATACCACAGGTTCCCGCCGCAACTCGAGAAAAACCATGAGACACCCTCCTCGCCGTGAGATGAGGCCCGATTCCCCTGCACAGCATGCAGAGCAATTGCGTGCTCCCCATCAAACCCGAAAGCACCCTTGATTTCCTTGATGGCACTCCAGAGAATATCAAGGAACACTTTCTCAAGTCTAGAGGGATCCTGAGGTCACTGCAGGAACCAGAAAGACCTCCGTGTACCCCCAATCACGTCAATCACGTGCGAATTAGGTGGGAATCACGTGTCAATCACGTGGGAATCACGAGGGAGTCACCTGGGATTCCCTTGGGAATCACCTGTCAATCACTTGGGAATCACGAGTCAATCACATGGGAATCACGTGAGAATCACGTGGGAATCACGTGGGAATCACGTGTAAATCACGTGGGAATCATGTGTCAATCACATGGGACTCACGTGGGAATCACGTGTCAATCACGTGGGAATCATGAGGGAGTCACGTGGGAATCCAGTGGGAATCACGTGTCAATCACGTGGGAATCACGTGGGAATGTGTCAATCACGTGCGAATCACGTGGGAATCACGTGTCAATCACGTGGGAATTAGGTGGGAATCACGTTTCAATCTCGTGGGAATCACAAGTGAGTCACGTAGAAATCCCGTGGGAATCACGTGTCAATCACGTGGGAATGACGTGGGAATGTATCAATCACGTGCGAATCACGTGGGAATCACGTGTCAATCACGTGGGAATCATGAGGGAGTCACGTGGGAATCCAGTGGGAATCACGTGTCAATCACGTGGGAATCACGTGGGAATGTGTCAATCACGTGAGAATCACGTGGGAATCACGTGTCAATTACGTGGGAATTAGGTGGGAATCACGTGTCAATCACGTGGGAATCACAAGTGAGTCACGTAGAAATCCCGTGGGAATCACGTGTCAATCACGTGGGAATCACGTGGGAATGTGTCAATCACGTGCGAATCACGTGGGAATCACGTGTCAATCACGTGGGAATCATGAGGGAGTCATGTGGGAATACCGTGAGAATCACGTGTCAATCACGTGGGAATCACGTGGGAATGTGTCAATCACGTGGGAATCAGGTGGGAATCACGTGTCAAACACGTGGGAATTAGGTGGGAATCACGTGTCAATCACGTGGGAATCACAAGTGAGTCACGTAGAAATCCCGGGGGAATCACGTGTCAATCACGTGGGAATCACGTGGGAATGTGTCAATCACGTGCGAATCACGTGGGAATCACGTGTCAATCACGTGGGAATCACGTGAGAGTCAAGTTCGAATCACGTGGTAATTACGTTGGAATCATGTGGGAATCACGTGTCAATCCCGTGGGAATCACGTGCGAATCAAGTGTCAATCACGAGGAATCACGTGGGAATCACGTGGGAATCACGTGTCAATCACGTGGGAATCACGTGGAAATCACGTGTTAATCACGTGGGAATCACGAGGGAGTCACGTGGGAATCCCGTGGGAATCACGTGTCAATCACGTGGGAATCACGTGGGAATGTGTCAATCACGTCGGAATCACATGGGAATCACGTGTCAATCACGTGGGAATTAGGTGGGAATCACGTGTCAATCACGTGATAATCACGAGAGAGTCACGAGGGAATCCCGTGGGAATCACCTGTGAATCACGTGGGAATCAGGTGGGAATGTGTCAGTCACGTGGGAAACACGTGGGAATCACGTGTCAATCACGTGGGAATTAGGTGGGAATCACGTGTCAATCACGTGGGAATCACGAGGGTGTCACGGGGGAATCCCTTGGGAATCACGTGTCAATCACGTGGGAATAAAGGGGAAATCACGTTTTAATCACGTGGGAATCACGTGTCAATCACGTGGGAATTATGTGGATATCTCGAGGGAATCACGTGGGAATGACGTGTCAATCAGGTGGGAATCACGTGGAAATCAGGTGTCAATCACTTGGAAATCAAGGGGAATCACGTTTTAATCACGTGGGAATCACGTGTCAAACACGTGGGAATTAGGTGGGAATCACGTGTCAATCACGTGTTAATCACGAGGAAGTCACGTGGGAATCCCGTGGGAATCAGGTGACAATCACGTGGGAATCACATGGGAATGTGTCAATCACGTGGGAATCACGTGGGAATCACGTGTCAATCTCGTGGGAATTAGGTGGGAATCACGTGTCAATCACGTGGGAATCACGAGGGAGTCACGTTGAAATCCCGTGGGAATCACGTGTCAATCACGTGGGAATCACGTGGGAAGGTGTCAAACACGTGGGAATCACGTGGGAATCACGTGTTAACCACGTGGGAATCACGAGGGAGTCACGTGGGAATCCCGTGGGAATCACGTGTCAATCACGTGGAATCACGTGAGAATGTGTCAATCACGTGGGAATTAGGTGGGAATCACGTGTCAAACACGTGGGATTTAGGTGGGAATCACGTTTTAATCTCGTGGGAATCACAAGTGAGTCACGTAGAAATCCCGTGGGAATCACGTGTCAATCACGTGGGAATGACGTGGGAATGTGTCAATCACGTGCGAATCACGTGGGAATCACGTGTCAATCACGTGGGAATCATGAGGGAGTCACGTGGGAATGCCGTGGGAATCACGTGTCAATCACGTGGGAATCACGTGGGAGTCACTTGAGAATCACGTGGGAATCACGCTGTAATCAGGTTGAAATCACGTGGGAATCACGTGTCAATCAGGTGGGAATCCCGTGGGAATCACGTGTCAATCACGTGGGAATCACGTGGGAATGTGTCAATCACGTGGGAATCACGTGGGAATCATGTGTCAATCACATGGGACTCACGTGGGAATCACGTGTCAATCACGTGGGAATCACATGGGAATCACGTGTCAGTCACGTGGGAATTAGGTTGGAATCACGTGTCAATCACGTGGGAAACACGAGGGAGTCACGTGGGAATTCCATGGGAATCAGGTGACAATCACGTGGGAATCACATCGGAATGTGTCAATCACGTGGGAATCACGTGGGAATCACGTGTCAAACACGTGGGAATTAGGTGGGAATCACGTGTCAATCACGGGGGAATCACGAGGGAGTCACGTGGGAATCCCGTGGGAATCACGTGTCAGTCACGTGGGAATCACGTGAGAATGTGTCAATCACGTGAGAATCATGTGGGAATTACGTGTCAATCACGTGGGAATTAGGTGGGAATCACGTGTCAATCACGTGGGAATCACGTGGGAGTCATGTGGCAATCCCGTGGGAATCACCTGTCAATCACGTGGGAATCACGTGTAAATCACATGGGAATCACGTGAGAATCACGAGGGAATCACGTGGGAATCACGTGTAAGTCACGTGGGAATCATGTGTCAATCACATGGGACTCACGTGGGAATCACGAGGGAATCATGTGTCAATCACATGGGACTCACGTGGGAATCACGTGTCAATCACGTGGCAATCACGAGGGAATCACGTGTCAATCACGTGGGAATCACGTGGGAATCACGTGTCAATCACGTGGGAATCACGTGGGAATCATGTGTCAATCACGTGGGAATTAGGTGGGAATCACGTGTCAATCACGTGGGAGTCCCGTGGGAATCACCTGTCAATCACGTGGGAATCACGTGTCAATCACGTGGGAATTAGGTGGGAATCACGTGTCAATCACGTGGGAATCACCAGGGAGTTACGTGGGAATCCCGTGGGAATCACGAGTCAATCACGTGGGAATCACGTGGGAATGTGTCAATCACGTGGGAATTACGTGGGAATCACGAGTCAATCACGGGGGAATCACGAGGGAGTCCCGTGGCAATCCCGTGGGAATCACGTGTCAATCCCGTGGGAATCACGTGGGAATCACGTGGGAATCACGTGTAAATCACGTGGTAATCATGTGTCAATCACATGGGACTCACGTGGGAATCACGTGGGAATCATGTGTCATTCACATGGGACTCACGTGGGATTCACGTTTCAATCACGTGGCAATCACGAGGGAATCACGTATCAATCACGTGGGAATCACGTGGGAATGACGTGTCAATCACGTGGGAATCACGTGGGAATCACGTGTCAATCACGTGGGAATTAGGTGGGAATCACGTGTCAATCACGTGGGAATCACGAGGGTGTCACGTGGGAATCCCGTGGGAATCACGTGTCAATCACGTGGGAATCACGTGGGAATGTGTCAATCATGTGGGAATCCCGTGGGAATCACGTGCCAATCACGTGGGAATCACGTGGGACTCTGCCAATCACGTGTGAAACACGTGGGAATCACGTGTCAATCACGTGGGAATCACGAGGGAGTCATGTGGGAATCCCTTGGGAATCACGTGTCAATCAAGGGGGAATCACGTGGGAATGTGTCAATCACGTGGGAATCACGTGGGAATCACGTGTCAATCACGTGGGAATTAGGTGGGAATCACGTGTCAATCACGTGGGACTCACGAGGGAGTCACATGGGAATCCCGTGGGAATCACCTGTCAATCACGTGGGAATCACGTGTCAATCACATTGGAATCACGTGAGAATCACGTGGGAATCACGTGGGAATCACGTGTAAATCACGTGGGAATCATGTGTCCATCACATGGGACTCACGTGGGATCACGTGTCAATCACGTGGGAATCACGTGGGAATGTATCAATCACGTGGGAATCATGTGGGAATCACTTGTCATTTACGTGGGAATCACGTGGGAATGACGTGGGAATCACGTGTGAATCACGTGGAAATCACGAGGGAGTCACGTGGGAATCCCATGTGAATCACGTGTCAATCACGTGGGAATCACGTGGGAATGTGTCAATCACGTGGGAATCATGTGGGAATCACTTGTCATTTACGTGGGTATCACGTGGGAATGACGTGGGAATCACGTGTCAATCACCTGGAAATCACGTGGGAATCACCTGTCAATCACATGGGAATCACGTGGGAAGCACGTGGGAATCACGTGTCAATCACGTGCGAATCAGGTGGGAATCACGTGTCAATCCCGTGGGAATCACGTGTCAATCACGTGGGAATCACGAGGGAATCACGTGTCAATCACGTGGGAATCACGAGGGAATCACGTGTAAATCACGTGGGAATCACGTGGGAATCACGTGTCAATCACGTGGGAATTAGTTGGAAATCACGTGTTAATCACGTTGGAATCACGTGTCAATCACATGGGACTCACGTGGGAATCACGTGGGAATCCCGTGGGAATCACCTGTCAATCACGTGGGAATCACGTGTCAATCACATGGGAATCACGTGAGAATCACGTGGGAATCACGTGGGAATCACGTGTAAATCACGTGGGAATCATGTGTCAATCACATGGGACTCACGTGGGAATCACGTGGTAATCACGTGTCGATATCGTGAGAATCACGTGGGAATCACGTGGGAATCACGAGTCAATCACGTGGGAATCACGAGGGAATCACGTGTCAATTACGTGGGAATCATATGGGAATCACGTGTCAATCACGTGGGAATCACGAGGGAATCACGTGTCAATCACTTGGGAATCACGAGGGAGTCACGTGGGAATCCCGTGGGAATCACGTGTCAATCACGTGGGAATCACGTGGGAATGTGTCAATTATGTGGGAATCACGTGGGAATCACGTGTCAATCACGTGGGAATCACGTAGGAATCACGTGTCAATCACGTGGGTATCACGAGGGAGCCACGTGGGAATCCCGTGGGAATCACGTGTCAATCACGTGGTAATCACGTGGGAATGTGTCAATCACATGGGACTCACGTGGGAATCACGTGTCAAACACGTGGGAATTAGGTGGGAATCACGTGTCAATCACGTGGGAATCACGTGGGAATCACGTGTCAATTACGTGGGAATGACATGGGAATCACGTGTCAATCACGTGGGAATCACGAGGGAATCATGTGTCAATCACGTGGGAATCACGGGAGTGTCAAGTTCGAATCACGTGGTAATTACGTTGGAATCATGTGGGAATCACGTGTCAATCCGGTGGGAATCACGTGCGAATCAAGTGTCAATCACGAGGAATCACGTGGGAATCCCGTGGGAATCACGTGTCAATCACGTGGGAATCACCTGGGAATGTGTCAATCACGTGGGAATCACGTGTCAATCACATGGGAATTAGGTGGGAATACTTGTCAATCACGTGGGAATCACGTGGGAATCACGTGTCAATCACGTGGGAATCCCGTGGGAATCACGTGTCAATCTCGTGGGAATCACGTGGGAATGTGTCAATCACGTGGGAATCACGTGGGAATCACGTGTCAATCACGTGGGAATCACGTGGGAATGTGTCAATCACGTGGGAATCACGTGGCAATCACGTGTCAATCACGAGGGAATCACGAGGAAGTCACGTGGGTATCCGGTGGGAATCACGTGTCAATCACGTGGGAATCACGTGGGTATGTGTCAATTACGTGGGTATCACGTGGGAATCACGTGTCAATCACGTGGGGATAAGGTGGGAATCACTTGTCAATCACGTGGGAATCACGAGGGAGTCACGTGGGAATCCCGTGGGAATCACGTGTCAATTACGGGGGAATCACGTGGGAATGTGTCAATCACGTGGGAATCCCGTGGGAATCACGTGTCAATCACGTGGTAATCACGTGGGAATGTGTCAATCACGTGGGAATCACGTGGCAATCACGTGTCAATCACGTGGGAATCACGAGGGAGTCACGTGGGAATCCCGTGGGAATCACATGTCAATCACGTGGTAATCACGGGGGAATGTGTCAATCACGTGGGAATCACGTGGGAATCACGTGACAATCACGTGGGAATTAGGTGGAAATCACGTGTCAATCACGTGGGAATCACGTGAGAATCACGTGGGAATCACGAGCGAATCACGTGTCAATCACGTGGGAATTAGGTTGGAATCACGTGTCAATCACGTGGCAATCACGAGGGAGTCACATGTCAGTCACGTGGGAATTAGGTTGGAATCAAGTGTCAATCACGTGGGAATCACGAGGATGTCACGTGGGAATCCCGTGGGAATCACGTGTAAATCACGTGGGAATCATGTGTCAGTCACATGGGACTCACGTGGGAATCACGTGTCAATCACGTGGGAATTAGGTTGGAATCACGTGTTAATCACGTGGGAATCACGAGGGAGTCACGTGGGAATCCCGTGGGAATCACGTGTCAATCACGTGCGAATCACGTGGGAATGTGTCAATCACGTGGGAATCATGTGGGAATCACTTGTCATTTACGTGGGAATCACGTGGGTATGAGATGGGAATCACGTGTCAATCACGTGGGAATTAGGTTGGAATCACGTGACAATAACGTGGGAATCACGAGGGAGTCACGTGGGAATCCCATGGAAATCACCTGTCAATCACGTGGGAATCACGTGTCAATCACATGGGAGTCACGTGAGAATCACGTGGGAATCACGTGTAAATCACGTGGGAATCATGTGTCAATCACATGGGACTCACGTGGGAATCACGTGTCAATCACGTGGGAATCACGTGGGAATCACGTGTCAATCACGTGGCAATCACATGGGAATCACATGGGAATCACGTGGGAATCACGTGGGAATCACGTGGGAATCACGTGTCAATCAAGTGGGAATCACGTGTCAATCACGTGGGTATCACGTGGGAATCACGTGTCAATCACATGGCAATCACATGGAAATCACATGGGAATCACGTGGGAATCACGTGGGAATCACTTGGGAATCACGTGTCAATCAAGTGGGAATCACGTGTCAATCACGTGGGTATCACGTGGGAATGTGTCAATCACGTGGGAATCATGTGGGAATCACTTGTCATTTACGTGGGAATCACGTGGGTATGAGATGGGAATCACGTGTCAATCACGGGGGATTAGGTTGGAATCACGTGTCAATCACGTGGGAATCACGAGGGAGTCACGTGGGAATCCCGTGGGATTCACGTGTCAATCATGTGGGAATCACGTGGGAATAACGTGTCAATCACGTGGGAATTAGGTGGGAATCACGTGTCAATCACGTGGGAATCACGAGGGAGTCTCGTTGAAATCCCGTGGGAATCACGTGTCAATCACGTGGGAATCACGTGGGAAGGTGTCAATCACGTGGGAATCACGTGGGAATCACGTGTTAATCACGTGGGAATCACGAGGGAGTCACGTGGGAATCCCGTGGGAATCACGTGTCAATCACGTGGGAATCACGTGGGAATGTGTCAATCACGTGGGAATCACGTGGGAATCACGTGGCAATCACGTGGGAATCACGGGTTAATCACATGGCAATCACGTGAGAATCACATGGGAATCACGTGGGAATCACTTGTAAATCACGTGGGAATCATGTGTCAATCACATGGGACTCACGTGGGAATCACGTTGGAATCATGTGTCAATCACATGGGACTCACGTGGGAATCATGTGTCAATCACGTGGCAATCACGAGGGAATCACGTGTCAATCACGTGGGAATCACGTGGGAATCACGTGTCAATCACGTGGAAATTAGGTGGGAACCACGTGTCAATCACGTGGGAATCACGAGGGAGTCATGTGGGAATCCCTTGGGAATCACGTGTCAATCAAGGGGGAATCACGTGGGAATGTGTCAATCACGTGGGAATCACGTGGGAATCACGTGTCAATCACGTGGGAATTAGGTGGGAATCACGTGTCAATCACGTGGGACTCACGAGGGAGTCACATGGGAATCCCGTGGGAATCACCTGTCAATCACGTGGGAATCACGTGTCAATCACATTGGAATCACGTGAGAATCACGTGGGAATCACGTGGGAATCACGTGTAAATCACGTGGGAATCATGTGTCCATCACATGGGTCTCACGTGGGATCACGTGTCAATCACGTGGGAATCACGTGGGAATGTATCAGTCACGTGGGAATCATGTGGGAATCACTTGTCATTTACGTGGGAATCACGTGGGAATGACGTGGGAATCACGTGTGAATCACGTGGAAATCACGAGGGAGTCACGTGGGAATCCCATGTGAATCACGTGTCAATCACGTGGGAATCACGTGGGAATGTGTCAATCACGTGGGAATCATGTGGGAATCACTTGTCATTTACGTGGGTATCACGTGGGAATGACGTGGGAATCACGTGTCAATCACGTGGAAATCACGTGTCAATCACGTGGGAATCACGAGGGAATCACGTGTCAATCACGTGGGAATCACGAGGGAATCACGTGTAAATCACGTGGGAATCACGTGGGAATCACATGTCAATCACGTGGGAATTAGTTGGAAATCACGTGTTAATCACGTTGGAATCACGTGTCAATCACATGGGACTCACGTGGGAATGTGTCAATTATGTGGGAATCACGTGGGAATCACCTGTCAATCACGTGGGAATCACGTGTCAATCACATGGGAATCACGTGAGAATCACGTGGGAATCACGTGGGAATCCCGTGGGAATCACGTGTCAATCACGTGGGAATCACGTGGGAATGTGTCAATTATGTGGGAATCACGTGGGAATCACGTGTCAATCACGTGGGAATCACGTAGGAATCACGTGTCAATCACGTGGGTATCACGAGGGAGCCACGTGGGAATCCCGTGGGAATCACGTGTCAATCACGTGGTAATCACGTGGGAATGTGTCAATCACATGGGACTCACGTGGGAATCACGTGTCAAACACGTGGGAATTAGGTGGGAATCACGTGTCAATCACGTGGGAATCACGTGGGAATCACGTGTCGATATCGTGAGAATCACGTGGGAATCACATGGGAATCACGTGTCAATCACGTGGTAATCACGAGGGAATCACGTGTCAATTACGTGGGAATGACATGGGAATCACGTGTCAATCACGTGGGAATCACGAGGGAATCACGTGTCAATCACGTGGGAATCACGGGAGTGTCAAGTTCGAATCACGTGGTAATTACGTTGGAATCATGTGGGAATCACGTGTCAATCCGGTGGGAATCACGTGCGAATCAAGTGTCAATCACGAGGAATCACGTGGGAATCCCGTGGGAATCACGTGTCAATCACGTGGGAATCACCTGGGAATGTGTCAATCACGTGGGAATCACGTGTCAATCACATGGGAATTAGGTGGGAATACTTGTCAATCACGTGGGAATCACGTGTCAATCACATGGGAATCACGTGAGAATCACGTGGGAATCACGTGGGAATCACGTGGGAATCACGTGGGAATCATGTGTCAATCACACGGGACTCACGTGGGAGTCACGTGAGAATCATGTGTCAATCACATGGGACTCACGTGGGAATCATGTGTCAATCACGTGGCAATCACGAGGGAATCACGTGTCAATCACGTGGGAATCACGTGGGAATCACGTGTCAATCACGTGGGAATCACGTGGGAATCACGTGTCAATCACGTGGGAATTAGGTGGGAATCACGTGTCAATCACGTGGGAGTCACGAGGGAGTCACGTGGGAATCCCTTGGGAATCACGTGTCAATCAAGGGGGAAAAACGTGGGAATGTGTCAATCACGTGGGAATCACGTGGGAATCACGTGTCAATCATGTGGGAATTAGGTGGGAATCACGTGTCAATCACGTGGGAATCACGAGGGAGTCACGTGGGAATCCCGTGGGAATCACCTGTCAATCATGTGGGAATCACGTGTCCATCACATGGGAATCACGTGAGAATCACGTGGGAATCACGTGGGAATCACGTGTAAATCACGTGGGAATCATGTGTCAATCACATGGGACTCACATGGGAATCACGTGTCAATCACGTGGGAATCATGTGGGAATGTGTCAATCACGTGGGAATCATGTGGGAATCACTTGTCATTTACGGGGGAATCACGTGGGAATGACGTGGGAATCACGTGTCAATCACGTGGAAATCATGAGGGAGTCACGTGGGAATCCCGTGTGAATCACGTGTCAATCACGTGGGAATCACGTGGGAATGTGTCAATCACGTGGGAATCATGTGGGAATCACCTGAGAATCATGTGTCAACCACATGGGACTCACGTGGGAATCATGTGTCAATCACGTGGCAATCACGAGGGAATCACGTGTCAATCACGTGGGAATCACGTGGGAATCACGTGTCAATCCCGTGGGAATCACGTGCGAATGAAGTGTCAATCACGAGGAACCATGTGGGAATCACGTGGGAATCACGTGTCAATCACGTGGGAATCAAGTGTCAAACACGTGGGAATTAGGTGGGATCACGTGTCAATCACGTGGGAATCACGAGGGAATCACGAGGGAGTCACGTGGGAATCCCGTGGGAATCACGTGTCAATCTCGTGGGAATCACGTGGGAATGTGTCAATCACGTGGGAATCACGTGGGAATCACGTGTCAATCACGTGGGAATCACGTGGGAATGTGTCAATCACGTGGGAAACACGTGGCAATCACGTGTCAATCACGAGGGAATCACGAGGAAGTCACGTGGGTATCCGGTGGGAATCACGTGTCAATATCGTGGGAATCACGTGGGAATGTGTCAATTACGTGGGAATCACGTGGGAATCACGTGTCAATCACGTGGGAATTATGTGGAAATCACTTGTCAATCACGTGGGAATCACGAGGGAGTCACGTGGGAATCCCGTGGATATCACGTGTCAATCACGGGGGAATCACGTGGGAATGTGTCAATCACGTGGGAATCCCGTGGGAATCACGTGTCAATCACGTGGTAATCACGTGGGAATGTGTCAATCACGTGGGAATCACGTGGCAATCACGTGTCAATCACGTGGGAATCACGAGGGAGTTACGTGGGAATCCCGTGGGAATCACATGTCAATCACGTGGTAATCACGGGGGAATGTGTCAATCACGTGGGAATCACGTGGGAATAACGTGTCAATCACGTGGGAATTAGGTGGAAATCACGTGTCAATCACGTGGGAATCACGTGAGAATCACGTGGGAATCACGAGGGAATCACGTGTCAATCACGTGGGAATTAGGTTGGAATCACGTGTCAATCACGTGGCAATCACGAGGGAGTCACATGTCAATCACGTGGGAATTAGGTTGGAATCAAGTGTCAATCACGTGGGAATCACGAGGATGTCACGTGGGAATCCCGTGGGAATCACGTGTAAATCACGTGGGAATCATGTGTCAGTCACATGGGACTCACGTGGGAATCACATGTCAATCACGTGGGAATTAGGTTGGAATCACGTGTTAATCACGTGGGAATCACGAGGGAGTCACGTGGGAATCCCGTGGGAATCACGTGTCAATCACGTGGGAATCACGTAGGAATCACGTGTCAATCACTTGGGTATCACGAGGGAGTCACGTGGGAATCCCGTGGGAATCACGTGGTAATCACGTGGGAATGTGTCAATCACATGGGACTCACGTGGGAATCACGTGTCAAACACGTGGGAATTAGGTGGGAATCACGTGTCAATCACGTGGGAATCACGTGGGAATCACGTGTCGATATCGTGAGAATCACGTGGGAATCACATGGGAATCACGTGTCAATCACGTGGGAATCACGAGGGAATCACGTGTCAATCACGTGGGAATCACGGGAGAGTCAAGTTCGAATCACGTGGTAATTACGTTGGAATCATGTGGGAATCACGTGTCAATCACGTGGGAATTAGGTTGGAATCACGTGTTAATCACGTGGGAATCACGAGGGAGTCACGTGGGAATCCCGTGGGAATCACGTGTCAATCACGTGGGAATCACGTGGGAATCACGTGCGAATCAAGTGTCAATCACGAGGAATCACGTGGGAATCCCGTGGGAATCACGTGTCAATCACGTGGGAATCACGTGGGAATGTGTCAATCACATGGGAATCACGTGTCAATCACATGGGAATTAGGTGGGAATACTTGTCAATCACGTGGGAATCACGTGTCAATCACATGGGAATCACGTGAGAATCACGTGGGAATCACGTGGGAATCACGTGGGAATCACGTGGGTATCATGTGTCAATCACACGGGACTCACGTGGGAGTCACGTGAGAATCATGTGTCAATCACATGGGACTCACGTGGGAATCATGTGTCAATCACGTGGCAATCACGAGGGAATCACGTGTCAATCACGTGGGAATCACGTGGGAATCACGTGTCAATCACGTGGGAATCACGTGGGAATCACGTGTCAATCACGTGGTAATTAGGTCGGAATCACGTGTCAATCACGTGGGAGTCACGAGGGAGTCACGTGGGAATCCCTTGGGAATCACGTGTCAATCAAGGGGGGAAAACGTGGGAATGTGTCAATCACGTGGGAATCACGTGGGAATCACGTGTCAATCACGTGGGAATTAGGTGGGAATCACGTGTCAATCACGTGGGAATCACGAGGGAGTCACGTGTGAATCCCGTGGGAATCACCTGTCAATCACGTGGGAATCACGTGTCCATCACATGGGAATCACGTGAGAATCACGTGGGAATCACGTGGGAATCACGTGTAAATCACGTGGGAATCATGTGTCAATCACATGGGACTCACATGGGAATCACGTGTCAATCACATGGGAATCACGTGGGAATGTGTCAATCACGTGGGAATCATGTGGGAATCACTTGTCATTTACGGGGGAATCACGTGGGAATGACGTTGGAATCACGTGTCAATCACGTGGAAATCATGAGGGAGTCACGTGCGAATCCCGTGTGAATCACGTGTCAATCACGTGGGAATCACGTGGGAATGTGTCAATCACGTGGGAATCATGTGGGAATCATGTGAGAATCATGTGTCAATCACATGGGACTCACGTGGGAATCATGTGTCAATCACGTGGCAATCACGAGTTAATCACGTGTCAATCACGTGGGAATCACGTGGGAATCACGTGTCAATCCCGTGGGAATCACGTGCGAATCAAGTGTCAATCACGAGGAACCATGTGGGAATCACGTGGGAATCACGTGTCAATCACGTGGGAATCACGTGTCAAACACGTGGGAATTAGGTGGGAATCACGTGTCAATCACGTGATAATCACGAGGGAGTCACGTGGAAATCCCGTGGGAATCACGTGTCAATCACGTGGGAATCACGTGGGAATGTGTCAATCACGTGCGAATCACGTGGGAATCACGTGTCAATCACGTGGGAATCATGAGGGAGTCACGTGGGAATCCCGTGGGTATCACGTGTCAATCACGTGGGAATCACGTGGGAATGTGTCAGTCACGTGGGAATCAGGTGTGAATCACGTGTCAAACACGTTGGAATTAGGTGGGAATCACGTGTCAATCACGTGAGAATCACGAGGGAGTCACATGGGAATCCCGTGGGAATCACGTGTCAATCACATGGGAATCATGTGGGAATGTGTCAATTACGTGGGAATCACGTGGGAATCACGTGTCAATCACGTGGGGATAAGGTGGGAATCACTTGTCAATCACGTGGGAATCACGAGGGAGTCACGTGGGAATCCCGTGGGAATCACGTGTCAATCATGTGGTAATCACGTGGGTATGTGTCAATCACATGGGAATCACGTGTCAATCACGTGGGAATTAGGTGGGAATCACGTGTCAATCACGTGGGAATCACGTGTCAATCACATGGGAATCACGTGGGAATCACTTGGGAATGACGTGTAAATCACGTGGGAATCATGTGTCAATCATAAGGGACTCACGTGTGAATCACGTGAGAATCATGTGTCAATCACATGGGACTCACGTGGGAATCATGTGTCAATCACGTGGCAATCACGAGGGAATCACGTGTCAATCACGTGGGAATCATGTGGGAATCACGTGTCAATCACGTGGGAATCACGAGGGAGTCACGTGGGAATCCCTTGGGAATCACGTGTCAATCAAGGGGGAATCACGTGTGAATGTGTCAATCACGTGGGAATCACATGGGAATTACGTGTCAATCACGTGGGAATTAGGTGGGAATCACGTGTCAATCACGTGGGAGTCACGAGGGAGTCACGTGGGAATCCATTGGGAATCACGTGTCAATCAAGGGGGAATCACGTGTGAATGTGTCAATTATGTGGGAATCACGTGGGAATCACGTGTCAATCACGTGGGAATTAGGTGGGAATCACGTGTCAATCACGTGGGAATCACGAGGGACTCACGTGGGAATCCTGTGGGAATCACTTGTCAATCACGTGGGAATCACGTGTCAATCACATGGGACTCACGTGGGAATCCTGTGTCAATCAGGTGGCAATCACGAGGGAATCACGTGTCAATCACGTGGGAAAAACGTGTCAATCACGTGGGAATCACGTGTCAATCACGTGGGAATTAGGTGGAAATCACGTGTCAATCACGTGGGAGTCACGAGGGAGTCACATGGGAATCCCTTGGGAATCACGTGTCAATCAAGGGGGAATCACGTGGCAATGTGTCAATCACGTGGGAATCACGTGGGAATCAAGTGTCAATCACGTGGGAATTAGGTGGGAATCACGTGACAATCACGTGGGAATCACGAGGGAGTCACGTGGGAATCCCGTGGGAATCACCTGTCACTCACGTGGGAATCACGTGTCAATCACATGGGAATCACGTGAGAATCACGTGGGAATCACGTGGGAATCACGTGTAAATCACGTGGGAATCATGTGTCAATCACATGGGACTCACGTGGGAATCACGTGTCAATCACGTGGGAATCACGTGGGAATATTTCAATCACGTGGGTATCATGTGGGAATCACTTGTCATATACGTGGGAATCACGTGGGAATGACGTGGGAATCTCGTGTCAATCACGTGGAAATCACGAGGGAGTCACGTGGGAATCCCGTGTGAATCACGTGTCAATCACGTGGGAATCACGTGGGAATGTGTCAAACACGTGGGAATCATGTGGGAATCACTTGTCATTTACGTGGGTATCACGTGGGAATGACGCGGTAATCACGTGTCAGTCACGTAAAAATCACGTGGGAATAACCTGTCAATCACATGGGAATCACGGGGGAAGCACGTGGGAATCACGTGGAAATCACGTGGGAATCATGTGTCAATCACGTGGGACTCACGTGGGAATCACGTGTCAATCACATGGGAATCACGAGGGAATCACGTGTCAATCACGTGCGAATCAGGTGGGAATCACGTGTCAATCACGTGGGAATCACGTGTCAATCATGTGGGAATCACGAGGGAATCACCTGTAAATCACGTGGGAATCACGGGGGAATCACGTGTCAATCACGTGGGAATCACGAGGGAATCACGTGTCAATCACGTTGGAATCACGTGAGAATCACGTGGGAATCACGAGGGAATCACGTGTCAATCACGTGGGAATCAGGTTGGAGTCACGTGTCAATCACGTGGCAATCACGAGGGAGTCTCATGTCAATCACGTGGGAATTAGGCTGGAATCACGTGTCAATCACGTGGGAATCACGAGGGAGTCACGTGGGAATCCCATGGGAATCACATGTAAATCACGTGGGAATCATGGGTCAATCACATGGGACTCACTTGGGAATCACGTGTCAATCACGTGAAAATAACGTGGGAATCACGTGTCAATCACGTGGGAATTAGGTTGGAATCACGTGTCAATCACGTGGGAATCACGAGGGAGTCACGTGGGAATCCCGTGGGAATCACGTTCAATCACGTGGGAATAACGTGGGAATGTGTCAATCACGTGGGAATCACGTGGGAATCACGTGTCAAACACGTGGGAATTAGGTGGGAATCACGTGTCAATCACGTGGGAATCACGAGGGAATCACGAGGGAGTCACGTGGGAATCCCGTGGGAATCACGTGTCAATCTCGTGGGAATCACGTGGGAATGTGTCAATCACGTGGGAATCACGTGGGAATCACGTGTCAATCACGTGGGAATCACGTGGGAATGTGTCAATCACGTGGGAATCACGTGGCAATCACGTGTCAATCACGAGGGAATCACGAGGAAGTCACGTGGGTATCCGGTGGGAATCACGTGTCAATCACGTGGGAATCACGTGGGAATGTGTCAATCACGTGGGAATTAGGTGGAAATCACGTGTCAATCACGTGGGAATCACGTGAGAATCACGTGGGAATCACGAGGGAATCACGTGTCAATCACGTGGGAATTAGGTTGGAATCACGTGTCAATCACGTGGCAATCACGAGGGAGTCACATGTCAATCACGTGGGAATTAGGTTGGAATCAAGTGTCAATCACGTGGGAATCACAAGGATGTCACGTGGAAATCCCGTGGGAATCACGTGTAAATCACGTGGGAATCATGTGTCAGTCACATGGGACTCACGTGGGAATCACGTGTCAATCACGTGGGAATTAGGTTGGAATCACGTGTTAATCACGTGGAAATCACGAGGGAGTCACGTGGGAATCCCGTGGGAATCACGTGTCAATCACGTGCGAATCACGTGGGAATGTGTCAATCACGTGGGAATCATGTGGGAATCACTTGTCATTTACGTGGGAATCACGTGGGTATGAGATGGGAATCACGTGTCAATCACGTGGGAATTAGGTTGGAATCACGTGACAATCACGTGGGAATCACGAGGGAGTCACGTGGGAATCCCATGGAAATCACCTGTCAATCACGTGGGAATCACGTGTCAATCACATGGGAGTCACGTGAGAATCACGTGGGAATCACGTGTAAATCACGTGGGAATCATGTGTCAATCACATGGGACTCACGTGGGAATCACGTGTCAATCACGTGGGAATCACGTGGGAATCACGTGGCAATCACATGGGAATCGCATGGGAATCACGTGGGAATCACGTGGGAATCACGTGGGAATCACGTGTCAATCAAGTGGGAATCACGTGTCACTCACGTGGGTATCACGTGGGAATCACGTGTCAATCACATGGCAATCACATGGAAATCACATGGGAATCACTTGGGAATCACGTGGGAATCACGTGGGAATCACGTGTCAATCAAGTGGGAATCACGTGTCAATCACGTGGGTATCACGTGGGAATGTGTCAATCACGTGGGAATCATGTGGGAATCACTTGTCATTTACGTGGGAATCACGTGGGTATGAGATGGGAATCACGTGTCAATCACGGGGGATTAGGTTGGAATCACGTGTCAATCACGTGGGAATCACGAGGGAGTCACGTGGGAATCCCGTGGGAATCACGTGTCAATCACGTGGGAATCACGTGGGAATCACGTGTCAATCACGTGGGAATTAGGTGGGAATCACGTGTCAATCACGTGGGAATCACGAGGGAGTCTCGTTGAAATCCCGTGGGAATCACGTGTCAATCACGTGGGAATCACGTGGGAAGGTGTCAATCACGTGGGAATCACGTGGGAATCACGTGTTAATCACGTGGGAATCACGAGGGAGTCACGTGGGAATCCCGTGGGAATCACGTGTCAATCACGTGGGAATCACGTGGGAATGTGTCAATCACGTGGGAATCACGTGGGAATCACGTGGCAATCACGTGGGAATCACGGGTCAATCACATGGCAATCACGTGAGAATCACATGGTAATCACGTGGGAATCACGTGTAAATCACGTGGGAATCATGTGTCAATCACATGGGACTCACGTGGGAATCACGTTGGAATCATGTGTCAATCACATGGGACTCACGTGGGAATCATGTGTCAATCACGTGGCAATCACGAGGGAATCACGTGTCAATCACGTGGGAATCACGTGGGAATCACGTGTCAATCACGTGGAAATTAGGTGGGAACCACGTGTCAATCACGTGGGAATCACGAGGGAGTCATGTGGGAATCCCTTGGGAATCACGTGTCAATCAAGGGGGAATCACGTGGGAATGTGTCAATCACGTGGGAATCACGTGGAAATCACGTGTCAATCACGTGGGAATTAGGTGGGAATCACGTGTCAATCACGTGGGACTCACGAGGGAGTCACATGGGAATCCCGTGGGAATCACCTGTCAATCACGTGGGAATCACGTGTCAATCACATTGGAATCACGTGAGAATCACGTGGGAATCACGTGGGAATCACGTGTAAATCACGTGGGAATCATGTGTCCATCACATGGGACTCACGTGGGATCACGTGTCAATCACGTGGGAATCACGTGGGAATGTATCAATCACGTGGGAATCATGTGGGAATCCCTTGTCATTTACGTGGGAATCACGTGGGAATGACGTGGGAATCACGTGTGAATCACGTGGAAATCACGAGGGAGTCACGTGGGAATCCCATGTGAATCACGTGTCAATCACGTGGGAATCACGTGGGAATGTGTCAATCACGTGGGAATCATGTGGGAATCACTTGTCATTTACGTGGGTATCACGTGGGAATGATGTGGGAATCACGTGTCAATCACGTGGAAATCACGTGGGAATCACCTGTCAATCACATGGGAATCACGTAGGAAGCACGTGGGAATCACGTGTCAATCACGTGCGAATCAGGTGGGAATCACGTGTCAATCCCGTGGGAATCACGTGTCAATCACGTGGGAATCACGAGGGAATCACGTGTCAATCACGTGGGAATCACGAGGGAATCACGTGTAAATCACGTGGGAATCACGTGGGAATCACGTGTCAATCACGTGGGAATTAGTTGGAAATCACGTGTTAATCACGTTGGAATCACGTGTCAATCACATGGGACTCACGTGGGAATCACGTGGGAATCCCGTGGGAATCACCTGTCAATCACGTGGGAATCACGTGTCAATCACATGGGAATCACGTGAGAATCATGTGGGAATCACGTGGGAATCACGTGTAAATCACGGGGGAATCATGTGTCAATCACATGGGACTCACGTGGGAATCACGTGGTAATCACGTGTCGATATCGTGAGAATCACGTGGGAATCACGTGGGAATCACGTGTCAATCACGTGGGAATCACGAGGGAATCACGTGTCAATTACGTGGGAATCATATGGGAATCACGTGTCAATCACGTGGGAATCACGAGGGAATCACGTGTCAATCACGTGGGAATCACGAGGGAGTCACGTGGGAATCCCGTGGGAATCACGTGTCAATCACGTGGGAATCACGTGGGAATGTGTCAATTATGTGGGAATCACGTGGGAATCACGTGTCAATCACGTGGGAATCACGTGGGAATCACGTGTCAATCACGTGGGTATCACGAGGGATTCACGTGGGAATCCCGTGGGAATCACGTGTCAATCACGTGGTAATCACGTGTAAATGTGTCAATCACATGGGACTCACGTGGGAATCACGTGTCAAACACGTGGGAATTAGTTGGGAATCACGTGTCAATCACGTGGGAATCACGTGGGAATCACGTGTCGATATCGTGAGAATCACGTGGGAATCACATGCGAATCACGTGTCAATCACGTGGTAATCACGAGGGAATCACGTGTCAATTACATGGGAATGACATGGGAATCACGTGTCAATCATGTGGGAATCACGAGGGAATCACGTGTCAATCACGTGGGAATCACGGGAGAGTCAAGTTCGAATCACGTGGTAATTACGTTGGAATCATGTGGGAATCACGTGTCAATCCCGTGGGAATCACGTGCGAATCAAGTGTCAATCACGAGGAATCACGTGGGAATCCCGTGGGAATCACGTGTCAATCACGTGGGAATCACGTGGGAATGTGTCAATCACGTGGGAATCACGTGTCAATCACATGGGAATTAGGTGGGAATACTTGTCAATCACGTGGGAATCACGTGTCAATCACATGGGAATCACGTGAGAATCACGTGGGAATCACGTGGGAATCACGTGGGAATCATGTGTCAATCACACGGGACTCACGTGGGAATCACGTGAGAATCATGTGTCAATCACATGGGACTCACGTCGGAATCATGTGTCAATCACGTGGCAATCACGAGGGAATCACGTGTCAATCACGTGGGAATCACGTGTCAATCACGTGGGAATCACGAGGGAATCATGAGGGAATCCCGTGGAAATCATGTGCCAATCACGTGGGAATCACGTGGGAATGTGTCAATCACGTGAGAATCACTTGGGAATCACGTGTCAATCACGTGGGAATTAGGTGGGAATCACGTGTCAATCACTTGGGAATCACGTGGGAATCACGTGTCAATCACTTGGGAATCACGTGGGAATGTGTCAATCACGTGGGAATTAGGTGGGAATACTTGTCAATCACGTGGGAATCACGACGGAGTCACGTGGGAATCCTGTGGGAATCACCTGTCAATCACGTGGGAATCACGTGTCAATCACATGGGAATCACGTGAGAATCACGTGAGAATCACGTGGGAATCACGTGGGAATCACGTGGGAATCATGTGTCAATCACATGGGACTCACGTGGGAATCCTGTGTCAATCACGTGGCAATCACGAGGGAATAACGTGTCAATCACGTGGGAATCACGTGGGAATCACGTGTCAATCACGTGGGAATCACGTGGGAATCACGTGTCAATCACGTGGGAATTAGGTGGGAATCACGTGTCAATCACGTGGGAGTCACGAGGGAGTCACATTGGAATCCCTTGGGAATCACGTGTCAATCAAGGGGGAATCACGTGGCAATGTGTCAATCACGTGGGAATCACGTGTCAATCACGTGGGAATTAGGTGGGAATCACGTATCAATCACGTGGGAATCACGAGGGAGTCACGTGGGAATCCCGTGGGAATCACCTGTCAATCACGTGGGAATCACGTGTCAATCACATGGGAATCACGTGAGAATCACGTGGGAATCACGTGGGAATCACGTGTAAATCACGTGGGAATCATGTGTCAATCACATGGGTGTCACGTGGGAATCACGTGTCAATCACGTGGGAATCACGTGGGAATATGTCAATCACGTGGGAATCATGTGGGAATCACTTGTTATATACGTGGGAATCACGTGGGAATGTGTCAATCACGTGGGAATCACGTGGGAATCACATGTCAAACACGTGGGAATTACGTGGGAATCACGTGTCAATCACGTGGGAATCACGAGGGAATCATGAGGGAATCCCGTGGGAATCATGTGCCAATCACGTGGGAATCACGTGGGAATGTGTCAATCACGTGAGAATCACGTGGGAATCACGTGTCAATCACGTGGGAATTAGGTGGGAATCACGTGTCAATCACGTGGGAATCACGTGGGAATCACGTGTTAATCACGTGGGAATCCCGTGGGAATCACGTGTCAATCACGTGTGAATCACGTGGGAATGTGTCAATCACGTGGGAATCACGTGTCAATCACGTCGGAATTAGGTGGGAATACTTGTCAATCATGTGGGAATCACGACGGAGTCACGTGGGAATCCTGTGGGAATCACCTGTCAATCACGTGGGAATCACGTGTCAATCACATGGGAATCACGTGAGAATCACGTGGGAATCACGTGGGAATCACGTGGGAATCATGTGTCAATCACATGGGACTCACGTGGGAATCCTGTGTCAATCAGGTGGCAATCACGAGGGAATCACGTGTCAATCACGTGGGAATCACGTGGGAATCACGTGTCAATCACGTGGGAATTAGGTGGAAATCACGTGTCAATCACGTGGGAGTCACGAGGGAGTCACATGGGAATCCCTTGGGAATCACGTGTCAATCAAGGGGGAATCACGTGGCAATGTGTCAATCACGTGTGAATCACGTGGGAATCACGTGTCAATCACGTGGGAATTAGGTGGGAATCACGTGTCAATCACGTGGGAATCACGAGGGAGTCACGTGGGAATCCCGTGGGAATCACCTGTCACTCACGTGGGAATCACGTGTCAATCACATGGGAATCACGTGAGAATCATGTGGGAATCACGTGGGAATCACGTGTAAATCACGTGAAAATCATGTGTCAATCACATGGGACTCACGTGGGAATCACGTGTCAATCACGTGGGAATCACGTGGGAATATTTCAATCACGTGGGTATCATGTGGGAATCACTTGTCATATACGTGGGAATCACGTGGGAATGACGTGGGAATCTCGTGTCAATCACGTGGAAATCACGAGGGAGTCACGTGGGAATCCCGTGTGAATCACGTGTCAATCACGTGGGAATCACGTGGGAATGTGTCAAACACGTGGGAATCATGTGGGAATCACTTGTCATTTACGTGGGTATCACGTGGGAATGACGCGGGAATCACGTGTCAGTCACGTGAAAATCACGTGGGAATAACCTGTCAATCACATGGGAATCACGGGGGAAGCACGTGGGAATCACGTGGAAATCACGGGGGAATCACGAGGGAATGTGTCAATCACGTGGGAATCCCGTGGGAATCACGTGTCAATCACGTGGTAATCACGTGGGAATGTGTCAATCACGTGGGAATCACGTGGCAATCCCGTGTCAATCACGTGGGAATCACGAGGGAGTCACGTGGGAATCCCGTAGGAATCACATGTCAATCACGTGGTAATCACGGGGGAATGTGTCAATCACGTGGGAATCACGTGGGAATCACGTGTCAATCACGTGGGAATTAGGTGGAAATCACGTGTCAATCACGTGGGAATCACGTGAGAATCACGTGGGAATCACGAGGGAATCACATGTCAATCACGTGGGAATTAGGTTGGAATCACGTGTCAATCACGTGGCAATCACGAGGGAGTCACATGTCAATCACGTGGGAATTAGGTTGGAATCAAGTGTCAATCACGTGGGAATCACGAGGGCGTCACGTGGGAATCCCGTGGGAATCACGTGTAAATCACGTGGGAATCATGTGTCAGTCACATGGGACTCACGTGGGAATCACGTGTCAATCACGTGGGAATTAGGTTGGAAACACGTGTTAATCACGTGGGAATCACGAGGGAGTCACGTGGGAATCCCGTGGGAATCACGTGTCAATCACGTGCGAATCACGTGGGAATGTGTCAATCACGTGGGAATCATGTGGGAATCACTTGTCATTTACGTGGGAATCACGTGGGTATGAGAAGGGAATCACGTCAATCACGTGGGAATTAGGTTGGAATCACGTGACAATCACGTGGGAATCACGAGGGAGTCACGTGGGAATCCCGTGGAAATCACCTGTCAATCACGTGGGAATCACGTGACAATCACATGGGAGTCACGTGAGAATCACGTGGGAATCACGTGGGAATCACGTGTAAATCACGTGGGAATCATGTGTCAATCACATGGGACTCACGTGGGAATCACGTGTCAATCACGTGGGAATCATGAGGGAGTCACGTGGGAATCCAATGGGAATCACGTGTCAATCACGTGGGAATCACGTGGGAATGTGTCAATCACGTGCGAATCACGTGGGAATCACGTGTCAATCACGTGGGAATTAGGTGGGAATCACGTTTCAATCTCGTGGGAATCACAAGTGAGTCACGTAGAAATCCCGTGGGAATCACGTGTCAATCACGTGGGAATGACGTGGGAATGTATCAATCACGTGCGAATCACGTGGGAATCACGTGTCAATCACGTGGGAATCATGAGGGAGTCACGTGGGAATCCAGTGGGAATCACGTGTCAATCACGTGGGAATCACGTGGGAATGTGTCAATCACGTGAGAATCACGTGGGAATCACGTGTCAATTACGTGGGAATTAGGTGGGAATCACGTGTCAATCACGTGGGAATCACAAGTGAGTCACGTAGAAATCCCGTGGGAATCACGTGTCAATCACGTGGGAATCACGTGGGAATGTGTCAATCACGTGCGAATCACGTGGGAATCACGTGTCAATCACGTGGGAATCATGAGGGAGTCATGTGGGAATACCGTGAGAATCACGTGTCAATCACGTGGGAATCACGTGGGAATGTGTCAATCACGTGGGAATCAGGTGGGAATCACGTGTCAAACACGTGGGAATTAGGTGGGAATCACGTGTCAATCACGTGGGAATCACAAGTGAGTCACGTAGAAATCCCGGGGGAATCACGTGTCAATCACGTGGGAATCACGTGGGAATGTGTCAATCACGTGCGAATCACGTGGGAATCACGTGTCAATCACGTGGGAATCACGTGAGAGTCAAGTTCGAATCACGTGGTAATTACGTTGGAATCATGTGGGAATCACGTGTCAATCCCGTGGGAATCACGTGCGAATCAAGTGTCAATCACGAGGAATCACGTGGGAATCACGTGGGAATCACGTGTCAATCACGTGGGAATCACGTGGAAATCACGTGTTAATCACGTGGGAATCACGAGGGAGTCACGTGGGAATCCCGTGGGAATCACGTGTCAATCACGTGGGAATCACGTGGGAATGTGTCAATCACGTCGGAATCACATGGGAATCACGTGTCAATCACGTGGGAATTAGGTGGGAATCACGTGTCAATCACGTGATAATCACGAGAGAGTCACGAGGGAATCCCGTGGGAATCACCTGTGAATCACGTGGGAATCAGGTGGGAATGTGTCAGTCACGTGGGAAACACGTGGGAATCACGTGTCAATCACGTGGGAATTAGGTGGGAATCACGTGTCAATCACGTGGGAATCACGAGGGTGTCACGGGGGAATCCCTTGGGAATCACGTGTCAATCACGTGGGAATAAAGGGGAAATCACGTTTTAATCACGTGGGAATCACGTGTCAATCACGTGGGAATTATGTGGATATCTCGAGGGAATCACGTGGGAATGACGTGTCAATCAGGTGGGAATCACGTGGAAATCAGGTGTCAATCACTTGGAAATCAAGGGGAATCACGTTTTAATCACGTGGGAATCACGTGTCAAACACGTGGGAATTAGGTGGGAATCACGTGTCAATCACGTGTTAATCACGAGGAAGTCACGTGGGAATCCCGTGGGAATCAGGTGACAATCACGTGGGAATCACATGGGAATGTGTCAATCACGTGGGAATCACGTGGGAATCACGTGTCAATCTCGTGGGAATTAGGTGGGAATCACGTGTCAATCACGTGGGAATCACGAGGGAGTCACGTTGAAATCCCGTGGGAATCACGTGTCAATCACGTGGGAATCACGTGGGAAGGTGTCAAACACGTGGGAATCACGTGGGAATCACGTGTTAACCACGTGGGAATCACGAGGGAGTCACGTGGGAATCCCGTGGGAATCACGTGTCAATCACGTGGAATCACGTGAGAATGTGTCAATCACGTGGGAATTAGGTGGGAATCACGTGTCAAACACGTGGGATTTAGGTGGGAATCACGTTTTAATCTCGTGGGAATCACAAGTGAGTCACGTAGAAATCCCGTGGGAATCACGTGTCAATCACGTGGGAATGACGTGGGAATGTGTCAATCACGTGCGAATCACGTGGGAATCACGTGTCAATCACGTGGGAATCATGAGGGAGTCACGTGGGAATGCCGTGGGAATCACGTGTCAATCACGTGGGAATCACGTGGGAGTCACTTGAGAATCACGTGGGAATCACGCTGTAATCAGGTTGAAATCACGTGGGAATCACGTGTCAATCAGGTGGGAATCCCGTGGGAATCACGTGTCAATCACGTGGGAATCACGTGGGAATGTGTCAATCACGTGGGAATCACGTGGGAATCATGTGTCAATCACATGGGACTCACGTGGGAATCACGTGTCAATCACGTGGGAATCACATGGGAATCACGTGTCAGTCACGTGGGAATTAGGTTGGAATCACGTGTCAATCACGTGGGAAACACGAGGGAGTCACGTGGGAATTCCATGGGAATCAGGTGACAATCACGTGGGAATCACATCGGAATGTGTCAATCACGTGGGAATCACGTGGGAATCACGTGTCAAACACGTGGGAATTAGGTGGGAATCACGTGTCAATCACGGGGGAATCACGAGGGAGTCACGTGGGAATCCCGTGGGAATCACGTGTCAGTCACGTGGGAATCACGTGAGAATGTGTCAATCACGTGAGAATCATGTGGGAATTACGTGTCAATCACGTGGGAATTAGGTGGGAATCACGTGTCAATCACGTGGGAATCACGTGGGAGTCATGTGGCAATCCCGTGGGAATCACCTGTCAATCACGTGGGAATCACGTGTAAACCACATGGGAATCACGTGAGAATCACGAGGGAATCACGTGGGAATCACGTGTAAGTCACGTGGGAATCATGTGTCAATCACATGGGACTCACGTGGGAATCACGAGGGAATCATGTGTCAATCACATGGGACTCACGTGGGAATCACGTGTCAATCACGTGGCAATCACGAGGGAATCACGTGTCAATCACGTGGGAATCACGTGGGAATCACGTGTCAATCACGTGGGAATCACGTGGGAATCATGTGTCAATCACGTGGGAATTAGGTGGGAATCACGTGTCAATCACGTGGGAGTCCCGTGGGAATCACCTGTCAATCACGTGGGAATCACGTGTCAATCACGTGGGAATTAGGTGGGAATCACGTGTCAATCACGTGGGAATCACCAGGGAGTTACGTGGGAATCCCGTGGGAATCACGAGTCAATCACGTGGGAATCACGTGGGAATGTGTCAATCACGTGGGAATTACGTGGGAATCACGAGTCAATCACGGGGGAATCACGAGGGAGTCCCGTGGCAATCCCGTGGGAATCACGTGTCAATCCCGTGGGAATCACGTGGGAATCACGTGGGAATCACGTGTAAATCACGTGGTAATCATGTGTCAATCACATGGGACTCACGTGGGAATCACGTGGGAATCATGTGTCATTCACATGGGACTCACGTGGGATTCACGTTTCAATCACGTGGCAATCACGAGGGAATCACGTATCAATCACGTGGGAATCACGTGGGAATGACGTGTCAATCACGTGGGAATCACGTGGGAATCACGTGTCAATCACGTGGGAATTAGGTGGGAATCACGTGTCAATCACGTGGGAATCACGAGGGTGTCACGTGGGAATCCCGTGGGAATCACGTGTCAATCACGTGGGAATCACGTGGGAATGTGTCAATCATGTGGGAATCCCGTGGGAATCACGTGCCAATCACGTGGGAATCACGTGGGACTCTGCCAATCACGTGTGAAACACGTGGGAATCACGTGTCAATCACGTGGGAATCACGAGGGAGTCATGTGGGAATCCCTTGGGAATCACGTGTCAATCAAGGGGGAATCACGTGGGAATGTGTCAATCACGTGGGAATCACGTGGGAATCACGTGTCAATCACGTGGGAATTAGGTGGGAATCACGTGTCAATCACGTGGGACTCACGAGGGAGTCACATGGGAATCCCGTGGGAATCACCTGTCAATCACGTGGGAATCACGTGTCAATCACATTGGAATCACGTGAGAATCACGTGGGAATCACGTGGGAATCACGTGTAAATCACGTGGGAATCATGTGTCCATCACATGGGACTCACGTGGGATCACGTGTCAATCACGTGGGAATCACGTGGGAATGTATCAATCACGTGGGAATCATGTGGGAATCACTTGTCATTTACGTGGGAATCACGTGGGAATGACGTGGGAATCACGTGTGAATCACGTGGAAATCACGAGGGAGTCACGTGGGAATCCCATGTGAATCACGTGTCAATCACGTGGGAATCACGTGGGAATGTGTCAATCACGTGGGAATCATGTGGGAATCACTTGTCATTTACGTGGGTATCACGTGGGAATGACGTGGGAATCACGTGTCAATCACCTGGAAATCACGTGGGAATCACCTGTCAATCACATGGGAATCACGTGGGAAGCACGTGGGAATCACGTGTCAATCACGTGCGAATCAGGTGGGAATCACGTGTCAATCCCGTGGGAATCACGTGTCAATCACGTGGGAATCACGAGGGAATCACGTGTCAATCACGTGGGAATCACGAGGGAATCACGTGTAAATCACGTGGGAATCACGTGGGAATCACGTGTCAATCACGTGGGAATTAGTTGGAAATCACGTGTTAATCACGTTGGAATCACGTGTCAATCACATGGGACTCACGTGGGAATCACGTGGGAATCCCGTGGGAATCACCTGTCAATCACGTGGGAATCACGTGTCAATCACATGGGAATCACGTGAGAATCACGTGGGAATCACGTGGGAATCACGTGTAAATCACGTGGGAATCATGTGTCAATCACATGGGACTCACGTGGGAATCACGTGGTAATCACGTGTCGATATCGTGAGAATCACGTGGGAATCACGTGGGAATCACGAGTCAATCACGTGGGAATCACGAGGGAATCACGTGTCAATTACGTGGGAATCATATGGGAATCACGTGTCAATCACGTGGGAATCACGAGGGAATCACGTGTCAATCACTTGGGAATCACGAGGGAGTCACGTGGGAATCCCGTGGGAATCACGTGTCAATCACGTGGGAATCACGTGGGAATGTGTCAATTATGTGGGAATCACGTGGGAATCACGTGTCAATCACGTGGGAATCACGTAGGAATCACGTGTCAATCACGTGGGTATCACGAGGGAGCCACGTGGGAATCCCGTGGGAATCACGTGTCAATCACGTGGTAATCACGTGGGAATGTGTCAATCACATGGGACTCACGTGGGAATCACGTGTCAAACACGTGGGAATTAGGTGGGAATCACGTGTCAATCACGTGGGAATCACGTGGGAATCACGTGTCGATATCGTGAGAATCACGTGGGAATCACATGGGAATCACGTGTCAATCACGTGGTAATCACGAGGGAATCACGTGTCAATTACGTGGGAATGACATGGGAATCACGTGTCAATCACGTGGGAATCACGAGGGAATCATGTGTCAATCACGTGGGAATCACGGGAGTGTCAAGTTCGAATCACGTGGTAATTACGTTGGAATCATGTGGGAATCACGTGTCAATCCGGTGGGAATCACGTGCGAATCAAGTGTCAATCACGAGGAATCACGTGGGAATCCCGTGGGAATCACGTGTCAATCACGTGGGAATCACCTGGGAATGTGTCAATCACGTGGGAATCACGTGTCAATCACATGGGAATTAGGTGGGAATACTTGTCAATCACGTGGGAATCACGTGGGAATCACGTGTCAATCACGTGGGAATCCCGTGGGAATCACGTGTCAATCTCGTGGGAATCACGTGGGAATGTGTCAATCACGTGGGAATCACGTGGGAATCACGTGTCAATCACGTGGGAATCACGTGGGAATGTGTCAATCACGTGGGAATCACGTGGCAATCACGTGTCAATCACGAGGGAATCACGAGGAAGTCACGTGGGTATCCGGTGGGAATCACGTGTCAATCACGTGGGAATCACGTGGGTATGTGTCAATTACGTGGGTATCACGTGGGAATCACGTGTCAATCACGTGGGGATAAGGTGGGAATCACTTGTCAATCACGTGGGAATCACGAGGGAGTCACGTGGGAATCCCGTGGGAATCACGTGTCAATTACGGGGGAATCACGTGGGAATGTGTCAATCACGTGGGAATCCCGTGGGAATCACGTGTCAATCACGTGGTAATCACGTGGGAATGTGTCAATCACGTGGGAATCACGTGGCAATCACGTGTCAATCACGTGGGAATCACGAGGGAGTCACGTGGGAATCCCGTGGGAATCACATGTCAATCACGTGGTAATCACGGGGGAATGTGTCAATCACGTGGGAATCACGTGGGAATCACGTGACAATCACGTGGGAATTAGGTGGAAATCACGTGTCAATCACGTGGGAATCACGTGAGAATCACGTGGGAATCACGAGGGAATCACGTGTCAATCACGTGGGAATTAGGTTGGAATCACGTGTCAATCACGTGGCAATCACGAGGGAGTCACATGTCAATCACGTGGGAATTAGGTTGGAATCAAGTGTCAATCACGTGGGAATCACAAGGATGTCACGTGGAAATCCCGTGGGAATCACGTGTAAATCACGTGGGAATCATGTGTCAGTCACATGGGACTCACGTGGGAATCACGTGTCAATCACGTGGGAATTAGGTTGGAATCACGTGTTAATCACGTGGGAATCACGAGGGAGTCACGTGGGAATCCCGTGGGAATCACGTGTCAATCACGTGCGAATCACGTGGGAATGTGTCAATCACGTGGGAATCATGTGGGAATCACTTGTCATTTACGTGGGAATCACGTGGGTATGAGATGGGAATCACGTGTCAATCACGTGGGAATTAGGTTGGAATCACGTGACAATCACGTGGGAATCACGAGGGAGTCACGTGGGAATCCCATGGAAATCACCTGTCAATCACGTGGGAATCACGTGTCAATCACATGGGAGTCACGTGAGAATCACGTGGGAATCACGTGTAAATCACGTGGGAATCATGTGTCAATCACATGGGACTCACGTGGGAATCACGTGTCAATCACGTGGGAATCACGTGGGAATCACGTGGCAATCACATGGGAATCGCATGGGAATCACGTGGGAATCACGTGGGAATCACGTGGGAATCACGTGTCAATCAAGTGGGAATCACGTGTCACTCACGTGGGTATCACGTGGGAATCACGTGTCAATCACATGGCAATCACATGGAAATCACATGGGAATCACTTGGGAATCACGTGGGAATCACGTGGGAATCACGTGTCAATCAAGTGGGAATCACGTGTCAATCACGTGGGTATCACGTGGGAATGTGTCAATCACGTGGGAATCATGTGGGAATCACTTGTCATTTACGTGGGAATCACGTGGGTATGAGATGGGAATCACGTGTCAATCACGGGGGATTAGGTTGGAATCACGTGTCATTCACGTGGGAATCACGAGGGAGTCACGTGGGAATCCCGTGGGAATCACGTGTCAATCACGTGGGAATCACGTGGGAATCACGTGTCAATCACGTGGGAATTAGGTGGGAATCACGTGTCAATCACGTGGGAATCACGAGGGAGTCTCGTTGAAATCCCGTGGGAATCACGTGTCAATCACGTGGGAATCACATGGGAAGGTGTCAATCACGTGGGAATCACGTGGGAATCACGTGTTAATCACGTGGGAATCACGAGGGAGTCACGTGGGAATCCCGTGGGAATCACGTGTCAATCACGTGGGAATCACGTGGGAATGTGTCAATCACGTGGGAATCACGTGGGAATCACGTGGCAATCACGTGGGAATCACGGGTCAATCACATGGCAATCACGTGAGAATCACATGGTAATCACGTGGGAATCACGTGTAAATCACGTGGGAATCATGTGTCAATCACATGGGACTCACGTGGGAATCACGTTGGAATCATGTGTCAATCACATGGGACTCACGTGGGAATCATGTGTCAATCACGTGGCAATCACGAGGGAATCACGTGTCAATCACGTGGGAATCACGAGGGAGTCATGTGGGAATCCCTTGGGAATCACGTGTCAATCAAGGGGGAATCACGTGGGAATGTGTCAATCACGTGGGAATCACGTGGAAATCACGTGTCAATCACGTGGGAATTAGGTGGGAATCACGTGTCAATCACGTGGGACTCACGAGGGAGTCACATGGGAATCCCGTGGGAATCACCTGTCAATCACGTGGGAATCACGTGTCAATCACATTGGAATCACGTGAGAATCACGTGGGAATCACGTGGGAATCACGTGTAAATCACGTGGGAATCATGTGTCCATCACATGGGACTCACGTGGGATCACGTGTCAATCACGTGGGAATCACGTGGGAATCATGTGGGAATCCCTTGTCATTTACGTGGGAATCACGTGGGAATGACGTGGGAATCACGTGTGAATCACGTGGAAATCACGAGGGAGTCACGTGGGAATCCCATGTGAATCACGTGTCAATCACGTGGGAATCACGTGGGAATGTGTCAATCACGTGGGAATCATGTGGGAATCACTTGTCATTTACGTGGGTATCACGTGGGAATGACGTGGGAATCACGTGTCAATCACGTGGAAATCACGTGGGAATCACCTGTCAATCACATGGGAATCACGTAGGAAGCACGTGGGAATCACGTGTCAATCACGTGCGAATCAGGTGGGAATCACGTGTCAATCCCGTGGGAATCACGTGTCAATCACGTGGGAATCACGAGGGAATCACGTGTCAATCACGTGGGAATCACGAGGGAATCACGTGTAAATCACGTGGGAATCACGTGGGAATCACGTGTCAATCACGTGGGAATTAGTTGGAAATCACGTGTTAATCACGTTGGAATCACGTGTCAATCACATGGGACTCACGTGGGAATCACGTGGGAATCCCGTGGGAATCACCTGTCAATCACGTGGGAATCACGTGTCAATCACATGGGAATCACGTGAGAATCATGTGGGAATCACGTGGGAATCACGTGTAAATCACGGGGGAATCATGTGTCAATCACATGGGACTCACGTGGGAATCACGTGGTAATCACGTGTCGATATCGTGAGAATCACGTGGAAATCACGTGGGAATCACGTGTCAATCACGTGGGAATCACGAGGGAATCACGTGTCAATTACGTGGGAATCATATGGGAATCACGTGTCAATCACGTGGGAATCACGAGGGAATCACGTGTCAATCACGTGGGAATCACGAGGGAGTCACGTGGGAATCCCGTGGGAATCACGTGTCAATCACGTGGGAATCACGTGGGAATGTGTCAATTATGTGGGAATCACGTGGGAATCACGTGTCAATCACGTGGGAATCACGTAGGAATCACGTGTCAATCACGTGGGTATCACGAGGGAGTCACGTGGGAATCCCGTGGGAATCACGTGTCAATCACGTGGTAATCACGTGGGAATGTGTCAATCACATGGGACTCACGTGGGAATCACGTGTCAAACACGTGGGAATTAGGTGGGAATCACGTGTCAATCACGTGGGAATCACGTGGGAATCACGTGTCGATATCGTGAGAATCACGTGGGAATCACATGGGAATCACGTGTCAATCACGTGGTAATCACGAGGGAATCACGTGTCAATTACGAGGGAATGACATGGGAATCACGTGTCAATCACGTGGGAATCACGAGGGAATCACGTGTCAATCACGTGGGAATCACGGGAGTGTCAAGTTCGAATCACGTGGTAATTACGTTGGAATCATGTGTCAATCAAGTGGGAATCACGTGGGAATGTGTCAATCACGTGGGAATCACGTGTCAATCACATGGGAATTAGGTGGGAATACTTGTCAATCACGTGGGAATCACGTGTCAATCACGTGGGAATCACGTGAGAATCACGTGGGAATCACGTGGGAATCACGTGGGAATCACGTGGGAATCATGTGTCAATCACACGGGACTCACGTGGGAGTCACGTGAGAATCATGTGTCAATCACATGGGACTCACGTGGGAATCATGTGTCAATCACGTGGCAATCACGAGGGAATCACGTGTCAATCACGTGGGAATCACGTGGGAATCACGTGTCAATCACGTGGGAATCACGTGGGAATCACGTGTCAATCACGTGGGAATTAGGTGGGAATCACGTGTCAATCACGTGGGAGTCACGAGGGAGTCACGTGGGAATCCCTTGGGAATCACGTGTCAATCAAGGGGGAAAAACGTGGGAATGTGTCAATCACGTGGGAATCACGTGGGAATCACGTGTCAATCACGTGGGAATTAGGTGGGAATCACGTGTCAATCACGTGGGAATCACGAGGGAGTCACGTGGGAATCCCGTGGGAATCACCTGTCAATCACGTGGGAATCACGTGTCCATCACATGGGATTCACGTGAGAATCACGTGGGAATCACGTGGGAATCACGTGTAAATCACGTTGGTATCATGTGTCAATCACATGGGACTCACATGGGAATCACGTGTCAATCACATGGGAATCATGTGGGAATGTGTCAATCACGTGGGAATCATGTGGGAATCACTTGTCATTTACGGGGGAATCACGTGGGAATGACGTGGGAATCACGTGTCAATCACGTGGAAATCATGAGGGAGTCACGTGGGAATCCCGTGTGAATCACGTGTCAATAACGTGGGAATCACGTGGGAATGTGTCAATCACGTGGGAATCATGTGGTAATCACGTGAGAATCATGTGTCAATCACATGGGACTCACGTGGGTATCATGTGTCAATCACGTGGCAATCACGAGGGAATCACGTGTCAATCACGTGGGAATCACGTGGGAATCACGTGTCAACCCCGTGGGAATCACGTGTCAAACACGTGGGAATTAGGTGGGATCACGTGTCAATCACGTGGGAATCACGAGGGAATCACGAGGGAGTCACGTGTCAATCACGTGGGAATCACGTGTCAAACACGTGGGAATTAGGTGGGATCACGTGTCAATCACGTGGGAATCACGAGGGAATCACGAGGGAGTCACGTGGGAATCCCGTGGGAATCACGTGTCAATCTCGTGGGAATCACGTGGGAATGTGTCAATCACGTGGGAATCACGTGGGAATCACGTGTCAATCACGTGGGAATCACGTGGGAATGTGTCAATCACGTGGGAAACACGTGGCAATCACGTGTCTATCACGAGGGAATCACGAGGAAGTCACGTGGGTATCCGGTGGGAATCACGTGTCAATCACGTGGGAATCACGTGGGAATGTGTCAATTACCTGGGAATCACGTGGGAATCACGTGTCAATCACGTGGGGATAAGGTGGGAATCACTTGTCAATCACGTGGGAATCACGAGGCAGTCACGTGGGAATACCGTGGGAATCACGTGTCAATCACGGGGGAATCACGTGGGAATGTGTCAATCACGTGGGAATCCCGTGGGAATCACGTGTCAATCACGTGGAAATCACGTGGGAATGTGTCAATCACGTGGGAATCACGTGGCAATCACGTGTCAATCACGTGGGAATCACGAGGGAGTCACGTGGGAATCCCGTGGGAATCACATGTCAATCACGTGGTAATCACGGGGGAATGTGTCAATCACGTGGGAATCACGTGGGAATCACGTGTCAATCACGTGGGAATTAGGTGGAAATCACGTGTCAATCACGTGGGAATCACGTGAGAATCACGTGGGAATCATGTGTCAATCACATGGGACTCACGTGGGAATCCCGTGTCAATCACGTGGGAATCACGTGGGAATCACGTGTCAATCACGTGGCAATCACATGGGAATCACATGGGAATCACGTGGGAATCACGTGGGAATCACGTGGGAATCACGTTTCAATCAAGTGGGAATCACGTGTCAATCACGTGAGTATCACGTGGGAATCACGTGTCAATCACATGGCAATCACATGGAAATCACATGGGAATCACGTGGGAATCACGTGGGAATCACGTGGGAATCACGTGTCAATCACGTGGGTATTAGGTTGGAATCATGTGTCAATCACGTGGCAATCACGAGGGAGTCACATGTCAATCACGTGGGAATTAGGTTGGAATCAAGTGTCAATCACGTGGGAATCACGAGGATGTCACGTGGGAATCCCGTGGGAATCACGTGTAAATTACGTGGGAATCATGTGTCAGTCACATGGGACTCACGTGGGAATCACGTGTCAATCACGTGAGAATTAGGTTGGAATCACGTGTTAATCACGTGGGAATCACGAGGGAGTCACGTGGGAATCCCGTGGGAATCACGTGTCAATCACGTGCGAATCACGTGGGAATGTGTCAATCACGTGGGAATCATGTGGGAATCACTTGTCATTTACGTGGGAATCACGTGGGTATGAGATGGGAATCACGTGTCAATCACGTGGGAATTAGGTTGGAATCACGTGACAATCACGTGGGAATCACGAGGGAGTCACGTGGGAATCCCGTGGAAATCACCTGTCAATCATGTGGGAATCACGTGTCAATCACATGGGAGTCACGTGAGAATCACGTGGGAATAACGTGGGAATCACGTGTAAATCACGTGGGAATCATGTGTCAATCACATGGGACTCACGTGGGAATCACGTGTCAATCACGTGGGAATCACGTGGGAATCACGTGTCAATCACGTGGCAATCACATGGGAATCACATGGGAATCACGTGGGAATCACGTGGGAATCACGTGGGAATCACGTTTCAATCAAGTGGGAATCACGTGTCAATCACGTGAGTATCACGTGGGAATCACGTGTCAATCACATGGCAATCACATGGAAATCACATGGGAATCACGTGGGAATCACGTGGGAATCACGTGGGAATCACGTGTCAATCACGTGGGTATCACGTGGGAATGTGTCAATCACGTGGGAATCATGTGGGAATCACTTGTCATTTACGTGGGAATCACCTGGGTATGACATGGGAATCACGTGTCAATCACGGGGGAATTAGGTTGGAATCACGTGTCAATCACGTTGGAATCACGAGGGAGTCACGTGGGAATCCCGTGGGAATCACGTGTCAATCACGTGGGAATCACGTGGGAATCACTTGTCAATCACGTGGGAATTAGGTGGGAATCACGTGTCAATCACGTGGGAATCACGAGGGAGTCACGTTGAAATCCCGTGGGAATCACGTGTCAATCACGTGGGAATCACGTGGGAAGGTGTCAATCACGTGGGAATCACGTGGGAATCACGTGTTAATCACGTGGGAATCACGAGGGAGTCACGTGGGAATCCCGTGGGAATCACGTGTCAATCACGTGGGAATCACGTGGGAATGTGTCAATCACGTGGGAATCACGTGGGAATCACGTGTTAATCACGTGGGAATCACGAGGGAGTCACGTGGGAATCCCGTGGGAATCACGTGTCAATCACGAGGGAGTCACGTGGGAATCCCGTGGGAATCACGTGGCAATCACGTGGGAATCACGGGTCAATCACATGGCAATCACGTGAGAATCACATGGGAATCACGTGGGAATCACGTGTAAATCACGTGGGAATCATGTGTCAATCACATGGGACTCACGTGGGAATCACGTTGGAATCATGTGTCAATCACATGGGACTCACGTGGGAATCATGTGTCAATCACGTGGCAATCACGAGGGAATCACGTGTCAATCACGTGGGAATCACGTGGGAATCACGTGTCAATCACGTGGAAATTAGGTGGGAACCACGTGTCAATCACGTGGGAATCACGAGGGAGTCATGTGGGAATCCCTTGGGAATCACGTGTCAATCAAGGGGGAATCACGTGGGAATGTGTCAATCACGTGGGAATCACGTGGGAATCACGTGTCAATCACGTGGGAATTAGGTGGGAATCACGTGTCAATCACGTGGGACTCACGAGGGAGTCACATGGGAATCCCGTGGGAATCACCTGTCAATCACGTGGGAATCACGTGTCAATCACATTGGAATCACGTGAGAATCACGTGGGAATCACGTGGGAATCACGTGTAAATCACGTGGGAATCATGTGTCAATCACATGGGACTCACGTGGGATCACGTCTCAATCACGTGGGAATCACGTGGGAATGTATCAATCACGTGGGAATCATGTGGGAATCACTTGTCATTTACGTGGTAATCACGTGGGAATGACGTGGGAATCACGTGTGAATCACGTGGAAATCACGAGGGAGTCACGTGGGAATCCCATGTGAATCACGTGTCAATCACGTGGGAATCACGTGGGAATGTGTCAATCACGTGGGAATCATGTGGGAATCACTTGTCATTTACGTGGGTATCACGTGGGAATGACGTGGGAATCACGTGTCAATCACGTGGAAATCACGTGGGAATCACCTGTCAATCACATGGGAATCACGTGGGAAGCACGTGGGAATCACGTGTCAATCACGTGCGAATCAGGTGGGAATCACGTGTCAATCCCGTGGAAATCACGTGTCAATCACGTGGGAATCACGAGGGAATCACGTGTCAATCACGTGGGAATCACGAGGGAATCACGTGTAAATCACGTGGGAATCACGTGGGAATCACGTGTCAATCACGTGGGAATTAGTTGGAAATCACGTGTTAATCACGTTGGAATCACGTGTCAATCACATGGGACTCACGTGGGAATCACGTGGGAATCCCGTGGGAATCACCTGTCAATCACGTGGGAATCACGTGTCAATCACATGGGAATCACGTGAGAGTCACGTGGGAATCACGTGGGAATCACGTGTAAATCACGTGGGAATCATGTGTCAATCACATGGGACTCACGTGGGAATCACGTGGTAATCACGTGTCGATATCGTGAGAATCACGTGGGAATCACGTGGGAATCACGTGTCAATCACGTGGGAATCACGAGGGAATCACGTGTCAATTACGTGGGAATCACATGGGAATCACGTGTCAATCACGTGGGAATCACGAGGGAATCACGTGTCAATAACGTGGGAATCACGAGGGAGTCACGTGGGAATCCCGTGGGAATCACGTGTCAATCACGTGGGAATCACGTGGGAATGTGTCAATTATGTGGGAATCATGTGGGAATCACGTGTCAATCACGTGGGAATCACGTAGGAATCACGTGTCAATCACGTGGGTATCACGAGGGAGTCACGTGGGAATCCCGTGGGAATCACGTGGTAATCACGTGGGAATGTGTCAATCACATGGGACTCACGTGGGAATCACGTGTCAAACACGTGGGAATTAGGTGGGAATCACGTGTCAATCACGTGGGAATCACGTGGGAATCACGTGTCGATATTGTGAGAATCACGTGGGAATAACATGGGAATCACGTGTCAATCACGTGGGAATCACGAGGGAATCACGTGTCAATCACGTGGGAATCACGGGTGAGTCAAGTTCGAATCACGTGGTAATTACGTTGGAATCATGTGGGAATCACGTGTCAATCCCGTGGGAATCACGTGCGAATCAAGTGTCAATCACGAGGAATCCCGTGGGAATCCCGTGGGAATAACGTGTCAATCACGTGGGAATCACGTGGGAATGTGTCAATCACGTGGGAATCACGTGTCAATCACATGGGAATTAGGTGGGAATACTTGTCAATCACGTGGGAATCACGTGTCAATCACATGGGAATCACGTGAGAATCACGTGGGAATCACGTGGGAATCACGTGGGAATCACGTGGGAATCATGTGTCAATCACACGGGACTCACGTGGGAGTCACGTGAGAATCATGTGTCAATCACATGGGACTCACGTGGGAATCATGTGTCAATCACGTGGCAATCACGAGGGAATCACGTGTCAATCACGTGGGAATCACGTGGGAATCACGTGTCGATATCGTGAGAATCACGTGGGAATCACATGGGAATCACGTGTCAATCACGTGGGAATCACGAGGGAATCACGTGTCAATCACGTGTGAATCACGGGAGAGTCAAGTTCGAATCACGTGGTAATTACGTTGGAATCATGTGGGAATCACGTGTCAATCCCGTGGGAATCACGTGGGAATGTGTCAATCACGTGGGAGTCACGTGTCAATCACATGGGAATTAGGTGGGAATACTTGTCAATCACGTGGGAATCACGTGTCAATCACATGGGAATCACGTGAGAATCACGTGGGAATCACGTGGGAATCACGTGGGAATCACGTGGGAATCATGTGTCAATCACACGGGACTCACGTGGGAGTCACGTGAGAATCATGTGTCAATCACATGGGACTCACGTGGGAATCATGTGTCAATCACGTGGCAATAACGAGGGAATCACGTGTCAATCACGTGGGAATCACGTGGGAATCACGTGTCAATCACGTGGGAATCACGTGGGAATCACGTGTCAATCACGTGGGAATTAGGTGGGAATCACGTGTCAATCACGTGGGAGTCACGAGGGAGTCACGTGGGAATCCCTTGGGAATCACGTGTCAATCAAGGGGGAAAAACGTGGGAATGTGTCAATCACGTGGGAATCACGTGGGAATCACGTGTCAATCACGTGGGAATTAGGTGGGAATCACGTGTCAATCACGTGGGAATCACGAGGGAGTCACGTGGGAATCCCGTGGGAATCACCTGTCAATCACGTGGGAATCACGTGTCCATCACATGGGAATCACGTGAGAATCACGTGGGAATCACGTGGGAATCACGTGTAAATCACGTGGGAATCATGTGTCAATCACATGGGACTCACATGGGAATCACGTGTCAATCACGTGGGAATCACGTGGGAATGTGTCAATCACGTGGGAATCATGTGAGAATCACTTGTCATTTACGGGGGAATCACGTGGGAATGACGTGGGAATCACGTGTCAATCACGTGGAAATCATGAGGGAGTCACGTGGGAATCCCGTGTGAATCACGTGTCAATCACGTGGGAATCACGTGGGAATGTGTCAATCACGTGGGAATCATGTGGGAATCACGTGAGTATCATGTGTCAATCACATGGGACTCACGTGGGAATCATGTGTCAATCACGTGGCAATCACGAGGGAATCACGTGTCAATCACGTGGGAATCACGTGGGAATCACGTGTCAATCCCGTGGGAATCACGTGCGAATCAAGTGTCAATCACGAGGAACCATGTGGGAATCACGTGGGAATCACGTGTCAATCACGTGGGAATCACGTGTCAAACACGTGGGAATTAGGTTGGAATCACGTGTCAATCACGTGATAATCACGAGGGAGTCACGTGGAAATCCCGTGGGAATCACGTGTCAATCACGTGGGAATCATGAGGGAGTCACGTGGGAATCCCGTGGGTATCACGTGTCAATCACGTGGGAATCACGTGGGAATATGTCAATCACGTGGGAATCAGGTGTGAATCACGTGTCAAACACGTTGGAGTTAGGTGGGAATCACGTGTCAATCACGTGAGAATCACGAGGGAGTCACATGGGAATCCCGTGGGAATCACGTGTCAATCACATGGGAATCATGTGGGAATGTGTCAATTACGTGGGAATCACGTGGGAATCACGTGTCAATCACGTGGGGATAAGGTGGGAATCACTTGTCAATCACGTCGGAATCACGAGGGAGTCACGTGGGAATCCCGTGGGAATCACGTGTCAATCATGTGGTAATCAAGTGGGTATGTGTCAATCACATGGGAATCACGTGTCAATCACGTGGGAATTAGGTGGGAATCACGTGTCAATCACGTGGGAATCACGTGTCAATCACATGGGAATCACGTGGGAATCACATGGGAATGACGTGTAAATCACGTGGGAATCATGTGTCAATCACATGGGACTCACGTGTGAATCACGTGAGAATCATGTGTCAATCACATTGGACTCACGTGGGAATCATGTGTCAATCACGTGGCAATCACGAGGGAATCACGTGTCAATCACGTGGGAATCATGTGGGAATCACGTGTCAATCAAGGGGGAATCACGTGTGAATGTGTCAATCACGTGGGAATCACATGGGAATTACGTGTCAATCACGTGGGAATTAGGTGGGAATCACGTGTCAGTCACGTGGGAGTCACGAGGGAGTCACGTGGGAATCCATTGGGAATCACGTGTCAATCAAGGGGGAATCACGTGTGAATGTGTCAATCACGTGGGAATCACGTGGGAATCACGTGTCAATCACGTGGGAATTAGGTGGGAATCACGTGTCAATCACGTGGGAATCACGAGGGACTCACGTGGGAATCCCGTGGGAATCACTTGTCAATCACGTGGGAATCACGTGTCAATCACATGGGAATCACGTGGGAATCACGTGGGAATCACGTGTCAATCACGTGGGAATCACGTGGGAATCACCTGTCAATCACATGGGAATCACGTGGGAAGCACATGGGAATCACGTGTAAATCACGTGGAAATCACGTGAGAATCATGTGTCAATCACGTGGGACTCAAGTGGGAATCACGTGTCAATCACGTGGGAATGATGAGGGAATCACGTGTCAATCACGTGCGAATCAGGTGGGAATCACGTGTCAATCACGTGGGAATCACGTGTCAATCACGTGGGAATCACGTGGGAATCACCTGTCAATCACATGGGAATCACGTGGGAAGCACGTGGGAATCACGTGTCAATCACGTGGGAATTAGTTGGGAATCACGTGTCAATCACGTTGGAATCACTTGAGAATCACGTGGGAATCACGAGGGAATCACGTGTCAATCACGTGGGAATTAGGTTGGAATCACGTGTCAATCACGTGTCAATCACGAGGAAGTCACATGTCAATCACGGGGGAACTAGGTTGGAATCACGTGTCAATCACGTGGGAATCACGAGGGAGTCACATGGGAATCCCGTGGGAATCACGTGTCAATCACGTGGGAATCACGTGGGAATGTGTCAATCACGTGGGAACCACATGGGAATCACGTGTCAAACACGTGGGAATTAGGTGGGTGTCACGTGGGAATCCCGTGGGTATCACGTGTCAATCACGTGGGGATCACGAGGGAGTCACGTGGGAATCCCGTGGGAATCACGTGTCAATCACGTGGGAATCACGTGGGAATGTGTCAATCACGTGGGAATCACGTGGCAATCACGTGTCAATCACGTGGGAATCACAAGGGAGTCACGTGGGAATCCCGAGGGAATCACTTGTCAATCACGTGGTAATCACGTGGGAATGTGTCAATCACGTTGGAATCACGTGGGAATCACGTGTCAATCACGTGGGAATCACAAGGGAGTCACGTGGGAATCCCGTGGGAATCACGTGTCAATCACGTGGTAATCACGTGGGAATGTGTCAATCACATGGGACTCACGTGGCAATCACGTGTCAAACACGTGGGAATTAGGTGGGAATCACGTGTCAATCACGTGGGAATCACGAGGGAGTCACGTGGGAATCCCGTGGGAATCACGTGTAAATCACGTGGGAATCATGTGTCAATCACATGGGACTCACGTGGGAATCACGTGGTAATCACGTGTCGATATCGTGAGAATCACGTGGGAATCACGAGGGAATCACGTGTCAATCACGTGGGAATCACGAGGGAATCACGTGTCAATTACGTGGGAATCACATGGGAATCAAGTGTCAATCACGTGGGAATCACGAGGGAATCACGTGTCAATCACGTGGGAATCACGAGGGAGTCACGTGGGAATCCCGTGGGAATCACGTGTCAATCACGTGGGAATCACGTGGGAATGTGTCAATTATGTGGGAATCACGTGGGAATCACGTGTCAATCACGTGGGAATCACGTGGGAATCACGTGTCAATCACGTGGGTATCACGAGGGATTCACGTGGGAATCCCGTGGGAATCACGTGTCAATCACGTGGTAATCACGTGTAAATGTGTCAATCACATGGGACTCACGTGGGAATCACGTGTCAAACACGTGGGAATTAGTTGGGAATCACGTGTCAATCACGTGGGAATCACGTGGGAATCACGTGTCGATATCGTGAGAATCACGTGGGAATCACATGCGAATCACGTGTCAATCACGTGTTAATCACGAGGGAATCACGTGTCAATTACATGGGAATGACATGGGAATCACGTGTCAATCATGTGGGAATCACGAGGGAATCACGTGTCAATCACGTGGGAATCACGGGAGAGTCAAGTTCGAATCACGTGGTAATTACGTTGGAATCATGTGGGAATCACGTGTCAATCCCGTGGGAATCACGTGCGAATCAAGTGTCAATCACGAGGAATCACGTGGGAATCCCGTGGGAATCACGTGTCAATCACGTGGGAATCACGTGGGAATGTGTCAATCACGTGGGAATCACGTGTCAATCACATGGGAATTAGGTGGGAATACTTGTCAATCACGTGGGAATCACGTGTCAATCACATGGGAATCACGTGAGAATCACGTGGGAATCACGTGGGAATCACGTGGGAATCATGTGTCAATCACACGGGACTCACGTGGGAATCACGTGAGAATCATGTGTCAATCACATGGGACTCACGTCGGAATCATGTGTCAATCACGTGGCAATCACGAGGGAATCACGTGTCAATCACGTGGGAATCACGTGTCAATCACGTGGGAATCACGAGGGAATCATGAGGGAATCCCGTGGAAATCATGTGCCAATCACGTGGGAATCACGTGGGAATGTGTCAATCACGTGAGAATCACTTGGGAATCACGTGTCAATCACGTGGGAATTAGGTGGGAATCACGTGTCAATCACTTGGGAATCACGTGGGAATCACGTGTCAATCACTTGGGAATCACGTGGGAATGTGTCAATCACGTGGGAATTAGGTGGGAATACTTGTCAATCACGTGGGAATCACGACGGAGTCACGTGGGAATCCTGTGGGAATCACCTGTCAATCACGTGGGAATCACGTGTCAATCACATGGGAATCACGTGAGAATCACGTGAGAATCACGTGGGAATCACGTGGGAATCACGTGGGAATCATGTGTCAATCACATGGGACTCACGTGGGAATCCTGTGTCAATCACGTGGCAATCACGAGGGAATAACGTGTCAATCACGTGGGAATCACGTGGGAATCACGTGTCAATCACGTGGGAATCACGTGGGAATCACGTGTCAATCACGTGGGAATTAGGTGGGAATCACGTGTCAATCACGTGGGAGTCACGAGGGAGTCACATTGGAATCCCTTGGGAATCACGTGTCAATCAAGGGGGAATCACGTGGCAATGTGTCAATCACGTGGGAATCACGTGTCAATCACGTGGGAATTAGGTGGGAATCACGTATCAATCACGTGGGAATCACGAGGGAGTCACGTGGGAATCCCGTGGGAATCACCTGTCAATCACGTGGGAATCACGTGTCAATCACATGGGAATCACGTGAGAATCACGTGGGAATCACGTGGGAATCACGTGTAAATCACGTGGGAATCATGTGTCAATCACATGGGTGTCACGTGGGAATCACGTGTCAATCACGTGGGAATCACGTGGGAATATGTCAATCACGTGGGAATCACGTGGGAATCACTTGTTATATACGTGGGAATCACGTGGGAATGTGTCAATCACGTGGGAATCACGTGGGAATCACATGTCAAACACGTGGGAATTACGTGGGAATCACGTGTCAATCACGTGGGAATCACGAGGGAATCATGAGGGAATCCCGTGGGAATCATGTGCCAATCACGTGGGAATCACGTGGGAATGTGTCAATCACGTGAGAATCACGTGGGAATCACGTGTCAATCACGTGGGAATTAGGTGGGAATCACGTGTCAATCACGTGGGAATCACGTGGGAATCACGTGTTAATCACGTGGGAATCCCGTGGGAATCACGTGTCAATCACGTGTGAATCACGTGGGAATGTGTCAATCACGTGGGAATCACGTGTCAATCACGTCGGAATTAGGTGGGAATACTTGTCAATCATGTGGGAATCACGACGGAGTCACGTGGGAATCCTGTGGGAATCACCTGTCAATCACGTGGGAATCACGTGTCAATCACATGGGAATCACGTGAGAATCACGTGGGAATCACGTGGGAATCACGTGGGAATCATGTGTCAATCACATGGGACTCACGTGGGAATCCTGTGTCAATCAGGTGGCAATCACGAGGGAATCACGTGTCAATCACGTGGGAATCACGTGGGAATCACGTGTGAATCACGTGGGAATTAGGTGGAAATCACGTGTCAATCACGTGGGAGTCACGAGGGAGTCACATGGGAATCCCTTGGGAATCACGTGTCAATCAAGGGGGAATCACGTGGCAATGTGTCAATCACGTGTGAATCACGTGGGAATCACGTGTCAATCACGTGGGAATTAGGTGGGAATCACGTGTCAATCACGTGGGAATCACGAGGGAGTCACGTGGGAATCCCGTGGGAATCACCTGTCACTCACGTGGGAATCACGTGTCAATCACATGGGAATCACGTGAGAATCACGTGGGAATCACGTGGGAATCACGTGTAAATCACGTGAAAATCATGTGTCAATCACATGGGACTCACGTGGGAATCACGTGTCAATCACGTGGGAATCACGTGGGAATATTTCAATCACGTGGGTATCATGTGGGAATCACTTGTCATATACGTGGGAATCACGTGGGAATGACGTGGGAATCTCGTGTCAATCACGTGGAAATCACGAGGGAGTCACGTGGGAATCCCGTGTGAATCACGTGTCAATCACGTGGGAATCACGTGGGAATGTGTCAAACACGTGGGAATCATGTGGGAATCACTTGTCATTTACGTGGGTATCACGTGGGAATGACGCGGGAATCACGTGTCAGTCACGTGAAAATCACGTGGGAATAACCTGTCAATCACATGGGAATCACGGGGGAAGCACGTGGGAATCACGTGGAAATCACGGGGGAATCACGAGGGAATGTGTCAATCACGTGGGAATCCCGTGGGAATCACGTGTCAATCACGTGGTAATCACGTGGGAATGTGTCAATCACGTGGGAATCACGTGGCAATCCCGTGTCAATCACGTGGGAATCACGAGGGAGTCACGTGGGAATCCCGTAGGAATCACATGTCAATCACGTGGTAATCACGGGGGAATGTGTCAATCACGTGGGAATCACGTGGGAATCACGTGTCAATCACGTGGGAATTAGGTGGAAATCACGTGTCAATCACGTGGGAATCACGTGAGAATCACGTGGGAATCACGAGGGAATCACATGTCAATCACGTGGGAATTAGGTTGGAATCACGTGTCAATCACGTGGCAATCACGAGGGAGTCACATGTCAATCACGTGGGAATTAGGTTGGAATCAAGTGTCAATCACGTGGGAATCACGAGGGCGTCACGTGGGAATCCCGTGGGAATCACATGTAAATCACGTGGGAATCATGTGTCAGTCACATGGGACTCACGTGGGAATCACGTGTCAATCACGTGGGAATTAGGTTGGAAACACGTGTTAATCACGTGGGAATCACGAGGGAGTCACGTGGGAATCCCGTGGGAATCACGTGTCAATCACGTGCGAATCACGTGGGAATGTGTCAATCACGTGGGAATCATGTGGGAATCACTTGTCATTTACGTGGGAATCACGTGGGTATGAGAAGGGAATCACGTCAATCACGTGGGAATTAGGTTGGAATCACGTGACAATCACGTGGGAATCACGAGGGAGTCACGTGGGAATCCCGTGGAAATCACCTGTCAATCACGTGGGAATCACGTGACAATCACATGGGAGTCACGTGAGAATCACGTGGGAATCACGTGGGAATCACGTGTAAATCACGTGGGAATCATGTGTCAATCACATGGGACTCACGTGGGAATCACGTGTCAATCACGTGGGAATCACGTGGGAATCACGTGACAATCACGTGGCAATCACATGGGAATCACATGGGAATCACGTGGGAATCATGTGGGAATCACGTGGGAATCACGTGTCAATCAAGTGGGAATCACGTGTCAATCACGTGGGTATCACGTGGGAATGTGTCAATCACGTGGGAATCATGTGGGAACCACTTGTCATTTACGTGGGAATCACGTGGGTATGACATGGGAATCACGTGTCAATCACGGGGGAATTAGGTTGGAATCACGTGTCAATCACGTGGGAATCACGAGGGAGTCACGTGGGAATCCCGTGGGAATCACGTGTCAATCACGTGGGAATCACGTGGGAATCACGTGTCAATCACGTGGGAATTAGGTGGGAATCACGTGTCAATCACGTGGGAGTCACGAGGGAGTCACATTGGAATCCCTTGGGAATCACGTGTCAATCAAGGGGGAATCACGTGGCAATGTGTCAATCACGTGGGAATCACGTGGGAATCACGTGTCAATCACGTGGGAATTAGGTGGGAATCACGTATCAATCACGTGGGAATCACGAGGGAGTCACGTGGGAATCACGTGGGAATCACCTGTCAATCACGTGGGAATCACGTGTCAATCACATGGGAATCACGTGAGAATCACGTGTCAATCACGTGGGAATTAGGTGGGAATCACGTATCAATCACGTGGGAATCACGAGGGAGTCACGTGGGAATCACGTGGGAATCACCTGTCAATCACGTGGGAATCACGTGTCAATCACATGGGAATCACGTGGGTATCATGTGGGAATCACTTGTCATATACGTGGGAATCACGTGGGAATGACGTGGGAATCTCGTGTCAATCACGTGGAAATCACGAGGGAGTCACGTGGGAATCCCGTGTGAATCACGTGTCAATCACGTGGGAATCACGTGGGAATGTGTCAAACACGTGGGAATCATGTGGGAATCACTTGTCATTTACGTGGGTATCACGTGGGAATGACGCGGGAATCACGTGTCAGTCACGTGAAAATCACGTGGGAATAACCTGTCAATCACATGGGAATCACGGGGGAAGCACGTGGGAATCACGTGGAAATCACGTGGGAATCATGTGTCAATCACGTGGGACTCACGTGGGAATCACGTGTCAATCACATGGGAATCACGAGGGAATCACGAGTCAATCACGTGCGAATCAGGTGGGAATCACGTGTCAATCACGTGGGAATCACGTGTCAATCATGTGGGAATCACGAGGGAATCACCTGTAAATCACGTGGGAATCACGGGGGAATCACGTGTCAATCACGTGGGAATCACGAGGGAATCACGTGTCAATCACGTTGGAATCACGTGAGAATCACGTGGGAATCACGAGGGAATCACGTGTCAATCACGTGGGAATCAGGTTGGAGTCACGTGTCAATCACGTGGCAATCACGAGGGAGTCTCATGTCAATCACGTGGGAATTAGGTTGGAATCACGTGTCAATCACGTGGGAATCACGAGGGAGTCACGTGGGAATCCCATGGGAATCACATGTAAATCACGTGGGAATCATGTGTCAATCACATGGTACTCACTTGGGAATCACGTGTCAATCACGTGAAAATAACGTGGGAATCACGTGTCAATCACGTGGGAATTAGGTTGGAATCACGTGTCAATCACGTGGGAATCACGAGGGAGTCACTTGGGAATCCCGTGGGAATCACGTTCAATCACGTGGGAATAACGTGGGAATGTGTCAATCACGTGGGAATCACGTGGGAATCACGTGTCAAACACGTGGGAATTAGGTGGGAATCACGTGTCAATCACGTGGGAATCACGAGGGAATCACGAGGGAGTCACGTGGGAATCCCGTGGGAATCACGTGTCAATCTCGTGGGAATCACGTGGGAATGTGTCAATCACGTGGGAATCACGTGGGAATCACGTGTCAATCAAGTGGGAATCACGTGGGAATGTGTCAATCACGTGGGAATCACGTGGCAATCACGTGTCAATCACGAGGGAATCACGAGGAAGTCACGTGGGTATCCGGTGGGAATCACGTGTCAATCACGTGGGAATCACGTTGGAATGTGTCAATTACGTGGGAATCACGTGGGAATCACGTGTCAATCACGTGGGGATAAGGTGGGAATCACGTGTCAATCACGTGGTAATCACGTGGGAATGTGTCAATCACGTGGGAATCACGTGGCAATCCCGTGTCAATCACGTGGGAATCACGAGGGAGTCACGTGGGAATCCCGTAGGAATCACATGTCAATCACGTGGTAATCACGGGGGAATGTGTCAATCACGTGGGAATCACGTGGGAATCACGTGTCAATCACGTGGGAATTAGGTGGAAATCACGTGTCAATCACGTGGCAATCACGAGGGAGTCACATGTCAATCACGTGGGAATTAGGTTGGAATCAAGTGTCAATCACGTGGGAATCACGAGGGCGTCACGTGGGAATCCCGTGGGAATCACGTGTAAATCACGTGGGAATCATGTGTCAGTCACATGGGACTCACGTGGGAATCACGTGTCAATCACGTGGGAATTAGGTTGGAATCACGTGTTAATCACGTGGGAATCACGAGGGAGTCACGTGGGAATCCCGTGGGAATCACGTGTCAATCACGTGCGAATCACGTGGGAATGTGTCAATCACGTGGGAATCATGTGGGAATCACTTGTCATTTACGTGGGAATCACGTGGGTATGAGAAGGGAATCACGTGTCAATCATGTGGGAATTAGGTTGGAATCACGTGACAATCACGTGGGAATCACGAGGGAGTCACGTGGGAATCCCGTGGAAATCACCTGTCAATCACGTGGGAATCACGTGTCAATCACATGGGAGTCACGTGAGAATCACGTGGGAATCACGTGGGAATCACGTGTAAATCACGTGGGAATCATGTGTCAATCACATGGGACTCACGTGGGAATCACGTGTCAATCACGTGGGAATCACGTGGGAATCACGTGTCAATCACGTGGCAATCACATGGGAATCACATGGGAATCACGTGGGAATCACGTGGGAATCACGTGGGAATCACGTGTCAATCAAGTGGGAATCACGTGTCAATCACGTGGGTATCACGTGGGAATGTGTCAATCACGTGGGAATCATGTGGGAATCACTTGTCATTTACGTGGGAATCACGTGGGTATGACATGGGAATCACGTGTCAATCACGGGGGAATTAGGTTGGAATCACGTGTCAATCACGTGGGAATCACGAGGGAGTCACGTGGGAATCCCGTGGGAATCACGTGTCAATCACGTGGGAATCACGTGGGAATCACGTGTCAATCACGTGGGAATTAGGTGGGAATCACGTGTCAATCACGTGGGAATCACGAGGAAGTCACGTTGAAATCCCGTGGGAATCACGTGTCAATCACGTGGGAATCACGTGGGAATGTGTCAATCACGTGGGAATCACATGGGAATCACGTGGCAATCACGTGGGAATCACGGGTCAATCACATGGCAATCACGTGAGAATCACATGGGAATCACGTGGGAATCACGTGTACATCACGTGGGAATCATGTGTCAATCACATGGGACTCACTTGGGAATCACGTTGGAATCATGTGTCAATCACATGGGACTCACGTGGGAATCATGTGTCAATCACGTGGCAATCACGAGGGAATCAAGTGTCAATCACGTGGGAATCACGTGGGAATCACGTGTCAATCACGTGGAAATTATGTGGGAACCACGTGTCAATCACGTGGGAATCACGAGGGAGTCATGTGGGAATCCCGTGGGAATCACGTGTCAATCACGGGGGAATCACGTGGGAATGTGTCAATCACGTGGGAATCCCGTGGGAATCACGTGTCAATCACGTGGTAATCACGTGGGAATGTGTCAATCACGTGGGAATCACGTGGCAATCACGTGTCAATCACGTGGGAATCACGAGGGAGTCACGTGGGAATCCCGTGGGAATCACATGTCAATCACGTGGTAATCACGGGGGAATGTGTCAATCACGTGGGAATCACGTGGGAATCACGTGTCAATCACGTATGAATTAGGTGGAAATCACGTGTCAATCACGTGGGAATCACGTGAGAATCACGTGGGAATCACGAGGGAATCACGTGTCAATCACGTGGGAATTAGGTTGGAATCACGTGTCAATCACGTGGCAATCACGAGGGAGTCACATGTCAATCACGTGGGAATTAGGTTGGAATCAAGTGTCAATCACGTGGGAATCACGAGGATGTCACGTGGGAATCCCGTGGGAATCACGTGTAAATCACGTGGGAATCATGTGTCAGTCACATGGGACTCACGTGGGAATCACATGTCAATCACGTGGGAATTAGGTTGGAATCACGTGTTAATCACGTGGGAATCACGAGGGAGTCACGTGGGAATCCCGTGGGAATCACGTGACAATCACGTGCGAATCACGTGGGAATGTGTCAATCACGTGGGAATCATGTGGGAATCACTTGTCATTTACGTGGGAATCACGTGGGTATGAGATGGGAATCACGTGTCAATCACGTGGGAATTAGGTTGGAATCACGTGACAATCACGTGGGAATCACGAGGGAGTCACGTGGGAATCCCGTGGAAATCACCTGTCAATCACGTGGGAATCACGTGTCAATCACATGGGAGTCACGTGAGAATCACGTGGGAATCACGTGTAAATCACGTGGGAATCATGTGTCAATCACATGGGACTCACGTGGGAATCACGTGTCAATCACGTGGCAATCACATGGGAATCACATGGGAATCACGTGGGAATCACGTGGGAATCACGTGTAAATCACGTGGGAATCATGTGTCAATCACATGGGAATCACGTGGGAATCACGTGTCAATCACGTGGCAATCACATGGGAATCACATGGGAATCACGTGGGAATCACGTGGGAATCACGTGGGAATCACGTGTCAATCAAGTGGGAATCACGTGTCAATCACGTGGGTATCACGTGGGAATCACGTGTCAATCACATGGCAATCACATGGAAATCACATGGGAATCACGTGGGAATCACGTGGGAATCACGTGGGAATCACGTGTCAATCACGTGGGTATCACGTGGGAATGTGTCAATCACGTGGGAATCATGTGGGAATCACTTGTCATTTACGTGGGAATCACCTGGGTATGACATGGGAATCACGTGTCAATCACGGGGGAATTAGGTTGGAATCACGTGTCAATCACGTTGGAATCACGAGGGAGTCACGTGGGAATCCCGTGGGAATCACGTGTCAATCACGTGGGAATCACGTGGGAATCACTTGTCAATCACGTGGGAATTAGGTGGGAATCACGTGTCAATCACGTGGGAATCACGAGGGAGTCACGTTGAAATCCCGTGGGAATCACGTGTCAATCACGTGGGAATCACGTGGGAAGGTGTCAATCACGTGGGAATCACGGGGGAATCACGTGTTAATCACGTGGGAATCACGAGGGAGTCACGTGGGAATCCCGTGGGAATCACGTGTCAATCACGTGGGAATCACGTGGGAATGTGTCAATCACGTGGGAATCACGTGGGAATCACGTGTTAATCACGTGGGAATCACGAGGGAGTCACGTGGGAATCCCGTGGGAATCACGTGTCAATCACGAGGGAGTCACGTGGGAATCCCGTGGGAATCACGTGGCAATCACGTGGGAATCACGGGTCAATCACATGGCAATCAAGTGAGAATCACATGGGAATCACGTGGGAATCACGTGTAAATCACGTGGGAATCATGTGTCAATCACATGGGACTCACGTGGGAATCACGTTGGAATCATGTGTCAATCACATGGGACTCACGTGGGAATCATGTGTCAATCACGTGGCAATCACGAGGGAATCACGTGTCAATCACGTGGGAATCACGTGGGAATCACGTGTCAATCACGTGGAAATTAGGTGGGAACCACGTGTCAATCACGTGGGAATCACGAGGGAGTCATGTGGGAATCCCTTGGGAATCACGTGTCAATCAAGGGGGAACCACGTGGGAATGTGTCAATCACGTGGGAATCACGTGGGAATCACGTGTCAATCACGTGGGAATTAGGTGGGAATCACGTGTCAATCACGTGGGACTCACGAGGGAGTCACATGGGAATCCCGTGGGAATCACCTGTCAATCACGTGGGAATCACGTGTCAATAACATTGGAATCACGTGAGAATCACGTGGGAATCACGTGTAAATCACGTGGGAATCATGTGTCAATCACATGGGACTCACGTGGGATCACGTCTCAATCACGTGGGAATCACTTGGGAATGTATCAATCACGTGGGAATCATGTGGGAATCACTTGTCATTTACGTGGTAATCACGTGGGAATGACTTGGGAATCACGTGTGAATCACGTGGAAATCACGAGGGAGTCACGTGGGAATCCCATGTGAATCACGTGTCAATCACGTGGGAATCACGTGGGAATGTGTCAATCACGTGGGAATCATGTGGGAGTCACTTGGGAATCCCGTGGGAATCACGTTCAATCACGTGGGAATAACGTGGGAATGTGTCAATCACGTGGGAATCACGTGGGAATCACGTGTCAAACACGTGGTAATCACGTGGGAATCACGTGGGAATAACATGTCAATCACGTGGGAATCACGTGGGAATCACGTGTCAATCATGTGGGAATCAAGTGTGTATCACGTGTCATTCACGTGAGAATCACGTGGGAATCAAGTGGGAATAACGTGGTAATCACGTGGCAATCACGTGTCAATCACATGGGAATAATGTGCCAATCACGTGGGAATCACGTGTAAATCACGTGGGAATCGCGTGGGAATCACGTGAAAATCACATGGGAATCACGTGTCAATCACGTGAGTATCACGTGGGAATCATGTGGAAATCGCGTGTCAATCACGTGGGAATCATGTGGGAATCAGGTGGGAATCACTTGTCAATCACGTGGAAATCACATGTCAATCACGTGGGAATCACGAGGGAATCACTTGGGAATCACGTGGGAATCACGTGGGAATCACGTGGGAATCACGTATCAGTCACGTGGGAATCACGAGGGAATCACGTGTCAATCACGTGGGAATCACGAGGGAATCACGTGTCAATCACGTGGGAATCACGAGGGAATCACGTGTAAATCACGTGGGAATCACGTGGGAATCACGTGTCAATCACGTGGGAATTAGTTGGAAATCACGTGTTAATCACGTTGGAATCACGTGTCAATCACATGGGACTCACGTGGGAATCACGTGGGAATCCCGTGGGAATCACCTGTCAATCACGTGGGAATCACGTGTCAATCACATGGGAATCACGTGAGAATCACGTGGGAATCACGTGGGAATCACGTGTAAATCACGTGGGAATCATGTGTCAATCACATGGGACTCACGTGGGAATCACGTGGTAATCACGTGTCGATATCGTGAGAATCACGTGGGAATCACGTGGGAATCACGTGTCAATCACGTGGGAATCACGAGGGAATCACGTGTCAATTACGTGGGAATCACATGGGAATCACGTGTCAATCACGTGGGAATCACGAGGGAATCACGTGTCAATCACGTGGGAATCACGAGGGAGTCACGTGGGAATCCCGTGGGAATCACGTGTCAATCACGTGGGAGTCACGTGGGAATGTGTCAGTTATGTGGGAATCACGTGGGAATCACGTGTCAATCACGTGGGAATCACGTAGGAATCATGTGTCAATCACGTGGGTATCACGAGGGAGTCACGTGGGAATCCCGTGGGAATCACGTGGTAATCACGTGGGAATGTGTCAATCACATGGGACTCACGTGGGAATCACGTGTCAAACACGTGGGAATTAGGTGGGAATCACGTGTCAATCACGTGGGAATCACGTGGGAATCACGTGTCGATATTGTGAGAATCACGTGGGAATCACATGGGAATCACGTGTCAATCACGTGGGAATCACGAGGGAATCACGTGTCAATCACGTGGGAATCACGGGAGAGTCAAGTTCGAATCACGTGGTAATTACGTTGGAATCATGTGGGAATCACGTGTCAATCCCGTGGGAATCACGTGCGAATCAAGTGTCAATCACGAGGAATCACGTGGGAATCCCGTGGGAATAACGTGTCAATCACGTGGGAATCACGTGGGAATGTGTCAATCACGTGGGAATCACGTGTCAATCACATGGGAATTAGGTGGGAATACTTGTCAATCACGTGGGAATCACGAGTCAATCACATGGGAATCACGTGAGAATCACGTGGGAATCACGTGGGAATCACGTGGGAATCACGTGGGAATCATGTGTCAATCACACGGGACTCACGTGGGAGTCACGTGAGAATCATGTGTCAATCACATGGGACTCACGTGGGAATCATGTGTCAATCACGTGGCAATCACGAGGGAATCACGTGTCAATCACCTGGGAATCACGTGTCGATATCGTGAGAATCACGTGGGAATCACATGGGAATCACGTGTCAATCATGTGGGAATCACGAGGGAATCACGTGTCAATCACGTGTGAATCACGGGAGAGTCAAGTTCGAATCACGTGGTAATTACGTTGGAATCATGTGGGAATCACGTGTCAATCCCGTGGGAATCACGTGGGAATGTGTCAATCACGTGGGAATCACGTGTCAATCACATGGGAATTAGGTGGGAATACTTGTCAATCACGTGGGAATCACGTGTCAATCACATGGGAATCACGTGAGAATCACGTGGGAATCACGTGGGAATCACGTGGGAATCACGTGGGAATCATGTGTCAATCACACGGGACTCACGTGGGAGTCACGTGAGAATCATGTGTCAATCACATGGGACTCACGTGGGAATCATGTGTCAATCACATGGCAATCACGAGGGAATTACGTGTCAATCACGTGGGAATCACGTGGGAATCACGTGTCAATCACGTGGGAATCACGTGTCAATCACGTGGGAATTAGGTGGGAATCACGTGTCAATCACGTGGGAGTCACGAGGGAGTCACGTGGGAATCCCTTGGGAATCACGTGTCAATCAAGGGGGAAAAACGTGGGAATGTGTCAATCACGTGGGAATCACGTGGGAATCACGTGTCAATCACGTGGGAATTAGGTGGGAATCACGTGTCAATCACGTGGGAATCACGAGGGAGTCACGTGGGAATCCCGTGGGAATCACCTGTCAATCTCGTGGGAATCACGTGTCCATCACATGGGAATCACGTGAGAATCACGTGGGAATTACGTGGGAATCACGTGTAAATCACGTGGGAATCATGTGTCAATCACATGGGACTCACATGGGAATCACGTGTCAATCACGTGGGAATCACGTGGGAATGTGTCAATCACGTGGGAATCATGTGGGAATCACTTGTCATTTACGGGGGAATCACGTGGGAATGACGTGGGAATCACCTGTCAATCACGTGGGAATCACGTGTCAATCACATGGGAATCACGTGAGAATCACGTGAGAATCACGTGGGAATCACGTGGGAATCACGTGGGAATCATGTGTCAATCACATGGGACTCACGTGGGAATCCTGTGTCAATCACGTGGCAATCACGAGGGAATAACGTGTCAATCACGTGGGAATCACGTGGGAATCACGTGTCAATCACGTGGGAATCACGTGGGAATCACGTGTCAATCACGTGGGAATTAGGTGGGAATCACGTGTCAATCACGTGGGAGTCACGAGGGAGTCACATTGGAATCCCTTGGGAATCACGTGTCAATCAAGGGGGAATCACGTGGCAATGTGTCAATCACGTGGGAATCACGTGTCAATCACGTGGGAATTAGGTGGGAATCACGTATCAATCACGTGGGAATCACGAGGGAGTCACGTGGGAATCCCGTGGGAATCACCTGTCAATCACGTGGGAATCACGTGTCAATCACATGGGAATCACGTGAGAATCACGTGGGAATCACGTGGGAATCACGTGTAAATCACGTGGGAATCATGTGTCAATCACATGGGTGTCACGTGGGAATCACGTGTCAATCACGTGGGAATCACGTGGGAATATGTCAATCACGTGGGAATCACGTGGGAATCACTTGTTATATACGTGGGAATCACGTGGGAATGTGTCAATCACGTGGGAATCACGTGGGAATCACATGTCAAACACGTGGGAATTACGTGGGAATCACGTGTCAATCACGTGGGAATCACGAGGGAATCATGAGGGAATCCCGTGGGAATCATGTGCCAATCACGTGGGAATCACGTGGGAATGTGTCAATCACGTGAGAATCACGTGGGAATCACGTGTCAATCACGTGGGAATTAGGTGGGAATCACGTGTCAATCACGTGGGAATCACGTGGGAATCACGTGTTAATCACGTGGGAATCCCGTGGGAATCACGTGTCAATCACGTGTGAATCACGTGGGAATGTGTCAATCACGTGTGAATCACGTGTCAATCACGTCGGAATTAGGTGGGAATACTTGTCAATCATGTGGGAATCACGACGGAGTCGCGTGGGAATCCTGTGGGAATCACCTGTCAATCACGTGGGAATCACGTGTCAATCACATGGGAATCACGTGAGAATCACGTGGGAATCACGTGGGAATCACGTGGGAATCATGTGTCAATCACATGGGACTCACGTGGGAATCCTGTGTCAATCAGGTGGCAATCACGAGGGAATCACGTGTCAATCACGTGGGAATCACGTGGGAATCACGTGTCAATCACGTGGGAATTAGGTGGAAATCACGTGTCAATCACGTGGGAGTCACGAGGGAGTCACATGGGAATCCCTTGGGAATCACGTGTCAATCAAGGGGGAATCACGTGGCAATGTGTCAATCACGTGTGAATCACGTGGGAATCACGTGTCAATCACGTGGGAATTAGGTGGGAATCACGTGTCAATCACGTGGGAATCACGAGGGAGTCACGTGGGAATCCCGTGGGAATCACCTGTCACTCACGTGGGAATCACGTGTCAATCACATGGGAATCACGTGAGAATCACGTGGGAATCACGTGTAAATCACGTGAAAATCATGTGTCAATCACATGGGACTCACGTGGGAATCACGTGTCAATCACGTGGGAATCACGTGGGAATATTTCAATCACGTGGGTATCATGTGGGAATCACTTGTCATATACGTGGGAATCACGTGGGAATGACGTGGGAATCTCGTGTCAATCACGTGGAAATCACGAGGGAGTCACGTGGGAATCCCGTGTGAATCACGTGTCAATCACGTGGGAATCACGTGGGAATGTGTCAAACACGTGGGAATCATGTGGGAATCACTTGTCATTTACGTGGGTATCACGTGGGAATGACGCGGGAATCACGTGTCAGTCACGTGAAAATCACGTGGGAATAACCTGTCAATCACATGGGAATCACGGGGGAAGCACGTGGGAATCACGTGGAAATCACGTGGGAATCATGTGTCAATCACGTGGGACTCACGTGGGAATCACGTGTCAATCACATGGGAATCACGAGGGAATCACGTGTCAATCACGTGCGAATCAGGTGGGAATCACGTGTCAATCACGTGGGAATCACGTGTCAATCATGTGGGAATCACGAGGGTATCACCTGTAAATCACGTGGGAATCACGGGGGAATCACGTGTCAATCACGTGGGAATCACGAGGGAATCACGTGTCAATCACGTTGGAATCACGTGAGAATCACGTGGGAATCACGAGGGAATCACGTGTCAATCACGTGGGAATCAGGTTGGAGTCACGTGTCAATCACGTGGCAATCACGAGGGAGTCTCATGTCAATCACGTGGGAATTAGGTTGGAATCACGTGTCAATCACGTGGGAATCACGAGGGAGTCACGTGGGAATCCCATGGGAATCACATGTAAATCACGTGGGAATCATGTGTCAATCACATGGGACTCACTTGGGAATCACGTGTCAATCACGTGAAAATAACGTGGGAATCACGTGTCAATCACGTGGGAATTAGGTTGGAATCACGTGTCAATCACGTGGGAATCACGAGGGAGTCACTTGGGAATCCCGTGGGAATCACGTTCAATCACGTGGGAATAACGTGGGAATGTGTCAATCACGTGGGAATCACGTGGGAATCACGTGTCAAACACGTGGGAATTAGGTGGCAATCTCGTGTCAATCACGTGGGAATCACGAGGGAATCACGAGGGAGTCACGTGGGAATCCCGTGGGAATCACGTGTCAATCTCGTGGGAATCACGTGGGAATGTGTCAATCACGTGGGAATCACGTGGCAATCACGTGTCAATCACGAGGGAATCACGAGGAACTCACGTGGGTATCCGGTGGGAATCACGTGTCAATCACGTGGGAATCACGTGGGAATGTGTCAATTACGTGGGAATCACGTGGGAATCACGTGTCAATCACGTGGGGATAAGGTGGGAATCATTTGTCAATCACGTGGGAATCACGAGGGAATCACGTGGGAATCCCGTGGGAATCACGTGTCAATCACGGGGGAATCACGAGGGAATGTGTCAATCACGTGGGAATCCCGTGGGAATCACGTGTCAATCACGTGGTAATCACGTGGGAATGTGTCAATCACGTGGGAATCACGTGGCAATCCCGTGTCAATCACGTGGGAATCACGAGGGAGTCACGTGGGAATCCCGTAGGAATCACATGTCAATCACGTGGTAATCACGGGGGAATGTGTCAATCACGTGGGAATCACGTGGGAATCACGTGTCAATCACGTGGGAATTAGGTGGAAATCACGTGTCAATCACGTGGGAATCACGTGAGAATCACGTGGGAATCACGAGGGAATCACATGTCAATCACGTGGGAATTAGGTTGGAATCACGTGTCAATCACGTGGCAATCACGAGGGAGTCACATGTCAATCACGTGGGAATTAGGTTGGAATCAAGTGTCAATCACGTGGGAATCACGAGGGCGTCACGTGGGAATCCCGTGGGAATCACGTGTAAATCACGTGGGAATCATGTGTCAGTCACATGGGACTCACGTGGGAATCACGTGTCAATCACGTGGGAATTAGGTTGGAAACACGTGTTAATCACGTGGGAATCACGAGGGAGTCACGTGGGAATCCCGTGGGAATCACGTGTCAATCACGTGCGAATCACGTGGGAATGTGTCAATCACGTGGGAATCATGTGGGAATCACTTGTCATTTACGTGGGAGTCACGTGGGTATGAGAAGGGAATCACGTCAATCACGTGGGAATTAGGTTGGAATCACGTGACAATCACGTGGGAATCACGAGGGAGTCACGTGGGAATCCCGTGGAAATCACCTGTCAATCACGTGGGAATCACGTGACAATCACATGGGAGTCACGTGAGAATCACGTGGGAATCACGTGGGAATCACGTGTAAATCACGTGGGAATCATGTGTCAATCACATGGGACTCACGTGGGAATCACGTGTCAATCACGTGGGAATCACGTGGGAATCACGTGACAATCACGTGGCAATCACATGGGAATCACATGGGAATCACGTGGGAATCACGTGGGAATCACGTGGGAATCACGTGTCAATCAAGTGGGAATCACGTGTCAATCACGTGGGTATCACGTGGGAATGTGTCAATCACGTGGGAATCATGTGGGAACCACTTGTCATTTACGTGGGAATCACGTGGGTATGACATGGGAATCACGTGTCAATCACGGGGGAATTAGGTTGGAATCACGTGTCAATCACGTGGGAATCACGAGGGAGTCACGTGGGAATCCCGTGGGAATCACGTGTCAATCACGTGGGAATCACGTGGGAATCACGTGTCAATCACGTGGGAATTAGGTGGGAATCACGTGTCAATCACGTGGGAGTCACGAGGGAGTCACATTGGAATCCCTTGGGAATCACGTGTCAATCAAGGGGGAATCACGTGGCAATGTGTCAATCACGTGGGAATCATGTGGGAATCACGTGTCAATCACGTGGGAATCACGAGGGAGTCACGTGGGAATCACGTGGGAATCACCTGTCAATCACGTGGGAATCACGTGTCAATCACATGGGAATCACGTGAGAATCACGTGGGAATCACGTGGGAATCACGTGTAAATCACGTGGGAATCATGTGTCAATCACATGGGACTCACGTGGGAATCACGTGTCAATCACGTGGGAATCACGTGGGAATATGTCAATCACGTGGGAATCATGTGGGAATCACTTGTTATATACGTGGGAATCACGTGGGAATGTGTCAATCACGTGGGAATCACGTGGGAATCACATGTCAAACACGTGGGAATTAGGTGGGAATCACGTGTCAATCACGTGGGAATCACGAGGGAATCATGAGGGAATCCCGTGGGAATCATGTGCCAATCACGTGGGAATCACGTGGGAATGTGTCAATCACGTGAGAATCACGTGGGAATCACGTGTCAATCACGTGGGAATTAGGTGGGAATCACGTGTCAATCACGTGGGAATCACGTGGGAATCACATGTTAATCACGTGGGAATCCGGTGGGAATCACGTGTCAATCACGTGTGAATCACGTGGGAATGTGTCAATCACGTGGGAATCACGTGTCAATCACGTCGGAATTAGGTGGGAATACTTGTCAGTCACGTGGGAATCACGACGGAGTCACGTGGGAATCCTGTGGGAATCACCTGTCAATCACGTGGGAATCACGTGTCAATCACATGGGAATCACGTGAGAATCACGTGGGAATCACGTGGGAATCACGTGGGAATCACGTGGGAATCATGTGTCAATCACATGGGACTCACGTGGGAATCCTGTGTCAATCAGGTGGCAATCACGAGGGAATCACGTGTCAATCACGTGGGAATCACGTGGGAATCACGTGTCAATCACGTGGGAATCACGTGGGAATCACGTGTCAATCACGTGCGAATTAGGTGGAAATCACGTGTCAATCACGTGGGAGTCACGAGGGAGTCACATGGGAATCCCTTGGGAATCACGTGTCAATCAAGGGGGAATCACGTGGCAATGTGTCAATCACGTGGGAATCACGTGGGAATCACGTGTCAATCACGTGGGAATTAGGTGGGAATCAAGTGTCAATCACGTGGGAATCACGAGGGAGTCACGTGGGAATCCCGTGGGAATCACCTGTCAATCACGTGGGAATCACGTGTCAATCACATGGGAATCACGTGAGAATCACGTGGGAATCACGTGGGAATCTCGTGTAAATCACGTGGGAATCATGTGTCAATCACATGGGACTCACGTGGGAATCACGTGTCAATCACGTGGGAATCACGTGGGAATATTTCAATCACGTGGGTATCATGTGGGAATCACTTGTCATATACGTGGGAATCACGTGGGAATGACGTGGGAATCTCGTGTCAATCACGTGGAAATCACGAGGGAGTCACGTGGGAATCCCGTGTGAATCACGTGTCAATCACGTGGGAATCACGTGGGAATGTGTCAAACACGTGGGAATCATGTGGGAATCACTTGTCATTTACGTGGGTATCACGTGGGAATGACGCGGGAATCACGTGTCAGTCACGTGAAAATCACGTGGGAATAACCTGTCAATCACATGGGAATCACGGGGGAAGCACGTGGGAATCACGTGGAAATCACGTGGGAATCATGTGTCAATCACGTGGGACTCACGTGGGAATCACGTGTCAATCACATGGGAATCACGAGGGAATCACGTGTCAATCACGTGCGAATCAGGTGGGAATCACGTGTCAATCACGTGGGAATCACGAGGGAATCACCTGTAAATCACGTGGGAATCACGGGGGAATCACGTGTCAATCACGTGGGAATCACGAGGGAATCACGTGTCAATCACGTTGGAATCACGTGAGAATCACGTGGGAATCACGAGGGAATCACGTGTCAATCACGTGGGAATCAGGTTGGAGTCACGTGTCAATCACGTGGCAATCACGAGGGAGTCTCATGTCAATCACGTGGGAATTAGGTTGGAATCACGTGTCAATCACGTGGGAATCACGAGGGAGTCACGTGGGAATCCCATGGGAATCACATGTAAATCACGTGGGAATCATGTGTCAATCACATGGTACTCACTTGGGAATCACGTGTCAATCACGTGAAAATAACGTGGGAATCACGTGTCAATCACGTGGGAATTAGGTTGGAATCACGTGTCAATCACGTGGGAATCACGAGGGAGTCACTTGGGAATCCCGTGGGAATCACGTTCAATCACGTGGGAATAACGTGGGAATGTGTCAATCACGTGGGAATCACGTGGGAATCACGTGTCAAACACGTGGGAATTAGGTGGGAATCACGTGTCAATCACGTGGGAATCACGAGGGAATCACGAGGGAGTCACGTGGGAATCCCGTGGGAATCACGTGTCAATCTCGTGGGAATCACGTGGGAATGTGTCAATCACGTGGGAATCACGTGGGAATCACGTGTCAATCAAGTGGGAATCACGTGGGAATGTGTCAATCACGTGGGAATCACGTGGCAATCACGTGTCAATCACGAGGGAAACACGAGGAAGTCACGTGGGTATCCGGTGGGAATCACGTGTCAATCACGTGGGAATCACGTTGGAATGTGTCAATTACGTGGGAATCACGTGGGAATCACGTGTCAATCACGTGGGGATAAGGTGGGAATCACGTGTCAATCACGTGGTAATCACGTGGGAATGTGTCAATCACGTGGGAATCACGTGGCAATCCCGTGTCAATCACGTGGGAATCACGAGGGAGTCACGTGGGAATCCCGTAGGAATCACATGTCAATCACGTGGTAATCACGGGGGAATGTGTCAATCACGTGGGAATCACGTGGGAATCACGTGTCAATCACGTGGGAATTAGGTGGAAATCACGTGTCAATCACGTGGCAATCACGAGGGAGTCACATGTCAATCACGTGGGAATTAGGTTGGAATCAAGTGTCAATCACGTGGGAATCACGAGGGCGTCACGTGGGAATCCCGTGGGAATCACGTGTAAATCACGTGGGAATCATGTGTCAGTCACATGGGACTCACGTGGGAATCACGTGTCAATCACGTGGGAATTAGGTTGGAATCACGTGTTAATCACGTGGGAATCACGAGGGAGTCACGTGGGAATCCCGTGGGAATCACGTGTCAATCACGTGCGAATCACGTGGGAATGTGTCAATCACGTGGGAATCATGTGGGAATCACTTGTCATTTACGTGGGAATCACGTGGGTATGAGAAGGGAATCACGTGTCAATCACGTGGGAATTAGGTTGGAATCACGTGACAATCACGTGGGAATCACGAGGGAGTCACGTGGGAATCCCGTGGAAATCACCTGTCAATCACGTGGGAATCACGTGTCAATCACATGGGAGTCACCTGAGAATCACGTGGGAATCACGTGGGAATCACGTGTAAATCACGTGGGAATCATGTGTCAATCACATGGGACTCACGTGGGAATCACGTGTCAATCACGTGGGAATCACGTGGGAATCACGTGTCAATCACGTGGCAATCACATGGGAATCACATGGGAATCACGTGGGAATCACGTGGGAATCACGTGGGAATCACGTGTCAATCAAGTGGGAATCACGTGTCAATCACGTGGGTATCACGTGGGAATGTGTCAATCACGTGGGAATCATGTGGGAATCACTTGTCATTTACGTGGGAATCACGTGGGTATGACATGGGAATCACGTGTCAATCACGGGGGAATTAGGTTGGAATCACGTGTCAATCACGTGGGAATCACGAGGGAGTCACGTGGGAATCCCGTGGGAATCATGTGTCAATCACGTGGGAATCACGTGGGAATCACGTGTCAATCACGTGGGAATTAGGTGGGAATCACGTGTCAATCACGTGGGAATCACGAGGGAGTCACGTTGAAATCCCGTGGGAATCACGTGTCAATCACGTGGGAATCACGTGGGAATGTGTCAATCACGTGGGAATCACGTGGGAATCACGTGGCAATCACGTGGGAATCACGGGTCAATCACATGGCAATCACGTGAGAATCACATGGGAATCACGTGGGAATCACGTGTACATCACGTGGGAATCATGTGTCAATCACATGGGACTCACTTGGGAATCACGTTGGAATCATGTGTCAATCACATGGGACTCACGTGGGAATCATGTGTCAATCACGTGGCAATCACGAGGGAATCAAGTGTCAATCACGTGGGAATCACGTGGGAATCACGTGTCAATCACGTGGAAATTATGTGGGAACCACGTGTCAATCACGTGGGAATCACGAGGGAGTCATGTGGGAATCCCGTGGGAATCACGTGTCAATCACGGGGGAATCACGTGGGAATGTGTCAATCACGTGGGAATCCCGTGGGAATCACGTGTCAATCACGTGGTAATCACGTGGGAATGTGTCAATCACGTGGGAATCACGTGGCAATCACGTGTCAATCACGTGGGAATCACGAGGGAGTCACGTGGGAATCCCGTGGGAATCACATGTCAATCACGTGGTAATCACGGGGGAATGTGTCAATCACGTGGGAATCACGTGGGAATCACGTGTCAATCACGTGGGAATTAGGTGGAAATCACGTGTCAATCACGTGGGAATCACGTGAGAATCACGTGGGAATCACGAGGGAATCACGTGTCAATCACGTGGGAATTAGGTTGGAATCACGTGTCAATCACGTGGCAATCACGAGGGAGTCACATGTCAATCACGTGGGAATTAGGTTGGAATCAAGTGTCAATCACGTGGGAATCACGAGGATGTCACGTGGGAATCCCGTGGGAATCACGTGTAAATCACGTGGGAATCATGTGTCAGTCACATGGGACTCACGTGGGAATCACATGTCAATCACGTGGGAATTAGGTTGGAATCACGTGTTAATCACGTGGGAATCACGAGGGAGTCACGTGGGAATCCCGTGGGAATCACGTGACAATCACGTGCGAATCACGTGGGAATGTGTCAATCACGTGGGAATCATGTGGGAATCACTTGTCATTTACGTGGGAATCACGTGGGTATGAGATGGGAATCACGTGTCAATCACGTGGGAATTAGGTTGGAATCACGTGACAATCACGTGGGAATCACGAGGGAGTCACGTGGGAATCCCGTGGAAATCACCTGTCAATCACGTGGGAATCACGTGTCAATCACATGGGAGTCACGTGAGAATCACGTGGGAATCACGTGTAAATCACGTGGGAATCATGTGTCAATCACATGGGACTCACGTGGGAATCACGTGTCAATCACGTGGCAATCACATGGGAATCACATGGGAATCACGTGGGAATCACGTGGGAATCACGTGTAAATCACGTGGGAATCATGTGTCAATCACATGGGAATCACGTGGGAATCACGTGTCAATCACGTGGCAATCACATGGGAATCACATGGGAATCACGTGGGAATCACGTGGGAATCACGTGGGAATCACGTGTCAATCAAGTGGGAATCACGTGTCAATCACGTGGGTATCACGTGGGAATCACGTGTCAATCACATGGCAATCACATGGAAATCACATGGGAATCACGTGGGAATCACGTGGGAATCACGTGGGAATCACGTGTCAATCACGTGGGTATCACGTGGGAATGTGTCAATCACGTGGGAATCATGTGGGAATCACTTGTCATTTACGTGGGAATCACCTGGGTATGACATGGGAATCACGTGTCAATCACGGGGGAATTAGGTTGGAATCACGTGTCAATCACGTTGGAATCACGAGGGAGTCACGTGGGAATCCCGTGGGAATCACGTGTCAATCACGTGGGAATCACGTGGGAATCACTTGTCAATCACGTGGGAATTAGGTGGGAATCACGTGTCAATCACGTGGGAATCACGAGGGAGTCACGTTGAAATCCCGTGGGAATCACGTGTCAATCACGTGGGAATCACGTGGGAAGGTGTCAATCACGTGGGAATCACGGGGGAATCACGTGTTAATACGTGGGAATCACGAGGGAGTCACGTGGGAATCCCGTGGGAATCACGTGTCAATCACGTGGGAATCACGTGGGAATGTGTCAATCACGTGGGAATCACGTGGGAATCACGTGTTAATCACGTGGGAATCACGAGGGAGTCACGTGGGAATCCCGTGGGAATCACGTGTCAATCACGAGGGAGTCACGTGGGAATCCCGTGGGAATCACGTGGCAATCACGTGGGAATCACGGGTCAATCACATGGCAATCACGTGAGAATCACATGGGAATCACGTGGGAATCACGTGTAAATCACGTGGGAATCATGTGTCAATCACATGGGACTCACGTGGGAATCACGTTGGAATCATGTGTCAATCACATGGGACTCACGTGGGAATCATGTGTCAATCACGTGGCAATCACGAGGGAATCACGTGTCAATCACGTGGGAATCACGTGGGAATCACGTGTCAATCACGTGGAAATTAGGTGGGAACCACGTGTCAATCACGTGGGAATCACGAGGGAGTCATGTGGGAATCCCTTGGGAATCACGTGTCAATCAAGGGGGAACCACGTGGGAATGTGTCAATCACGTGGGAATCACGTGGGAATCACGTGTCAATCACGTGGGAATTAGGTGGGAATCACGTGTCAATCACGTGGGACTCACGAGGGAGTCACATGGGAATCCCGTGGGAATCACCTGTCAATCACGTGGGAATCACGTGTCAATAACATTGGAATCACGTGAGAATCACGTGGGAATCACGTGTAAATCACGTGGGAATCATGTGTCAATCACATGGGACTCACGTGGGATCACGTCTCAATCACGTGGGAATCACGTGGGAATGTATCAATCACGTGGGAATCATGTGGGAATCACTTGTCATTTACGTGGTAATCACGTGGGAATGACGTGGGAATCACGTGTGAATCACGTGGAAATCACGAGGGAGTCACGTGGGAATCCCATGTGAATCACGTGTCAATCACGTGGGAATCACGTGGGAATGTGTCAATCACGTGGGAATCATGTGGGAATCACTTGTCATTTACGTGGGTATCACGTGGGAATGACGTGGGAATCACGTGTCAATCACGTGGAAATCACGTGGGAATCACCTGTCAATCACATTGGAATCACGTGGGAAGCACGTGGGAATCACGTGTCAATCACGTGCGAATCAGGTGGGAATCACGTGTCAATCCCGTGGAAATCACGTGTCAATCACGTGGGAATCACGAGGGAATCACGTGTCAATCACGTGGGAATCACGAGGGAATCACGTGTAAATCACGTGGGAATCACGTGGGAATCACGTGTCAATCACGTGGTAATCACGTGGGAATGTGTCAATCACGTGGGAATCACGTGGCAATCCCGTGTCAATCACGTGGGAATCACGAGGGAGTCACGTGGGAATCCCGTAGGAATCACATGTCAATCACGTGGTAATCACGGGGGAATGTGTCAATCACGTGGGAATCACGTGGGAATCATGTGTCAGTCACATGGGACTCACGTGGGAGTCACGTGTCAATCACGTGGGAATTAGGTTGGAATCACGTGTTAATCACGTGGGAATCACGAGGGAGTCACGTGTGATCCCGTGGGAATCACGTGTCAATCACGTGCGAATCACGTGGGAATGTGTCAATCACGTGGGAATCATGTGGGAATCACTTGTCATTTACGTGGGAATCACGTGGGTATGAGAAGGGAATCACGTGTCAATCACGTGGGAATTAGGTTGGAATCACGTGACAATCACGTGGGAATCACGAGGGAGTCACGTGGGAATCCCGTGGAAATCACCTGTCAATCACGTGGGAATCACGTGTCAATCACATGGGAGTCACGTGAGAATCACGTGGGAATCACGTGGGAATCACGTGTAAATCACGTGGGAATCATGTGTCAATCACATGGGACTCACGTGGGAATCACGTGTCAATCACGTGGGAATCACGTGGGAATCACGTGACAATCACGTGGCAATCACATGGGAATCACATGGGAATCACGTGGGAATCACGTGGGAATCACGTGGGAATCACGTGTCAATCAAGTGGGAATCACGTGTCAATCACGTGGGTATCACGTGGGAATGTGTCAATCACGTGGGAATCATGTGGGAATCACTTGTCATTTACGTGGGAATCACGTGGGTATGACATGGGAATCACGTGTCAATCACGGGGGAATTAGGTTGGAATCACGTGTCAATCACGTGGGAATCACGAGGGAGTCACGTGGGAATCCCGTGGGAATCACGTGTCAATCACGTGGGAATCACGTGGGAATCACGTGGGAATCACGTGGGAATCACCTGTCAATCACGTGGGAATCACGTGGCAATCACATGGGAATCACGTGAGAATCACGTGGGAATCACGTGGGAATCACGTGTAAATCACGTGGGAATCATGTGTCAATCACATGGGACTCACGTGGGAATCACGTGTCAATCACGTGGGAATCACGTGGGAATATGTCAATCACGTGGGAATCATGTGGGAATCACTTGTTATATACGTGGGAATCACGTGGGAATGTGTCAATCACGTTGGAATCACGTGGGAATCACATGTCAAACACGTGGGAATTAGGTGGGAATCACGTCTCAATCACGTGGGAATCACGAGGGAATCATGAGGGAATCCCGTGGGAATCATGTGCCAATCACGTGGGAATCACGTGGGAATGTGTCAATCACGTGAGAATCACGTGGGAATCACGTGTCAATCACGTGGGAATTAGGTGGGAATCACGTGTCAATCACGTGGGAATCACGTGGGAATCACATGTTAATCACGTGGGAATCCCGTGGGAATCACGTGGCAATCACGTGGGAATCACGTGGGAATGTGTCAATCACGTGGTAATCACGTGTCAATCACGTCGGAATTAGGTGGGAATACTTGTCAGTCACGTGGGAATCACGACGGAGTCACGTGGGAATCCTGTGGGAATCACCTGTCAATCACGTGGGAATCACGTGTCAATCACATGGGAATCACGTGAGAATCACGTGGGAATCACGTGGGAATCACGTGGGAATCATGTGTCAATCACATGGGACTCACGTGGGAATCGTGTGTCAATCAGGTGGCAATCACGAGGGAATCACGTGTCAATCACGTGGGAATCACGTGGGAATCACGTGTCAATCACGTGGGAATCACGTGGGAATCACGTGTCAATCACGTGGGAATTAGGTGGAAATCACGTGTCAATCACGTGGGAGTCACGAGGGAGTCACATGGGAATCCCTTGGGAATCACGTGTCAATCAAGGGGGAATCACGTGGCAATGTGTCAATCACGTGGGAATCACGTGGGAATCACGTGTCAATCACGTGGGAATTAGGTGGGAATCAAGTGTCAATCACGTGGGAATCACGAGTGAGTCACGTGGGAATCCCGTGGGAATCACCTGTCAATCACGTGGGAATCACGTGTCAATCACATGGGAATCACGTGAGAATCACGTGGGAATCACGTGGGAATCACGTGTAAATCACGTGGGAATCATGTGTCAATCACATGGGACTCACGTGGGAATCACGTGTCAATCACGTGGGAATCACGTGGGAATATTTCAATCACGTGGGTATCATGTGGGAATCACTTGTCATATACGTGGGAATCACGTGGGAATGACGTGGGAATCTCGTGTCAATCACGTGGAAATCACGAGGGAGTCACGTGGGAATCCCGTGTGAATCACGTGTCAATCACGTGGGAATCACGTGGGAATGTGTCAAACACGTGGGAATCATGTGGGAATCACTTGTCATTTACGTGGGTATCACGTGGGAATGACGCGGGAATCACGTGTCAGTCACGTGAAAATCACGTGGGAATAACCTGTCAATCACATGGGAATCACGGGGGAAGCACGTGGGAATCACGTGGAAATCACGTGGGAATCATGTGTCAATCACATGGGACTCACGTGGGAATCACGTGTCAATCACATGGGAATCACGAGGGAATCACGTGTCAATCACGTGCGAATCAGGTGGGAATCACGTGTCAATCACGTGGGAATCACGTGTCAATCATGTGGGAATCACGAGGGAATCACCTGTAAATCACGTGGGAATCACGGGGGAATCACGTGTCAATCACGTGGGAATCACGAGGGAATCACGTGTCAATCACGTTGGAATCACGTGAGAATCACGTTGGAATCACGAGGGAATCACGTGTCAATCACGTGGGAATCAGGTTGGAGTCACGTGTCAATCACGTGGCAATCACGAGGGAGTCTCATGTCAATCACGTGGGAATTAGGTTGGAATCACGTGTCAATCACGTGGGAATCACGAGGGAGTCACGTGGGAATCCCATGGGAATCACATGTAAATCACGTGGGAATCATGTGTCAATCACATGGTACTCACTTGGGAATCACGTGTCAATCACGTGAAAATAACGTGGGTATCACGTGTCAATCACGTGGGAATTAGGTTGGAATCACGTGTCAATCACGTGGGAATCACGAGGGAGTCACTTGGGAATCCCGTGGGAATCACGTTCAATCACGTGGGAATAACGTGGGAATGTGTCAATCACGTGGGAATCACGTGGGAATCACGTGTCAAACACGGGGGAATTAGGTGGGAATCACGTGTCAATCACGTGGGAATCACGAGGGAATCACGAGGGAGTCACGTGGGAATCCCGTGGGAATCACGTGTCAATCTCGTGGGAATCACGTGGGAATGTGTCAATCACGTGGGAATCACGTGGGAATCACGTGTCAATCAAGTGGGAATCACGTGGGAATGTGTCAATCACGTGGGAATCACGTGGCAATCACGTGTCAATCACGAGGGAATCACGAGGAAGTCACGTGGGTATCCGGTGGGAATCACGTGTCAATCACGTGGGAATCACGTGGGAATGTGTCAATTATGTGGGAATCACGTGGGAATCACGTGTCAATCACGTGGGGATAAGGTGGGAATCACGTGTCAATCACGTGGTAATCACGTGGGAATGTGTCAATCACGTGGGAATCACGTGGCAATCCCGTGTCAATCACGTGGGAATCACGAGGGAGTCACGTGGGAATCCCGTAGGAATCACATGTCAATCACGTGGTAATCACGGGGGAATGTGTCAATCACGTGGGAATCACGTGGGAATCACGTGTCTATCACGTGGGAATTAGGTGGAAATCACGTGTCAATCACGTGGCAATCACGAGGGAGTCACATGTCAATCACGTGGGAATTAGGTTGGAATCAAGTGTCAATCACGTGGGAATCACGAGGGCGTCACGTGGGAATCCCGTGGGAATCACGTGTAAATCACGTGGGAATCATGTGTCAGTCACATGGGACTCACGTGGGAATCACGTGTCAATCACGTGGGAATTAGGTTGGAATCACGTGTTAATCACGTGGGAATCACGAGGGAGTCACGTGGGAATCCCGTTGGAATCACGTGTCAATCACGTGCGAATCACGTGGGAATGTGTCAATCACGTGGGAATCATGTGGGAATCACTTGTCATTTACGTGGGAATCACGTGGGTATGAGAAGGGAATCACGTGTCAATCATGTGGGAATTAGGTTGGAATGACGTGACAATCACGTGGGAATCACGAGGGAGTCACGTGGGAATCCCGTGGAAATCACCTGTCAATCACGTGGGAATCACGTGTCAATCACATGGGAGTCACGTGAGAATCACGTGGGAATCACGTGGGAATCACGAGGGAATCACGTGTCAATCACGTCGGAATTAGGTTGGAATCACGTGTCAATCACGTGGCAATCACGAGGGAGTCACATGTCAATCACGTGGGAATTAGGTTGGAATCAAGTGTCAATCACGTGAGAATCACGAGGGAGTCAAGTGGGAATCCCCTGGGAATCACGTGTAAATCACGTGGGAATCATGTCTCAATCACATGGGACTCACGTGGGAATCACGTGTAAATCACGTGGGAATCATGTCTCAATCACATGGGACTCACGTGGGAATCACCTGTCAATCACATGGGACTCACGTGGGAATCACGTGTCAATCACGTGGGAATCACGTGGGAATCACGTGTCAATCACGTGGCAATCACATGGGAATCACATGGGAATCACGTGGGAATCACGTGGGAATCACGTGGGAATCACGTGTCAATCAAGTGGGAATCACGTGTCAATCACGTGGGTATCACGTGGGAATGTGTCAATCACGTGGGAATCATGTGGGAATCACTTGTCATTTACGTGGGAATCACGTGGGTATGACATGGGAATCACGTGTCAATCACGGGGGAATTAGGTTGGAATCACGTGTCAATCACGTGGGAATCACGAGGGAGTCACGTGGGAATCCCGTGGGAATCACGTGTCAATCACGTGGGAATCACGTGGGAATCACGTGTCAATCACGTGGGAATTATGTGGGAATCACGTGTCAATCACGTGGGAATCACGAGGGAGTCACGTTGAAATCCCGTGGGAATCACGTGTCAATCACGTGGGAATCACGTGGGAATGTGTCAATCACGTGGGAATCACGTGGGAATCACGTGGCAATCACGTGGGAATCACGGGTCAATCACATGGCAATCACGTGAGAATCACATGGGAATCACGTGGGAATCACGTGTACATCACGTGGGAATCATGTGTCAATCACATGGGACTCACTTGGGAATCACGTTGGAATCATGTGTCAATCACATTGGAATCACGTGAGAATCACGTGGGAATCACGTGTCAATCACATTGGAATCACGTGAGAATCACGTGGGAATCACGTGGGAATCACGTGTAAATCACGTGGGAATCCTGTGTTAATCACATGGGACTCACGTGGGATCACGTGTCAATCACATGGGAATCACGTGGGAATGTATCAATCACGTGGGAATCATGTGGGAATCACTTGTCATTTACGTGGGAATCACGTGGGAATGACGTGGGAATCACGTGTGAATCACGTGGAAATCACGAGGGAGTCACGTGGGAATCCCATGTGAATCACGTGTCAATCACGTGGGAATCACGTGGGAATGTGTCAATCACATGGGAATCATGTGGGAATCACTTGTCATTTACGTGGGTATCACGTGGGAATGACGTGGGAATCACGTGTCAATCACGTGGAAATCACGTGGGAATAACCTGTCAATCACATGGGAATCACGTGGGAAGTGCGTGGGAATCACGTGTCAATCACGTGCGAATCAGGTGGGAATCACGTGTCAATCCCGTGGGAATCACGTGTCAATCACGTGGGAATCACGAGGGAATCACGTGTCAATCACGTGGGAATCACGAGGGAATCACGTGTAAATCACGTGGGAATCACGTGTCAATCACGTGGGAATTAGTTGGAAATCACGTGTTAATCACGTTGGAATCACGTGAGAATCACCTGGGAATCACGAGGGAATCACGTGTCAATCACGTGGGAATTAGGTTGGAATCACGTGTCAATCACGTGGCAATCACGAGGGAGTCACATGTCAATCACGTGGGAATTAGGTTGGAATCACGTGTCAAACACGTGGGAATCACGAGGGATTCACGTGGGAATCCCGTGGGAATCACGTGTAAATCACGTGGGAATCATGTGTCAATCACATGGGACTCACGTGGGAATCACGTGTCAATCACGTGTAAATCACGTGGGAATCACGTGTCAATCACGTGGGAATTAGGTTGGAATCACGTGTCAATCACGTGGGAATCACGAGGGAGTCACGTGGGAATCCCGTGGGAATCACGTGTCAATCACGTGGGAATCACGTGGGAACGTGTCAATCACGTGGTAATCACGTGGGAATCACGTGTCAAACACGTGGGAATTAGGTGGGAATCACGTGTCAATCACGTGGGAATCACGAGGGAATCACGTGGGAATCCCGTGGGAATCACGTGCCAATCACGTGGGAATCACGTGGGAATGTGTCAATCACGTGAGAATCACGTGGGAATCACGTGTCAGTTACGTGGGAATTAGGTGGGAATCACGTGTCAATCACGTGGTAATCACAAGTGAGTCATATAGAAATCCCGTGGGAATCACGTGTCAATCACGTGGGAATCACGTGGGAATGTGTCAATCACGTGCGAATCACGTGGGAATCACGGGTCAATCACGTGGGAATCATGAGGGAGTCACGTGGGAATCCCGTGGGATTTATGTGTCAATCACGTGGAAATCACGTGGGAATGTGTCAATCACGTGGGAATCAGGTGGTAATCACGTGTTAAACATGTGGGAATTAGGTGGGAATCACGTGTCAATTACGTGGGAATCACGAGGGAGTCACATGGGAATCCCGTGGGAATAACGTGTCAATCACGTGGGAATCACGTGGGAATGTGTCAATTACGTGGGAATCACGTGAGAATCACGTGTCAATCACGTGGGGAAAAGGTGGGAATCACTTGTCAATCACGTGGGAATCACGAGGGAGTAACGTGGGAATCCCGTGGGAATCACGTGTCAATCACGTGGGAATCACGTGGGAATGTGTCAATGACGTGGGAATCACGTGGGAATCACGTGTCAATCACGTGGGAATCACGAGGGAATGTATCAATCACGTTGGAATCATGTGGGAATCATTTGTCATTTACGTGGGAATCACGTGGGAATGACGTGGGAATCACGTGTGAATCACGTGGAAATCACGAGGGAGTCACGTGGGAATCCCATGTGAATCACGTTTCAATCACGTGGGAATCACGTGGGAATGTGTCAATCACGTGGGAATCATGTGGGAATCACTTGTCATTTACGTGGGTATCACGTGGGAATGACGTGGGAATCACGTGTCAATCACGTGGAAATCACGTGGGAATCACCTGTCAATCACATGGGAATCACGTGGGAAGCACGTGGGAATCACGTGGAAATCACGTGCGAATCAGGTGGGAATCACGTGTCAATCCCGTGGGAATCACGTGTCAATCACGTGGGAATCACGAGGGAATCACGTGTCAATCACGTGGGAATCACGAGGGAATCACGTGTAAATCACGGGGTAATCACGTGTAAATCACGTGGGAATCACGAGGGAGTCACGTGGGAATCTCGTTGGAGTCACGTGTAAATCACGTGGGAATCACGTGGGAATGTGTCAATCACGTGGGTATCACGTGGGATCACGTGGCAATCACGTGGGAATTAGGTGGAAATCACGTATCAATCACGTGGGAATCACGAGGGAGTCACGTTGGAATCCCGTGGGAGTCACCTGTCAATCACGTGGGAATCACGTGTCAATCACAGGGGAATCACGTGAGAATCACGTGGGAATCACGTGGGAATCACGTGTAAATCACGTGGGAATCATGTGTCAATCACATGGGACTCACGTGGGAATCACGTGTCAGTCACGTGGCAATCACGAGGGAATCACGTGTCAATCACGTGGGAATCACGTGGGAATCACGTGTCAATCTCATGGGAATCACGTGGGAATCACGTGTCAATCACGTGGTAATTAGGTTGGAATTACGAGGGAATCACATGTCAATCACGTGGGAATTAGGTTGGAATCACGTGTAAATCACGTGGCAATCACGAGGGAGTCACATGTCAGTCACGTGGGAATTAGGTTGGAATCACGTGTCAATCACGTGGGAATCACGAGGGAGTCACATGGGAATACCGTGGGAATCACGTGTAAATCACGTGGGAATCATGTGTCAATCACATGGGACTCACGTGGGAATCACGTGTCAATCACGTGGGAATCACTTGGGATTCACGTGTCAATCACGTGGGAATTAGGTTGGAATCACGTGTCAATCACGTGGGAATCACGAGGGAGTCACGTGGGAATCCCTTGGGAATCACGTGTCAATCACGTCGAATCACGTGGGAATGTGTCAATCACGTGGGAATCACGTGGGAATCACGTGTGAAACACGTGGGAATTAGGTGGGAATCACGTGTCAATCACGTGGGAATCACGAGGGAATCACGTGGGAATCCCGTGGGAATCACGTGCCAATCACGTGGGAGTCACGTGAGAATCAGGTTGGAATCACGTGTCAAACACGTGGGAATTAGGTGGGAATCACGTGTCAATCACGTGGGAATCACGAGGGAGTCACGTGTGAATCCCGTGGGAATCACGTGTCAATCACGTGGGAATCACGTGGGAATGTGTCAATTACCTGGGAATCACGTGGAAATCGCGTGTCAATCACGTGGGAATAAGGTGGGAATCACGTGTCAATCACGTGGGAATCACGTGGGAATCACTTGTCAAACACAGGGTAATTAGGTGGGAATCACGTGTCATTCACGTGGAAATCACGAGGGAGTCACGTGGGAATCCCGTGGGAATCACGTGTCAATCACGTGGGAATCACGTGGGAATGTGTCAATCAAGTGGGAATCACGTGGGAATCATGTGTCAATCACATGGGACTCACGTGGGAATCACGTGTCAATCACGTGGCACTCACGACGTGATCAGGTGTCAATCACGTGGGAATCACGTGGGAATCCCGTGTCAATCACGTGGGAATCACGTGGGAATCATGTGTCAATCACGTGGGAATTAGGTGGGAATCACGTGTCAATCACGAGGGAAACACGAGGGAGTCACCTGGGAATCCCGTGGTAATCACGTGTCAATCACGTGGGAATCACGTGGGAATGTGTCAATCACGTGGGAATCAGGTGGGAATCACGTGTCAAACACATGGTAATTATGTGGGAATCACGTGTCAATCACGTGGGAATAAGGTGGGAATCACGTGTCAATCACGTGGGAATCACGAGGGAGTCACGTGGGAATCCCGTGGGAATCACGTGTCAATCACGTGGGAATCACGTGGGAATGTGTCAATCACGTGGGAATCACGTGGGAATCACGTGTCAATCACGTGGGAATCACGAGAGAGTCACGTGGGAATCCCGTGGGAATCACGTGTCAATCACGTGGGAATCACGTGGGAATGTGTCAATCACGTGGGAATCACGTGGGAGTCACGTGGCAATCATGTGGGAATTAGGTGGAAATCACGTATCAATCACGTGAGAATCACGAGGGAGTCACGTTGGAATCCCGTGGGAGTCACCTGTCAATCACGTGGGAATCATGTGTCAATCACAGGGGAATCACGTGAGAATCACGTGGGAATCACGTGGTAATCACGTGTAAATCACGTGGGAATCATGTGTCAGTCACATGGGACTCACGTGGGAATCACGTGTCAGTCACGTGGCAATCACGAGGGAATCACGTGTCAATCACGTGGGAATCACGTGTCAATCATGTGGGAATCACGTGGGAATCACGTGTCAATCACGTGGGAATTAGGTGGAAATCACTTATCAATCACATGGGAATCACGAGGGAGTCACGTTGGAATCCCGTGGGAGTCACCTGTCAATCACGTGGGAATCACGTGTCAATCACAGGGGAATCACGTGAGAATCACGTGGGAATCACGTGGGAATCACGTGTAAATCACGTGGGAATCATGTGTCAATCACATGGGACTCACGTGGGAATCACGTGTCAGTCACGTGGCAATCACGAGGGAATCACGTGTCAATCACGTGGGAATCACGTGGGAATCACGTGTCAATCTCATGGGAATCACGTGGGAATCACGTGTCAATCAGGTGGTAATTAGGTTGGAATTACGAGGGAATCACATGTCAATCACGTGGGAATTAGGTTGGAATCACGTGTAAATCACGTGGCAATCACGAGGGAGTCACATGTCAATCACGTGGGAATTAGGTTGGAATCACGTGTCAATCACGTGGGAATCACGAGGGAGTCACATGGGAATACCGTGGGAATCACGTGTCAATCACGTGGGAATCACGAGGGAGTCCCGTGGGAATCCCGTGTATATCACGTGTCAATCACGTGGGAATCACGTGGGAATGTGTCAATTACGTGGGAATCACGTGGGAATCACGTGTCAATCACGTGGGGATAAGGTGGGAATCACTTGTCAATCACGTGGGAATCACGAGGGAGTCACGTGGGAATCCCGTGGGAATCACGGGTCAAACACGTGGGAGTCACGTGGGAATGTGTCAATCACGTGGGAATCACGTGGGAATCACGTGTCAATCACTTGGGAATCACGTGGGAATGTGTCAATTACGTGGGAATCACGTGGGAATCACGTGTCAATCACGTGGGGATAAGGTGGGAATCACTTGTCAATGACGTGGGAATCACGAGGGAGTCACGTGGGAATCCCGTGGGAATCACGTGTCAATCACGTGGTAATCACGTGGGAATGTGTCAATCACGTGGGAATCACGTGGCAATCACGTGTCAATCACGTGGGAATCACGAGGGAGTCACGTGGGAATCCCGTGGGAATCATGTGTCAATAACGTGGTAATCACGGGGGAATGTGTCAATCACGTGGGAATCACGTGGGAATCACGTGTCAATCACGTGGGAATTAGGTGGAAATCACGTGTCAATCACGTGGGAATCACGTGAGAATCACGTGGGAATCACGAGGGAATCACGTGTCAATCACGTGGGAATTAGGTTGGAATCACGTGTCAGTCACGTGGCAATCACGAGGGAGTCACATGTCAATCACGTGGGAATTAGGTTGGAATCAAGTGTCAATCACGTGGGAATCACAAGGGCGTCACGTGGGAATCCCGTGGAAATCACGTGTAAATCACGTGGGAATCATGTGTCAGTCACATGGGACTCACGTGGGAATCATGTGTCAATCACGTTGGAATCCCGTGGGAATCACGTGTCAATCACGTGGGAATCACGTGGGAATGTGTCAATCACGTGGGAATCATGTGGGAATCACTTGTCATTTACGTGGGAATCACGTGGGTATGAGATGGGAATCACGTGTCAATCACGTGGGAATTAGGTTGGAATCACGTGACAATCACGTGGGTATCACGAGGGAGTCACGTGGGAATCCCGTGCAAATCACCTGTCAATCACGTGGGAATCACGTGTCAATCACATGGGAGTCACGTGAGAATCACGTGGGCATCACGTGGGAATCACGTGTAAATCACGTGGGAATCATGTGTCAATCACATGGGACTCACGTGGGAATTACGTGTCAATCACGTGGGAATCACGTGGGAATCACGTATCAATCACGTGGCAATCACATGGGAATCACATGGAATTAACGTGGGAATCACGTGGGAATCACGTGGGAATCACGTGTCAATCAAGTGGGAATCACGTGTCAATCACGTGGGTATCACGTGGGAATCACGTGTCAATCACGTGGCAATCACATGGGAATCACATGGGAATCACGTGGGAATCACGTGGGAATCACGTGGGAATCACGTGTCAATCAAGTGGGAATCACGTGTCAATCACGTGGGTATCACGTGGGAATGTGTCAATCACGTGGGAATCATGTGGGAATCACTTGTCATTTACGTGAGAATCACGTGGGTATGACATGGGAATCACGTGTCAATCACGGGGGAATTAGGTTGGAATCACGAGTCAATCACGTGGGAATCATGAGGGAGTCACGTGGGAATCCCGTGGGAATCACGTGTCAATCACGTGGGAATCACGTGGGAATCACGTGTCAATCACGTGGGAATTAGGTGGGAATCACGTGTCAATCACGTGGGAATCACGACGGAGTCACGTTGGAATCCCGTGGGAATCACGTGTCAATTACGTGGGAATCCCTTGGGAATCACGTGTCAATCAAGGGGAAATCACGTGGGAATGTGTCAATCACGTGGGAATCACGTGGGAATCAGGTGTCAATCACGTGGGAATTAGGTGGGAATCACGTGTCAATCACGTGGGACTCACGAGGGAGTCACGTGGGAATCCCGTGGGAATCACCTGTCAATCACGTGGGAATCACGTGTCAATCACATTGGAATCACGTGAGAATCACGTGGGAATCACGTGGGAATCATGTGTAAATCACGTGTGTATCATGTGTCAATCATATGGGACTCACGTGGGATCACGTGTCAATCACGTGGGAATCACGTGGGAATGTATCAATCACGTTGGAATCATGTGGGAATCATTTGTCATTTACGTGGGAATCACGTGGGAATGACGTGGGAATCACGTGTGAATCACGTGGAAATCACGAGGGAGTCACGTGGGAATCCCATGTGAATCACGTTTCAATCACGTGGGAATCACGTGGGAATGTGTCAATCACGTGGGAATCATGTGGGAATCACTTGTCATTTACGTGGGTATCACGTGGGAATGACGTGGGAATCACGTGTCAATCACGTGGAAATCACGTGGGATTCACCTGTCAATCACATGGGAATCACGTGGGAAGCACGTGGGAATCACGTGTCAATCACGTGCGAATCAGGTGGGAATCACGTGTCAATCCCGTGGGAATCACGTGTCAATCACGTGGGAATCACGAGGGAATCACGTGTCAATCACGTGGGAATCACGAGGGAATCACGTGTAAATCACGTGGGAATCACGTGGGAATCACGTGTCAATCACGTGGGAATTAGTTGGAAATCACGTGCTAATCACGTTGGAATCACGTGAGAATCACGTGGGAATCACGAGGGAATCACGTGTCAATCACGTGGGAATTAGGTTGGAATCACGTGTCAATCACGTGGCAATCACGAGGGAGTCACATGTCAATCACGTGGGAATTAGGTTGGAATCACGTGTCAATCACGTGGGAATCACGAGGGAGTCACGTGGGAATCCCGTGGGAATCACGTGTAAATCACGTGGGAATCATGTGTCAATCACATGGGACTCACGTGGGAATCACGTGGTAATCACGTGTCGATATCGTGAGAATCACGTGGGAATCACGTGGGAATCACGTGTCAATCACGTGGGAATCACGAGGGAATCACGTGTCAATTACGTGGGAATCACATGGGAATCACGTGTCAATCACGTGGGAATCACGAGGGAATCACGTGTCAATCACGTGGGAATCACGAGGGATTCACGTGGGAATCCCGTGGGAATCACGTGCCAATCACGTGGGAGTCACGTGGGAATGTGTCAATTATGTGGGAATCACGTGGGAATCACGTGTCAATCACGTGGGAATCACGTAGGAATCACGTGTCAATCACGTGGGTATCACGAGGGAGTCACGTGGGAATCCCGTGGGAATCACGTGGTAATCACGTGGGAATGTGTCAATCACATGGGACTCACGTGGGAATCACGTGTCAAACACGTGGGAATTAGGTGGGAATCACGTGTCAATCACGTGGGAATCACGTGGGAATCACGTGTCGATATTGTGAGAATCACGTGGGAATCACATGGGAATCACGTGTCAATCACGTGGGAATCACGAGGGAATCACGTGTCAATCACGTGGGAATCACGGGAGAGTCAAGTTCGAATCACGTGGTAATTACGTTGGAATCATGTGGGAATCACGTGTCAATCCCGTGGGAATCACGTGCGAATCAAGTGTCAATCACGAGGAATCACGTGGGAATCCCGTGGGAATAACGTGTCAATCACGTGGGAATCACGTGGGAATGTGTCAATCACGTGGGAATCACGTGTCAATCACATGGGAATTAGGTGGGAATACTTGTCAATCACGTGGGAATCACGTGTCAATCACATGGGAATCACGTGAGAATCACGTGGGAATCACGTGGGAATCACGTGGGAATCACGTGGGAATCATGTGTCAATCACACGGGACTCACGTGGGAGTCACGTGAGAATCATGTGTCAATCACATGGGACTCACGTGGGAATCATGTGTCAATCACGTGGCAATCACGAGGGAATCACGTGTCAACCACGTGGGAATCACGTGTCGATATCGTGAGAATCACGTGGGAATCACATGGGAATCACGTGTCAATCACGTGGGAATCACGAGGGAATCACGTGTCAATCACGTGTGAATCATGGGAGAGTCAAGTTCGAATCACGTGGTAATTACGTTGGAATCATGTGGGAATCACGTGTCAATCCCGTGGGAATCACGTGGGAATGTGTCAATCACGTGGGAATCACGTGTCAATCACATGGGAATTAGGTGGGAATACTTGTCAATCACGTGGGAATCACGTGTCAATCACATGGGAATCACGTGAGAATCACGTGGGAATCACGTGGGAATCACGTGGGAATCACGTGGGAATCATGTGTCAATCACACGGGACTCACGTGGGAGTCACGTGAGAATCATGTGTCAATCACATGGGACTCACGTGGGAATCATGTGTCAATCACATGGCAATCACGAGGGAATCACGTGTCAATCACGTGGGAATCACGTGGGAATCACGTGTCAATCACGTGGGAATCACGTGGGAATCACGTGTCAATCACGTGGGAATTAGGTGGGAATCACGTGTCAATCACGTGGGAGTCACGAGGGAGTCACGTGGGAATCCCTTGGGAATCACGTGTCAATCAAGGGGGAAAAACGTGGGAATGTGTCAATCACGTGGGAATCACGTGGGAATCACGTGTCAATCACGTGGGAATTAGGTGGGAATCACGTGTCAATCACGTGGGAATCACGAGGGAGTCACGTGGGAATCCCGTGAGAATCACCTGTCAATCACGTGGGAATCACGTGTCCATCACATGGGAATCACGTGAGAATCACGTGGGAATCACGTGGGAATCACGTGTAAATCACGTGGGAATCATGTGTCAATCACATGGGACTCACATGGGAATCACGTGTCAATCACGTGGGAATCACGTGGGAATGTGTCAATCACGTGGGAATCATGTGGGAATCACTTGTCATTTACGGGGGAATCACGTGGGAATGACGTGGGAATCACGTGTCAATCACGTGGAAATCATGAGGGAGTCACGTGGGAATCCCGTGTGAATCACGTGTCAATCACGTGGGAATCACGTGGGAATGTGTCAATCACGTGGGAATCATGTGGGAATCACGTGAGAATCATGTGTCAATCACATGGGACTCACGTGGGAATCATGTGTCAATCACGTGGCAATCACGAGGGAATCACGTGTCAATCACGTGGGAATCACGTGGGAATCACGTGTCAATCCCGTGGGAATCACGTGGGAATCACGTGTCAAACACGTGGGAATTAGGTGGGAATCACGTGTCAATCACGTGATAATCACGAGGGAGTCACGTGGAAATCCCGTGGGAATCACGTGTCAATCACGTGGGAATCACGTGGGAATGTGTCAATCACGTTCGAATCACGTGGGAATCACGTGTCAATCACGTGGGAATCATGAGGGAGTCACGTGGGAATCCCGTGGGTATCACGTGTCAATCACGTGGGAATCACGTGGGAATATGTCAATCACGTGGGAATCAGGTGTGAATCACGTGTCAAACACGTTGGAATTAGGTGGGAATCACGTGTCAATCACGTGAGAATCACGAGGGAGTCACATGGGAATCCCGTGGGAATCACGTGTCAATCACATGGGAATCATGTGGGAATGTGTCAATTACGTGGGAATCACGTGGGAATCACGTGTCAATCACGTGGGGATAAGGTGGGAATCACTTGTCAATCACGTGGGAATCACGAGGGAGTCACGTGGGAATCCCGTGGGAATCACGTGTCAATCATGTGGTAATCAAGTGGGTATGTGTCAATCACATGGGAATCACGTGTCAATCACGTGGGAATTAGGTGGGAATCACGTGTCAATCACGTGGGAATCACGTGTCAATCACATGGGAATCACGTGGGAATCACTTGGGAATGACGTGTAAATCACGTGGGAATCATGTGTCAATCACATGGGACTCACGTGTGAATCACGTGAGAATCATGTGTCAATCACATGGGACTCACGTGGGAATCATGTGTCAATCACGTGGCAATCACGAGGGAATCACGTGTCAATCACGTGGGAATCATGTGGGAATCACGTGTCAATCAAGGGGGAATCACGTGTGAATGTGTCAATCACGTGGGAATCACATGGGAATTACGTGTCAATCACGTGGGAATTAGGTGGGAATCACGTGTCAGTCACGTGGGAGTCACGAGGGAGTCACTTGGGAATCCATTGGGAATCACGTGTCAATCAAGGGGGAATCACGTGTGAATGTGTCAATCACGTGGGAATCACGTGGAAATCACGTGTCAATCACGTGGGAATTAGGTGGGAATCACGTGTCAATCACGTGGGAATCACGAGGGACTCACGTGGGAATCCCGTGGGAATCACTTGTCAATCACGTGGGAATCACGTGTCAATCACATGGGAATCACGTGTCAATCACGTGGGAATCACGAGGGACTCACGTGGGAATCCCGTGGGAATCACTTGTCAATCACGTGGGAATCACGTGTCAATCACATGGGAATCACGTGGGAATCACCTGTCAATCACATGGGAATCACGTGGGAAGCACATGGGAATCACGTGTAAATCACGTGGAAATCACGTGAGAATCATGTGTCAATCACGTGGGACTCAAGTGGGAATCACGTGTCAATCACGTGGGAATGATGAGGGAATCACGTGTCAATCACGTGCGAATCAGGTGGGAATCACGTGTCAATCACGTGGGAATCACGTGTCAATCACGTGGGAATCACGTGGGAATCACCTGTCAATCACATGGGAATCACGTGGGAAGCACGTGGGAATCACATGTCAATCACGTGGGAATTAGTTGGGAATCACGTGTCAATCACGTTGGAATCACTTGAGAATCACGTGGGAATCACGAGGGAATCACGTGTCAATCACGTGGGAATTAGGTTGGAATCACGTGTCAATCACGTGTCAATCACGAGGAAGTCACATGTCAATCACGTGGGAACTAGGTTGGAATCACGTGTCAATCACGTGGGAATCACGAGGGAGTCACATGGGAATCCCGTGGGAATCACGTGTCAATCACGTGGGAATCACGTGGGAATGTGTCAATCACGTGGGAACCACATGGGAATCACGTGTCAAACACGTGGGAATTAGGTGGGTGTCACGTGGGAATCCCGTGGGTATCACGTGTCAATCACGTGGGGATCACGAGGGAGTCACGTGGGAATCCCGTGGGAATCACGTGTCAATCACGTGGGAATCACGTGGGAATGTGTCAATCACGTGGGAATCACGTGGCAATCACGTGTCAATCACGTGGGAATCACAAGGGAGTCACGTGGGAATCCCGAGGGAATCACTTGTCAATCACGTGGTAATCACGTGGGAATGTGTCAATCACGTGGGAATCACGTGGGAATCACGTGTCAATCACGTGGGAATCACAAGGGAGTCACGTGGGAATCCCGTGGGAATCACGTGTCAATCACGTGGTAATCACGTGGGAATGTGTCAATCACATGGGACTCACGTGGCAATCACGTGTCAAACACGTGGGAATTAGGTGGGAATCACGTGTCAATCACGTGGGAATCACGAGGGAGTCACGTGGGAATCCCGTGGGAATCACGTGTAAATCACGTGGGAATCATGTGTCAATCACATGGGACTCACGTGGGAATCACGTGGTAATCACGTGTCGATATCGTGAGAATCACGTGGGAATCACGAGGGAATCACGTGTCAATCACGTGGGAATCACGAGGGAATCACGTGTCAATTACGTGGGAATCACATGGGAATCAAGTGTCAATCACGTGGGAATCACGAGGGAATCACGTGTCAATCACGTGGGAATCACGAGGGAGTCACGTGGGAATCCCGTGGGAATCACGTGTCAATCACGTGGGAATCACGTGGGAATGTGTCAATTATGTGGGAATCACGTGGGAATCACGTGTCAATCACGTGGGAATCACGTGGGAATCACGTGTCAATCACGTGGGTATCACGAGGGATTCACGTGGGAATCCCGTGGGAATCACGTGTCAATCACGTGGTAATCACGTGTAAATGTGTCAATCACATGGGACTCACGTGGGAATCACGTGTCAATCACGTGGGAATTAGGTGGGAATCACGTGTCAATCACGTGGGAATCACGAGGGAGTCACGTGGGAATCCCGTGGGAATCACCTGTCAATCACGTGGGAATCACGTGTCAATCCATGGGAATCACGTGAGAATCACGTGGGACTCACGTGGGAATCACGTGTCAAACACGTGGGAATTAGTTGGGAATCACGTGTCAATCACGTGGGAATCACGTGGGAATCACGTGTCGATATCGTGAGAATCACGTGGGAATCACATGGGAATCACGTGTCAATCACGTGGTAATCACGAGGGAATCACGTGTCAATTACGTGGGAATGACATGGGAATCACGTGTCAATCACGTGGGAATCACGAGGGAATCACGTGTCAATCACGTGGGAATCACGGGAGAGTCAAGTTCGAATCACGTGGTAATTACGTTGGAATCATGTGGGAATCACGTGTCAATCCCGTGGGAATCACGTGCGAATCAAGTGTCAATCACGAGGAATCACGTGGGAATCCCGTGGGAATCACGTGTCAATCACGTGGGAATCACGTGGGAATGTGTCAATCACGTGGGAATCACGTGTCAATCACATGGGAATTAGGTGGGAATACTTGTCAATCACGTGGGAATCACGTGTCAATCACATGGGAATCACGTGAGAATCACGTGGGAATCACGTGGGATTCACGTGGAAATCATGTGTCAATCACACGGGACTCACGTGGGAATCACGTGAGAATCATGTGTCAATCACATGGGACTCACGAGGGAATCACGTGTCAATCACGTGGGAATCACGTGGGAATCACGTGTCAATCACGTGGGAATCACGTGTCAATCACGTGGGAATTAGGTGGGAATCACGTGTCAATCACGTGGGAGTCACGAGGGAGTCACGTGGGAATCCTTTGGGAATCACGTGTCAATCAAGGGGGAAAAACGTGGGAATGTGTCAATCACGTGGGAATCACGTGGGAATCACGTGTCAATCACGTGGGAATTAGGTGGGAATCACGTGTCAATCACGTGGGAATCACGAGGGAGTCACGTGGGAATCCCGTGGGAATCACCTGTCAATCACGTGGGAATCACGTGTCAATCACATGGGAATCACGTGAGAATCACGTGGGAATCACGTGGGAATCACGTGTAAATCACGTGGGAATCATGTGTCAATCACATGGGACTCACATGGGAATCACGTGTCAATCACGTGGGAATCACGTGGAATGTGTCAATCACGTGGGAATCATGTGGGAATCACTTGTCATTTACGGGGGAATCACGTGGGAATGACGTGGGAATCACGTGTCAATCACGTGGAAATCATGAGGGAGTCCCGTGGGAATCCCGTGTGAATCACGTGTCAATCACGTGGGAATAACGTGGGAATGTGTCAATCACGTGGGAATCATGTGGGAATCACGTGAGAATCATGTGTCAATCACATGGGACTCACGTGGGAATCATTTGTCAATCACGTGGCAATCACGAGGGAATCACGTGTCAATCACGTGGGAATCACGTGGGAATCACGTGTCAATCCCTTGGGAATCACGTGCGAATCAAGTGTCAATCACGAGGAACCATGTGGGAATCACGTGGGAATCACGTGTCAGTCACAGGGGAATCACGTGTTAATCACGTGGAAATCCCTTGGAAATCACGTGTCAATCACGTGGGAATCACGTGGGAATGTGTCAATCACGTGGGAATCAGTGTCAATCACTTGGGAATTAGGTGGGAATACTTGTCAATCAGGTGGGAATCACGACGGAGTCACGTGGGAATCCTGTGGGAATCACCTGTCCATCACGTGGGAATCACGTGTCAATCACATGGGAATCACGTGAGAATCACGTGAGAATCACGTGAGAATCACGTGGGAATCATGTGTCAATCACATGGGACTCACGTGGGAATCACGTGAGAATCATGTATCAATCACATGGGACTCACATGGGAATCACGTGTCAATCACGTGGGAATCACGTGTCAATCACGTGGGAATCACGTGGGAATCACGTGTCAATCACGTGGGAATTAGGTGGGAATCACGTGTCAATCACGTGGGAGTCACGAGGGAGTCACGTGGGAATCCCTTGGGAATCACGAGTCAATCAAGGGGGAATCACGAGGCAGTGTGTCAATCACGTGGGAATCACGTGGGGATCACGTGTCAATCAGGTGGGAATCACGAGGGTGTCACGTGGGAATCCCGTGGGAATCACCTGTCAATCACGTGGCAATCACGTGTCAATCACATGGGAATCACGTGAGAATCACGTGGGAATCACGTGGGAATCACTTGTAAATCACGTGGGAATCATGTGTCAATCACATGGGACTCACGTGGGAATCACGTGTCAATCACGTGGGAATCACGTGGGAATGTGTTAATCACGTGGGAATCATGTGGGAATCACTTGTCATTTACGTGGGAATCACGTGGGTATGACGTGGGAATCACGTGTCAATCACGTGGAAATCACGAGGGAGTCACGTGGGAATCCCGTGTGAATCACGTGTCAATCACGTGGGAATCACGTGGGAATGTGTCAATCACGTGGGAATCATGTGGGAATCACTTGTCATTTACGTGGGTATCATGGGGGAATGATGCGGGAATCACGTGTCAATCACGTGAAAATCACGTAGGAATAACCTGTCAATCACATGGGAATCACGGGGGAAGCACGTGGGAATCACGTGTAAATCACGTGGAAATCACGTGGGAATCATGTGTCAATCACGTGGGACTCACGTGGGAATCAGGTGTCAATCACATGGAAATCACGAGGGAATCACGTGTTAATCACGTGCGAATCATGTGGGAATCAAGTGTCAATCACGTGGGAATCACGTGTCAATCACGTGGGAATCACGAGGGAATCACCTGTAAATCACGTGGGAATTACGGGGGAATCACGTGTCAATCACGTGGGAATCATGAGGGAATCACGTGTCAATCACGTTGGAATCACGTGAGAATCACGTGGGAATCACGAGGGAATCACGTGTCAATCACGTGGGAATTAGGTTGGAGTCACGTGTCAATCACGTGGCAATCACGAGGGAGTAACATGTCAATCACGTGGGAATTAGGTTGGAATCATGTGTCAATCACGTGGGAATCACGAGGGAGTCACGTGGGAATCCCGTGGGAATCACGTGTAAATCACGTGGGAATCATGTGTCAATCACATGGGACTCACGTGGGAATCACGTGTCAATCACGTGAATATCACGTGGAAATCACGTGTCAATCACGTGGAAATTAGGTTGGAATCACGTGTCAATCACGTGGGAATCACGAGGGAGTCACGTGGGAATCCCGTGGGAATCACGTGTCAATTACGTGGGAATAACTTGGGAATGTGTCAATCCCGTGGGAATCACGTGGGAATCACATGTCAAACACGTGGGAATTAGGTGGGAATCACGTGTCAATCACGTGGGAATCACGAGGGAATCATGAGGGAATCCCGTGGAAATCATGTGCCAATCACGTGGGAATCACGTGGGAATGTGTCAATCACGTTAGAATCACGTGGGAATCACGTGTCAATCACGTGGGAATTAGGTGGGAATCACGTGTCAATCACTTGGGAATCACGTGGGAATCACGTGTTAATCACGTGGGAATCCCATGGGAATCACGTGTCAATCACGTGGGAATCACGTGGGAATGTGTCAATCACGTGGGAATTAGGTGGGAATACTTGTCAATCACGTGGGAATCACGACGGAGTCACGTGGGAATCCTGTGGGAATCACCTGTCAATCACGTGGGAATCACGTGTCAATCACATGGGAATCACGTGAGAATCACGTGGGAATCACGTGGGAATCATGTGTCAATCACATGGGACTCACGTGGGAATCCTGTGTCAATCACGTGGCAATCACGAGGGAATAACGTGTCAATCACGTGGGAATCACGTGGGAATCACGTGTCAATCACGTGGGAATCACGTGGGAATCACGTGTCAATCACGTGGGAATTAGGTGGGAATCACGTGTCAATCACGTGGGAGTCACGAGGGAGTCACATTGGAATCCCTTGGGAATCACGTGTCAATCAAGGGGGAATCACGTGGCAATGTGTCAATCACGTGGGAATCACGTGTCAATCACGTGGGAATTAGGTGGGAATCACGTATCAATCACGTGGGAATCACGAGGGAGTCACGTGGGAATCCCGTGGGAATCACCTGTCAATCACGTGGGAATCACGTGTCAATCACATGGGTATCACGTGAGAATCACGTGGGAATCACGTGGGAATCACGTGTAAATCACGTGGGAATCATGTGTCAATCACATGGGTGTCACGTGGGAATCACGTGTCAATCACGTGGGAATCACGTGGGAATATGTCAATCACGTGGGAATCATGTGGGAATCACTTGTTATATACGTGGGAATCACGTGGGAATGTGTCAATCACGTGGGAATCACGTGGGAATCACATGTCAAACACGTGGGAATTAGGTGGGAATCACGTGTCAATCACGTGGGAATCACGAGGGAATCATGAGGGAATCCTGTGGGAATCATGTGCCAATCACGTGGGAATCACGTGGGAATGTGTCAATCACGTGAGAATCACGTGGGAATCACGTGTCAATCACGTGGGAATTAGGTGGGAATCACGTGTCAATCACGTGGGAATCACGTGGGAATCACGTGTTAATCACGTGGGAATCCCGTGGGAATCACGTGTCAATCACGTGTGAATCACGTGGGAATGTGTCAATCACGTGGGAATCACGTGTCAATCACGTCGGAATTAGGTGGGAATACTTGTCAATCATGTCGGAATCACGACGGAGTCACGTGGGAATCCTGTGGGAATCACCTGTCAATCACGTGGGAATCACGTGTCAATCACATGGGAATCACGTGAGAATCACGTGGGAATCACGTGGGAATCACGTGGGAATCACGTGGGAAACATGTGTCAATCACATGGGACTCACGTGGGAATCCTGTGTCAATCAGGTGGCAATCACGAGGGAATCACGTGTCAATCACGTGGGAATCACGTGGGAATCACGTGTCAATCACGTGGGAATTAGGTGGAAATCACGTGTCAATCACGTGGGAGTCACGAGGGAGTCACATGGGAATCCCTTGGGAATCACGTGTCAATCAAGGGGGAATCACGTGGCAATGTGTCAATCACGTGGGAATCACGTGGGAATCACGTGTCAATCACGTGGGAATTAGGTGGGAATCACGTGTCAATCACGTGGGAATCACGAGGGAGTCACGTGGGAATCCCGTGGGAATCACCTGTCACTCACGTGGGAATCACGTGTCAATCACATGGGAATCACGTGAGAATCACGTGGGAATCACGTGGGAATCACGTGTAAATCACGTGGGAATCATGTGTCAATCACATGGGACTCACGTGGGAATCACGTGTCAATCACGTGGGAATCACGTGGGAATATTTCAATCACGTGGGTATCATGTGGGAATCACTTGTCATATACGTGGGAATCACGTGGGAATCACGTGGGAATCTCGTGTCAATCACGTGGAAATCACGAGGGAGTCACGTGGGAATCCCGTGTGAATCACGTGTCAATCACGTGGGAATCACGTGGGAATGTGTCAAACACGTGGGAATCATGTGGGAATCACTTGTCATTTACGTGGGTATCACGTGGGAATGACGCGGGAATCACGTGTCAGTCACGTGAAAATCACGTGGGAATAACCTGTCAATCACATGGGAATCACGGGGGAAGCACGTGGGAATCACGTGGAAATCACGTGGGAATCATGTGTCAATCACGTGGGACTCACGTGGGAATCACGTGCAATCACATGGGAATCACGAGGGAATCACGTGTCAATCACGTGCGAATCAGGTGGGAATCACGTGTCAATCACGTGGGAATCACGTGTCAATCATGTGGGAATCACGAGGGAATCACCTGTAAATCACGTGGGAATCACGGGGGAATCACGTGTCAATCACGTGGGAATCACGAGGGAATCACGTGTCAATCACGTTGGAATCACGTGAGAATCACGTGGGAATCACGAGGGAATCACGTGTCAATCACGTGGGAATCAGGTTGGAGTCACGTGTCAATCACGTGGCAATCACGAGGGAGTCTCATGTCAATCACGTGGGAATTAGGTTGGAATCACGTGTCAATCACGTGGGAATCACGAGGGAGTCACGTGGGAATCCCATGGGAATCACATGTAAATCACGTGGGAATCATGTGTCAATCACATGGGACTCACTTGGGAATCACGTGTCAATCACGTGAAAATAACGTGGGAATCACGTGTCAATCACGTGGGAATTAGGTTGGAATCACGTGTCAATCACGTGGAAATAACGAGGGAGTCACTTGGGAATCCCGTGGGAATCACGTTCAATCACGTGGGAATAACGTGGGAATGTGTCAATCACGTGGGAATCACGTGGGAATCACGTGTCAAACACGTGGGAATTAGGTGGGAATCACGTGTCAATCACGTGGGAATCACGAGGGAATCACGAGGGAGTCACGTGGGAATCCGGTGGGAATCACGTGTCAATCTCGTGGGAATCACGTGGGAATGTGTCAATCACGTGGGAATCACGTGGCAATCACGTGTCAATCACGAGGGAATCACGAGGAAGTCACGTGGGTATCCAGTGGGAATCACGTGTCAATCACGTGTCAATCACGTGGGAATCACGTGGGAATCACGTGTCAATCACGTGGGGATAAGGTGGGAATCACTTGTCAATCACGTGGGAATCACGAGGGAATCACGTGGGAATCCCGTGGGAATCACGTGTCAATCACGGGGGAATCACGAGGGAATGTGTCAATCACGTGGGAATCCCGTGGGAATCACGTGTCAATCACGTGGTAATCACGTGGGAATGTGTCAATCACGTGGGAATCACGTGGCAATCCCGTGTCAATCACGTGGGAATCACGAGGGAGTCACGTGGGAATCCCGTAGGAATCACATGTCAATCACGTGGTAATCACGGGGGAATGTGTCAATCACGTGGGAATCACGTGGGAATCACGTGTCAATCACGTGGGAATTAGGTGGAAATCACGTGTCAATCACGTGGGAATCACGTGAGAATCACGTGGGAATCACGAGGGAATCACATGTCAATCACGTGGGAATTAGGTTGGAATCACGTGTCAATCACGTGGCAATCACGAGGGAGTCACATGTCAATCATGTGGGAATTAGGTTGGAATCAAGTGTCAATCACGTGGGAATCACGAGGGCGTCACGTGGGAATCCCGTGGGAATCACGTGTAAATCACGTGGGAATCATGTGTCAGTCACATGGGACTCACGTGGGAATCACGTGTCAATCACGTGGGAATTAGGTTGGAATCACGTGTTAATCACGTGGGAATCACGAGGGAGTCACGTGGGAATCCCGTGGGAATCACGTGTCAATCACGTGCGAATCACGTGGAAATGTGTCAATCACGTGGGAATCATGTGGGAATCACTTGTCATTTACGTGGGAATCACGTGGGTATGAGAAGGGAATCACGTGTCAATCACGTGGGAAATAGGTTGGAATCACGTGACAATCACGTGGGAATCACGAGGGAGTCACGTGTGAATCCCGTGGAAATCACCTGTCAATCACGTGGGAATCACGTGTCAATCACATGGGAGTCACGTGAGAATCATGTGGGAATCACGTGGGAATCACGTGTAAATCTCGTGGGAATCATGTGTCAATCACATGGGACTCACGTGGGAATCACGTGTCAATCACGTGGGAATCACGTGGGAATCACGTGACAATCACGTGGCAATCACATGGGAATCACATGGGAATCACGTGGGAATCACGTGGGAATCACGTGGGAATCACGTGTCAATCAAGTGGGAATCACGTGTCAATCACGTGGGTATCACGTGGGAATGTGTCAATCACGTGGTAATCATGTTGGAATCACTTGTCATTTACGTGGGAATCACGTGGGTATGACATGGGAATCACGTGTCAATCACGGGGGAATTAGGTTGGAATCACGTGTCAATCACGTGGGAATCACGAGGGAGTCACGTGGGAATCCCGTGGGAATCACGTGTCAACTCATGGGAATCACGTGGGAATCACGTGTCAATCACGTGGGAATCACGTGGGAATGTGTCAATCACGTGGGAATCATGTGGGAATCACTTGTCATTTACGTGGGTATCATGGGGGAATGATGCGGGAATCACGTGTCAATCACGTGAAAATCACGTAGGAATAACCTGTCAATCACATGGGAATCACGGGGGAAGCACGTGGGAATCACGTGTAAATCACGTGGAAATCACGTGGGAATCATGTGTCAATCACGTGGGACTCACGTGGGAATCAGGTGTCAATCACATGAAAATCACGAGGGAATCACGTGTTAATCACGTGCGAATCATGTGGGAATCAAGTGTCAATCACGTGGGAATCACGTGTCAATCACGTGGGAATCACGAGGGAATCACCTGTAAATCACGTGGGAATTACGGGGGAATCACGTGTCAATCACGTGGGAATCACGAGGGAATCACGTGTCAATCACGTTGGAATCACGTGAGAATCACGTGGGAATCACGAGGGAATCACGTGTCAATCACGTGGGAATTAGGTTGGAGTCACGTGTCAATCACGTGGCAATCACGAGGGAGTAACATGTCAATCACGTGGGAATTAGGTTGGAATCATGTGTCAATCACGTGGGAATCACGAGGGAGTCACGTGGGAATCCCGTGGGAATCACGTGTAAATCACGTGGGAATCATGTGTCAATCACATGGGACTCACGTGGGAATCACGTGTCAATCACGTGAATATCACGTGGAAATCACGTGTCAATCACGTGGAAATTAGGTTGGAATCACGTGTCAATCACGTGGGAATCACGAGGGAGTCACGTGGGAATCCCGTGGGAATCACGTGTCAATTACGTGGGAATAACTTGGGAATGTGTCAATCACGTGGGAATCACGTGGGAATCACATGTCAAACACGTGGGAATTAGGTGGGAATCACGTGTCAATCACGTGGGAATCACGAGGTAATCATGAGGGAATCCCGTGGAAATCATGTGCCAATCACGTGGGAATCACGTGGGAATGTGTCAATCACGTGAGAATCACGTGGGAATCACGTGTCAATCTCGTGGGAATTAGGTGGGAATCACGTGTCAATCACTTGGGAATCACGTGGGAATCACGTGTTAATCACGTGGGAATCCCATGGGAATCACGTGTCAATCACGTGGGAATCACGTGGGAATGTGTCAATCACGTGGGAATTAGGTGGGAATACTTGTCAATCACGTGGGAATCACGACGGAGTCACGTGGGAATCCTGTGGGAATCACCTGTCAATCACGTGGGAATCACGTGTCAATCACATGGGAATCACGTGAGAATCACGTGGGAATCACGTGGGAATCACGTGGGAATCACGTGGGAATCATGTGTCAATCACATGGGACTCACGTGGGAATCCTGTGTCAATCACGTGGCAATCACGAGGGAATAACGTGTCAATCACGTGGGAATCACGTGGGAATCACGTGTCAATCACGTGGGAATCACATGGGAATCACGTGTCAATCACGTGGGAATTAGGTGGGAATCACGTGTCAATCACGTGGGAGTCACGAGGGAGTCACATTGGAATCCCTTGGGAATCACGTGTCAATCAAGGGGGAATCACGTGGCAATGTGTCAATCACGTGGGAATCACGTGTCAATCACGTGGGAATTAGGTGGGAATCACGTATCAATCACGTGGGAATCACGAGGGAGTCACGTGGGAATCCCGTGGGAATCACCTGTCAATCACGTGGGAATCACGTGTCAATCACATGGGAATCACGTGAGAATCACGTGGGAATCACGTGGGAATCACGTGTAAATTACGTGGGAATCATGTGTCAATCACATGGGTGTCACGTGGGAATCACGTGTCAATCACGTGGGAATCACGTGGGAATATGTCAATCACGTGGGAATCATGTGGGAATCACTTGTTATATACGTGGGAATCACGTGGGAATGTGTCAATCACGTGGGAATCACGTGGGAATCACATGTCAAACACGTGGGAATCACGTGGGAATCACGTGACAATCACGTGGCAATCACATGGGAATCACATGGGAATCACGTGGGAATCACGTGGGAATCACGTGGGAATCACGTGTCAATCAAGTGGGAATCACGTGTCAATCACGTGGGTATCACGTGGGAATGTGTCAATCACGTGGGAATCATGTGGGAATCACTTGTCATTTACGTGGGAATCACGTGGGTATGACATGGGAATCACGTGTCAATCACGGGGGAATTAGGTTGGAATCACGTGTCAATCACGTGGGAATCACGAGGGAGTCACGTGGGAATCCCGTGGGAATCACGTGTCAATCACGTGGGAATCACGTGGGAATCACGTGTCAATCACGTGGGAATTAGGTGGGAATCACGTGTCAATCACGTGGGAATCACGAGGGAGTCACGTGGGAATCACGTGGGAATCACCTGTCAATCACGTGGGAATCACGTGGCAATCACATGGGAATCACGTGAGAATCACGTGGGAATCACGTGGGAATCACGTGTAAATCACGTGGGAATCATGTGTCAATCACATGGGACTCACGTGGGAATCACGTGTCAATCACGTGGGAATCACGTGGGAATATGTCAATCACGTGGGAATCATGTGGGAATCACTTGTTATATACGTGGGAATCACGTGGGAATGTGTCAATCACGTGGGAATCACGTGGGAATCACATGTCAAACACGTGGGAATTAGGTGGGAATCACGTCTCAATCACGTGGGAATCACGAGGGAATCATGAGGGAATCCCGTGGGAATCATGTGCCAATCACGTGGGAATCACGTGGGAATGTGTCAATCACGTGAGAATCACGTGGGAATCACGTGTCAATCACGTGGGAATTAGGTGGGAATCACGTGTCAATCACGTGGGAATCACGTGGGAATCACATGTTAATCACGTGGGAATCCCGTGGGAATCACGTGGCAATCACGTGGGAATCACGTGGGAATGTGTCAATCACGTGGGAATCACGTGTCAATCACGTCGGAATTAGGTGGGAATACTTGTCAGTCACGTGGGAATCACGACGGAGTCACGTGGGAATCCTGTGGGAATCACCTGTCAATCACGTGGGAATCACGTGTCAATCACATGGGAATCACGTGAGAATCACGTGGGAATCACGTGGGAATCACGTGGGAATCACGTGGGAATCATGTGTCAATCACATGGGACTCACGTGGGAATCCTGTGTCAATCAGGTGGCAATCACGAGGGAATCACGTGTCAATCACGTGGGAATCACGTGGGAATCACGTGTCAATCACGTGGGAATCACGTGGGAATCACGTGTCAATCACGTGGGAATTAGGTGGAAATCACGTGTCAATCACGTGGGAGTCACGAGGGAGTCACATGGGAATCCCTTGGGAATCACGTGTCAATCAAGGGGGAATCACGTGGCAATGTGTCAATAACGTGGGAATCACGTGGGAATCACGTGTCAATCACGTGGGAATTAGGTGGGAATCAATTGTCAATCACGTGGGAATCACGAGGGAGTCACGTGGGAATCCCGTGGGAATCACCTGTCAATCACGTGGGAATCACGTGTCAATCACATGGGAATCACGTGAGAATCACGTGGGAATCACGTGGGAATCACGTGTAAATCACGTGGGAATCATGTGTCAATCACATGGGACTCACGTGGGAATCACGTGTCAATCACGTGGGAATCACGTGGGAATATTTCAATCACGTGGGTATCATGTGGGAATCACTTGTCATATACGTGGGAATCACGTGGGAATCACGTGGGAATCTCGTGTCAATCACGTGGAAATCACGAGGGAGTCACGTGGGAATCCCGTGTGAATCACGTGTCAATCACGTGGGAATCACGTGGGAATGTGTCAAACACGTGGGAATCATGTGGGAATCACTTGTCATTTACGTGGGTATCACGTGGGAATGACGCGGGAATCACGTGTCAGTCACGTGAAAATCACGTGGGAATAACCTGTCAATCACATGGGAATCACGGGGGAAGCACGTGGGAATCACGTGGAAATCACGTGGGAATCATGTGTCAATCACGTGGGACTCACGTGGGAATCACGTGCAATCACATGGGAATCACGAGGGAATCACGTGTCAATCACGTGCGAATCAGGTGGGAATCACGTGTCAATCACGTGGGAATCACGTGTCAATCATGTGGGAATCACGAGGGAATCACCTGTAAATCACGTGGGAATCACGGGGGAATCACGTGTCAATCACGTGGGAATCACGAGGGAATCACGTGTCAATCACGTTGGAATCACGTGAGAATCACGTGGGAATCACGAGGGAATCACGTGTCAATCACGTGGGAATCAGGTTGGAGTCACGTGTCAATCACGTGGCAATCACGAGGGAGTCTCATGTCAATCACGTGGGAATTAGGTTGGAATCACGTGTCAATCACGTGGGAATCACGAGGGAGTCACGTGGGAATCCCATGGGAATCACATGTAAATCACGTGGGAATCATGTGTCAATCACATGGGACTCACTTGGGAATCACGTGTCAATCACGTGAAAATAACGTGGGAATCACGTGTCAATCACGTGGGAATTAGGTTGGAATCACGTGTCAATCACGTGGAAATAACGAGGGAGTCACTTGGGAATCCCGTGGGAATCACGTTCAATCACGTGGGAATAACGTGGGAATGTGTCAATCACGTGGGAATCACGTGGGAATCACGTGTCAAACACGTGGGAATTAGGTGGGAATCACGTGTCAATCACGTGGGAATCACGAGGGAATCACGAGGGAGTCACGTGGGAATCCGGTGGGAATCACGTGTCAATCTCGTGGGAATCACGTGGGAATGTGTCAATCACGTGGGAATCACGTGGCAATCACGTGTCAAACACGTGGGAATTAGGTGGGAATCACGTGTCAATCACGTGGGAATCACGAGGGAATCACGAGGAAGTCACGTGGGTATCCAGTGGGAATCACGTGTCAATCACGTGTCAATCACGTGGGAATCACGTGGGAATCACGTGTCAATCACGTGGGGATAAGGTGGGAATCACTTGTCAATCACGTGGGAATCACGAGGGAATCACGTGGGAATCCCGTGGGAATCACGTGTCAATCACGGGGGAATCACGAGGGAATGTGTCAATCACGTGGGAATCCCGTGGGAATCACGTGTCAATCACGTGGTAATCACGTGGGAATGTGTCAATCACGTGGGAATCACGTGGCAATCCCGTGTCAATCACGTGGGAATCACGAGGGAGTCACGTGGGAATCCCGTAGGAATCACATGTCAATCACGTGGTAATCACGGGGGAATGTGTCAATCACGTGGGAATCACGTGGGAATCACGTGTCAATCACGTGGGAATTAGGTGGAAATCACGTGTCAATCACGTGGGAATCACGTGAGAATCACGTGGGAATCACGAGGGAATCACATGTCAATCACGTGGGAATTAGGTTGGAATCACGTGTCAATCACGTGGCAATCACGAGGGAGTCACATGTCAATCATGTGGGAATTAGGTTGGAATCAAGTGTCAATCACGTGGGAATCACGAGGGCGTCACGTGGGAATCCCGTGGGAATCACGTGTAAATCACGTGGGAATCATGTGTCAGTCACATGGGACTCACGTGGGAATCACGTGTCAATCACGTGGGAATTAGGTTGGAATCACGTGTTAATCACGTGGGAATCACGAGGGAGTCACGTGGGAATCCCGTGGGAATCACGTGTCAATCACGTGCGAATCACGTGGAAATGTGTCAATCACGTGGGAATCATGTGGGAATCACTTGTCATTTACGTGGGAATCACGTGGGTATGAGAAGGGAATCACGTGTCAATCACGTGGGAAATAGGTTGGAATCACGTGACAATCACGTGGGAATCACGAGGGAGTCACGTGTGAATCCCGTGGAAATCACCTGTCAATCACGTGGGAATCACGTGTCAATCACATGGGAGTCACGTGAGAATCATGTGGGAATCACGTGGGAATCACGTGTAAATCTCGTGGGAATCATGTGTCAATCACATGGGACTCACGTGGGAATCACGTGTCAATCACGTGGGAATCACGTGGGAATCACGTGACAATCACGTGGCAATCACATGGGAATCACATGGGAATCACGTGGGAATCACGTGGGAATCACGTGGGAATCACGTGTCAATCAAGTGGGAATCACGTGTCAATCACGTGGGTATCACTTGGGAATGTGTCAATCACGTGGGAATCATGTTGGAATCACTTGTCATTTACGTGGGAATCACGTGGGTATGACATGGGAATCACGTGTCAATCACGGGGGAATTAGGTTGGAATCACGTGTCAATCACGTGGGAATCACGAGGGAGTCACGTGGGAATCCCGTGGGAATCACGTGTCAACTCATGGGAATCACGTGGGAATCACGTGTCAATCACGTGGGAATCACGTGGGAATGTGTCAATCACGTGGGAATCATGTGGGAATCACTTGTCATTTACGTGGGTATCATGGGGGAATGATGCGGGAATCACGTGTCAATCACGTGAAACTCACGTAGGAATAACCTGTCAATCACATGGGAATCACGGGGGAAGCACGTGGGAATCACGTGTAAATCACGTGGAAATCACGTGGGAATCATGTGTCAATCACGTGGGACTCACGTGGGAATCAGGTGTCAATCACATGAAAATCACGAGGGAATCACGTGTTAATCACGTGCGAATCATGTGGGAATCAAGTGTCAATCACGTGGGAATCACGTGTCAATCACGTGGGAATCACGAGGGAATCACCTGTAAATCACGTGGGAATTACGGGGGAATCACGTGTCAATCACGTGGGAATCACGAGGGAATCACGTGTCAATCACGTTGGAATCACGTGAGAATCACGTGGGAATCACGAGGGAATCACGTGTCAATCACGTGGGAATTAGGTTGGAGTCACGTGTCAATCACGTGGCAATCACGAGGGAGTAACATGTCAATCACGTGGGAATTAGGTTGGAATCATGTGTCAATCACGTGGGAATCACGAGGGAGTCACGTGGGAATCCCGTGGGAATCACGTGTAAATCACGTGGGAATCATGTGTCAATCACATGGGACTCACGTGGGAATCACGTGTCAATCACGTGAATATCACGTGGAAATCACGTGTCAATCACGTGGAAATTAGGTTGGAATCACGTGTCAATCACGTGGGAATCACGAGGGAGTCACGTGGGAATCCCGTGGGAATCACGTGTCAATTACGTGGGAATAACTTGGGAATGTGTCAATCACGTGGGAATCACGTGGGAATCACATGTCAAACACGTGGGAATTAGGTGGGAATCACGTGTCAATCACGTGGGAATCACGAGGTAATCATGAGGGAATCCCGTGGAAATCATGTGCCAATCACGTGGGAATCACGTGGGAATGTGTCAATCACGTGAGAATCACGTGGGAATCACGTGTCAATCTCGTGGGAATTAGGTGGGAATCACGTGTCAATCACTTGGGAATCACGTGGGAATCACGTGTTAATCACGTGGGAATCCCATGGGAATCACGTGTCAATCACGTGGGAATCACGTGGGAATGTGTCAATCACGTGGGAATTAGGTGGGAATACTTGTCAATCACGTGGGAATCACGACGGAGTCACGTGGGAATCCTGTGGGAATCACCTGTCAATCACGTGGGAATCACGTGTCAATCACATGGGAATCACGTGAGAATCACGTGGGAATCACGTGGGAATCACGTGGGAATCACGTGGGAATCATGTGTCAATCACATGGGACTCACGTGGGAATCCTGTGTCAATCACGTGGCAATCACGAGGGAATAACGTGTCAATCACGTGGGAATCACGTGGGAATCACGTGTCAATCACGTGGGAATCACATGGGAATCACGTGTCAATCACGTGGGAATTAGGTGGGAATCACGTGTCAATCACGTGGGAGTCACGAGGGAGTCACATTGGAATCCCTTGGGAATCACGTGTCAATCAAGGGGGAATCACGTGGCAATGTGTCAATCACGTGGGAATCACGTGTCAATCACGTGGGAATTAGGTGGGAATCACGTATCAATCACGTGGGAATCACGAGGGAGTCACGTGGGAATCCCGTGGGAATCACCTGTCAATCACGTGGGAATCACGTGTCAATCACATGGGAATCACGTGAGAATCACGTGGGAATCACGTGGGAATCACGTGTAAATTACGTGGGAATCATGTGTCAATCACATGGGTGTCACGTGGGAATCACGTGTCAATCACGTGGGAATCACGTGGGAATATGTCAATCACGTGGGAATCATGTGGGAATCACTTGTTATATACGTGGGAATCACGTGGGAATGTGTCAATCACGTGGGAATCACGTGGGAATCACATGTCAAACACGTGGGAATCACGTGGGAATCACGTGACAATCACGTGGCAATCACATGGGAATCACATGGGAATCACGTGGGAATCACGTGGGAATCACGTGGGAATCACGTGTCAATCAAGTGGGAATCACGTGTCAATCACGTGGGTATCACGTGGGAATGTGTCAATCACGTGGGAATCATGTGGGAATCACTTGTCATTTACGTGGGAATCACGTGGGTATGACATGGGAATCACGTGTCAATCACGGGGGAATTAGGTTGGAATCACGTGTCAATCACGTGGGAATCACGAGGGAGTCACGTGGGAATCCCGTGGGAATCACGTGTCAATCACGTGGGAATCACGTGGGAATCACGTGTCAATCACGTGGGAATTAGGTGGGAATCACGTGTCAATCACGTGGGAATCACGAGGGAGTCACGTGGGAATCACGTGGGAATCACCTGTCAATCACGTGGGAATCACGTGGCAATCACATGGGAATCACGTGAGAATCACGTGGGAATCACGTGGGAATCACGTGTAAATCACGTGGGAATCATGTGTCAATCACATGGGACTCACGTGGGAATCACGTGTCAATCACGTGGGAATCACGTGGGAATATGTCAATCACGTGGGAATCATGTGGGAATCACTTGTTATATACGTGGGAATCACGTGGGAATGTGTCAATCACGTGGGAATCACGTGGGAATCACATGTCAAACACGTGGGAATTAGGTGGGAATCACGTCTCAATCACGTGGGAATCACGAGGGAATCATGAGGGAATCCCGTGGGAATCATGTGCCAATCACGTGGGAATCACGTGGGAATGTGTCAATCACGTGAGAATCACGTGGGAATCACGTGTCAATCACGTGGGAATTAGGTGGGAATCACGTGTCAATCACGTGGGAATCACGTGGGAATCACATGTTAATCACGTGGGAATCCCGTGGGAATCACGTGGCAATCACGTGGGAATCACGTGGGAATGTGTCAATCACGTGGGAATCACGTGTCAATCACGTCGGAATTAGGTGGGAATACTTGTCAGTCACGTGGGAATCACGACGGAGTCACGTGGGAATCCTGTGGGAATCACCTGTCAATCACGTGGGAATCACGTGTCAATCACATGGGAATCACGTGAGAATCACGTGGGAATCACGTGGGAATCACGTGGGAATCACGTGGGAATCATGTGTCAATCACATGGGACTCACGTGGGAATCCTGTGTCAATCAGGTGGCAATCACGAGGGAATCACATGTCAATCACGTGGGAATCACGTGGGAATCACGTGTCAATCACGTGGGAATCACGTGGGAATCACGTGTCAATCACGTGGGAATTAGGTGGAAATCACGTGTCAATCACGTGGGAGTCACGAGGGAGTCACATGGGAATCCCTTGGGAATCACGTGTCAATCAAGGGGGAATCACGTGGCAATGTGTCAATAACGTGGGAATCACGTGGGAATCACGTGTCAATCACGTGGGAATTAGGTGGGAATCAATTGTCAATCACGTGGGAATCACGAGGGAGTCACGTGGGAATCCCGTGGGAATCACCTGTCAATCACGTGGGAATCACGTGTCAATCACATGGGAATCACGTGAGAATCACGTGGGAATCACGTGGGAATCACGTGTAAATCACGTGGGAATCATGTGTCAATCACATGGGACTCACGTGGGAATCACGTGTCAATCACGTGGGAATCACGTGGGAATATTTCAATCACGTGGGTATCATGTGGGAATCACTTGTCATATACGTGGGAATCACGTGGGAATGACGTGGGAATCTCGTGTCAATCACGTGGAAATCACGAGGGAGTCACGTGGGAATCCCGTGTGAATCACGTGTCAATCACGTGGGAATCACGTGGGAATGTGTCAAACACGTGGGAATCATGTGGGAATCACTTGTCATTTACGTGGGTATCACGTGGGAATGACGCGGGAATCACGTGTCAGTCACGTGAAAATCACGTGGGAATAACCTGTCAATCACATGGGAATCACGGGGGAAGCACGTGGGAATCACGTGGAAATCACGTGGGAATCATGTGTCAATCACATGGGACTCACGTGGGAATCACGTGTCAATCACATGGGAATCACGAGGGAATCACGTGTCAATCACGTGCGAATCAGGTGGGAATCACGTGTCAATCACGTGGGAATCACGTGTCAATCATGTGGGAATCACGAGGGAATCACCTGTAAATCACGTGGGAATCACGGGGGAATCACGTGTCAATCACGTGGGAATCACGAGGGAATCACGTGTCAATCACGTTGGAATCACGTGAGAATCACGTTGGAATCACGAGGGAATCACGTGTCAATCACGTGGGAATCAGGTTGGAGTCACGTGTCAATCACGTGGCAATCACGAGGGAGTCTCATGTCAATCACGTGGGAATTAGGTTGGAATCACGTGTCAATCACGTGGGAATCACGAGGGAGTCACGTGGGAATCCCATGGGAATCACATGTAAATCACGTGGGAATCATGTGTCAATCACATGGTACTCACTTGGGAATCACGTGTCAATCACGTGAAAATAACGTGGGTATCACGTGTCAATCACGTGGGAATTAGGTTGGAATCACGTGTCAATCACGTGGGAATCACGAGGGAGTCACTTGGGAATCCCGTGGGAATCACGTTCAATCACGTGGGAATAACGTGGGAATGTGTCAATCACGTGGGAATCACGTGGGAATCACGTGTCAAACACGTGGGAATTAGGTGGGAATCACGTGTCAATCACGTGGGAATCACGAGGGAATCACGAGGGAGTCACGTGGGAATCCCGTGGGAATCACGTGTCAATCTCGTGGGAATCACGTGGGAATGTGTCAATCACGTGGGAATCACGTGGGAATCACGTGTCAATCAAGTGGGAATCACGTGGGAATGTGTCAATCACGTGGGAATCACGTGGCAATCACGTGTCAATCACGAGGGATTCACGAGGAAGTCACGTGGGTATCCGGTGGGAATCACGTGTCAATCACGTGGGAATCACGTGGGAATGTGTCAATTACGTGGGAATCACGTGGGAATCACGTGTCAATCACGTGGGGATAAGGTGGGAATCACGTGTCAATCACGTGGTAATCACGTGGGAATGTGTCAATCACGTGGGAATCACGTGGCAATCCCGTGTCAATCACGTGGGAATCACGAGGGAGTCACGTGGGAATCCCGTAGGAATCACATGTCAATCACGTGGTAATCACGGGGGAATGTGTAAATCACGTGGGAATCACGTGGGAATCACGTGTCTATCACGTGGGAATTAGGTGGAAATCACGTGTCAATCACGTGGCAATCACGAGGGAGTCACATGCCAATCACGTGGGAATTAGGTTGGAATCAAGTGTCAATCACGTGGGAATCACGAGGGCGTCACGTGGGAATCCCGTGGGAATCACGTGTAAATCACGTGGGAATCATGTGTCAGTCACATGGGACTCACGTGGGAATCACGTGTCAATCACGTGGGAATTAGGTTGGAATCACGTGTTAATCACGTGGGAATCACGAGGGAGTCACGTGGGATACCCGTGGGAATCACGTGTCAATCACGTGCGAATCACGTGGGAATGTGTCAATCACGTGGGAATCATGTGGGAATCACTTGTCATTTACGTGGGAATCACGTGGGTATGAGAAGGGAATCACGTGTCAATCATGTGGGAATTAGGTTGGAATCACGTGACAATCACGTGGGAATCACGAGGGAGTCACGTGGGAATCCCGTGGAAATCACCTGTCAATCACGTGGGAATCACGTGTCAATCACATGGGAGTCACGTGAGAATCACGTGGGAATCACGTGGGAATCACGTGTAAATCACGTGGGAATCATGTGTCAATCACATGGGACTCACGTGGGAATCACGTGTCAATCACGTGGGAATCACGTGGGAATCACGTGTCAATCACGTGGCAATCACATGGGAATCACATGGGAATCACGTGGGAATCACGTGGGAATCACGTGGGAATCACGTGTCAATCAAGTGGGAATCACGTGTCAATCACGTGGGTATCACGTGGGAATGTGTCAATCACGTGGGAATCATGTGGGAATCACTTGTCATTTACGTGGGAATCACGTGGGTATGACATGGGAATCACGTGTCAATCACGGGGGAATTAGGTTGGAATCACGTGTCAATCACGTGGGAATCACGAGGGAGTCACGTGGGAATCCCGTGGGAATCACGTGTCAATCACGTGGGAATCACGTGGGAATCACGTGTCAATCACGTGGGAATTAGGTGGGAATCACGTGTCAATCACGTGGGAATCACGAGGGAGTCACGTTGAAATCCCGTGGGAATCACGTGTCAATCACGTGGGAATCACGTGGGAATGTGTCAATCACGTGGGAATCACGTGGGAATCACGTGGCAATCACGTGGGAATCACGGGTCAATCACATGGCAATCACGTGAGAATCACATGGGAATCACGTGGGAATCACGTGTACATCACGTGGGAATCATGTGTCAATCACATGGGACTCACTTGGGAATCACGTTGGAATCATGTGTCAATCACATGGGACTCACGTGGGAATCATGTGTCAATCACGTGGCAATCACGAGGGAATCACGTGTCAATCACGTGGAAATCACGTGGGAATCACGTGTCAATCACGTGGAAATTAGGTGGGAACCACGTGTCAATCACGTGGGAATCACGAGGGAGTCATGTGGGAATCCCTTGGGAATCACGTGCCAATCAAGGGGGAATCACGTGGGAATGTGTCAATCACGTGGGAATCACGTGGGAATCACGTTCAATCACGTGGGAATTAGGTGGGAATCACGTTTCAATCACGTGGGACTCACGAGGGAGTCACATGGGAATCCCGTGGGAATCACCTGTCAATCACGTGGGAATCACGTGTCAATCACATTGGAATCACGTGAGAATCACGTGGGAATCACGTGGGAATCACGTGTAAATCACGTGGGAATCATGTGTTAATCACATGGGACTCACGTGGGATCACGTGTCAATCACGTGGGAATCACGTGGGAATGTATCAATCACGTGGGAATCATGTGGGAATCACTTGTCATTTACGTGGGAATCACGTGGGAATGACGTGGGAATCACGTGTGAATCACGTGGAAATCACGAGGGAGTCACGTGGGAATCCCATGTGAATCACGTGTCAATCACGTGGGAATCACGTGGGAATGTGTCAATCACATGGGAATCATGTGGGAATCACTTGTCATTTACGTGGGTATCACGTGGGAATGACGTGGGAATCACGTGTCAATCACGTGGAAATGACGTGGGAATAACCTGTCAATCACATGGGAATCACGTGGGAAGCACGTGGGAATCACGTGTCAATCACGAGCGAATCAGGTGGGAATCACGTGTCAATCCCGTGGGAATCACGTGTCAATCACGTGGGAATCACGAGGGAATCACGTGTCAATCACGTGGGAATCACGAGGGAATCACGTGTAAATCACGTGGGAATCACGTGGGAATCACGTGTCAATCACGTGGGAATTAGTTGGAAATCACGTGTTAATCACGTTGGAATCACGTGAGAATCACCTGGGAATCACGAGGGAATCACGTGTCAATCACGTGGGAATTAGGTTGGAATCACGTGTCAATCACGTGGCAATCACGAGGGAGTCACATGTCAATCACGTGGGAATTAGGTTGGAATCACGTGTCAAACACGTGGGAATCACGAGGGATTCACGTGGGAAACCCGTGGGAATCACGTGTAAATCACGTGGGAATCACGTGTCAATCACGTGGGAATTAGGTTGGAATCACGTGTCAATCACGTGGGAATCACGAGGGAGTCACGTGGGAATCCCGTGGGAATCACCTGTCAATCACGTGGGAATCACGTGTCAATCACATGGGTATCACGTGAGAATCACGTGGGAATCACGTGGGAATCACGTGTAAATCACGTGGGAATCATGTGTCAATCACATGGGTGTCACGTGGGAATCACGTGTCAATCACGTGGGAATCACGTGGGAATATGTCAATCACGTGGGAATCATGTGGGAATCACTTGTTATATACGTGGGAATCACGTGGGAATGTGTCAATCACGTGGGAATCACGTGGGAATCACATGTCAAACACGTGGGAATTAGGTGGGAATCACGTGTCAATCACGTGGGAATCACGAGGGAATCATGAGGGAATCCTGTGGGAATCATGTGCCAATCACGTGGGAATCACGTGGGAATGTGTCAATCACGTGAGAATCACGTGGGAATCACGTGTCAATCACGTGGGAATTAGGTGGGAATCACGTGTCAATCACGTGGGAATCACGTGGGAATCACGTGTTAATCACGTGGGAATCCCGTGGGAATCACGTGTCAATCACGTGTGAATCACGTGGGAATGTGTCAATCACGTGGGAATCACGTGTCAATCACGTCGGAATTAGGTGGGAATACTTGTCAATCATGTCGGAATCACGACGGAGTCACGTGGGAATCCTGTGGGAATCACCTGTCAATCACGGGGGAATCACGTGTCAATCACATGGGAATCACGTGAGAATCACGTGGGAATCACGTGGGAATCACGTGGGAATCACGTGGGAATCATGTGTCAATCACATGGGACTCACGTGGGAATCCTGTGTCAATCAGGTGGCAATCACGAGGGAATCACGTGTCAATCACGTGGGAATCACGTGGGAATCACGTGTCAATCACGTGGGAATTAGGTGGAAATCACGTGTCAATCACGTGGGAGTCACGAGGGAGTCACATGGGAATCCCTTGGGAATCACGTGTCAATCAAGGGGGAATCACGTGGCAATGTGTCAATCACGTGGGAATCACGTGGGAATCACGTGTCAATCACGTGGGAATTAGGTGGGAATCACGTGTCAATCACGTGGGAATCACGAGGGAGTCACGTGGGAATCCCGTGGGAATCACCTGTCACTCACGTGGGAATCACGTGTCAATCACATGGGAATCACGTGAGAATCACGTGGGAATCACGTGGGAATCACGTGTAAATCACGTGGGAATCATGTGTCAATCACATGGGACTCACGTGGGAATCACGTGTCAATCACGTGGGAATCACGTGGGAATATTTCAATCACGTGGGTATCATGTGGGAATCACTTGTCATATACGTGGGAATCACGTGGGAATCACGTGGGAATCTCGTGTCAATCACGTGGAAATCACGAGGGAGTCACGTGGGAATCCCGTGTGAATCACGTGTCAATCACGTGGGAATCACGTGGGAATGTGTCAAACACGTGGGAATCATGTGGGAATCACTTGTCATTTACGTGGGTATCACGTGGGAATGACGCGGGAATCACGTGTCAGTCACGTGAAAATCACGTGGGAATAACCTGTCAATCACATGGGAATCACGGGGGAAGCACGTGGGAATCACGTGGAAATCACGTGGGAATCATGTGTCAATCACGTGGGACTCACGTGGGAATCACGTGTCAATCACATGGGAATCACGAGGGAATCACGTGTCAATCACGTGCGAATCAGGTGGGAATCACGTGTCAATCACGTGGGAATCACGTGTCAATCATGTGGGAATCACGAGGGAATCACCTGTAAATCACGTGGGAATCACGGGGGAATCACGTGTCAATCACGTGGGAATCACGAGGGAATCACGTGTCAATCACGTTGGAATCACGTGAGAATCACGTGGGAATCACGAGGGAATCACGTGTCAATCACGTGGGAATCAGGTTGGAGTCACGTGTCAATCACGTGGCAATCACGAGGGAGTCTCATGTCAATCACGTGGGAATTAGGTTGGAATCACGTGTCAATCACGTGGGAATCACGAGGGAGTCACGTGGGAATCCCATGGGAATCACATGTAAATCACGTGGGAATCATGTGTCAATCACATGGGACTCACTTGGGAATCACGTGTCAATCACGTGAAAATAACGTGGGAATCACGTGTCAATCACGTGGGAATTAGGTTGGAATCACGTGTCAATCACGTGGAAATAACGAGGGGGTCACTTGGGAATCCCGTGGGAATCACGTTCAATCACGTGGGAATAACGTGGGAATGTGTCAATCACGTGGGAATCACGTGGGAATCACGTGTCAAATACGTGGGAATTAGGTGGGAATCACGTGTCAATCACGTGGGAATCACGAGGGAATCACGAGGGAGTCACGTGGGAATCCGGTGGGAATCACGTGTCAATCTCGTGGGAATCACGTGGGAATGTGTCAATCACGTGGGAATCACGTGGCAATCACGTGTCAATCACGAGGGAATCACGAGGAAGTCACGTGGGTATCCAGTGGGAATCACGTGTCAATCACGTGGGAATCACGTGGGAATGTGTCAATTACGTGGGAATCACGTGGGAATCACGTGTCAATCACGTGGGGATAAGGTGGGAATCACTTGTCAATCACGTGGGAATCACGAGGGAATCACGTGGGAATCCCGTGGGAATCACGTGTCAATCACGGGGGAATCACGAGGGAATGTGTCAATCACGTGGGAATCCCGTGGGAATCACGTGTCAATCACGTGGTAATCACGTGGGAATGTGTCAATCACGTGGGAATCACGTGGCAATCCCGTGTCAATCACGTGGGAATCACGAGGGAGTCACGTGGGAATCCCGTAGGAATCACATGTCAATCACGTGGTAATCACGGGGGAATGTGTCAATCACGTGGGAATCACGTGGGAATCACGTGTCAATCACGTGGGAATTAGGTGGAAATCACGTGTCAATCACGTGGGAATCACGTGAGAATCACGTGGGAATCACGAGGGAATCACATGTCAATCACGTGGGAATTAGGTTGGAATCACGTGTCAATCACGTGGCAATCACGAGGGAGTCACATGTCAATCACGTGGGAATTAGGTTGGAATCAAGTGGCAATCACGTGGGAATCACGAGGGCGTCACGTGGGAATCCCGTGGGAATCACGTGTAAATCACGTGGGAATCATGTGTCAGTCACATGGGACTCACGTGGGAATCACGTGTCAATCACGTGGGAATTAGTTTGGAATCACGTGTTAATCACGTGGGAATCACGAGGGAGTCACGTGGGAATCCCGTGGGAATCACGTGTCGATCACGTGCGAATCACGTGGAAATGTGTCAATCACGTGGGAATCATGTGGGAATCACTTGTCATTTACGTGGGAATCACGTGGGTATGAGAAGGGAATCACGTGTCAATCACGTGGGAAATAGGTTGGAATCACGTGACAATCACGTGGGAATCACGAGGGAGTCACGTGTGAATCCCGTGGAAATCACCTGTCAATCACGTGGGAATCACGTGTCAATCACATGGGAGTCACGTGAGAATCATGTGGGAATCACGTGGGAATCACGTGTAAATCTCGTGGGAATCATGTGTCAATCACATGGGACTCACGTGGGAATCACGTGTCAATCACGTGGCAATCACATGGGAATCACATGGGAATCACGTGGGAATCACGTGGGAATCACGTGGGAATCACGTGTCAATCAAGTGGGAATCACGTGTCAATCACGTGGGTATCACGTGGGAATGTGTCAATCACGTGGGAATCATGTTGGAATCACTTGTCATTTACGTGGGAATCACGTGGGTATGACATGGGAATCACGTGTCAATCACGGGGGAATTAGGTTGGAATCACGTGTCAATCACGTGGGAATCACGAGGGAGTCACGTGGGAATCCCGTGGGAATCACGTGTCAATCACGTGGGAATCACGTGGGAATCACGTGTCAATCACGTGGGAATCACGTGGGAATGTGTCAATCACGTGGGAATCATGTGGGAATCACTTGTCATTTACGTGGGTATCATGGGGGAATGATGCGGGAATCACGTGTCAATCACGTGAAAATCACGTAGGAATAACCTGTCAATCACATGGGAATCACGGGGGAAGCACGTGGGAATCACGTTTAAATCACGTGGAAATCACGTGGGAATCATGTGTCAATCACGTGGGACTCACGTGGGAATCAGGTGTCAATCACATGAAAATCACGAGGGAATCACGTGTTAATCACGTGCGAATCATGTGGGAATCAAGTGTCAATCACGTGGGAATCACGTGTCAATCACGTGGGAATCACGAGGGAATCACCTGTAAATCACGTGGGAATTACGGGGGAATCACGTGTCAATCACGTGGGAATCACGAGGGAATCACGTGTCAATCACGTTGGAATCACGTGAGAATCACGTGGGAATCACGAGGGAATCACGTGTCAATCACGTGGGAATTAGGTTGGAGTCACGTGTCAATCACGTGGCAATCACGAGGGAGTAACATGTCAATCACGTGGGAATTAGGTTGGAATCATGTGTCAATCACGTGGGAATCACGAGGGAGTCACGTGGGAATCCCGTGGGAATCACGTGTAAATCACGTGGGAATCATGTGTCAATCACATGGGACTCACGTGGGAATCACGTGTCAATCACGTGAATATCACGTGGAAATCACGTGTCAATCACGTGGAAATTAGGTTGGAATCACGTGTCAATCACGTGGGAATCACGAGGGAGTCACGTGGGAATCCCGTGGGAATCACGTGTCAATTACGTGGGAATAACTTGGGAATGTGTCAATCACGTGGGAATCACGTGGGAATCACATGTCAAACACGTGGGAATTAGGTGGGAATCACGTGTCAATCACGTGGGAATCACGAGGGAATCATGAGGGAATCCCGTGGAAATCATGTGCCAATCACGTGGGAATCACGTGGGAATGTGTCAATCACGTGAGAATCACGTGGGAATCACGTGTCAATCACGTGGGAATTAGGTGGGAATCACGTGTCAATCACTTGGGAATCACATGGGAATCACGTGTTAATCACGTGGGAATCCCATGGGAATCACGTGTCAATCACGTGGGAATCACGTGGGAATGTGTCAATCACGTGGGAATTAGGTGGGAATACTTGTCAATCACGTGGGAATCACGACGGAGTCACGTGGGAATCCTGTGGGAATCACCTGTCAATCACGTGGGAATCACGTGTCAATCACATGGGAATCACGTGAGAATCACGTGGGAATCACGTGGGAATCACGTGGGAATCACGTGGGAATCATGTGTCAATCACATGGGACTCACGTGGGAATCCTGTGTCAATCACGTGGCAATCACGAGGGAATAACATGTCAATCACGTGGGAATCACGTGGGAATCACGTGTCAATCACGTGGGAATCACATGGGAATCACGTGTCAATCACGTGGGAATTAGGTGGGAATCACGTGTCAATCACGTGGGAGTCACGAGGGAGTCACATTGGATTCCCTTGGGAATCACGTGTCAATCAAGGGGGAATCACGTGGCAATGTGTCAATCACGTGGGAATCACGTGTCAATCACGTGGGAATTAGGTGGGAATCACGTATCAATCACGTGGGAATCACGAGGGAGTCACGTGGGAATCCCGTGGGAATCACCTGTCAATCACGTGGGAATCACGTGTCAATCACATGGGAATCACGTGAGAATCACGTGGGAATCACGTGGGAATCACGTGTAATTCACGTGGGAATCATGTGTCAATCACATGGGTGTCACGTGGGAATCACGTGTCAATCACGTGGGAATCACGTGGGAATATGTCAATCACGTGGGAATCATGTGGGAATCACTTGTTATATACGTGGGAATCACGTGGGAATGTGTCAATCACGTGGGAATCACGTGGGAATCACATGTCAAACACGTGGGAATCACGTGGGAATCACGTGACAATCACGTGGCAATCACATGGGAATCACATGGGAATCACGTGGGAATCACGTGGGAATCACGTGGGAATCACGTGTCAATCAAGTGGGAATCACGTGTCAATCACGTGGGTATCACGTGGGAATGTGTCAATCACGTGGGAATCATGTGGGAATCACTTGTCATTTACGTGGGAATCACGTGGGTATGACATGGGAATCACGTGTCAATCACGGGGGAATTAGGTTGGAATCACGTGTCAATCACGTGGGAATCACGAGGGAGTCACGTGGGAATCCCGTGGGAATCACGTGTCAATCACGTGGGAATCACGTGGGAATCACGTGTCAATCACGTGGGAATTAGGTGGGAATCACGTGTCAATCACGTGGGAATCACGAGGGAGTCACGTGGGAATCACGTGGGAATCACCTGTCAATCACGTGGGAATCACGTGGCAATCACATGGGAATCACGTGAGAATCACGTGGGAATCACGTGGGAATCACGTGTAAATCACGTGGGAATCATGTGTCAATCACATGGGACTCACGTGGGAATCACGTGTCAATCACGTGGTAATCACGTGGGAATATGTCAATCACGTGGGAATCATGTGGGAATCACTTGTTATATACGTGGGAATCACGTGGGAATGTGTCAATCACGTGGGAATCACGTGGGAATCACATGTCAAACACGTGGGAATTAGGTGGGAATCACGTCTCAATCACGTGGGAATCACGAGGGAATCATGAGGGAATCCCGTGGGAATCATGTGCCAATCACGTGGGAATCACGTGGGAATGTGTCAATCACGTGAGAATCACGTGGGAATCACGTGTCAATCACGTGGGAATTAGGTGGGAATCACGTGTCAATCACGTGGGAATCACGTGGGAATCACATGTTAATCACGTGGGAATCCCGTGGGAATCACTTGGCAATCACGTGGGAATCACGTGGGAATGTGTCAATCACGTGGGAATCACGTGTCAATCACGTCGGAATTAGGTGGGAATACTTGTCAGTCACGTGGGAATCACGACGGAGTCACGTGGGAATCCTGTGGGAATCACCTGTCAATCACGTGGGAATCACGTGTCAATCACATGGGAATCACGTGAGAATCACGTGGGAATCACGTGGGAATCACGTGGGAATCACGTGGGAATCATGTGTCAATCACATGGGACTCACGTGGGAATCGTGTGTCAATCAGGTGGCAATCACGAGGGAATCACGTGTCAATCACGTGGGAATCACGTGGGAATCACGTGTCAATCACGTGGGAATCACGTGGGAATCACGTGTCAATCACGTGGGAATTAGGTGGAAATCACGTGTCAATCACGTTGGAGTCACGAGGGAGTCACATGGGAATCCCTTGGGAATCACGTGTCAATCAAGGGGGAATCACGTGGCAATGTGTCAATAACGTGGGAATCACGTGGGAATCACGTGTCAATCACGTGGGAATTAGGTGGGAATCAAGTTTCAATCACGTGGGAATCACGAGGGAGCCACGTGGGAATCCCGTGGGAATCACCTGTCAATCACGTGGGAATCACGTGTCAATCACATGGGAATCACGTGAGAATCACGTGGGAATCACGTGGGAATCACGTGTAAATCACGTGGGAATCATGTGTCAATCACATGGGACTCACGTGGGAATCACGTGTCAATCACGTGGGAATCACGTGGGAATATTTCAATCACGTGGGTATCATGTGGGAATCACTTGTCATATACGTGGGAATCACGTGGGAATGACGTGGGAATCTCGTGTCAATCACGTGGAAATCACGAGGGAGTCACGTGGGAATCCCGTGTGAATCACGTGTCAATCACGTGGGAATCACGTGGGAATGTGTCAAACACGTGGGAATCATGTGGGAATCACTTGTCATTTACGTGGGTATCACGTGGGAATGACGCGGGAATCACGTGTCAGTCACGTGAAAATCACGTGGGAATAACCTGTCAATCACATGGGAATCACGGGGGAAGCACGTGGGAATCACGTGGAAATCACGTGGGAATCATGTGTCAATCACATGGGACTCACGTGGGAATCACGTGTCAATCACATGGGAATCACGAGGGAATCACGTGTCAATCACGTGCGAATCAGGTGGGAATCACGTGTCAATCACGTGGGAATCACGTGTCAATCATGTGGGAATCACGAGGGAATCACCTGTAAATCACGTGGGAATCACGGGGGAATCACGTGTCAATCACGTGGGAATCACGAGAGAATCACGTGTCAATCACGTTGGAATCACGAGGGAATCACGTGTCAATCACGTGGGAATCAGGTTGGAGTCACGTGTCAATCACGTGGCAATCACGAGGGAGTCTCATGTCAATCACGTGGGAATTAGGTTGGAATCACGTGTCAATCACGTGGGAATCACGAGGGAGTCACGTGGAATCCCATGGGAATCACATGTAAATCACGTGGGAATCATGTGTCAATCACATGGTACTCACTTGGGAATCACGTGTCAATCACGTGAAAATAACGTGGGTATCACGTGTCAATCACGTGGGAATTAGGTTGGAATCACGTGTCAATCACGTGGGAATCACGAGGGAGTCACTTGGGAATCCCGTGGGAATCACGTTCAATCACGTGGGAATAACGTGGGAATGTGTCAATCACGTGGGAATCACGTGGGAATCACGTGTCAAACACGTGGGAATTAGGTGGGAATCACGTGTCAATCACGTGGGAATCACGAGGGAATCACGAGGGAGTCACGTGGGAATCCCGTGGGAATCACGTGTCAATCTCGTGGGAATCACGTGGGAATGTGTCAATCACGTGGGAATCACGTGGGAATCACGTGTCAATCAAGTGGGAATCACGTGGGAATGTGTCAATCACGTGGGAATCACGTGGCAATCACGTGTCAATCACGAGGGATTCACGAGGAAGTCACGTGGGTATCCGGTGGGAATCACGTGTCAATCACGTGGGAATCACGTGGGAATGTGTCAATTACGTGGGAATCACGTGGGAATCACGTGTCAATCACGTGGGGATAAGGTGGGAATCACGTGTCAATCACGTGGTAATCACGTGGGAATGTGTCAATCACGTGGGAATCACGTGGCAATCCCGTGTCAATCACGTGGGAATCACGAGGGAGTCACGTGGGAATCCCGTAGGAATCACATGTCAATCACGTGGTAATCACGGGGGAATGTGTAAATCACGTGGGAATCACGTGGGAATCACGTGTCTATCACGTGGGAATTAGGCGGAAATCACGTGTCAATCACGTGGCAATCACGAGGGAGTCACATGTCAATCACGTGGGAATTAGGTTGGAATCAAGTGTCAATCACGTGGGAATCACGAGGGCGTCACGTGGGAATCCCGTGGGAATCACGTGTAAATCACGTGGGAATCATGTGTCAGTCACATGGGACTCACGTGGGAATCACGTGTCAATCACGTGGGAATTAGGTTGGAATCACGTGTTAATCACGTGGGAATCACGAGGGAGTCACGTGGGATACCCGTGGGAATCACGTGTCAATCACGTGCGAATCACGTGGGAATGTGTCAATCACGTGGGAATCATGTGGGAATCACTTGTCATTTACGTGGGAATCACGTGGGTATGAGAAGGGAATCACGTGTCAATCATGTGGGAATTAGGTTGGAATCACGTGACAATCACGTGGGAATCACGAGGGAGTCACGTGGGAATCCCGTGGAAATCACCTGTCAATCACGTGGGAATCACGTGTCAATCACATGGGAGTCACGTGAGAATCACGTGGGAATCACGTGGGAATCACGTGTAAATCACGTGGGAATCATGTGTCAATCACATGGGACTCACGTGGGAATCACGTGTCAATCACGTGGGAATCACGTGGGAATCACGTGTCAATCACGTGGCAATCACATGGGAATCACATGGGAATCACGTGGGAATCACGTGGGAATCACGTGGGAATCACGTGTCAATCAAGTGGGAATCACGTGTCAATCACGTGGGTATCACGTGGGAATGTGTCAATCACGTGGGAATCATGTGGGAATCACTTGTCATTTACGTGGGAATCACGTGGGTATGACATGGGAATCACGTGTCAATCACGGGGGAATTAGGTTGGAATCACGTGTCAATCACGTGGGAATCACGAGGGAGTCACGTGGGAATCCCGTGGGAATCACGTGTCAATCACGTGGGAATCACGTGGGAATCACGTGTCAATCACGTGGGAATTAGGTGGGAATCACGTGTCAATCACGTGGGAATCACGAGGGAGTCACGTTGAAATCCCGTGGGAATCACGTGGGAATGTGTCAATCACGTGGGAATCACGTGGGAATCACGTGGCAATCACGTGGGAATCACGGGTCAATCACATGGCAATCACGTGAGAATCACATGGGAATCACGTGGGAATCACGTGTACATCACGTGGGAATCATGTGTCAATCACATGGGACTCACTTGGGAATCACGTTGGAATCATGTGTCAATCACATGGGACTCACATGGGAATCATGTGTCAATCACGTGGCAATCACGAGGGAATCACGTGTCAATCACGTGGGAATCACGTGGGAATCACGTGTCAATCACGTGGAAATTAGGTGGGAACCACGTGTCAATCACGTGGGAATCACGAGGGAGTCATGTTGGAATCCCTTGGGAATCACGTGCCAATCAAGGGGGAATCACGTGGGAATGTGTCAATCACGTGGGAATCACGTGGGAATCACGTTCAATCACGTGGGAATTAGGTGGGAATCACGTTTCAATCACGTGGGACTCACGAGGGAGTCACATGGGAATCCCGTGGGAATCACCTGTCAATCACGTGGGAATCACGTGTCAATCACATTGGAATCACGTGAGAATCACGTGGGAATCACGTGGGAATCACGTGTAAATCACGTGGGAATCATGTGTTAATCACATGGGACTCACGTGGGATCACGTGTCAATCACGTGGGAATCACGTGGGAATGTATCAATCACGTGGGAATCATGTGGGAATCACTTGTCATTTACGTGGGAATCACGTGGGAATGACGTGGGAATCACGTGTGAATCACGTGGAAATCACGAGGGAGTCACGTGGGAATCCCATGTGAATCACGTGTCAATCACGTGGGAATCACGTGGGAATGTGTCAATCACATGGGAATCATGTGGGAATCACTTGTCATTTACGTGGGTATCACGTGGGAATGACGTGGGAATCACGTGTCAATCACGTGGAAATGACGTGGGAATAACCTGTCAATCACATGGGAATCACGTGGGAAGCACGTGGGAATCACGTGTCAATCACGAGCGAATCAGGTGGGAATCACGTGTCAATCCCGTGGGAATCACGTGTCAATCACGTGGGAATCACGAGGGAATCACGTGTCAATCACGTGGGAATCACGAGGGAATCACGTGTAAATCACGTGGGAATCACGTGGGAATCACGTGTCAATCACGTGGGAATTAGTTGGAAATCACGTGTTAATCACGTTGGAATCACGTGAGAATCACCTGGGAATCACGAGGGAATCACGTGTCAATCACGTGGGAATTAGGTTGGAATCACGTGTCAATCACGTGGCAATCACGAGGGAGTCACATGTCAATCACGTGGGAATTAGGTTGGAATCACGTGTCAAACACGTGGGAATCACGAGGGATTCACGTGGGAATCCCGTGGGAATCACGTGTAAATCACGTGGGAATCATGTGTCAATCACATGGGACTCACGTGGGAATCACGTGTCAATCACGTGTAAATCACGTGGGAATCACGTGTCAATCACGTGGGAATTAGGTTGGAATCACGTGTCAATCACATGGGAATCACGAGGGAGTCACGTGGGAATCCCGTGGGAATCACGTGTCAATCACGTGGGAATCACGTGGGAACGTGTCAATCACGTGGTAATCACGTGGGAATCACGTGTCAAACACGTGGGAATTAGGTGGGAATCACGTGTCAATCACGTGGGAATCACGAGGGAATCACGTGGGAATCCCGTGGGAATCACGTGCCAATCACGTGGGAATCACGTGGGAATGTGTCAATCACGTGAGAATCACGTGGGAATCACGTGTCAGTTACGTGGGAATTAGGTGGGAATCACGTGTCAATCACGTGGTAATCACAAGTGAGTCATATAGAAATCCCGTGGGAATCACGTGTCAATCACGTGGGAATCACGTGGGAATGTGTCAATCACGTGCGAATCACGTGGGAATCACGGGTCAATCACGTGGGAATCATGAGGGAGTCACGTGGGAATCCCGTGGGATTTATGTGTGAATCACGTGGAAATCACGTGGGAATGTGTCAATCACGTGGGAATCAGGTGGTAATCACGTGTTAAACATGTGGGAATTAGGTGGGAATCACGTGTCAATTACGTGGGAATCACGAGGGAGTCACATGGGAATCCCGTGGGAATAACGTGTCAACCACGTGGGAATCACGTGGGAATGTGTCAATTACGTGGGAATCACGTGAGAATCACGTGTCAATCACGTGGGGAAAAGGTGGGAATCACTTGTCAATCACGTGGGAATCACGAGGGAGTAACGTGGGAATCCCGTGGGAATCACGTGTCAATCACGTGGGAATCACGTGGGAATGTGTCAATCACGTGGGAATCACGTGGGAATCACGTGTCAATCACGTGGGAATCACGAGGGAGTCATGTGGGAATCCCGTGGGAATCACGTGTCAATCACGTGGGAATCACGTGGGAATGTGTCAATCACGTGGGAATCACGTGGCAATCACGTGTCAATCACGTGGGAATCACGAGGGAGTCACGTGGGAATCCCGTGGGAATTACGTGTCAATCACGTGGTAATCACTTGGGAGTGTGTTAATCACGTGGGAATCACGTGGGAATCACGTGTCAATCACGTGGGAATTAGGCGGAAATCACGTGTCAATCACGTGGGAATCACGTGAGAATCACGTGGGAATCACGAGGGAATCACGTGTCAATCACGTCGGAATTAGGTTGGAATCACGTGTCAATCACGTGGCAATCACGAGGGAGTCACATGTCAATCACGTGGGAATTAGGTTGGAATCAAGTGTCAATCACGTGAGAATCACGAGGGAGTCAAGTGGGAATCCCCTGGGAATCACGTGTAAATCACGTGGGAATCATGTCTCAATCACATGGGACTCACGTGGGAATCACGTGTCAATCACGTCGGAATCACTTGGGATTCACGTGTCAATCACGTGGGAATTAGGTTGGAATCACGTGTCAATCACGTGGGAATCACGAGGGAGTCACGTGGGAATCCCGTGGGAATCACGTGTCAATCACGTGGGAATCACGTGGGAATGTGTCAATCACGTGGGAATCACGTGGGAATCACGTGTCAAACACGTGGGAATTACGTGGGAATCACGTGTCAGTAACGTGGGAATCACGAGGGAATCACGTGGGAATCCCGTGGGAATCACGTGCCAATCTCGTGGGAATGACGTGGGAATCAGGTGGGAATCACGTGTCAAACACGTGGGAATTAGGTGGGAATCACGTGTCAATCACGTGGGAATCACGAGGGAGTCACGTGGGAATCCCGTGGGAATCACGTGTCAATCACGTGGGAATCACGTGGGAATGTGTCAATTACCGGGGAATCACGTGGAAATCGCGTGTCAATCACGTGGGAATAAGGTGGGAATCACGTGTCAATCACGTGGGAATCACGTGGGAATCACTTGTCAAACACATGGGAATTAGGTGGGAATCACGTGTCAATCACGTGGAAATCACGAGGGAGTCACGTGGGAATCCCGTGGGAATCACGTGTCAATCACGTGGGAATCACGTGGGAATGTGTCAATCAAGTGGGAATCACGTGGGAATCATGTGTCAATCACATGGAACTCACGTGGGAATCACGTGGCAATCACGTGGCAATCACGAGGCAATTACGTGTCAATCACGTGGGAATCACGTGGGAATCACGTGTCAACCACTTGTTAATTAGGTGGGAATCACGTGTCAATCACGTGGGAATCACGAGGGAGTCACGTGGGAATCCCGTGGGAATCACGTGTCAATCACGTGGGAATCACGTGGGAATGTGTCAATTACGTGGGAATCACGTGGGAATCACGTGTCAATCACGTGGGAATAAGGTGGGAATCACGTGTCAATCACGTGGGAATCACGAGGGAGTCACGTGGGAATCCCGTGGGAGTCACCTGTCAATCACGTGGGAATCACGTGTCAATCACAGGGGAATCACGTGAGAATCACGTGGGAATCACGGGGTAATCACGTGTAAATCACGTGGGAATCACGAGGGAGTCACGTGGGAATCTCGTTGGAGTCACGTGTAAATCACGTGGGAATCACGTGGGAATGTGTCAATCACGTGGGAATCACGTGGGAATCACGTGGCAATCACGTGGGAATTAGGTGGAAATCACGTATCAATCACGTGGGAATCACGAGGGAGTCACGTTGGAATCCCGTGGGAGTCACCTGTCAATCACGTGGGAATCACGTGTCAATCACAGGGGAATCACGTGAGAATCACGTGGGAATCACGTGGGAATCACGTGGGAATCATGTGTCAATCACATGGGACTCACGTGGGAATCACGTGTCAGTCACGTGGCAATCACGAGGGAATCACGTGTCAATCACGTGGGAATCACGTGGGAATCAGGTGTCAATCTCATGGGAATCACGTGGGAATCACGTGTCAATCACGTGGTAATTAGGTTGGAATTACGAGGGAATCACATGTCAATCACGTGGGAATTAGGTTGGAATCACGTGTAAATCACGTGGCAATCACGAGGGAGTCACATGTCAATCACGTGGGAATTAGGTTGGAATCACGTGTCAATCACGTGGGAATCACGAGGGAGTCACATGGGAATACCGTGGGAATCACGTGTAAATCACGTGGGAATCATGTGTCAATCACATGGGACTCACTTGGGAATCACGTGTCAATCACGTGGGAATCACTTGGGATTCACGTGTCAATCACGTGGGAATTAGGTTGGAATCACGTGTCAATCACGTGGGAATCACGAGGGAGTCACGTTGGAATCCCTTGGGAATCACGTGTCAATCACGTCGAATCACGTGGGAATGTGTCAATCACGTGGGAATCACGTGGGAATCACGTGTCAAACACGTGGGAATTAGGTGGGAATCACGTGTCAATCACGTGGGAATCACGAGGGAATCACGTGGGAATCCCGTGGGAATCACGTGCCAATCACGTGGGAGTCACGTGAGAATCAGGTTGGAATCACGTGTCAAACACGTGGGAATTAGGTGGGAATCACGTGTCAATCACGTGGGAATCACGAGGGAGTCACGTGTGAATCCCGTGGGAATCACGTGTCAATCACGTGGGAATCACGTGGGAATGTGTCAATTACCTGGGAATCACGTGGAAATCGCGTGTCAATCACGTGGGAATAAGGTGGGAATCACGTGTCAATCACGTGGGAATCACGTGGGAATCACTTGTCAAACACAGGGTAATTAGGTGGGAATCACGTGTCATTCACGTGGAAATCACGAGGGAGTCACGTGGGAATCCCGTGGGAATCACGTGTCAATCACGTGGTAATCATGTGTCAATCACATGGGACTCACGTGGGAATCACGTGTCAATCACGTGGGAATCACGTGGGAATCACGTGTCAATCACGTGGCAATCACATGGGAATCACATGGGAATCACGTGGGAATCACGTGGGAATCACGTGGGAATCACGTGTCAATCAAGTGGGAATCACGTGTCAATCACGTGGGTATCACGTGGGAATGTGTCAATCACGTGGGAATCATGTGGGAATCACTTGTCATTTACGTGGGAATCACGTGGGTATGACATGGGAATCACGTGTCAATCACGGGGGAATTAGGTTGGAATCACGTGTCAATCACGTGGGAATCACGAGGGAGTCACGTGGGAATCCCGTGGGAATCACGTGTCAATCACGTGGGAATCACGTGGGAATCACGTGTCAATCACGTGGGAATTAGGTGGGAATCACGTGTCAATCACGTGGGAATCACGAGGGAGTCACGTTGAAATCCCGTGGGAATCACGTGTCAATCACGTGGGAATCACGTGGGAATGTGTCAATCACGTGGGAATCACGTGGGAATCACGTGGCAATCACGTGGGAATCACGGGTCAATCACGTGGCAATCACGTGAGAATCACATGGGAATCACGTGGGAATCACGTGTACATCACGTGGGAATCATGTGTCAATCACATGGGACTCACTTGGGAATCACGTTGGAATCATGTGTCAATCACATGGGACTCACGTGGGAATCATGTGTCAATCACGTGGCAATCACGAGGGAATCACGTGTCAATCACGTGGGAATCACGTGGGAATCACGTGTCAATCACGTGGAAATTAGGTGGGAACCACGTGTCAATCACGTGGGAATCACGAGGGAGTCATGTGGGAATCCCTTGGGAATCACGTGCCAATCAAGGGGGAATCACGTGGGAATGTGTCAATCACGTGGGAATCACGTGGGAATCACGTTCAGTCACGTGGGAATTAGGTGGGAATCACGTTTCAATCACGTGGGACTCACGAGGGAGTCACATGGGAATCCCGTGGGAATCACCTGTCAATCACGTGGGAATCACGTGTCAATCACATTGGAATCACGTGAGAATCACGTGGGAATCACGTGGGAATCACGTGTAAATCACGTGGGAATCATGTGTTAATCACATGGGACTCACGTGGGATCACGTGTCAATCACGTGGGAATCACGTGGGAATGTATCAATCACGTGGGAATCATGTGGGAATCACTTGTCATTTACGTGGGAATCACGTGGGAATGACGTGGGAATCACGTGTGAATCACGTGGAAATCACGAGGGAGTCACGTGGGAATCCCATGTGAATCACGTGTCAATCACGTGGGAATCACGTGGGAATGTGTCAATCACATGGGAATCATGTGGGAATCACTTGTCATTTACGTGGGTATCACGTGGGAATGACGTGGGAATCACGTGTCAATCACGTGGAAATGACGTGGGAATAACCTGTCAATCACATGGGAATCACGTGGGAAGCACGTGGGAATCACGTGTCAATCACGAGCGAATCAGGTGGGAATCACGTGTCAATCCCGTGGGAATCACGTGTCAATCACGTGGGAATCACGAGGGAATCACGTGTCAATCACGTGGGAATCACGAGGGAATCACGTGTAAATCACGTGGGAATCACGTGGGAATCACGTGTCAATCACGTGGGAATTAGTTGGAAATCACGTGTTAATCACGTTGGAATCACGTGAGAATCACCTGGGAATCACGAGGGAATCACGTGTCAATCACGTGGGAATTAGGTTGGAATCACGTGTCAATCACGTGGCAATCACGAGGGAGTCACATGTCAATCACGTGGGAATTAGGTTGGAATCACGTGTCAAACACGTGGGAATCACGAGGGATTCACGTGGGAATCCCGTGGGAATCACGTGTAAATCACGTGGGAATCATGTGTCAATCACATGGGACTCACGTGGGAATCACGTGTCAATCACGTGTAAATCACGTGGGAATCACGTGTCAATCACGTGGGAATTAGGTTGGAATCACGTGTCAATCACGTGGGAATCACGAGGGAGTCACGTGGGAATCCCGTGGGAATCACATGTCAATCACGTGGGAATCACGTGGGAACGTGTCAATCACGTGGTAATCACGTGGGAATCACGTGTCAAACACGTGGGAATTAGGTGGGAATCACGTGTCAATCACGTGGGAATCACGAGGGAATCACGTGGGAATCCCGTGGGAATCACGTGCCAATCACGTGGGAATCACGTGGGAATGTGTCAATCACGTGAGAATCACGTGGGAATCACGTGTCAGTTACGTGGGAATTAGGTGGGAATCACGTGTCAATCACGTGGTAATCACAAGTGAGTCATATAGAAATCCCGTGGGAATCACGTGTCAATCACGTGGGAATCACGTGGGAATGTGTCAATCACGTGCGAATCACGTGGGAATCACGGGTCAATCACGTGGGAATCATGAGGGAGTCACGTGGGAATCCCGTGGGATTTATGTGTCAATCACGTGGAAATCACGTGGGAATGTGTCAATCACGTGGGAATCAGGTGGTAATCACGTGTTAAACATGTGGGAATTAGGTGGGAATCACGTGTCAATTACGTGGGAATCACGAGGGAGTCACATGGGAATCCCGTGGGAATAACGTGTCAATCACGTGGGAATCACGTGGGAATGTGTCAATTACGTGGGAATCACGTGAGAATCACGTGTCAATCACGTGGGGAAAAGGTGGGAATCACTTGTCAATCACGTGGGAATCACGAGGGAGTAACGTGGGAATCCCGTGGGAATCACGTGTCAATCACGTGGGAATCACGTGGGAATCACTTGTCAAACACAGGGTAATTAGGTGGGAATCACGTGTCATTCACGTGGAAATCACGAGGGAGTCACGTGGGAATCCCGTGGGAATCACGTGTCAATCACGTGGTAATCATGTGTCAATCACATGGGACTCACGTGGGAATCACGTGTCAATCACGTGGGAATCACGTGGGAATCACGTGTCAATCACGTGGCAATCACATGGGAATCACATGGGAATCACGTGGGAATCACGTGGGAATCACGTGGGAATCACGTGTCAATCAAGTGGGAATCACGTGTCAATCACGTGGGTATCACGTGGGAATGTGTCAATCACGTGGGAATCATGTGGGAATCACTTGTCATTTACGTGGGAATCACGTGGGTATGACATGGGAATCACGTGTCAATCACGGGGGAATTAGGTTGGAATCACGTGTCAATCACGTGGGAATCACGAGGGAGTCACGTGGGAATCCCGTTGGAATCACGTGTCAATCACGTGGGAATCACGTGGGAATCACGTGTCAATCACGTGGGAATTAGGTGGGAATCACGTGTCAATCACGTGGGAATCACGAGGGAGTCACGTTGAAATCCCGTGGGAATCACGTGTCAATCACGTGGGAATCACGTGGGAATGTGTCAATCACGTGGGAATCACGTGGGAATCACGTGGCAATCACGTGGGAATCACGGGTCAATCACGTGGCAATCACGTGAGAATCACATGGGAATCACGTGGGAATCACGTGTACATCACGTGGGAATCATGTGTCAATCACATGGGACTCACTTGGGAATCACGTTGGAATCATGTGTCAATCACATGGGACTCACGTGGGAATCATGTGTCAATCACGTGGCAATCACGAGGGAATCACGTGTCAATCACGTGGGAATCACGTGGGAATCACGTGTCAATCACGTGGAAATTAGGTGGGAACCACGTGTCAATCACGTGGGAATCACGAGGGAGTCATGTGGGAATCCCTTGGGAATCACGTGCCAATCAAGGGGGAATCACGTGGGAATGTGTCAATCACGTGGGAATCACGTGGGAATCACGTTCAATCACGTGGGAATTAGGTGGGAATCACGTTTCAATCACGTGGGACTCACGAGGGAGTCACATGGGAATCCCGTGGGAATCACCTGTCAATCACGTGGGAATCACGTGTCAATCACATTGGAATCACGTGAGAATCACGTGGGAATCACGTGGGAATCACGTGTAAATCACGTGGGAATCATGTGTTAATCACATGGGACTCACGTGGGATCACGTGTCAATCACGTGGGAATCACGTGGGAATGTATCAATCACGTGGGAATCATGTGGGAATCACTTGTCATTTACGTGGGAATCACGTGGGAATGACGTGGGAATCACGTGTGAATCACGTGGAAATCACGAGGGAGTCACGTGGGAATCCCATGTGAATCACGTGTCAATCACGTGGGAATCACGTGGGAATGTGTCAATCACATGGGAATCATGTGGGAATCACTTGTCATTTACGTGGGTATCACGTGGGAATGACGTGGGAATCACGTGTCAATCACGTGGAAATGACGTGGGAATAACCTGTCAATCACATGGGAATCACGTGGGAAGCACGTGGGAATCACGTGTCAATCACGAGCGAATCAGGTGGGAATCACGTGTCAATCCCGTGGGAATCACGTGTCAATCACGTGGGAATCACGAGGGAATCACGTGTCAATCACGTGGGAATCACGAGGGAATCACGTGTAAATCACGTGGGAATCACGTGGGAATCACGTGTCAATCACGTGGGAATTAGTTGGAAATCACGTGTTAATCACGTTGGAATCACGTGAGAATCACCTGGGAATCACGAGGGAATCACGTGTCAATCACGTGGGAATTAGGTTGGAATCACGTGTCAATCACGTGGCAATCACGAGGGAGTCACATGTCAATCACGTGGGAATTAGGTTGGAATCACGTGTCAAACACGTGGGAATCACGAGGGATTCACGTGGGAATCCCGTGGGAATCACGTGTAAATCACGTGGGAATCATGTGTCAATCACATGGGACTCACGTGGGAATCACGTGTCAATCACGTGTAAATCACGTGGGAATCACGTGTCAACCACGTGGGAATTAGGTTGGAATCACGTGTCAATCACGTGGGAATCACGAGGGAGTCACGTGGGAATCCCGTGGGAATCACATGTCAATCACGTGGGAATCACGTGGGAACGTGTCAATCACGTGAGAATCAGGTTGGAATCACGTGTCAAACACGTGGGAATTAGGTGGGAATCACGTGTCAATCACGTGGGAATCACGAGGGAGTCACGTGTGAATCCCGTGGGAATCACGTGCCAATCACGTGGGAATCACGTGGGAATGTGTCAATCACGTGAGAATCACGTGGGAATCACGTGTCAGTTACGTGGGAATTAGGTGGGAATCACGTGTCAATCACGTGGTAATCACAAGTGAGTCATATAGAAATCCCGTGGGAATCACGTGTCAATCACGTGGGAATCACGTGGGAATGTGTCAATCACGTGCGAATCACGTGGGAATCACGGGTCAATCACGTGGGAATCATGAGGGAGTCACGTGGGAATCCCGTGGGATTTATGTGTCAATCACGTGGAAATCACGTGGGAATGTGTCAATCACGTGGGAATCAGGTGGTAATCACGTGTTAAACATGTGGGAATTAGGTGGGAATCACGTGTCAATTACGTGGGAATCACGAGGGAGTCACATGGGAATCCCGTGGGAATAACGTGTCAATCACGTGGGAATCACGTGGGAATGTGTCAATTACGTGGGAATCACGTGAGAATCACGTGTCAATCACGTGGGGAAAAGGTGGGAATCACTTGTCAATCACGTGGGAATCACGAGGGAGTAACGTGGGAATCCCGTGGGAATCACGTGTCAATCACGTGGGAATCACGTGGGAATGTGTCAATCACGTGGGAATCACGTGGGAATCACGTGTCAATCACGTGGGAATCACGAGGGAGTCATGTGGGAATCCCGTGGGAATCACGTGTCAATCACGTGGGAATCACGTGGGAATGTGTCAATCACGTGGGAATCACGTGGCAATCACGTGTCAATCACGTGGGAATCACGAGGGAGTCACGTGGGAATCCCGTGGGAATTACGTGTCAATCACGTGGTAATCACGTGGGAGTGTGTTAATCACGTGGGAATCACGTGGGAATCACGTGTCAATCACGTGGGAATTAGGCGGAAATCACGTGTCAATCACGTGGGAATCACGTGAGAATCACGTGGGAATCACGAGGGAATCACGTGTCAATCACGTCGGAATTAGGTTGGAATCACGTGTCAATCACGTGGCAATCACGAGGGAGTCACATGTCAATCACGTGGGAATTAGGTTGGAATCAAGTGTCAATCACGTGAGAATCACGAGGGAGTCAAGTGGGAATCCCCTGGGAATCACGTGTAAATCACGTGGGAATCATGTCTCAATCACATGGGACTCACGTGGGAATCACGTGTCAATCACGTGGGAATCACTTGGGATTCACGTGTCAATCACGTGGGAATTAGGTTGGAATCACGTGTCAATCACGTGGGAATCACGAGGGAGTCACGTGGGAATCCCGTGGGAATCACGTGTCAATCACATGGGAATCACGTGGGAATGTGTCAATCACGTGGGAATCACGTGGGAATCACGTGTCAAACACGTGGGAATTACGTGGGAATCACGTGTCAGTAACGTGGGAATCACGAGGGAATCACGTGGGAATCCCGTGGGAATCACGTGCCAATCTCGTGGGAATGACGTGGGAATCAGGTGGGAATCACGTGTCAAACACGTGGGAATTAGGTGGGAATCACGTGTCAATCACGTGGGAATCACGAGGGAGTCACGTGGGAATCCCGTGGGAATCACGTGTCAATCACGTGGGAATCACGTGGGAATGTGTCAATTACCGGGGAATCACGTGGAAATCGCGTGTCAATCACGTGGGAATAAGGTGGGAATCACGTGTCAATCACGTGGGAATCACGTGGGAATCACTTGTCAAACACATGGGAATTAGGTGGGAATCACGTGTCAATCACGTGGAAATCACGAGGGAGTCACGTGGGAATCCCGTGGGAATCACGTGTCAATCACGTGGGAATCACGTGGGAATGTGTCAATCAAGTGGGAATCACGTGGGAATCATGTGTCAATCACATGGAACTCACGTGGGAATCACGTGGCAATCACGTGGCAATCACGAGGCAATTACGTGTCAATCACGTGGGAATCACGTGGGAATCACGTGTCAACCACTTGTTAATTAGGTGGGAATCACGTGTCAATCACGTGGGAATCACGAGGGAGTCACGTGGGAATCCCGTGGGAATCACGTGTCAATCACGTGGGAATCACGTGGGAATGTGTCAATTACGTGGGAATCACGTGGGAATCACGTGTCAATCACGTGGGAATAAGGTGGGAATCACGTGTCAATCACGTGGGAATCACGAGGGAGTCACGTGGGAATCCCGTGGGAGTCACCTGTCAATCACGTGGGAATCACGTGTCAATCACAGGGGAATCACGTGAGAATCACGTGGGAATCACGGGGTAATCACGTGTAAATCACGTGGGAATCACGAGGGAGTCACGTGGGAATCTCGTTGGAGTCACGTGTAAATCACGTGGGAATCACGTGGGAATGTGTCAATCACGTGGGAATCACGTGGGAATCACGTGGCAATCACGTGGGAATTAGGTGGAAATCACGTATCAATCACGTGGGAATCACGAGGGAGTCACGTTGGAATCCCGTGGGAGTCACCTGTCAATCACGTGGGAATCACGTGTCAATCACAGGGGAATCACGTGAGAATCACGTGGGAATCACGTGGGAATCACGTGTAAATCACGTGGGAATCATGTGTCAATCACATGGGACTCACGTGGGAATCACGTGTCAGTCACGTGGCAATCACGAGCGAATCACGTGTCAATCACGTGGGAATCACGTGGGAATCACGTGTCAATCTCATGGGAATCACGTGGGAATCACGTGTCAATCACGTGGTAATTAGGTTGGAATTACGAGGGAATCACATGTCAATCACGTGGGAATTAGGTTGGAATCACGTGTAAATCACGTGGCAATCACGAGGGAGTCACATGTCAATCACGTGGGAATTAGGTTGGAATCACGTGTCAATCACGTGGGAATCACGAGGGAGTCACATGGGAATACCGTGGGAATCACGTGTAAATCACGTGGGAATCATGTGTCAATCACATGGGACTCACGTGGGAATCACGTGTCAATCACGTGGGAATCACTTGGGATTCACGTGTCAATCACGTGGGAATTAGGTTGGAATCACGTGTCAATCACGTGGGAATCACGAGGGAGTCACGTGGGAATCCCTTGGGAATCACGTGTCAATCACGTCGAATCACGTGGGAATGTGTCAATCACGTGGGAATCACGTGGGAATCACGTGTCAAACACGTGGGAATTAGGTGGGAATCACGTGTCAATCACGTGGGAATCACGAGGGAATCACGTGGGAATCCCGTGGGAATCACGTGCCAATCACGTGGGAGTCACGTGAGAATCAGGTTGGAATCACGTGTCAAACACGTGGGAATTAGGTGGGAATCACGTGTCAATCACGTGGGAATCACGAGGGAGTCACGTGTGAATCCCGTGGGAATCACGTGTCAATCACGTGGGAATCACGTGGGAATGTGTCAATTACCTGGGAATCACGTGGAAATCGCGTGTCAATCACGTGGGAATAAGGTGGGAATCACGTGTCAATCACGTGGGAATCACGTGGGAATCACTTGTCAAACACAGGGTAATTAGGTGGGAATCACGTGTCATTCACGTGGAAATCACGAGGGAGTCACGTGGGAATCCCGTGGGAATCACGTGTCAATCACGTGGGAATCACGTGGGAATGTGTCAATCAAGTGGGAATCACGTGGGAATCATGTGTCAATCACATGGGACTCACGTGGGAATCACGTGTCAATCACGTGGCAATCACGACGTGATCAGGTGTCAATCACGTGGGAATCACGTGGGAATCACGTGTCAATCACGTGGGAATCACGTGGGAATCATGTGTCAATCACGTGGGAATTAGGTGGGAATCACGTGTCAATCACGAGGGAAACACGAGGGAGTCACCTGGGAATCCCGTGGTAATCACGTGTCAATCACGTGGGAATCACGTGGGAATGTGTCAATCACGTGGGAATCAGGTGGGAATCACGTGTCAAACACATGGTAATTATGTGGGAATCACGTGTCAATCACGTGGGAATCACGAGGGAGTCACGTGGGAATCCCGTGGGAATCACGTGTCAATCACGTGGGAATCACGTGGGAATGTGTCAATCACGTGGGAATCACGTGGGAATCACGTGTCAATCACGTGGGAATAAGGTGGGAATCACGTGTCAATCACGTGGGAATCACGAGGGAGTCACGTGGGAATCCCGTGGGAATCACGTGTCAATCACGTGGGAATCACGTGGGAATGTGTCAATCACGTGGGAATCACGTGGGAATCACGTGTCAATCACGTGGGAATCACGAGAGAGTCACGTGGGAATCCCGTGGGAATCACGTGTCAATCACGTGGGAATCACGTGGGAATGTGTCAATCACGTGGGAATCACGTGGGAGTCACGTGGCAATCATGTGGGAATTAGGTGGAAATCACGTATCAATCACGTGAGAATCACGAGGGAGTCACGTTGGAATCCCGTGGGAGTCACCTGTCAATCACGTGGGAATCATGTGTCAATCACAGGGGAATCACGTGAGAATCACGTGGGAATCACGTGGTAATCACGTGTAAATCACGTGGGAATCATGTGTCAGTCACATGGGACTCACGTGGGAATCACGTGTCAGTCACGTGGCAATCACGAGGGAATCACGTGTCAATCACGTGGGAATCACGTGTCAATCACGTGTGAATCACGTGGGAATCACGTGTCAATCACGTGGGAATTAGGTGGGAATGACGTGTCAATCACGTGGGAATCACGAGGGAGTCACGTGGGAATCCCGTGGGAGTCACGTGTCAACCACGTGGGAATCACGTGGGAATGTGTCAATCACGTGGGAATCACGTGGGAATCACGTGGCAATCACGTGGGAATTAGGTGGAAATCACGTATCAATCACATGGGAATCACGAGGGAGTCACGTTGGAATCCCGTGGGAGTCACCTGTCAATCACGTGGGAATCACGTGTCAATCACAGGGGAATCACGTGAGAGTCACGTGGGAATCACGTGGTAATCACGTGTAAATCACGTGGGAATCATGTGTCAGTCACATGGGACTCACGTGGGAATCACGTGTCAGTCACGTGGCAATCACGAGGGAATCACGTGTCAATCACGTGGGAATCACGTGGGAATCACGTGTCAATCACGTGGGAATCACGTGGGAATCACGTGTCAATCACGTGGGAATTAGGTGGGAATGACGTGTCAATCACGTGGGAATCACGAGGGAGTCACGTGGGAATCCCGTGAGAATCACGTGTCAATCACGGGGAAATCACGTGTCAATCACTTGGGAATTAGGTTGGAATCACGTGTCAATCACGTGGCAATCACGAGGGAGTCACATGTCAATCACTTGGGAATTAGGTTGGAATCAAGTGTCAATCACGTGGGAATCACGAGGGAGTCACGTGGGAATCCCGTGGGATTCACGTGTAAATCACGTGGGAATCATGTGTCAATCACATGGGACTCACGTGGGAATCACGTGTCAATCACGTGGGAATCACTTGGGATTCACGTGTCAATCACGTGGGAATTAGGTTGGAATCACGTGTCAATCACAATGGAATCACGAGGGAGGCACTTGGGAATCCCGTGGGAATCACGTGTCAATCACGTGGGAATCACGTGGTAATGTGTCAATCACGTGGGAATCACGTGTCAAACACGTGGGAATTACGTGGGAATCACATGTCAATCACGTGGGAATTAGGTTGGAATCACGTGTCAATCACGTGGGAATCACGAGGGAGTCACGTGGGAATCCCGTGGAAATCACGTTCAATCACGTGGGAATAACGTGGGAATGTGTCAATCACGTGGGAATCACGTGGGAATCACGTGTCAAACACGTGGGAATTAGGTGGGAATCACGTGTCAATCACGTGGGAATCACGTGGGAATGTGTCAATCACGTGAGAATCACGTGGGAATCACGTGTCAATCACGTGGGAATTAGGTGGGAATCACGTGTCAATCACGTGGGAGTCACAAGTGAGTCACGTGAAAATCCCGTGGGAATCACGTGTCAATCACGTGGGAATCACGTGGGAATGTGTCAATCACGTGCCAATCACGTAGGAATCACGTGTCAATCACGTGGGAATCATGAGGGAGTCACGTGGGAATCCCGTGGGTATCACGTGTCAATCACGTGGGAATCACGTGGGAATGTGTCAATCACGTGGGAATCAGGTGGGAATCACGTGTCAAACACGTGGGAAATAGGTGGGAATCACGTGTCAATCACGTGGGAATCACGAGGGAGTCACGTGGGAATCCCGTGGATATCACGTGTCAATCACGTGGGAATCACGTGGGAATGTGTCAATTACGTGGGAATCACGTGGGAATCACGTGTCAATCACGTGGGGATAAGGTGGGAATCACTTGTCAATCACGTGGGAATCACGAGGGAGTCACGTGGGAATCCCGTGGGTTTCACGGGTCAAACACGTGGGAATCACGTGGGAATGTGTCAATCACGTGGGAATCACGTGGGAATCACGTGTCAATCACGTGGGAATCACGTGGGAATGTGTCAATTACGTGGGAATCACGTGGGAATCACGTGTCAATCACGTGGGGATAAGGTGGGAATCACTTGTCAATGACGTGGGAATCACTAGGGAGTCACGTGGGAATCCCGTGGGAATCACGTGTCAATCACGTGGTAATCACGTGGGAATGTGTCAATCACGTGGGAATCACGTGGCAATCACGTGTCAATCACGTGGGAATCACGAGGGAGTCACGTGGGAATCCCGTGGGAATCATGTGTCAATCACGTGGTAATCACGGGGGAATGTGTCAATCACGTGGGAATCACGTGGGAATCACGTGTCAATCACGTGGGAATTAGGTGGAAATCACGTGTCAATCACGTGGGAATCACGTGAGAATCACGTGGGAATCACGAGGGAATCACGTGTCAATCACGTGGGAATTAGGTTGGAATCACGTGTCAGTCACGTGGCAATCACGAGGGAGTCACATGTCAATCACGTGGGAATTAGGTTGGAATCAAGTGTCAATCACGTGGGAATCACAAGGGCGTCACGTGGGAATCCCGTGGAAATCACGTGTAAATCACGTGGGAATCATGTGTCAGTCACGTGGGACTCACGTGGGAATCATGTGTCAATCACGTTGGAATCCCGTGGGAATCACGTGTCAATCACGTGGGAATCACGTGGGAATGTGTCAATCACGTGGGAATCATGTGGGAATCACTTGTCATTTACGTGGGAATCACGTGGGTATGAGATGGGAATCACGTGTCAATCACGTGGGAATTAGGTTGGAATCACGTGACAATCACGTGGGTATCACGAGGGAGTCACGTGGGAATCCCGTGGAAATCACCTGTCAATCACGTGGGAATCACGTGTCAATCACATGGGAGTCACGTGAGAATCACGTGGGCATCACGTGGGAATCACGTGTAAATCACGTGGGAATCATGTGTCAATCACATGGGACTCACGTGGGAATCACGTGTCAATCACGTGGGAATCACGTGGGAATCACGTATCAATCACGTGGCAATCACATGGGAATCACATGGAATTAACGTGGGAATCACGTGGGAATCACGTGGGAATCACGTGTCAATCAAGTGGGAATCACGTGTCAATCACGTGGGTATCACGTGGGAATCACGTGTCAATCACGTGGCAATCACATGGGAATCACATGGGAATCACGTGGGAATCACGTGGGAATCACGTGGGAATCACGTGTCAATCAAGTGGGAATCACGTGTCAATCACGTGGGTATCACGTGGGAATGTGTCAATCACGTGGGAATCAGGTGGGAATCACTTGTCATTTACGTGGGAATCACGTGGGTATGACATGGGAATCACGTGTCAATCACGGGGGAATTAGGTTGGAATCACGAGTCAATCACGTGGGAATCACGAGCGAGTCACGTGGGAATCCCGTGGGAATCACGTGTCAATCACGTGGGAATCACGTGGGAATCACGTGTCAATCACGTGGGAATTAGGTGGGAATCACGTGTCAATCACGTGGGAATCACGAGGGAGTCACGTTGGAATCCCGTGGGAATCACGTGTCAATTACGTGGGAATCCCTTGGGAATCACGTGTCAATCAAGGGGAAATCACGTGGGAATGTGTCAATCACGTGGGAATCACGTGGGAATCACGTGTCAATCACGTGGGAATTAGGTGGGAATCACGTGTCAATCACGTGGGACTCACGAGGGAGTCACGTGGGAATCACGTGGGAATCACCTGTCAATCACGTGGGAATCACGTGTCAATCACATTGGAATCACGTGAGAATCACGTGGGAATCACGTGGGAATCATGTGTAAATCACGTGTGTATCATGTGTCAATCATATGGGACTCACGTGGGATCACGTGTCAATCACGTGGGAATCACGTGGGAATGTATCAATCACGTTGGAATCATGTGGGAATCATTTGTCATTTACGTGGGAATCACGTGGGAATCACGTGGGAATCACGTGTGAATCACGTGGAAATCACGAGGGAGTCACGTGGGAATCCCATGTGAATCACGTTTCAATCACGTGGGAATCACGTGGGAATGTGTCAATCACGTGGGAATCATGTGGGAATCACTTGTCATTTACGTGGGTATCACGTGGGAATGACGTGGGAATCACGTGTCAATCACGTGGAAATCACGTGGGAATCACCTGTCAATCACATGGGAATCACGTGGGAAGCACGTGGGAATCACGTATCAATCACGTGCGAATCAGGTGGGAATCACGTGTCAATCCCGTGGGAATCACGTGTCAATCACGTGGGAATCACGAGGGAATCACGTGTCAATCACGTGGGAATCACGAGGGAATCACGTGTAAATCACGTGGGAATCACGTGGGAATCACGTGTCAATCACGTGGGAATTAGTTGGAAATCACGTGTTAATCACGTTGGAATCACGTGAGAATCACGTGGGAATCACGAGGGAATCACGTGTCAATCACGTGGGAATTACGTTGGAATCACGTGTCAATCACGTGGCAATCACGAGGGAGTCACATGTCAATCACGTGGGAATTAGGTTGGAATCACGTGTCAATCACGTGGGAATCACGAGGGAGTCACATGGGAATCCCGTGGGAATCACGTGTAAATCACGTGGGAATCATGTGTCAATCACATGGGACTCACGTGGGAATCACGTGTCAATCACGTGAAAATCACGTGGGAATCACGTGTCAATCACGTGGGAATTAGGTTGCAATCACGTGTCAATCACGTGGGAATCACGAGGGAGTCACGTGGGAATCCCGTGGGAATCACGTGTCAATCACGTGGGAATCACGTGGGAACGTGTCAATCACGTGGTAATCGCGTGTGAATCACGTGTCAAACACGTGGGAATTAGGTGGGAATCACGTGTCAATCACGTGGGAATCACGAGGGAATCACGTGTGAATCCCGTGGGAATCACGTGCCAATCACGTGGGAATCACGTGGGAATGTGTCAATCACGTGAGAATCACGTGGGAATCACGTGTCAATCACGTGGGAATTAGGTGGGAATCACGTGTCAATCACGTGGGAATCACAATTGAGTCATATAGAAATCCCGTGGGAATCACGTTTCAATCACGTGGGAATCACGTGGGAATGTGTCAATCACGTGCGAATCACGTGGGAATCACGTGTCAATCACGTGGGAATCACGAGGGAGTCACATGGGAATCCCGTGGGAATAACGTGTCAATCACGTGGTAATCACGTGGGAATGTGTCAATTACGTGGGAATCACGTGAGAATCACGTGTCAATCACGTGGGGATAAGGTGGGAATCACTTGTCAATCACGTGGGAATCACGAGGGAGTAACGTGGGAATCCCGTGGGAATCACGTGTCAATCACGTGGGAATCACGTGGCAATCACGTGTCAATCACGTGGGAATCACGAGGGAGTCACGTGGGAATCCCGTGGGAATCACGTGTCAATCACGTGGTAATCACGTGGGAGTGTGTCAATCACGTGGGAATCACGTGGCAATCACGTGTCAATCACGTGGGAATCACGAGGGAGTCACGTGGGAATCCCGTGGGAATCACGTGTCAATCACGTGGTAATCACGTGGGAGTGTGTCAATCACGTGGGAATCACGTGGGAATCACGTGTCAATCACGTGGGAATTAGGCGGAAATCACGTGTCAATCACGTGGGAATCACGTGAGAATCACGTGGGAATCACGAGGGAATCACGTGTCAATCACGTGGGAATTAGGTTGGAATCACGTGTCAATCACGTGGCAATCACGAGGGAGTCACATGTCAATCACGTGGGAATTAGGTTGGAATCAAGTGTCAATCACGTGGGAATCACGAGGGAGTCAAGTGGGAATCCCCTGGGAATCACGTGTAAATCACGTGGGAATCATGTGTCAATCACATGGGACTCACGTGGGAATCACGTGTCAATCACGTGGGAATCACTTGGGATTCACGTGTCAATCACGTGGGAATTAGGTTGGAATCACGTGTCAATCACGTGGGAATCACGAGGGAGTCACGTGGGAATCCCGTGGGAATCACGTGTCAATCACGTGGGAATCACGTGGGAATGTGTCAATCACGTGGGAATCACGTGGGAATCACGTGTCAAACACGTGGGAATTACGTGTGAATCACGTGTCAGTCACGTGGGAATCACGAGGGAATCACGTGGGAATCCCGTGGGAATCACGTGGCAATCACGTGGGAATAACGTGAGAATCAGGTGGGAAGCACGTGTCAAACACGTGGGAATTAGGTGGGAATCACGTGTCAATCACGTGGGAATCACGAGGGAGTCACGTGTGAATCCCGTGAGAATCACGTGTCAATCACGTGGGAATCACGTGGGAATGTGTCAATTACGTGGGAATCACGTGGGAATCACGTGTCAATCACGTGGGAATAAGGTGGGAATCACGTGTCAATCACGTGGGAATCACGAGGGAGTCACGTGGGAATCCCGTGGGAGTCACCTGTCAATCACGCGGGAATCACGTGTCAATCACAGGGGAATCACGTGAGAATCACGTGGGAATCACGGGGTAATCACGTGTAAATCACGTGGGAATCACGAGGGAGTCACGTGGGAATCTCGTTGGAGTCACGTGTAAATCACGTGGGAATCACGTGGGAATGTGTCAATCACGTGGGAATCACGTGGGAATCACGTGGCAATCACGTGGGAATTAGGTGGAAATCACGTATCAATCACGTGGGAATCACGAGGGAGTCACGTTGGAATCCCGTGGGAGTCACCTGTCAATCACGTGGGAATCACGTGTCAATCACAGGGGAATCACGTGAGAATCACGTGGGAATCACGTGGGAATCACGTGTAAATCACGTGGGAATCATGTGTCAATCACATGGGACTCACGTGGGAATCACGTGTCAGTCACGTGGCAATCACGAGGGAATCACGTGTCAATCACGTGGGAATCACGTGGGAATCACGTGTCAATCTCATGGGAATCACGTGGGAATCACGTGTCAATCACGTGGTAATTAGGTTGGAATTACGAGGGAATCACATGTCAATCACGTGGGAATTAGGTTGGAATCACGTGTAAATCACGTGGCAATCACGAGGGAGTCACATGTCAATCACGTGGGAATTAGGTTGGAATCACGTGTCAATCACGTGGGAATCACGAGGGAGTCACATGGGAATACCGTGGGAATCACGTGTAAATCACGTGGGAATCATGTGTCAATCACATGGGACTCACGTGGGAATCACGTGTCAATCACGTGGGAATCACTTGGGATTCACGTGTCAATCACGTGGGAATTAGGTTGGAATCACGTGTCAATCACGTGGGAATCACGAGGGAGTCACGTGGGAATCCCTTGGGAATCACGTGTCAGTCACGTCGAATCACGTGGGAATGTGTCAATCACGTGGGAATCACGTGGGAATCACGTGTCAAACACGTGGGAATTAGGTGGGAATCACGTGTCAATCACGTGGGAATCACGAGGGAATCACGTGGGAATCCCGTGGGAATCACGTGCCAATCACGTGGGAGTCACGTGAGAATCAGGTTGGAATCACGTGTCAAACACGTGGGAATTAGGTGGGAATCACGTGTCAATCACGTGGGAATCACGAGGGAGTCACGTGTGAATCCCGTGGGAATCACGTGTCAATCACGTGGGAATCACGTGGGAATGTGTCAATTACCTGGGAATCACGTGGAAATCGCGTGTCAATCACGTGGGAATAAGGTGGGAATCACGTGTCAATCACGTGGGAATCACGTGGGAATCACTTGTCAAACACAGGGTAATTAGGTGGGAATCACGTGTCATTCACGTGGAAATCACGAGGGAGTCACGTGGGAATCCCGTGGGAATCACGTGTCAATCACGTGGGAATCACGTGGGAATGTGTCAATCAAGTGGGAATCACGTGGGAATCATGTGTCAATCACATGGGACTCACGTGGGAATCACGTGTCAATCACGTGGCAATCACGACGTGATCAGGTGTCAATCACGTGGGAATCACGTGGGAATCACGTGTCAATCACGTGGGAATCACGTGGGAATCATGTGTCAATCACGTGGGAATTAGGTGGGAATCACGTGTCAATCACGAGGGAAACACGAGGGAGTCACCTGGGAATCCCGTGGTAATCACGTGTCAATCACGTGGGAATCACGTGGGAATGTGTCAATCACGTGGGAATCAGGTGGGAATCACGTGTCAAACACATGGTAATTATGTGGGAATCACGTGTCAATCACGTGGGAATCACGAGGGAGTCACGTGGGAATCCCGTGGGAATCACGTGTCAATCACGTGGGAATCACGTGGGAATGTGTCAATCACGTGGGAATCACGTGGGAATCACGTGTCAATCACGTGGGAATAAGGTGGGAATCACGTGTCAATCACGTGGGAATCACGAGGGAGTCACGTGGGAATCCCGTGGGAATCACGTGTCAATCACGTGGGAATCACGTGGGAATGTGTCAATCACGTGGGAATCACGTGGGAATCACGTGTCAATCACGTGGGAATCACGAGAGAGTCACGTGGGAATCCCCTGGGAATTAGGTTGGAATCACGTGTCAATCACGTGGGAATCACGAGGGAGTCACGTGGGAATCCCGTGGAAATCACGTTCAATCACGTGGGAATAACGTGGGAATGTGTCAATCACGTGGGAATTACGTGGGAATCACGTGTCAAACACGTGGGAATTAGGTGGGAATCACGTGTCAATCACGTGGGAATCACGTGGGAATGTGTCAATCACGTGAGAATCACGTGGGAATCACGTGTCAATCACGTGGGAATTAGGTGGGAATCACGTGTCAATCACGTGGGAGTCACAAGTGAGTCACGTGAAAATCCCGTGGGAATCACGTGTCAATCACGTGGGAATCACGTGGGAATGTGTCAATCACGTGCCAATCACGTAGGAATCACGTGTCAATCACGTGGGAATCATGAGGGAGTCACGTGGGAATCCCGTGGGTATCACGTGTCAATCACGTGGGAATCACGTGGGAATGTGTCAATCACGTGGGAATCAGGTGGGAATCACGTGTCAAACACGTGGGAAATAGGTGGGAATCACGTGTCAATCACGTGGGAATCACGAGGGAGTCACGTGGGAATCCCGTGGATATCACGTGTCAATCACGTGGGAATCACGTGGGAATGTGTCAATTACGTGGGAATCACGTGGGAATCACGTGTCAATCACGTGGGGATAAGGTGGGAATCACTTGTCAATCACGTGGGAATCACGAGGGAGTCACGTGGGAATCCCGTGGGAATCACGGGTCAAACACGTGGGAATCACGTGGGAATGTGTCAATCACGTGGGAATCACGTGGGAATCACGTGTCAATCACGTGGGAATCACGTGGGAATGCGTCAATTACGTGGGAATCACGTGGGAATCACGTGTCAATCACGTGGGGATAAGGTGGGAATCACTTGTCAATGACGTGGGAATCACGAGGGAGTCACGTGGGAATCCCGTGGGAATCACGTGTCAATCACGTGGTAATCACGTGGGAATGTGTCAATCACGTGGGAATCACGTGGCAATCACGTGTCAATCACGTGGGAATCACGAGGGAGTCACGTGGGAATCCCGTGGGAATCATGTGTCAATCACGTTGTAATCACGGGGGAATGTGTCAATCACGTGGGAATCACGTGGGAATCACGTGTCAATCACGTGGGAATTAGGTGGAAATCACGTGTCAATCACGTGGGAATCACGTGAGAATCACGTGGGAATCACGAGGGAATCACGTGTCAATCACGTGGGAATTAGGTTGGAATCACGTGTCAGTCACGTGGCAATCACGAGGGAGTCACATGTCAATCACGTGGGAATTAGGTTGGAATCAAGTGTCAATCACGTGGGAATCACAAGGGCGTCACGTGGGAATCCCGTGGAAATCACGTGTAAATCACGTGGGAATCATGTGTCAGTCACATGGGACTCACGTGGGAATTATGTGTCAATCACGTTGGAATCCCGTGGGAATCACGTGTCAATCACGTGGGAATCACGTGGGAATGTGTCAATCACGTGGGAATCATGTGGGAATCACTTGTCATTTACGTGGGAATCACGTGGGTATGAGATGGGAATCACGTGTCAATCACGTGGGAATTAGGTTGGAATCACGTGACAATCACGTGGGTATCACGAGGGAGTCACGTGGGAATCCCGTGGAAATCACCTGTCAATCACGTGGGAATCACGTGTCAATCACATGGGAGTCACGTGAGAATCACGTGGGCATCACGTGGGAATCACCTGTAAATCACGTGGGAATCATGTGTCAATCACATGGGACTCACGTGGGAATCACGTGTCAATCACGTGGGAATCACGTGGGAATCACGTATCAATCACGGGCAATCACATGGGAATCACATGGAATTAACGTGGGAATCACGTGGGAATCACGTGGGAATCACGTGTCAATCAAGTGGGAATCACGTGTCAATCACGTGGGTATCACGTGGGAATCACGTGTCAATCACGTGGCAATCACATGGGAATCACATGGGAATCACGTGGGAATCACGTGGGAATCACGTGGGAATCACGTGTCAATCAAGTGGGAATCACGTGTCAATCACGTGGGTATCACGTGGGAATGTGTCAATCACGTGGGAATCATGTGGGAATCACTTGTCATTTACGTGGGAATCACGTGGGTATGACATGGGAATGACGTGTCAATCACGGGGGAATTAGGTTGGAATCACGAGTCAATCACGTGGGAATCACGAGGGAGTCACGTGGGAATCCCGTGGGAATCACGTGTCAATCACGTGAGAATCACGTGGGAATCACGTGTCAATCACGTGGGAATTAGGTGGGAATCACGTGTCAATCACGTGGGAATCACGAGGGAGTCACGTTGGAATCCCGTGGGATTCACGTGTCAATTACGTGGGAATCCCTTGGGAATCACGTGTCAATCAAGGGGAAATCACGTGGGAATGTGTCAATCACGTGGGAATCACGTGGGAATCACGTGTCAATCACGTGGGAATTAGGTGGGAATCACGTGTCAATCACGTGGGACTCACGAGGGAGTCACGTGGGAATCCCGTGGGAATCACCTGTCAATCACGTGGGAATCACGTGTCAATCACATTGGAATCACGTGAGAATCACGTGGGAATCACGTGGGAATCATGTGTAAATCACGTGTGTATCATGTGTCAATCATATGGGACTCACGTGGGATCACGTGTCAATCACGTGGGAATCACGTGGGAATGTATCAATCACGTTGGAATCATGTGGGAATCATTTGTCATTTACGTGGGAATCACGTGGGAATCACGTGGGAATCACGTGTGAATCACGTGGAAATCACGAGGGAGTCACGTGGGAATCCCATGTGAATCACGTTTCAATCACGTGGGAATCACGTGGGAATGTGTCAATCACGTGGGAATCATGTGGGAATCACTTGTCATTTACGTGGGTATCACGTGGGAATGACGTGGGAATCACGTGTCAATCACGTGGAAATCACGTGGGAATCACCTGTCAATCACATGGGAATCACGTGGGAAGCACGTGGGAATCACGTATCAATCACGTGCGAATCAGGTGGGAATCACGTGTCAATCCCGTGGGAATCACGTGTCAATCACGTGGGAATCACGAGGGAATCACGTGTCAATCACGTGGGAATCACGAGGGAATCACGTGTAAATCACGTGGGAATCACGTGGGAATCACGTGTCAATCACGTGGGAATTAGTTGGAAATCACGTGTTAATCACGTTGGAATCACGTGAGAATCACGTGGGAATCACGAGGGAATCACGTGTCAATCACGTGGGAATTAGGTTGGAATCACGTGTCAATCACGTGGCAATCACGAGGGAGTCACATGTCAATCACGTGGGAATTAGGTTGGAATCACGTGTCAATCACGTGGGAATCACGAGGGAGTCACATGGGAATCCCGTGGGAATCACGTGTAAATCACGTGGGAATCATGTGTCAATCACATGGGACTCACGTGGGAATCACGTGTCAATCACGTGAAAATCACGTGGGAATCACGTGTCAATCACGTGGGAATTAGGTTGCAATCACGTGTCAATCACGTGGGAATCACGAGGGAGTCACGTGGGAATCCCGTGGGAATCACGTGTCAATCACGTGGGAATCACGTGGGAACGTGTCAATCACGTGGTAATCGCGTGTGAATCACGTGTCAAACACGTGGGAATTAGGTGGGAATCACGTGTCAATCACGTGGGAATCACGAGGGAATCACGTGGGAATCCCGTGGGAATCACGTGCCAATCACGTGGGAATCACGTGGGAATGTGTCAATCACGTGAGAATCACGTGGGAATCACGTGTCAATTACGTGGGAATTAGGTGGGAATCACGTGTCAATCACGTGGGAATCACAATTGAGTCATGTAGAAATCCCGTGGGAATCACGTTTCAATCACGTGGGAATCACGTGGGAATGTGTCAATCACGTGCGAATCACGTGGGAATCACGTGTCAATCACGTGGGAATCACGAGGGAGTCACATGGGAATCCCGTGGGAATAACGTGTCAATCACGTGGTAATCACGTGGGAATGTGTCAATTACGTGGGAATCACGTGAGAATCACGTGTCAATCACGTGGGGATAAGGTGGGAATCACTTGTCAATCACGTGGGAATCACGAGGGAGTAACGTGGGAATCCCGTGGGAATCACGTGTCAATCACGTGGGAATCACGTGGCAATCACGTGTCAATCACGTGGGAATCACGAGGGAGTCACGTGGGAATCCCGTGGGAATCACGTGTCAATCACGTGGTAATCACGTGGGAGTGTGTCAATCACGTGGGAATCACGTGGCAATCACGTGTCAATCACGTGGGAATCACGAGGGAGTCACGTGGGAATCCCGTGGGAATCACGTGTCAATCACGTGGTAATCACGTGGGAGTGTGTCAATCACGTGGGAATCACGTGGGAATCACGTGTCAATCACGTGGGAATTAGGCGGAAATCACGTGTCAATCACGTGGGAATCACGTGAGAATCACGTGGGAATCACGAGGGAATCACGTGTCAATCACGTGGGAATTAGGTTGGAATCACGTGTCAATCACGTGGCAATCACGAGGGAGTCACATGTCAATCACGTGGGAATTAGGTTGGAATCAAGTGTCAATCACGTGGGAATCACGAGGGAGTCAAGTGGGAATCCCCTGGGAATCACGTGTAAATCACGTGGGAATCATGTGTCAATCACATGGGACTCACGTGGGAATCACGTGTCAATCACGTGGGAATCACTTGGGATTCACGTGTCAATCACGTGGGAATTAGGTTGGAATCACGTGTCAATCACGTGGGAATCACGAGGGAGTCACGTGGGAATCCCGTGGGAATCACGTGTCAATCACGTGGGAATCACGTGGGAATGTGTCAATCACGTGGGAATCACGTGGGAATCACGTGTCAAACACGTGGGAATTACGTGTGAATCACGTGTCAGTCACGTGGGAATCACGAGGGAATCACGTGGGAATCCCGTGGGAATCACGTGGCAATCACGTGGGAATAACGTGAGAATCAGGTGGGAAGCACGTGTCAAACACGTGGGAATTAGGTGGGAATCACGTGTCAATCACGTGGGAATCACGAGGGAGTCACGTGTGAATCCCGTGAGAATCACGTGTCAATCACGTGGGAATCACGTGGGAATGTGTCAATTACGTGGGAATCACGTGGGAATCACGTGTCAATCACGTGGGAATAAGGTGGGAATCACGTGTCAATCACGTGGGAATCACGAGGGAGTCACGTGGGAATCCCGTGGGAGTCACCTGTCAATCACGTGGGAATCACGTGTCAATCACAGGGGAATCACGTGAGAATCACGTGGGAATCACGGGGTAATCACGTGTAAATCACGTGGGAATCACGAGGGAGTCACGTGGGAATCTCGTTGGAGTCACGTGTAAATCACGTGGGAATCACGTGGGAATGTGTCAATCACGTGGGAATCACGTGGGAATCACGTGGCAATCACGTGGGAATTAGGTGGAAATCACGTATCAATCACGTGGGAATCACGAGGGAGTCACGTTGGAATCCCGTGGGAGTCACCTGTCAATCACGTGGGAATCACGTGTCAATCACAGGGGAATCACGTGAGAATCACGTGGGAATCACGTGTAAATCACGTGGGAATCATGTGTCAATCACATGGGACTCACGTGGGAATCACGTGTCAGTCACGTGGCAATCACGAGGGAATCACGTGTCAATCACGTGGGAATCACGTGGGAATCACGTGTCAATCTCATGGGAATCACGTGGGAATCACGTGTCAATCACGTGGTAATTAGGTTGGAATTACGAGGGAATCACATGTCAATCACGTGGGAATTAGGTTGGAATCACGTGTAAATCACGTGGCAATCACGAGGGAGTCACATGTCAATCACGTGGGAATTAGGTTGGAATCACGTGTCAATCACGTGGGAATCACGAGGGAGTCACATGGGAATACCGTGGGAATCACGTGTAAATCACGTGGGAATCATGTGTCAATCACATGGAACTCACGTGGTAATCACGTGTCAATCACGTGGGAATCACTTGGGATTCACGTGTCAATCACGTGGGAATTAGGTTGGAATCACGTGTCAATCACGTGGGAATCACGAGGGAGTCACGTGGGAATCCCTTGGGAATCACGTGTCAGTCACGTCGAATCACGTGGGAATGTGTCAATCACGTGGGAATCACGTGGGAATCACGTGTCAAACACGTGGGAATTAGGTGGGAATCACGTGTCAATCACGTGGGAATCACGAGGGAATCACGTGGGAATCCCGTGGGAATCACGTGCCAATCACGTGGGAGTCACGTGAGAATCAGGTTGGAATCACGTGTCAAACACGTGGGAATTAGGTGGGAATCACGTGTCAATCACATGGGAATCACGAGGGAGTCACGTGTGAATCCCGTGGGAATCACGTGTCAATCACGTGGGAATCACGTGGGAATGTGTCAATTACCTGGGAATCACGTGGAAATCGCGTGTCAATCACGTGGGAATAAGGTGGGAATCACGTGTCAATCACGTGGGAATCACGTGGGAATCACTTGTCAAACACAGGGTAATTAGGTGGGAATCACGTGTCATTCACGTGGAAATCACGAGGGAGTCACGTGGGAATCCCGTGGGAATCACGTGTCAATCACGTGGGAATCACGTGGGAATGTGTCAATCAAGTGGGAATCACGTGGGAATCATGTGTCAATCACATGGGACTCACGTGGGAATCACGTGTCAATCACGTGGCAATCACGACGTGATCAGGTGTCAATCACGTGGGAATCACGTGGGAATCACGTGTCAATCACGTGGGAATCACGTGGGAATCATGTGTCAATCACGTGGGAATTAGGTGGGAATCACGTGTCAATCACGAGGGAAACACGAGGGAGTCACCTGGGAATCCCGTGGTAATCACGTGTCAATCACGTGGGAATCACGTGGGAATGTGTCAATCACGTGGGAATCAGGTCGGAATCACGTGTCAAACACATGGTAATTATGTGGGAATCACGTGTCAATCACGTAGGAATCACGAGGGAGTCACGTGGGAATCCCGTGGGAATCACGTGTCAATCACGTGGGAATCACGTGGGAATGTGTCAATCACGTGGCAATCACGTGGGAATCACGTGTCAATCACGTGGGAATAAGGTGGGAATCACGTGTCAATCACGTGGGAATCACGAGGGAGTCACGTGGGAATCCCGTGGGAATCACGTGTCAATCACGTGGGAATCACGTGGGAATGTGTCAATCACGTGGGAATCACGTGGGAATCACGTGTCAATCACGTGGGAATCACGAGAGAGTCACGTGGGAATCCCGTGGGAATTAGGTTGGAATCACGTGTCAATCACGTGGGAATCACGAGGGAGTCACGTGGGAATCCCGTGGAAATCACGTTCAATCACGTGGGAATAACGTGGGAAAGTGTCAATCACGTGGGAATTACGTGGGAATCACGTGTCAAACACGTGGGAATTAGGTGGGAATCACGTGTCAATCACGTGGGAATCACGTGGGAATGTGTCAATCACGTGAGAATCACGTGGGAATCACGTGTCAATCACGTGGTAATCACGGGGGAATGTGTCAATCACGTGGGAATCACGTGGGAATCACGTGTCAATCACGTGGGAATTAGGTGGAAATCACGTGTCAATCACGTGGGAATCACGTGAGAATCACGTGGGAATCACGAGGGAATCACGTGTCAATCACGTGGGAATTAGGTTGGAATCACGTGTCAGTCACGTGGCAATCACGAGGGAGTCACATGTCAATCACGTGGGAATTAGGTTGGAATCAAGTGTCAATCACGTGGGAATCACAAGGGCGTCACGTGGGAATCCCGTGGAAATCACGTGTAAATCACGTGGGAATCATGTGTCAGTCACATGGGACTCACGTGGGAATTATGTGTCAATCACGTTGGAATCCCGTGGGAATCACGTGTCAATCACGTGGGAATCACGTGGGAATGTGTCAATCACGTGGGAATCATGTGGGAATCACTTGTCATTTACGTGGGAATCACGTGGGTATGAGATGGGAATCACGTGTCAATCACGTGGGAATTAGGTTGGAATCACGTGACAATCACGTGGGTATCACGAGGGAGTCACGTGGGAATCCCGTGGAAATCACCTGTCAATCACGTGGGAATCACGTGTCAATCACATGGGAGTCACGTGAGAATCACGTGGGCATCACGTGGGAATCACCTGTAAATCACGTGGGAATCATGTGTCAATCACATGGGACTCACGTGGGAATCACGTGTCAATCACGTGGGAATCACGTGGGAATCACGTATCAATCACGTGGCAATCACATGGGAATCACATGGAATTAACGTGGGAATCACGTGGGAATCACGTGGGAATCACGTGTCAATCAAGTGGGAATCACGTGTCAATCACGTGGGTATCACGTGGGAATCACGTGTCAATCACGTGGCAATCACATGGGAATCACATGGGAATCACGTGGGAATCACGTGGGAATCACGTGGGAATCACGTGTCAATCAAGTGGGAATCACGTGTCAATCACGTGGGTATCACGTGGGAATGTGTCAATCACGTGGGAATCATGTGGGAATCACTTGTCATTTACGTGGGAATCACGTGGGTATGACATGGGAATCACGTGTCAATCATGGGGGAATTAGGTTGGAATCACGAGTCAATCACGTGGGAATCACGAGGGAGTCACGTGGGAATCCCGTGGGAATCACGTGTCAATCACGTGGGAATCACGTGGGAATCACGTGTCAATCACGTGGGAATTAGGTGGGAATCACGTGTCAATCACGTGGGACTCACGAGGGAGTCACGTGGGAATCCCGTGGGAATCACCTGTCAATCACGTGGGAATCACGTGTCAATCACATTGGAATCACGTGAGAATCACGTGGGAATCACGTGGGAATCATGTGTAAATCACGTGTGTATCATGTGTCAATCATATGGGACTCACGTGGGATCACGTGTCAATCACGTGGGAATCACGTGGGAATGTATCAATCACGTTGGAATCATGTGGGAATCATTTGTCATTTACGTGGGAATCACGTGGGAATGACGTGGGAATCACGTGTGAATCACGTGGAAATCACGAGGGAGTCACGTGGGAATCCCATGTGAATCACGTTTCAATCACGTGGGAATCACATGGGAATGTGTCAATCACGTGGGAATCATGTGGGAATCACTTGTCATTTACGTGGGTATCACGTGGGAATGACGTGGGAATCACGTGTCAATCACGTGGAAATCACGTGGGAATCACCTGTCAATCACATGGGAATCACGTGGGAAGCACGTGGGAATCACGTGTCAATCACGTGCGAATCAGGTGGGAATCACGTGTCAATCCCGTGGGAATCACGTGTCAATCACGTGGGAATCACGAGGGAATCACGTGTCAATCACGTGGGAATCACGAGGGAATCACGTGTAAATCACGTGGGAATCACGTGGGAATCACGTGTCAATCACGTGGGAATTAGTTGGAAATCACGTGTTAATCACGTTGGAATCACGTGAGAATCACGTGGGAATCACGAGGGAATCACGTGTCAATCACGTGGGTATTAGGTTGGAATCACGTGTCAATCACGTGGCAATCACGAGGGAGTCACATGTCAATCACGTGGGAATTAGGTTGGAATCACGTGTCAATCACGTGGGAATCACGAGGGAGTCACGTGGGAATCCCGTGGGAATCACGTGTAAATCACGTGGGAATCATGTGTCAATCACATGGGACTCACGTGGGAATCACGTGTCAATCACGTGAAAATCACGTGGGAATCACGTGTCAATCACGTGGGAATTAGGTTGCAATCACGTGTCAATCACGTGGGAATCACGAGGGAGTCACGTGGGAATCCCGTGGGAATCACGTGTCAATCACGTGGGAATCACGTGGGAACGTGTCAATCACGTGGTAATCGCGTGTGAATCACGTGTCAAACACGTGGGAATTAGGTGGGAATCACGTGTCAATCACGTGGGAATCACGAGGGAATCACGTGGGAATCCCGTGGGAATCACGTGCCAATCACGTGGGAATCACGTGGGAATGTGTCAATCACGTGAGAATCACGTGGGAATCACGTGTCAATTACGTGGGAATTAGGTGGGAATCACGTGTCAATCACGTGGGAATCACAATTGAGTCATGTAGAAAACCCGTGGGAATCACGTTTCAATCACGTGGGAATCACGTGGGAATGTGTCAATCACGTGCGAATCACGTGGGAATCACGTGTCAATCACGTGGGAATCACGAGGGAGTCACATGGGAATCCCATGGGAATAATGTGTCAATCACGTGGGAATCACGTGGGAATGTGTCAATTACGTGGGAATCACGTGAGAATCACGTGTCAATCACGTGGGGATAAGGTGGGAATCACTTGTCAATCACGTGGGAATCACGAGGGAGTAACGTGGGAATCCCGTGGGAATCACGTGTCAATCACGTGGGAATCACGTGGCAATCACGTGTCAATCACGTGGGAATCACGAGGGAGTCACGTGGGAATACCGTGGGAATCACGTGTCAATCACGTGGTAATCACGTGGGAGTGTGTCAATCACGTGGGAATCACGTGGCAATCACGTGTCAATCACGTGGGAATCACGAGGGAGTCACGTGGGAATCCCGTGGGAATCACGTGTCAATCACGTGGTAATCACGTGGGAGTGTGTCAATCACGTGGGAATCACGTGGGAATCACGTGTCAATCACGTGGGAATTAGGCGGAACTCACGTGTCAATCACGTGGGAATCACGTGAGAATCACGTGGGAATCACGAGGGAATCACGTGTCAATCACGTGGGAATTAGGTTGGAATCACGTGTCAATCACGTGGCAATCACGAGGGAGTCACATGTCAATCACGTGGGAATTAGGTTGGAATCAAGTGTCAATCACGTGGGAATCACGAGGGAGTCAAGTGGGAATCCCCTGGGAATCACGTGTAAATCACGTGGGAATCATGTGTCAATCACATGGGACTCACGTGGGAATCACGTGTCAATCACGTGGGAATCACTTGGGATTCACGTGTCAATCACGTGGGAATTAGGTTGGAATCACGTGTCAATCACGTGGGAATCACGAGGGAGTCACGTGGGAATCCCGTGGGAATCACGTGTCAATCACGTGGGAATCACGTGGGAATGTGTCAATCACGTGGGAATCACGTGGGAATCACGTGTCAAACACGTGGGAATTACGTGTGAATCACGTGTCAGTCACGTGGGAATCACGAGGGAATCCCGTGGGAATCCCGTGGGAATCACGTGGCAATCACGTGGGAATAACGTGAGAATCAGGTGGGAAGCACGTGTCAAACACGTGGGAATTAGGTGGGAATCACGTGTCAATCACGTGGGAATCACGAGGGAGTCACGTGTGAATCCCGTGAGAATCACGTGTCAATCACGTGGGAATCACGTGGGAATGTGTCAATTACCGGGGAATCACGTGGAAATCGCGTGTCAATCACGTGGGAATAAGGTGGGAATCACGTGTCAATCACGTGGGAATCACGTGGGAATCACTTGTCAAACACGTGGGAATTAGGTGGAAATCACGAGTCAATCACGTGGAAATCACGAGGGAGTCACGTGGGAATCCCGTGGGAATCACGTGTCAATCACGTGGGAATCACGTGGGAATGTGTCAATCAAGTGGGAATCACGTGGGAATCATGTGTCAATCACATGGGACTCACGTGGGAATCACGTGTCATTCACGTGGCAATCACGAGGGAATCACGTGTCAATCACGTGGGAATCACGTGAAATAACGTGTCAATCACGTGGGAATCACGAGGGAATCACGTGTCAATCACGTGGGAATTAGGTGGGAATCACGTGTCAATCACGAGGGAAACACGAGGGAGTCACCTGGGAATCCCGTGGGAATCACGTGTCAATCACGTGGGAATCACGTGGGAATGTGTCAATCACGTGGGAATCAGGTGGGAATCACGTGTCAAACACTTGGTAATTAGGTGGGAATCACGTGTCAATCACGTGGGAATCACGAGGGAGTCACGTGGGAATCCCGTGGGAATCACGTGTCAATCACGTGGGAATCACGTGGGAATGTGTCAATTACGTGGGAATCACGTGGGAATCACGTGTCAATCACGTGGGAATAAGGTGGGAATCACGTGTCAATCACGTGGGAATCACGAGGGAGTCACGTGAGAATCCCGTGGGAGTCACCTGTCAATCACGTGGGAATCACGTGTCAATCACAGGGGAATCACGTGAGAATCACGTGGGAATCACGTGGTAATCACGTGTAAATCACGTGGGAATCACGAGGGAGTCACGTGGGAATCTCGTGGGAGTCACGTGTCAATCACGTGGGTATCACGTGTCAATCACAGGGGAATCACGTGAGAATCACGTGGGAATCACGTGGTAATCACGTGTAAATCACGTGGGAATCATGTGTCAATCACATGGGACTCACGTGGGAATCACGTGTCAGTCACGTGGCAATCACGAGGGAATCACGTGTCAATCACGTGGGAATCACGAGGGAATCACGTGTCAATCACGTGGGAATTAGTTGGAAATCACGTGTTAATCACGTTGGAATCACGTGAGAATCACGAGGGAATCACGTGTCAATCACGTGGGAATTAGGTTGGATTCACGTGTCAATCACGTGGCAATCACGAGGGAGTCACATGTCAATCACGTGGGAATTAGGTTGGAATCACGTGGGAATCATGTGTCAATCACATGGGACTCACGTGGGAATCATGTGTCAATCACGTGAAAATCACGTGGGAATCACGTGTCAATCACGTGGGAATTAGGTTGGAATCACGTGTCAATCACGTGGGAATCACGAGGGAGTCACATGGGAATCCCGTGGGAATCACGTGTCAATCACGTGGGAATCACGTGGGAACGTGTCAATCACGTGGTAATCGCGTGGGAATCACGTGTCAAACACGTGGGAATTAGGTGGGAATCACGTGTCAATCACGTGGGAATCACGAGGGAATCACGTGGGAATCCCGTGGGAATCACGTGCCAATCACGTGGGAATCACGTGGGAATGTGTCAATCACGTGAGAATCACGTGGGAATCACGTGTCAATCACGTGGGAATCACGAGGGAATCACATGGGACTCACGTGGGAATCACGTGTCAGTCACGTGGCAATCACGAGGGAATCACGTGTCAATCACGTGGGAATCACGAGGGAATCACGTGTCAATATCGTGGGAATCACGTGGAAATCACGTGTCAATCACGTGGGAATTAGGTTGGAATCACGAGGGAATCACATGTCAATCACGTGGGAATTAGGTTGGAATCACGTGTCAATCACGTAGCAATCACGAGGGAGTCACATGTCAATCACGTGGGAATTAGGTTGGAATCAAGTGTCAATCACGTGGGAATCACGAGGGAGTCACGTGGGAATCCCGTGGGAATCACGTGTCAATCACGTGGGAATCACAAGTGAGTCATGTAGAAATCCCGTGGGAATCACGTTTCAATCAAGTGGGAATCACGTGGGAATGTGTCAATCACGTGCAAATCACTTGGGAATCACGTGTCAATCACGTGGGAATCACGAGGGAGTCACATGGGAATCCCGTGGGAATAACGTGCCAATCACGTGGGAATCACGTGGGAATGTGTCAATTACGTGGGAATCACGTGAGAATCACGTGTCAATCACGTGGGGATAAGGTGGGAATCACTTGTCAATCACGTGGGAATCACGTGGGAATGTGTCAAACACGTGGGAATCACGTGGGAATCACGTGTCAATCACTCGGGAATCACGAGGGAGTCATGTGGGAATCCCGTGGGAATCACGTGTCAATCACGTGGTAATCACGTGGGAGTGTGTCAATCACGTGGGAATCATGTGGGAATCACTTGTCATTTACGTAGGTATCACGTGGGAATGACGCGGGAATCACGTGTCAGTCACGTGAAAATCACGTGGGAATAACCTGTCAATCACATGGGAATCACGGGGGAAGCACGTGGGAATCACGTGGGAATCACGTGGGAATCACGTGTCAATCACGTGGGAATCACGTGGGAATGTGTCAATTACCTGGGAATCACGTGGAAATCGCGTGTCAATCACGTGGGAATAAGGTGGGAATCACGTGTCAATCACGTGGGAATTAGGTTGGAGTCACGTGTCAATCATGTGGCAATCACGAGGGAGTAACATGTCAATCACGTGGGAATTAGGTTGGAATCATGTGTCAATCACGTGGGAAACACGAGGGAGTCACGTGGGAATCCCGTGGGAATCACGTGTAAATCACGTGGGAATCATGTGTCAATCACATGGGACTCACGTGGGAATCACGTGTCAATCACGTGAAAATCACGTGGGAATCACGTGTCAATCACGTGGGAATTAGGTTGGAATCACGTGTCAATCACGTGGGAATCATGAGGGAGTCACGTGGGAATCCTGTGGGAATCACGTGTCAATCACGTGGGAATCACGTGGGAACGTGTCAATCACGTGGTAATCACGAGGGAATCACGTGTCAAACACGTGGGAATTAGGTGGGAATCACGTGTCAATCACGTGGGAATCACGAGGGAATCACGTGGGAATCCCGTGGGAATCACGTGCCAATCACGTGGGAATCACGTGGGAATGTGTCAATCACGTGAGAATCACGTGGGAATCACGTGTCAATTACGTGGGAATTAGGTGGGAATCACGTGTCAATCACGTGGGAATCACAAGTGAGTCATGTAGAAATCCCGTGGGAATCACGTGTCAATCACGTGGGAATCACGTGGGAATGTGTCAATCACGTGCGAATCATGTGGGAATCACGTGTCAATCACGTGGGAATCGTGAGGGAGTCACGTGGGAATCCCGTGGGAATCACGTGTCAATCACGTGGAAATCACGTGGGAATGTGTCAATCACGTGGGAATCAGGTGGTAATCACGTGTCAAACACGTGGGAATTAGGTGGGAATCACGTGTCAATCACGTGGGAATCACGAGGGAGTCACATGGGAATCCCGTGGTAATAACGTGTCAATCACGTGGGAATCACGTGGGAATGTGTCAATTACGTGGGAATCACGTGAGAATCACGTGTCAATCACGTGGGGATAAGGTGGGAATCACTTGTCAATCACGTGGGAATCACGAGGGAGTAACGTGGGAATCCCGTGTGAATCACGTGTCAATCACGTGGTAATCACGTGGGAATGTGTCAATCACGTGGGTATCACGTGGCAATCACGTGTCAATCACGTTGGAATCACGAGGGAGTCACGTGGGAATCCCGTGGGAATCACGTGTCAATCACGTGGTAATCACGTGGGAGTGTGTGAATCACGTGGGAATCACGTGGGAATCACATGTCAATCACGTGGGAATTAGGCGGAAATCACGTGTCAATCACGTGGGAATCACGTGAGAATCACGTGGGAATCACGAGGGAATCACGTGTCAATCACGTGGGAATGAGGTTGGAATCACGTGTCAATCACGTGGGTATCACGAGGGAGTCAAGTGGGAATCCCCTGGGAATCACGTGTAAATCACGTGGGAATCATGTGTCAATCACATGGGACTCACGTGGGAATCACGTGTCAATCACGTGGGAATCACTTGGGATTCACGTGTCAATCACGTGGGAATTAGGTTGGAGTCACGTGTCAATCACTTGGGAATCACGAGGGAGTCACGTGGGAATCCCGTGGGAATCACGTGTCAATCACGTGGGAATCACGTGGGAATGTGTCAATCACGTGGGAATCACGTGTCAAACACGTGGGAATTATGTGGGAATCACGTGTCAGTCACGTGGGAATCACGAGGGAATCACGTGGTAATCCCGTGGGAATCACGTGCCAATCACGTGGGAATAACGTGGGAATCAGGTGGGAATCACGTGTCAAACACGTGGGAATTAGGTGGGAATCACGTGTCAATCACGTGGGAATCACGAGGGAGTCACGTGTGAATCCCGTGGGAATCACGTGTCAATCACGTGGGAATAACATGGGAATGTGTCAATTACCGGGGAATCACGTGGAAATCGCGTGTCAATCACGTGGGAATAAGGTGGGAATCACGTGTCAATCACGTGGGAATCACGTGGGAATCACTTGTCAAACACGTGGGAATTAGGTGGGAATCACGTGTCAATCACGTGGAAATCACGAGGGAGTCACGTGGGAATCCCGTGGGAATCACGTGTCAATCACGTGGGAATCACGTGGGAATGTGTCAATCAAGTGGGAATCACGTGGGAATCATGTGTCAATCACATGGGACTCACGTGGGAATCACGTGTCAATCACGTGGCAATCACGAGGGAATTACGTGTCAATCACGTGGGAATCACGTGGGAATAACGTGTCAATCACGTGGGAATCACGAGGGAATCATGTTTCAATCACGTGGGAATTAGGTGGGAATCACGTGTCAATCACGAGGGAAACACGAGGGAGTCACCTGGGAATCCCGTGGGAATCACGTGTCAATCACGTGGGAATCACGTGGGAATGTGTCAATCACGTGGGAATCAGGTGGGAATCACGTGTCAAACACTTGGTAATTAGGTGGGAATCACGTGTCAATCACGTGGGAATCACGAGGGAGTCACGTGGGAATCCCGTGGGAATCACGTGTCAATCACGTTGGAATCACGTGGGAATGTGTCAATTACGTGGGAATCACGTGGGAATCACGTGTCAATCACGTGGGAATAAGGTGGGAATCACGTGTCAATCACGAGGGAAACACGAGGGAGTCACCTGGGAATCCCGTGGGAATCACGTGTCAATCACGTGGGAATCACGTGGGAATGTGTCAATCACGTGGGAATCAGGTGGGAATCACGTGTCAAACACTTGGTAATTAGGTGGGAATCACGTGTCAATCACGTGGGAATCACGAGGGAGTCATGTGGGAATCCCGTGGGAGTCACCTGTAAATAACGTGGGAATCACGTGTCAATCACAGGGGAATCACGTGAGAATCACGTGGGAATCACGTGGTAATCACGTGTAAGTCACGTGGGAATCACGAGGGAGTCACATGGGAATCTCGTGGGAGTCACGTGTCAATCACGTGGGAATCACGTGGGAATGTGTAAATCACGTGGGAATCACGTGGGAATCACGTGGCAATCACGTGGGAATTAGGTGGAAATCACGTATCAATCACGTGGGAATCACGAGGGAGTCACGTTGGAATCCCGTGGGAGTCACCGGTCAATCACGTGGGAATCACGTGTCAATCACAGGGGAATCACGTGAGAATCACGTGGGAATCACGTGGTAATCACGTGTAAATCACGTGGGAATCATGTGTCAATCACATGGGACTCACGTGGGAATCACGTGTCAGTCACGTGGCAATCACGAGGGAATCACGTGTCAATCACGTGGGAATCACATGGGAATCACGTGTCAATCTCGTGGGAATCACGTGGGAATCACGTGTCAATCACGTGGTAATTAGGTTGGAATCACGAGGGAATCACATGTCAATCACGTGGAAATTAGGTTGGAATCATGTGTCAATCACGTGGAAGTCACGACGGAGTCACATGTCAATCACGTGGGAATTAGGTTGGAATCAAGTGTCAATCACGTGGGAATAACGAGGGAGTCACGTGGGAATCCCGTGGGAATCACGTGTAAATCACGTGGGAATCATGTGTCAATCACTTGGTACTCACGTGGGAATCACGTGTCAATCACGTGGGAATCACTTGGGATTCACGTGTCAATCACGTGGGAATTAGGTTGGAATCACGTGTCAATCACGTGGGAATCACGAGGGAGTCACGTGGGAATCCCTTGGGAATCACGTGTCAATCACGTGGGAATCACGTGGGAATGTGTCAATCACGTGGGAATCACGTGGGAATCACGTGTCAAACACGTGGGAATTAGGTGGGAATCACGTGTCAATCACGTGGGAATCACGAGGGAATCACGTGGGAATCCCGTGGGAATCACGTGCCAATCACGTGGGAATCACGTGAGAATCATGTGGGAATCACGTGTCAAACACGTGGGAATTAGGTAGGAATCACGTGTCAATCACGTGGGAATCACGTAGGAATCACTTGTCAAACACATGGGAATTAGGTGGGAATCACGTGTCAATCACGTGGAAATCACGAGGGAATCACGTGGGAATCCCGTGGGAATCACGTGTCAATCACGTGGGAATCACGTGGGAATGTGTCAATTACCTGGGAATCACGTGGAAATCGCGTGTCAATCACGTGGGAATAAGGTGGGAATCACGTGTCAATCACGTGGGAATCACGTGGGAATCACTTGTCAAACACATGGGAATTAGGTGGGAATCACGTGTCAATCACGTGGAAATCACGAGGGAGTCACGTGGGAATCCCGTGGGAATCACGTGTCAATCACGTGGGAATCACGTGGGAATGTGTCAATCAAGTGGGAATCACGTGGGAATCATGTGTCAATCACATGGGACTCACGTGGGAATCACGTGTCAATCACGTGGCAATCACGACGTAATCACGTGTCAATCACGTGGGAATCAGGTGGGAATCACGTGTCAATCACGTGGGAATCACGTGGGAATCACGTGTCAAACACGTGGGAATCACGAGGGAGTCACGTGGAATCCCGTGTTAATCACGTGTCAATCACGTGGGAATCACGTGGGAATGTGTCAATTCGTGGGAATCACGTGGGAATCACGTGTCAATCACGTGGGAATAAGGTGGGAATCACGTGTCAATCACGTGGGAATCACGAGGGAGTCACGTGGGAATCCCGTGGGAATCACGTGTCAATCACGTGGGAATCACGTGGAAATGTGTCAATCACGTGGGAATCACGTGGGAATCACGTGTCAATCACGTGGGAATCACGTGGGAGTCACGTGGAATCCCGTGGGAATAACGTGGGAATCAGGTGGGAATCACGTGTCAAACACGTGGGAATTAGGTGGGAATCACGTGTCAATCACGTGGGAATCACGAGGGAGTCACGTGTGAATCCCGTGGGAATCACGTGTCAATCACGTGGGAATAACATGGGAATGTGTCAATTACCGGGGAATCACGTGGAAATCGCGTGTCAATCACGTGGGAATAAGGTGGGAATCACGTGTCAATCACGTGGGAATCACGTGGGAATCACTTGTCAAACACGTGGGAATTAGGTGGGAATCACGTGTCAATCACGTGGAAATCACGAGGGAGTCACGTGGGAATCCCGTGGGAATCACGTGTCAATCACGTGGGAATCACGTGGGAATGTGTCAATCAAGTGGGAATCACGTGGGAATCATGTGTCAATCACATGGGACTCACGTGGGAATCACGTGTCAATCACGTGGCAATCACGAGGGAATTACGTGTCAATCACGTGGGAATCACGTGGGAATAACGTGTCAATCACGTGGGAATCACGAGGGAATCATGTTTCAATCACGTGGGAATTAGGTGGGAATCACGTGTCAATCACGAGGGAAACACGAGGGAGTCACCTGGGAATCCCGTGGGAATCACGTGTCAATCACGTGGGAATCACGTGGGAATGTGTCAATCACGTGGGAATCAGGTGGGAATCACGTGTCAAACACTTGGTAATTAGGTGGGAATCACGTGTCAATCACGTGGGAATCACGAGGGAGTCACGTGGGAATCCCGTGGGAATCACGTGTCAATCACGTTGGAATCACGTGGGAATGTGTCAATTACGTGGGAATCACGTGGGAATCACGTGTCAATCACGTGGGAATAAGGTGGGAATCACGTGTCAATCACGAGGGAAACACGAGGGAGTCACCTGGGAATCCCGTGGGAATCACGTGTCAATCACGTGGGAATCACGTGGGAATGTGTCAATCACGTGGGAATCAGGTGGGAATCACGTGTCAAACACTTGGTAATTAGGTGGGAATCACGTGTCAATCACGTGGGAATCACGAGGGAGTCATGTGGGAATCCCGTGGGAGTCACCTGTAAATAACGTGGGAATCACGTGTCAATCACAGGGGAATCACGTGAGAATCACGTGGGAATCACGTGGTAATCACGTGTAAGTCACGTGGGAATCACGAGGGAGTCACATGGGAATCTCGTGGGAGTCACGTGTCAATCACGTGGGAATCACGTGGGAATGTGTAAATCACGTGGGAATCACGTGGGAATCACGTGGCAATCACGTGGGAATTAGGTGGAAATCACGTATCAATCACGTGGGAATCACGAGGGAGTCACGTTGGAATCCCGTGGGAGTCACCGGTCAATCACGTGGGAATCACGTGTCAATCACAGGGGAATCACGTGAGAATCACGTGGGAATCACGTGGTAATCACGTGTAAATCACGTGGGAATCATGTGTCAATCACATGGGACTCACGTGGGAATCACGTGTCAGTCACGTGGCAATCACGAGGGAATCACGTGTCAATCACGTGGGAATCACATGGGAATCACGTGTCAATCTCGTGGGAATCACGTGGGAATCACGTGTCAATCACGTGGTAATTAGGTTGGAATCACGAGGGAATCACATGTCAATCACGTGGAAATTAGGTTGGAATCATGTGTCAATCACGTGGAAGTCACGACGGAGTCACATGTCAATCACGTGGGAATTAGGTTGGAATCAAGTGTCAATCACGTGGGAATAACGAGGGAGTCACGTGGGAATCCCGTGGGAATCACGTGTAAATCACGTGGGAATCATGTGTCAATCACTTGGTACTCACGTGGGAATCACGTGTCAATCACGTGGGAATCACTTGGGATTCACGTGTCAATCACGTGGGAATTAGGTTGGAATCACGTGTCAATCACGTGGGAATCACGAGGGAGTCACGTGGGAATCCCTTGGGAATCACGTGTCAATCACGTGGGAATCACGTGGGAATGTGTCAATCACGTGGGAATCACGTGGGAATCACGTGTCAAACACGTGGGAATTAGGTGGGAATCACGTGTCAATCACGTGGGAATCACGAGGGAATCACGTGGGAATCCCGTGGGAATCACGTGCCAATCACGTGGGAATCACGTGAGAATCATGTGGGAATCACGTGTCAAACACGTGGGAATTAGGTAGGAATCACGTGTCAATCACGTGGGAATCACGTAGGAATCACTTGTCAAACACATGGGAATTAGGTGGGAATCACGTGTCAATCACGTGGAAATCACGAGGGAATCACGTGGGAATCCCGTGGGAATCACGTGTCAATCACGTGGGAATCACGTGGGAATGTGTCAATTACCTGGGAATCACGTGGAAATCGCGTGTCAATCACGTGGGAATAAGGTGGGAATCACGTGTCAATCACGTGGGAATCACGTGGGAATCACTTGTCAAACACATGGGAATTAGGTGGGAATCACGTGTCAATCACGTGGAAATCACGAGGGAGTCACGTGGGAATCCCGTGGGAATCACGTGTCAATCACGTGGGAATCACGTGGGAATGTGTCAATCAAGTGGGAATCACGTGGGAATCATGTGTCAATCACATGGGACTCACGTGGGAATCACGTGTCAATCACGTGGCAATCACGACGTAATCACGTGTCAATCACGTGGGAATCAGGTGGGAATCACGTGTCAATCACGTGGGAATCACGTGGGAATCACGTGTCAAACACGTGGGAATCACGAGGGAGTCACGTGGAATCCCGTGTTAATCACGTGTCAATCACGTGGGAATCACGTGGGAATGTGTCAATTCGTGGGAATCACGTGGGAATCACGTGTCAATCACGTGGGAATAAGGTGGGAATCACGTGTCAATCACGTGGGAATCACGAGGGAGTCACGTGGGAATCCCGTGGGAATCACGTGTCAATCACGTGGGAATCACGTGGAAATGTGTCAATCACGTGGGAATCACGTGGGAATCACGTGTCAATCACGTGGGAATCACGTGGGAGTCACGTGGAATCCCGTGGGAATCACGTGTCAATCATGTGGGAACCACGTGGGAATGTGTCAATCACGTGGGAATCACGTGGGAATCACGTGTCAATCACGTGTGAATAAGGTGGGAATGACGTGTCAATCACGTGGGAATAACGTGTCAATCACAGGGGAATCACATGAGAATCACGTGGGAATCACGTGGTAATCACGTGTAAATCACGTGGGAATCATGCGTCAGTCACATGGGACTCACGTGGGAATCACGTGTCAGTCACGTGGCAATCACGAGGGAATCACGTGGGAATCACATGGGAATCACGTGTCAATCACGTGGGAATCTAGTGGGAATCACGTGGGAATCACTTGTCAATCACGTGGGAATTAGGTGGGAATGACGTGTCAATCACGTGGGAATCACGAGGGAGTCACGTGGGAATCCCGTGGGAGTCACGTGTCAATCACGTGGGAATCACGTGGGAATGTGTCAATCACGTGGGAATCACGTGGGAATCACGTGGCAATCACGTGGGAATTAGGTGGAAATCACGTATCAATCACGTGGGAATCACGAGGGAGTCACGTTGGAATCCCGTGGGAGTCACCTGTCAATCACGTGGGAATCACGTGTCAATCACAGGGGAATCACGTGAGAGTCACGTGGGAATCACGTGGTAATCACGTGTAAATCACGTGGGAATCATGTGTCAGTCACATGGGACTCACGTGGGAATCACGTGTCAGTCACGTGGCAATCACGAGGGATTCACGTGTCAATCACGTGGGAATCACGTGGGAATCACGTGTCAATCACGTGGGAATCACGTGGGAATCACGTGTCAATCACGTGGGAATTAGGTGGGAATGACGTGTCAATCACGTGGGAATCACGAGGGAGTCACATGGGAATCCCGCGAGAATCACATGTCAATCACGGGGAAATCACGTGTCAATCACGTGGGAATTAGGTTGGAATCACGTGTCAATCACGTGGCAATCACGAGGGAGTCACATGTCAATCACGTGGGAATTAGGTTGGAATCAAGTGTCAATCACGTGGGAATCACGAGGGAGACACGTGGGAATCCCGTGGGATTCACGTGTAAATCACGTGGGAATCATGTGTCAATCACATGGGACTCACGTGGGAATAACGTGTCAATCACGTGGGAATCACTTGGGATTCACGTGTCAATCACGTGGGAATTAGGTTGGAATCACGTGTCAATCACAATGGAATCACGAGGGAGACACGTGGGAATCCCGTGGGAATCACGTGTCAATCACGTGGGAATCACGTGGGAATGTGTCAATCACGTGGGAATCACGTGGGAATCACGTGTCAAACACGTGGGAATTACGTGGGAATCACGTGTCAATCACGTGGGAATTAGGTTGGATCACGTGTCAATCACGTGGGAATCACGAGGGAGTCACGTGGGAATCCCGTGGGAATCACGTTCAATCACGTGGGAATAACGTGGGAATGTGTCAATCACGTGGGAATCACGTGGGAATCACGTGTCAAACACGTGGGAATTAGGTGGGAATCACGTGTCAATCACGTGGGAATCACGAGGGAATCATGAGGGAATCCCGTGGGAATCACGTGCCAATCACGTGGGAATCACGAGGGAATGTGCCAATCACGTGAGAATCACGTGGGAATCACGTGTCAATCACGTGGGAATTAGGTGGGAATCACGTGTCAATCACGTGGGAGTCACAAGTGAGTCACGTGGAAATCCCGTGGGAATCACGTGTCAATCACGTGGGAATCACGTGGGAATGTGTCAATCACGTGCGAATCACGTGGGAATCACGTGTCAATCACGTGGGAATCATGAGGGAGTCACGTGGGAATCCCGTGGGAATCACGTGTAAATCACGTGGGAATCACGTGGGAATGTGTCAATCACGTGGGAATCAGGTGGGAATCACGTGTCAAACACGTGGGAATTAGGTGGGAATCACGTGTCCATCACGTGGGAATCACGAGGGAGTCACCTGGGAATCCCGTGGGAATCACGTGTCAATCACGTGGGAATCACGTGGGAATGTGTCAATTACGTGGGAATCACGTGGGAATCACGTGTCAATCACGTGGGGATAAGGTGGGAATCACTTGTCAATCACGTGGGAATCACGAGGGAGTCACGTGGGAATCCCGTGGGAATCACGTGTCAAACACGTGGGAATCACGTGGGAATGTGTCAATCACGTGGGAATCACGTGGGAATCACGTGTCAATCACGTGGGATCACGTGGGAATGTGTCAATCACGTGGGAATCACGTGGCAATCACGTGTCAATCACGTGGGAATCACGAGGAAGTCACGTGGGTATCCCGTGGGAATCACGTGTCAATCACGTGGGAATCACGTGGGAATGTGTCAATCACGTGCGAATCACGTGGGAATCACGTGTCAATCACGTGGGAATCATGAGGGAGTCACGTGGGAATCCCGTGGGAATCACGTGTAAATCACGTGGGAATCACATGGGAATGTGTCAATCACGTGGGAATCAGGTGGGAATCACGTGTCAAACACGTGGGAATTAGGTGGGAATCACGTGTCCATCACGTGGGAATCACGAGGGAGTCACCTGGGAATCCCGTGGGAATCACGTGGGAATGTGTCAATCACGTGGGAATCACGTGGCAATCACGTGTCAATCACGTGGGAATCACGTGGGAATGTGTCAATCACGTGGGAATCACGTTGCAATCACGTGTCAATCACGTGGGAATCACGTGGGAATCACGTGTCAATCACGTGTGAATAAGGTGGGAATGACGTGTCAATCACGTGGGAATAACGTGTCAATCACAGGGGAATCACATGAGAATCACGTGGGAATCACGTGGTAATCACGTGTAAATCACGTGGGAATCATGCGTCAGTCACATGGGACTCACGTGGGAATCACGTGTCAGTCACGTGGCAATCACGAGGGAATCACGTGGGAATCACGTGGGAATCACGTGTCAATCACGTGGGAATCTAGTGGGAATCACGTGGGAATCACTTGTCAATCACGTGGGAATTAGGTGGGAATGACGTGTCAATCACGTGGGAATCACGAGGGAGTCACGTGGGAATCCCGTGGGAGTCACGTGTCAATCATGTGGGAATCACGTGGGAATGTGTCAATCACGTGGGAATCACGTGGGAATCACGTGGCAATCACGTGGGAATTAGGTGGAAATCACGTATCAATCACGTGGGAATCACGAGGGAGTCACGTTGGAATCCCGTGGGAGTCACCTGTCAATCACGTGGGAATCACGTGTCAATCACAGGGGAATCACGTGAGAGTCACGTGGGAATCACGTGGTAATCACGTGTAAATCACGTGGGAATCATGTGTCAGTCACATGGGACTCACGTGGGAATCACGTGTCAGTCACGTGGCAATCACGAGGGAATCACGTGTCAATCACGTGGGAATCACGTGGGAATCACGTGTCAATCACGTGGGAATCACGTGGGAATCACGTGTCAATCACGTGGGAATTAGGTGGGAATGACGTGTCAATCACGTGGGAATCACGAGGGAGTCACATGGGAATCCCGCGAGAATCACATGTCAATCACGGGGAAATCACGTGTCAATCACGTGGGAATTAGGTTGGAATCACGTGTCAATCACGTGGCAATCACGAGGGAGTCACATGTCAATCACGTGGGAATTAGGTTGGAATCAAGTGTCAATCACGTGGGAATCACGAGGGAGACACGTGGGAATCCCGTGGGATTCACGTGTAAATCACGTGGGAATCATGTGTCAATCACATGGGACTCACGTGGGAATAACGTGTCAATCACGTGGGAATCACTTGGGATTCACGTGTCAATCACGTGGGAATTAGGTTGGAATCACGTGTCAATCACAATGGAATCACGAGGGAGACACGTGGGAATCCCGTGGGAATCACGTGTCAATCACGTGGGAATCACGTGGGAATGTGTCAATCACGTGGGAATCACGTGGGAATCACGTGTCAAACACGTGGGAATTACGTGGGAATCACGTGTCAATCACGTGGGAATTAGGTTGGATCACGTGTCAATCACGTGGGAATCACGAGGGAGTCACGTGGGAATCCCGTGGGAATCACGTTCAATCACGTGGGAATAACGTGGGAATGTGTCAATCACGTGGGAATCACGTGGGAATCACGTGTCAAACACGTGGGAATTAGGTGGGAATCACGTGTCAATCACGTGGGAATCACGAGGGAATCATGAGGGAATCCCGTGGGAATCACGTGCCAATCACGTGGGAATCACGAGGGAATGTGTCAATCACGTGAGAATCACGTGGGAATCACGTGTCAATCACGTGGGAATTAGGTGGGAATCACGTGTCAATCACGTGGGAGTCACAAGTGAGTCACGTGGAAATCCCGTGGGAATCACGTGTCAATCACGTGGGAATCACGTGGGAATGTGTCAATCACGTGCGAATCACGTGGGAATCACGTGTCAATCACGTGGGAATCATGAGGGAGTCACGTGGGAATCCCGTGGGAATCACGTGTAAATCACGTGGGAATCACGTGGGAATGTGTCAATCACGTGGGAATCAGGTGGGAATCACGTGTCAAACACGTGGGAATTAGGTGGGAATCACGTGTCCATCACGTGGGAATCACGAGGGAGTCACCTGGGAATCCCGTGGGAATCACGTGTCAATCACGTGGGAATCACGTGGGAATGTGTCAATTACGTGGGAATCACGTGGGAATCACGTGTCAATCACGTGGGGATAAGGTGGGAATCACTTGTCAATCACGTGGGAATCACGAGGGAGTCACGTGGGAATCCCGTGGGAATCACGTGGGAATGTGTCAATCACGTGGGAATCACGTGGCAATCACGTGTCAATCACGTGGGAATCACGTGGGAATGTGTCAATCACGTGGGAATCACGTGGCAATCACGTGTCAATCACGTGGGAATCACGAGGAAGTCACGTGGGTATCCCGTGGGAATCACGTGTCAATCACGTGGGAATCACGTGGGAATGTGTCAATTACGTGGGATTCACGTGGGAATCATGTGTCAATCACGTGGGGATAAGGTGGGAATCACTTGTCAATGACGTGGGAATCACGAGGGAGTCACGTGGGAATCCCGTGGGAATCACGTGTCAATCACGTGGGAATCACGTGGGAATGTGTCAATCACGTGCGAATCACGTGGGAATCACGTGTCAATCACGTGGGAATCATGAGGGAGTCACGTGGGAATCCCGTGGGAATCACGTGTAAATCACGTGGGAATCACGTGGGAATGTGTCAATCACGTGGGAATCAGGTGGGAATCACGTGTCAAACACGTGGGAATTAGGTGGGAATCACGTGTCCATCACGTGGGAATCACGAGGGAGTCACCTGGGAATCCCGTGGGAATCACGTGTCAATCACGTGGGAATCACGTGGGAATGTGTCAATTACGTGGGAATCACGTGGGAATCACGTGTCAATCACGTGGGGATAAGGTGGGAATCACTTGTCAATCACGTGGGAATCACGAGGGAGTCACGTGGGAATCCCGTGGGAATCACGTGTCAAACACGTGGGAATCACGTGGGAATGTGTCAATCACGTGGGAATCACGTGGGAATCACGTGTCAATCACGTGGGAATCACGTGGGAATGTGTCAATCACGTGGGAATCACGTGGCAATCACGTGTCAATCACGTGGGAATCACGAGGAAGTCACGTGGGTATCCCGTGGGAATCACGTGTCAATCACGTGGGAATCACGTGGGAATGTGTCAATTACGTGGGATTCACGTGGGAATCATGTGTCAATCACGTGGGGATAAGGTGGGAATCACTTGTCAATGACGTGGGAATCACAAGGGAGTCACGTGGGAATCCCGTGGGAATCACGTGTCAATCACGTGGGAATCACGTGGGAATGTGTCAATCACGTGGGAATCCAGTGGGAATCACGTGTCAATCACGTGGTAATCACGTTGGAATGTGTCAATCACGTGGGAATCACGTGGCAATCACGTGTCAATCACCTGGGAATCACGAGGGAGTCACGTGGGAATCCCGTGGGAATCACGTGTTAATCACGTGGTAATCACGGTGGAATGTGTCAATCACGTGGGAATCACGTGGGAATCACGTGTCAATCACGTGGGAATTAGGGGGAAATCACGTGTCAATCACGTGGGAATCACGTGAGAATCACGTGGGAATCACGAGGGAATCACGTGTCAATCACGTGGGAATTAGGTTGGAATCACGTGTCAATCACGTGGCAATCACGAGGGAGTCACATGTCAATCACGTGGGAATTAGGTTGGAATCAAGTGTCAATCACGTGGGAATCACGAGGGCGTCACGTGGGAATCCCGTGGGAATCACGTGTAAATCACGTGGAATCATGTGTTAGTCACATGGGACTCACGTGGGAATCATGTGTCAATCACGTGGGAATCACGTGGGAATCACGTGTCAATCACGTGGGAATTAGGTTGGAATCACGTGTTAAACACGTGGGAATCACGAGGGAGTCACGTGGGAATCCCGTGGGAATAACGTGTCAATCACGTGGGAATCACATGGGAATGTGTCAATCACGTGGGAATCATGTGGGAATCACTTGTCATTTACTTGGGAATCACGTGGGTATGAGATGGGAATTACGTGTCAATCACGTGGGAAATAGGTTGGAATCACGTGACAATCACATGGGAATCACGAGGGAGTCACGTGGGAATCCCGTGGAAATCACCTGTCAATCACGTGGTAATCACGTGTCAATCACATGGGAGTCACGTGAGAATCACGTGGGAATCACGTGGGAATCACGTGTAAATCACGTGGGAATCATGTATCAATCACATGGGACTCACGTGGGAATCACGTGTCAATCACGTGGGAATCACGTGGGAATCACGTGTCAATCACGTGGCAATCACATGGGAATCACATGGGAATCACGTGGGAATCACGTGGGAATCACGTGGGAATCACGTGTCAATCAAGTGGGAATCACGTGTCAATCACGTGGGTATCACGTGGGAATCACGTGTCAATCACGTGGCAATCACATGGGAATCACATGGGAATCACGTGGGAATCACGTGGGAATCACGTGGGAATCACGTGTCAATCAAGTGGGAATCACGTGTCAATCACGTGGGTATCACGTGGGAATGTGTCAATCACGTGGGAATCATGTGGGAATCACTTGTCATTTACGTGGGAATCACGTGTGTATGACATGGGAATCACGTGTCAATCACGGGGGAATTAGGTTGGAATCACGTGTCAATCACGTGGGAATCACGAGGGAGTCACGTGGGAATCCCGTGGGGATCACGTGTCAATCACGTGGGAATCACGTGGGAATCACGTGTCAATCACGTGGGAATTAGGTGGGAATCACGTGTCAATCAGGTGGGAATCATGAGGGAGTCACGTTGGAATCCCGTGAAATCACGTGTCAATCACGTGGGAATCAGGTGGGAAGGTATCAATCACGTGGGAATCACGTGGGAATCACGTGCTAATCACGTGGGAATCACGAGGGAGTCACGTGGGAATCCCGTGGGAATCATGTGTCAATCACGTGGGAATCACGTGGGAATGTGTCAATCACGTGGGAATCACGTGGGAATCACGTGGCAATCACGTGGGAATTAGGTGGGAATCACGTGTCAATCACGTGGGAATCACGAGGGAGTCACGTGGGAATCCTGTGGGAATCACCTGTCAATCACGTGGGAATCACGGATCAATCACATGGGAATCACGTGAGAATCACATGGGAATCACGTGGGAATCACGTGTAAATCACGTGGGAATCATGTGTCAATCACATGGGACTCACGTGGGAATCACGTTGGAGTCATGTGTCAATCACATGGGACTCACGTGGGAATCATGTGTCAATCACGTGGCAATCACGAGGGAATCACGTGTCAATCACGTGGGAATCACGTGGGAATCACGTGTCAATCACGTGGGAATTAGGTGGGAGCCACGTGTCAATCATGTGGGAATCACGAGGGAGTCACGTGGGAATCCCTTGGGAATCACGTGTCAATCAAGGGGGAATCACGTGGGAATGTCTCAATCACGTGGGAATCACGTGGGTCACGTGTCAATCACGTGGGAATTAGGTGGGAATCACGTGTCAATCACGTGGAACTCACGAGGGAGTCACGTGGGAATCCCGTGGGAATCACCTGTCAATCACGTGGGAATCACGTGTCAATCACATTTGAATCACGTGAGAATCACGTGGGAATCACGTGGGAATCATGTGTAAATCACGTGGGAATCATGTGTCAATCACATGGGACTCTCGTGGGATCACGTGTCAATCACGTGGGAATCACGTGGGAATGTATCAATCACGAGGGAATCATGTGGGAATCATTTGTCATTTACGTGGGAATCACGTGGGAATGACGTGGGAATCACGTGTGAATCACGTGGAAATCACGAGGGAGTCACGTGGGACTCCCATGTGAATCACGTGTCAATCACGTGGGAATCACGTGGGAATGTGTCAATCACGTGGGAATCATGTGGGAATCACTTGTCATTTACGTGGGTATCACGTGGGAATGACGTGGGAATCACGTGTCAATCACGTGGAAATCACGTGGAAATCACCTGTCAATCACATGGGAATCACGTGGGAAGCACGTGGGAATCACGTGTCAATCACGTGCGAATCAGGTGGGAATCACGTGTCAATCCCGTGGGAATCACGTGTCAATCACGTGGGAATCACGAGGGAATCACGTGTCAATCACGTGGGAATCACGAGGGAATCACGTGTAAATCACGTGGGAATCACGTGGGAATCACGTGTAAATCACGTGGGAATTAGTTGGAAATCACGTGTTAATCACGTTGGAATCACGTGAGAATCACGTTGAAATCACGAGGGAATCACGTGTCAATCACGTGGGAATTAGGTTGGAATCACGTGTCAATCACGTGGCAATCACGAGGGAGTCATATGTCAATCACGTGGGAATTAGGTTGGAATCACGTGTCAATCACGTGGGAATCACGAGGGAGTCACGTGGGAATCCCGTGGGAATCACGTGTAAATCACGTGGGAATCATGTGTCAATCACATGGGACTCACGTGGGAATCACGTGTCAATCACGTGAAAATCACGTGGGAATCACGTGTCAATCACGTGGGAATTAGGTTGGAATCACGTGTCAATCACGTGGGAATCACGAGGGAGTCACGTGGGAATCCCGTGGGAATCACGTGTCAATCACGTGGGAGTCACGTGGGAACGTGTCAATCACGTGGTAATCACGTGGGAATCACGTGTCAAACACGTGGGAATTAGGTGGGAATCACGTGTCAATCACGTGGGAATCACGAGGGAATCACGTGGGAATCCCGTGGGAATCACGTGCCAATCTCGTGGGAATCACGTGGGAATGTGTCAATCACGTGAGAATCACGTGGGAATCACGTGTCAATTACGTGGGAATTAGGTGGGAATCACGTGTCAATCACGTGGGAATCACAAGTGAGTCATGTAGAAATCCCGTGGGAATCACGTGTCAATCACGTGGGAATCACGTGGGAATGTGTCAATCACGTGCGAATCACGTGGGAATCACGTGTCAATCACGTGGGAATCATGAGGGAGTCACGTGGGAATCCCGTGGGAATCACGTGGGAATCACGTGTAAATCACGTGGGAATCATGTGTCAATCACATTGGACTCACGTGGGAATCACGTGGGAATCATGTGTTAATCACATGGGACTCACGTGGGAATCACGTGTCATTCACGTGGCAATCACGAGGGAATCACAGGTCAGTCACGTGGGAATCACGAGGGAATCACGTGTCAATCACGTGGGAATCACGTGGGAATCACGTGTCAGTCATGTGGGAATTAGGTGGGAATCACGTGTAAATCACATGGGAATCACGAGGGATTCACGTGGGAGTCCCGTGGGAATCATGTGTCAATCACGGGGGAATCACATGGGAATGCGTCAATCATGTGGGAATCACGTGGGAATCACGTGTCAATCACGTGCGAATTAGGTGGGAATCACGTGTCAATCACGTGGGAATCACGAGGGAGTCACCTGGGATTCCCTTGGGAATCACCTGTCAATCACTTGGGAATCACGAGTCAATCACATGGGAATCACGTGAGAATCACGTGGGAATCACGTGTAAATCACGTGGTAATCATGTATCAATCACATGGGACTCACGTGGGAATCACGAGGGAGTCACGTTTGAATCCCGTGGGAATCACGTGTAAATCACGTGGGAATCATGTGTCAATCACATGGGACTCACGTGGGAATCACGTGTCGATATCGTGAGAATCACGTGGGAATCACGTGGGAATCACTAGTCAATCACGTGGGAATCACATGGGAATGACGTGTCAATCACGTGGGAATCACGAGGGAATCACGTGTCAATCACGTGGGAATCACGTGAGAGTCAAGTTCGAATCACGTGGTAATTACGTTGGAATCATGTGGGAATCACGTGTCAATACCGTGGGAATCACGTGCGAATCAAGTGTCAATCACGAGGAATCACGTGGGAATCACGTGGGAATCACGTGTCAATCACGTGGGAATCACGTGGGAATCACGTGTTAATCACGTGGGAATCACGAGGGAGTCACGTGGGAATCCCGTGGGAATCACGTGTCAATCACGTGGGAATCACGTGGGAATGTGTCAATCACGTCGGAATCACATGGGAATCACTTGTCAATCACGTGGGAATTAGGTGGGAATCACGTGTCAATCACGTGGGAATCACGAGGGAGTCACGGGGGAATCCCTTGGGAATCACGTGTCAATCACGTGGGACTCACGTGGGAATCACGTGTCGATATCGTGAGAATCACGTGGGAATCACGTGGGAATCACTTGTCAATCACGTGGGAATCACATGGGAATCACGTGTCAATCACGTGGGAGTCACGTGGGAACGTGTCAATCACGTGGTAATCACGTGGGAATCACGTGTCAAACACGTGGGAATTAGGTGGGAATCACGTGTCAATCACGTGGGAATCACGAGGGAATCACGTGGGAATCCCGTGGGAATCACGTGCCAATCACGTGGGAATCACGTGGGAATGTGTCAATCACTTGAGAATCACGTGGGAATCACGTGTCAATTACGAGGGAATTAGGTGGGAATCACGTGTCAATCACGTGGGAATATCAAGTGAGTCATGTAGAAATCCCGTGGGAATCACGTGTCAATCACGTGGGAATCACGTGGGAATGTGTCAATCACGTGCGAATCACGTGGGAATCACGTGTCAATCACGTGGGAATCATGAGGGAGTCACGTGGGAATCCCGTGGGAATCACGTGGGAATCACGTGTAAATCACGTGGGAATCATGTGTCAATGACATTGGACTCACGTGGGAATCACGTGGGAATCATGTGTTAATCACATGGGACTCACGTGGGAATCACGTGTCATTCACGTGGCAATCACGAGGGAATCACAGGTCAATCACGTGGGAATCACGAGGGAATCACGTGTCAATCACGTGGGAATCACGTGGGAATCACGTGTCAATCACGTGGGAATTAGGTGGGAATCACGTGTAAATCACATGGGAATCACGAGGGAGTCACGTGGGAGTCCCATGGGAATCATGTGTCAATCACGGGGGAATCACATGGGAATGCGTCAATCATGTGGGAATCACGTGGGAATCACGTGTCAATCACGTGCGAATTAGGTGGGAATCACGTGTCAATCACGTGGGAATCACGAGGGAGTCACCTGGGATTCCCTTGGGAATCACCTGTCAATCACTTGGGAATCACGAGTCAATCACATGGGAATCACGTGAGAATCACGTGGGAATCACGTGTAAATCACGTGGGAATCATGTGTCAATCACATGGGACTCACGTGGGAATCACGAGGGAGTCACGTTTGAATCCCGTGGGAATCACGTGTCAATCACGTGGTAATCACGTGGGAATGTGTCAATCATGTGGGAATTACGTGGCAATCACGTGTCAATCACGTGGTAATCATGAGGGAGTCACGTGGGAATCCCGTGGGAATCACGTGTCAATCACGTGGTAATCACGTGGGAATGTGTCAATCACGTGGGAATCACGTGGGAATCACGTGTCAATCACGTGGGAATTAGGCGGAAATCACGTGTCAATCACGTAGGAATCACGTGAGAATCACATGGGAATCACGAGGGAATCACGTGTCAATCACGTGGGAATTAGGTTGGAATCACATGTCAATCACGTGGCAATCACGAGGGAGTCACATGTCAATCACGTGGGAATTAGGTTGGAATCAAGTGTCAATCACGTGGGAATCACGAGGGAGTCACGTGGGAATACCGTGGGAATCACGTGTAAATCACGTGGGAATCATGTGTCAATCACATGGGACTCACGTGGGAATCACGTGTCGATATCGTGAGAATCACGTGGGAATCACGTGGGAATCACTTGTCAATCACGTGGGAATCACATGGGAATGACGTGTCAATCACGTGGGAATCACGAGGGAATCACGTGTCAATCACGTGGGAATCACGTGAGAGTCAAGTTCGAATCACGTGGTAATTACGTTGGAATCATGTGGGAATCACGTGTCAATCCCGTGGGAATCACGTGCGAATCAAGTGTCAATCACGAGGAATCACGTGGGAATCACGTGTCAATCACGTGGGAATCACGTGGGAATCACGTGTTAATCACGTGGGAATCACGAGGGAGTCACGTGGGAATCCCGTGGGAATCACGTGTCAATCACGTGGGAATCACGTGGGAATGTGTCATTCACGTGGGAATCCCGTGGGAATCACGTGTCAATCACGTGGGAATTAGGTGGGAATCACGTGTCAATCACGTGGGAATCACGGTGGAGTCACGGGGGAATCCCTTGGGAATCACGTGTCAATCACGTGGGAACAAAGGGGAAATCACGTTTTAATCACGTGGGAATCACGTGTCAATCACGTGGGAATTATGTGGAAATCTCGAGGGAATCACGTGGGAATGACGTGTCAATCAGGTGGGAATCACGTGGAAATCAGGTGTCAATCACTTGGAAATCAAGGGGAATCACGTTTTAATCATGTGGGAATCACGTGTCAAACACGTGGGAATTAGGTGGGGATCACGTGTCAATCACGTGTTAATCACGAGGGAGTCACGTGGGAATCCCGTGGGAATCAGGTGACAATCACGTGGGAATCACATGGGAATGTGTCAATCACGTGGGAATCACGTGGGAATCACGTGTCAATCACGTGGGAATTAGGTGGGAATCACGTGTCAATCACGTGGGAATCACGAGGGAGTCACGTTGAAATCCCGTGGGAATCACGTGTCAATCACGTGGGAATCACGTGGGAAGGTGTCAAACACGTGGGAATCACGTGTTAATCACGTGGGAATCACGAGGGAGTCACGTGGGAATCCCGTGGGAATCACGGGTCAATCACGTTGGAATCACGTGAGAATGTGTCAATCACGTGGGAATCAGGTGGGAATCACGTGTCAAACACGTGGGAATTAGGTGGGAATCACGTTTCAATCTCGTGGGAATCACAAGTGAGTCACGTAGAAATCCCGTGGGAATCACGTGTCAATCACGTGGGAATGACGTGGGAATGTTTCAATCACGTGCGAATCACGTGGGAATCACGTGTCAATCACGTGGGAATCATGAGGGAGTCACGTGGGAATCCCGTGGGAATCACGTGTCAATCACGTGGGAATCACGTGGGAATGTGTCAATCACGTGAGAATCACGTGGGAATCACTTGTCAATTACGTGGGAATTAGGTGGGAATCACGTGTCAATCACGTGGGAATCACGTGGGAATGTGTCAATCACATGCGAATCACGTGGGAATCACGTGTCAATCACGTGGGAATCATGAGGGAGTCATGTGGGAATCCGGTGGGAATCACGTGTCAATCACGTGGGAATCACGTGGGAATGTGTCAATCACGTGGGATTCAGGTGGGAATCACGTGTCAAACACGTGGGAATTAGGTGGGAATCACGTGTCAGTCACGTGGGAATCACAAGTGAGTCACGTAGAAATCCCGGGGGAATCACGTGTCAATCACGTGGGAATCACGTGGGAATGTGTCAATCACGTGCGAATCACGTGGGAATCACGTGTCAATCACGTGGGAATCATGAGGGAGTCACGTGGGAATCCCGTGGGAATCACGTGTCAATCACGTGGGAATCACGTGGGAATGTGTCAATCACGTGCGAATCACGTGGGAATCACGTGTCAATCACGTGGGAATCATGAGGGAGTCACGTGGGAAACCCGTGGGAATCACGTGTCAATCACGTGGCAATCACAAGTGAGTCACGTAGAAATCCCGTGGGAATCACGTGTCAATCACGTGGGAATCACGTGGGAATGTGTCAATCACGTGCGAATCGCGTGGGAATCACGTGTCAATCACGTGGGAATCATGAGGGAGTCACGTGGGAATCCCGTGGGTATCACGTGTCAATCACGTGGGAATCACGTGGGAATGTGTCAATCACGTGGGAATCAGGTGTGAATCACGTGTCAAACACGTTGGAATTAGGTGGGAATCACGTGTCAATCACTTGGGAATCACGAGGGAGTCACGTGGGAATCCCGTGGGAATCACGTGTCAATCATGTGGGAATGTGTCAATTACGTGGGAATCACGTGGGAATCACGTGTCAATCACGTGGGGATAAGGTGGGAATCACTTGTCAATCACGTGGGAATCACGAGGGCGTCACGTGGGAATCCCGTGGGAATCACGTGTCAATCATGTGGTAATCACGTGGGTATGTGTCAATCACATGGGAATCACGTGTCAATCACGTGGGAATTAGGTGGGAATCACGTGTCAATCACGTGGGAATCACGTGTCAATCACATGGGAATCACGTGGGAATCACTTGGGAATGACGTGTAAATCACGTGGGAATCATTTGTCAATCACATGGGACTCACGTGTGAATCACGTGAGAATCATGTGTCAATCACATGGGACTCACGTGGGAATCATGTGTCAATCACGTGGCAATCACGAGGGAATCACGTGTCAATCACGTGGGAATCACGTGGGAATCACGTGTCAATCACGTGGGAATCACGAGGGAGTCACGTGGGAATCCCTTGGGAATCATGTGTCAATCAAAGGGGAATCACGTGTGAATGTGTCAATCACGTGGGAATCACATGGGAATTACGTGTCAATCACGTGGGAATTAGGTGGGAATCACGTGTCAATCACGTGGGAGTCACGAGGGAGTCACGTGGGAATCCCTTGGGAATCACGTGTCAATCAAGGGGGAATCACGTGTGAATGTGTCAATCACGTGGGAATCACGTGGGAATCACGTGTCAATCACGTGGGAATTAGGTGGGAATCTCGTGTCAATCACGTGGGAATCACGAGGGAGTCACGTGGGAATCCCGTGGGAATCACTTGTCAATCACGTGGGAATCACGTGGGAATCACCTGTCAATCACATTGGAATCACGTGGGAATCACGTGGGAATCACATGTCAATCACGTGGGAATCACGTGGGAATCACCTGTCAATCACATGGGAATCACGTGGGAAGCACTTGGGAATCACGTGTAAATCACGTGGAAATCACGTGGGAATCACGTGTCAATCACGTGGGAATGACGAGGGAATCACGTGTCAATCACGTGCGAATCACGTGGGAATCACGTGTCAATCACGTGGGAAGCACGTGTCAATCACGTGGGAATCACGTGGGAATCACCTGTCAATCACATGGGAATCACGTGGGAATCACGTGGAAATCACGTGTCAATCACGTGGGAATCACGTGGGAATCACCTGTCAATCACATGGGAATCACGTGCGAATCACGTGTCAATCACGTGGGACTCACGTGGGAATCACGTGTCAATCACGTGGGAATGACGAGGGAATCACGTGTCAATCAAGTGCGAATCAGGTGGGAATCACGTGTCAATCACGTGGGAATCACGTGTCAATCACGTGGGAATCACGTGGGAATCACCTGTCAATCACATGGGAATCACGTGGGAAGCACGTGGGAATCACGTGTCAATCATGTGGGAATTAGTTGGGAATCACGTGTCAATCACGTTGGAATCACTTGAGAATCACGTGGGAATCACGAGGGAATCACGTGTAAATCACGTGGGAATTAGGTTGGAATCACGTGTCAATCACGTGGCAATCACGAGGGAGTCACATGTCAATCACGTGGGAACTAGGCTGGAATCACGTGTCAATCACGTGGGAATCACGAGGGAGTCACTTGGGAATCCCGTGGGAATCACGTGTCAATCACGTGGGAATCACGTGGGAATGTGTCAATCACGTGGGAACCACATGGGAATCAGGTGTCAAACACGTGGGAATTAGGTGGGTGTCACGTGGGAATCCCGTGGGTATCACGTGTCAATCACGTGGGGATCACGAGGGAGTCACGTGGGAATCCCGTGGGAATCACGTGTCAATCACGTGGGAATCACGTGGGAATGTGTCAATCACGTGGGAATCACGTGGCAATCACGTGTCAATCACGTGGGAATCACAAGGGAGTCACGTGGGAATCCCGAGGAAATCACTTGTCAATCACGTGGTAATCACGTGGGAATGTGTCAATCACGTGGGAATCACGTGGGAATCACGTGTCAATCACGTGGGAATCACAAGGGAGTCACGTGGGAATCCCGTGGGAATCACGTGTCAATCACGTGGTAATCACGTGGGAATGTGTCAATCACATGGGACTCACGTGGGAATCACGTGTCAAACACGTGGGAATTAGGTGGGAATCACGTGTCAATCACGTGTGAATCACGAGGGAGTCACGTGGGAATCCCGTGGGAATCACGTGTCAATCAAGGGGGAAAAACGTGGGAATGTGTCAATCACGTGGGAATCACGTGGGAATCACGTGTCAATCACGGGGGAATCACGTGTTAATCACGTGGAAATCCCGTGGATATCACGTGTCAATCACGTGGGAATCACGTGTCAATCACGTGGGAATTAGGTGGGAATCACGTGTCAATCACGTGGGAGTCACGAGGGAGTCACGTGGGAATCCCTTGGGAATCACGTGTCAATCAAGGGGGAAAAACGTGGGAATGTGTCAATCACGTGGGAATCACGTGGGAATCACGTGTCAATCACGTGGGAATTAGGTGGGAATCACGTGTCAATCACGTGGGAATCACGAGGGAGTCACGTGGGAATCCCGTGGGAATCACCTGTCAATCACGTGGGAATCACGTGTCAATCACATGGGAATCACGTGAGAATCACGTGGGAATCACGTGGAAGTCACGTGTAAATCACGTGGAAATCATGTGTCAATCACATGGGACTCACATGGGAATCACGTGTCAATCACGTGGGAATCACGTGGGAATGTGTCAATCACGTGGGAATTAAGTGGGAATACTTGTCAATCAGGTGGGAATCACGACGGAGTCACGTGGGAATCCTGTGGGAATCACCTGTCAATCACGTGGGAATCACGTGTCAATCACATGGGAATCACGTGAGAATCACGTGGGAATCACATGAGAATCACGTGGGAATCATGTGTCAATCACATGGGACCCACGTGGGAATCACGTGAGAATCATGTGTCAATCACATGGGACTCACATGGGAATCATGTGTCAATCACGTGGCAATCACGAGGGAATCACGTGTCAATCACGTGGGAATCACGTGGGAATCACGTGTCAATCACGTGGGAATCACGTGGTAGTCACGTGTCAATCACGTGGGAATTAGGTGGGAATCACGTGTCAATCACGTGGGAGTCACGAGGGAGTCACGTTGGAATCCCTTGGGAATCACGGGTCAATCAAGGGGGAATCACGAGGCAATGTGTCAATCACGTGGGAATCACGTGGGGATCACGTGTCAATCACGTGGAAACTAGGTGGGAATCACGTGTCAATCACGTGGGAATCACGAGGGAGTCACGTGGGAATCCCGTGGGAATCACCTGTCAATCACGTGGGAATCACGTGTCAATCACATGGGAATCACGTGAGAATCACGTGGGAATCACGTGGGAATCACTTGTAAATCACGTGGGAATCATGTGTCAATCACATGGGACTCACGTGGGAATCACGTGTCAATCACGTGGGAATCACGTGGGAATGTGTTAATCACGTGGGAATCATGTGGGAATCACTTGTCATTTACGTGGGAATCACGTGGGTATGACGTGGGAATCACGTGTCAATCACGTGGAAATCACGAGGGAGTCACGTGGGAATCCCGTGTGAATCACGTGTCAATCACGTGGGAATCACGTGGAAATGTGTCAATCACGTGGGAATCATGTGGGAATCACTTGTCATTTACGTGGGTATCACGGGGGAATGATGTGGGAATCACGTGTCAATCACGTGAAAATCACGTGGGAATAACCTGTCAATCACATGGGAATCACGGGGGAAGCACGTGGGAATCACGTGTAAATCACGTGGAAATCACGTGGGAATCATGTGTCAATCACGTGGGACTCACGTGGCAATCAGGTGTCAATCACATGGAAATCACGAGGGAATCACGTGTCAATCACGTGCGAATCAGGTGGGAATCACGTGTCAACCACGTGGGAATCACGTGTCAATCACGTGGGAATCACGAGGGAATCACCTGTAAATCACGAGGGAATTACGGGGGAATCACGTGTCAATCACGTGGGAATCACGAGGGAATCACGTGTCAATCACGTGTGAATCACGTGGGAATCACGTGTCAATCACGTGGGAAGCACGTGGGAATGTGTCAATTACGTGGGATTCACGTGGGAATCATGTGTCAATCACGTGGGGATAAGGTGGGAATCACTTGTCAATGACGTGGGAATCACAAGGGAGTCACGTGGGAATCCCGTGGGAATCACGTGTCAATCACGTGGGAATCACGTGGGAATGTGTCAATCACGTGGGAATCCAGTGGGAATCACGTGTCAATCACGTGGTAATCACGTTGGAATGTGTCAATCACGTGGGAATCACGTGGCAATCACGTGTCAATCACGTGGGAATCACGAGGGAGTCACGTGGGAATCCCGTGGGAATCACGTGTTAATCACGTGGTAATCACGGTGGAATGTGTCAATCACGTGGGAATCACGTGGGAATCACGTGTCAATCACGTGGGAATTAGGGGGAAATCACGTGTCAATCACGTGGGAATCACGTGAGAATCACGTGGGAATCACGAGGGAATCACGTGTCAATCACGTGGGAATTAGGTTGGAATCACGTGTCAATCACGTGGCAATCACGAGGGAGTCACATGTCAATCACGTGGGAATTAGGTTGGAATCAAGTGTCAATCACGTGGGAATCACGAGGGCGTCACGTGGGAATCCCGTGGGAATCACGTGTAAATCACGTGGAATCATGTGTTAGTCACATGGGACTCACGTGGGAATCATGTGTCAATCACGTGGGAATCACGTGGGAATCACGTGTCAATCACGTGGGAATTAGGTTGGAATCACGTGTTAAACACGTGGGAATCACGAGGGAGTCACGTGGGAATCCCGTGGGAATAACGTGTCAATCACGTGGGAATCACGTGGGAATGTGTCAATCACGTGGGAATCATGTGGGAATCACTTGTCATTTACTTGGGAATCACGTGGGTATGAGATGGGAATTACGTGTCAATCACGTGGGAAATAGGTTGGAATCACGTGACAATCACATGGGAATCACGAGGGAGTCACGTGGGAATCCCGTGGAAATCACCTGTCAATCACGTGGTAATCACGTGTCAATCACATGGGAGTCACGTGAGAATCACGTGGGAATCACGTGGGAATCACGTGTAAATCACGTGGGAATCATGTATCAATCACATGGGACTCACGTGGGAATCACGTGTCAATCACGTGGGAATCACGTGGGAATCACGTGTCAATCACGTGGCAATCACATGGGAATCACATGGGAATCACGTGGGAATCACGTGGGAATCACGTGGGAATCACGTGTCAATCAAGTGGGAATCACGTGTCAATCACGTGGGTATCACGTGGGAATCACGTGTCAATCACGTGGCAATCACATGGGAATCACATGGGAATCACGTGGGAATCACGTGGGAATCACGTGGGAATCACGTGTCAATCAAGTGGGAATCACGTGTCAATCACGTGGGTATCACGTGGGAATGTGTCAATCACGTGGGAATCATGTGGGAATCCCTTGTCATTTACGTGGGAATCACGTGTGTATGACATGGGAATCACGTGTCAATCACGGGGGAATTAGGTTGGAATCACGTGTCAATCACGTGGGAATCACGAGGGAGTCACGTGGGAATCCCGTGGGGATCACGTGTCAATCACGTGGGAATCACGTGGGAATCACGTGTCAATCACGTGGGAATTAGGTGGGAATCACGTGTCAATCAGGTGGGAATCATGAGGGAGTCACGTTGGAATCCCGTGAAATCACGTGTCAATCACGTGGGAATCAGGTGGGAAGGTATCAATCACGTGGGAATCACGTGGGAATCACGTGCTAATCACGTGGGAATCACGAGGGAGTCACGTGGGAATCCCGTGGGAATCATGTGTCAATCACGTGGGAATCACGTGGGAATGTGTCAATCACGTGGGAATCACGTGGGAATCACGTGGCAATCACGTGGGAATTAGGTGGGAATCACGTGTCAATCACGTGGGAATCACGAGGGAGTCACGTGGGAATCCTGTGGGAATCACCTGTCAATCACGTGGGAATCACGGATCAATCACATGGGAATCACGTGAGAATCACATGGGAATCACGAGGGAATCACGTGTAAATCACGTGGGAATCATGTGTCAATCACATGGGACTCACGTGGGAATCACGTTGGAGTCATGTGTCAATCACATGGGACTCACGTGGGAATCATGTGTCAATCACGTGGCAATCACGAGGGAATCACGTGTCAATCACGTGGGAATCACGTGGGAATCACGTGTCAATCACGTGGGAATTAGGTGGGAGCCACGTGTCAATCATGTGGGAATCACGAGGGAGTCACGTGGGAATCCCTTGGGAATCACGTGTCAATCAAGGGGGAATCACGTGGGAATGTGTCAATCACGTGGGAATCACGTGGGTCACGTGTCAATCACGTGGGAATTAGGTGGGAATCACGTGTCAATCACGTGGAACTCACGAGGGAGTCACGTGGGAATCCCGTGGGAATCACCTGTCAATCACGTGGGAATCACGTGTCAATCACATTTGAATCACGTGAGAATCACGTGGGAATCACGTGGGAATCATGTGTAAATCACGTGGGAATCATGTGTCAATCACATGGGACTCTCGTGGGATCACGTGTCAATCACGTGGGAATCACGTGGGAATGTATCAATCACGAGGGAATCATGTGGGAATCATTTGTCATTTACGTGGGAATCACGTGGGAATGACGTGGGAATCACGTGTGAATCACGTGGAAATCACGAGGGAGTCACGTGGGACTCCCATGTGAATCACGTGTCAATCACGTGGGAATCACGTGGGAATGTGTCAATCACGTGGGATTCATGTGGGAATCACTTGTCATTTACGTGGGTATCACGTGGGAATGACGTGGGAATCACGTGTCAATCACGTGGAAATCACGTGGGAATCACGTGGGAATCACGTGTCAATCACGTGGGAATTAGGTGGGAATCACGTGTAAATCACATGGGAATCACGAGGGAGTCACGTGGGAGTCCCGTGGGAATCATGTGTCAATCACGGGGGAATCACATGGGAATGCGTCAATCATGTGGGAATCACGTGGGAATCACGTGTCAATCACGTGCGAATTAGGTGGGAATCACGTGTCAATCACGTGGGAATCACGAGGGAGTCACCTGGGATTCCCTTGGGAATCACCTGTCAATCACTTGGGAATCACGAGTCAATCACATGGGAATCACGTGAGAATCACGTGGGAATCACGTGTAAATCACGTGGGAATCATGTGTCAATCACATGGGACTCACGTGGGAATGACGAGGGAGTCACGTTTGAATCCCGTGGGAATCACGTGTCAATCACGTGGTAATCACGTGGGAATGTGTCAATCATGTGGGAATTACGTGGCAATCACGTGTCAATCACGTGTTAATCATGAGGGAGTCACGTGGGAATCCCGTGGGAATCACGTGTCAATCACGTGGTAATCACGTGGGAATGTGTCAATCACGTGGGAATCACGTGGGAATCACGTGTCAATCACGTGGGAATTAGGCGGAAATCACGTGTCAATCACGTAGGAATCACGTGAGAATCACATGGGAATCACGAGGGAATCACGTGTCAATCACGTGGGAATTAGGTTGGAATCACATGTCAATCACGTGGCAATCACGAGGTAGTCACATGTCAATCACGTGGGAATTAGGTTGGAATCAAGTGTCAATCACGTGGGAATCACGAGGGAGTCACGTGGGAATACCGTGGGAATCACGTGTAAATCACGTGGGAATCATGTGTCAATCACATGGGACTCACGTGGGAATCACGTGTCGATATCGTGAGAATCACGTGGGAATCACGTGGGAATCACTTGTCAATCACGTGGGAATCACATGGGAATGACGTGTCAATCACGTGGGAATCACGAGGGAATCACGTGTCAATCACGTGGGAATCACGTGAGAGTCAAGTTCGAATCACGTGGTAATTACGTTGGAATCATGTGGGAATCACGTGTCAATCCCGTGGGAATCACGTGCGAATCAAGTGTCAATCACGAGGAATCACGTGGGAATCACGTGTCAATCACGTGGGAATCACGTGGGAATCACGTGTTAATCACGTGGGAATCACGAGGGAGTCACGTGGGAATCCCGTGGGAATCACGTGTCAATCACGTGGGAATCACTTGGGAATGTGTCATTCACGTGGGAATCCCGTGGGAATCACGTGTCAATCACGTGGGAATTAGGTGGGAATCACGTGTCAATCACGTGGGAATCACGGGGGAGTCACGGGGGAATCCCTTGGGAATCACGTGTCAATCACGTGGGAACAAAGGGGAAATCACGTTTTAATCACGTGGGAATCACGTGTCAATCACGTGGGAATTATGTGGAAATCTCGAGGGAATCACGTGGGAATGACGTGTCAATCAGGTGGGAATCACGTGGAAATCAGGTGTCAATCACTTGGAAATCAAGGGGAATCACGTTTTAATCATGTGGGAATCACGTGTCAAACACGTGGGAATTAGGTGGGGATCACGTGTCAATCACGTGTTAATCACGAGGGAGTCACGTGGGAATCCCGTGGGAATCAGGTGACAATCACGTGGGAATCACATGGGAATGTGTCAATCACGTGGGAATCACGTGGGAATCACGTGTCAATCACGTGGGAATTAGGTGGGAATCACGTGTCAATCACGTGGGAATCACGAGGGAGTCACGTTGAAATCCCGTGGGAATCACGTGTCAATCACGTGGGAATCACGTGGGAAGGTGTCAAACACGTGGGAATCACGTGTTAATCACGTGGGAATCACGAGGGAGTCACGTGGGAATCCCGTGGGAATCACGGGTCAATCACGTTGGAATCACGTGAGAATGTGTCAATCACGTGGGAATCAGGTGGGAATCACGTGTCAAACACGTGGGAATTAGGTGGGAATCACGTTTCAATCTCGTGGGAATCACAAGTGAGTCACGTAGAAATCCCGTGGGAATCACGTGTCAATCACGTGGGAATGACGTGGGAATGTTTCAATCACGTGCGAATCACGTGGGAATCACGTGTCAATCACGTGGGAATCATGAGGGAGTCACGTGGGAATCCCGTGGGAATCACGTGTCAATCACGTGGGAATCACGTGGGAATGTGTCAATCACGTGAGAATCACGTGGGAATCACTTGTCAATTACGTGGGAATTAGGTGGGAATCACGTGTCAATCACGTGGGAATCACGTGGGAATGTGTCAATCACATGCGAATCACGTGGGAATCACGTGTCAATCACGTGGGAATCATGAGGGAGTCATGTGGGAATCCGGTGGGAATCACGTGTCAATCACGTGGGAATCACGTGGGAATGTGTCAATCACGTGGGATTCAGGTGGGAATCACGTGTCAAACACGTGGGAATTAGGTGGGAATCACGTGTCAGTCACGTGGGAATCACAAGTGAGTCACGTAGAAATCCCGGGGGAATCACGTGTCAATCACGTGGGAATCACGTGGGAATGTGTCAATCACGTGCGAATCACGTGGGAATCACGTGTCAATTACGTGGGAATCATGAGGGAGTCACGTGGGAATCCCGTGGGAATCACGTGTCAATCACGTGGGAATCACGTGGGAATGTGTCAATCACGTGCGAATCACGTGGGAATCACGTGTCATTCACGTGGGAATCATGAGGGAGTCACGTGGGAAACCCGTGGGAATCACGTGTCAATCACGTGGCAATCACAAGTGAGTCACGTAGAAATCCCGTGGGAATCACGTGTCAATCACGTGGGAATCACGTGGGAATGTGTCAATCACGTGCGAATCGCGTGGGAATCACGTGTCAATCACGTGGGAATCATGAGGGAGTCACGTGGGAATCCCGTGGGTATCACGTGTCAATCACGTGGGAATCACGTGGGAATGTGTCAATCACGTGGGAATCAGGTGTGAATCACGTGTCAAACACGTTGGAATTAGGTGGGAATCACGTGTCAATCACGTGGGAATCACGAGGGAGTCACGTGGGAATCCCGTGGGAATCACGTGTCAATCATGTGGGAATGTGTCAATTACGTGGGAATCACGTGGGAATCACGTGTCAATCACGTGGGGATAAGGTGGGAATCACTTGTCAATCACGTGGGAATCACGAGGGAGTCACGTGGGAATCCCGTGGGAATCACGTGTCAATCATGTGGTAATCACGTGGGTATGTGTCAATCACATGGGAATCACGTGTCAATCACGTGGGAATTAGGTGGGAATCACGTGTCAATCACGTGGGAATCACGTGTCAATCACATGGGAATCACGTGGGAATCACTTGGGAATGACGTGTAAATCACGTGGGAATCATTTGTCAATCACATGGGACTCACGTGTGAATCACGTGAGAATCATGTGTCAATCACATGGGACTCACGTGGGAATCATGTGTCAATCACGTGGCAATCACGAGGGAATCACGTGTCAATCACGTGGGAATCACGTGGGAATCACGTGTCAATCACGTGGGAATCACGAGGGAGTCACGTGGGAATCCCTTGGGAATCATGTGTCAATCAAGGGGGAATCACGTGTGAATGTGTCAATCACGTGGGAATCACATGGGAATTACGTGTCAATCACGTGGGAATTAGGTGGGAATCACGTGTCAATCACGTGGGAGTCACGAGGGAGTCACGTGGGAATCCCTTGGGAATCACGTGTCAATCAAGGGGGAATCACGTGTGAATGTGTCAATCACGTGGGAATCACGTGGGAATCACGTGTCAATCACGTGGGAATTAGGTGGGAATCTCGTGTCAATCACGTGGGAATCACGAGGGAGTCACGTGGGAATCCCGTGGGAATCACTTGTCAATCACGTGGGAATCACGTGGGAATCACCTGTCAATCACATTGGAATCACGTGGGAATCACGTGGGAATCAAATGTCAATCACGTGGGAATCACGTGGGAATCACCTGTCAATCACATGGGAATCACGTGGGAAGCACTTGGGAATCACGTGTAAATCACGTGGAAATCACGTGGGAATCACGTGTCAATCACGTGGGAATGACGAGGGAATCACGTGTCAATCACGTGCGAATCACGTGGGAATCACGTGTCAATCACGTGGGAAGCACGTGTCAATCACGTGGGAATCACGTGGGAATCACCTGTCAATCACATGGGAATCACGTGGGAATCACGTGGAAATCACGTGTCAATCACGTGGGAATCACGTGGGAATCACCTGTCAATCACATGGGAATCACGTGCGAATCACGTGTCAATCACGTGGGACTCACGTGGGAATCACGTGTCAATCACGTGGGAATGACGAGGGAATCACGTGTCAATCAAGTGCGAATCAGGTGGGAATCACGTGTCAATCACGTGGGAATCACGTGTCAATCACGTGGGAATCACGTGGGAATCACCTGTCAATCACATGGGAATCACGTGGGAAGCACGTGGGAATCACGTGTCAATCATGTGGGAATTAGTTGGGAATCACGTGTCAATCACGTTGGAATCACTTGAGAATCACGTGGGAATCACGAGGGAATCACGTGTAAATCACGTGGGAATTAGGTTGGAATCACGTGTCAATCACGTGGCAATCACGAGGGAGTCACATGTCAATCACGTCGGAACTAGGCTGGAATCACGTGTCAATCACGTGGGAATCACGAGGGAGTCACTTGGGAATCCCGTAGGAATCACGTGTCAATCACGTGGGAATCACGTGGGAATGTGTCAATCACGTGGGAACCACATGGGAATCAGGTGTCAAACACGTGGGAATTAGGTGGGTGTCACGTGGGAATCCCGTGGGTATCACGTGTCAATCACGTGGGGATCACGAGGGAGTCACGTGGGAATCCCGTGGGAATCACGTGTCAATCACGTGGGAATCACGTGGGAATGTGTCAATCACGTGGGAATCACGTGGCAATCACGTGTCAATCACGTGGGAATCACAAGGGAGTCACGTGGGAATCCCGAGGAAATCACTTGTCAATCACGTGGTAATCACGTGGGAATGTGTCAATCACGTGGGAATCACGTGGGAATCACGTGTCAATCACGTGGGAATCACAAGGGAATCACGTGGGAATCCCGTGGGAATCACGTGTCAATCACGTGGTAATCACGTGGGAATGTGTCAATCACATGGGACTCACGTGGGAATCACGTGTCAAACACGTGGGAATTAGGTGGGAATCACGTGTCAATCACGTGTGAATCACGAGGGAGTCACGTGGGAATCCCGTGGGAATCACGTGTCAATCAAGGGGGAAAAACGTGGGAATGTGTCAATCACGTGGGAATCACGTGGGAATCACGTGTCAATCACGGGGGAATCACGTGTTAATCACGTGGAAATCCCGTGGAAATCACGTGTCAATCACGTGGGAATCACGTGTCAATCACGTGGGAATTAGGTGGGAATCACGTGTCAATCACGTGGGAGTCACGAGGGAGTCACGTGGGAATCCCTTGGGAATCACGTGTCAATCAAGGGGGAAAAACGTGGGAATGTGTCAATCACGTGGGAATCACGTGGGAATCACGTGTCAATCACGTGGGAATTAGGTGGGAATCACGTGTCAATCACGTGGGAATCACGAGGGAGTCACGTGGGAATCCCGTGGGAATCACCTGTCAATCACGTGGGAATCACGTGTCAATCACATGGGAATCACGTGAGAATCACGTGGGAATCACGTGGAAGTCACGTGTAAATCACGTGGAAATCATGTGTCAATCACATGGGACTCACATGGGAATCACGTGTCAATCACGTGGGAATCACGTGGGAATGTGTCAATCACGTGGGAATTAAGTGGGAATACTTGTCAATCAGGTGGGAATCACGACGGAGTCACGTGGGAATCCTGTGGGAATCACCTGTCAATCACGTGGGAATCACGTGTCAATCACATGGGAATCACGTGAGAATCACGTGGGAATCACGTGAGAATCACGTGGGAATCATGTGTCAATCACATGGGACTCACGTGGGAATCACGTGAGAATCATGTGTCAATCACATGGGACTCACATGGGAATCATGTGTCAATCACGTGGCAATCACGAGGGAATCACGTGTCAATCACGTGGGAATCACGTGGGAATCACGTGTCAATCACGTGGGAATCACGTGGTAGTCACGTGTCAATCACGTGGGAATTAGGTGGGAATCACGTGTCAATCACGTGGGAGTCACGAGGGAGTCACGTTGGAATCCCTTGGGAATCACGGGTCAATCAAGGGGGAATCACGAGGCAATGTGTCAATCACGTGGGAATCACGTGGGGATCACGTGTCAATCACGTGGAAATTAGGTGGGAATCACGTGTCAATCACGTGGGAATCACGAGGGAGTCACGTGGGAATCCCGTGGGAATCACCTGTCAATCACGTGGGAATCACGTGTCAATCACATGGGAATCACGTGAGAATCACGTGGGAATCACGTGGGAATCACTTGTAAATCACGTGGGAATCATGTGTCAATCACATGGGACTCACGTGGGAATCACGTGTCAATCACGTGGGAATCACGTGGGAATGTGTTAATCACGTGGGAATCATGTGGGAATCACTTGTCATTTACGTGGGAATCACGTGGGTATGACGTGGGAATCACGTGTCAATCACGTGGAAATCACGAGGGAGTCACGTGGGAATCCCGTGTGAATCACGTGTCAATCACGTGGGAATCACGTGGAAATGTGTCAATCACGTGGGAATCATGTGGGAATCACTTGTCATTTACGTGGGTATCACGGGGGAATGATGTGGGAATCACGTGTCAATCACGTGAAAATCACGTGGGAATAACCTGTCAATCACATGGGAATCACGGGGGAAGCACGTGGGAATCACGTGTAAATCACGTGGAAATCACGTGGGAATCATGTGTCAATCACGTGGGACTCACGTGGCAATCAGGTGTCAATCACATGGAAATCACGAGGGAATCACGTGTCAATCACGTGCGAATCAGGTGGGAATCACGTGTCAACCACGTGGGAATCACGTGTCAATCACGTGGGAATCACGAGGGAATCACCTGTAAATCACGAGGGAATTACGGGGGAATCACGTGTCAATCACGTGGGAATCACGAGGGAATCACGTGTCAATCACGTGCGAATCACGTGGGAATCACGTGTCAATCACGTGGGAAGCACGTGTCAATCACGTGGGAATCACGTGGGAATCACCTGTTAATCACATGGGAATCACGTGGGAATCACGTGGAAATCACGTGTCAATCACGTGGGAATCACGTGGGAATCACCTGTCAATCACATGGGAATCACGTGGGAATCACGTGTCAATCACGTGGGACTCACGTGGGAATCACGTGTCAATCACGTGGGAATGACGAGGGAATCACGTGTCAATCAAGTGCGAATCAGGTGGGAATCACGTGTCAATCACGTGGGAATCACGTGTCAATCACGTGGGAATCACGTGGGAATCACCTGTCAATCACATGGGAATCACGTGGGAAGCACGTGGGAATCACGTGTCAATCATGTGGGAATTAGTTGGGAATCACGTGTCAATCACGTTGGAATCACTTGAGAATCACGTGGGAATCACGAGGGAATCACGTGTAAATCACGTGGGAATTAGGTTGGAATCACGTGTCAATCACGTGGCAATCACGAGGGAGTCACATGTCAATCACGTGGGAACTAGGCTGGAATCACGTGTCAATCACGTGGGAATCACGAGGGAGTCACTTGGGAATCCCATGGGAATCACGTGTCAATCACGTGGGAATCACGTGGGAATGTGTCAATCACGTGGGAACCACATGGGAATCAGGTGTCAAACACGTGGGAATTAGGTGGGTGTCACGTGGGAATCCCGTGGGTATCACGTGTCAATCACGTGGGGATCACGAGGGAGTCACGTGGGAATCCCGTGGGAATCACGTGTCAATCACGTGGGAATCACGTGGGAATGTGTCAATCACGTGGCAATCACGTGTCAATCACGTGGGAATCACAAGGGAGTCACGTGGGAATCCCGAGGAAATCACTTGTCAATCACGTGGTAATCACGTGGGAATGTGTCAATCACGTGGGAATCACGTGGGAATCACGTGTCAATCACGTGGGAATCACAAGGGAGTCACGTGGGAATCCCGTGGGAATCACGTGTCAATCACGTGGTAATCACGTGGGAATGTGTCAATCACATGGGACTCACGTGGGAATCACGTGTCAAACACGTGGGAATTAGGTGGGAATCACGTGTCAATCACGTGTGAATCACGAGGGAGTCACGTGGGAATCCCGTGGGAATCACGTGTCAATCAAGGGGGAAAAACGTGGGAATGTGTCAATCACGTGGGAATCACGTGGGAATCACGTGTCAATCACGGGGGAATCACGTGTTAATCACGTGGAAATCCCGTGGAAATCACGTGTCAATCACGTGGGAATCACGTGTCAATCACGTGGGAATTAGGTGGGAATCACGTGTCAATCACGTGGGAGACACGAGGGAGTCACGTGGGAATCCCTTGGGAATCACGTGTCAATCAAGGGGGAAAAACGTGGGAATGTGTCAATCACGTGGGAATCACGTGGGAATCACGTGTCAATCACGTGGGAATTAGGTGGGAATCACGTGTCAATCACGTGGGAATCACGAGGGAGTCACGTGGGAATCCCGTGGGAATCACCTGTCAATCACGTGGGAATCACGTGTCAATCACATGGGAATCACGTGAGAATCACGTGGGAATCACGTGGAAGTCACGTGTAAATCACGTGGAAATCATGTGTCAATCACATGGGACTCACATGGGAATCACGTGTCAATCACGTGGGAATCACGTGGGAATGTGTCAATCACGTGGGAATTAGGTGGGAATACTTGTCAATCAGGTGGGAATCACGACGGAGTCACGTGGGAATCCTGTGTGAATCACCTGTCAATCACGTGGGAATCACGTGTCAATCACATGGGAATCACGTGAGAATCACCTGGGAATCACGAGAGAATCACGTGGGAATCATGTGTCAATCACATGGGACTCACGTGGGAATCACGTGAGAATCATGTGTCAATCACATGGGACTCACATGGGAATCATGTGTCAATCACGTGGCAATCACGAGGGAATCACGTGTCAATCACGTGGGAATCACGTGGGAATCACGTGTCAATCACGTGGGAATCACGTGGTAGTCACGTGTCAATCACGTGGGAATTAGGTGGGAATCACGTGTCAATCACGTGGGAGTCACGAGGGAGTCATGTTGGAATCCCTTGGGAATCACGGGTCAATCAAGGGGGAATCACGAGGCAATGTGTCAATCACGTGGGAATCACGTGGGGATCACGTGTCAATCACGTGGAAATTAGGTGGGAATCACGTGTCAATCACGGGGGAATCACGAGGGAGTCACGTGGGAATCCCGTGGGAATCACCTGTCAATCACGTGGGAATCACGTGTCAATCACATGGGAATCACGTGAGAATCACGTGGGAATCACGTGGGAATCACTTGTAAATCACGTGGGAATCATGTGTCAATCACATGGGACTCACGTGGGAATCACGTGTCAATCACGTGGGAATCACGTGGGAATGTGTTAATCACGTGGGAATCATGTGGGAATCACTTGTCATTTACGTGGGAATCACGTGGGTATGACGTGGGAATCACGTGTCAATCACGTGGAAATCACGAGGGAGTCACGTGGGAATCCCGTGTGAATCACGTGTCAATCACGTGGGAATCACGTGGAAATGTGTCAATCACGTGGGAATCATGTGGGAATCACTTGTCATTTACGTGGGTATCACGGGGGAATGATGTGGGAATCACGTGTCAATCACGTGAAAATCACGTGGGAATAACCTGTCAATCACATGGGAATCACGGGGGAAGCACGTGGGAATCACGTGTAAATCACGTGGAAATCACGTGGGAATCATGTGTCAATCACGTGGGACTCACGTGGCAATCAGGTGTCAATCACATGGAAATCACGAGGGAATCACGTGTCAATCACGTGCGAATCAGGTGGGAATCACGTGTCAACCACGTGGGAATCACGTGTCAATCACGTGGGAATCACGAGGGAATCACCTGTAAATCACGAGGGAATTACGGGGGAATCACGTGTCAATCACGTGGGAATCACGAGGGAATCACGTGTCAATACCGTTGGAATCACGTGAGAATCACGTGGGAATCACGAGGGAATCACGTGTCAATCACGTGGGAATTAGGTTGGAGTCACGTGTCAATCACGTGGCAATCACGAGGGAGTAACATGTCAATCACGTGGGAATTAGGTTGGAATCATGTGTCAATCACGTGGGAATCACGAGGGAGTCACGTGGGAATCCCGTGGGAATCACGTGTAAATCACGTGGGAATCATGTGTCAATCACATGGGACTCACGTGGGAATCACGTGTCAATCACGTGAATATCACGTGGAAATCACGTGTCGATCACCTGGAAATTAGTTTGGAATCACGTGTCAATCACGTGGGAATCACGAGGGAGTCACGTGGGAATCCCGTGGGAATCACGTGTCAATTACGTGGGAATAACGTGGGAATGTGTCAATCACGTGGGAATCACGTGGGAATCACGTGTCAAACACGTGGGAATTAGGTGGGAATCACGTGTCAATCACGTGGGAATCACGAGGGAATCATGAGGGAATCCCGTGGGAATCATGTGCCAATCACGTGGGAATCACGTGGGAATGTGTCAATCACGTGAGAATCACGTGGGAATCACGTGTCAATCACGTGGGAATTAGGTGGGAATCACGTGTCAATCACGTGGGAATCACGTGTTAATCACGTGGGAATCCCATGGGAATCACGTGTCAATCACGTGGGAATCACGTGGGAATGTGTCAATCACGTGGGAATTAGGTGGGAATACTTGTCAATCACGTGGGAATCACGACGGAGTCACGTGGGAATCCTGTGGGAATCACCTGTCAATCACGTGGGAATCAAGTGTCAATCACATGGGAATCACGTGAGAATCACGTGGGAATCACGTGGGAATCACGTGTGAATCACGTGGGAATCATGTGTCAATCACATGGGACTCATGTGGGAATCCTGTGTCAATCACATGGCAATCACGAGGGAATCACGTGTCAATCACGTGGGAATCACGTGAGAATCACGTGTCAATCACGTGGGAATCACGTGGGAATCACGTGTCAATCACGTGGGAATTAGGTGGGAATCACGTGTCAATCACGTGGGAGTCACGAGGGAGTCACATTGGAATCCCTTGGGAATCACGTGTCAATCAAGGGGGAATCATGTGGCAATGTGTCAATCACGTGGGAATCACGTGGGAATCACGTGTCAATCACGTGGGAATTAGGTGGGAATCACGTGTCAATCACTTGGAAATCACGAGGGAGTCACGTGGGAATCCCGTGGGAATCACCTGTCAATCACGTGGGAATCACGTGTCAATCACATGGGAATCACGTGAGAATCACTTGGGAATCACGTGGGAATCACGTGTAAATCACGTGGGAATCATGTGTCAATCACATGGGAGTCACGTGGGGATCACGTGTCAATCACGTGGAAATCACGTGGGAATGAGTCAATCACGTGGGAATCCCGTGGGAATCACGTGTCAATCACGTGGGAATCACGTGGGAATGTGTCAATCACGTGGGAATTAGGTGGGAATCACGTGTCAATCACGTGGGAATCACGAGGGAGTCACGTGGGAATCCCGTGGGAATCACGTGTCAATCACGTGGGAATCACATGGGAATCACGTGTCAATCACGTGGGAATCACGAGGGAGTCACGTGGGAATCCCGTGGGAATCACGTGTCATTCACGGGGGAATCACGTGGGAATGTGTCAATCACGTGGAAATCACGTGGCAATCCCGTGTCAATCACGTGGGAATAAGGTCGGAATCACGTGTCAATCACATTGGAATCACGAGGGAGTAACGTGGGAATCCCGTGGAAATCACCTGTCAATCACGTGGGAATCACGTGTCAATGACATGGGAATCACGTGAGAATCACGTGGGAATCACGTGGGAATCACGTGGGAATCATGTGTCAATCATATGGGACTCACGTGGGAATCACGTTTCAATCACCTGAGAATCACGTGGGAATGTGACAATCACGTGGGAATCATGTGGGAATCACTTGTCATTTACGTGGGAATCACGTGGGAATGACGTGGGAATCACGTGTCAATCACGTGGGAATTAGGTGGGAATCACGTGTCAATCACGTGGGAATCATGAGGGAGTCACGTGGGAATCCCGTGGGAATCACGTGTCAATCACGTTTAAATCACGTGGGAATGTGTCAATCACGTGGGAATCACGTGGGAATCACATGTCAATCACGTGGGAATTAGGTGGGAATCACGTGTCAATCACGTGGGAATCATGAGGGAGTCACGTGGGAATCCCGTGGGAATCACGTGTCAATCACGAGCGAGTCACTTGGGAATCCCATGGGAATCACGTGTCAATCACGTGGGAATCACGTGGTAATGTGTCAATCACGTGGGAATCAGGTGGGAATCAAGTGTAAAATACGTGGGAATTAGGTTGGAATCACGTGTCAATCACGTGGGAATCACGAGGGAGTCACGTGGGAATCCCGTGGGAATCACGTGTCAATGACGTGGGAATCACGTGGGAATGTGTCAATTACGTGGGAATCACGTGGGAATCACGTGTCAATCACGTGGGAATAAAGTGGGAATCACGTGTCAATCACGTGGGAATCACGAGGGAGTCACGTGGGAATCCCGTGGGAATCACGTGTCAATCACGTGGGAATCACGTGGGAATGTGTCAATCACGTGGGAATCACATGGGAATCACGTGTCAATCACGTGGGAATCACGAGGGAGTCACGTGGGAATCCCATGGGAATCACGTGTCAATCACGTGGGAATCACGTGGGAATGTGTCAATAACGTGGGAATCACGTGGGAATCACGTGTCAATCACGTGGGAATCACTAGGGAGTTACGTGGGAATCCCGTGGGAATCACCTGTCAATCACGTGGGAATCACGTGTCACTCACATGGGTAGCACGTGAGAATCACATGGGAATCACGTGGGAATCAAGTGTAAATCACGTGGGAATCATGTGTCAATCACATGGGACTCACGTGGGAATCACGTGGGAATCATGTGTCAATCACATGGGACTCACGTGGGAATCACGTGTCAATCACGTAGCAATCACGAGGGAATCACGTGTCAATCACGTGTCAATCACGTGGGAAACACGTGGGAATCACGTGTCAATCACGTGGGAATTAGGTGGGAATCACGTGTCAATCACGTGGGAATCACGAGAGAGTCACGTGGGAATCCCGTGGGAATCACCTGTCAATCACGTGGTAATCACGTGGGAATGTGTCAATCACGTGGGAATCACGTGGGAATCATGTGTCAATCATACGGGACTAACGTGGGAATCACCTGTCAATCACGTGGCAATCACGAGGGAATCACGTGTCAATCACGTGGGAATCACGTGGGAATCACGTGTCAATCACGTGGGAATCACGTGGGAATCACGTGTCAATCACGTGGGAATCACGTGGGAATCACGTGTCAATCACGTGGGTATTAGGTGGGAATCACGTGTCAATCACGTGGGAATCACGTGGGAATGTGTCAATCACGTGGGAATCCGGTGGGAATCACGTGTCAATCACGGGGGAATCACGTGGGAATGTATCAATCACGTGGGAATCACGTGGGAATCACGTGGGTATCACGTGTCAATCACGAGGGAGTCATGTGGGAATCCCGTGGGAATCACGTGTCAATCACGTGGGAATCACGTGGGAATGTGTCAATCACGTGGGACTCACGTGGGAATCACGTGGGAATCACGTGTCAATCACGAGGGAGTCACGTGGGAATCCCGTGGGAATCACGTGTCAATCACGTTGGAATAACGTGGGAATCACGTGTCAATCACGTGGGAATCACGTGGGAATCACGTGTCAATCACGTGGGAATCACTAGGGAGTCACGTGGGAATCCCGTGGGAATCACCTGTCAATCACGTGGGAATCACGTGTCAATCACATGGGACGCACGTGAGAATCACGTGGGAATCACGTGGGAATCACGTGTAAATCACGTGGGAATCATGTGTCAATCACATGGGACGCACGTGAGAATCACGTGTCAATCACGTGGGAATCACGTGAGAATCACGTGTCAATCACGTGGGAATCACGTGGGAATCACGTGTCAATCACGTGGGAATTAGGTGGGAATCACGTGTCAATCACGTGGGAGTCACGAGGGAGTCACATTGGAATCCCTTGGGAATCACGTGTCAATCAAGGGGGAATCATGTGGCAATGTGTCAATCACGTGGGAATCACGTGGGAATCACGTGTCAATCACGTGGGAATTAGGTGGGAATCACGTGTCAATCACTTGGAAATCACGAGGGAGTCACGTGGGAATCCCGTGGGAATCACCTGTCAATCACGTGGGAATCACGTGTCAATCACATGGGAATCACGTGAGAATCACTTGGGAATCACGTGGGAATCACGTGTAAATCACGTGGGAATCATGTGTCAATCACATGGGACTCACGTGGGGATCACGTGTCAATCACGTGGAAATCACGTGGGAATGAGTCAATCACGTGGGAATCCCGTGGGAATCACGTGTCAATCACGTGGGAATCACGTGGGAATGTGTCAATCACGTGGGAATTAGGTGGGAATCACGTGTCAATCACGTGGGAATCACGAGGGAGTCACGTGGGAATCCCGTGGGAATCACGTGTCAATCACGTGGGAATCACATGGGAATCACGTGTCAATCACGTGGGAATTAGGTGGGAATCACGTGTCAATCACGTGGGAATCACGAGGGAGTCACGTGGGAATCCCGTGGGAATCACGTGTCATTCACGGGGGAATCACGTGGGAATGTGTCAATCACGTGGAAATCACGTGGCAATCCCGTGTCAATCACGTGGGAATAAGGTCGGAATCACGTGTCAATCACATTGGAATCACGAGGGAGTAACGTGGGAATCCCGTGGAAATCACCTGTCAATCACGTGGGAATCACGTGTCAATGACATGGGAATCACGTGAGAATCACGTGGGAATCACGTGGGAATCACGTGGGAATCATGTGTCAATCATATGGGACTCACGTGGGAATCACGTTTCAATCACCTGAGAATCACGTGGGAATGTGACAATCACGTGGGAATCATGTGGGAATCACTTGTCATTTACGTGGGAATCACGTGGGAATGACGTGGGAATCACGTGTCAATCACGTGGGAATTAGGTGGGAATCACGTGTCAATCACGTGGGAATCATGAGGGAGTCACGTGGGAATCCCGTGGGAATCACGTGTCAATCACGTTTAAATCACGTGGGAATGTGTCAATCACGTGGGAATCACGTGGGAATCACATGTCAATCACGTGGGAATTAGGTGGGAATCACGTGTCAATCACGTGGGAATCATGAGGGAGTCACGTGGGAATCCCGTGGGAATCACGTGTCAATCACGAGCGAGTCACGTGGGAATCCCATGGGAATCACGTGTCAATCACGTGGGAATCACGTGGTAATGTGTCAATCACGTGGGAATCAGGTGGGAATCAAGTGTAAAATACGTGGGAATTAGGTTGGAATCACGTGTCAATCACGTGGGAATCACGAGGGAGTCACGTGGGAATCCCGTGGGAATCACGTGTCAATGACGTGGGAATCACGTGGGAATGTGTCAATTACGTGGGAATCACGTGGGAATCACGTGTCAATCACGTGGGAATAAAGTGGGAATCACGTGTCAATCACGTGGGAATCACGAGGGAGTCACGTGGGAATCCCGTGGGAATCACGTGTCAATCACGTGGGAATCACGTGGGAATGTGTCAATCACGTGGGAATCACATGGGAATCACGTGTCAATCACGTGGGAATCACGAGGGAGTCACGTGGGAATCCCATGGGAATCACGTGTCAATCACGTGGGAATCACGTGGGAATGTGTCAATAACGTGGGAATCACGTGGGAATCACGTGTCAATCACGTGGGAATCACTAGGGAGTTACGTGGGAATCCCGTGGGAATCACCTGTCAATCACGTGGGAATCACGTGTCACTCACATGGGTAGCACGTGAGAATCACATGGGAATCACGTGGGAATCAAGTGTAAATCACGTGGGAATCATGTGTCAATCACATGGGACTCACGTGGGAATCACGTGGGAATCATGTGTCAATCACATGGGACTCACGTGGGAATCACGTGTCAATCACGTAGCAATCACGAGGGAATCACGTGTCAATCACGTGTCAATCACGTGGGAAACACGTGGGAATCACGTGTCAATCACGTGGGAATTAGGTGGGAATCACGTGTCAATCACGTGGGAATCACGAGAGAGTCACGTGGGAATCCCGTGGGAATCACCTGTCAATCACGTGGTAATCACGTGGGAATGTGTCAATCACGTGGGAATCACGTGGGAATCATGTGTCAATCATACGGGACTAACGTGGGAATCACCTGTCAATCACGTGGCAATCACGAGGGAATCACGTGTCAATCACGTGGGAATCACGTGGGAATCACGTGTCAATCACGTGGGAATCACGTGGGAATCACGTGTCAATCACGTGGGAATCACGTGGGAATCACGTGTCAATCACGTGGGTATTAGGTGGGAATCACGTGTCAATCACGTGGGAATCACGTGGGAATGTGTCAATCACGTGGGAATCCGGTGGGAATCACGTGTCAATCACGGGGGAATCACGTGGGAATGTATCAATCACGTGGGAATCACGTGGGAATCACGTGGGTATCACGTGTCAATCACGAGGGAGTCATGTGGGAATCCCGTGGGAATCACGTGTCAATCACGTGGGAATCACGTGGGAATGTGTCAATCACGTGGGACTCACGTGGGAATCACGTGGGAATCACGTGTCAATCACGAGGGAGTCACGTGGGAATCCCGTGGGAATCACGTGTCAATCACGTTGGAATAACGTGGGAATCACGTGTCAATCACGTGGGAATCACGTGGGAATCACGTGTCAATCACGTGGGAATCACTAGGGAGTCACGTGGGAATCCCGTGGGAATCACCTGTCAATCACGTGGGAATCACGTGTCAATCACATGGGACGCACGTGAGAATCACGTGGGAATCACGTGGGAATCACGTGTAAATCACGTGGGAATCATGTGTCAATCACATGGGACTCACGTGGGAATCACGTGGGAATCATGTGTCAATCATATGGGACTCACGTGGGAATCACGTGTCAATCACGTAGCAATCACGAGGGAATCACGTGTCAATCACCTGGGAATCACGTGGGAATCACGTGTCAATCACGTGGGAAACACGTGGGAATCACGTGTCAATCACGTGGGAATTAGGTGGGAATCACGTGTCAATCACGTGGGAATCACGAGGGAGTCACGTGGGAATCCCGTGGGAATCACGTGTCAATCACGAGGGAATCACGTGGGAATGTGTCAATCACGTGGGAATCACGTGGGAATCACGTGTCAGTCACGTGGGAATCACGAGGGAGTCACGTGGGAATCCCGTGGGAATCACGTGTCAATCACGTGGGAATCACGTGGGAATGTGTCAATCACGTGGGAAGCACGTGGGAATCACGTGTCAATCACGTGGGAATCACGAGGGAGTCACGTGGGAATCCCGTGGGAATCACGTGACAATCACGTGGGAATCACGTGGGAATGTGTAAACCACGTGGGAATCACGTGGGAATTACGTGTCAATCACGTGGGAATTAGGTGGAAATCACGTGTCAATCACGTGGGAATCACGAGGGAGTCACGTGGGAATCCCGTGGGAATCACCTGTCAATCACGTGGGAATCACGTGTCAGTCACATGGGAATCACGTGAGAATCACGTGGGAACCACGTGGGAATCACGTGTAAATCACGTAGGAATCATGTGTCAATCACATGGGACTCACGTGGGAATCACGTGGGAATCATGTGTCAATCACATGGGACTCATGTGGGAATCACGTGTCAATCACGTGGCAATCACGAGGGAATCACGTGTCAATCACGTGGGAATCACGTGGGAATCACGTGTCAATCACGTGGGAATCACGTGTCAATCACGTTTAAATCACGTGGGAATGTGTCAATCACGTGGGAATCACGTGGGAATCACGTGTCTATCTCGAGGGAGTCACGTGGGAATCCCGTGGGAATCACGTGTCAATCACGTGGGAATCACGTGGGAATGGGACAATCACGTGGAAATCAGGTGGGAATCAAGTGTCAAACACGTGGGAATTAGGTGTGAATCACGTGTCAATCACGTGGGAATCACGAGGGAGTCACGTTGGAATCCCGTGGGAATCACGTGTCAATGACGTGGGAATCACGTGGGAATGTGTCAATTACGTGGGAATCACGTGGGAATCACGTGTCAATCACGTGGGAATAAAGTGGGAATCACGTGTCAATCACGTGGGAATCACGAGGGAGTCACGTGGGAATCCCGTGGGAATCACGTGTCAATCACGTGGGAATCACGTGGGAATGTGTCAATCACGTGGGAATCACGTGGGAATCACGTGTCAATCACGTGGGAATCACGAGGGAGTCACGTGGGAATCCCATGGGAATCACGTGTCAATCACGTGGGAATCACGTGGGAATGTGTCAATAACGTGGGAATCACGTGGGAATCACGTGTCAATCACGTGGGAATCACTAGGGAGTCACGTGGGAATCCCGTGGGAATCACCTGTCAATCACGTGGGAATCACGTGTCACTCACATGGGTAGCACGTGAGAATCACATGGGAATCACGTGGGAATCAAGTGTAAATCACGTGGGAATCATGTGTCAATCACATGGGACTCACGTGGGAATCACGTGGGAATCATGTGTCAATCACATGGGACTCACGTGGGAATCACGTGTCAATCACGTAGCAATCACGAGGGAATCACGTGTCAATCACGTGTCAATCACGTGGGAAACACGTGGGAATCACGTGTCAATCACGTGGGAATTAGGTGGGAATCACGTGTCAATCACGTGGGAATCACGAGAGAGTCACGTGGGAATCCCGTGGGAATCACCTGTCAATCACGTGGTAATCACGTGGGAATGTGTCAATCACGTGGGAATCACGTGGGAATCATGTGTCAATCATACGGGACTAACGTGGGAATCACCTGTCAATCACGTGGCAATCACGAGGGAATCACGTGTCAATCACGTGGGAATCACGTGGGAATCACGTGTCAATCACGTGGGAATCACGTGGGAATCACGTGTCAATCACGTGGGAATCACGTGGGAATCACGTGTCAATCACGTGGGTATTAGGTGGGAATCACGTGTCAATCACGTGGGAATCACGTGGGAATGTGTCAATCACGTGGGAATCCGGTGGGAATCACGTGTCAATCACGGGGGAATCACGTGGGAATGTATCAATCACGTGGGAATCACGTGGGAATCACGTGGGTATCACGTGTCAATCACGAGGGAGTCACGTGGGAATCCCGTGGGAATCACGTGTCAATCACGTGGGAATCACGTGGGAATGTGTCAATCACGTGGGACTCACGTGGGAATCACGTGGGAATCACGTGTCAATCACGAGGGAGTCACGTGGGAATCCCGTGGGAATCACGTGTCAATCACGTGGGAATAACGTGGGAATCACGTGTCAATCACGTGGGAATAAGGTCGGAATCACGTGTCAATCACATTGGTATCACGAGGGAGTAACGTGGGAATCCCGTGGAAATCACCTGTCAATCACGTGGGAATCACGTGTCAATGACATGGGAATCACGTGAGAATCACGTGGGAATCACGTGGGAATCACGTGGGAATCACGTGGGAATCACGTGGGAATCATGTGTCAATCACATGGGACTCACGTGGGAATCACGTGTCAATCACGTGGGAATCACGTGGGAATGTGTCAATCACGTGGGAATCATGTGGGAATCACTTGTCATTTACTTGGGAATCACGTGGGAATGACGTAGGAATCACGTGTCAATCACGTGTGAATTAGGTGGGAATCACGTGTCAATCACGTGGGAATCATGAGGGAGTCACGTGAGAATCCCGTGGGAATCACGTGTCAATCACGTTTAAGTCACGTGGGAATGTGTCAATCACGTTGGAATCACGTGGGAATCACGTGTCAATCACGTGGGAATTAGGTGGGAATCACGTGTCAATCATGGGGAATCACGAGGGAGTCACGTGGGAATCCCGTGGGAATCACGTGTCAGTCACGAGCGAGTCACGTGGGAATCCCGTGGGAATCACGTGTCAATCACGTGGGAATCACGTGGGAATGTGTCAATCACGTGGGAATCAGGTGGGAATCAAGTTCAAATACGTGGGAATTAGGTGGGAATCACGTGTCAATCACGTGGGAATCACGAGTGAGTCACGTGGGAATCCCTTGGGAATCACGTGTCAATCACGTGGGAATCACGTGGGAATGTGTCAACTACGTCGGAATCACGTGGGAATCACGTGTCAATCACGTGGGAATAAGGTGGGAATCACGTGTCAATCACGTGGGAATCACGAGGGAGTCACGTGGGAATCCCGTGGGAATCACGTGTCAATCACGTGGGAATCACGTGGGAATGTGTCAATCACGTGGGAATCACGTGGGAATCACGTGTCAATCACGTGGGAATCACTAGGGAGTCACGTGGGAATCCCGTGGGAATCACCTGTCAATCACGTGGGAATCAAGTGTCAATCACATGGGACGCACGTGAGAATCACGTGGGAATCACGTGGGAATCACGTGTAAATCACGTGGGAATCATGTGTCAATCACATGGGACTCACGTGGGAATCACGTGGGAATCATGTGTCAATCATATGGGACTCACGTGGGAATCACGTGTCAATCACGTAGCAATCACGAGGGAATCACGTGTCAATCACGTGGGAATCACGTGGGAATCACGTGTCAATCACGTGGGAAACACGTGGGAATCACGTGTCAATCACGTGGGAATTAGGTGGGAATCACGTGTCAATCACGTGGGAATCACGAGGGAGTCACGTGGGAATCCCGTGGGAATCACGTGTCAATCCCGAGGGAATCACGTGGGAATGTGTCAATCACGTGGGAATCACGTGGGAGTCACGTGTCAGTCACGTGGGAATCACGAGGGAGTCACGTGGGAATCCCGTGGGAATCACGTGTCAATCACGTGGGAATCACGTGGGAATGTGTCAATCACGTGGGAAGCACGTGGGAATCACGTGTCAATCACGTGGGAATCACGAGGGAGTCACGTGGGAATCCCGTGGGAATCACGTGACAATCACGTGGGAATCACGTGGGAATGTGTAAACCACGTGGGAATCACGTGGGAATTACGTGTCAATCACGTGGGAATTAGGTGGAAATCACGTGTCAATCACGTGGGAATCACGAGGGAGTCACGTGGGAATCCCGTGGGAATCACCTGTCAATCACGTGGGAATCACGTGTCAGTCACATGGGAATCACGTGAGAATCACGTGGGAACCACGTGGGAATCACGTGTAAATCACGTAGGAATCATGTGTCAATCACATGGGACTCACGTGGGAATCACGTGGGAATCATGTGTCAATCACATGGGACTCATGTGGGAATCACGTGTCAATCACGTGGCAATCACGAGGGAATCACGTGTCAATCACGTGGGAATCACGTGGGAATCACGTGTCAATCACGTGGGAATCACGTGTCAATCACGTTTAAATCACGTGGGAATGTGTCAATCACGTGGGAATCACGTGGGAATCACGTGTCAATCTCGAGGGAGTCACGTGGGAATCCCGTGGGAATCACGTGTCAATCACGTGGGAATCACGTGGGAATGGGACAATCACGTGGAAATCAGGTGGGACTCAAGTGTCAAACACGTGGGAATCATGAGGGAGTCACGTGCGAATCACGTGGGAATCACGTGTCAATCACGTGGGAATCATGAGGGAGTCACGTGGGAAACCCGTGGGAATCACGTGTCAATCACGTGGCAATCACAAGTGAGTCACGTAGAAATCCCGTGGGAATCACGTGTCAATCACGTTGGAATCACGTGGGAATGTGTCAATCACGTGCGAATCACGTGGGAATCACGTGTCAATCCCGTGGGAATCATGAGGGAGTCACATGGGAATCCCGTGGGTATCACGTGTCAATCACGTGGGAACCACGTGGGAATGTGTCAATCACGAAGGAATCACGTGGGAATCACGTGTCAATTACGTGGGAATCACGAGGGAGTCACGTGGGAATCCCGTGGAAATCACGTGTCAATCACGTGGGAATCAGGTGGGAATGTGTCAATCACGAAGGAATCACGTGGGAATCACGTGTCAATTACGTGGGAATCACGAGGGAGTCACGTGGGAATCCCGTGTGAATCACGTGTCACACGTGGGAATGTGTCAATCACGTGGGAATCACGTGGGAATCACGTGGGAATTAGGTGTCAATGACATGGGAATCACGTGAGAATCACGTGGGAATCACGTGGGAATCACGTGGGAATCATGTGTCAATCACATGGGACTCACGTGGGAATCACGTGTCAATCACGTGGGAATCACGTGGGAATGTGTCAATCACGTGGGAATCATGTGGGAATCACTTGTCATTTACGTGGGAATCACGTGGGAATGACGTGGGAATCACGTGTCAATCACGTGGGAATTAGGTGGGAATCACGTGTCAATCACGTGGGAATCATGAGGGAGTCACGTGGGAATCCCGTGGGAATCACGTGTCAATCACGTGGGAATCACGTGGGAATGTGTCAATCACGTGGGAATCACATGGGAATCACGTGTCAATCACGTGGGAATCACGAGGGAGTCACGTGGGAATCCCGTGGGAATCACGTGTCAATCACGTGGGAATCACGTGGGAATGTGTCAATCACGTGTCAATCACATGGGAATCACGTGTCAATCACGTGGGAATCACGAGTGTGTCACGTGGGAATCCCGTGAGAATCACGAGGGAGACACGTGGGAATCCCATGGGAATCACGTGTCAATCACGTGGGAATCACGTGGGAATGTGTCAATCACGTGGGAATCACGTGGGAATCCCGTGTCAATCACGTGGGTATCACGAGGGAGTCACGTGGGAATCCCGTGGGAATCACGTGTCAATCACGTGGGAATCACGTTTCAATCACGTGGTAATCACGTGGGAATGTGGCAATCACGTGGGAATCACGTGGGAATCACGTGTCAATCACGTGAGAATTAGGTGGGAATCAAATGTCAATCACGTGGGAATCACGAGGGAGTCACGTGGGAATCCCGTGGGAATCACCTGTCAATCACGTGGGAATCACGTGTCAATCACATGGGAATCACGTTAGATTCACATGGGAATCACGTGGGAATCACGTGGGAATCATGTGTCAATCACATGGGACTCACGTGGGAATCACGTTTCAATCACGTGGCAATCTCGAGGGAATCACGTGTCAATCACGTGGGAATCACGTGGGAATCACGTGTCAAACACGTGGGAATCACGTGGGGATCACGTGTCAATCACATGGGACTCACGTGGGAATCACGTTTCAATCACGTAGCAATCTCGAGGGAATCACGTGTCAATCACGTGGGAATCACGTGTCAATCACGTGGGAATTAGGTGGGAATCACGTGTCAATCACGTGGGAATCACGAGGGAGTCACGTGGGAGTCCTGTGGGAATCACGTGTCAATCACGGGGGAATCACGTGGGAATGTGTCAATCACGTGGGAATCACGTGGGAATCACGTGTCAATCATGTGGGAATTAGGTGGGAATCACGTGTGAATCACGTGGGAATCACGAGGGAGTCACCTGGGAATCCCGTGGGAATCACCTGTCAATCACGTGGGAATCACGTGTCAATCACATGGGAATCACTTGAGAATCACGTGGGAATCACGTGTAGATCACGTGGGAATCATGTGTCAATCTCATGGGACTCACGTGGGAATCACGTGTCAATCACGTGGGAATCACGTGGAAATGTGTCAATCACGTGGGAATCAATTGGGAATCACTTGTCATTTACGTGGGAATCACGTGGGAATGACGTGGGAATCACGTGTCTATCACGTGAGAATTAGGTTGGAATTACCTGTCAATCACGTGGGAATCACGAGGGTGTCACGTGGGAATCCCGTGGGAATCACGTGTCAATCACGTGGGAATCACGTGGGAATGTGTCAATCACGTGGGAATCACGTGGGAATCACGTGTCAAACACTTGGGAATTAGGTGGGAATCACGTGTCAATCACGTGGGAATCACGAGGGAGTCACGTGGGAATCCCGTGGGAATCACCTTTCAATCACGTGGGACTCACGTGGGAATGTGTCAATCACGTGGGAATCACGTGGGAATCATGTGTCAATCATATGGGACTAACGTGGGAATCACCTGTCAATCACGTGGCAATCACGAGGGAATCATGTGTCAATCACGTGGGAATCACGTGGGAATCACGTGTCAATCACGTGGGAATCATGTGGGAATCACGTGTCAATCACGTGGGTATTAGGTGGGAATCACGTGTCAATCACGTGGGAATCACGTGGGAATGTGTCAATCACGTGGGAATCCGGTGGGAATCACGTGTCAATCACGGGGGAATAACGTGGGAATGTGTCAATCACGTGGGAATCACTTGGGAAAAACGTGGGAATCACGTGTCAATCACGAGGGAGTCACGTGGGAATCCCATGGGAATCACGTGTCAATCACGTGGGAATCACGTGGGAATGTGTCAATCACGTGGGAAGCACGTGGGAATCACGTGTCAATCACGTGGGAATCACGTGAGAATGTGTCAATCACGTGGGAATCACGTGGGAATCACGTGTCAATCACGTGGGAATTAGGTGGAAATCACGTGTCAATCACGTGGGAATCACGAGGGAGTCACGTGGGAATCCCGGGGGAATCACGTGACAATCACGTGGGAATCACGTGAGAATGTGTCAATCACGTGGGAATCACGTGGGAATCACGTGTCAATCACGTGGGAATTAGGTGGAAATCACGTGTCAATCACGTGGGAATCACGAGGGAGTCACGTGGGAATCCCGTGGGAATCACGTGTCAGTCACGTGGGAATCACGTGGGAATCACGTGTCAATCACGTGGGAATTAGGTGGGAATCACGTGTCAATCACGTGGGAATCACGAGGGAGTCACGTGGGAATCCCGTGGGAGTCACGTGTCAATCACGGGGGAATCACGTGGGAATGTGTCAATCACGTGGGAATCACGTGGTAATCACGTGTCAATCACGTGGGAATAAGGTCGGAATCACGTGTCAATCACGTTGGTATCACGAGGGAGTCACGTGGGAATCCCGTGGGAATCACTTGTCAATCACGTGGGAATCACGTGGGAATCACGTGTCAATCACGTGGGAATCACGTGGGAATGTGTCAATCACGTGCGAATCACGTGGGAATCACGTGTCAATCACGTGGGAATCATGAGGGAGTCACGTGGGAAACCCGTGGGAATCACGTGTCAATCACGTGGCAATCACAAGTGAGTCACGTAGAAATCCCGTGGGAATCACGTGTCAATCACGTGGGAATCACGTGGGAATGTGTCAATCACGTGCGAATCACGTGGGAATCACGTGTCAATCACGTGGGAATCATGAGGGAGTCACATGGGAATCCCGTGGGTATCACGTGTCAATCACGTGGGAATCACGTGGGAATGTGTCAATCACGTGGGAATCAGGTGTGAATCACGTGTCAAACACGTTGGAATTAGGTGGGAATCACGTGTCAATCACGTGGGAATCACGAGGGAGTCACGTGGGAATCCCGTGGGAATCACGTGTCAATCATGTGGGAATGTGTCAATTACGTGGGAATCACGTGGGAATCACGTGTCAATCACGTGGGGATAAGGTGGGAATCACTTGTCAATCACGTGGGAATCACGAGGGAGTCACGTGGGAATCCCATGGGAATCACGTGTCAATCATGTGGTAATCACGTGGGTATGTGTCAATCACATGGGAATCACGTGTCAATCACGTGGGAATTAGGTGGGAATCACGTGTCAATCACGTGGGAATCACGTGTCAATCACATGGGAATCACGTGGGAATCACTTGGGAATGACGTGTAAATCACGTGGGAATCATGTGTCAATCACATGGGACTCACGTGTGAATCACGTGAGAATCATGTGTCAATCACATGGGACTCACGTGGGAATCATGTGTCAATCACGTGGCAATCACGAGGGAATCACGTGTCAATCACGTGGGAATCACGTGGGAATCACGTGTCAATCACGTGGGAATCACGAGGGAGTCACGTGGGAATCCCTTGGGAATCATGTGTCAATCAAGGGGGAATCACGTGTGAATGTGTCAATCACGTGTGAATCACATGGGAATTACGTGTCAATCACGTGGGAATTAGGTGGGAATCACGTGTCAATCACGTGGGAGTCACGAGGGAGTCACGTGGGAATCCCTTGGGAATCACGTGTCAATCAAGGGGGAATCACGTGTGAATGTGTCAATCACGTGGGAATCACGTGGGAATCACGTGTCAATCACGTGGAAATTAGGTGGGAATCTCGTGTCAATCACGTGGGAATCACGAGGGAGTCACGTGGGAATCCCGTGGGAATCACTTGTCAATCACGTGGGAATCACGTGGGAATCACCTGTCAATCACATTGGAATCACGTGGGAATCACGTGGGAATCACATGTCAATCACGTGGGAATCACGTGGGAATCACCTGTCAATCACATGGGAATCACGTGGGAAGCACGTGGGAATCACGTGTAAATCACGTGGAAATCACGTGGGAATCACGTGTCAATCACGTGGGAATGACGAGGGAATCACGTGTCAATCACGTGCGAATCACGTGGGAATCACGTGTCAATCACGTGGGAAGCACGTGTCAATCACGTGGGAATCACGTGGGAATCACCTGTCAATCACATGGGAATCACGTGGGAATCACGTGGAAATCACGTGTCAATCACGTGGGAATCACGTGGGAATCACCTGTCAATCACATGGGAATCACGTGAGAATCACGTGTCAATCACGTGGGACTCACGTGGGAATCACGTGTCAATCACGTGGGAATGACGAGGGAATCACGTGTCAATCAAGTGCGAATCAGGTGGGAATCACGTGTCAATCACGTGGGAATCACGTGTCAATCACGTGGGAATCACGTGGGAATCACCTGTCAATCACATGGGAATCACGTGGGAAGCACGTGGGAATCACGTGTCAATCATGTGGGAATTAGTTGGGAATCACGTGTCAATCACGTTGGAATCACTTGAGAATCACGTGGGAATCACGAGGGAATCACGTGTAAATCACGTGGGAATTAGGTTGGAATCACGTGTCAATCAGGTGGCAATCACGAGGGAGTCACATGTCAATCACGTGGGAACTAGGCTGGAATCACGTGTCAATCACGTGGGAATCACGAGGGAGTCACTTTGGAATCCCGTGGGAATCACGTGTCAATCACGTGGGAATCACGTGGGAATGTGTCAATCACGTGGGAACCACATGGGAATCAGGTGTCAAACACGTGGGAATTAGGTGGGTGTCACGTGGGAATCCCGTGGGTATCACGTGTCAATCACGTGGGGATCACGAGGGAGTCACGTGGGAATCCCGTGGGAATCACGTGTCAATCACGTGGGAATCACGTGGGAATGTGTCAATCACGTGGGAATCACGTGGCAATCACGTGTCAATCACGTGGGAATCACAAGGGAGTCACGTGGGAATCCCGAGGAAATCACTTGTCAATCACGTGTTAATCACGTGGGAATGTGTCAATCACGTGGGAATCACGTGGGAATCACGTGTCAATCACGTGGGAATCACAAGGGAGTCACGTGGGAATCCCGTGGGAATCACGTGTCAATCACGTGGTAATCACGTGGGAATGTGTCAATCACATGGGACTCACGTGGGAATCACGTGTCAAACACGTGGGAATTAGGTGGGAATCACGTGTCAATCACGTGTGAATCACGAGGGAGTCACGTGGGAATCCCGTGGGAATCACGTGTCAATCAAGGGGGAAAAACGTGGGAATGTGTCAATCACGTGGGAATCACGTGGGAATCACGTGTCAATCACGGGGGAATCACGTGTTAATCACGTGGAAATCCCGTGGAAATCACGTGTCAATCACGTGGGAATCACGTGTCAATCACGTGGGAATTAGGTGGGAATCACGTGTCAATCACGTGGGAGTCACGAGGGAGTCACGTGGGAATCCCTTGGGAATCACGTGTCAATCAAGGGGGAAAAACGTGGGAATGTGTCAATCACGTGGGAATCACGTGGGAATCACGTGTCAATCACGTGGGAATTAGGTGGGAATCACGTGTCAATCACGTGGGAATCACGAGGGAGTCACGTGGGAATCCCGTGGGAATCACCTGTCAATCACGTGGGAATCACGTGTCAATCACATGGGAATCACGTGAGAATCACGTGGGAATCACGTGGAAGTCACGTGTAAATCACGTGGAAATCATGTGTCAATCACATGGGACTCACATGGGAATCACGTGTCAATCACGTGGGAATCACGTGGGAATGTGTCAATCACGTGGGAATTAGGTGGGAATACTTGTCAATCAGGTGGGAATCACGACGGAGTCACGTGGGAATCCTGGGGAATCACCTGTCAATCACGTGGGAATCACGTGTCAATCACATGGGAATCACGTGAGAATCACGTGGGAATCACGTGAGAATCACGTGGGAATCATGTGTCAATCACATGGGACTCACGTGGGAATCACGTGAGAATCATGTGTCAATCACATGGGACTCACATGGGAATCATGTGTCAATCACGTGGCAATCACGAGGGAATCACGTGTCAATCACGTGGGAATCACGTGGGAATCACGTGTCAATCACGTGGGAATCACGTGGTAGTCACGTGTCAATCACGTGGGAATTAGGTGGGAATCACGTGTCAATCACGTGGGAGTCACGAGGGAGTCACGTTGGAATCCCTTGGGAATCACGGGTCAATCAAGGGGGAATCACGAGGCAATGTGTCAATCACGTTGGAATCACGTGGGGATCACGTGTCAATCACGTGGAAATTAGGTGGGAATCACGTGTCAATCACGTGGGAATCACGAGGGAGTCACGTGGGAATCCCGTGGGAATCACCTGTCAATCACGTGGGAATCACGTGTCAATCACATGGGAATCACGTGAGAATCACGTGGGAATCACGTGGGAATCACTTGTAAATCACGTGGGAATCATGTGTCAATCACATGGGACTCACGTGGGAATCACGTGTCAATCACGTGGGAATCACGTGGGAATGTGTTAATCACGTGGGAATCATGTGGGAATCACTTGTCATTTACGTGGGAATCACGTGGGTATGACGTGGGAATCACGTGTCAATCACGTGGAAATCACGAGGGAGTCACGTGGGAATCCCGTGTGAATCACGTGTCAATCACGTGGGAATCACGTGGAAATGTGTCAATCACGTGGGAATCATGTGGGAATCACTTGTCATTTACGTGGGTATCACGGGGGAATGATGTGGGAATCACGTGTCAATCACGTGAAAATCACGTGGGAATAACCTGTCAATCACATGGGAATCACGGGGGAAGCACGTGGGAATCACGTGTAAATCACGTGGAAATCACGTGGGAATCATGTGTCAATCACGTGGGACTCACGTGGCAATCAGGTGTCAATCACATGGAAATCACGAGGGAATCACGTGTCAATCACGTGCGAATCAGGTGGGAATCACGTGTCAACCACGTGGGAATCACGTGTCAATCACGTGGGAATCACGAGGGAATCACCTGTAAATCACGAGGGAATTACGGGGGAATCACGTGTCAATCACGTGGGAATCACGAGGGAATCACGTGTCAATCACGTGCGAATCACGTGGGAATCACGTGTCAATCACGTGGGAAGCACGTGTCAATCACGTGGGAATCACGTGGGAATCACCTGTCAATCACATGGGAATCACGTGGGAATCACGTGGAAATCACGTGTCAATCACGTGGGAATCACGTGGGAATCACCTGTCAATCACATGGGAATCACGTGGGAATCACGTGTCAATCACGTGGGACTCACGTGGGAATCACGTGTCAATCACGTGGGAATGACGAGGGAATCACGTGTCAATCAAGTGCGAATCAGGTGGGAATCACGTGTCAATCACGTGGGAATCACGTGTCAATCACGTGGGAATCACGTGGGAATCACCTGTCAATCACATGGGAATCACGTGGGAAGCACGTGGGAATCACGTGTCAATCATGTGGGAATTAGTAGGGAATCACGTGTCAATCACGTTGGAATCACTTGAGAATCACGTGGGAATCACGAGGGAATCACGTGTAAATCACGTGGGAATTAGGTTGGAATCACGTGTCAATCACGTGGCAATCACGAGGGAGTCACATATCAATCACGTGGGAACTAGGCTGGAATCACGTGTCAATCACGTGGGAATCACGAGGGAGTCACTTGGGAATCCCGTGGGAATCACCTGTCAATCACGTGGGAATCACGTGGGAATGTGTCAATCACGTGGGAACCACATGGGAATCAGGTGTCAAACACGTGGGAATTAGGTGGGTGTCACGTGGGAATCCCGTGGGTATCACGTGTCAATCACGTGGGGATCACGAGGGAGTCACGTGGGAATCCCGTGGGAATCACGTGTCAATCACGTGGGAATCACGTGGGAATGTGTCAATCACGTGGGAATCACGTGGCAATCACGTGGGAATCACAAGGGAGTCACGTGGGAATCCCGAGGAAATCACTTGTCAATCACGTGGTAATCACGTGGGAATGTGTCAATCACGTGGGAATCACGTGGGAATCACGTGTCAATCACGTGGGAATCACAAGGGAGTCACGTGGGAATCCCGTGGGAATCACGTGTCAATCACGTGGTAATCACGTGGGAATGTGTCAATCACATGGGACTCACGTGGGAATCACGTGTCAAACACGTGGGAATTAGGTGGGAATCACGTGTCAATCACGTGTGAATCACGAGGGAGTCACGTGGGAATCCCGTGGGAATCACGTGTCAATCAAGGGGGAAAAACGTGGGAATGTGTCAATCACGTGGGAATCACGTGGGAATCACGTGTCAATCACGGGGGAATCACGTGTTAATCACGTGGAAATCCCGTGGAAATCACGTGTCAATCACGTGGGAATCACGTGTCAATCACGTGGGAATTAGGTGGGAATCACGTGTCAATCACGTGGGAGTCACGAGGGAGTCACGTGGGAATCCCTTGGGAATCACGTGTCAATCAAGGGGGAAAAACGTGGGAATGTGTCAATCACGTGGGAATCACGTGGGAATCACGTGTCAATCACGTGGGAATTAGGTGGGAATCACGTGTCAATCACGTGGGAATCACGAGGGAGTCACGTGGGAATCCCGTGGGAATCACCTGTCAATCACGTGGGAATCACGTGTCAATCACATGGGAATCACGTGAGAATCACGTGGGAATCACGTGGAAGTCAGGTGTAAATCACGTGGAAATCATGTGTCAATCACATGGGACTCACATGGGAATCACGTGTCAATCACGTGGGAATCACGTGGGAATGTGTCAATCACGTGGGAATTAGGTGGGAATACTTGTCAATCAGGTGGGAATCACGACGGAGTCACGTGGGAATCCTGTGGGAATCACCTGTCAATCACGTGGGAATCATGTGTCAATCACATGGGACTCACGTGGGAATCACGTGAGAATCATGTGTCAATCACATGGGACTCACATGGGAATCATGTGTCAATCACGTGGCAATCACGAGGGAATCACGTGTCAATCACGTGGGAATCACGTGGGAATCACGTGTCAATCACGTGGGAATCACGTGGTAGTCACGTGTCAATCACGTGGGAATTAGGTGGGAATCACGTGTCAATCACGTGGGAGTCACGAGGGAGTCACGTTGGAATCCCTTGGGAATCACGGGTCAATCAAGGGGGAATCACGAGGCAATGTGTCAATCACGTGGGAATCACGTGGGGATCACGTGTCAATCACGTGGAAATTAGGTGGGAATCACGTGTCAATCACGGGGGAATCACGAGGGAGTCACGTGGGAATCCCGTGGGAATCACCTGTCAATCACGTGGGAATCACGTGTCAATCACATGGGAATCACGTGAGAATCACGTGGGAATCACGTGGGAATCACTTGTAAATCACGTGGGAATCATGTGTCAATCACATGGGACTCACGTGGGAATCACGTGTCAATCACGTGGGAATCACGTGGGAATGTGTTAATCACGTGGGAATCATGTGGGAATCACTTGTCATTTACGTGGGAATCACGTGGGTATGACGTGGGAATCACGTGTCAATCACGTGGAAATCACGAGGGAGTCACGTGGGAATCCCGTGTGAATCACGTGTCAATCACGTGGGAATCACGTGGAAATGTGTCAATCACGTGGGAATCATGTGGGAATCACTTGTCATTTACGTGGGTATCACGGGGGAATGATGTGGGAATCACGTGTCAATCACGTGAAAATCACGTGGGAATAACCTGTCAATCACATGGGAATCACGGGGGAAGCACGTGGGAATCACGTGTAAATCACGTGGAAATCACGTGGGAATCATGTGTCAATCACGTGGGACTCACGTGGCAATCAGGTGTCAATCACATGGAAATCACGAGGGAATCACGTGTCAATCACGTGCGAATCAGGTGGGAATCACGTGTCAACCACGTGGGAATCACGTGTCAATCACGTGGGAATCACGAGGGAATCACCTGTAAATCACGAGGGAATTACGGGGGAATCACGTGTCAATCACGTGGGAATCACGAGGGAATCACGTGTCAATACCGTTGGAATCACGTGAGAATCACGTGGGAATCACGAGGGAATCACGTGTCAATCACGTGGGAATTAGGTTGGAGTCACGTGTCAATCACGTGGCAATCACGAGGGAGTAACATGTCAATCACGTGGGAATTAGGTTGGAATCATGTGTCAATCACGTGGGAATCACGAGGGAGTCACGTGGGAATCCCGTGGGAATCACGTGTAAATCACGTGGGAATCATGTGTCAATCACATGGGACTCACGTGGGAATCACGTGTCAATCACGTGAATATCACGTGGAAATCACGTGTCAATCACGTGGGAATTAGGTTGGAGTCACGTGTCAATCACGTGGCAATCACGAGGGAGTAACATGTCAATCACGTGGGAATTAGGTTGGAATCACGTGTCAATCACGTGGGAATCACGAGGGAGTCACGTGGGAATCCCGTGGGAATCACGTGTCAATTACGTGGGAATAACGTGGGAATGTGTCAATCACGTGGGAATCACGTGGGAATAACGTGTCAAACACGTGGGAATTAGGTGGGAATCACGTGTCAATCACGTGGGAATCACGAGGGAATCATGAGGGAATCCCGTGGGAATCATGTGCCAATCACGTGGGAATCACGTGGGAATGTGTCAATCACGTGAGAATCACGTGGGAATCACGTGTCAATCACGTGGGAATTAGGTGGGAATCACGTGTCAATCACGTGGGAATCACGTGTTAATCACGTGGGAATCCCGTGGGAATCACGTGTCAATCACGTGGGAATCACGTGGGAATGTGTCAATCACGTGGGAATTAGGTGGGAATACTTGTCAATCACGTGGGAATCACGACGGAGTCACGTGGGAATCCTGTGGGAATCACCTGTCAATCACGTGGGAATCACGTGTCAATCACATGGAAATCACGTGAGAATCACGTGGGAATCACGTGGGAATCACGTGGGAATCACGTGGGAATCATGTGTCAATCACATGGGACTCACGTGGGAATCCTGTGTCAATCACATGGCAATCACGAGGGAATCACGTGTCAATCACGTGGGAATCACGTGAGAATCACGTGTCAATCACGTGGGAATCACGTGGGAATCCCGTGTCAATCACGTGGGAATTAGGTGGGAATCACGTGTCAATCACGTGGGAGTCACGAGGGAGTCACATTGGAATCCCTTGGGAATCACGTGTCAATCAAGGGGGAATCATGTGGCAATGTGTCAATCACGTGGGAATCACGTGGGAATCACGTGTCAATCACGTGGGAATTAGGTGGGAATCACGTGTCAATCACTTGGAAATCACGAGGGAGTCACGTGGGAATCCCGTGGGAATCACCTGTCAATCACGTGGGAATCACGTGTCAATCACATGGGAATCACGTGAGAATCACGTGGGAATCACGTGGGAATCACGTGTAAATCACGTGGGAATCATGTGTCAATCACATGGGACTCACGTGGGGATCACGTGTCAATCACGTGGGAATCACGTGGGAATGAGTCAATCACGTGGGAATCCCGTGGGAATCACGTGTCAATCACGTGGGAATCACGTGGGAATGTGTCAATCACGTGGGAATTAGGTGGGAATCACGTGTCAATCACGTGGGAATCACGAGGGAGTCACGTGGGAATCCCGTGGGAATCACGTGTCAATCACGTGGGAATCACATGGGAATCACGTGTAAATCACGTGGGAATTAGGTGGGAATCACGTGTCAATCACGTGGGAATCACGAGGGAGTCACGTGGGAATCCCGTGGGAATCACGTGTCATTCACGGGGGAATCACGTGGGAATGTGTCAATCACGTGGAAATCACGTGGCAATCCCGTGTCAATCACGTGGGAATAAGGTCGGAATCACGTGTCAATCACATTGGAATCACGAGGGAGTAACGTGGGAATCCCGTGGAAATCACGTGTCAATCACGTGGGAATCACGTGGGAATCACATGTCAATCACGTGGGAATTAGGTGGGAATCACGTGTCAATCACGTGGGAATCATGAGGGAGTCACGTGGGAATCCCGTGGGAATCACGTGTCAATCACGAGCGAGTCACGTGGGAATCCCATGGGAATCACGTGTCAATCACGTGGGAATCACGTGGTAATGTGTCAATCACGTGGGAATCAGGTGGGAATCAAGTGTAAAATACGTGGGAATTAGGTTGGAATCACGTGTCAATCACGTGGGAATCACGAGGGAGTCACGTGGGAATCCCGTGGGAATCACGTGTCAATGACGTGGGAATCACGTGGGAATGTGTCAGTTACGTGGGAATCACGTGGGAATCACGTGTCAATCACGTGGGAATAAAGTGGGAATCACGTGTCAATCACGTGGGAATCACGAGGGAGTCACGTGGGAATCCCGTGGGAATCACGTGTCAATCACGTGGGAATCACGTGGGAATGTGTCAATCACGTGGGAATCACGTGGGAATCACGTGTCAATCACGTGGGAATCACGAGGGAGTCACGTGGGAATCCCATGGGAATCACGTGTCAATCACGTGGGAATCACGTGGGAATGTGTCAATAACGTGGGAATCACGTGGGAATCACGTGTCAATCACGTGGGAATCACTAGGGAGTCACGTGGGAATCCCGTGGGAATCACCTGTCAATCACGTGGGAATCACGTGTCACTCACATGGGTAGCACGTGAGAATCACATGGGAATCACGTGGGAATCAAGTGTAAATCACGTGGGAATCATGTGTCAATCACATGGGACTCACGTGGGAATCACGTGGGAATCATGTGTCAATCACATGGGACTCACGTGGGAATCACCTGTCAATCACGTAGCAATCACGAGGGAATCACGTGTCAATCACGTGTCAATCACGTGGGAAACACGTGGGAATCACGTGTCAATCACGTGGGAATTAGGTGGGAATCACGTGTCAATCACGTGGGAATCACGAGAGAGTCACGTGGGAATCCTGTGGGAATCACCTGTCAATCACGTGGTAATCACGTGGGAATGTGTCAATCACGTGGGAATCACGTGGGAATCATGTGTCAATCATACGGGACTAACGTGGGAATCACCTGTCAATCACGTGGCAATCACGAGGGAATCACGTGTCAATCACGTGGGAATCACGTGGGAATCACGTGTCAATCACGTGGGAATCACGTGGGAATCACGTGTCAATCACGTGGGAATCACGTGGGAATCACGTGTCAATCACGTGGGTATTAGGTGGGAATCACGTGTCAATCACGTGGGAATCACGTGGGAATGTGTCAATCACGTGGGAATCCGGTGGGAATCACGTGTCAATCACGGGGGAATCACGTGGGAATGTATCAATCACGTGGGAATCACGTGGGAATCACGTGGGAATCACGTGTCAATCACGAGGGAGTCACGTGGGAATCCCGTGGGAATCACGTGTCAATCACGTGGGAATCACGTGGGAATGTGTCAATCACGTGGGACTCACGTGGGAATCACGTGGGAATCACGTGTCAATCACGAGGGAGTCACGTGGGAATCCCGTGGGAATCACGTGTCAATCACGTGGGAATAACGTGGGAATCACGTGTCAATCACGTGGGAATAAGGTCGGAATCACGTGTCAATCACATTGGTATCACGAGGGAGTAACGTGGGAATCCCGTGGAAATCACCTGTCAATCACGTGGGAATCACGTGTCAATGACATGGGAATCACGTGAGAATCACGTGGGAATCACGTGGGAATCACGTGGGAATCACGTGGGAATCACGTGGGAATCATGTGTCAATCACATGGGACTCACGTGGGAATCACGTGTCAATCACGTGGGAATCACGTGGGAATGTGTCAATCACGTGGGAATCATGTGGGAATCACTTGTCATTTACTTGGGAATCACGTGGGAATGACGTAGGAATCACGTGTCAATCACGTGGGTATTAGGTGGGAATCACGTGTCAATCACGTGGGAATCATGAGGGAGTCACGTGAGAATCCCGTGGGAATCACGTGTCAATCACGTTTAAGTCACGTGGGAATGTGTCAATCACGTTGGAATCACGTGGGAATCACGTGTCAATCACTTGGAAATTAGGTGGGAATCACGTGTCAATCATGGGGAATCACGAGGGAGTCACGTGGGAATCCCGTGGGAATCACGTGTCAGTCACGAGCGAGTCACGTGGGAATCCCGTGGGAATCACGTGTCAATAACGTGGGAATCACGTGGGAATGTGTCAATCACGTGGGAATCAGGTGGGAATCAAGTTCAAATACGTGGGAATTAGGTGGGAATCACGTGTCAATCACGTGGGAATCACGAGTGAGTCACGTGGGAATCCCGTGGGAATCACGTGTCAATCACGTGGGAATCACGTGGGAATGTGTCAATTACGTCGGAATCACGTGGGAATCACGTGTCAATCACGTGGGAATAAGGTGGGAATCACGTGTCAATCACGTGGGAATCACGAGGGAGTCACGTGGGAATCCCGTGGGAATCACGTGTCAATCACGTGGGAATCACGTGGGAATGTGTCAATCACGTGGGAATCACGTGGGAATCACGTGTCAATCACGTGGGAATCACTAGGGAGTCACGTGGGAATCCCGTGGGAATCACCTGTCAATCACGTGGGAATCACGTGTCAATCACATGGGACGCACGTGAGAATCACGTGGGAATCACGTGGGAATCACGTGTAAATCACGTGGGAATCATGTGTCAATCACATGGGACTCACGTGGGAATCACGTGGGAATCATGTGTCAATCATATGGGACTCACGTGGGAATCACGTGTCAATCACGTAGCAATCACGAGGGAATCACGTGTCAATCACGTGGGAGTCACGTGGGAATCACGTGTCAATCACGTGGGAAACACGTGGGAATCACGTGTCAATCACGTGGGAATTAGGTGGGAATCACGTGTCAATCACGTGGGAATCACGAGGGAGTCACGTGGGAATCCCGTGGGAATCACGTGTCAATCACGAGGGAATCACGTGGGAATGTGTCAATCACGTGGGAATCACGTGGGAATCACGTGTCAGTCACGTGGGAATCACGAGGGAGTCACGTGGGAATCCCGTGGGAATCACGTGTCAATCACGTGGGAATCACGTGGGAATGTGTAAACCACGTGGGAATCACGTGGGAATTACGTGTCAATCACGTGGGAATTAGGTGGAAATCACGTGTCAATCACGTGGGAATCACGAGGGAGTCACGTGGGAATCCCGTGGGAATCACCTGTCAATCACGTGGGAATCACGTGGGAATGTGTCAATCACGTGGGAAGCACGTGGGAATCACGTGTCAATCACGTGGGAATCACGAGGGAGTCACGTGGGAATCCCGTGGGAATCACGTGACAATCACGTGGGAATCACGTGGGAATGTGTAAACCACGTGGGAATCACGTGGGAATTACGTGTCAATCACGTGGGAATTAGGTGGAAATCACGTGTCAATCACGTGGGAATCACGAGGGAGTCACGTGGGAATCCCGTGGGAATCACCTGTCAATCACGTGGGAATCACGTGTCAATCACATGGGACTCACGTGGGAATCACGAGGGAGTCACGTTTGAATCCCGTGGGAATCACTTGTCAATCACGTGGGAATCACGTGGGAATCACCTGTCAATCACATGGGAATCACGTGGGAAGCACGTGGGAATCACGTGTCAATCACGTGGGAATTAGTTGGGAATCACGTGTCAATCACGTTGGAATCACTTGAGAATCACGTGGGAATCACGAGGGAATCACGTGTCAATCACGTGGGAATTAGGTTGGAATCACGTGTCAATCACGTGGCAATCACGAGGAAGTCACATGTCAATCACGTGGGAACTAGGTTGGAATCACGTGTCAATCACGTGGGAATCACGAGGGAGTCACGTGGGAATCCCGTGGGAATCACGTGTCAATCACGTGGGAATCACGTGGGAATGTGTCAATCACGTGGGAACCACATGGGAATCACGTGTCAAACACGTGGGAATTAGGTGGGTGTCACGTGGGAATCCCGTGGGTATCACGTGTCAATCACGTGGGGATCACGAGGGAGTCACGTGGGAATCCCGTGGGAATCACGTGTCAATCACGTGGGAATCACGTGGGAATGTGTCAATCACGTGGGAATCACGTGGCAATCACGTGTCAATCACGTGGGAATCACAAGGGAGTCACGTGGGAATCCCGAGGGAATCACTTGTCAATCACGTGGTAATCACGTGGGAATGTGTCAATCACGTGGGAATCACGGGGGAATCACGTGTCAATCACGTGGGAATCACAAGGGAGTCACGTGGGAATCCCGTGGGAATCACGTGTCAATCACGTGGTAATCACGTGGGAATGTGTCAATCACATGGGACTCACGTGGCAATCACGTGTCAAACACGTGGGAATTAGGTGGGAATCACGTGTCAATCACGTGGGAATCACGAGGGAGTCACGTGGGAATCCCGTGGGAATCACGTGTAAATCACGTGGGAATCATGTGTCAATAACATGGGACTCACGTGGGAATCACGTGGTAATCACGTGTCGATATCGTGAGAATCACGTGGGAATCACGTGGGAATCACGTGTCAATCACGTGGGAATCACGAGGGAATCACGTGTCAATTACGTGTGAATCACATGGGAATCACGTGTCAATCACGTGGGAATCACGAGTGAATCACGTGTCAATCACGTGGGAATCACGAGGGAGTCACGTGGGAATCCCGTGGGAATCACGTGTCAATCACGTGGGAATCACGTGGGAATGTGTCAATTATGTGGGAATCACGTGGGAATCACGTGTCAATCACGTGGGAATCACGTGGGAATCACGTGTCAATCACGTGGGTATCACGAGGGATTCACGTGGGAATCCCGTGGGAATCACGTGTCAATCACGTGGTAATCACGTGTAAATGTGTCAATCACATGGGACTCACGTGGGAATCACGTGTCAAACACGTGGGAATTAGTTGGGAATCACGTGTCAATCACGTGGGAATCACGTGGGAATCACGTGTCGATATCGTGAGAATCACGTGGGAATCACATGGGAATCACGTGTCAATCACGTGGTAATCACGAGGGAATCACGTGTCAATTACGTGGGAATGACATGGGAATCACGTGTCAATCACGTGGGAATCACGAGGGAATCACGTGTCAATCACGTGGGAATCACGGGAGAGTCAAGTTCGAATCACGTGGTAATTACGTTGGAATCATGTGGGAATCACGTGTCAATCCCGTGGGAATCACGTGCGAATCAAGTGTCAATCACGAGGAATCACGTGGGAATCCCGTGGGAATCACGTGTCAATCACGTGGGAATAACGTGGGAATGTGTCAATCACGTGGGAATCACGTGTCAATCACATGGGAATTAGGTGGGAATACTTGTCAATCGCGTGGGAATCACGTGTCAATCACATGGGAATCACGTGAGAATCACGTGGGAATCACGTGGGAATCACGTTTGAATCATGTTTCAATCACACGGGACTCACGTGGGAATCACGTGAGAATCATGTGTCAATCACATGGGACTCACGTGGGAATCATGTGTCAATCACGTGGCAATCACGAGGGAATCACGTGTCAATCATGTGGGAATCATGTGGGAATCACGTGTCAATCACGTGGGAATCACGTGGGAATCACGTGTCAATCACGTGGGAATTAGGTGGGAATCACGTGTCAATCACGTGGGAGTCACGAGGGAATCACGTGGGAATCCCTTGGGAATCACGTGTCAATCAAGGGGGAAAAACGTGGGAATGTGTCAATCACGTGGGAATCACGTGGGAATCACGTGTCAATCACGTGGGTATCACGAGGGATTCACGTGGGAATCCCGTGGGAATCACGTGTCAATCACGTGGTAATCACGTGTAAATGTGTCAATCACATGGGACTCACGTGGGAATCACGTGTCAAACACGTGGGAATTAGTTGGGAATCACGTGTCAATCACTTGGGAATCACGTGGGAATCACGTGTCGATATCGTGAGAATCACGTGGGAATCACATGGGAATCACGTGTCAATCACGTGGTAATCACGAGGGAATCACGTGTCAATTACGTGGGAATGACATGGGAATCACGTGTCAATCACGTGGGAATCACGAGGGAATCACGTGTCAATCACGTGGGAATCACGGGAGAGTCAAGTTCGAATCACGTGGTAATTACGTTGGAATCATGTGGGAATCACGTGTCAATCCCGTGGGAATCACGTGCGAATCAAGTGTCAATCACGAGGAATCACGTGGGAATCCCGTGGGAATCACGTGTCAATCACGTGGGAATCACGTGGGAATGTGTCAATCACGTGGGAATCACGTGTCAATCACATGGGAATTAGGTGGGAATACTTGTCAATCGCGTGGGAATCACGTGTCAATCACATGGGAATCACGTGAGAATCACGTGGGAATCACGTGGGAATCACGTGGGAATCACGTGGGAATCATGTGTCAATCACATGGGACTCACGTGGGAATCATGTGTCAATCACGTGGCAATCACGAGGGAATCACGTGTCAATCATGTGGGAATCATGTGGGAATCACGTGTCAATCACGTGGGAATCACGTGGGAATCACGTGTCAATCACGTGGGAATTAGGTGGGAATCACGTGTCAATCACGTGGGAGTCACGAGGGAATCACGTGGGAATCCCTTGGGAATCACGTGTCAATCAAGGGGGAAAAACGTGGGAATGTGTCAATCACGTTGGAATCACGTGGGAATCACGTGTCAATCACGTGGGAATTAGGTGGGAATCACGTGTCAATCACGTGGGAATCACGAGGGAGTCACGTGGGAATCCCGTGGGAATCACCTGTCAATCACGTGGGAATCACGTGTCAATCACATGGGAATCACGTGAGAATCACGTGGGAATCACGTGGGAATCACGTGTAAATCACGTGGGAATCATGTTTCAATCACATGGGACTCACATGGGAATCACGTGTCAATCACGTGGGAATCACGTGGGAATGTGTCAATCACGTGGGAATCATGTGGGTACAACTTGTCATTTACGGGGGAATCACGTGGGAATGACGTGGGAATCACGTGTCAATCACGTGGAAATCATGAGGGAGTCACGTGGGAATCCCGTGTGAATCACGTGTCAATCACGTGGGAATCACGTGGTAATGTGTCAATCACGTGGGAATCATGTGGGAATCACGTGAGAATCATGTGTCAATCACATGGGACTCACGTGGGAATCATGTGTCAATCACGTGGCAATCACGAGGGAATCACGTGTCAATCACGTGGGAATCACGTGGGAATCACGTGTCAATCCCGTGGGAATCACGTGCGAATCAAGTGTCAATCACGAGGAACCATGTGGGAATCACGTGGGAATCACGTGTCAGTCACAGGGGAATCACGTGTTAATCACGTGGAAATCCCGTGGAAATCACGTGTCAATCACGTGGGAATCACGTGGGAATGTGTCAATCACGTGGGAATCAGTGTCAATCACTTGGGAATTAGGTGGGAATACTTGTCAATCAGGTGGGAATCACGACGGAGTCACGTGGGAATCCTGTGGGAATCACCTGTCAATCACGTGGGAATCACGTGTCAATCACATGGGAATCACGTGAGAATCACGTGGGAATCACGTGAGAATCACGTGGGAATCATGTGTCAATCACATGGGACTCACGTGGGAATCACGTGAGAATCATGTATCAATCACATGGGCCTCACATGGGAATCATGTGTCAATCACGTGGCAATCACGAGGGAATCACGTGTCAATCACGTGGGATTCACGTGGGAATCACGTGTCAATCACGTGGGAATCACGTGGGAATCACGTGTCAATCACGTGGGAATTAGGTGGGAATCACGTGTCAATCACGTGGGAGTCACGAGGGAGTCACGTGGGAATCCCTTGGGAATCACGAGTCAATCAAGGGGGAATCACGAGGCAATGTGTCAATCACGTGGGAATCACGTGGGAATCACGTGTCAATCAGTTGGGAATCACGAGGGAGTCACGTGGGAATCCCGTGGGAATCACATGTCAATCACGTGGGAATCACGTGTCAATCACATGGGAATCACTTGTAAATCACGTGGGAATCATGTGTCAATCACATGGGACTCACGTGGGAATCACGTGTCAATCACGTGGGAATCACGTGGGAATGTGTTAATCACGTGGGAATCATGTGGGAATCACTTGTCATTTACGTGGGAATCACGTGGGTATGACGTGGGAATCACGTGTCAATCACGTGGAAATCACGAGGGAGTCACGTGGGAATCCCGTGTGAATCACGTGTCAATCACGTGGGAATCACGTGGGAATGTGTCAATCACGTGGGAATCATGTGGGAATCACTTGTCATTTACGTGGGTATCATGGGGGAATGATGCGGGAATCACGTGTCAATCACGTGAAAATCACATAGGAATAACCTGTCAATCACATGGGAATCACGGGGGAAGCACGTGGGAATCACGTGTAAATCACGTGGAAATCACGTGGGAATCATGTGTCAATCACGTGGGACTCACATGGGAATCAGGTGTCAATCACATGGAAATCACGAGGGAATCACGTGTCAATCACGTGCGAATCAGGTGGGAATCAAGTGTCAATCACGTGGGAATCACGTGTCAATCACTTGGGAATCACGAGGGAATCACCTGTAAATCACGTGGGAATTACGGGGGAATCACGTGTCAATCACGTGGGAATCACGAGGGAATCACGTGTCAATCACGTTGGAATCACGTGAGAATCACGTGGGAATCACGAGGGAATCACGTGTCAATCACGTGGGAATTAGGTTGGAGTCACGTGTCAATCACGTGGCAATCACGAGGGAGTAACATGTCAATCACGTGGGAATTAGGTTGGAATCATGTGTCAATCACGTGGGAATCACGAGGGAGTCACGTGGGAATCCCGTGGGAATCACGTGTAAATCACGTGGGAATCATGTGTCAATCACATGGGACTCACGTGGGAATCACGTGTCAATCACGTGAATATCACGTGGAAAACACGTGTCAATCACGTGGAAATTAGGTTGGAATCACGTGTCAATCACGTGGGAATCACGAGGGAGTCACGAGGGAATCCCGTGGGAATCACGTGTCAATTACGTGGGAATAACGTGGGAATGTGTCAATCACGTGGGAATCACGTGGGAATCACATGTCAAACACGTGGGAATTAGGTGGGAATCACGTGTCAATCACGTGGGAATCACGAGGGAATCATGAGGGAATCCCGTGGGAATCATGTGCCAATCACGTGGGAATCACGTGGGAATGTGTCAATCACGTGAGAATCACGTGGGAATCACGTGTCAATCACGTGGGAATTAGGTGGGAATCACGTGTCAATCACGTGGGAATCACGTGGGAATCACGTGTTAATCACGTGGGAATCCCGTGGGAATCACGTGTCAATCACGTGGGAATCACGTGGGAATGTGTCAATCACGTGGGAATTAGGTGGGAATACTTGTCAATCACGTGGGAATCACGACGGAGTCACGTGGGAATCCTGTGGGAATCACCTGTCAATCACGTGGGAATCACGTGTCAATCACATGGGAATCACGTGAGAATCACGTGGGAATCACGTGGGAATCACGTGGGAATCACGTGGGAATCATGTGTCAATCACATGGGACTCACGTGGGAATCCTGTGTCAATCACGTGGCAATCACGAGGGAATAAAGTGTTAATCTCGTGGGAATCACGTGGGAATCACGTGTCAATCACGTGGGAATCACGTGGGAATCACGTGTCAATCACGTGGGAATTAGGTGGGAATCACGTGTCAATCACGTGGGAGTCACGAGGGAGTCACATTGGAATCCCTCTGGAATCACGTGTCAATCACGGGGGAATCACGTGGCAATGTGTCAATCACGTGGGAATCACGTGGGAATCACGTGTCAATCACGTGGGAATTAGGTGGGAATCACGTGTCAATCACGTGGGAGTCACGAGGGAGTCACATTGGAATCCCTTGGGAATCACGTGTCAATCACGGGGGAATCACGTGGCAATGTGTCAATCACGTGGGAATCACGTGGGAATCACCTGTCAATCACGTGGGAATCACGTGTCAATCACATGGGAATCACGTGAGAATCACGTGGGAATCACGTGTAAATCACGTGGGAATCATGTGTCAATCACATGGGACTCACGTGGGAATCACGTGTCAATCACGTGGGAATCACGTGGGAATATGTCAATCACGTGGGAATCATGTGGGAATCACTTGTTATATACGTGGGAATCACGTGGGAATGTGTCAATCACGTGGGAATCACGTGGGAATCACATGTCAAACACGTGGGAATTAGGTGGGGATCACGTGTCAATCACGTGGGAATCACGAGGGAATCATGAGGGAATCCCGTGGGAATCATGTGCCAATCACGTGGGAATCACGTGGGAATGTGTCAATCACGTGAGAATCACGTGGGAATCACGTGTCAATCACGTGGGAATCACGTGGGAATCACGTGTCAATCACGTGGGAATTAGGTGGGAATCACGTGTCAATCACGTGGGATTCACGAAGGAGTCACGTGGGAATCCCGTGGGAATCACTTGTCAATCACGTGGGAATCACGTGGGAATCACCTGTCAATCACATGGGAATCACGTGGGAATCACGTGTCAATCACGTGGGAATCACGTGGGAATCACCTGTCAATCACATGGGAATCACGTGGGAAGCACGTGGGAATCACGTGTAAATCACGTGGAAATCACGTGGGAATCACGTGTCAATCACGTGGGAATGACGAGGGAATCACGTGTCAATCACGTGCGAATCAGGTGGGAATCACGTGTCAATCACGTGGGAATCACGTGTCAATCACGTGGGAATCACGTGGGAATCACCTGTCAATCACATGGGAATCACGTGGGAATCACGTGTAAATCACGTGGGAATCATGTGTCAATCACATGGGACTCACATGGGAATCACGTGTCAATCACGTGGGAATCACGAGGGAATCATGAGGGAATCCCGTGGGAATCATGTGCCAATCACGTGGGAATCACGTGGGAATGTGTCAATCACGTGGGAATTAGTTGGGAATCACGTGTCAATCACGTGGGAATCACGTGGGAATCACGTGTCAATCACGTGGGAATTAGGTGGGAATCACGTGTCAATCACGTGGGATTCACGAGGGAGTCACGTGGGAATCCCTTGGGAATCACGTGTCTATCAAGGGGGAAAAACGTGGGAATGTGTCAATCATGTGGGAAACACGTGGGAATCACGTGGGAATCACGTGTCAATCACGTGGGAATTAGGTGGGAATCACGTGTCAATCACGTGGGAATCACGAGGGAGTCACGTGGGAATCCCGTGGGAATCACCTGTCAATCACGTGGGAATCACGTGTCAATCACATGGGAATCACGTGAGAATCACGTGGGAATCACGTGGGAATCACGTGTAAATCACGTGGGAATCATGTGTCAATCACATGGGACTCACATGGGAATCACGTGTCAATCACGTGGGAATCACGTGGGAATGTGTCAATCACGTGGGAATCATGTGGGAATCACTTGTCATTTACGGGGGAATCACGTGGGAATGACGTGGGAATCACGTGTCAATCACGTGGAAATCATGAGGGAGTCACGTGGGAATCCCGTGTGAATCACGTGTCAATCACATGGGAATCACGTGGGAATGTGTCAATCACGTGGGAATCATGTGGGAATCACGTGAGAATCATGTGTCAATCACATGGGACTCACGTGGGAATCATGTGTCAATCACGTGGCAATCACGAGGGAATCACGTGTCAATCACGTGGGAATCACGTGGGAATCACATGTCAATCCCGTGGGAATCACGTGCGAATCAAGTGTCAATCACGAGGAACCATGTGGGAATCACGTGGGAATCACGTGTCAGTCACAGGGGAATCACGTGTTAATCACGTGGAAATCCCGTGGAAATCACGTGTCAATCACGTGGGAATCACGTGGGAATGTGTCAATCACGTGGGAATCAGTGTCAATCACTTGGGAATTAGGTGGGAATACTTGTCAATCAGGTGGCAATCACGACGGAGTCACGTGGGAATCCTGTGGGAATCACCTGTCAATCACGTGGGAATCACGTGTCAATCACATGGGAATCACGTGAGAATCACGTGGGAATCACGTGAGAATCACGTGGGAATCATGTGTCAATCACATGGGACTCACGTGGGAATCACGTGAGAATCATGTATCAATCACATGGGACTCACATGGGAATCATGTGTCAATCACGTGGCAATCACGAGGAAATCACGTGTCAATCACGTGGGAATCACGTGGGAATCACGTGTCAATCACGTGGGAATCACGTGGGAATCACGTGTCAATCACGTGGGAATTAGGTGGGAATCACGTGTCAATCACGTGGGAGTCACGAGGGAGTCACGTGGGAATCCCTTGGGAATCACGAGTCAATCAAGGGGGGATCACGAGGCAATGTGTCAATCACGTGGGAATCACGTGGGGATCACGTGTCAATCAGGTGGGAATCACGAGGGAGTCACGTGGGAATCCCGTGGGAATCACCTGTCAATCACGTGGGAATCACGTGTCAATCACATGGGAATCACGTGAGAATCACGTGGGAATCACGTGGGAATCACTTGTAAATCACGTGGGAATCATGTGTCAATCAATTGGGACTCACGTGGGAATCACGTGTCAATCACGTGGGAATCACGTGGAAATGTGTTAATCACGTGGGAATCATGTGGGAATCACTTGTCATTTACGTGTGAATCACGTGGGTATGACGTGGGAATCACGTGTCAATCACGTGGAAATCACGAGGGAGTCACGTGGGAATCCCGTGTGAATCACGTGTCAATCACGTGGGAATCACGTGGGAATGTGCCAATCACGTGGGAATCATGTGGGAATCATTTGTCATTTACGTGGGTATCATGGGGGAATGATGCGGGAATCACGTGTCAATCACGTGAAAATCACGTAGGAATAACCTGCCAATCACATGGGAATCACGGGGGAAGCACGTGGGAATCACGTGTAAATCACGTGGAAATCACGTGGGAATCAGGTGTCTATCACATGGAAATCACGAGGGAATCACGTGTCAATCACGTGCGAATCAGGTGGGAATCAAGTGTCAATCACGTGGGAATCACGTGTCAATCACGTGGGAATCACGTGGGAATCACGTGTCAATCACGTGGGAATTAGGTGGAAATCACGTGTCAATCACGTGGGAGTCACGAGGGAGTCACATGGGAATCCCGTGGGAATCACTTGTCAATCACGTGGGAATCACGTGGGAATCACCTGTCAATCACATGGGAATCACGTGGGAATCACGTGGGAATCACGTGTCAATCACGTGGGAATCACGTGGGAATCACCTGTCAATCACATGGGAATCACGTGGGAAGCACGTGGGAATCACGTTTAAATCACGTGGAAATCACGTGGGAATCACGTGTCAATCACGTGGGAATGATGAGGGAATCACGTGTCAATCACGTGCGAATCAGGTGGGAATCACGTGTCAATCACGTGGGAATCACGTGTCAATCACGTGGGAATCACGTGGGAATCACCTGTCAATCACATGGGAATCACGTGGGAATCACGTGGGAATCACGGGTCAATCACGTGGGAATCACGTGGGAATCACCTGTCAATCACATGGGAATCACGTGGGAATCACGTGTAAATCACGTGGGAATCATGTGTCAATCACATGGGACTCACATGGGAATCACGTGTCAATCACGTGGGAATCACGAGGGAATCATGAGGGAATCCCGTGGGAATCATGTGCCAATCACGTGGGAATCACGTGGGAATGTGTCAATCACGTGGGAATTAGTTGGGAATCACGTGTCAATCACATGGGAATCACGTGGGAATCACGTGTCAATCACGTGGGAATTAGGTGGGAATCACGTGTCAATCACGTGGGATTCACGAGGGAGTCACGTGGGAATCCCTTGGGAATCACGTGTCAATCAAGGGGGAAAAACGTGGGAATGTGTCAATCATGTGGGAATCACGTGGGAATCACGTGTCAATCACGTGGGAATTAGGTGGGAATCACGTGTCAATCACGTGGGAATCACGAGGGAGTCACGTGGGAATCCCGTGGGAATCACCTGTCAATCACGTGGGAATCACGTGTCAATCACATGGGAATCACGTGAGAATCACGTGGGAATCACGTGGGAATCACGTGTAAATCACGTGGGAATCATGTGTCAATCACATGGGACTCACATGGGAATCACGTGTCAATCACGTGGGAATCACGTGGGAATGTGTCAATCACGTGGGAATCATGTGGGAATCACTTGTCATTTACGGGGGAATCACGTGGGAATGACGTGGGAATCACGTGTCAATCACGTGGAAATCATGAGGGAGTCACGTGGGAATCCCGTGTAAATCACGTGTCAATCACATGGGAATCACGTGGGAATGTGTCAATCACGTGGGAATCATGTGGGAATCACGTGAGAATCATGTGTCAATCACATGGGACTCACGTGGGAATCATGTGTCAATCACGTGGCAATCACGAGGGAATCACGTGTCAATCACGTGGGAATCACGTGGGAATCACATGTCAATCCCGTGGGAATCACGTGCGAATCAAGTGTCAATCACGAGGAACCATGTGGGAATCACGTGGGAATCACGTGTCAGTCACAGGGGAATCACGTGTTAATCACGTGGAAATCCCGTGGAAATCACGTGTCAATCACGTGGGAATCACGTGGGAATGTGTCAATCACGTGGGAATCAGTGTCAATCACTTGGGAATTAGGTGGGAATACTTGTCAATCAGGTGGCAATCACGACGGAGTCACGTGGGAATCCTGTGGGAATCACCTGTCAATCACGTGGGAATCACGTGTCAATCACATGGGAATCACGTGAGAATCACGTGGGAATCACGTGAGAATCACGTGGGAATCATGTGTCAATCACATGGGACTCACGTGGGAATCACGTGAGAATCATGTATCAATCACATGGGACTCACATGGGAATCATGTGTCAATCACGTGGCAATCACGAGGAAATCACGTGTCAATCACGTGGGAATCACGTGGGAATCACGTGTCAATCACGTGGGAATCACGTGGGAATCACGTGTCAATCACGTGGGAATTAGGTGGGAATCACGTGTCAATCACGTGGGAGTCACGAGGGAGTCACGTGGGAATCCCTTGGGAATCACGAGTCAATCAAGGGGGGATCACGAGGCAATGTGTCAATCACGTGGGAATCACGTGGGGATCACGTGTCAATCAGGTGGGAATCACGAGGGAGTCACGTGGGAATCCCGTGGGAATCACCTGTCAATCACGTGGGAATCACGTGTCAATCACATGGGAATCACGTGAGAATCACGTGGGAATCACGTGGGAATCACTTGTAAATCACGTGGGAATCATGTGTCAATCACATGGGACTCACGTGGGAATCACGTGTCAATCACGTGGGAATCACGTGGGAATGTGTTAATCACGTGGGAATCATGTGGGAATCACTTGTCATTTACGTGTGAATCACGTGGGTATGACGTGGGAATAACGTGTCAATCACGTGGAAATCACGAGGGAGTCACGTGGGAATCCCGTGTGAATCACGTGTCAATCACGTGGGAATCACGTGGGAATGTGTCAATCACGTGGGAATCATGTGGGAATCACTTGTCATTTACGTGGGTATCATGGGGGAATGATGCGGGAATCACGTGTCAATCACGTGAAAATCACGTAGGAATAACCTGTCAATCACATGGGAATCACGGGGGAAGCACGTGGCAATCACGTGTAAATCACGTGGAAATCACGTGGGAATCATGTGTCAATCACGTGGGACTCACGTGGGAATCAGGTGTCAATCACATGGAAATCACGAGGGAATCACGTGTCAATCACGTGCGAATCAGGTGGGAATCAAGTGTCAATCACGAGAACCATGTGGGAATCACGTGGGAATCACGTGTCAGTCACAGGGGAATCACGTGTTAATCACGTGGAAATCACGAGGGAATCACGTGTCAATCACGTGCGAATCAGGTGGGAATCAAGTGTCAATCACGTGGGAATCACGTGTCAATCACGTGGGAATCACGAGGGAATCACCTGTAAATCACGTGGGAATTACGGGGGAATCACGTGTCAATCACGTGGGAATCACGAGAGAATCACGTGTCAATCACGTTGGAATCACATGAGAATCACGTGGGAATCACGAGGGAATCACGTGTCAATCACGTGGGAATTAGGTTGGAATCATGTGTCAATCACATGGGACTCACGTGGGAATCACGTGTCAATCACGTGAATATCACGTGGAAATCACGTGTCAATCACGTGGAAATTAGGTTGGAATCACGTGTCAATCACGTGGGAATCACGAGGGAGTCACGTGGGAATCCCGTGGGAATCACGTGTCAATTACGTGGGAATAACGTGGGAATGTGTCAATCACGTGGGAATCACGTGGGAATCACATGTCAAACACGTGGGAATTAGGTGGGAATCACGTGTCAATCACGTGGGAATCAAGAGGGAATCATGAGGGAATCCCGTGGGAATCATGTGCCAATCACGTGGGAATCACGTGGGAATGTGTCAATCACGTGAGAATCACGTGGGAATCACGTGTCAATCACGTGGGAATTAGGTGGGAATCACGTGTCAATCACGTGGGAATCACGTGGGAATCACGTGTTAATCACGTGGGAATCCCGTGGGAATCACGTGTCAATCACGTGGGAATCACGTGGGAATGTGTCAATCACGTGGGAATTAGGTGGGAATACTTGTCAATCACGTGGGAATCACGACGGAGTCACGTGGGAATCCTGTGGGAATCACCTGTCAATCACGTGGGAATCACGTGTCAATCACATGGGAATCACGTGAGAATCACGTGGGAATCACGTGGGAATCACGTGGGAATCACGTGGGAATCATGTGTCAATCACATGGGACTCACGTGGGAATCCTGTGTCAATCACGTGGCAATCACGAGGGAGTAACGTGTCAATCACGTGGGAATCACGTGGGAATCACGTGTCAATCACGTGGGAATCACGTGGGAATCACGTGTCAATCACGTGGGAATTAGGTGGGAATCACGTGTCAATCACGTGGGAGTCACGAGGGAGTCACATTGGAATCCCTTGGGAATCACGTGTCAATCAAGGGGGAATCACGTGGCAATGTGTCAATCACGTGGGAATCACGTGGGAATCACGTGTCAATCACGTGGGAATTAGGTGGGAATCACGTATCAATCACGTGGGAATCACGAGGAAGTCACGTGGGAATCCCGTGGGAATCACCTGTCAATCACGTGAGAATCACGTGTCAATCACATGGGAATCACGTGAGAATCACGTGGGAATCACGTGGGAATCACGTGTAAATCACGTGGGAATCATGTGTCAATCACATTGGACTCACGTGGGAATCACGTGTCAATCACGTGGGAATCACGTGGGAATATGTCAATCACGTGGGAATCATGTGGGAATCACTTGTTATATACGTGGGAATCACGTGGGAATGTGTCAATCACGTGGGAATCACGTGGGAATCACATGTCAAACACGTGGGAATTAGGTGGGAATCACGTGTCAATCACGTGGGAATCACGAGGGAATCATGAGGGAATCCCGTGGGAATCATGTGCCAATCACGTGGGAATCACGTGGGAATGTGTCAATCACGTGAGAATCACGTGGGAATCACGTGTCAATCACGTGGGAATTAGGTGGGAATCACGTGTCAATCACGTGGGAATCACGTGGGAATCACGTGTTAATCACGTGGGAATCCCGTGGGAATCACGTGTCAATCACGTGGGAATCACGTGGGAATGTGTCAATCACGTGGGAATCACGTGTCAATCACGTCGGAATTAGGTGGGAATACTTGTCAATCACGTGGGAATCACGACGGAGTCACGTGGGAATCCTGTGGGAATCACCTGTCAATCACGTGGGAATCACGTGTCAATCACATGGGAATCACGTGAGAATCACGTGGGAATCACGTGGGAATCATGTGTCAATCACATGGGACTCACGTGGGAATCATGTGTCAATCAGGTGGCAATCACGAGGGAATCACGTGTCAATCACGTGGGAATCACGTGGGAATCACGTGTCAATCACGTGGGAATCACGTGGGAATCACGTGTCAATCACGTGGGAATTAGGTGGAAATCACGTGTCAATCACGTGGGAGTCACGAGGGAGTCACATGGGAATCCCTTGGGAATCACGTGTCAATCAAGGGGGAATCACGTGGCAATGTGTCAATCACGTGGGAATCACGTGGGAATCACGTGTCAATCACGTGGGAATTAGGTGGGAATCACATGTCAATCACATGGGAATCACGAGGGAGTCACGTGGGAATCCCGTGGAAATGACCTGTCAATCACGTGGGAATCACGTGTCAATCACATGGGAGTCACGTGAGAATCACGTGGGAATCACGTGGGAATCACGTGTAAATCACGTGGGAATCATGTGTCAATCACATGGGACTCACGTGGGAATCACGTATCAATCACGTGGGAATCACGTGGGAATCACGTGTCAATCACGTGGCAATCACATGGGAATCACATGGGAATCACGTGGGAATCACGTGGGAATCACGTGTCAATCAAGTGGGAATCACGTGTCAATCACGTGGGTATCACGTGGGAATCACGTGTCAATCACATGGCAATCACATGGAAATCACATGGGAATCACGTGGGAATCACGTGTCAATCAAGTGGGAATCACGTGTCAATCACGTGGGTATCACGTGGAAATGTGTCAATCACGTGGGAATCATGTGGGAATCACTTGTCATTTACGTGGGAATCACGTGGGTATGACATGGGAATCACGTGTCAATCACGGGGGAATTAGGTTGGAATCACGTGTCAATAACGTGGGAATCACGAGGGAGTCACGTGGGAATCCCGTGGGAATCACGTGTCAATCACGTGGGAATCACGTGGGAATCACGTGTCAATCACGTGGGAATTAGGTGGGAATCACGTGTCAATCACGTGGGAATCACGAGGGAGTCACGTTGAAATCCCGTGGGAATCACGTGTCAATCACGTGGGAATCACGTGGGAAGGTGTCAATCACGTGGGAATCACGTGGGAATCACGTGTTAATCACGTGGGAATCCCGTGGGAATCACGTGTCAATCACGTGGGAATCACGTGGGAATGTGTCAATCACGTGGGAATCACGTGGGAATCACGTGGCAATCACGTGGGAATCACGGGTCAATCACATGGCAATCACGTCAGAATCACATGGGAATCACGTGGGAATCACGTGTAAATCACGTGGGAATCATGTGTCAATCACATGGGACTCACGTGGGAATCACGTTGGAATCATGTGTCAATCACATGGGACTCACGTGGGAATCATGTGTCAATCACTTGGCAATCACGAGGGAATCACGTGTCAATCACGTGGGAATCACGTGGGAATCACGTGTCAATCACGTGGAAATTAGGTGGGAACCACGTGTCAATCACGTGGGAATCACGAGGGAGTCATGTGGGAATCCCTTGGGAATCACGTGTCAATCAAGGGGGAATCACGTGGGAATGTGTCAATCACGTGGGAATCACGTGGGAATCACGTGTCAATCACGTGGGAATTAGGTGGGAATCCCGTGTCAATCACGTGGGACTCACGAGGGAGTCACATGGGAATCCCGTGGGAATCACCTGTCAATCACGTGGGAATCACGTGTCAATCACATTGGAATCACGTGAGAATCACGTGGGAATCACGTGGGAATCACGTGTAAATCACGTGGGAATCATGTGTTAATCACATGGGACTCACGTGGGATCACGTGTCAATCACGTGGGAATCACGTGGGAATGTATCAATCACGTGGGAATCATGTGGGAATCACTTGTCATTTACGTGGGAATCATGTGTCAATCACATGGAACTCACGTGGGAATCACGTGGCAATCACGTGGCAATCACGAGGGAATTACGTGTCAATCACGTGGGAATCACGTGGGAATAACGTGTCAATCACGTGGGAATCACGTGGGAATCACGTGTCAATCACGTGGGAATTAGGTGGGAATCACGTGTCAATCACGAGGGAAACACGAGGGAGTCACCTGGGAATCCCGTGGGAATCACGTGTCAATCACGTGGGAATCACGTGGGAATGTGTCAATCACGTGGGAATCAGGTGGGAATCACGTGTCAACCACTTCTAATTAGGTGGGAATCACGTGTCAATCACGTGGGAATCACGAGGGAGTCACGTGGGAATCTCGTGGGAGTCACGTGTCAATCACGTGGGAATCACGTGGGAATGTGTCAATCACGTGGGAATCACGTGGGAATCACGTGGCAATCACGTGGGAATTAGGTGGAAATCACGTATCAATCACGTGGGAATCACGAGGGAGTCACGTTGGAATCCCGTGGGAGTCACCTGTCAATCACGTGGGAATCACGTGTCAATCACAGGGGAATCACGTGAGAATCACGTGGGAATCACGTGGTAATCACGTGTAAATCACGTGGGAATCATGTGTCAATCACATGGGACTCACGTGGGAATCACGTGTCAGTCACGTGGCAATCACGAGTGAATCACGTGTCAATCACGTGGGAATCATGTGGGAATCACGTGTCAATCTCGTGGGAATCACGTGGGAATCACGTGTCAATCACGTGGTAATTAGGTTGGAATCACGAGGGAATCACATGTCAATCACGTGGGAATTAGGTTGGAATCACGTGTAAATCACGTGGCAATCACGAGGGAGTCACATGTCAATCACGTGGGAATTAGGTTGGAATCAAGTGTCAATCACGTGGGAATCACGAGGGAGTCACATGGGAATACCGTGGGAATCACGTGTAAATCAAGTGGGAATCATGTGTCAATCACATGGGACTCACGTGGGAATCACGTGTCAATCACGTGGGATTCACTTGGGATTCACGTGTCAATCACGTGGGAATTATGTTGGAATCACGTGTCAATCACATGGGAATCACGAGGGAGTCACGTGGGAATCCCTTGGGAATCACGTGTCAATCACGTGGGAATCACGTGGGAATGTGTCAATCACGTGGGAATCACGTGGGAATCACGTGTCAAACACGTGGGAATTAGGTGGGAATCACGTGTCAATCACGTGGGAATCACGAGGGAATCACGTGGGAATCCCGTGGGAATCACGTGCCAATCACGTGGGAGTCACGTGAGAATCAGGTGGGAATCACGTGTCAAACACGTGGGAATTAGGTGGGAATCACGTGTCAATCACGTGGGTATCACGTGGGAATGTGTCAATCACGTGGGAATCATGTGGGAATCACTTGTCATTTACGTGGGAATCACGTGGGTATGACATGGGAATCACGTGTCAATCACGGGGGAATTAGGTTGGAATCACGTGTCAATAACGTGGGAATCACGAGGGAGTCACGTGGGAATCCCGTGGGAATCACGTGTCAATCACGTGGGAATCACGTGGGAATCACGTGTCAATCACGTGGGAATTAGGTGGGAATCACGTGTCAATCACGTGGGAATCACGAGGGAGTCACGTTGAAATCCCGTGGGAATCACGTGTCAATCACGTGGGAATCACGTGGGAAGGTGTCAATCACGTGGGAATCACGTGGGAATCACGTGTTAATCACGTGGGAATCACGAGGGAGTCACGTGGGAATCCCGTGGGAATCACGTGTCAATCACGTGGGAATCACGTGGGAATGTGTCAATCACGTGGGAATCACGTGGGAATCACGTGGCAATCACGTGGGAATCACGGGTCAATCACATGGCAATCACGTGAGAATCACATGGGAATCACGTGGGAATCACGTGTAAATCACGTGGGAATCATGTGTCAATCACATGGGACTCACGTGGGAATCACGTTGGAATCATGTGTCAATCACATGGGACTCACGTGGGAATCATGTGTCAATCACTTGGCAATCACGAGGGAATCACGTGTCAATCACGTGGGAATCACGTGGGAATCACGTGTCAATCACGTGGAAATTAGGTGGGAACCACGTGTCAATCACGTGGGAATCACGAGGGAGTCATGTGGGAATCCCTTGGGAATCACGTGTCAATCAAGGGGGAATCACGTGGGAATGTGTCAATCACGTGGGAATCACGTGGGAATCACGTGTCAATCACGTGGGAATTAGGTGGGAATCCCGTGTCAATCACGTGGGACTCACGAGGGAGTCACATGGGAATCCCGTGGGAATCACCTGTCAATCACGTGGGAATCACGTGTCAATCACATTGGAATCACGTGAGAATCACGTGGGAATCACGTGGGAATCACGTGTAAATCACGTGGGAATCATGTGTTAATCACATGGGACTCACGTGGGATCACGTGTCAATCACGTGGGAATCACGTGGGAATGTATCAATCACGTGGGAATCATGTGGGAATCACTTGTCATTTACGTGGGAATCATGTGTCAATCACATGGAACTCACGTGGGAATCACGTGGCAATCACGTGGCAATCACGAGGGAATTACGTGTCAATCACGTGGGAATCACGTGGGAATAACGTGTCAATCACGTGGGAATCACGTGGGAATCACGTGTCAATCACGTGGGAATTAGGTGGGAATCACGTGTCAATCACGAGGGAAACACGAGGGAGTCACCTGGGAATCCCGTGGGAATCACGTGTCAATCACGTGGGAATCACGTGGGAATGTGTCATTCACGTGGGAATCAGGTGGGAATCACGTGTCAACCACTTGTTAATTAGGTGGGAATCACGTGTCAATCACGTGGGAATCACGAGGGAGTCACGTGGGAATCCCGTGGGAATCACGTGTCAATCACGTGGGAATCACGTGGGAATGTGTCAATTACGTGGGAATCACGTGGGAATCACGTGTCAATCACGTGGGAATAAGGTGGGAATCACGTGTCAATCACGTGGGAATCACGAGGGAGTCACGTGGGAATCCCGTGGGAGTCACCTGTCAATCACGTGGGAATGACGTGTCAATCACAGGGGAATCACGTGAGAATCACGTGGGAATCACGGGGTAATCACGTGTAAATCACGTGGGAATCACGAGGGAGTCACGTGGGAATCTCGTGGGAGTCACGTGTCAATCACGTGGGAATCACGTGGGAATGTGTCAATCACGTGGGAATCACGTGGGAATCACGTGGCAATCACGTGGGAATTAGGTGGAAATCATGTATCAATCACGTGGGAATCACGAGGGAGTCACGTTGGAATCCCGTGGGAGTCACCTGTCAATCACGTGGTAATCACGTGTCAATCACAGGGGAATCACGTGAGAATCACGTGGGAATCACGTGGTAATCACGTGTAAATCACGTGGGAATCATGTGTCAATCACATGGGACTCACGTGGGAATCACGTGTCAGTCACGTGGCAATCACGAGGGAATCACGTGTCAATCACGTGGGAATCACGTGGGAATCACGTGTCAATCTTGTGGGAATCACGTGGGAATCACGTGTCAATCACGTGGTAATTAGGTTGGAATCACGAGGGAATCACATGTCAATCACGTGGGAATTAGGTTGGAATCACGTGTAAATCACGTGGCAATCACGAGGGAGTCACATGTCAATCACGTGGGAATTAGGTTGGAATCAAGTGTCAATCACGTGGGAATCACGAGGGAGTCACATGGGAATACCGTGGGAATCACGTGTAAATCAAGTGGGAATCATGTGTCAATCACATGGGACTCACGTGGGAATCACGTGTCAATCACGTGGGATTCACTTGGGATTCACGTGTCAATCACGTGGGAATTATGTTGGAATCACGTGTCAATCACATGGGAATCACGAGGGAGTCACGTGGGAATCCCTTGGGAATCACGTGTCAATCACGTGGGAATCACGTGGGAATGTGTCAATCACGTGGGAATCACGTGGGAATCACGTGTCAAACACGTGGGAATTAGGTGGGAATCACGTGTCAATCACGTGGGAATCACGAGGGAATCACGTGGGAATCCCGTGGGAATCACGTGCCAATCACGTGGGAGTCACGTGAGAATCAGGTGGGAATCACGTGTCAAACACGTGGGAATTAGGTGGGAATCACGTGTCAATCACGTGGGTATCACGTGGGAATGTGTCAATCACGTGGGAATCATGTGGGAATCACTTGTCATTTACGTGGGAATCACGTGGGTATGACATGGGAATCACGTGTCAATCACGGGGGAATTAGGTTGGAATCACGTGTCAATAACGTGGGAATCACGAGGGAGTCACGTGGGAATCCCGTGGGAATCACGTGTCAATCACGTGGGAATCACGTGGGAATCACGTGTCAATCACGTGGGAATTAGGTGGGAATCACGTGTCAATCACGTGGGAATCACGAGGGAGTCACGTTGAAATCCCGTGGGAATCACGTGTCAATCACGTGGGAATCACGTGGGAAGGTGTCAATCACGTGGGAATCACGTGGGAATCACGTGTTAATCACGTGGGAATCACGAGGGAGTCACGTGGGAATCCCGTGGGAATCACGTGTCAATCACGTGGGAATTAGGTGGGAATCACGTGTCAATCACGTGGGAATCACGTGGGAATCACGTGTTAATCACGTGGGAATCCCGTGGGAATCACGTGTCAATCACGTGGGAATCACGTGGGAATGTGTCAATCACGTGGGAATCACGTGTCAATCACGTCGGAATTAGGTGGGAATACTTGTCAATCACGTGGGAATCACGACGGAGTCACGTGGGAATCCTGTGGGAATCACCTGTCAATCACGTGGGAATCACGTGTCAATCACATGGGAATCACGTGAGAATCACGTGGGAATCACGTGGGAATCATGTGTCAATCACATGGGACTCACGTGGGAATCATGTGTCAATCAGGTGGCAATCACGAGGGAATCACGTGTCAATCACGTGGGAATCACGTGGGAATCACGTGTCAATCACGTGGGAATCACGTGGGAATCACGTGTCAATCACGTGGGAATTAGGTGGAAATCACGTGTCAATCACGTGGGAGTCACGAGGGAGTCACATGGGAATCCCTTGGGAATCACGTGTCAATCAAGGGGGAATCACGTGGCAATGTGTCAATCACGTGGGAATCACGTGGGAATCACGTGTCAATCACGTGGGAATTAGGTGGGAATCACATGTCAATCACATGGGAATCACGAGGGAGTCACGTGGGAATCCCGTGGAAATCACCTGTCAATCACGTGGGAATCACGTGTCAATCACATGGGAGTCACGTGAGAATCACGTGGGAATCACGTGGGAATCACGTGTAAATCACGTGGGAATCATGTGTCAATCACATGGGACTCACGTGGGAATCACGTATCAATCACGTGGGAATCACGTGGGAATCACGTGTCAATCACGTGGCAATCACATGGGAATCACATGGGAATCACGTGGGAATCACGTGTCAATCAAGTGGGAATCACGTGTCAATCACGTGGGTATCACGTGGGAATGTGTCAATCACGTGGGAATCATGTGGGAATCACTTGTCATTTACGTGGGAATCACGTGGGTATGACATGGGAATCACGTGTCAATCACGGGGGAATTAGGTTGGAATCACGTGTCAATAACGTGGGAATCACGAGGGAGTCACGTGGGAATCCCGTGGGAATCACGTGTCAATCACGTGGGAATCACGTGGGAATCACGTGTCAATCACGTGGGAATTAGGTGGGAATCACGTGTCAATCACGTGGGAATCACGAGGGAGTCACGTTGAAATCCCGTGGGAATCACGTGTCAATCACGTGGGAATCACGTGGGAAGGTGTCAATCACGTGGGAATCACGTGGGAATCACGTGTTAATCACGTGGGAATCACGAGGGAGTCACGTGGGAATCCCGTGGGAATCACGTGTCAATCACGTGGGAATCACGTGGGAATGTGTCAATCACGTGGGAATCACGTGGGAATCACGTGGCAATCACGTGGGAATCAGGGGTCAATCACATGGCAATCACGTGAGAATCACATGGGAATCACGTGGGAATCACGTGTAAATCACGTGGGAATCATGTGTCAATCACATGGGACTCACGTGGGAATCACGTTGGAATCATGTGTCAATCACATGGGACTCACGTGGGAATCATGTGTCAATCACTTGGCAATCACGAGGGAATCACGTGTCAATCACGTGGGAATCACGTGGGAATCACGTGTCAATCACGTGGAAATTAGGTGGGAACCACGTGTCAATCACGTGGGAATCACGAGGGAGTCATGTGGGAATCCCTTGGGAATCACGTGTCAATCAAGGGGGAATCACGTGGGAATGTGTCAATCACGTGGGAATCACGTGGGAATCACGTGTCAATCACGTGGGAATTAGGTGGGAATCCCGTGTCAATCACGTGGGACTCACGAGGGAGTCACATGGGAATCCCGTGGGAATCACCTGTCAATCACGTGGGAATCACGTGTCAATCACATTGGAATCACGTGAGAATCACGTGGGAATCACGTGGGAATCACGTGTAAATCACGTGGGAATCATGTGTTAATCACATGGGACTCACGTGGGATCACGTGTCAATCACGTGGGAATCACGTGGGAATGTATCAATCACGTGGGAATCATGTGGGAATCACTTGTCATTTACGTGGGAATCATGTGTCAATCACATGGAACTCACGTGGGAATCACGTGGCAATCACGTGGCAATCACGAGGGAATTACGTGTCAATCACGTGGGAATCACGTGGGAATAACGTGTCAATCACGTGGGAATCACGTGGGAATCACGTGTCAATCACGTGGGAATTAGGTGGGAATCACGTGTCAATCACGAGGGAAACACGAGGGAGTCACCTGGGAATCCCGTGGGAATCACGTGTCAATCACGTGGGAATCACGTGGGAATGTGTCAATCACGTGGGAATCAGGTGGGAATCACGTGTCAACCACTTCTAATTAGGTGGGAATCACGTGTCAATCACGTGGGAATCACGAGGGAGTCACGTGGGAATCCCGTGGGAATCACGTGTCAATCACGTGGGAATCACGTGGGAATGTGTCAATTACGTGGGAATCACGTGGGAATCACGTGTCAATCACGTGGGAATAAGGTGGGAATCACGTGTCAATCACGTGGGAATCACGAGGGAGTCACGTGGGAATCCCGTGGGAGTCACCTGTCAATCACGTGGGAATCACGTGTCAATCACAGGGGAATCACGTGAGAATCACGTGGGAATCACGGGGTAATCACGTGTAAATCACGTGGGAATCACGAGGGAGTCACGTGGGAATCTCGTGGGAGTCACGTGTCAATCACGTGGGAATCACGTGGGAATGTGTCAATCACGTGGGAATCACGTGGGAATCACGTGGCAATCACGTGGGAATTAGGTGGAAATCACGTATCAATCACGTGGGAATCACGAGGGAGTCACGTTGGAATCCCGTGGGAGTCACCTGTCAATCACGTGGGAATCACGTGTCAATCACAGGGGAATCACGTGAGAATCACGTGGGAATCACGTGGTAATCACGTGTAAATCACGTGGGAATCATGTGTCAATCACATGGGACTCACGTGGGAATCACGTGTCAGTCACGTGGCAATCACGAGGGAATCACGTGTCAATCACGTGGGAATCATGTGGGAATCACGTGTCAATCTCGTGGGAATCACGTGGGAATCACGTGTCAATCACGTGGTAATTAGGTTGGAATCACGAGGGAATCACATGTCAATCACGTGGGAATCAGGTTGGAATCACGTGTAAATCACGTGGCAATCACGAGGGAGTCACATGTCAATCACGTGGGAATTAGGTTGGAATCAAGTGTCAATCACGTGGGAATCATGAGGGAGTCACATGGGAATACCGTGGGAATCACGTGTAAATCAAGTGGGAATCATGTGTCAATCACATGGGACTCACATGGGAATCACGTGTCAATCACGTGGGATTCACTTGGGATTCACGTGTCAATCACGTGGGAATTATGTTGGAATCACGTGTCAATCACATGGGAATCACGAGGGAGTCACGTGGGAATCCCTTGGGAATCACGTGTCAATCACGTGGGAATCACGTGGGAATGTGTCAATCACGTGGGAATCACGTGGGAATCAAGTGTCAAACACGTGGGAATTAGGTGGGAATCACGTGTCAATCACGTGGGAATCACGAGGGAATCACGTGGGAATCCCGTGGGAATCACGTGCCAATCACGTGGGAGTCACGTGAGAATCAGGTGGGAATCACGTGTCAAACACGTGGGAATTAGGTGGGAATCACGTGTCAATCACGTGGGTATCACGTGGGAATGTGTCAATCACGTGGGAATCATGTGGGAATCACTTGTCATTTACGTGGGAATCACGTGGGTATGACATGGGAATCACGTGTCAATCACGGGGGAATTAGGTTGGAATCACGTGTCAATAGCGTGGGAATCACGAGGGAGTCACGTGGGAATCCCGTGGGAATCACGTGTCAATCACGTGGGAATCACGTGGGAATCACGTGTCAATCACGTGGGAATTAGGTGGGAATCACGTGTCAATCACGTGGGAATCACGAGGGAGTCACGTTGAAATCCCGTGGGAATCACGTGTCAATCACGTGGGAATCACGTGGGAAGGTGTCAATCACGTGGGAATCACGTGGGAATCACGTGTTAATCACGTGGGAATCACGAGGGAGTCACGTGGGAATCCCGTGGGAATCACGTGTCAATCACGTGGGAATCACGTGGGAATGTGTCAATCACGTGGGAATCACGTGGGAATCACGTGGCAATCACGTGGGAATCACGGGTCAATCACATGGCAATCACGTGAGAATCACATGGGAATCACGTGGGAATCACGTGTAAATCACGTGGGAATCATGTGTCAATCACATGGGACTCACGTGGGAATCACGTTGGAATCATGTGTCAATCACATGGGACTCACGTGGGAATCATGTGTCAATCACTTGGCAATCACGAGGGAATCACGTGTCAATCACGTGGGAATCACGTGGGAATCACGTGTCAATCACGTGGAAATTAGGTGGGAACCACGTGTCAATCACGTGGGAATCACGAGGGAGTCATGTGGGAATCCCTTGGGAATCACGTGTCAATCAAGGGGGAATCACGTGGGAATGTGTCAATCACGTGGGAATCACGTGGGAATCACGTGTCAATCACGTGGGAATTAGGTGGGAATCCCGTGTCAATCACGTGGGACTCACGAGGGAGTCACATGGGAATCCCGTGGGAATCACCTGTCAATCACGTGGGAATCACGTGTCAATCACATTGGAATCACGTGAGAATCACGTGGGAATCACGTGGGAATCACGTGTAAATCACGTGGGAATCATGTGTTAATCACATGGGACTCACGTGGGATCACGTGTCAATCACGTGGGAATCACGTGGGAATGTATCAATCACGTGGGAATCATGTGGGAATCACTTGTCATTTACGTGGGAATCATGTGTCAATCACATGGAACTCACGTGGGAATCACGTGGCAATCACGTGGCAATCACGAGGGAATTACGTGTCAATCACGTGGGAATCACGTGGGAATAACGTGTCAATCACGTGGGAATCACGTGGGAATTAGGTGGGAATCACGTGTCAATCACGAGGGAAACACGAGGGAGTCACCTGGGAATCCCGTGGGAATCACGTGTCAATCACGTGGGAATCACGTGGGAATGTGTCAATCACGTGGGAATCAGGTGGGAATCACGTGTCAACCACTTGTTAATTAGGTGGGAATCACGTGTCAATCACGTGGGAATCACGAGGGAGTCACGTGGGAATCCCGTGGGAATCACGTGTCAATCACGTGGGAATCACGTGGGAATGTGTCAATTACGTGGGAATCACGTGGGAATCACGTGTCAATCACGTGGGAATAAGGTGGGAATCACGTGTCAATCACGTGGGAATCACGAGGGAGTCACGTGGGAATCCCGTGGGAGTCACCTGTCAATCACGTGGGAATCACGTGTCAATCACAGGGGAATCACGTGAGAATCACGTGGGAATCACGGGGTAATCACGTGTAAATCACGTGGGAATCACGAGGGAGTCACGTGGGAATCTCGTGGGAGTCACGTGTCAATCACGTGGGAATCACGTGGGAATGTGTCAATCACGTGGGAATCACGTGGGAATCACGTGGCAATCACGTGGGAATTAGGTGGAAATCACGTATCAATCACGTGGGAATCACGAGGGAGTCACGTTGGAATCCCGTGGGAGTCACCTGTCAATCACGTGGTAATCACGTGTCAATCACAGGGGAATCACGTGAGAATCACGTGGGAATCACGTGGTAATCACGTGTAAATCACGTGGGAATCATGTGTCAATCACATGGGACTCACGTGGGAATCACGTGTCAGTCACGTGGCAATCACGAGGGAATCACGTGTTAATCACGTGGGAATCACGTGGGAATCACGTGTCAATCTCGTGGGAATCACGTGGGAATCACGTGTCAATCACGTGGTAATTAGGTTGGAATCACGAGGGAATCACATGTCAATCACGTGGGAATTAGGTTGGAATCACGTGTAAATCACGTGGCAATCACGAGGGAGTCACATGTCAATCACGTGGGAATTAGGTTGGAATCAAGTGTCAATCACGTGGGAATCACGAGGGAGTCACATGGGAATACCGTGGGAATCACGTATAAATCAAGTGGGAATCATGTGTCAATCACATGGGACTCACGTGGGAATCACGTGTCAATCACGTGGGATTCACTTGGGATTCACGTGTCAATCACGTGGGAATTATGTTGGAATCACGTGTCAATCACATGGGAATCACGAGGGAGTCACGTGGGAATCCCTTGGGAATCACGTGTCAATCACGTGGGAATCACGTGGGAATGTGTCAATCACGTGGGAATCACGTGGGAATCACGTGTCAAACACGTGGGAATTAGGTGGGAATCACGTGTCAATCATGTGGGAATCACGAGGGAATCACGTGGGAATCCCGTGGGAATCACGTGCCAATCACGTGGGAGTCACGTGAGAATCAGGTGGGAATCACGTGTCAAACACGTGGGAATTAGGTGGGAATCACGTGTCAATCACGTGGGTATCATGTGGGAATCACTTGTCATTTACGTGGGAATCACGTGGGTATGACATGGGAATCACGTGTCAATCACGGGGGAATTAGGTTGGAATCACGTGTCAATCACGTGGGAATCATGTGGGAATCACTTGTCATTTACGTGGGAATCACGTGGGTATGACATGGGAATCACGTGTCAATCACGGGGGAATTAGGTTGGAATCACGTGTCAATAACGTGGGAATCACGTGGGAATGTGTCAATTTCGTGGGAATCACGTGGGAATCACGTGTCAATCACGTGGGAATAAGGTGGGAATCACGTGTCAATCACGTGGGAATCACGAGGGAGTCACGTGGGAATCCCGTGGGAGTCACCTGTCAATCACGTGGGAATCACGTGTCAATCACAGGGGAATCACGTGAGAATCACGTGGGAATCACGGGGTAATCACGTGTAAATCACGTGGGAATCACGAGGGAGTCACGTGGGAATCTCGTGGGAGTCACGTGTCAATCACGTGGGAATCACGTGGGAATGTGTCAATCACGTGGGAATCACGTGGGAATCACGTGGCAATCACGTGGGAATTAGGTGGAAATCACGTATCAATCACGTGGGAATCACGAGGGAGTCACGTTGGAATCCCGTGGGAGTCACCTGTCAATCACGTGGTAATCACGTGTCAATCACAGGGGAATCACGTGAGAATCACGTGGGAATCACGTGGTAATCACGTGTAAATCACGTGGGAATCATGTGTCAATCACATGGGACTCACGTGGGAATCACGTGTCAGTCACGTGGCAATCACGAGGGAATCACGTGTCAATCACGTGGGAATCACGTGGGAATCACGTGTCAATCTCGTGGGAATCACGTGGGAATCACGTGTCAATCACGTGGTAATTAGGTTGGAATCACGAGGGAATCACATGTCAATCACGTGGGAATTAGGTTGGAATCACGTGTAAATCACGTGGCGATCACGAGGGAGTCACATGTCAATCACGTGGGAATTAGGTTGGAATCAAGTGTCAATCACGTGGGAATCACGAGGGAGTCACATGGGAATACCGTGGGAATCACGTATAAATCAAGTGGGAATCATGTGTCAATCACATGGGACTCACGTGGGAATCACGTGTCAATCACGTGGGATTCACTTGGGATTCACGTGTCAATCACGTGGGAATTATGTTGGAATCACGTGTCAATCACATGGGAATCACGAGGGAGTCACGTGGGAATCCCTTGGGAATCACGTGTCAATCACGTGGGAATCACGTGGGAATGTGTCAATCACGTGGGAATCACGTGGGAATCACGTGTCAAACACGTGGGAATTAGGTGGGAATCACGTGTCAATCATGTGGGAATCACGAGGGAATCACGTGGGAATCCCGTGGGAATCACGTGCCAATCACGTGGGAGTCACGTGAGAATCAGGTGGGAATCACGTGTCAAACACGTGGGAATTAGGTGGGAATCACGTGTCAATCACGTGGGTATCATGTGGGAATCACTTGTCATTTACGTGGGAATCACGTGGGTATGACATGGGAATCACGTGTCAATCACGGGGGAATTAGGTTGGAATCACGTGTCAATCACGTGGGAATCATGTGGGAATCACTTGTCATTTACGTGGGAATCACGTGGGTATGACATGGGAATCACGTGTCAATCACGGGGGAATTAGGTTGGAATCACGTGTCAATAACGTGGGAATCACGAGGGAGTCACGTGGGAATCCCGTGGGAATCACGTGTCAATCACGTGGGAATCACGTGGGAATCACGTGTCAATCACGTGGGAATTAGGTGGGAATCACGTGTCAATCACGTGGGAATCACGTGGGAAGGTGTCAATCACGTGGGAATCACGTGGGAATCACGTGTTAATCACGTGGGAATCACGAGGGAGTCACGTGGGAATCCCGTGGGAATCACGTGTCAATCACGTGGGAATCACGTGGGAATGTGTCAATCACGTGGGAATCACGTGGGAATCACGTGGCAATCACGTGGGAATCACGGGTCAATCACATGGCAATCACGTGAGAATCACATGGGAATCACGTGGGAATCACGTGTAAATCACGTGGGAATCATGTGTCAATCACATGGGACTCACGTGGGAATCACGTTGGAATCATGTGTCAATCACATGGGACTCACGTGGGAATCATGTGTCAATCACTTGGCAATCACGAGGGAATCACGTGTCAATCACGTGGGAATCACGTGGGAATCACGTGTCAATCACGTGGAAATTAGGTGGGAACCACGTGTCAATCACGTGGGAATCACGAGGGAGTCATGTGGGAATCCCTTGGGAATCACGTGTCAATCAAGGGGGAATCACGTGGGAATGTGTCAATCACGTGGGAATCACGTGGGAATCACGTGTCAATCACGTGGGAATTAGGTGGGAATCCCGTGTCAATCACGTGGGACTCACGAGGGAGTCACATGGGAATCCCGTGGGAATCACCTGTCAATCACGTGGGAATCACGTGTCAATCACATTGGAATCACGTGAGAATCACGTGGGAATCACGTGGGAATCACGTGTCAATCACGTGGGAATCACGTGGGAATGTATCAATCACGTGGGAATCATGTGGGAATCACTTGTCATTTACGTGGGAATCATGTGTCAATCACATGGAACTCACGTGGGAATCACGTGGCAATCACGTGGCAATCACGAGGGAATTACGTGTCAATCACGTGGGAATCACGTGGGAATAACGTGTCAATCACGTGGGAATCACGTGGGAATCACGTGTCAATCACGTGGGAATTAGGTGGGAATCACGTGTCAATCACGAGGGAAACACGAGGGAGTCACCTGGGAATCCCGTGGGAATCACGTGTCAATCACGTGGGAATCACGTGGGAATGTGTCAATCACGTGGGAATCAGGTGGGAATCACGTGTCAACCACTTGTTAATTAGGTGGGAATCACGTGTCAATCACGTGGGAATCACGAGGGAGTCACGTGGGAATCCCGTGGGAATCACGTGTCAATCACGTGGGAATCACGTGGGAATGTGTCAATTACGTGGGAATCACGTGGGAATCACGTGTCAATCACGTGTGAATAAGGTGGGAATCACGTGTCAATCACGTGGGAATCACGAGGGAGTCACGTGGGAATCCCGTGGGAGTCACCTGTCAATCACGTGGGAATCACGTGTCAATCACAGGGGAATCACGTGAGAATCACGTGGGAATCACGGGGTAATCACGTGTAAATCACGTGGGAATCACGAGGGAGTCACGTGGGAATCTCGTGGGAGTCACGTGTCAATCACGTGGGAATCACGTGGGAATGTGTCAATCACGTGGGAATCACGTGGGAATCACGTGGCAATCACGTGGGAATTAGGTGGAAATCACGTATCAATCACGTGGGAATCACGAGGGAGTCACGTTGGAATCCCGTGGGAGTCACCTGTCAATCACGTGGTAATCACGTGTCAATCACAGGGGAATCACGTGAGAATCACGTGGGAATCACGTGGTAATCACGTGTAAATCACGTGGGAATCATGTGTCAATCACATGGGACTCACGTGGGAATCACGTGTCAGTCACATGGCAATCACGAGGGAATCACGTGTCAATCACGTGGGAATCACGTGGGAATCACGTGTCAATCTCGTGGGAATCACGTGGGAATCACGTGTCAATCACGTGGTAATTAGGTTGGAATCACGAGGGAATCACATGTCAATCACGTGGGAATTAGGTTGGAATCACGTGTAAATCACGTGGCAATCACGAGGGAGTCACATGTCAATCACGTGGGAATTAGGTTGGAATCAAGTGTCAATCACGTGGGAATCACGAGGGAGTCACATGGGAATACCGTGGGAATCACGTGTAAATCAAGTGGGAATCATGTGTCAATCACATGGGACTCACGTGGGAATCACGTGTCAATCACGTGGGATTCACTTGGGATTCACGTGTCAATCATGTGGGAATTATGTTGGAATCACGTGTCAATCACATGGGAATCACGAGGGAGTCACGTGGGAATCCCTTGGGAATCACGTGTCAATCACGTGGGAATCACGTGGGAATGTGTCAATCACGTGGGAATCACGTGGGAATCACGTGTCAAACACGTGGGAATTAGGTGGGAATCACGTGTCAATCACGTGGGAATCACGAGGGAATCACGTGGGAATCCCGTGGGAATCACGTGCCAATCACGTGGGAGTCACGTGAGAATCAGGTGGGAATCACGTGTCAAACACGTGGGAATTAGGTGGGAATCACGTGTCAATCACGTGGGAATCACGTGGGAATCCCGTGGGAATCACGTGTCAATCACGTGGGAATCACGTGGGAATGTGTCAATCACGTGGGAATCACGTGTCAATCACGTCGGAATTAGGTGGGAATACTTGTCAATCACGTGGGAATCACGACGGAGTCACGTGGGAATCCTGTGGGAATCACCTGTCAATCACGTGGGAATCACGTGTCAATCACATGGGAATCACGTGAGAATCACGTGGGAATCACGTGGGAATCATGTGTCAATCACATGGGACTCACGTGGGAATCATGTGTCAATCAGGTGGCAATCACGAGGGAATCACGTGTCAATCACGTGGGAATCACGTGGGAATCACGTGTCAATCACGTGGGAATCACGTGGGAATCACGTGTCAATCACGTGGGAATTAGGTGGAAATCACGTGTCAATCACGTGGGAGTCACGAGGGAGTCACATGGGAATCCCTTGGGAATCACGTGTCAATCAAGGGGGAATCACGTGGCAATGTGTCAATCACGTGGGAATCACGTGGGAATCACGTGTCAATCACGTGGGAATTAGGTGGGAATCACATGTCAATCACATGGGAATCACGAGGGAGTCACGTGGGAATCCCGTGGAAATCACCTGTCAATCACGTGGGAATCACGTGTCAATCACATGGGAGTCACGTGAGAATCACGTGGGAATCACGTGGGAATCACGTGTAAATCACGTGGGAATCATGTGTCAATCACATGGGACTCACGTGGGAATCACGTATCAATCACGTGGGAATCACGTGGGAATCACGTGTCAATCACGTGGCAATCACATGGGAATCACATGGGAATCACGTGGGAATCACGTGTCAATCAAGTGGGAATCACGTGTCAATCACGTGGGTATCACGTGGGAATGTGTCAATCACGTGGGAATCATGTGGGAATCACTTGTCATTTACGTGGGAATCACGTGGGTATGACATGGGAATCACGTGTCAATCACGGGGGAATTAGGTTGGAATCACGTGTCAATAACGTGGGAATCACGAGGGAGTCACGTGGGAATCCCGTGGGAATCACGTGTCAATCACGTGGGAATCACGTGGGAATCACGTGTCAATCACGTGGGAATTAGGTGGGAATCACGTGTCAATCACGTGGGAATCACGAGGGAGTCACGTTGAAATCCCGTGGGAATCACGTGTCAATCACGTGGGAATCACGTGGGAAGGTGTCAATCACGTGGGAATCACGTGGGAATCACGTGTTAATCACGTGGGAATCACGAGGGAGTCACGTGGGAATCCCGTGGGAATCACGTGTCAATCACGTGGGAATCACGTGGGAATGTGTCAATCACGTGGGAATCACGTGGGAATCACGTGGCAATCACGTGGGAATCAGGGGTCAATCACATGGCAATCACGTGAGAATCACATGGGAATCACGTGGGAATCACGAGTAAATCACGTGGGAATCATGTGTCAATCACATGGGACTCACGTGGGAATCACGTTGGAATCATGTGTCAATCACATGGGACTCACGTGGGAATCATGTGTCAATCACTTGGCAATCACGAGGGAATCACGTGTCAATCACGTGGGAATCACGTGGGAATCACGTGTCAATCACGTGGAAATTAGGTGGGAACCACGTGTCAATCACGTGGGAATCACGAGGGAGTCATGTGGGAATCCCTTGGGAATCACGTGTCAATCAAGGGGGAATCACGTGGGAATGTGTCAATCACGTGGGAATCACGTGGGAATCACGTGTCAATCACGTGGGAATTAGGTGGGAATCCCGTGTCAATCACGTGGGACTCACGAGGGAGTCACATGGGAATCCCGTGGGAATCACCTGTCAATCACGTGGGAATCACGTGTCAATCACATTGGAATCACGTGAGAATCACGTGGGAATCACGTGGGAATCACGTGTAAATCACGTGGGAATCATGTGTTAATCACATGGGACTCACGTGGGATCACGTGTCAATCACGTGGGAATCACGTGGGAATGTATCAATCACGTGGGAATCATGTGGGAATCACTTGTCATTTACGTGGGAATCATGTGTCAATCACATGGAACTCACGTGGGAATCACGTGGCAATCACGTGGCAATCACGAGGGAATTACGTGTCAATCACGTGGGAATCACGTGGGAATAACGTGTCAATCACGTGGGAATCACGTGGGAATCACGTGTCAATCACGTGGGAATTAGGTGGGAATCACGTGTCAATCACGAGGGAAACACGAGGGAGTCACCTGGGAATCCCGTGGGAATCACGTGTCAATCACGTGGGAATCACGTGGGAATGTGTCAATCACGTGGGAATCAGGTGGGAATCACGTGTCAACCACTTCTAATTAGGTGGGAATCACGTGTCAATCACGTGGGAATCACGAGGGAGTCACGTGGGAATCCCGTGGGAATCACGTGTCAATCACGTGGGAATCACGTGGGAATGTGTCAATTACGTGGGAATCACGTGGGAATCACGTGTCAATCACGTGGGAATAAGGTGGGAATCACGTGTCAATCACGTGGGAATCACGAGGGAGTCACGTGGGAATCCCGTGGGAGTCACCTGTCAATCACGTGGGAATCACGTGTCAATCACAGGGGAATCACGTGAGAATCACGTGGGAATCACGGGGTAATCACGTGTAAATCACGTGGGAATCACGAGGGAGTCACGTGGGAATCTCGTGGGAGTCACGTGTCAATCACGTGGGAATCACGTGGGAATGTGTCAATCACGTGGGAATCACGTGGGAATCACGTGGCAATCACGTGGGAATTAGGTGGAAATCACGTATCAATCACGTGGGAATCACGAGGGAGTCACGTTGGAATCCCGTGGGAGTCACCTGTCAATCACGTGGGAATCACGTGTCAATCACAGGGGAATCACGTGAGAATCACGTGGGAATCACGTGGTAATCACGTGTAAATCACGTGGGAATCATGTGTCAATCACATGGGACTCACGTGGGAATCACGTGTCAGTCACGTGGCAATCACGAGGGAATCACGTGTCAATCACGTGGGAATCATGTGGGAATCACGTGTCAATCTCGTGGGAATCACGTGGGAATCACGTGTCAATCACGTGGTAATTAGGTTGGAATCACGAGGGAATCACATGTCAATCACGTGGGAATCAGGTTGGAATCACGTGTAAATCACGTGGCAATCACGAGGGAGTCACATGTCAATCACGTGGGAATTAGGTTGGAATCAAGTGTCAATCACGTGGGAATCATGAGGGAGTCACATGGGAATACCGTGGGAATCACGTGTAAATCAAGTGGGAATCATGTGTCAATCACATGGGACTCACATGGGAATCACGTGTCAATCACGTGGGATTCACTTGGGATTCACGTGTCAATCACGTGGGAATTATGTTGGAATCACGTGTCAATCACATGGGAATCACGAGGGAGTCACGTGGGAATCCCTTGGGAATCACGTGTCAATCACGTGGGAATCACGTGGGAATGTGTCAATCACGTGGGAATCACGTGGGAATCACGTGTCAAACACGTGGGAATTAGGTGGGAATCACGTGTCAATCACGTGGGAATCACGAGGGAATCACGTGGGAATCCCGTGGGAATCACGTGCCAATCACGTGGGAGTCACGTGAGAATCAGGTGGGAATCACGTGTCAAACACGTGGGAATTAGGTGGGAATCACGTGTCAATCACGTGGGTATCACGTGGGAATATGTCAATCACGTGGGAATCATGTGGGAATCACTTGTCATTTACGTGGGAATCACGTGGGTATGACATGGGAATCACGTGTCAATCACGGGGGAATTAGGTTGGAATCACGTGTCAATAGCGTGGGAATCACGAGGGAGTCACGTGGGAATCCCGTGGGAATCACGTGTCAATCACGTGGGAATCACGTGGGAATCACGTGTCAATCACGTGGGAATTAGGTGGGAATCACGTGTCAATCACGTGGGAATCACGAGGGAGTCACGTTGAAATCCCGTGGGAATCACGTGTCAATCACGTGGGAATCACGTGGGAAGGTGTCAATCACGTGGGAATCACGTGGGAATCACGTGTTAATCACGTGGGAATCACGAGGGAGTCACGTGGGAATCCCGTGGGAATCACGTGTCAATCACGTGGGAATCACGTGGGAATGTGTCAATCACGTGGGAATCACGTGGGAATCACGTGGCAATCACGTGGGAATCACGGGTCAATCACATGGCAATCACGTGAGAATCACATGGGAATCACGTGGGAATCACGTGTAAATCACGTGGGAATCATGTGTCAATCACATGGGACTCACGTGGGAATCACGTTGGAATCATGTGTCAATCACATGGGACTCACGTGGGAATCATGTGTCAATCACTTGGCAATCACGAGGGAATCACGTGTCAATCACGTGGGAATCACGTGGGAATCACGTGTCAATCACGTGGAAATTAGGTGGGAACCACGTGTCAATCACGTGGGAATCACGAGGGAGTCATGTGGGAATCCCTTGGGAATCACGTGTCAATCAAGGGGGAATCACGTGGGAATGTGTCAATCACGTGGGAATCACGTGGGAATCACGTGTCAATCACGTGGGAATTAGGTGGGAATCCCGTGTCAATCACGTGGGACTCACGAGGGAGTCACATGGGAATCCCGTGGGAATCACCTGTCAATCACGTGGGAATCACGTGTCAATCACATTGGAATCACGTGAGAATCACGTGGGAATCACGTGGGAATCACGTGTAAATCACGTGGGAATCATGTGTTAATCACATGGGACTCACGGGGGATCACGTGTCAATCACGTGGGAATCACGTGGGAATGTATCAATCACGTGGGAATCATGTGGGAATCACTTGTCATTTACGTGGGAATCATGTGTCAATCACATGGAACTCACGTGGGAATCACGTGGCAATCACGTGGCAATCACGAGGGAATTACGTGTCAATCACGTGGGAATCACGTGGGAATAACCTGTCAATCACGTGGGAATCACGTGGGAATCACGTGTCAATCACGTGGGAATTAGGTGGGAATCACGTGTCAATCACGAGGGAAACACGAGGGAGTCACCTGGGAATCCCGTGGGAATCACGTGTCAATCACGTGGGAATCACGTGGGAATGTGTCAATCACGTGGGAATCAGGTGGGAATCACGTGTCAACCACTTGTTAATTAGGTGGGAATCACGTGTCAATCACGTGGGAATCACGAGGGAGTCACGTGGGAATCCCGTGGGAATCACGTGTCAATCACGTGGGAATCACGTGGGAATGTGTCAATTACGTGGGAATCACGTGGGAATCACGTGTCAATCACGTGGGAATAAGGTGGGAATCACGTGTCAATCACGTGTGAATCACGAGGGAGTCACGTGGGAATCCCGTGGGAGTCACCTGTCAATCACGTGGGAATCACGTGTCAATCACAGGGGAATCACGTGAGAATCACGTGGGAATCACGGGGTAATCACGTGTAAATCACGTGGGAATCACGAGGGAGTCACGTGGGAATCTCGTGGGAGTCACGTGTCAATCACGTGGGAATCACGTGGGAATGTGTCAATCACGTGGGAATCACGTGGGAATCACGTGGCAATCACGTGGGAATTAGGTGGAAATCACGTATCAATCACGTGGGAATCACGAGGGAGTCACGTTGGAATCCCGTGGGAGTCACCTGTCAATCACGTGGTAATCACGTGTCAATCACAGGGGAATCACGTGAGAATCACGTGGGAATCACGTGGTAATCACGTGTAAATCACGTGGGAATCATGTGTCAATCACATGGGACTCACGTGGGAATCACGTGTCAGTCACGTGGCAATCACGAGGGAATCACGTGTCAATCACGTGGGAATCACGTGGGAATCACGTGTCAATCTCGTGGGAATCACGTGGGAATCACGTGTCAATCACGTGGTAATTAGGTTGGAATCACGAGGGAATCACATGTCAATCACGTGGGAATTAGGTTGGAATCACGTGTAAATCACGTGGCAATCACGAGGGAGTCACATGTCAATCACTTGGGAATTAGGTTGGAATCAAGTGTCAATCACGTGGGAATCACGAGGGAGTCACATGGGAATACCGTGGGAATCACATATAAATCAAGTGGGAATCATGTGTCAATCACATGGGACTCACGTGGGAATCACGTGTCAATCACGTGGGATTCACTTGGGATTCACGTGTCAATCACGTGGGAATTATGTTGGAATCACGTGTCAATCACATGGGAATCACGAGGGAGTCACGTGGGAATCCCTTGGGAATCACGTGTCAATCACGTGGGAATCACGTGGGAATGTGTCAATCACGTGGGAATCACGTGGGAATCACGTGTCAAACACGTGGGAATTAGGTGGGAATCACGTGTCAATCATGTGGGAATCACGAGGGAATCACGTGGGAATCCCGTGGGAATCACGTGCCAATCACGTGGGAGTCACGTGAGAATCAGGTGGGAATCACGTGTCAAACACGTGGGAATTAGGTGGGAATCACGTGTCAATCACGTGGGTATCACGTGGGAATGTGTCAATCACGTGGGAATCATGTGGGAATCACTTGTCATTTACGTGGGAATCACGTGGGTATGACATGGGAATCACGTGTCAATCACGGGGGAATTAGGTTGGAATCACGTGTCAATAACGTGGGAATCACGAGGGAGTCACGTGGGAATCCCGTGGGAATCACGTGTCAATCACGTGGGAATCACGTGGGAATCACGTGTCAATCACGTGGGAATTAGGTGGGAATCACGTGTCAATCACGTGGGAATCACGTGGGAAGGTGTCAATCACGTGGGAATCACGTGGGAATCACGTGTTAATCACGTGGGAATCACGAGGGAGTCACGTGGGAATCCCGTGGGAATCACGTGTCAATCACGTGGGAATCACGTGGGAATGTGTCAATCACGTGGGAATCACGTGGGAATCACGTGGCAATCACGTGGGAATCACGGGTCAATCACATGGCAATCACGTGAGAATCACATGGGAATCACGTGGGAATCACGTGTAAATCACGTGGGAATCATGTGTCAATCACATGGGACTCACGTGGGAATCACGTTGGAATCATGTGTCAATCACATGGGACTCACGTGGGAATCATGTGTCAATCACTTGGCAATCACGAGGGAATCACGTGTCAATCACGTGGGAATCACGTGGGAATCACGTGTCAATCACGTGGAAATTAGGTGGGAACCACGTGTCAATCACGTGGGAATCACGAGGGAGTCATGTGGGAATCCCTTGGGAATCACGTGTCAATCAAGGGGGAATCACGTGGGAATGTGTCAATCACGTGGTAATCACGTGGGAATCACGTGTCAATCACGTGGGAATTAGGTGGGAATCCCGTGTCAATCACGTGGGACTCACGAGGGAGTCACATGGGAATCCCGTGGGAATCACCTGTCAATCACGTGGGAATCACGTGTCAATCACATTGGAATCACGTGAGAATCACGTGGGAATCACGTGGGAATCACGTGTCAATCACGTGGGAATCACGTGGGAATGTATCAATCACGTGGGAATCATGTGGGAATCACTTGTCATTTACGTGGGAATCATGTGTCAATCACATGGAACTCACGTGGGAATCACGTGGCAATCACGTGGCAATCACGAGGGAATTACGTGTCAATCACGTGGGAATCACGTGGGAATAACGTGTCAATCACGTGGGAATCACGTGGGAATCACGTGTCAATCACGTGGGAATTAGGTGGGAATCACGTGTCAATCACGAGGGAAACACGAGGGAGTCACCTGGGAATCCCGTGGGAATCACGTGTCAATCACGTGGGAATCACGTGGGAATGTGTCAATCACGTGGGAATCAGGTGGGAATCACGTGTCAACCACTTGTTAATTAGGTGGGAATCACGTGTCAATCACGTGGGAATCACGAGGGAGTCACGTGGGAATCCCGTGGGAATCACGTGTCAATCACGTGGGAATCACGTGGGAATGTGTCAATTACGTGGGAATCACGTGGGAATCACGTGTCAATCACGTGTGAATAAGGTGGGAATCACGTGTCAATCACGTGGGAATCACGAGGGAGTCACGTGGGAATCCCGTGGGAGTCACCTGTCAATCACGTGGGAATCACGTGTCAATCACAGGGGAATCACGTGAGAATCACGTGGGAATCACGGGGTAATCACGTGTAAATCACGTGGGAATCACGAGGGAGTCACGTGGGAATCTCGTGGGAGTCACGTGTCAATCACGTGGGAATCACGTGGGAATGTGTCAATCACGTGGGAATCACGTGGGAATCACGTGGCAATCACGTGGGAATTAGGTGGAAATCACGTATCAATCACGTGGGAATCACGAGGGAGTCACGTTGGAATCCCGTGGGAGTCACCTGTCAATCACGTGGTAATCACGTGTCAATCACAGGGGAATCACGTGAGAATCACGTGGGAATCACGTGGTAATCACGTGTAAATCACGTGGGAATCATGTGTCAATCACATGGGACTCACGTGGGAATCACGTGTCAGTCACATGGCAATCACGAGGGAATCACGTGTCAATCACGTGGGAATCACGTGGGAATCACGTGTCAATCTCGTGGGAATCACGTGGGAATCACGTGTCAATCACGTGGTAATTAGGTTGGAATCACGAGGGAATCACATGTCAATCACGTGGGAATTAGGTTGGAATCACGTGTAAATCACGTGGCAATCACGAGGGAGTCACATGTCAATCACGTGGGAATTAGGTTGGAATCAAGTGTCAATCACGTGGGAATCACGAGGGAGTCACATGGGAATACCGTGGGAATCACGTGTAAATCAAGTGGGAATCATGTGTCAATCACATGGGACTCACGTGGGAATCACGTGTCAATCACGTGGGATTCACTTGGGATTCACGTGTCAATCATGTGGGAATTATGTTGGAATCACGTGTCAATCACATGGGAATCACGAGGGAGTCACGTGGGAATCCCTTGGGAATCACGTGTCAATCACGTGGGAATCACGTGGGAATGTGTCAATCACGTGGGAATCACGTGGGAATCACGTGTCAAACACGTGGGAATTAGGTGGGAATCACGTGTCAATCACGTGGGAATCACGAGGGAATCACGTGGGAATCCCGTGGGAATCACGTGCCAATCACGTGGGAGTCACGTGAGAATCAGGTGGGAATCACGTGTCAAACACGTGGGAATTAGGTGGGAATCACGTGTCAATCACGTGGGAATCACGAGGGAGTCACGTGTGAATCCCGTGGGAATCACGGGTCAATCACGTGGGAATCACGTGGGAATGTTTCAATTACCGGGGAATCACGTGGAAATCGCGTGTCAATCACGTGGGAATAAGGTGGGAATCACGTGTCAATCACGTGGGAATCACGTGGGAATCACTTGTCAAACACAGGGTAATTAGGTGGGAATCACGTGTCATTCACGTGTCAATCACGTGGGAATCACGTGGGAATGTGTCAATCACGTGGGAATCAGGTGGGAATCACGTGTCAACCACTTGTTAATTAGGTGGGAATCACGTGTCAATCACGTGGGAATCACGAGGGAGTCACGTGGGAATCCCGTGGGAATCACGTGTCAATCACGTGGGAATCACGTGGGAATGTGTCAATTACGTGGGAATCACGTGGGAATCACGTGTCAATCACGTGTGAATAAGGTGGGAATCACGTGTCAATCACGTGGGAATCACGAGGGAGTCACGTGGGAATCCCGTGGGAGTCACCTGTCAATCACGTGGGAATCACGTGTCAATCACAGGGGAATCACGTGAGAATCACGTGGGAATCACGGGGTAATCACGTGTAAATCACGTGGGAATCACGAGGGAGTCACGTGGGAATCTCGTGGGAGTCACGTGTCAATCACGTGGGAATCACGTGGGAATGTGTCAATCACGTGGGAATCACGTGGGAATCACGTGGCAATCACGTGGGAATTAGGTGGAAATCACGTATCAATCACGTGGGAATCACGAGGGAGTCACGTTGGAATCCCGTGGGAGTCACCTGTCAATCACGTGGTAATCACGTGTCAATCACAGGGGAATCACGTGAGAATCACGTGGGAATCACGTGGTAATCACGTGTAAATCACGTGGGAATCATGTGTCAATCACATGGGACTCACGTGGGAATCACGTGTCAGTCACATGGCAATCACGAGGGAATCACGTGTCAATCACGTGGGAATCACGTGGGAATCACGTGTCAATCTCGTGGGAATCACGTGGGAATCACGTGTCAATCACGTGGTAATTAGGTTGGAATCACGAGGGAATCACATGTCAATCACGTGGGAATTAGGTTGGAATCACGTGTAAATCACGTGGCAATCACGAGGGAGTCACATGTCAATCACGTGGGAATTAGGTTGGAATCAAGTGTCAATCACGTGGGAATCACGAGGGAGTCACATGGGAATACCGTGGGAATCACGTGTAAATCAAGTGGGAATCATGTGTCAATCACATGGGACTCACGTGGGAATCACGTGTCAATCACGTGGGATTCACTTGGGATTCACGTGTCAATCATGTGGGAATTATGTTGGAATCACGTGTCAATCACATGGGAATCACGAGGGAGTCACGTGGGAATCCCTTGGGAATCACGTGTCAATCACGTGGGAATCACGTGGGAATGTGTCAATCACGTGGGAATCACGTGGGAATCACGTGTCAAACACGTGGGAATTAGGTGGGAATCACGTGTCAATCACGTGGGAATCACGAGGGAATCACGTGGGAATCCCGTGGGAATCACGTGCCAATCACGTGGGAGTCACGTGAGAATCAGGTGGGAATCACGTGTCAAACACGTGGGAATTAGGTGGGAATCACGTGTCAATCACGTGGGAATCACGAGGGAGTCACGTGTGAATCCCGTGGGAATCACGGGTCAATCACGTGGGAATCACGTGGGAATGTTTCAATTACCGGGGAATCACGTGGAAATCGCGTGTCAATCACGTGGGAATAAGGTGGGAATCACGTGTCAATCACGTGGGAATCACGTGGGAATCACTTGTCAAACACAGGGTAATTAGGTGGGAATCACGTGTCATTCACGTGGAAATCACGAGGGAGTCACGTGGGAATCCCGTGGGAATCACGTGTCAATCACGTGGGAATCACGTGGGAATGTGTCAATCAAGTGGGAATCACGTGGGAATCATGTGTCAATCACATGGGACTCACGTGGGAATCACGTGTCAATCACGTGGGAATCACGTGGGAATCACGTGTCAATCACGTGGGAATTAGGTGGGAATCACGTGTCAATCACGTGGGAATCACGAGGGAGTCACGTGGGAATCCCGTGGGAATCACTTGTCAATCACGTGGGAATCACGTGGGAATCACCTGTCAATCACATGGGAATCACGTGGGAATCACGTGGGAATCACGTGTCAATCACGTGGGAATCACGTGGGAATCACCTGTCAATCACATGGGAATCACGTGGGAAGCACGTGGGAATCACGTGTAAATCACGTGGAAATCACGTGGGAATCACGTGTCAATCACGTGGGAATGACGAGGGAATCACGTGTCAATCACGTGCGAATCAGGTGGGAATCACGTGTCAATCACGTGGGAATCACGTGTCAATCACGTGGGAATCACGTGGGAATCACCTGTCAATCACATGGGAATCACGTTGGAATCACGTGGGAATCACGTGTCAATCACGTGGGAATCACGTGGGAATCACCTGTCAATCACATGGGAATCACGTGGGAATCATGTGTCAATCACTTGGCAATCACGAGGGAATCACGTGTCAATCACGTGGGAATCACGTGGGAATCACGTGTCAATCACGTGGAAATTAGGTGGGAACCACGTGTCAATCACGTGGGAATCACGAGGGAGTCATGTGGGAATCCCTTGGGAATCACGTGTCAATCAAGGGGGAATCACGTGGGAATGTGTCAATCACGTGGTAATCACGTGGGAATCACGTGTCAATCACGTGGGAATTAGGTGGGAATCCCGTGTCAATCACGTGGGACTCACGAGGGAGTCACATGGGAATCCCGTGGGAATCACCTGTCAATCACGTGGGAATCACGTGTCAATCACATTGGAATCACGTGAGAATCACGTGGGAATCACGTGGGAATCACGTGTCAATCACGTGGGAATCACGTGGGAATGTATCAATCACGTGGGAATCATGTGGGAATCACTGGTCATTTACGTGGGAATCATGTGTCAATCACAGGGAACTCACGTGGGAATCACGTGGCAATCACGTGGCAATCACGAGGGAATTACGTGTCAATCACGTGGGAATCACGTGGGAATAACGTGTCAATCACGTGGGAATCACGTGGGAATCACGTGTCAATCACGTGGGAATTAGGTGGGAATCACGTGTCAATCACGAGGGAAACACGAGGGAGTCACCTGGGAATCCCGTGGGAATCACGTGTCAATCACGTGGGAATCACGTGGGAATGTGTCAATCACGTGGGAATCAGGTGGGAATCACGTGTCAACCACTTGTTAATTAGGTGGGAATCACGTGTCAATCACGTGGGAATCACGAGGGAGTCACGTGGGAATCCCGTGGGAATCACGTGTCAATCACGTGGGAATCACGTGGGAATGTGTCAATTACGTGGGAATCACGTGGGAATCACGTGTCAATCACGTGTGAATAAGGTGGGAATCACGTGTCAATCACGTGGGAATCACGAGGGAGTCACGTGGGAATCCCGTGGGAGTCACCTGTCAATCACGTGGGAATCACGTGTCAATCACAGGGGAATCACGTGAGAATCACGTGGGAATCACGGGGTAATCACGTGTAAATCACGTGGGAATCACGAGGGAGTCACGTGGGAATCTCGTGGGAGTCACGTGTCAATCACGTGGGAATCACGTGGGAATGTGTCAATCACGTGGGAATCACGTGGGAATCACGTGGCAATCACGTGGGAATTAGGTGGAAATCACGTATCAATCACGTGGGAATCACGAGGGAGTCACGTTGGAATCCCGTGGGAGTCACCTGTCAATCACGTGGTAATCACGTGTCAATCACAGGGGAATCACGTGAGAATCACGTGGGAATCACGTGGTAATCACGTGTAAATCACGTGGGAATCATGTGTCAATCACATGGGACTCACGTGGGAATCACGTGTCAGTCACATGGCAATCACGAGGGAATCACGTGTCAATCACGTGGGAATCACGTGGGAATCACGTGTCAATCTCGTGGGAATCACGTGGGAATCACGTGTCAATCACGTGGTAATTAGGTTGGAATCACGAGGGAATCACATGTCAATCACGTGGGAATTAGGTTGGAATCACGTGTAAATCACGTGGCAATCACGAGGGAGTCACATGTCAATCACGTGGGAATTAGGTTGGAATCAAGTGTCAATCACGTGGGAATCACGAGGGAGTCACATGGGAATACCGTGGGAATCACGTGTAAATCAAGTGGGAATCATGTGTCAATCACATGGGACTCACGTGGGAATCACGTGTCAATCACGTGGGATTCACTTGGGATTCACGTGTCAATCATGTGGGAATTATGTTGGAATCACGTGTCAATCACATGGGAATCACGAGGGAGTCACGTGGGAATCCCTTGGGAATCACGTGTCAATCACGTGGGAATCACGTGGGAATGTGTCAATCACGTGGGAATCACGTGGGAATCACGTGTCAAACACGTGGGAATTAGGTGGGAATCACGTGTCAATCACGTGGGAATCACGAGGGAATCACGTGGGAATCCCGTGGGAATCACGTGCCAATCACGTGGGAGTCACGTGAGAATCAGGTGGGAATCACGTGTCAAACACGTGGGAATTAGGTGGGAATCACGTGTCAATCACGTGGGAATCACGAGGGAGTCACGTGTGAATCCCGTGGGAATCACGGGTCAATCACGTGGGAATCACGTGGGAATGTTTCAATTACCGGGGAATCACGTGGAAATCGCGTGTCAATCACGTGGGAATAAGGTGGGAATCACGTGTCAATCACGTGGGAATCACGTGGGAATCACTTGTCAAACACAGGGTAATTAGGTGGGAATCACGTGTCATTCACGTGTCAATCACGTGGGAATCACGTGGGAATGTGTCAATCACGTGGGAATCAGGTGGGAATCACGTGTCAACCACTTGTTAATTAGGTGGGAATCACGTGTCAATCACGTGGGAATCACGAGGGAGTCACGTGGGAATCCCGTGGGAATCACGTGTCAATCACGTGGGAATCACGTGGGAATGTGTCAATTACGTGGGAATCACGTGGGAATCACGTGTCAATCACGTGTGAATAAGGTGGGAATCACGTGTCAATCACGTGGGAATCACGAGGGAGTCACGTGGGAATCCCGTGGGAGTCACCTGTCAATCACGTGGGAATCACGTGTCAATCACAGGGGAATCACGTGAGAATCACGTGGGAATCACGGGGTAATCACGTGTAAATCACGTGGGAATCACGAGGGAGTCACGTGGGAATCTCGTGGGAGTCACGTGTCAATCACGTGGGAATCACGTGGGAATGTGTCAATCACGTGGGAATCACGTGGGAATCACGTGGCAATCACGTGGGAATTAGGTGGAAATCACGTATCAATCACGTGGGAATCACGAGGGAGTCACGTTGGAATCCCGTGGGAGTCACCTGTCAATCACGTGGTAATCACGTGTCAATCACAGGGGAATCACGTGAGAATCACGTGGGAATCACGTGGTAATCACGTGTAAATCACGTGGGAATCATGTGTCAATCACATGGGACTCACGTGGGAATCACGTGTCAGTCACATGGCAATCACGAGGGAATCACGTGTCAATCACGTGGGAATCACGTGGGAATCACGTGTCAATCTCGTGGGAATCACGTGGGAATCACGTGTCAATCACGTGGTAATTAGGTTGGAATCACGAGGGAATCACATGTCAATCACGTGGGAATTAGGTTGGAATCACGTGTAAATCACGTGGCAATCACGAGGGAGTCACATGTCAATCACGTGGGAATTAGGTTGGAATCAAGTGTCAATCACGTGGGAATCACGAGGGAGTCACATGGGAATACCGTGGGAATCACGTGTAAATCAAGTGGGAATCATGTGTCAATCACATGGGACTCACGTGGGAATCACGTGTCAATCACGTGGGATTCACTTGGGATTCACGTGTCAATCATGTGGGAATTATGTTGGAATCACGTGTCAATCACATGGGAATCACGAGGGAGTCACGTGGGAATCCCTTGGGAATCACGTGTCAATCACGTGGGAATCACGTGGGAATGTGTCAATCACGTGGGAATCACGTGGGAATCACGTGTCAAACACGTGGGAATTAGGTGGGAATCACGTGTCAATCACGTGGGAATCACGAGGGAATCACGTGGGAATCCCGTGGGAATCACGTGCCAATCACGTGGGAGTCACGTGAGAATCAGGTGGGAATCACGTGTCAAACACGTGGGAATTAGGTGGGAATCACGTGTCAATCACGTGGGAATCACGAGGGAGTCACGTGTGAATCCCGTGGGAATCACGGGTCAATCACGTGGGAATCACGTGGGAATGTTTCAATTACCGGGGAATCACGTGGAAATCGCGTGTCAATCACGTGGGAATAAGGTGGGAATCACGTGTCAATCACGTGGGAATCACGTGGGAATCACTTGTCAAACACAGGGTAATTAGGTGGGAATCACGTGTCATTCACGTGGAAATCACGAGGGAGTCACGTGGGAATCCCGTGGGAATCACGTGTCAATCACGTGGGAATCACGTGGGAATGTGTCAATCAAGTGGGAATCACGTGGGAATCATGTGTCAATCACATGGGACTCACGTGGGAATCACGTGTCAATCACGTGGGAATCACGTGGGAATCACGTGTCAATCACGTGGGAATTAGGTGGGAATCACGTGTCAATCACGTGGGAATCACGAGGGAGTCACGTGGGAATCCCGTGGGAATCACTTGTCAATCACGTGGGAATCACGTGGGAATCACCTGTCAATCACATGGGAATCACGTGGGAATCACGTGGGAATCACGTGTCAATCACGTGGGAATCACGTGGGAATCACCTGTCAATCACATGGGAATCACGTGGGAAGCACGTGGGAATCACGTGTAAATCACGTGGAAATCACGTGGGAATCACGTGTCAATCACGTGGGAATGACGAGGGAATCACGTGTCAATCACGTGCGAATCAGGTGGGAATCACGTGTCAATCACGTGGGAATCACGTGTCAATCACGTGGGAATCACGTGGGAATCACCTGTCAATCACATGGGAATCACGTTGGAATCACGTGGGAATCACGTGTCAATCACGTGGGAATCACGTGGGAATCACCTGTCAATCACATGGGAATCACGTGGGAATCACGTGTAAATCACGTGGGAATCATGTGTCAATCACATGGGACTCACATGGGAATCACGTGTCAATCACGTGGGAATCACGAGGGAATCATGAGGGAATCCCGTGGGAATCATGTGCCAATCACGTGGGAATCACGTGGGAATGTGTCAATCACGTGGGAATTAGTTGGGAATCACGTGTCAATCACGTGGGAATCACGTGGGAATCACGTGTCAATCACGTGGGAATTAGGTGGGAATCACGTGTCAATCACGTGGGATTCACGAGGGAGTCACGTGGGAATCCCTTGGGAATCACGTGTCAATCAAGGGGGAAAAACGTGGGAATGTGTCAATCATGTGGGAAACACGTGGGAATCACGTGTCAATCACGTGGGAATTAGGTGGGAATCACGTGTCAATCACGTGGGAATCACGAGGGAGTCACGTGGGAATCCCGTGGGAATCACCTGTCAATCACGTGGGAATCACGTGTCAATCACATGGGAATCACGTGAGAATCACGTGGGAATCACGTGGGAATCACGTGTAAATCACGTGGGAATCATGTGTCAATCACATGGGACTCACATGGGAATCACGTGTCAATCACGTGGGAATCATGTGGGAATCACTTGTCATTTACGGGGGAATCACGTGGGAATGACGTGGGAATCACGTGTCAATCACGTGGAAATCATGAGGGAGTCACGTGGGAATCCCGTGTGAATCACGTGTCAATCTCATGGGAATCACGTGGGAATGTGTCAATCACGTGGGAATCATGTGGGAATCACGTGAGAATCATGTGTCAATCACATGGGACTCACGTGGGAATCATGTGTCAATCACGTGGCAATCACGAGGGAATCACGTGTCAATCACGTGGGAATCACGTGGGAATCACATGTCAATCCCGTGGGAATCACGTGCGAATCAAGTGTCAATCACGAGGAACCATGTGGGAATCACGTGGGAATCACGTGTCAGTCACAGGGGAATCACGTGTTAATCACGTGGAAATCCCGTGGAAATCACGTGTCAATCACGTGGGAATCACGTGGGAATGTGTCAATCACGTGGGAATCAGTGTCAATCACTTGGGAATTAGGTGGGAATACTTGTCAATCAGGTGGCAATCACGACGGAGTCACGTGGGAATCCTGTGGGAATCACCTGTCAATCACGTGGGAATCACGTGTCAATCACATGGGAATCACGTGAGAATCACGTGGGAATCACGTGAGAATCACGTGGGAATCATGTGTCAATCACATGGGACTCACGTGGGAATCACGTGAGAATCATGTATCAATCACATGGGACTCACATGGGAATCATGTGTCAATCACGTGGCAATCACGAGGAAATCACGTGTCAATCACGGTGGAATCACGTGGGAATCACGTGTCAATCACGTGGGAATCACGTGGGAATCACGTGTCAATCACGTGGGAATTAGGTGGGAATCACGTGTCAATCACGTGGGAGTCACGAGGGAGTCACGTGGGAATCCCTTGGGAATCACGAGTCAATCAAGGGGGGATCACGAGGCAATGTGTCAATCACGTGGGAATCACGTGGGGATCACGTGTCAATCAGGTGGGAATCACGAGGGAGTCACGTGGGAACCCCGTGGGAATCACCTGTCAATCACGTGGGAATCACGTGTCAATCACATGGGAATCACGTGAGAATCACGTGGGAATCACGTGGGAATCACTTGTAAATCACGTGGGAATCATGTGTCAATCACATGGGACTCACGTGGGAATCACGTGTCAATCACGTGGGAATCACGTGGGAATGTGTTAATCACGTGGGAATCATGTGGGAATCACTTGTCATTTACGTGTGAATCACGTGGGTATGACGTGGGAATCACGTGTCAATCACGTGGAAATCACGTGGGAATGTGTCAATCACGTGGGAATCATGTGGGAATCACTTTTCATTTACGTGGGTATCATGGGGGAATGATGCGGGAATCACGTGTCAATCACGTGAAAATCACGTAGGAATAACCTGTCAATCACATGGGAATCACGGGGGAAGCACGTGGGAATCACGTGTAAATCACGTGGAAATCACGTGGGAATCATGTGTCAATCACGTGGGACTCACGTGGGAATCAGGTGTCAATCACATGGAAATCACGAGGGAATCACGTGTCAATCACGTGCGAGTCAGGTGAGAATCAAGTGTCAATCACGTGGGAATCACGTGTCAATCACGTGGGAATCACGAGGGAATCACCTGTAAATCACGTGGGAATTACGGGGGAATCACGTGTCAATCACGTGGGAATCACGAGAGAATCACGTGTCAATCACGTTGGAATCACGTGAGAATCACGTGGGAATCACGAGGGAATCACGTGTCAATCACGTGGGAATTAGGTTGGAGTCACGTGTCAATCACGTGGCAATCACGAGGGAGTAACATGTCAATCACGTGGGAATTAGGTTGGAATCATGTGTCAATCACGTGGGAATCACGAGGGAGTCACGTGGGAATCCCGTGGGAATCACGTGTAAATCACGTGGGAATCATGTGTCAATCACATGGGACTCACGTGGGAATCACGTGTCAATCACGTGAATATCACGTGGAAATCACGTGTCAATCACGTGGAAATTAGGTTGGAATCACGTGTCAATCACGTGGGAATCACGAGGGAGTCACGTGGGAATCCCGTGGGAATCACGTGTCAATTACGTGGGAATCACGAGGGAATAACGTGTCAATCACGTGGGAATCACGTGGGAATCACGTGTCAATCACGTGGGAATCACGTGGGAATCACGTGTCAATCACGTGGGAATTAGGTGGGAATCACGTGTCAATCACGTGGGAGTCACGAGGGAGTCACATTGGAATCCCTTGGGAATCACGTGTCAATCAAGGGGGAATCACGTGGCAATGTGTCAATCACGTGGGAATCACGTGGGAATCACGTGTCAATCACGTGGGAATTAGGTGGGAATCACGTATCAATCACGTGGGAATCACGAGGAAGTCACGTGGGAATCCCGTGGGAATCACCTGTCAATCACGTGAGAATCACGTGTCAATCACATGGGAATCACGTGAGAATCACGTGGGAATCACGTGGGAATCACGTGTAAATCACGTGGGAATCATGTGTCAATCACATGGGACTCACGTGGGAATCACGTGTCAATCACGTGGGAATCACGTGGGAATATGTCAATCACGTGGGAATCATGTGGGAATCACTTGTTATATACGTGGGAATCACGTGGGAATGTGTCAATCACGTGGGAATCACGTGGGAATCACATGTCAAACACGTGGGAATTAGGTGGGAATCACGTGTCAATCACGTGGGAATCACGAGGGAATCATGAGGGAATCCCGTGGGAATCATGTGCCAATCACGTGGGAATCACGTGGGAATGTGTCAATCACGTGAGAATCACGTGGGAATCACGTGTCAATCACGTGGGAATTAGGTGGGAATCACGTGTCAATCAGGTGGGAATCACGTGGGAATCACGTGTTAATCACGTGGGAATCCCGTGGGAATCACGTGTCAATCACGTGGGAATCACGTGGGAGTGTGTCAATCACGTGGGAATCACGTGTCAATCACGTCGGAATTAGGTGGGAATACTTGTCAATCACGTGGGAATCACGACGGAGTCACGTGGGAATCCTGTGGGAATCACCTGTCAATCACGTGGGAATCACGTGTCAATCACATGGGAATCACGTGAGAATCACGTGGGAATCACGTGGGAATCATGTGTCAATCACATGGGACTCACGTGGGAATCCTGTGTCAATCAGGTGGCAATCACGAGGGAATCACGTGTCAATCACGTGGGAATCACGTGGGAATCACGTGTCAATCACGTGGGAATCACGTGGGAATCACGTGTCAATCACGTGGGAATTAGGTGGAAATCACGTGTCAATCACGTGGGAGTCACGAGGGAGTCACATGGGAATCCCTTGGGAATCACGTGTCAATCAAGGGGGAATCACGTGGCAATGTGTCAATCACATGGGAATCACGTGGGAATCACGTGGGAATCACGTGTCAATCACGTGGGAATTAGGTGGAAATCACGTGTCTATCACGTGGGAGTCACGAGGGAGTCACATGGGAATCCCTTGGGAATCACGTGTCAATCAAGGGGGAATCACGTGGCAATGTGTCAATCACATGGGAATCACGTGGGAATCACGTGACAATCACGTGGGAATTAGGTGGGAATCACATGTCAATCACATGGGAATCACGAGGGAGTCACGTGGGAATCCCGTGGAAATCACCTGTCAATCACGTGGGAATCACGTGTCAATCACATGGGAGTCACGTGAGAATCACGTGGGAATCACGTGGGAATCACGTGTAAATCACGTGGGAATCATGTGTCAATCACATGGGACTCACGTGGGAATCACGTATCAATCACGTGGGAATCACGTGGGAATCACGTGTCAATCACGTGTCAATCACATGGGATTCACATGGGAATCACGTGGGAATCACGTGGGAATCACGTGTCAATCAAGTGGGAATCACGTGTCAATCACGTGGGTATCACGTGGGAATCACGTGTCAATCACATGGCAATCACATGGAAATCACATGGGAATCACGTGGGAATCACGTGGGAATCACGTGTCAATCAAGTGGGAATCACGTGTCAATCACGTGGGTATCACGTGGGAATGTGTCAATCACGTGGGAATCATGTGGGAATCACTTGTCATTTACGTGGGAATCACGTGGGTATGACATGGGAATCACGTGTCAATCACGGGGGAATTAGGTTGGAATCACGTGTCAATAACGTGGGAATCACGAGGGAGTCACGTGGGAATCCCGTGGGAATCACGTGTCAATCACGTGGGAATCACGTGGGAATCACGTGTCAATCACGTGGGAATTAGGTGGGAATCACGTGTCAATCACGTGGGAATCACGAGGGAGTCACGTTGAAATCCCGTGGGAATCACGTGTCAATCACGTGGGAATCACGTGGGAAGGTGTCAATCACGTGGGAATCACGTGGGAATCACGTGTTAATCACGTGGGAATCACGAGGGAGTCACGTGGGAATCCCGTGGGAATCACGTGTCAATCACGTGGGAATCACGTGGGAATGTGTCAATCACGTGGGAATCACGTGGGAATCACGTGGCAATCACGTGGGAATCACGGGTCAATCACATGGCAATCACGTGAGAATCACATGGGAATCACGTGGGAATCACGTGTAAATCACGTGGGAATCATGTGTCAATCACATGGGACTCACGTGGGAATCACGTTGGAATCATGTGTCAATCACATGGGACTCACGTGGGAATCATGTGTCAATCACTTGGCAATCACGAGGGAATCACGTGTCAATCACGTGGGAATCACGTGGGAATCACGTGTCAATCACGTGGAAATTAGGTGGGAACCACGTGTCAATCACGTGGGAATCACGAGGGAGTCATGTGGGAATCCCTTGGGAATCACGTGTCAATCAAGGGGGAATCACGTGGGAATGTGTCAATCACGTGGGAATCACGTGGGAATCACGTGTCAATCACGTGGGAATTAGGTGGGAATCCCGTGTCAATCACGTGGGACTCACGAGGGAGTCACATGGGAATCCCGTGGGAATCACCTGTCAATCACGTGGGAATCACGTGTCAATCACATTGGAATCACGTGAGAATCACGTGGGAATCACGTGGGAATCACGTGTAAATCACGTGGGAATCATGTGTTAATCACATGGGACTCACGTGGGATCACGTGTCAATCACGTGGGAATCACGTGGGAATGTATCAATCACGTGGGAATCATGTGGGAATCACTTGTCATTTACGTGGGAATCATGTGTCAATCACATGGAACTCACGTGGGAATCACGTGGCAATCACGTGGCAATCACGAGGGAATTACGTGTCAATCACGTGGGAATCACGTGGGAATAACGTGTCAATCACGTGGGAATCACGTGGGAATCACGTGTCAATCACGTGGGAATTAGGTGGGAATCACGTGTCAATCACGAGGGAAACACGAGGGAGTCACCTGGGAATCCCGTGGGAATCACGTGTCAATCACGTGGGAATCACGTGGGAATGTGTCAATCACGTGGGAATCAGGTGGGAATCACGTGTCAACCACTTGTTAACTAGGTGGGAATCACGTGTCAATCACGTGGGAATCACGAGGGAATCACGTGGGAATCCCGTGGGAATCACGTGTCAATCACGTGGGAATCACGTGGGAATGTGTCAATTACGTGGGAATCACGTGGGAATCACGTGTCAATCACGTGGGAATAAGGTGGGAATCACGTGTCAATCACGTGGGAATCACGAGGGAGTCACGTGGGAATCCCGTGGGAGTCACCTGTCAATCACGTGGGAATCACGTGTCAATCACAGGGGAATCACGTGAGAATCACGTGGGAATCACGGGGTAATCACGTGTAAATCACGTGGGAATCACGAGGGAGTCACGTGGGAATCTCGTGGGAGTCACGTGTCAATCACGTGGGAATCACGTGGGAATGTGTCAATCACGTGGGAATCACGTGGGAATCACGTGGCAATCACGTGGGAATTAGGTGGAAATCACGTATCAATCACGTGGGAATCACGAGGGAGTCACGTTGGAATCCCGTGGGAGTCACCTGTCAATCACGTGGTAATCACGTGTCAATCACAGGGGAATCACGTGAGAATCACGTGGGAATCACGTGGTAATCACGTGTAAATCACGTGGGAATCATGTGTCAATCACATGGGACTCACGTGGGAATCACGTGTCAGTCACGTGGCAATCACGAGGGAATCACGTGTCAATCACGTGGGAATCACGTGGGAATCACGTGTCAATCTCGTGGGAATCACGTGGGAATCACGTGTCAATCACGTGGTAATTAGGTTGGAATCACGAGGGAATCACATGTCAATCACGTGGGAATTAGGTTGGAATCACGTGTAAATCACGTGGCAATCACGAGGGAGTCACATGTCAATCACGTGGGAATTAGGTTGGAATCAAGTGTCAATCACGTGGGAATCACGAGGGAGTCACATGGGAATACCGTGGGAATCACGTGTAAATCAAGTGGGAATCATGTGTCAAACACATGGGACTCACGTGGGAATCACGTGTCAATCACGTGGGATTCACTTGGGATTCACGTGTCAATCACGTGGGAATTATGTTGGAATCACGTGTCAATCACATGGGAATCACGAGGGAGTCACGTGGGAATCCCTTGGGAATCATGTGTCAATCACGTGGGAATCACGTGGGAATGTGTCAATCACGTGGGAATCACGTGGGAATCACGTGTCAAACACGTGGGAATTAGGTGGGAATCACGTGTCAATCACGTGGGAATCACGAGGGAATCACGTGGGAATCCCGTGGGAATCACGTGCCAATCACGTGGGAGTCACGTGAGAATCAGGTGGGAATCACGTGTCAAACACGTGGGAATTAGGTGGGAATCACGTGTCAATCACGTGGGAATCACGAGGGAGTCACGTGTGAATCCCGTGGGAATCACGGGTCAATCACGTGGGAATCACGTCGGAATGTGTCAATTACCTGGGAATCACGTGGAAATCGCGTGTCAATCACGTGGGAATAAGGTGGGAATCACGTGTCAATCACGTGGGAATCACGTGGGAATCACTTGTCAAACACAGGGTAATTAGGTGGGAATCACGTGTCATTCACGTGGAAATCACGAGGGAGTCACGTGGGAATCCCGTGGGAATCACGTGTCAATCACGTGGGAATCACGTGGGAATGTGTCAATCAAGTGGGAATCACGTGGGAATCATGTGTCAATCACATGGGACTCACGTGGGAATCACGTGTCAATCACGTGGCAATCACGACGTGATCACGTGTCAATCACGTGGGAATCACGTGGGAATCACGTGTCAATCACGTGGGAATCACGTGGGAATCACGTGTCAATCACGTGGGAATTAGGTGGGAATCACGTGTCAATCACGAGGGAAACACGAGGGAGTCACCTGGGAATCCCGTGGTAATCACGTGTCAATCACGTGGGAATCACGTGGGAATCACGTGTCAATCAGGTGGGAATCACGTGGGAATCACGTGTGATTCACGTGGGAATCAAGGGGGAATCACGTTTTAATCACGTGGGGATCACGTGTTAATCACGTCGGAATCACGTGGGAACCACGTGTCAATCATGTGGGAATCACGGGGGAATCACGTGTCAATCACGTGGGAATCACGTGGGAACCACGTGTCAATCATGTGGGAATCACGGGGGAATCACGTGTCAATCACGTGGGAATCACGTGGGAATCACGTGTCAATCACGTGGGAATCAAGGGGGAATCACGTTTTAATCACGTGGGGATAACGTGTTAGTCACGTGGGAATCACGTGGGAACCACGTGTCAATCATGTGGGAATCACGGGGGAATCACGTGTCAATCACGTGGGAATCACGTGGGAGTCACTTGAGAATCACGTGGGAATCACTTGTCAATCACGTGAGAATCACGTTGGAATCACGTGTCAATGACGAGGAAATCATGTGAGAATCAAGTGGGAATCACTTGACAATCACGTGGTAATCACGTGGAAATCACGCGGGAATCAGGTGTTAATCACGTGGGAATCACGGGGGAGTCATGTGTCAATCACGTGGGAATCACGTGGGAATCACGTGTCAATCACGTGGGAATTAGGTGGGAATCACGTGTCAATCATGTGGGAATTAGGTGGGAATCACGTGTCAATCACGTGGGAATTAGGTGGGAATCACGTGTCAATCACGTGGGAATCACGACGGAGTCACGTGGGAATCCCGAGGGAATCACGTGTCAATCACGGGGGAAAAACGTGGGAATGTGTCAATCACGTGGGAATCACGTCGCATTCATGTGTCAATCACATGGGGCTCACGTGGGAATCACGTGTCAAACACGTGGGAATTAGGTGGGGATCACGTGTCAATCACGTGGGAATCACGAGGGATTCACGTGGGAATCCCGTGGGAATCACGTGTCAATCACGTGGGAATCACGTGGGAATGTGTGAATCACGTGGGAAACACGTGGGAATCATGTGTCAATCACATGGGAGTCACGTGGGAATCACGTGTCAATCACGTGGGAATCACATGGGAATCACGTGTCAAGCACGTGGGAATTAGGTGGGAATCACGTGTCAATCACGTGGGAATCACGAGGGAGTCACCTGGGAATCCCGTGGAAATCAACTGTCAATCACGTGGGAATCACGTGTCAATCACATGGGAATCACATGAGAATCACGTGGGAATCACGTGGGATTCACGGGTAAATCACGTGGGAATCATGTGTCAATCACATGGGACTCACGTGGGAATCACGTGTCAATCACGTGGGAATCACGTGGGAATGTGTCAATCACGTGGGAATCATGTGGGAATCACTTGTCATTTACGTGGGAATCACGTGGGAATGACGTGGGAATCACGTGTCAATCACGTGTGAATTAGGTTGGAATCACGTGTCAATCACGTGGGAATCACGAGGGTGTCACGTTGGATTCCCGTGGGAATCACGTGTCAATCACGTGGGAATCACGTGGAAATGTGTCAATCACGTGGGAATCACGTGGGAATCAGGTGTCAATCACGTGCGAATCACGGGACAATCACGTGGGAATCCCTTGGGAATCACGTGTCAATCACGTGGGAATCACGTGGGAATCACGTGTCAATCAGGTGGGAATCACGTGGGAATCACGTGGGAATCATGTGTCAATCACACGGGACTCACGTGGGAATCACGAGGGAGTCACCTGGGATTCCCTTGGGAATCACCTGTCAATCACTTGGGAATCACGAGTCAATCACATGGGAATCACGTGAGAATCACGTGGGAATCACGTGGGAATCACGTGTAAATCACGTGGGAATCACGTGTCAATCACATGGGACTCACGTGGGAATCACGAGGGAGTCACGTTTGAATCCCGTGGGAATCACTTGTCAATCACGTGGGAATCACGTGGGAATCACCTGTCAATCACATGGGAATCACGTGGGAAGCACGTGGGAATCACGTGTCAATCACGTGGGAATTAGTTGGGAATCACGTGTCAATCACGTTGGAATCACTTGAGAATCACGTGGGAATCACGAGGGAATCACGTGTCAATCACGTGGGAATTAGGTTGGAATCACGTGTGAATCACGTGGCAATCACGAGGAAGTCACATGTCAATCACGTGGGAACTAGGTTGGAATCACGTGTCAATCACGTGGGAATCACGAGGGAGTCACGTGGGAATCACGTGGGAATCACGTGTCAATCACGTGGGAATTAGGTGGGAATCACGTGTCAATCACGTGGGAGTGTCGAGGGAGTCACATTGGAATCCCTTGGGAATCACGTGTCAATCACGGGGGAATCACGTGGCAATGTGTCAATCACGTGGGAATCACGTGGGAATCACGTGTCAATCACGTGGGAATTAGGTGGGAATCACGTGTCAATCACGTGGGAATCACGAGGGAGTCACGTGGGAATCCCGTGGGAATCACCTGTCAATCACGTGGGAATCACGTGTCAATCACATGGGAATTAGGTGGGAATCACGTGTCAATCACGTGGGAATCACGAGGGAGTCACGTGGGAATCCCGTGGGAATAACCTGTCAATCACGTGGGAATCACGTGTCAATCACATGGGAATCACGTGAGAATCACGTGGGAATCACGTGTAAATCACGTGGGAATCATGTGTCAATCACGTGGGAATCACGAGGGAGTCACGTGGGAATCCCGTGGGAATCACCTGTCAATCACTTGGGAATCACGTGTCAATCACGTGGGAATTAGGTGGGAATCACGTGTCAATCACGTGGGAATCACGAGGGAGTCACGTGGGAATCCCGTGGGAATCACCTGTCAATCACGTGGGAATCACGTGTCAATCACATGGGAATCACGTGAGAATCACGTGGGAATCACGTGTAAATCACGTGGGAATCATGTGTCAATCACATGGGACTCACGTGGGAATCACGTGTCAATCACGTGGGAATCACGTGGGAATATGTCAATCACGTGGGAATCATGTGGGAATCACTTGTTATATACGTGGGAATCACGTGGGAATGTGTCAATCACGTGGGAATCACGTGGGAATCACATGTCAAACACGTGGGAATTAGGTGGGAATCACGTGTCAATCACGTGGGAATCACGAGGGAATCATGAGGGAATCCCGTGGGAATCATGTGCCAATCACGTGGGAATCACGTGGGAATGTGTCAATCACGTGAGAATCACGTGGGAATCACGTGTCAATCACGTGGGAATCACGTGGGAATCACGTGTCAATCACGTGGGAATTAGGTGGGAATCATGTGTCAATCACGTGGGATTCACGAGGGAGTCACGTGGGAATCCCTTGGGAATCACGTGTCAATCAAGGGGGAAAAACGTGGGAATGTGTCAATCACGTGGGAAACACGTGGGAATCACGTGTCAATCACGTGGGAATTTGGTGGGAATCACGTGTCAATCACGTGGGAATCACGAGGGAGTCACGTGGGAATCCCGTGGGAATCACCTGTCAATCACGTGGGAATCACGTGTCAATCACATGGGAATCACGTGAGAATCACGTGGGAATCACGTGGGAATCACGTGTAAATCACGTGGGAATCATGTGTCAATCACATGGGACTCACATGGGAATCACGTGTCAATCACGTGGGAATCACGTGGGAATGTGTCAATCACGTGGGAATCATGTGGGAATCACTTGTCATTTACGGGGGAATCACGTGGGAATGACGTGGGAATCACGTGTCAATCACGTGGAAATCATGAGGGAGTCACGTGGGAATCCCGTGTGAATCACGTGTCAATCACGTGGGAATCATGTGGGAATGTGTCAATCACGTGGGAATCATGTGGGAATCACGTGAGAATCATGTGTCAATCACATGGGACTCACGTGGGAATCATGTGTCAATCACGTGGCAATCACGAGGGAATCACGTGTCAATCACGTGGGAATCACGTGGGAATCACATGTCAATCCCGTGGGAATCACGTGCGAATCAAGTGTCAATCACGAGGAACCATGTGGGAATCACGTGGGAATCACGTGTCAGTCACAGGGGAATCACGTGTTAATCACGTGGAAATCACGAGGGAATCACGTGTCAATCACGTGCGAATCAGGTGGGAATCAAGTGTCAATCACGTGGGAATCACGTGTCAATCACGTGGGAATCACGAGGGAATCACCTGTAAATCACGTGGGAATTACGGGGGAATCACGTGTCAATCACGTGGGAATCACGAGAGAATCACGTGACAATCACGTTGGAATCACGTGAGAATCACGTGGGAATCACGAGGGAATCACGTGTCAATCACGTGGGAATTAGGTTGGAGTCACGTGTCAATCACGTGGCAATCACGAGGGAGTAACATGTCAATCACGTGGGAATTAGGTTGGAATCATGTGTCAATCACGTGGGAATCACGAGGGAGTCACGTGGGAATCCCGTGGGAATCACGTGTAAATCACGTGGGAATCATGTGTCAATCACATGGGACTCACGTGGGAATCACGTGTCAATCACGCGAATATCACGTGGAAATCACGTGTCAATCACGTGGAAATTAGGTTGGAATCACGTGTCAATCACGTGGGAATCACGAGGGAGTCACGTGGGAATCCCGTGGGAATCACGTGTCAATTACGTGGGAATAACGTGGGAATGTGTCAATCACGTGGGAATCACGTGGGAATCACATGTCAAACACGTGGGAATTAGGTGGGAATCACGTGTCAATCACGTGGGAATCACGAGGGAATCATGAGGGAATCCCATGGGAATCATGTGCCAATCACGTGGGAATCAAGTGGGAATGTGTCAATCACGTGAGAATCACGTGGGAATCACGTGTCAATCACGTGGGAATTAGGTGGGAATCACGTGTCAATCACGTGGGAATCACGAGGGAATCACGTGTTAATCACGTGGGAATCCCGTGGGAATCACGTGTCAATCACGTGGAAATCACGTGGGAATGTGTCAATCACGTGGGAATTAGGTGGGAATACTTGTCAATCACGTGGGAATCACGACGGAGTCACGTGGGAATCCTGTGGGAATCACCTGTCAATCACGTGGGAATCACGTGTCAATCACATGGGAATCACGTGAGAATCACGTGGGAATCACGTGGGAATCACGTGGGAATCACGTGGGAATCATGTGTCAATCACATGGGACTCACGTGGGAATCCTGTGTCAATCACGTGGCAATCACGAGGGAATAACGTGTCAATCACGTGGGAATCACGTGGGAATCACGTGTCAATCACGTGGGAATCACGTGGGAATCACGTGTCAATCACGTGGGAATTAGGTGGGAATCACGTGTCAATCACGTGGGAGTCACGAGGGAGTCACATTGGAATCCCTTGGGAATCACGTGTCAATCAAGGGGGCATCACGTGGCAATGTGTCAATCACGTGGGAATCACGTGGGAATCACGTGTCAATCACGTGGGAATTAGGTGGGAATCACGTATCAATCACGTGGGAATCACGAGGAAGTCACGTGGGAATCCCGTGGGAATCACCTGTCAATCACGTGAGAATCACGTGTCAATCACATGGGAATCACGTGAGAATCACGTGGGAATCACGTGGGAATCACGTGTAAATCACGTGGGAATCATGTGTCAATCACATGGGACTCACGTGGGAATCACGTGTCAATCACGTGGGAATCACGTGGGAATATGTCAATCACGTGGGAATCATGTGGGAATCACTTGTTATATACGTGGGAATCACGTGGGAATGTGTCAATCACGTGGGAATCACGTGGGAATCACATGTCAAACACGTGGGAATTAGGTGGGAATCACGTGTCAATCACGTGGGAATCACGAGGGAATCATGAGGGAATCCCGTGGGAATCATGTGCCAATCACGTGGGAATCACGTGGGAATGTGTCAATCACGTGAGAATCACGTGGGAATCACGTGTCAATCACGTGGGAATTAGGTGGGAATCACGTGTCAATCACGTGGGAATCACGTGGGAATCACGTGTTAATCACGTGGGAATCCCGTGGGAATCACGTGTCAATCACGTGGGAATCACGTGGGAATGTGTCAATCACGTGGGAATCACGTGTCAATCACGTCGGAATTAGGTGGGAATACTTGTCAATCACGTGGGAATCACGACGGAGTCACGTGGGAATCCTGTGGGAATCACCTGTCAATCACGTGGGAATCACGTGTCAATCACATGGGAATCACGTGAGAATCACGTGGGAATCACGTGGGAATCATGTGTCAATCACATGGGACTCACGTGGGAATCCTGTGTCAATCAGGTGGCAATCACGAGGGAATCACGTGTCAATCACGTGGGAATCACGTGGGAATCACGTGTCAATCACGTGGGAATCACGTGGGAATCACGTGTCAATCACGTGGGAATTAGGTGGAAATCACGTGTCAATCACGTGGGAGTCACGAGGGAGTCACATGGGAATCCCTTGGGAATCACGTGTCAATCAAGGGGGAATCACGTGGCAATGTGTCAATCACGTGGGAATCACGTGGGAATCACGTGTCAATCACGTGGGAATTAGGTGGGAATCACGTGTCAATCACATGGGAATCACGAGGGAGTCACGTGGGAATCCCGTGGAAATCACCTGTCAATCACGTGGGAATCACGTGTCAATCACATGGGAGTCACGTGAGAATCACGTGGGAATCACGTGGGAATCACGTGTAAATCACGTGGGAATCATGTGTCAATCACATGGGACTCACGTGGGAATCACGTATCAATCACGTGGGAATCACGTGGGAATCACGTGTCAATCACGTGGCAATCACATGGGAATCACATGGGAATCACGTGGGAATCACGTGGGAATCACGTGTCAATCAAGTGGGAATCACGTGTCAATCACGTGGGTATCACGTGGGAATCACGTGTCAATCACATGGCAATCACATGGAAATCACATGGGAATCACGTGGGAATCACGTGGGAATCACGTGTCAATCAAGTGGGAATCACGTGTCAATCACGTGGGTATCACGTGGGAATGTGTCAATCACGTGGGAATCATGTGGGAATCACTTGTCATTTACGTGGGAATCACGTGGGTATGACATGGGAATCACGTGTCAATCACGGGGGAATTAGGTTGGAATCACGTGTCAATAACGTGGGAATCACGAGGGAGTCACGTGGGAATCCCGTGGGAATCACGTGTCAATCACGTGGGAATCACGTGGGAATCACGTGTCAATCACGTGGGAATTAGGTGGGAATCACGTGTCAATCACGTGGGAATCACGAGGGAGTCACGTTGAAATCCCGTGGGAATCACGTGTCAATCACGTGGGAATCACGTGGGAATCACGTGTCAATCACGTGGGAATCACGTGGGAATCACGTGTTAATCACGTGGGAATCACGAGGGAGTCACGTGGGAATCCCGTGGGAATCACGTGTCAATCACGTGGGAATCACGTGGGAATGTGTCAATCACGTGGGAATCACGTGGCAATCACGTGGCAATCACGTGGGAATCACGGGTCAATCACATGGCAATCACGTGAGAATCACATGGGAATCACGTGGGAATCACGTGTAAATCACGTGGGAATCATGTGTCAATCACATGGGACTCACGTGGGAATCACGTTGGAATCATGTGTCAATCACATGGGACTCACGTGGGAATCATGTGTCAATCACTTGGCAATCACGAGGGAATCACGTGTCAATCACGTGGGAATCACGTGGGAATCACGTGTCAATCACGTGGAAATTAGGTGGGAACCACGTGTCAATCACGTGGGAATCACGAGGGAGTCATGTGGGAATCCCTTGGGAATAACGTGTCAATCAAGGGGGAATCACGTGGAAATGTGTCAATCACGTGGGAATCACGTGGGAATCACGTGTCAATCACGTGGGAATTAGGTGGGAATCCCCTGTCAATCACGTGGGACTCACGAGGGAGTCACATGGGAATCCCGTGGGAATCACCTGTCAATCACGTGGGAATCACGTGTCAATCACATTGGAATCACGTGAGAATCACGTGGGAATCACGTGGGAATCACGTGTAAATCACGTGGGAATCATGTGTTAATCACATGGGACTCACGTGGGATCACGTGTCAATCACGTGGGAATCACGTGGGAATGTATCAATCACGTGGGAATCATGTGGGAATCACTTGTCATTTACGTGGGAATCATGTGTCAATCACATGGAACTCACGTGGGAATCACGTGGCAATCACGTGGCAATCACGAGGGAATTACGTGTCAATCACGTGGGAATCACGTGGGAATAACGTGTCAATCACGTGGGAATCACGTGTCAATCACGTGGGAATTAGGTGGGAATCACGTGTCAATCACGAGGGAAACACGAGGGAGTCACCTGGGAATCCCGTGGGAATCACGTGTCAATCACGTGGGAATCACGTGGGAATGTGTCAATCACGTGGGAATCAGGTGGGAATCACGTGTCAACCACTTGTTAATTAGGTGGGAATCACGTGTCAATCACGTGGGAATCACGAGGGAGTCACGTGGGAATCCCGTGGGAATCACGTGTCAATCACGTGGGAATCACGTGGGAATGTGTCAATTACGTGGGAATCACCTGGGAATCACGTGTCAATCACGTGGGAATAAGGTGGGAATCACGTGTCAATCACGTGGGAATCACGAGGGAGACACGTGGGAATCCCGTGGGAGTCACCTGTCAATCACGTGGGAATCACGTGTCAATCACAGGGGAATCACGTGAGAATCACGTGGGAATCACGGGGTAATCACGTGTAAATCACGTGGGAATCACGAGGGAGTCACGTGGGAATCTCGTGGGAGTCACGTGTCAATCACGTGGGAATCACGTGGGAATGTGTCAATCACGTGGGAATCACGTGGGAATCACGTGGCAATCACGTGGGAATTAGGTGGAAATCACGTATCAATCACGTGGGAATCACGAGGGAGTCACGTTGGAATCCCGTGGGAGTCACCTGTCAATCACGTGGGAATCACGTGTCAATCACAGGGGAATCACGTGAGAATCACGTGGGAATCACGTGGTAATCACGTGTAAATCACGTGGGAATCATGTGTCAATCACATGGGACTCACGTGGGAATCACGTGTCAGTCACGTGGCAATCACGAGGGAATCACGTGTCAATCACGTGGGAATCACGTGTCAATCACGTGGTAATTAGGTTGGAATCACGAGGGAATCACATGTCAATCACGTGGGAATTAGGTTGGAATCACGTGTCAATCACGTGGCAATCACGAGGGAGTCACCTGGGAATCCCGAGGAAATCAACTGTCAATCACGTGGGAATCACGTGTCAATCACATGGGAATCACATGAGAATCACGTGGGAATCACGTGGGATTCACGGGTAAATCACGTGGGAATCATGTGTCAATCACATGGGACTCACGTGGGAATCACGTGTCAATCACGTGGGAATCACGTGGGAATGTGTCAATCACGTGGGAATCATGTGGGAATCACTTGTCATTTACGTGGGAATCACGTGGGAATGACGTGGGAATCACGTGTCAATCACGTGTGAATTAGGTTGGAATCACGTGTCAATCACGTGGGAATCACGAGGGTGTCACGTTGGATTCCCGTGGGAATCACGTGTCAATCACGTGGGAATCACGTGGGAATGTGTCAATCACGTGGGAATCACGTGGGAATCAGGTGTCAATCACGTGCGAATCACGGGAAAATCACGTGGGAATCCCTTGGGAATCACGTGTCAATCCCGTGGGAATCACGTGGGAATCACGTGTCAATCAGGTGGGAATCACGTGGGAATCACGTGAAAATCACGTGTCAATCACGTGGGAATCACGTGGGAATCAAGTGCCATTCACATGGGAATCACGTGAAAATCACGTGTCAATCACGTGGTAATCACGTGGAAATCACGTGGGAATCAGGTGTTAATCACGTGGGAATCACGGGGGAGTCACGTGTCAATCACGTGGGAATCACGAGGGAATCATGAGGGAATCCCATGGGAATCATGTGCCAATCACGTGGGAATCACGTGGGAATGTGTCAATCACGTGAGAATCACGTGGGAATCACGTGTCAATCACGTGGGAATTAGGTGGGAATCACGTGTCAATCACGTGGGAATCACGTGGGAATCACGTGTTAATCACGTGGGAATCCCGTGGGAATCACGTGTCAATCACGTGGGAATCACGTGGGAATGTGTCAATCACGTGGGAATTAGGTGGGAATACTTGTCAATCACGTGGGAATCACGACGGAGTCACGTGGGAATCCTGTGGGAATCACCTGTCAATCACGTGGGAATCACGTGTCAATCACATGGGAATCACGTGAGAATCACGTGGGAATCACGTGGGAATCACGTGGGAATCACGTGGGAATCATGTGTCAATCACATGGGACTCACGTGGGAATCCTGTGTCAATCACGTGGCAATCACGAGGGAATAACGTGTCAATCACGTGGGAATCACGTGGGAATCACGTGTCAATCACGTGGGAATCACGTGGGAATCACGTGTCAATCACGTGGGAATTAGGTGGGAATCACGGGTCAATCACGTGGGAGTCACGAGGGAGTCACATTGGAATCCCTTGGGAATCACGTGTCAATCAAGGGGGAATCACGTGGCAATGTGTCAATCACGTGGGAATCACGTGGGAATCACGTGTCAATCACGTGGGAATTAGGTGGGAATCACGTATCAATCACGTGGGAATCACGAGGAAGTCACGTGGGAATCCCGTGGGAATCACCTGTCAATCACGTGAGAATCACGTGTCAATCACATGGGAATCACGTGAGAATCACGTGGGAATCACGTGGGAATCACGTGTAAATCACGTGGGAATCATGTGTCAATCACATGGGACTCACGTGGGAATCACGTGTCAATCACGTGGGAATCACGTGGGAATATGTCAATCACGTGGGAATCATGTGGGAATCACTTGTTATATACGTGGGAATCACGTGGGAATGTGTCAATCACGTGGGAATCACGTGGGAATCACATGTCAAACACGTGGGAATTAGGTGGGAATCACGTGTCAATCACGTGGGAATCACGAGGGAATCATGAGGGAATCCCGTGGGAATCATGTGCCAATCACGTGGGAATCACGTGGGAATGTGTCAATCACGTGAGAATCACGTGGGAATCACGTGTCAATCACGTGGGAATTAGGTGGGAATCACGTGTCAATCACGTGGGAATCACGTGGGAATCACGTGTTAATCACGTGGGAATCCCGTGGGAATCACGTGTCAATCACGTGGGAATCACGTGGGAATGTGTCAATCACGTGGGAATCACGTGTCAATCACGTCGGAATTAGGTGGGAATACTTGTCAATCACGTGGGAATCACGACGGAGTCACGTGGGAATCCTGTGGGAATCACCTGTCAATCACGTGGGAATCACGTGTCAATCACATGGGAATCACGTGAGAATCCCATGGGAATCACGTGGGAATCATGTGTCAATCACATGGGACTCACGTGGGAATCCTGTGTCAATCAGGTGGCAATCACGAGGGAATCACGTGTCAATCACGTGGGAATCACGTGGGAATCACGTGTCAATCACGTGGGAATCACGTGGGAATCACGTGTCAATCACGTGGGAATTAGGTGGAAATCACGTGTCAATCACGTGGGAGTCACGAGGGAGTCACATGGGAATCCCTTGGGAATCACGTGTCAATCAAGGGGGAATCACGTGGCAATGTGTCAATCACGTGGGAATCACGTGGGAATCACGTGTCAATCACGTGGGAATTAGGTGGGAATCACATGTCAATCTCATGGGAATCACGAGGGAGTCACGTGGGAATCCCGTGGAAATCACCTGTCAATCACGTGGGAATCACGTGTCAATCACATGGGAGTCACGTGAGAATCACGTGGGAATCACGTGGGAATCACGTGTAAATCACGTGGGAATCATGTGTCAATCACATGGGACTCACGTGGGAATAACGTATCAATCACGTGGGAATCACGTGGGAATCACGTGTCAATCACGTGGCAATCACATGGGAATCACATGGGAATCACGTGGGAATCACGTGGGAATCACGTGTCAATCAAGTGGGAATCACGTGTCAATCACGTGGGTATCACGTGGGAATCACGTGTCAATCACATGGCAATCACATGGAAATCACATGGGAATCACGTGGGAATCACGTGGGAATCACGTGTCAATCAAGTGGGAATCACGTGTCAATCACGTGGGTATCACGTGGGAATGTGTCAATCACGTGGGAATCATGTGGGAATCACTTGTCATTTACGTGGGAATCACGTGGGTATGACATGGGAATCACGTGTCAATCACGGGGGAATTAGGTTGGAATCACGTGTCAATAACGTGGGAATCACGAGGGAGTCACGTGGGAATCCCGTGGGAATCACGTGTCAATCACGTGGGAATCACGTGGGAATCACGTGTCAATCACGTGGGAATTAGGTGGGAATCACGTGTCAATCACGTGGGAATCACGAGGGAGTCACGTTGAAATCCCGTGGGAATCACGTGTCAATCACGTGGGAATCACGTGGGAAGGTGTCAATCACGTGGGAATCACGTGGGAATCACGTGTTAATCACGTGGGAATCACGAGGGAGTCACGTGGGAATCCCGTGGGAATCACGTGTCAATCACGTGGGAATCACGTGGGAATGTGTCAATCACGTGGGAATCACGTGGGAATCACGTGGCAATCACGTGGGAATCACGGGTCAATCACATGGCAATCACGTGAGAATCACATGGGAATCACGTGGGAATCACGTGTAAATCACGTGGGAATCATGTGTCAATCACATGGGACTCACGTGGGAATCACGTTGGAATCATGTGTCAATCACATGGGACTCACGTGGGAATCATGTGTCAATCACTTGGCAATCACGAGGGAATCACGTGTCAATCACGTGGGAATCACGTGGGAATCACGTGTCAATCACGTGGAAATTAGGTGGGAACCACCTGTCAATCACGTGGGAATCACGAGGGAGTCATGTGGGAATCCCTTGGGAATCACGTGTCAATCAAGGGGGAATCACGTGGGAATCACGTGTCAATCACGTGGGAATTAGGTGGGAATCCCGTGTCAATCACGTGGGACTCACGAGGGAGTCACATGGGAATCCCGTGGGAATCACCTGTCAATCACGTGGGAATCACGTGTCAATCACATTGGAATCACGTGAGAATCACGTGGGAATCACGTGGGAATCACGTGTAAATCACGTGGGAATCATGTGTTAATCACATGGGACTCACGTGGGATCACGTGTCAATCACGTGGTAATCACGTGGGAATGTATCAATCACGTGGGAATCATGTGGGAATCACTTGTCATTTACGTGGGAATCATGTGTCAATCACATGGAACTCACGTGGGAATCACGTGGCAATCACGTGGCAATCACGAGGGAATTACGTGTCAATCACGTGGGAATCACGTGGGAATAACGTGTCAATCACGTGGGAATCACGTGGGAATCACGTGTCAATCACGTGGGAATTAGGTGGGAATCACGTGTCAATCACGAGGGAAACACGAGGGAGTCACCTGGGAATCCCGTGGGAATCACGTGTCAATCACGTGGGAATCACGTGGGAATGTGTCAATCACGTGGGAATCAGGTGGGAATCACGTGTCAACCACTTGTTAATTAGGTGGGAATCACGTGTCAATCACGTGGGAATCACGAGGGAGTCACGTGGGAATCCCGTGGGAATCACGTGTCAATCACGTGGGAATCACGTGGGAATGTGTCAATTACGTGGGAATCACGTGGGAATCACGTGTCAATCACGTGGGAATAAGGTGGGAATCACGTGTCAATCACGTGGGAATCACGAGGGAGTCACGTGGGAATCCCGTGGGAGTCACCTGTCAATCACGTGGGAATCACGTGTCAATCACAGGGGAATCACGTGAGAATCACGTGGGAATCACGGGGTAATCACGTGTAAATCACGTGGGAATCACGAGGGAGTCACGTGGGAATCTCGTGGGAGTCACGTGTCAATCACGTGGGAATCACGTGGGAATGTGTCAATCACGTGGGAATCACGTGGGAATCACGTGGCAATCACGTGGGAATTAGGTGGAAATCACGTATCAATCACGTGGGAATCACGAGGGAGTCACGTTGGAATCCCGTGGGAGTCACCTGTTAATCACGTGGTAATCACGTGTCAATCACAGGGGAATCACATGAGAATCACGTGGGAATCACGTGGTAATCACGTGTAAATCACGTGGGAATCATGTGTCAATCACATGGGACTCACGTGGGAATCACGTGTCAGTCACGTGGCAATCACGAGGGAATCACGTGTCAATCACGTGGGAATCACGTGGGAATCACGTGTCAATCTCGTGGGAATCACGTGGGAATCACGTGTCAATCACGTGGTAATTAGGTTGGAATCACGAGGGAATCACATGTCAATCACGTGGGAATTAGGTTGGAATCACGTGTAAATCACGTGGCAATCACGAGGGAGTCACATGTCAATCACGTGGGAATCACGTGGGAATGTGTCAATCACGTGGGAATCACGTGGGAATCAGGTGTCAATCACGTGCGAATCACGGGAAAATCACGTGGGAATCCCTTGGGAATCACGTGTCAATCACGTGGGAATCACGTGGGAATCACGTGTCAATCAGGTGGGAATCACGTGGGAATCACGTGTGATTCACGTGGGAATCACGTGAAAATCACGTGTCAATCACGTGGGAATCACGTGGGAATCAAGTGCCATTCACATGGGAATCACGTGAAAATCACGTGTCAATCACGTGGTAATCACGTGGAAATCACGTGGGAATCAGGTGTTAATCACGTGGGAATCACGGGGGAGTCACGTGTCAATCACGTGGGAATCACGTGGGAATCACGTGTCAATCACGTGGGAATTAGGTGGGAATCACGTGTCAATCACGTGGGAATTAGGTGGGAATCACGTGTCAATCACGTGGGAATCACGACGGAGTCACGTGGGAATCCCGTGGGAATCACGTGTCAATCACGGGGGAAAAACGTGGGAATGTGTCAATCACGTGGGAATCACGTCACAATCATGTGTCAATCACATGGGACTCACGTGGGAATCACGTGTCAAACACTTGGGAATTAGGTGGGAATCACGTGTCAATCACGTGGGAATCACGAGGGATTCACGTGGGAATCCCGTGGGAATCACGTGTCAATCACGTGGGAATCACGTGGGAATGTGTCAATCACGTGGGAAACACGTGGGAATCATGTGTCAATCACATGGGATTCACGTGGGAATCACGTGGGAATCACATGGGAATCACGTGTCAATCACGTGGGAATCACGTGTCAATCACGTGGGAATTAGGTGGGAATCACGTGTCAATCACGTGGGAATCACGAGGGAGTCAAGTGGGAATCCCGTGGGAATCACGTGTCAATCACGGGGGAATCACGTGGGAATGTGTCAATCACGTGGGTATCACGTGGGAATCACGTGTCAATCACGTGGGAATTATGTGGGAATCACGTGTCAATCACGTGGGAATCACGTGTCAATGACATGAGAATCACGTGAGAATCACGTGGGAATCACGAGGGAATCACGTGGGAATCACGTGTAAATCACGTGGGAATCATGTGTCAATCACCTGGGACTCACGTGGGATCACGTGTCAAACACGTGGGAATTAGGTGGGAATCACGTGTCAATCACGTGGGAATCACGAGGGAGTCACGTGGGAATCCCGTGGGAATCACGTGTCAATCACGTGGGAATCACGAGGGAATGTGTCAATCACGTGGGAATCACGTGGGAATCACGTGTCAATCACGTGGGAAATAGGTGGGAATCACGTGTCAATCACGTGGGAATCACGAGGGAGTCATGTGGGAATCCCGTGGGACTCACGTGTCAATCACGTAGGAATTAGGTGGGAATCACGTGTCAATCACGTAGGAAACATGAGGGAGTCACGTGGGAAGCCCGTGGGAATCAGGTGACCATCACGTGGGAATCACGTGGGAATGTGTCAATCACGTGGTAATCACGTGGGAATCACGTGTCAAACACGTGGGAATTAGGTGGGAATCACGTGTCACTCACGTGGGAATCACGAGGGAGTCACGTGGGAATCCCGTGGGAATCACGTGTCAATCACGTGGGAATCACGAGGGAATGTGTCAATCACGTGGGAATCACGTGTCAATCACGTGGGAAATAGGTGGGAATCACGTGTCAATCACGTGGGAATCACGAGGGAGTCACGTGGGAATCCCGTGGGAATCACGTGTCAATCACGTGGGAATCACATGTCAATCACGTGGGAATTAGCTGGGAATCACGTGTCAATCACGTGGGAATCACGAGGGAGTCACCTGGGAATCCCGTGGAAATCACCTGTCAATCACGTGGGAATCACGTGTCAATCACATGGGAATCACGTGAGAATAACGTGGGAATCACATGGGAACACGTGTAAATCACGTGGGAATCATGTGTCAATCACATTGGACTCACGTGGGAATCACGTGTCAATCACGTGGGAATCACGTGGGAATGTGTCAATCACGTGGGAATCATGTGGGAATCAATTGTCATTTACGTGGGAATCACGTGGGAATGACGTGGGAATCACGTGTCAATCACGTGGGAATTAGGTTGGAATCACGTGTCAATCACGTGGGAATCACGAGGGTGTCACGTTGGATTCCCGTGGGAATCACGTGTCAATCACGTGGGAATCACGTGGGAATGTGTCAGTCACGTGGGAATCACGTGGGAATCAGGTGTCAATCACGTGCGAATCACGGGTCAATCACGTGGGAATCCCTTGGGAATCACGTGTCAGTCACGTGGGAATCACGTGGGAATCACGTGTCAATCAGGTGGGAATCACGTGGGAATCACGTGTGATTCACGTGGGAATCAAGGGGGAATCACGTTTTAATCACGTGGGGATAACGTGTCAATCACGTGGGAATCACGTGGGAACCACGTGTCAATCATGTGGGAATCACGGGGGAATCACGTGTCAATAACGTGGGAATCACGTGGGAATCAAGTGCCATTCACGTGGGAATCACGTGGAAATCACATGTCAATCACATGGTAATCACGTGGAAATCACGTGGGAATCAGCTGTTAATCACGTGGGAATCACGGGGGAGTCACGTGTCAATCACGTGGGAATCACGTGGGAATCACGTGTCAATCACGAGGAATCACGTGGGAATCACGTGGGAATCACGTGTCAATCACGTGGGAATCACGTGGGAATCACGTGTTAATCACGTGGGAATCACGAGGGAGTCACGTGGGAATCCCGTGGGAATCACGTGTCAATCACGTGGGAATCACGTGGGAATGTGTCAATCACGTCGGAATCACATGGGAATCACTTGTCAATCACGTGGGAATTAGGTGGGAATCACGTGTCAATCACGTGATAATCACGAGGGAGTCACGTGGGAATCCCGTGGGAATCACCTGTGAATCACGTGGGAATCAGGTGGGAATGTGTCAATCACGTCGGAATCACATGGGAATCACTTGTCAATCACGTGGGAATTAGGTGGGAATCACGTGTCAATCACGTGATAATCACGAGGGAGTCACGTGGGAATCCCGTGGGAATCACGTGTCAATCACGTGGGAATCACGTGGGAATCACGTGTCAATCACGTGGGAATTAGGTGGGAATACTTGTCAATCCCGTGGGATTCACGTGTCAATCACGTGGGAATCACAAGTGAGTCACGTACAAATCCCGTGGGAATCACATGTCAATCACGTGGGAATCACGTGGGAATGTGTCAATCACGTGCGAATCACGTGGGACTCACGTGTCAATCATGTGGGAATCATGAGGGAGTCACGTGGGAATCCCGTGGGAATCACGTGTCAATCACGTGGTAATCACGTGGGATTCATGTGGGAATCACGTGTCAACAACGTGGGAATCACGTGGAAAACACGTAGGAATCACGTGTCAATCACGTGGGAATAAGGTGGGAATCACGTGTCAATCACATGGGAATCACGAGGGAGTCACGTGAGAATCCCGTTGGAATTACGTGTCAATCACGTGGGAATCACGTGGGAATGTGTCAATGACGTGGGAATCACGTGGAAAACACGTAGCAATCACGTGTCAATCACGTGGGAATAAGGTGGGAATCACGTGTCAATCACATGGGAATCACGAGGGAGTCACGTGGGAATCCCGTGGTAATCACGTGTCAATCCCGTTGGAATCACGTGGGAATGTGTCAATCACGTGGGAATCACGTGGGAATTACGTGTCAATCACGTGGGAATCACGAGGGAGTAACGTGGGAATCCCGTGGGAATCACGTGTCAATCACGTGGTAATCACGTGGGAATGTGTCAATCACGTGGGAATCACGTGGGAATCACGTGTCAATCACGTGGGAATCACGTGTCAATCACATGGGAATCACGTGAGAATCACGTGGGAATCACGTGGTAATCACGTGTAAATCACGTGGGAATCATGTGTCAGTCACATTGGACTCACGTGGGAATCATGTGGGAATCATGTGGGAATCACGTGTAAATCACGTTGGAATCATGTGTCAATCACATTGGACTCACGTGGGAATCACGTGGGAATCATGTGTTAATCACATGGGACTCACGTGGGAATCACGTGTCATTCACGTGGCAATCACGAGGGAATCACAGGTCAATCACGTGGGAATCACGTGGGAATCACGTGTCAATCACGTGGGAATCACGTGGGAATCACGTGTCAATCACGTGGGAATTAGGTGGGAATCACGTGTAAATCACGTGGGAATCACGAGGGAGTCACGTGGGAGTCCCGTGGGAATCATGTGTCAATCACGGGGGAATCACATGGGAATGCGTCAATCATGTGGGAATCACGTGGGAATCACGTGTCAATCACGTGCGAATTAGGTGGGAATCACGTGTCAATTACGTGGGAATCACGAGGGAGTCACCTGGGATTCCCTTGGGAATCACCTGTCAATCACTTGGGAATCACGAGTCAATCACCTGTGAAACACGTGAGAATCACGTGGGAATCACGTGGGAATCACGTGTAAATCACGTGGGAATCATGTGTCAATCACATGGGACTCACGTGGGAATCACGAGGGAGTCACGTTTGAATCCCGTGGGATTCACGTGTCAATCACGTGGTAATCACGTGGGAATGTGTCAATCATGTGGGAATTACGTGGCAATCACGTGTCAATCACGTGGTAATCACGAGGGAGTCACGTGGGAATCCCGTGGGAATCACGTGTCAATCACGTGGTAATCACGTGGGAATGTGTCAATCACGTGGGAATCACGTGAGAATCACGTGTCAATCACGTGGGAATTAGGCGGAAATCACGTGTCAATCACGTAGGAATCAAGTGAGAATCACGTGGGAATCACGAGGGAATCACGTGTCAATCACGTGGGAATTAGGTTGGAATCATGTGCCAATCACGTGGCAATCACGAGGGAGTCACATGTCAATCACGTGGGAATTAGGTTGGAATCAAGTGTCAATCACGTGGGAATCACGAGGGAGTCACGTGGGAATACCGTGGGAATCACGTGTAAATCACGTGGGAATCATGTGTCAATCACATGGGACTCACGTGGGAATCACGTGGGAATCACGTGTCGATATCGTAAGAATCACGTGGGAATCACGTGGGAATCACGTGTCAATCACGTGGGAATCACATGGGAATGACGTGTCAATCACGTGGGAATCACGAGGGAATCACGTGTCAATCACGTGGGAATCACGTGAGAGTCAAGTTCGAATCACGTGGTAATTACGTTGGAATCATGTGGGAATCACGTGTCAATCCCGTGGGAATCACGTGCGAATCAAGTGTCAATCACGAGGAATCACGTGGGAATCACGTGGGAATCACGTGTCAATCACGTGGGAATCACGTGGGAGTCACGTGGGAATCCCGTGGGAATCACGTGTCAATCACGTGAGAATCACGTGGGAATGTGTCAATCATGTCGGAATCACATGTGAATCACTTGTCAATCACGTGGGAATTAGGTGGGAATCACGTGTCAATCCCGTGGGAATCACGTGCGAATCAAGTGTCAATCACGAGGAATCACGTGGGAATCACGTGGGAATCACGTGTTAATCACGTGGGAATCACGAGGGAGTCACGTGGGAATCCCGTGGGAATCACGTGTCAATCACGTGGGAATCACGTGGGAATGTGTCAATCACGTCGGAATCACATGTGAATCACTTGTCAATCACGTGGGAATTAGGTGGGAATCACGTGTCAATCACGTGATAATCACGAGGGAGTCACGTGGGAATCCCGTGGGAATCACCTGTGAATCACGTGGGAATCAGGTGGGAATGTGTCAGTCACGTGGGAATCCCGTGGGAATCACGTGTCAATCACGTGGGTATTAGGTGGGAATCACGTGTCAATCACGTGGGAATCACGAGGGAGTCACGGGGGAATCCCTTGGGAATCACGTGTCAATCACGTGGGAACAAAGGGGAAATCACGTTTTAATCACGTGGGAATCACGTGTCAATCACGTGGGAATTATGTGGAAATCTCGAGGGAATCACGTGGGAATGACGTGTCAATCAGGTGGGAATCACGTGGAAATCAGGTGTCAATCACTTGGAAATCAAGGGGAATCACGTTTTAATCATGTGGGAATCACGTGTCAAACACGTGTTAATCACGAGGGAGTCACGTGGGAATCCCGTGGGAATCAGGTGACAATCACGTGGGAATCACATGGGAATGTGTCAATCACGTGGGAATCACGTGGGAATCACGTGTCAATCTCGTGGGAATTAGGTGGGAATCACGTGTCAATCACGTGGGAATCACGAGGGAGTCACGTTGAAATCCCGTGGGAATCACGTGTCAATCACGTGGGAATCACGTGGGAAGGTGTCAAACACGTGGGAATCACGTGGGAATCACGTGTTAATCACGTGGGAATCACGAGGGAATCACGTGTCAATCACGTGGAAATTAGGTGGGAACCACGTGTCAATCACGTGGGAATCACGAGGGAGTCATGTGGGAATCCCTTGGGAATAACGTGTCAATCAAGGGGGAATCACGTGGAAATGTGTCAATCACGTGGGAATCACGTGGGAATCACGTGTCAATCACGTGGGAATTAGGTGGGAATCCCCTGTCAATCACGTGGGACTCACGAGGGAGTCACATGGGAATCCCGTGGGAATCACCTGTCAATCACGTGGGAATCACGTGTCAATCACATTGGAATCACGTGAGAATCACGTGGGAATCACGTGGGAATCACGTGTAAATCACGTGGGAATCATGTGTTAATCACATGGGACTCACGTGGGATCACGTGTCAATCACGTGGGAATCACGTGGGAATGTATCAATCACGTGGGAATCATGTGGGAATCACTTGTCATTTACGTGGGAATCATGTGTCAATCACATGGAACTCACGTGGGAATCACGTGGCAATCACGTGGCAATCACGAGGGAATTACGTGTCAATCACGTGGGAATCACGTGGGAATAACGTGTCAATCACGTGGGAATCACGTGTCAATCACGTGGGAATTAGGTGGGAATCACGTGTCAATCACGAGGGAAACACGAGGGAGTCACCTGGGAATCCCGTGGGAATCACGTGTCAATCACGTGGGAATCACGTGGGAATGTGTCAATCACGTGGGAATCAGGTGGGAATCACGTGTCAACCACTTGTTAATTAGGTGGGAATCACGTGTCAATCACGTGGGAATCACGAGGGAGTCACGTGGGAATCCCGTGGGAATCACGTGTCAATCACGTGGGAATCACGTGGGAATGTGTCAATTACGTGGGAATCACCTGGGAATCACGTGTCAATCACGTGGGAATAAGGTGGGAATCACGTGTCAATCACGTGGGAATCACGAGGGAGACACGTGGGAATCCCGTGGGAGTCACCTGTCAATCACGTGGGAATCACGTGTCAATCACAGGGGAATCACGTGAGAATCACGTGGGAATCACGGGGTAATCACGTGTAAATCACGTGGGAATCACGAGGGAGTCACGTGGGAATCTCGTGGGAGTCACGTGTCAATCACGTGGGAATCACGTGGGAATGTGTCAATCACGTGGGAATCACGTGGGAATCACGTGGCAATCACGTGGGAATTAGGTGGAAATCACGTATCAATCACGTGGGAATCACGAGGGAGTCACGTTGGAATCCCGTGGGAGTCACCTGTCAATCACGTGGGAATCACGTGTCAATCACAGGGGAATCACGTGAGAATCACGTGGGAATCACGTGGTAATCACGTGTAAATCACGTGGGAATCATGTGTCAATCACATGGGACTCACGTGGGAATCACGTGTCAGTCACGTGGCAATCACGAGGGAATCACGTGTCAATCACGTGGGAATCACGTGTCAATCACGTGGTAATTAGGTTGGAATCACGAGGGAATCACATGTCAATCACGTGGGAATTAGGTTGGAATCACGTGTCAATCACGTGGCAATCACGAGGGAGTCACCTGGGAATCCCGAGGAAATCAACTGTCAATCACGTGGGAATCACGTGTCAATCACATGGGAATCACATGAGAATCACGTGGGAATCACGTGGGATTCACGGGTAAATCACGTGGGAATCATGTGTCAATCACATGGGACTCACGTGGGAATCACGTGTCAATCACGTGGGAATCACGTGGGAATGTGTCAATCACGTGGGAATCATGTGGGAATCACTTGTCATTTACGTGGGAATCACGTGGGAATGACGTGGGAATCACGTGTCAATCACGTGTGAATTAGGTTGGAATCACGTGTCAATCACGTGGGAATCACGAGGGTGTCACGTTGGATTCCCGTGGGAATCACGTGTCAATCACGTGGGAATCACGTGGGAATGTGTCAATCACGTGGGAATCACGTGGGAATCAGGTGTCAATCACGTGCGAATCACGGGAAAATCACGTGGGAATCCCTTGGGAATCACGTGTCAATCCCGTGGGAATCACGTGGGAATCACGTGTCAATCAGGTGGGAATCACGTGGGAATCACGTGAAAATCACGTGTCAATCACGTGGGAATCACGTGGGAATCAAGTGCCATTCACATGGGAATCACGTGAAAATCACGTGTCAATCACGTGGTAATCACGTGGAAATCACGTGGGAATCAGGTGTTAATCACGTGGGAATCACGGGGGAGTCACGTGTCAATCACGTGGGAATCACGAGGGAATCATGAGGGAATCCCATGGGAATCATGTGCCAATCACGTGGGAATCACGTGGGAATGTGTCAATCACGTGAGAATCACGTGGGAATCACGTGTCAATCACGTGGGAATTAGGTGGGAATCACGTGTCAATCACGTGGGAATCACGTGGGAATCACGTGTTAATCACGTGGGAATCCCGTGGGAATCACGTGTCAATCACGTGGGAATCACGTGGGAATGTGTCAATCACGTGGGAATTAGGTGGGAATACTTGTCAATCACGTGGGAATCACGACGGAGTCACGTGGGAATCCTGTGGGAATCACCTGTCAATCACGTGGGAATCACGTGTCAATCACATGGGAATCACGTGAGAATCACGTGGGAATCACGTGGGAATCACGTGGGAATCACGTGGGAATCATGTGTCAATCACATGGGACTCACGTGGGAATCCTGTGTCAATCACGTGGCAATCACGAGGGAATAACGTGTCAATCACGTGGGAATCACGTGGGAATCACGTGTCAATCACGTGGGAATCACGTGGGAATCACGTGTCAATCACGTGGGAATTAGGTGGGAATCACGGGTCAATCACGTGGGAGTCACGAGGGAGTCACATTGGAATCCCTTGGGAATCACGTGTCAATCAAGGGGGAATCACGTGGCAATGTGTCAATCACGTGGGAATCACGTGGGAATCACGTGTCAATCACGTGGGAATTAGGTGGGAATCACGTATCAATCACGTGGGAATCACGAGGAAGTCACGTGGGAATCCCGTGGGAATCACCTGTCAATCACGTGAGAATCACGTGTCAATCACATGGGAATCACGTGAGAATCACGTGGGAATCACGTGGGAATCACGTGTAAATCACGTGGGAATCATGTGTCAATCACATGGGACTCACGTGGGAATCACGTGTCAATCACGTGGGAATCACGTGGGAATATGTCAATCACGTGGGAATCATGTGGGAATCACTTGTTATATACGTGGGAATCACGTGGGAATGTGTCAATCACGTGGGAATCACGTGGGAATCACATGTCAAACACGTGGGAATTAGGTGGGAATCACGTGTCAATCACGTGGGAATCACGAGGGAATCATGAGGGAATCCCGTGGGAATCATGTGCCAATCACGTGGGAATCACGTGGGAATGTGTCAATCACGTGAGAATCACGTGGGAATCACGTGTCAATCACGTGGGAATTAGGTGGGAATCACGTGTCAATCACGTGGGAATCACGTGGGAATCACGTGTTAATCACGTGGGAATCCCGTGGGAATCACGTGTCAATCACGTGGGAATCACGTGGGAATGTGTCAATCACGTGGGAATCACGTGTCAATCACGTCGGAATTAGGTGGGAATACTTGTCAATCACGTGGGAATCACGACGGAGTCACGTGGGAATCCTGTGGGAATCACCTGTCAATCACGTGGGAATCACGTGTCAATCACATGGGAATCACGTGAGAATCCCATGGGAATCACGTGGGAATCATGTGTCAATCACATGGGACTCACGTGGGAATCCTGTGTCAATCAGGTGGCAATCACGAGGGAATCACGTGTCAATCACGTGGGAATCACGTGGGAATCACGTGTCAATCACGTGGGAATCACGTGGGAATCACGTGTCAATCACGTGGGAATTAGGTGGAAATCACGTGTCAATCACGTGGGAGTCACGAGGGAGTCACATGGGAATCCCTTGGGAATCACGTGTCAATCAAGGGGGAATCACGTGGCAATGTGTCAATCACGTGGGAATCACGTGGGAATCACGTGTCAATCACGTGGGAATTAGGTGGGAATCACATGTCAATCTCATGGGAATCACGAGGGAGTCACGTGGGAATCCCGTGGAAATCACCTGTCAATCACGTGGGAATCACGTGTCAATCACATGGGAGTCACGTGAGAATCACGTGGGAATCACGTGGGAATCACGTGTAAATCACGTGGGAATCATGTGTCAATCACATGGGACTCACGTGGGAATAACGTATCAATCACGTGGGAATCACGTGGGAATCACGTGTCAATCACGTGGCAATCACATGGGAATCACATGGGAATCACGTGGGAATCACGTGGGAATCACGTGTCAATCAAGTGGGAATCACGTGTCAATCACGTGGGTATCACGTGGGAATCACGTGTCAATCACATGGCAATCACATGGAAATCACATGGGAATCACGTGGGAATCACGTGGGAATCACGTGTCAATCAAGTGGGAATCACGTGTCAATCACGTGGGTATCACGTGGGAATGTGTCAATCACGTGGGAATCATGTGGGAATCACTTGTCATTTACGTGGGAATCACGTGGGTATGACATGGGAATCACGTGTCAATCACGGGGGAATTAGGTTGGAATCACGTGTCAATAACGTGGGAATCACGAGGGAGTCACGTGGGAATCCCGTGGGAATCACGTGTCAATCACGTGGGAATCACGTGGGAATCACGTGTCAATCACGTGGGAATTAGGTGGGAATCACGTGTCAATCACGTGGGAATCACGAGGGAGTCACGTTGAAATCCCGTGGGAATCACGTGTCAATCACGTGGGAATCACGTGGGAAGGTGTCAATCACGTGGGAATCACGTGGGAATCACGTGTTAATCACGTGGGAATCACGAGGGAGTCACGTGGGAATCCCGTGGGAATCACGTGTCAATCACGTGGGAATCACGTGGGAATGTGTCAATCACGTGGGAATCACGTGGGAATCACGTGGCAATCACGTGGGAATCACGGGTCAATCACATGGCAATCACGTGAGAATCACATGGGAATCACGTGGGAATCACGTGTAAATCACGTGGGAATCATGTGTCAATCACATGGGACTCACGTGGGAATCACGTTGGAATCATGTGTCAATCACATGGGACTCACGTGGGAATCATGTGTCAATCACTTGGCAATCACGAGGGAATCACGTGTCAATCACGTGGGAATCACGTGGGAATCACGTGTCAATCACGTGGAAATTAGGTGGGAACCACCTGTCAATCACGTGGGAATCACGAGGGAGTCATGTGGGAATCCCTTGGGAATCACGTGTCAATCAAGGGGGAATCACGTGGGAATCACGTGTCAATCACGTGGGAATTAGGTGGGAATCCCGTGTCAATCACGTGGGACTCACGAGGGAGTCACATGGGAATCCCGTGGGAATCACCTGTCAATCACGTGGGAATCACGTGTCAATCACATTGGAATCACGTGAGAATCACGTGGGAATCACGTGGGAATCACGTGTAAATCACGTGGGAATCATGTGTTAATCACATGGGACTCACGTGGGATCACGTGTCAATCACGTGGTAATCACGTGGGAATGTATCAATCACGTGGGAATCATGTGGGAATCACTTGTCATTTACGTGGGAATCATGTGTCAATCACATGGAACTCACGTGGGAATCACGTGGCAATCACGTGGCAATCACGAGGGAATTACGTGTCAATCACGTGGGAATCACGTGGGAATAACGTGTCAATCACGTGGGAATCACGTGGGAATCACGTGTCAATCACGTGGGAATTAGGTGGGAATCACGTGTCAATCACGAGGGAAACACGAGGGAGTCACGTGGGAATCCCGTGGGAATCACGTGTCAATCACGTGGGAATCACGTGGGAATGTGTCAATTACGTGGGAATCACGTGGGAATCACGTGTCAATCACGTGGGAATAAGGTGGGAATCACGTGTCAATCACGTGGGAATCACGAGGGAGTCACGTGGGAATCCCGTGGGAGTCACCTGTCAATCACGTGGGAATCACGTGTCAATCACAGGGGAATCACGTGAGAATCACGTGGGAATCACGGGGTAATCACGTGTAAATCACGTGGGAATCACGAGGGAGTCACGTGGGAATCTCGTGGGAGTCACGTGTCAATCACGTGGGAATCACGTGGGAATGTGTCAATCACGTGGGAATCACGTGGGAATCACGTGGCAATCACGTGGGAATTAGGTGGAAATCACGTATCAATCACGTGGGAATCACGAGGGAGTCACGTTGGAATCCCGTGGGAGTCACCTGTTAATCACGTGGTAATCACGTGTCAATCACAGGGGAATCACATGAGAATCACGTGGGAATCACGTGGTAATCACGTGTAAATCACGTGGGAATCATGTGTCAATCACATGGGACTCACGTGGGAATCACGTGTCAGTCACGTGGCAATCACGAGGGAATCACGTGTCAATCACGTGGGAATCACGTGGGAATCACGTGTCAATCTCGTGGGAATCACGTGGGAATCACGTGTCAATCACGTGGTAATTAGGTTGGAATCACGAGGGAATCACATGTCAATCACGTGGGAATTAGGTTGGAATCACGTGTAAATCACGTGGCAATCACGAGGGAGTCACATGTCAATCACGTGGGAATCACGTGGGAATGTGTCAATCACGTGGGAATCACGTGGGAATCAGGTGTCAATCACGTGCGAATCACGGGAAAATCACGTGGGAATCCCTTGGGAATCACGTGTCAATCACGTGGGAATCACGTGGGAATCACGTGTCAATCAGGTGGGAATCACGTGGGAATCACGTGTGATTCACGTGGGAATCACGTGAAAATCACGTGTCAATCACGTGGGAATCACGTGGGAATCAAGTGCCATTCACATGGGAATCACGTGAAAATCACGTGTCAATCACGTGGTAATCACGTGGAAATCACGTGGGAATCAGGTGTTAATCACGTGGGAATCACGGGGGAGTCACGTGTCAATCACGTGGGAATCACGTGGGAATCACGTGTCAATCACGTGGGAATTAGGTGGGAATCACGTGTCAATCACGTGGGAATTAGGTGGGAATCACGTGTCAATCACGTGGGAATCACGACGGAGTCACGTGGGAATCCCGTGGGAATCACGTGTCAATCACGGGGGAAAAACGTGGGAATGTGTCAATCACGTGGGAATCACGTCACAATCATGTGTCAATCACATGGGACTCACGTGGGAATCACGTGTCAAACACTTGGGAATTAGGTGGGAATCACGTGTCAATCACGTGGGAATCACGAGGGATTCACGTGGGAATCCCGTGGGAATCACGTGTCAATCACGTGGGAATCACGTGGGAATGTGTCAATCACGTGGGAAACACGTGGGAATCATGTGTCAATCACATGGGATTCACGTGGGAATCACGTGGGAATCACATGGGAATCACGTGTCAATCACGTGGGAATCACGTGTCAATCACGTGGGAATTAGGTGGGAATCACGTGTCAATCACGTGGGAATCACGAGGGAGTCAAGTGGGAATCCCGTGGGAATCACGTGTCAATCACGGGGGAATCACGTGGGAATGTGTCAATCACGTGGGTATCACGTGGGAATCACGTGTCAATCACGTGGGAATTATGTGGGAATCACGTGTCAATCACGTGGGAATCACGTATCAATGACATGAGAATCACGTGAGAATCACGTGGGAATCACGAGGGAATCACGTGGGAATCACGTGTAAATCACGTGGGAATCATGTGTCAATCACCTGGGACTCACGTGGGATCACGTGTCAAACACGTGGGAATTAGGTGGGAATCACGTGTCAATCACGTGGGAATCACGAGGGAGTCACGTGGGAATCCCGTGGGAATCACGTGTCAATCACGTGGGAATCACGAGGGAATGTGTCAATCACGTGGGAATCACGTGGGAATCACGTGTCAATCACGTGGGAAATAGGTGGGAATCACGTGTCAATCACGTGGGAATCACGAGGGAGTCATGTGGGAATCCCGTGGGACTCACGTGTCAATCACGTAGGAATTAGGTGGGAATCACGTGTCAATCACGTAGGAAACATGAGGGAGTCACGTGGGAAGCCCGTGGGAATCAGGTGACCATCACGTGGGAATCACGTGGGAATGTGTCAATCACGTGGTAATCACGTGGGAATCACGTGTCAAACACGTGGGAATTAGGTGGGAATCACGTGTCACTCACGTGGGAATCACGAGGGAGTCACGTGGGAATCCCGTGGGAATCACGTGTCAATCACGTGGGAATCACGAGGGAATGTGTCAATCACGTGGGAATCACGTGTCAATCACGTGGGAAATAGGTGGGAATCACGTGTCAATCACGTGGGAATCACGAGGGAGTCACGTGGGAATCCCGTGGGAATCACGTGTCAATCACGTGGGAATCACATGTCAATCACGTGGGAATTAGCTGGGAATCACGTGTCAATCACGTGGGAATCACGAGGGAGTCACCTGGGAATCCCGTGGAAATCACCTGTCAATCACGTGGGAATCACGTGTCAATCACATGGGAATCACGTGAGAATAACGTGGGAATCACATGGGAACACGTGTAAATCACGTGGGAATCATGTGTCAATCACATTGGACTCACGTGGGAATCACGTGTCAATCACGTGGGAATCACGTGGGAATGTGTCAATCACGTGGGAATCATGTGGGAATCAATTGTCATTTACGTGGGAATCACGTGGGAATGACGTGGGAATCACGTGTCAATCACGTGGGAATTAGGTTGGAATCACGTGTCAATCACGTGGGAATCACGAGGGTGTCACGTTGGATTCCCGTGGGAATCACGTGTCAATCACGTGGGAATCACGTGGGAATGTGTCAGTCACGTGGGAATCACGTGGGAATCAGGTGTCAATCACGTGCGAATCACGGGTCAATCACGTGGGAATCCCTTGGGAATCACGTGTCAGTCACGTGGGAATCACGTGGGAATCACGTGTCAATCAGGTGGGAATCACGTGGGAATCACGTGTGATTCACGTGGGAATCAAGGGGGAATCACGTTTTAATCACGTGGGGATAACGTGTCAATCACGTGGGAATCACGTGGGAACCACGTGTCAATCATGTGGGAATCACGGGGGAATCACGTGTCAATAACGTGGGAATCACGTGGGAATCAAGTGCCATTCACGTGGGAATCACGTGGAAATCACATGTCAATCACATGGTAATCACGTGGAAATCACGTGGGAATCAGCTGTTAATCACGTGGGAATCACGGGGGAGTCACGTGTCAATCACGTGGGAATCACGTGGGAATCACGTGTCAATCACGAGGAATCACGTGGGAATCACGTGGGAATCACGTGTCAATCACGTGGGAATCACGTGGGAATCACGTGTTAATCACGTGGGAATCACGAGGGAGTCACGTGGGAATCCCGTGGGAATCACGTGTCAATCACGTGGGAATCACGTGGGAATGTGTCAATCACGTCGGAATCACATGGGAATCACTTGTCAATCACGTGGGAATTAGGTGGGAATCACGTGTCAATCACGTGATAATCACGAGGGAGTCACGTGGGAATCCCGTGGGAATCACCTGTGAATCACGTGGGAATCAGGTGGGAATGTGTCAATCACGTCGGAATCACATGGGAATCACTTGTCAATCACGTGGGAATTAGGTGGGAATCACGTGTCAATCACGTGATAATCACGAGGGAGTCACGTGGGAATCCCGTGGGAATCACGTGTCAATCACGTGGGAATCACGTGGGAATCACGTGTCAATCACGTGGGAATTAGGTGGGAATACTTGTCAATCCCGTGGGATTCACGTGTCAATCACGTGGGAATCACAAGTGAGTCACGTACAAATCCCGTGGGAATCACATGTCAATCACGTGGGAATCACGTGGGAATGTGTCAATCACGTGCGAATCACGTGGGACTCACGTGTCAATCATGTGGGAATCATGAGGGAGTCACGTGGGAATCCCGTGGGAATCACGTGTCAATCACGTGGTAATCACGTGGGATTCATGTGGGAATCACGTGTCAACAACGTGGGAATCACGTGGAAAACACGTAGGAATCACGTGTCAATCACGTGGGAATAAGGTGGGAATCACGTGTCAATCACATGGGAATCACGAGGGAGTCACGTGGGAATCCCGTGGGAATCACGTGTCAATCACGTGGGAATCACGTGGGAATGTTTCAATCACGTGGGAATCACGTGGGAATCACGTGTCATTCACGTGGGAATCACGAGGGAGTCACGTGAGAATCCCGTTGGAATTACGTGTCAATCACGTGGGAATCACGTGGGAATGTGTCAATGACGTGGGAATCACGTGGAAAACACGTAGCAATCACGTGTCAATCACGTGGGAATAAGGTGGGAATCACGTGTCAATCACATGGGAATCACGAGGGAGTCACGTGGGAATCCCGTGGTAATCACGTGTCAATCCCGTTGGAATCACGTGGGAATGTGTCAATCACGTGGGAATCACGTGGGAATTACGTGTCAATCACGTGGGAATCACGAGGGAGTAACGTGGGAATCCCGTGGGAATCACGTGTCAATCACGTGGTAATCACGTGGGAATGTGTCAATCACGTGGGAATCACGTGGGAATCACGTGTCAATCACGTGGGAATCACGTGTCAATCACATGGGAATCACGTGAGAATCACGTGGGAATCACGTGGTAATCACGTGTAAATCACGTGGGAATCATGTGTCAGTCACATTGGACTCACGTGGGAATCATGTGGGAATCATGTGGGAATCACGTGTAAATCACGTTGGAATCATGTGTCAATCACATTGGACTCACGTGGGAATCACGTGGGAATCATGTGTTAATCACATGGGACTCACGTGGGAATCACGTGTCATTCACGTGGCAATCACGAGGGAATCACAGGTCAATCACGTGGGAATCACGTGGGAATCACGTGTCAATCACGTGGGAATCACGTGGGAATCACGTGTCAATCACGTGGGAATTAGGTGGGAATCACGTGTAAATCACGTGGGAATCACGAGGGAGTCACGTGGGAGTCCCGTGGGAATCATGTGTCAATCACGGGGGAATCACATGGGAATGCGTCAATCATGTGGGAATCACGTGGGAATCACGTGTCAATCACGTGCGAATTAGGTGGGAATCACGTGTCAATCACGTGGGAATCACGAGGGAGTCACCTGGGATTCCCTTGGGAATCACCTGTCAATCACTTGGGAATCACGAGTCAATCACCTGTGAAACACGTGAGAATCACGTGGGAATCACGTGGGAATCACGTGTAAATCACGTGGGAATCATGTGTCAATCACATGGGACTCACGTGGGAATCACGAGGGAGTCACGTTTGAATCCCGTGGGATTCACGTGTCAATCACGTGGTAATCACGTGGGAATGTGTCAATCATGTGGGAATTACGTGGCAATCACGTGTCAATCACGTGGTAATCACGAGGGAGTCACGTGGGAATCCCGTGGGAATCACGTGTCAATCACGTGGTAATCACGTGGGAATGTGTCAATCACGTGGGAATCACGTGAGAATCACGTGTCAATCACGTGGGAATTAGGCGGAAATCACGTGTCAATCACGTAGGAATCAAGTGAGAATCACGTGGGAATCACGAGGGAATCACGTGTCAATCACGTGGGAATTAGGTTGGAATCATGTGCCAATCACGTGGCAATCACGAGGGAGTCACATGTCAATCACGTGGGAATTAGGTTGGAATCAAGTGTCAATCACGTGGGAATCACGAGGGAGTCACGTGGGAATACCGTGGGAATCACGTGTAAATCACGTGGGAATCATGTGTCAATCACATGGGACTCACGTGGGAATCACGTGGGAATCACGTGTCGATATCGTAAGAATCACGTGGGAATCACGTGGGAATCACGTGTCAATCACGTGGGAATCACATGGGAATGACGTGTCAATCACGTGGGAATCACGAGGGAATCACGTGTCAATCACGTGGGAATCACGTGAGAGTCAAGTTCGAATCACGTGGTAATTACGTTGGAATCATGTGGGAATCACGTGTCAATCCCGTGGGAATCACGTGCGAATCAAGTGTCAATCACGAGGAATCACGTGGGAATCACGTGGGAATCACGTGTCAATCACGTGGGAATCACGTGGGAGTCACGTGGGAATCCCGTGGGAATCACGTGTCAATCACGTGAGAATCACGTGGGAATGTGTCAATCATGTCGGAATCACATGTGAATCACTTGTCAATCACGTGGGAATTAGGTGGGAATCACGTGTCAATCCCGTGGGAATCACGTGCGAATCAAGTGTCAATCACGAGGAATCACGTGGGAATCACGTGGGAATCACGTGTTAATCACGTGGGAATCACGAGGGAGTCACGTGGGAATCCCGTGGGAATCACGTGTCAATCACGTGGGAATCACGTGGGAATGTGTCAATCACGTCGGAATCACATGTGAATCACTTGTCAATCACGTGGGAATTAGGTGGGAATCACGTGTCAATCACGTGATAATCACGAGGGAGTCACGTGGGAATCCCGTGGGAATCACCTGTGAATCACGTGGGAATCAGGTGGGAATGTGTCAGTCACGTGGGAATCCCGTGGGAATCACGTGTCAATCACGTGGGTATTAGGTGGGAATCACGTGTCAATCACGTGGGAATCACGAGGGAGTCACGGGGGAATCCCTTGGGAATCACGTGTCAATCACGTGGGAACAAAGGGGAAATCACGTTTTAATCACGTGGGAATCACGTGTCAATCACGTGGGAATTATGTGGAAATCTCGAGGGAATCACGTGGGAATGACGTGTCAATCAGGTGGGAATCACGTGGAAATCAGGTGTCAATCACTTGGAAATCAAGGGGAATCACGTTTTAATCATGTGGGAATCACGTGTCAAACACGTGTTAATCACGAGGGAGTCACGTGGGAATCCCGTGGGAATCAGGTGACAATCACGTGGGAATCACATGGGAATGTGTCAATCACGTGGGAATCACGTGGGAATCACGTGTCAATCTCGTGGGAATTAGGTGGGAATCACGTGTCAATCACGTGGGAATCACGAGGGAGTCACGTTGAAATCCCGTGGGAATCACGTGTCAATCACGTGGGAATCACGTGGGAAGGTGTCAAACACGTGGGAATCACGTGGGAATCACGTGTTAATCACGTGGGAATCACGAGGGAGTCACGTGGGAATCACGAGGGAGTCACGTGGGAATCCCGTGGGAATCACGTGTCAATCACGTGGGAATCACGAGAGAATGTGTCAATCACATGGGAATCAGGTGGGAATCACGTGTCAAACACGTGGGAATTAGGTGGGAATCACGTTTCAATCTCGTGGGAATCACAAGTGAGTCACGTAGAAATCCCGTGGGAATCACGTGTCAATCACATGGGAATCACGTGGGAACCACGTGTCAATCATGTGGGAATCACGGGGGAATCACGTGTCAATCACGTGGGAATCACGTGGGAATCACGTGTCAATCACGTGGGAATCAAGGGGGAATCACGTTTTAATCACGTGGGGATAACGTGTTAGTCACGTGGGAATCACGTGGGAACCACGTGTCAATCATGTGGGAATCACGGGGGAATCACGTGTCAATCACGTGGGAATCACGTGGGAGTCACTTGAGAATCACGTGGGAATCACTTGTCAATCACGTGAGAATCACGTTGGAATCACGTGTCAATGACGAGGAAATCATGTGAGAATCAAGTGGGAATCACTTGACAATCACGTGGTAATCACGTGGAAATCACGCGGGAATCAGGTGTTAATCACGTGGGAATCACGGGGGAGTCACGTGTCAATCACGTGGGAATCACGTGGGAATCACGTGTCAATCACGTGGGAATTAGGTGGGAATCACGTGTCAATCATGTGGGAATTAGGTGGGAATCACGTGTCAATCACGTGGGAATTAGGTGGGAATCACGTGTCAATCACGTGGGAATCACGACGGAGTCACGTGGGAATCCCGAGGGAATCACGTGTCAATCACGGGGGAAAAACGTGGGAATGTGTCAATCACGTGGGAATCACGTCGCATTCATGTGTCAATCACATGGGGCTCACGTGGGAATCACGTGTCAAACACGTGGGAATTAGGTGGGGATCACGTGTCAATCACGTGGGAATCACGAGGGATTCACGTGGGAATCCCGTGGGAATCACGTGTCAATCACGTGGGAATCACGTGGGAATGTGTGAATCACGTGGGAAACACGTGGGAATCATGTGTCAATCACATGGGAGTCACGTGGGAATCACGTGTCAATCACGTGGGTATCACATGGGAATCACGTGTCAAGCACGTGGGAATTAGGTGGGAATCACGTGTCAATCACGTGGGAATCACGAGGGAGTCACCTGGGAATCCCGTGGAAATCAACTGTCAATCACGTGGGAATCACGTGTCAATCACATGGGAATCACATGAGAATCACGTGGGAATCACGTGGGATTCACGGGTAAATCACGTGGGAATCATGTGTCAATCACATGGGACTCACGTGGGAATCACGTGTCAATCACGTGGGAATCACGTGGGAATGTGTCAATCACGTGGGAATCATGTGGGAATCACTTGTCATTTACGTGGGAATCACGTGGGAATGACGTGGGAATCACGTGTCAATCACGTGTGAATTAGGTTGGAATCACGTGTCAATCACGTGGGAATCACGAGGGTGTCACGTTGGATTCCCGTGGGAATCACGTGTCAATCACGTGGGAATCACGTGGAAATGTGTCAATCACGTGGGAATCACGTGGGAATCAGGTGTCAATCACGTGCGAATCACGGGACAATCACGTGGGAATCCCTTGGGAATCACGTGTCAATCACGTGGGAATCACGTGGGAATCACGTGTCAATCAGGTGGGAATCACGTGGGAATCACGTGGGAATCATGTGTCAATCACACGGGACTCACGTGGGAATCACGAGGGAGTCACCTGGGATTCCCTTGGGAATCACCTGTCAATCACTTGGGAATCACGAGTCAATCACATGGGAATCACGTGAGAATCACGTGGGAATCACGTGGGAATCACGTGTAAATCACGTGGGAATCACGTGTCAATCACATGGGACTCACGTGGGAATCACGAGGGAGTCACGTTTGAATCCCGTGGGAATCACTTGTCAATCACGTGGGAATCACGTGGGAATCACCTGTCAATCACATGGGAATCACGTGGGAAGCACGTGGGAATCACGTGTCAATCACGTGGGAATTAGTTGGGAATCACGTGTCAATCACGTTGGAATCACTTGAGAATCACGTGGGAATCACGAGGGAATCACGTGTCAATCACGTGGGAATTAGGTTGGAATCACGTGTCAATCACGTGGCAATCACGAGGTAGTCACATGTCAATCACGTGGGAACTAGGTTGGAATCACGTGTCAATCACGTGGGAATCACGAGGGAGTCACGTGGGAATCACGTGGGAATCACGTGTCAATCACGTGGGAATTAGGTGGGAATCACGTGTCAATCACGTGGGAGTGTCGAGGGAGTCACATTGGAATCCCTTGGGAATCACGTGTCAATCACGGGGGAATCACGTGGCAATGTGTCAATCACGTGGGAATCACGTGGGAATCACGTGTCAATCACGTGGGAATTAGGTGGGAATCACGTGTCAATCACGTGGGAATCACGAGGGAGTCACGTGGGAATCCCGTGGGAATCACCTGTCAATCACGTGGGAATCACGTGTCAATCACATGGGAATTAGGTGGGAATCACGTGTCAATCACGTGGGAATCACGAGGGAGTCACGTGGGAATCCCGTGGGAATAACCTGTCAATCACGTGGGAATCACGTGTCAATCACATGGGAATCACGTGAGAATCACGTGGGAATCACGTGTAAATCACGTGGGAATCATGTGTCAATCACGTGGGAATCACGAGGGAGTCACGTGGGAATCCCGTGGGAATCACCTGTCAATCACTTGGGAATCACGTGTCAATCACGTGGGAATTAGGTGGGAATCACGTGTCAATCACGTGGGAATCACGAGGGAGTCACGTGGGAATCCCGTGGGAATCACCTGTCAATCACGTGGGAATCACGTGTCAATCACATGGGAATCACGTGAGAATCACGTGGGAATCACGTGTAAATCACGTGGGAATCATGTGTCAATCACATGGGACTCACGTGGGAATCACGTGTCAATCACGTGGGAATCACGTGGGAATATGTCAATCACGTGGGAATCATGTGGGAATCACTTGTTATATACGTGGGAATCACGTGGGAATGTGTCAATCACGTGGGAATCACGTGGGAATCACATGTCAAACACGTGGGAATTAGGTGGGAATCACGTGTCAATCACGTGGGAATCACGAGGGAATCATGAGGGAATCCCGTGGGAATCATGTGCCAATCACGTGGGAATCACGTGGGAATGTGTCAATCACGTGAGAATCACGTGGGAATCACGTGTCAATCACGTGGGAATCACGTGGGAATCACGTGTCAATCACGTGGGAATTAGGTGGGAATCATGTGTCAATCACGTGGGATTCACGAGGGAGTCACGTGGGAATCCCTTGGGAATCACGTGTCAATCAAGGGGGAAAAACGTGGGAATGTGTCAATCACGTGGGAAACACGTGGGAATCACGTGTCAATCACGTGGGAATTTGGTGGGAATCACGTGTCAATCACGTGGGAATCACGAGGGAGTCACGTGGGAATCCCGTGGGAATCACCTGTCAATCACGTGGGAATCACGTGTCAATCACATGGGAATCACGTGAGAATCACGTGGGAATCACGTGGGAATCACGTGTAAATCACGTGGGAATCATGTGTCAATCACATGGGACTCACATGGGAATCACGTGTCAATCACGTGGGAATCACGTGGGAATGTGTCAATCACGTGGGAATCATGTGGGAATCACTTGTCATTTACGGGGGAATCACGTGGGAATGACGTGGGAATCACGTGTCAATCACGTGGAAATCATGAGGGAGTCACGTGGGAATCCCGTGTGAATCACGTGTCAATCACGTGGGAATCATGTGGGAATGTGTCAATCACGTGGGAATCATGTGGGAATCACGTGAGAATCATGTGTCAATCACATGGGACTCACGTGGGAATCATGTGTCAATCACGTGGCAATCACGAGGGAATCACGTGTCAATCACGTGGGAATCACGTGGGAATCACATGTCAATCCCGTGGGAATCACGTGCGAATCAAGTGTCAATCACGAGGAACCATGTGGGAATCACGTGGGAATCACGTGTCAGTCACAGGGGAATCACGTGTTAATCACGTGGAAATCACGAGGGAATCACGTGTCAATCACGTGCGAATCAGGTGGGAATCAAGTGTCAATCACGTGGGAATCACGTGTCAATCACGTGGGAATCACGAGGGAATCACCTGTAAATCACGTGGGAATTACGGGGGAATCACGTGTCAATCACGTGGGAATCACGAGAGAATCACGTGACAATCACGTTGGAATCACGTGAGAATCACGTGGGAATCACGAGGGAATCACGTGTCAATCACGTGGGAATTAGGTTGGAGTCACGTGTCAATCACGTGGCAATCACGAGGGAGTAACATGTCAATCACGTGGGAATTAGGTTGGAATCATGTGTCAATCACGTGGGAATCACGAGGGAGTCACGTGGGAATCCCGTGGGAATCACGTGTAAATCACGTGGGAATCATGTGTCAATCACATGGGACTCACGTGGGAATCACGTGTCAATCACGCGAATATCACGTGGAAATCACGTGTCAATCACGTGGAAATTAGGTTGGAATCACGTGTCAATCACGTGGGAATCACGAGGGAGTCACGTGGGAATCCCGTGGGAATCACGTGTCAATTACGTGGGAATAACGTGGGAATGTGTCAATCACGTGGGAATCACGTGGGAATCACATGTCAAACACGTGGGAATTAGGTGGGAATCACGTGTCAATCACGTGGGAATCACGAGGGAATCATGAGGGAATCCCATGGGAATCATGTGCCAATCACGTGGGAATCAAGTGGGAATGTGTCAATCACGTGAGAATCACGTGGGAATCACGTGTCAATCACGTGGGAATTAGGTGGGAATCACGTGTCAATCACGTGGGAATCACGTGGGAATCACGTGTTAATCACGTGGGAATCCCGTGGGAATCACGTGTCAATCACGTGGAAATCACGTGGGAATGTGTCAATCACGTGGGAATTAGGTGGGAATACTTGTCAATCACGTGGGAATCACGACGGAGTCACGTGGGAATCCTGTGGGAATCACCTGTCAATCACGTGGGAATCACGTGTCAATCACATGGGAATCACGTGAGAATCACGTGGGAATCACGTGGGAATCACGTGGGAATCACGTGGGAATCATGTGTCAATCACATGGGACTCACGTGGGAATCCTGTGTCAATCACGTGGCAATCACGAGGGAATAACGTGTCAATCACGTGGGAATCACGTGGGAATCACGTGTCAATCACGTGGGAATCACGTGGGAATCACGTGTCAATCACGTGGGAATTAGGTGGGAATCACGTGTCAATCACGTGGGAGTCACGAGGGAGTCACATTGGAATCCCTTGGGAATCACGTGTCAATCAAGGGGGCATCACGTGGCAATGTGTCAATCACGTGGGAATCACGTGGGAATCACGTGTCAATCACGTGGGAATTAGGTGGGAATCACGTATCAATCACGTGGGAATCACGAGGAAGTCACGTGGGAATCCCGTGGGAATCACCTGTCAATCACGTGAGAATCACGTGTCAATCACATGGGAATCACGTGAGAATCACGTGGGAATCACGTGGGAATCACGTGTAAATCACGTGGGAATCATGTGTCAATCACATGGGACTCACGTGGGAATCACGTGTCAATCACGTGGGAATCACGTAGGAATATGTCAATCACGTGGGAATCATGTGGGAATCACTTGTTATATACGTGGGAATCACGTGGGAATGTGTCAATCACGTGGGAATCACGTGGGAATCACATGTCAAACACGTGGGAATTAGGTGGGAATCACGTGTCAATCACGTGGGAATCACGAGGGAATCATGAGGGAATCCCGTGGGAATCATGTGCCAATCACGTGGGAATCACGTGGGAATGTGTCAATCACGTGAGAATCACGTGGGAATCACGTGTCAATCACGTGGGAATTAGGTGGGAATCACGTGTCAATCACGTGGGAATCACGTGGGAATCACGTGTTAATCACGTGGGAATCCCGTGGGAATCACGTGTCAATCACGTGGGAATCACGTGGGAATGTGTCAATCACGTGGGAATCACGTGTCAATCACGTCGGAATTAGGTGGGAATACTTGTCAATCACGTGGGAATCACGACGGAGTCACGTGGGAATCCTGTGGGAATCACCTGTCAATCACGTGGGAATCACGTGTCAATCACATGGGAATCACGTGAGAATCACGTGGGAATCACGTGGGAATCATGTGTCAATCACATGGGACTCACGTGGGAATCCTGTGTCAATCAGGTGGCAATCACGAGGGAATCACGTGTCAATCACGTGGGAATCACGTGGGAATCACGTGTCAATCACGTGGGAATCACGTGGGAATCACGTGTCAATCACGTGGGAATTAGGTGGAAATCACGTGTCAATCACGTGGGAGTCACGAGGGAGTCACATGGGAATCCCTTGGGAATCACGTGTCAATCAAGGGGGAATCACGTGGCAATGTGTCAATCACGTGGGAATCACGTGGGAATCACGTGTCAATCACGTGGGAATTAGGTGGGAATCACGTGTCAATCACATGGGAATCACGAGGGAGTCACGTGGGAATCCCGTGGAAATCACCTGTCAATCACGTGGGAATCACGTGTCAATCACATGGGAGTCACGTGAGAATCACGTGGGAATCACGTGGGAATCACGTGTAAATCACGTGGGAATCATGTGTCAATCACATGGGACTCACGTGGGAATCACGTATCAATCACGTGGGAATCACGTGGGAATCACGTGTCAATCACGTGGCAATCACATGGGAATCACATGGGAATCATGTGGGAATCACGTGGGAATCACGTGTCAATCAAGTGGGAATCACGTGTCAATCACGTGGGTATCACGTGGGAATCACGTGTCAATCACATGGCAATCACATGGAAATCACATGGGAATCACGTGGGAATCACGTGGGAATCACGTGTCAATCAAGTGGGAATCACGTGTCAATCACGTGGGTATCACGTGGGAATGTGTCAATCACGTGGGAATCATGTGGGAATCACTTGTCATTTACGTGGGAATCACGTGGGTATGACATGGGAATCACGTGTCAATCACGGGGAATTAGGTTGGAATCACGTGTCAATAACGTGGGAATCACGAGGGAGTCACGTGGGAATCCCTTGGGAATCACGTGTCAATCACGTGGGAATCACGTGGGAATCACGTGTCAATCACGTGGGAATTAGGTGGGAATCACGTGTCAATCACGTGGGAATCACGAGGGAGTCACGTTGAAATCCCGTGGGAATCACGTGTCAATCACGTGGGAATCACGTGGGAATCACGTGTCAATCACGTGGGAATCACGTGGGAATCACGTGTTAATCACGTGGGAATCACGAGGGAGTCACGTGGGAATCCCGTGGGAATCACGTGTCAATCACGTGGGAATCACGTGGGAATGTGTCAATCACGTGGGAATCACGTGGCAATCACGTGGCAATCACGTGGGAATCACGGGTCAATCACATGGCAATCACGTGAGAATCACATGGGAATCACGTGGGAATCACGTGTAAATCACGTGGGAATCATGTGTCAATCACATGGGACTCACGTGGGAATCACGTTGGAATCATGTGTCAATCACATGGGACTCACGTGGGAATCATGTGTCAATCACTTGGCAATCACGAGGGAATCACGTGTCAATCACGTGGGAATCACGTGGGAATCACGTGTCAATCACGTGGAAATTAGGTGGGAACCACGTGTCAATCACGTGGGAATCACGAGGGAGTCATGTGGGAATCCCTTGGGAATAACGTGTCAATCAAGGGGGAATCACGTGGAAATGTGTCAATCACGTGGGAATCACGTGGGAATCACGTGTCAATCACGTGGGAATTAGGTGGGAATCCCCTGTCAATCACGTGGGACTCACGAGGGAGTCACATGGGAATCCCGTGGGAATCACCTGTCAATCACGTGGGAATCACGTGTCAATCACATTGGAATCACGTGAGAATCACGTGGGAATCACGTGGGAATCACGTGGGAATCACGTGTAAATCACGTGGGAATCATGTGTTAATCACATGGGACTCACGTGGGATCACGTGTCAATCACGTGGGAATCACGTGGGAATGTATCAATCACGTGGGAATCATGTGGGAATCACTTGTCATTTACGTGGGAATCATGTGTCAATCACATGGAACTCACGTGGGAATCACGTGGCAATCACGTGGCAATCACGAGGGAATTACGTGTCAATCACGTGGGAATCACGTGGGAATAACGTGTCAATCACGTGGGAATCACGTGTCAATCACGTGGGAATTAGGTGGGAATCACGTGTCAATCACGAGGGAAACACGTGGGAATGTGTCAATCACGTGGGAATCAGGTGGGAATCACGTTTCAACCACTTGTTAATTAGGTGGGAATCAAGTGTCAATCACGTGGGAATCACGAGGGAGTCACGTGGGAATCCCGTGGGAATCACGTGTCAATCACGTGGGAATCACGTGGGAATGTGTCAATTACGTGGGAATCACCTGGGAATCACGTGTCAATCACGTGGGAATAAGGTGGGAATCACGTGTCAATCACGTGGGAATCACGAGGGAGACACGTGGGAATCCCGTGGGAGTCACCTGTCAATCACGTGGGAATCACGTGTCAATCACAGGGGAATCACGTGAGAATCACGTGGGAATCACGGGGTAATCACGTGTAAATCACGTGGGAATCACGAGGGAGTCACGTGGGAATCTCGTGGGAGTCACGTGTCAATCACGTGGGAATCACGTGGGAATGTGTCAATCACGTGGGAATCACGTGGGAATCACGTGGCAATCACGTGGGAATTAGGTGGAAATCACGTATCAATCACGTGGGAATCACGAGGGAGTCACGTTGGAATCCCGTGGGAGTCACCTGTCAATCACGTGGGAATCACGTGTCAATCACAGGGGAATCACGTGAGAATCACGTGGGAATCACGTGGTAATCACGTGTAAATCACGTGGGAATCATGTGTCAATCACATGGGACTCACGTGGGAATCACGTGTCAGTCACGTGGCAATCACGAGGGAATCACGTGTCAATCACGTGGGAATCACGTGTCAATCACGTGGTAATTAGGTTGGAATCACGAGGGAATCACATGTCAATCACGTGGAAATTAGGTTGGAATCACGTGTCAATCACGTGGCAATCACGAGGGAGTCACCTGGGAATCCCGAGGAAATCAACTGTCAATCACGTGGGAATCACGTGTCAATCACATGGGAATCACATGAGAATCACGTGGGAATCACGTGGGATTCACGGGTAAATCACGTGGGAATCATGTGTCAATCACATGGGACTCACGTGGGAATCACGTGTCAATCACGTGGGAATCACGTGGGAATGTGTCAATCACGTGGGAATCATGTGGGAATCACTTGTCATTTACGTGGGAATCACGTGGGAATGACGTGGGAATCACGTGTCAATCACGTGTGAATTAGGTTGGAATCACGTGTCAATCACGTGGGAATCACGAGGGTGTCACGTTGGATTCCCGTGGGAATCACGTGTCAATCACGTGGGAATCACGTGGGAATGTGTCAATCACGTGGGAATCACGTGGGAATCAGGTGTCAATCACGTGCGAATCACGGGACAATCACGTGGGAATCCCTTGGGAATCACGTGTCAATCACGTGGGAATCACGTGGGAATCACGTGTCAATCAGGTGGGAATCACGTGGGAATCACGTGAAAATCACGTGTCAATCACGTGGGAATCACGTGGGAATCAAGTGCCATTCACATGGGAATCACGTGAAAATCACGTGTCAATCACGTGGTAATCACGTGGAAATCACGTGGGAATCAGGTGTTAATCACGTGGGAATCACGGGGGAGTCACGTGTCAATCACGTGGGAATCACTTGGGAATCACGTGTCAATCACGTGGGAATTAGGTGGGAATCACGTGTCAATCACGTGGGAATTAGGTGGGAATCACGTGTCAATCACGTGGGAATCACGTGTCAATGACATGAGAATCACGTGAGAATCACGTGGGAATCACGAGGGAATCACGTGGGAATCACGTGTAAATCACGTGGGAATCATGTGTCAATCACCTGGGACTCACGTGGGATCACGTGTCAAACACGTGGGAACTGGTGGGAATCACGTGTCAATCACGTGGGAATCACGAGGGAGTCACGTGGGAATCCCGTGGGAATCACGTGTCAATCACGTGGGAATCACGAGGGAATGTGTCAATCACGTGGGAATCACGTGTCAATCACGTGGGAAATAGGTGGGAATCACGTGTCAATCACGTGGGAATCACGAGAGAGTCATGTGGGAATCCCGTGGGACTCACGTGTCAATCACGTAGGAATTAGGTGGGAATCACGTGTCAATCACGTAGGAAACATGAGGGAGTCACGTGGGAAGCCCGTGGGAATCAGGTGACCATCACGTGGGAATCACGTGGGAATGTGTCAATCACGTGGTAATCACGTGGGAATCACGTGTCAATCACGTGGGAAATAGGTGGGAATCACGTGTCAATCACGTGGGAATCACGAGGGAATGTGTCAATCACGTGGGAATCACGTGTCAATCACGTGGGAAATAGGTGGGAATCACGTGTCAATCACGTGGGATCACGAGGGAGTCACGTGGGAATACCGTGGGAATCACGTGTCAATCACGTGGGAATCACATGTCAATCACGTGGGAATTAGCTGGGAATCACGTGTCAATCACGTGGGAATCACGAGGGAGTCACCTGGGAATCCCGTGGAAATCACCTGTCAATCACGTGGGAATCACGTGTCAATCACATGGGAATCACGTGAGAATCACGTGGGAATCACATGGGAACACGTGTAAATCACGTGGGAATCATGTGTCAATCACATTGGACTCACGTGGGAATCACGTGTCAATCACGTGGGAATCACGTGGGAATGTGTCAATCACGTGGGAATCATGTGGGAATCAATTGTCATTTACGTGGGAATCACGTGGGAATGACGTGGGAATCACGTGTCAATCACGTGGGAATTAGGTTGGAATCACGTGTCAATCACGTGGGAATCACGAGGGTGTCACGTTGGATTCCCGTGGGAATCACGTGTCAATCACGTGGGAATCACGTGGGAATGTGTCAATCACGTGGGAATCACGTGGGAATCAGGTGTCAATCACGTGCGAATCACGGGTCAATCACGTGGGAATCCCTTGGGAATCACGTGTCAATCACGTGGGAATCACGTGTCAATCAGGTGGGAATCACGTGGGAATCACGTGTGATTCACGTGGGAATCAAGGGGGAATCACGTTTTAATCACGTGGGGATAACGTGTCAATCACGTGGGAATCACGTGGGAACCACGTGTCAATCATGTGGGAATCACGGGGGAATCACGTGTCAATAACGTGGGAATCACGTGGGAACCACGTGTCAATCACGTGGGAATCACGGGGGAATCACGTGTCAATAACGTGGGAATCACGTGGGAACCACGTGTCAATCACGTGGGAATCACGTGGAAATCACATGTCAATCACATGGTAATCACGTGGAAATCACGTGGGAATCAGCTGTTAATCACGTGGGAATCACGGGGGAGTCACGTGTCAATCACGTGGGAATCACGTGGGAATCACGTTTCAATCACGAGGAATCACGTGGGAATCACGTGGGAATCACGTTTCAATCACGTGGGAATCACGTGTTAATCACGTGGGAATCACGAGGGAGTCACGTGGGAATCCCGTGGGAATCACGTGTCAATCACGTGGGAATCACGTGGGAATGTGTCAATCACGTCGGAATCACATGGGAATCACTTGTCAATCACGTGGGAATTAGGTGGGAATCACGTGTCAATCACGTGATAATCACGAGGAAGTCACGTGGGAATCCCGTGGGAATCACGTGTCAATCACGTGGGAATCACGTGGGAATGTGTCAATCACGTCGGAATCACATGGGAATCACTTGTCAATCACGTGGGAATTAGGTTGGAATCATGTGTCAATCACCTGGCAATCACGAGGGAGTCACATGTCAATCACGTGGGAATTAGGTTGGAATCAAGTGTCAATCACGTGGGAATCACGAGGGAGTCACGTGGGAATACCGTGGGAATCACGTGTAAATCACGTGGGAATCATGTGTCAATCACATGGGACTCACGTGGGAATCACGTGGGAATCACGTGTCGATATCGTAAGAATCACGTGGGAATCACGTGGGAATCACGTGTCAATCACGTGGGAATCACATGGGAATGACGTGTCAATCACGTGGGAATCACGAGGGAATCACGTGTCAATCACGTGGGAATCACGTGAGAGTCAAGTTCGAATCACGTGGTAATTACGTTGGAATCATGTGGGAATCACGTGTCAATCCCGTGGGAATCACGTGCGAATCAAGTGTCAATCACGAGGAATCACGTGGGAATCACGTGGGAATCACGTGTCAATCACGTGGGAATCACGTGGGAATCACGTGTTAATCACGTGGGAATCACGAGGGAGTCACGTGGGAATCCCGTGGGAATCACGTGTCAATCACGTGGAAATCACGTGGGAATGTGTCAAGCACGTCGGAATCACATGTGAATCACTTGTCAATCACGTGGGAATTAGGTGGGAATCACGTGTCAATCACGTGATAATCACGAGGGAGTCACGTGGGAATCCCGTGGGAATCACCTGTGAATCACGTGGGAATCAGGTGGGAATGTGTCAGTCACGTGGGAATCCCGTGGGAATCACGTGTCAATCACGTGGTAATTAGGTGGGAATCACGTGTCAATCACGTGGGAATCACGAGGGAGTCACGGGGGAATCCCTTGGGAATCACGTTTCAATCACGTGGGAACAAAGGGGAAATCACGTTTTAATCACGTGGGAATCACGTGTCAATCACGTGGGAATTATGTGGAAATCTCGAGGGAATCACGTGGGAATAACGTGTCAATCACGTGGGAATCACGTGGAAATCAGGTGTCAATCACTTGGAAATCAAGGGGAATCACGTTTTAATCATGTGGGAATCACGTGTCAAACACGTGTTAATCACGAGGGAGTCACGTGGGAATCCCGTGGGAATCAGGTGACAATCACGTGGGAATCACATGGGAATGTGTCAATCACGTGGGAATCACGTGGGAATCACGTGTCAATCTCGTGGGAATTAGGTGGGAATCACGTGTCAATCACGTGGGAATCACGAGTGAGTCACGTTGAAATCCCGTGGAAATCACGTGTCTATCACGTGGGAATCACGTGGGAAGGTGTCAAACACGTGGGAATCACGTGGGAATCACGTGTTAATCACGTGGGAATCACGAGGGAGTCACGTGGGAATCACGAGGGAGTCACGTGGGAATCCCGTGGGAATCACGTGTCAATCACGTGGGAATCACGAGAGAATGTGTCAATCACGTGGGAATCAGGTGGGAATCACGTGTCAAACACGTGGGAATTAGGTGGGAATCACGTTTCAGTCTCGTGGGAATCACAAGTGAGTCACGTAGAAATCCCGTGGGAATCACGTGTCAATCACGTGGGAATGACGTGGGAATGTTTCAATCACGTGCGAATCACGTGGGAATCACGTGTCAATCACGTGGGTATCATGAGGGAGTCACGTGGGAATCCCGTGGGAATCACGTGTCAATCACGTGGGAATCACGTTGGAATGTGTCAATCACGTGAGAATCACGTGGGAATCACTTGTCAATTACGTGGGAATTAGGTGGGAATCACGTGTCAATCACGTGGGAATCACAAGTGAGTCACGTAGAAATCCCGTGGGAATCACGTGTCAATCACGTGGGAATCACGTGGGAATGTGTCAATCACGTGCGAATCACGTGGGAATCACGTGTCAATCACGTGTGAATCATGAGGGAGTCATGTGGGAATCCCGTGGTAATCACGTGTCAATCACGTGGGAATCACGTGGGAATGTGTCAATCACGTGGGATTCAGGTGGGAATCACGTGTCAAACACGTGGGAATTAGGTGGGAATCACGTGTCAATCACGTGGGAATCACAAGTGAGTCACGTAGAAATCCCGTGGGAATCACGTGTCAATCACGTGGGAATCACGTGGGAATGTGTCAATCACGTGCGAATCACGTGGGAATCACGTGTCAATCACGTGGGAATCATTTGGGACTCACGTGGGAATCCCGTGGGTATCACGTGTCAATCACGTGGGAATCACGTGGGAATGTGTCAATCACGTGGGAATCAGGTGTGAATCACGTGTCAAACACGTTGGAATTAGGTGGGAATCACGTGTCAATCACGTGGGAATCACGAGGGAGTCACGTGGGAATCCCGTGGGAATCACGTGTCAATCACGTGGGAATCACGTGGGAATCACGTGTCAATCACGTGGGGATAAGGTGGGAATCACTTGTCAATCACGTGGGAATCACGAGGGAGTCACGTGGGAATCCCGTGGGAATCACGTGTCAATCATGTGGTAATCACGTGGGTATGTGTCAATCACATGAGAATCACGTGTCAATCACGTGGGAATTAGGTGGGAATCACGTGTCAATCACGTGGGAATCACGTGTCAATCACATGGGAATCACGTGGGAATCACTTGGGAATGACGTGTAAATCACGTGGGAATCATGTGTCAATCACATGGGACTCACGTGTGAATCACGTGAGAATCATGTGTCAATCACATGGGACTCACGTGGGAATCATGTGTCAATCACGTGGCAATCACGAGGGAATCACGTGTCAATCACGTGGGAATCACGTGGGAATCACGTGTCAATCACGTGGGAAACACGAGGGAGTCACGTGGGAATCCCTTGGGAATCACGTGTCAATCAAGGGGGAATCACGTGTGAATGTGTCAATCACGTGGGAATCACGTGGGAATCACGTGTCAATCACGTGGGAATTAGGTGGGAATCACGTGTCAATCACGTGGGTATCACGAGGGAGTCACGTGGGAATCCCTTGGGAATCACGTGTCAATCAAGGGGGAATCACGTGTGAATGTGTCAATCACGTGGGAATCACGTGGGAATCACGTGTCAATCACGTGGGAATTAGGTGGGAATCACGTGTCAATCACGTGGGAATCACGAGGGAGTCACGTGGGAATCCCGTGGGAATCACTTGTCAATCACGTGGGAATCACGTGGGAATCACGTGTCAATCACGTGGGAATCACGAGGGAGTCACGTGTAAATCACGTGGGAATCATGTGTCAATCACATGGGACTCACGTGGGAATCACGTGTCAATCACGTGGGAATCACGTGGGAATCACGTGTCAATCACGTGGGAATTAGGTGGGAATCACGTGTCAATCACGTGGGAATCACGAGGGAGTCACGTGGGAATCCCCTGGGAATCACTTGTCAATCACGTGGGAATCACGTGGGAATCACCTGTCAATCACATGGGAATCACGTGGGAATCACGTGGGAATCACGTGTCAATCACGTGGGAATCACGTGGGAATCACCTGTCAATCACATGGGAATCACGTGGGAAGCACGTGGGAATCACGTGTAAATCACGTGGAAATCACGTGGGAATCACGTGTCAATCACGTGGGAATGACGAGGGAATCACGTGTCAATCACGTGCGAATCAGGTGGGAATCACGTGTCAATCACGTGGGAATCACGTGTCAATCACGTGGGAATCACGTGGGAATCACCTGTCAATCACATGGGAATCACGTGGGAATCACGTGGGAATCACGTGTCAATCACGTGGGAATCACGTGGGAATCACCTGTCAATCACATGGGAATCACGTGGGAATCACGTGTAAATCACGTGGGAATCATGTGTCAATCACATGGGACTCACATGGGAATCACGTGTCAATCACGTGGGAATCACGAGGGAATCATGAGGGAATCCCGTGGGAATCATGTGCCAATCACGTGGGAATCACGTGGGAATGTGTCAATCACGTGGGAATTAGTTGGGAATCACGTGTCAATCACGTGGGAATCACGTGGGAATCACGTGTCAATCACGTGGGAATTAGGTGGGAATCACGTGTCAATCACGTGGGATTCACGAGGGAGTCACGTGGGAATCCCTTGGGAATCACGTGTCAATCAAGGGGGAAAAACGTGGGAATGTGTCAATCATGTGGGAAACACGTGGGAATCACGTGTCAATCACGTGGGAATTAGGTGGGAATCACGTGTCAATCACGTGGGTATCACGAGGGAGTCACGTGGGAATCCCGTGGGAATCACCTGTCAATCACGTGGGAATCACGTGTCAATCACATGGGAATCACGTGAGAATCACGTGGGAATCCCGTGGGAATCACGTGTCAATCACGTGGGAATCACGTTGGAATGTGTCAATCACGTGAGAATCACGTGGGAATCACTTGTCAATTACGTGGGAATTAGGTGGGAATCACGTGTCAATCACGTGGGAATCACAAGTGAGTCACGTAGAAATCCCGTGGGAATCACGTGTCAATCACGTGGGAATCACGTGGGAATGTGTCAATCACGTGCGAATCACGTGGGAATCACGTGTCAATCACGTGGGAATCATGAGGGAGTCATGTGGGAATCCCGTGGGAATCACGTGTCAATCACGTGGGAATCACGTGGGAATGTGTCAATCACGTGGGATTCAGGTGGGAATCACGTGTCAAACACGTGGGAATTAGGTGGGAATCACGTGTCAATCACGTGGGAATCACAAGTGAGTCACGTAGAAATCCCGGGGGAATCACGTGTCAATCACGTGGGAATCACGTGGGAATGTGTCAATCACGTGCGAATCACGTGGGAATCACGTGTCAATCACGTGGGAATCATGAGGGAGTCACGTGGGAATTCCGTGGGAATCACGTGTCAATCACGTGGGAATCACGTGGGAATGTGTCAATCACGTGCGAATCACGTGGGAATCACGTGTCAATCACGTGGGAATCATGAGGGAGTCACGTGGGAATCCCGTGGGAATCACGTGTCAATCACGTGGGAATCACAAGTGAGTCACGTAGAAATCCCGGGGGAATCACGTGTCAATCACGTGGGAATCACGTGGGAATGTGTCAATCACGTGCGAATCACGTGGGAATCACGTGTCAATCACGTGGGAATCATGAGGGAGTCACGTGGGAATCCCGCGGGAATCACGTGTCAATCACGTGGGAATCACAAGTGAGTCACGTAGAAATCCCGTGGGAATCACGTGTCAATCACGTGGGAATCACGTGGGAATGTGTCAATCACGTGCGAATCACGTGGGAATCACGTGTCAATCACGTGGGAATCATGAGGGACTCACGTGGGAATCCCGTGGGTATCACGTGTCAATCACGTGGGAATCACGTGGGAATGTGTCAATCACGTGGGAATCAGGTGTGAATCACGTGTCAAACACGTTGGAATTAGGTGGGAATCACGTGTCAATCACGTGGGAATCACGAGGGAGTCACGTGGGAATCCCGTGGGAATCACGTGTCAATCACGTGGGAATCACGTGGGAATCACGTGTCAATCACGTGGGGATAAGGTGGGAATCACTTGTCAATCACGTGGGAATCACGAGGGAGTCACGTGGGAATCCCGTGGGAATCACGTGTCAATCATGTGGTAATCACGTGGGTATGTGTCAATCACATGAGAATCACGTGTCAATCACGTGGGAATTAGGTGGGAATCACGTGTCAATCACGTGGGAAACACGAGGGAGTCACGTGGGAATCACGAGGGATTCACGTGTCAATCACGTGCGAATCAGGTGGGAATCAAGTGTCAATCACGTGGGAATCACGTGTCAATCACGTGGGAATCACGAGGGAATCACCTGTAAATCACGTGGGAATTACGGGGGAATCACGTGTCAATCACGTGGGAATCACGAGAGAATCACGTGACAATCACGTTGGAATCACGTGAGAATCACGTGGGAATCACGAGGGAATCACGTGTCAATCACGTGGGAATTAGGTTGGAGTCACGTGTCAATCACGTGGCAATCACGAGGGAGTAACATGTCAATCACGTGGGAATTAGGTTGGAATCATGTGTCAATCACGTGGGAATCACGAGGGAGTCACGTGGGAATCCCGTGGGAATCACGTGTAAATCACGTGGGAATCATGTGTCAATCACATGGGACTCACGTGGGAATCACGTGTCAATCACGCGAATATCACGTGGAAATCACGTGTCAATCACGTGGAAATTAGGTTGGAATCACGTGTCAATCACGTGGGAATCACGAGGGAGTCACGTGGGAATCCCGTGGGAATCACGTGTCAATTACGTGGGAATAACGTGGGAATGTGTCAATCACGTGGGAATCACGTGGGAATCACATGTCAAACACGTGGGAATTAGGTGGGAATCACGTGTCAATCACGTGGGAATCACGAGGGAATCATGAGGGAATCCCATGGGAATCATGTGCCAATCACGTGGGAATCAAGTGGGAATGTGTCAATCACGTGAGAATCACGTGGGAATCACGTGTCAATCACGTGGGAATTAGGTGGGAATCACGTGTCAATCACGTGGGAATCACGTGGGAATCACGTGTTAATCACGTGGGAATCCCGTGGGAATCACGTGTCAATCACGTGGAAATCACGTGGGAATGTGTCAATCACGTGGGAATTAGGTGGGAATACTTGTCAATCACGTGGGAATCACGACGGAGTCACGTGGGAATCCTGTGGGAATCACCTGTCAATCACGTGGGAATCACGTGTCAATCACATGGGAATCACGTGAGAATCACGTGGGAATCACGTGGGAATCACGTGGGAATCACGTGGGAATCATGTGTCAATCACATGGGACTCACGTGGGAATCCTGTGTCAATCACGTGGCAATCACGAGGGAATAACGTGTCAATCACGTGGGAATCACGTGGGAATCACGTGTCAATCACGTGGGAATCACGTGGGAATCACGTGTCAATCACGTGGGAATTAGGTGGGAATCACGTGTCAATCACGTGGGAGTCACGAGGGAGTCACATTGGAATCCCTTGGGAATCACGTGTCAATCAAGGGGGCATCACGTGGCAATGTGTCAATCACGTGGGAATCACGTGGGAATCACGTGTCAATCACGTGGGAATTAGGTGGGAATCACGTATCAATCACGTGGGAATCACGAGGAAGTCACGTGGGAATCCCGTGGGAATCACCTGTCAATCACGTGAGAATCACGTGTCAATCACATGGGAATCACGTGAGAATCACGTGGGAATCACGTGGGAATCACGTGTAAATCACGTGGGAATCATGTGTCAATCACATGGGACTCACGTGGGAATCACGTGTCAATCACGTGGGAATCACGTGGGAATATGTCAATCACGTGGGAATCATGTGGGAATCACTTGTTATATACGTGGGAATCACGTGGGAATGTGTCAATCACGTGGGAATCACGTGGGAATCACATGTCAAACACGTGGGAATTAGGTGGGAATCACGTGTCAATTACGTGGGAATCACGAGGGAATCATGAGGGAATCCCGTGGGAATCATGTGCCAATCACGTGGGAATCACGTGGGAATGTGTCAATCACGTGAGAATCACGTGGGAATCACGTGTCAATCACGTGGGAATTAGGTGGGAATCACGTGTCAATCACGTGGGAATCCCGTGGGAATCACGTGTTAATCACGTGGGAATCCCGTGGGAATCACGTGTCAATCACGTGGGAATCACGTGGGAATGTGTCAATCACGTGGGAATCACGTGTCAATCACGTCGGAATTAGGTGGGAATACTTGTCAATCACGTGGGAATCACGACGGAGTCACGTGGGAATCCTGTGGGAATCACCTGTCAATCACGTGGGAATCACGTGTCAATCACATGGGAATCACGTGAGAATCACGTGGGAATCACGTGGGAATCATGTGTCAATCACATGGGACTCACGTGGGAATCCTGTGTCAATCAGGTGGCAATCACGAGGGAATCACGTGTCAATCACGTGGGAATCACGTGGGAATCACGTGTCAATCACGTGGGAATCACGTGGGAATCACGTGTCAATCACGTGGGAATTAGGTGGAAATCACGTGTCAATCACGTGGGAGTCACGAGGGAGTCACATGGGAATCCCTTGGGAATCACGTGTCAATCAAGGGGGAATCACGTGGCAATGTGTCAATCACGTGGGAATCACGTGGGAATCACGTGTCAATCACGTGGGAATTAGGTGGGAATCACGTGTCAATCACATGGGAATCACGAGGGAGTCACGTGGGAATCCCGTGGAAATCACCTGTCAATCACGTGGGAATCACGTGTCAATCACATGGGAGTCACGTGAGAATCACGTGGGAATCACGTGGGAATCACGTGTAAATCACGTGGGAATCATGTGTCAATCACATGGGACTCACGTGGGAATCACGTATCAATCACGTGGGAATCACGTGGGAATCACGTGTCAATCACGTGGCAATCACATGGGAATCACATGGGAATCATGTGGGAATCACGTGGGAATCACGTGTCAATCAAGTGGGAATCACGTGTCAATCACGTGGGTAATACGTGGGAATCACGTGTCAATCACATGGCAATCACATGGAAATCACATGGGAATCACGTGGGAATCACGTGGGAATCACGTGTCAATCAAGTGGGAATCACGTGTCAATCACGTGGGTATCACGTGGGAATGTGTCAATCACGTGGGAATCATGTGGGAATCACTTGTCATTTACGTGGGAATCACGTGGGTATGACATGGGAATCACGTGTCAATCACGGGGGAATTAGGTTGGAATCACGTGTCAATAACGTGGGAATCACGAGGGAGTCACGTGGGAATCCCGTGGGAATCACGTGTCAATCACGTGGGAATCACGTGGGAATCACGTGTCAATCACGTGGGAATTAGGTGGGAATCACGTGTCAATCACGTGGGAATCACGAGGGAGTCACGTTGAAATCCCGTGGGAATCACGTGTCAATCACGTGGGAATCACGTGGGAATCACGTGTCAATCACGTGGGAATCACGTGGGAATCACGTGTTAATCACGTGGGAATCACGAGGGAGTCACGTGGGAATCCCGTGGGAATCACGTGTCAATCACGTGGGAATCACGTGGGAATGTGTCAATCACGTGGGAATCACGTGGCAATCACGTGGCAATCACGTGGGAATCACGGGTCAATCACATGGCAATCACGTGAGAATCACATGGGAATCACGTGGGAATCACGTGTAAATCACGTGGGAATCATGTGTCAATCACATGGGACTCACGTGGGAATCACGTTGGAATCATGTGTCAATCACATGGGACTCACGTGGGAATCATGTGTCAATCACTTGGCAATCACGAGGGAATCACGTGTCAATCACGTGGGAATCACGTGGGAATCACGTGTCAATCACGTGGAAATTAGGTGGGAACCACGTGTCAATCACGTGGGAATCACGAGGGAGTCATGTGGGAATCCCTTGGGAATAACGTGTCAATCAAGGGGGAATCACGTGGAAATGTGTCAATCACGTGGGAATCACGTGGGAATCACGTGTCAATCACGTGGGAATTAGGTGGGAATCCCCTGTCAATCACGTGGGACTCACGAGGGAGTCACATGGGAATCCCGTGGGAATCACCTGTCAATCACGTGGGAATCACGTGTCAATCACATTGGAATCACGTGAGAATCACGTGGGAATCACGTGGGAATCACGTGTAAATCACGTGGGAATCATGTGTTAATCACATGGGACTCACGTGGGATCACGTGTCAATCACGTGGGAATCACGTGGGAATGTATCAATCACGTGGGAATCATGTGGGAATCACTTGTCATTTACGTGGGAATCATGTGTCAATCACATGGAACTCACGTGGGAATCACGTGGCAATCACGTGGCAATCACGAGGGAATTACGTGTCAATCACGTGGGAATCACGTGGGAATAACGTGTCAATCACGTGGGAATCACGTGTCAATCACGTGGGAATTAGGTGGGAATCACGTGTCAATCACGAGGGAAACACGAGGGAGTCACCTGGGAATCCCGTGGGAATCACGTGTCAATCACGTGGGAATCACGTGGGAATGTGTCAATCACGTGGGAATCAGGTGGGAATCACGTGTCAACCACTTGTTAATTAGGTGGGAATCAAGTGTCAATCACGTGGGAATCACGAGGGAGTCACGTGGGAATCCCGTGGGAATCACGTGTCAATCACGTGGGAATCACGTGGGAATGTGTCAATTACGTGGGAATCACCTGGGAATCACGTGTCAATCACGTGGGAATAAGGTGGGAATCACGTGTCAATCACGTGGGAATCACGAGGGAGACACGTGGGAATCCCGTGGGAGTCACCTGTCAATCACGTGGGAATCACGTGTCAATCACAGGGGAATCACGTGAGAATCACGTGGGAATCACGGGGTAATCACGTGTAAATCACGTGGGAATCACGAGGGAGTCACGTGGGAATCTCGTGGGAGTCACGTGTCAATCACGTGGGAATCACGTGGGAATGTGTCAATCACGTGGGAATCACGTGGGAATCACGTGGCAATCACGTGGGAATTAGGTGGAAATCACGTATCAATCACGTGGGAATCACGAGGGAGTCACGTTGGAATCCCGTGGGAGTCACCTGTCAATCACGTGGGAATCACGTGTCAATCACAGGGGAATCACGTGAGAATCACGTGGGAATCACGTGGTAATCACGTGTAAATCACGTGGGAATCATGTGTCAATCACATGGGACTCACGTGGGAATCACGTGTCAGTCACGTGGCAATCACGAGGGAATCACGTGTCAATCACGTGGGAATCACGTGTCAATCACGTGGTAATTAGGTTGGAATCACGAGGGAATCACATGTCAATCACGTGGGAATTAGGTTGGAATCACGTGTCAATCACGTGGCAATCACGAGGGAGTCACCTGGGAATCCCGAGGAAATCAACTGTCAATCACGTGGGAATCACGTGTCAATCACATGGGAATCACATGAGAATCACGTGGGAATCACGTGGGATTCACGGGTAAATCACGTGGGAATCATGTGTCAATCACATGGGACTCACGTGGGAATCACGTGTCAATCACGTGGGAATCACGTGGGAATGTGTCAATCACGTGGGAATCATGTGGGAATCACTTGTCATTTACGTGGGAATCACGTGGGAATGACGTGGGAATCACGTGTCAATCACGTGTGAATTAGGTTGGAATCACGTGTCAATCACGTGGGAATCACGAGGGTGTCACGTTGGATTCCCGTGGGAATCACGTGTCAATCACGTGGGAATCACGTGGGAATGTGTCAATCACGTGGGAATCACGTGGGAATCAGGTGTCAATCACGTGCTAATCACGGGACAATCACGTGGGAATCCCTTGGGAATCACGTGTCAATCACGTGGGAATCACGTGGGAATCACGTGTCAATCAGGTGGGAATCACGTGGGAATCACGTGAAAATCACGTGTCAATCACGTGGGAATCACGTGGGAATCAAGTGCCATTCACATGGGAATCACGTGAAAATCACGTGTCAATCACGTGGTAATCACGTGGAAATCACGTGGGAATCAGGTGTTAATCACGTGGGAATCACGGGGGAGTCACGTGTCAATCACGTGGGAATCACTTGGGAATCACGTGTCAATCACGTGGGAATTAGGTGGGAATCACGTGTCAATCACGTGGGAATTAGGTGGGAATCACGTGTCAATCACGTGGGAATCACGTGTCAATGACATGAGAATCACGTGAGAATCACGTGGGAATCACGAGGGAATCACGTGGGAATCACGTGTAAATCACGTGGGAATCATGTGTCAATCACCTGGGACTCACGTGGGATCACGTGTCAAACACGTGGGAACTGGTGGGAATCACGTGTCAATCACGTGGGAATCACGAGGGAGTCACGTGGGAATCCCGTGGGAATCACGTGTCAATCACGTGGGAATCACGAGGGAATGTGTCAATCACGTGGGAATCACGTGTCAATCACGTGGGAAATAGGTGGGAATCACGTGTCAATCACGTGGGAATCACGAGAGAGTCATGTGGGAATCCCGTGGGACTCACGTGTCAATCACGTAGGAATTAGGTGGGAATCACGTGTCAATCACGTAGGAAACATGAGGGAGTCACGTGGGAAGCCCGTGGGAATCAGGTGACCATCACGTGGGAATCACGTGGGAATGTGTCAATCACGTGGTAATCACGTGGGAATCACGTGTCAATCACGTGGGAAATAGGTGGGAATCACGTGTCAATCACGTGGGAATCACGAGGGAATGTGTCAATCACGTGGGAATCACGTGTCAATCACGTGGGAAATAGGTGGGAATCACGTGTCAATCACGTGGGATCACGAGGGAGTCACGTGGGAATACCGTGGGAATCACGTGTCAATCACGTGGGAATCACATGTCAATCACGTGGGAATTAGCTGGGAATCACGTGTCAATCACGTGGGAATCACGAGGGAGTCACCTGGGAATCCCGTGGAAATCACCTGTCAATCACGTGGGAATCACGTGTCAATCACATGGGAATCACGTGAGAATCACGTGGGAATCACATGGGAACACGTGTAAATCACGTGGGAATCATGTGTCAATCACATTGGACTCACGTGGGAATCACGTGTCAATCACGTGGGAATCACGTGGGAATGTGTCAATCACGTGGGAATCATGTGGGAATCAATTGTCATTTACGTGGGAATCACGTGGGAATGACGTGGGAATCACGTGTCAATCACGTGGGAATTAGGTTGGAATCACGTGTCAATCACGTGGGAATCACGAGGGTGTCACGTTGGATTCCCGTGGGAATCACGTGTCAATCACGTGGGAATCACGTGGGAATGTGTCAATCACGTGGGAATCACGTGGGAATCAGGTGTCAATCACGTGCGAATCACGGGTCAATCACGTGGGAATCCCTTGGGAATCACGTGTCAATCACGTGGGAATCACGTGTCAATCAGGTGGGAATCACGTGGGAATCACGTGTGATTCACGTGGGAATCAAGGGGGAATCACGTTTTAATCACGTGGGGATAACGTGTCAATCACGTGGGAATCACGTGGGAACCACGTGTCAATCATGTGGGAATCACGGGGGAATCACGTGTCAATAACGTGGGAATCACGTGGGAACCACGTGTCAATCACGTGGGAATCACGGGGGAATCACGTGTCAATCACGTGAGAATCACGTTGGAATCACGTGTCAATCACGAGGAAATCATGTGAGAATCACGTGGGAATCACTTGTCAATCACGTGGGAATCACGTGGGAATCAAGTGCCATTCACGTGGGAATCACGTGGAAATCACATGTCAATCACATGGTAATCACGTGGAAATCACGTGGGAATCAGCTGTTAATCACGTGGGAATCACGGGGGAGTCACGTGTCAATCACGTGGGAATCACGTGGGAATCACGTTTCAATCACGAGGAATCACGTGGGAATCACGTGGGAATCACGTTTCAATCACGTGGGAATCACGTGTTAATCACGTGGGAATCACGAGGGAGTCACGTGGGAATCCCGTGGGAATCACGTGTCAATCACGTGGGAATCACGTGGGAATGTGTCAATCACGTCGGAATCACATGGGAATCACTTGTCAATCACGTGGGAATTAGGTGGGAATCACGTGTCAATCACGTGATAATCACGAGGAAGTCACGTGGGAATCCCGTGGGAATCACGTGTCAATCACGTGGGAATCACGTGGGAATGTGTCAATCACGTCGGAATCACATGGGAATCACTTGTCAATCACGTGGGAATTAGGTTGGAATCATGTGTCAATCACCTGGCAATCACGAGGGAGTCACATGTCAATCACGTGGGAATTAGGTTGGAATCAAGTGTCAATCACGTGGGAATCACGAGGGAGTCACGTGGGAATACCGTGGGAATCACGTGTAAATCACGTGGGAATCATGTGTCAATCACATGGGACTCACGTGGGAATCACGTGGGAATCACGTGTCGATATCGTAAGAATCACGTGGGAATCACGTGGGAATCACGTGTCAATCACGTGGGAATCACATGGGAATGACGTGTCAATCACGTGGGAATCACGAGGGAATCACGTGTCAATCACGTGGGAATCACGTGAGAGTCAAGTTCGAATCACGTGGTAATTACGTTGGAATCATGTGGGAATCACGTGTCAATCCCGTGGGAATCACGTGCGAATCAAGTGTCAATCACGAGGAATCACGTGGGAATCACGTGGGAATCACGTGTCAATCACGTGGGAATCACGTGGGAATCACGTGTTAATCACGTGGGAATCACGAGGGAGTCACGTGGGAATCCCGTGGGAATCACGTGTCAATCACGTGGAAATCACGTGGGAATGTGTCAAGCACGTCGGAATCACATGTGAATCACTTGTCAATCACGTGGGAATTAGGTGGGAATCACGTGTCAATCACGTGATAATCACGAGGGAGTCACGTGGGAATCCCGTGGGAATCACCTGTGAATCACGTGGGAATCAGGTGGGAATGTGTCAGTCACGTGGGAATCCCGTGGGAATCACGTGTCAATCACGTGGTAATTAGGTGGGAATCACGTGTCAATCACGTGGGAATCACGAGGGAGTCACGGGGGAATCCCTTGGGAATCACGTTTCAATCACGTGGGAACAAAGGGGAAATCACGTTTTAATCACGTGGGAATCACGTGTCAATCACGTGGGAATTATGTGGAAATCTCGAGGGAATCACGTGGGAATAACGTGTCAATCACGTGGGAATCACGTGGAAATCAGGTGTCAATCACTTGGAAATCAAGGGGAATCACGTTTTAATCATGTGGGAATCACGTGTCAAACACGTGTTAATCACGAGGGAGTCACGTGGGAATCCCGTGGGAATCAGGTGACAATCACGTGGGAATCACATGGGAATGTGTCAATCACGTGGGAATCACGTGGGAATCACGTGTCAATCTCGTGGGAATTAGGTGGGAATCACGTGTCAATCACGTGGGAATCACGAGTGAGTCACGTTGAAATCCCGTGGAAATCACGTGTCTATCACGTGGGAATCACGTGGGAAGGTGTCAAACACGTGGGAATCACGTGGGAATCACGTGTTAATCACGTGGGAATCACGAGGGAGTCACGTGGGAATCACGAGGGAGTCACGTGGGAATCCCGTGGGAATCACGTGTCAATCACGTGGGAATCACGAGAGAATGTGTCAATCACGTGGGAATCAGGTGGGAATCACGTGTCAAACACGTGGGAATTAGGTGGGAATCACGTTTCAGTCTCGTGGGAATCACAAGTGAGTCACGTAGAAATCCCGTGGGAATCACGTGTCAATCACGTGGGAATGACGTGGGAATGTTTCAATCACGTGCGAATCACGTGGGAATCACGTGTCAATCACGTGGGTATCATGAGGGAGTCACGTGGGAATCCCGTGGGAATCACGTGTCAATCACGTGGGAATCACGTTGGAATGTGTCAATCACGTGAGAATCACGTGGGAATCACTTGTCAATTACGTGGGAATTAGGTGGGAATCACGTGTCAATCACGTGGGAATCACAAGTGAGTCACGTAGAAATCCCGTGGGAATCACGTGTCAATCACGTGGGAATCACGTGGGAATGTGTCAATCACGTGCGAATCACGTGGGAATCACGTGTCAATCACGTGGGAATCATGAGGGAGTCATGTGGGAATCCCGTGGGAATCACGTGTCAATCACGTGGGAATCACGTGGGAATGTGTCAATCACGTGGGATTCAGGTGGGAATCACGTGTCAAACACGTGGGAATTAGGTGGGAATCACGTGTCAATCACGTGGGAATCACAAGTGAGTCACGTAGAAATCCCGTGGGAATCACGTGTCAATCACGTGGGAATCACGTGGGAATGTGTCAATCACGTGCGAATCACGTGGGAATCACGTGTCAATCACGTGGGAATCATTTGGGACTCACGTGGGAATCCCGTGGGTATCATGTGTCAATCACGTGGGAATCACGTGGGAATGTGTCAATCACGTGGGAATCAGGTGTGAATCACGTGTCAAACACGTTGGAATTAGGTGGGAATCACGTGTCAATCACGTGGGAATCACGAGGGAGTCACGTGGGAATCCCGTGGGAATCACGTGTCAATCACGTGGGAATCACGTGGGAATCACGTGTCAATCACGTGGGGATAAGGTGGGAATCACTTGTCAATCACGTGGGAATCACGAGGGAGTCACGTGGGAATCCCGTGGGAATCACGTGTCAATCATGTGGTAATCACGTGGGTATGTGTCAATCACATGAGAATCACGTGTCAATCACGTGGGAATTAGGTGGGAATCACGTGTCAATCACGTGGGAATCACGTGTCAATCACATGGGAATCACGTGGGAATCACTTGGGAATGACGTGTAAATCACGTGGGAATCATGTGTCAATCACATGGGACTCACGTGTGAATCACGTGAGAATCATGTGTCAATCACATGGGACTCACGTGGGAATCATGTGTCAATTACGTGGCAATCACGAGGGAATCACGTGTCAATCACGTGGGAATCACGTGGGAATCACGTGTCAATCACGTGGGAAACACGAGGGAGTCACGTGGGAATCCCTTGGGAATCACGTGTCAATCAAGGGGGAATCACGTGTGAATGTGTCAATCACGTGGGAATCACATGGGAATTACGTGTCAATCACGTGGGAATTAGGTGGGAATCACGTGTCAATCACGTGGGTATCACGAGGGAGTCACGTGGGAATCCCTTGGGAATCACGTGTCAATCAAGGGGGAATCACGTGTGAATGTGTCAATCACGTGGGAATCACGTGGGAATCACGTGTCAATCACGTGGGAATTAGGTGGGAATCACGTGTCAATCACGTGGGAATCACGAGGGAGTCACGTGGGAATCCCGTGGGAATCACTTGTCAATCACGTGGGAATCACGTGGGAATCACGTGTCAATCACGTGGGAATCACGAGGGAGTCACGTGTAAATCACGTGGGAATCATGTGTCAATCACATGGGACTCACGTGGGAATCACGTGTCAATCACGTGGGAATCACGTGGGAATCACGTGGGAATCACCTGTCAATCACATGGGAATCACGTGGGAATCACGTGGGAATCACGTGTCAATCACGTGGGAATCACGTGGGAATCACCTGTCAAACACATGGGAATCACGTGGGAAGCACGTGGGAATCACGTGTAAATCACGTGGAAATCACGTGGGAATCACGTGTCAATCACGTGGGAATGACGAGGGAATCACGTGTCAATCACGTGCGAATCAGGTGGGAATCACGTGTAAATCACGTGGGAATCACGTGTCAATCACGTGGGAATCACCTGTCAATCACATGGGAATCACGTGGGAATCACGTGGGAATCACGTGTCAATCACGTGGGAATCACGTGGGAATCACCTGTCAATCACATGGGAATCACGTGGGAATCACGTGTAAATCACGTGGGAATCATGTGTCAATCACATGGGACTCACATGGGAATCACGTGTCAATCACGTGGGAATCACGAGGGAATCATGAGGGAATCCCGTGGGAATCATGTGCCAATCACGTGGGAATCACGTGGGAATGTGTCAATCACGTGGGAATTAGTTGGGAATCACGTGTCAATCACGTGGGAATCACGTGGGAATCACGTGTCAATCACGTGGGAATTAGGTGGGAATCACGTGTCAATCACGTGGGATTCACGAGGGAGTCACGTGGGAATCCCTTGGGAATCACGTGTCAATCAAGGGGGAAAAACGTGGGAATGTGTCAATCATGTGGGAAACACGTGGGAATCACGTGTCAATCACGTGGGAATTAGGTGGGAATCACGTGTCAATCACGTGGGAATCACGAGGGAGTCACGTGGGAATCCCGTGGGAATCACCTGTCAATCACGTGGGAATCACGTGTCAATCACATGGGAATCACGTGAGAATCACGTGGGAATCCCGTGGGAATCACGTGTCAATCACGTGGGAATCACGTTGGAATGTGTCAATCACGTGAGAATCACGTGGGAATCACTTGTCAATTACGTGGGAATTAGGTGGGAATCACGTGTCAATCACGTGGGAATCACAAGTGAGTCACGTAGAAATCCCGTGGGAATCACGTGTCAATCACGTGGGAATCACGTGGGAATGTGTCAATCACGTGCGAATCACGTGGGAATCACGTGTCAATCACGTGGGAATCATGAGGGAGTCATGTGGGAATCCCGTGGGAATCACGTGTCAATCACGTGGGAATCACGTGGGAATGTGTCAATCACGTGGGATTCAGGTGGGAATCACGTGTCAAACACGTGGGAATTAGGTGGGAATCACGTGTCAATCACGTGGGAATCACAAGTGAGTCACGTAGAAATCCCGGGGGAATCACGTGTCAATCACATGGGAATCACGTGGGAATGTGTCAATCACGTGCGAATCACGTGGGAATCACGTGTCAATCACGTGGGAATCATGAGGGAGTCACGTGGGAATTCCGTGGGAATCACGTGTCAATCACGTGGGAATCACGTGGGAATGTGTCAATCACGTGCGAATCACGTGGGAATCACGTGTCAATCACGTGGGAATCATGAGGGAGTCACGTGGGAATCCCGTGGGAATCACGTGTCAATCACGTGGGAATCACAAGTGAGTCACGTAGAAATCCCGGGGGAATCACGTGTCAATCACGTGGGAATCACGTGGGAATGTGTCAATCACGTGCGAATCACGTGGGAATCACGTGTCAATCACGTGGGAATCATGAGGGAGTCACGTGGGAATCCCGCGGGAATCACGTGTCAATCACGTGGGAATCACAAGTGAGTCACGTAGAAATCCCGTGGGAATCACGTGTCAATCACGTGGGAATCACGTGGGAATGTGTCAATCACGTGCGAATCACGTGGGAATCACGTGTCAATCACGTGGGAATCATGAGGGACTCACGTGGGAATCCCGTGGGTATCACGTGTCAATCACGTGGGAATCACGTGGGAATGTGTCAATCACGTGGGAATCAGGTGTGAATCACGTGTCAAACACGTTGGAATTAGGTGGGAATCACGTGTCAATCACGTGGGAATCACGAGGGAGTCACGTGGGAATCCCGTGGGAATCACGTGTCAATCACGTGGGAATCACGTGGGAATCACGTGTCAATCACGTGGGGATAAGGTGGGAATCACTTGTCAATCACGTGGGAATCACGAGGGAGTCACGTGGGAATCCCGTGGGAATCACGTGTCAATCATGTGGTAATCACGTGGGTATGTGTCAATCACATGAGAATCACGTGTCAATCACGTGGGAATTAGGTGGGAATCACGTGTCAATCACGTGGAAATCACGTGTCAATCACATGGGAATCACGTGGGAATCACTTGGGAATGACGTGTAAATCACGTGGGAATCATGTGTCAATCACATGGGACTCACGTGTGAATCACGTGAGAATCATGTGTCAATCACATGGGACTCACGTGGGAATCATGTGTCAATCACGTGGCAATCACGAGGGAATCACGTGTCAATCACGTGGGAATCACGTGGGAATCACGTGTCAATCACGTGGGAAACACGAGGGAGTCACGTGGGAATCCCTTGGGAATCACGTGTCAATCAAGGGGGAATCACGTGTGAATGTGTCAATCACGTGGGAATCACGTGGGAATCACGTGTCAATCACGTGGGAATTAGGTGGGAATCACGTGTCAATCACGTGGGTATCACGAGGGAGTCACGTGGGAATCCCTTGGGAATCACGTGTCAATCAAGGGGGAATCACGTGTGAATGTGTCAATCACGTGGGAATCACGTGGGAATCACGTGTCAATCACGTGGGAATTAGGTGGGAATCACGTGTCAATCACGTGGGAATCACGAGGGAGTCACGTGGGAATCCCGTGGGAATCACTTGTCAATCACGTGGGAATCACGTGGGAATCACGTGTCAATCACGTGGGAATCACGAGGGAGTCACGTGTAAATCACGTGGGAATCATGTGTCAATCACATGGGACTCACGTGGGAATCACGTGTCAATCACGTGGGAATCACGTGGGAATCACGTGTCAATCACGTGGGAATTAGGTGGGAATCACGTGTCAATCACGTGGGAATCACGAGGGAGTCACGTGGGAATCCCCTGGGAATCACTTGTCAATCACGTGGGAATCACGTGGGAATCACCTGTCAATCACATGGGAATCACGTGGGAATCACGTGGGAATCACGTGTCAATCACGTGGGAATCACGTGGGAATCACCTGTCAATCACATGGGAATCACGTGGGAAGCACGTGGGAATCACGTGTAAATCACGTGGAAATCACGTGGGAATCACGTGTCAATCACGTGGGAATCACGTGTCAATCACGTGGGAATCACGTGGGAATCACCTGTCAATCACATGGGAATCACGTGGGAATCACGTGTCAATCACGTGGGAATCACGTGGGAATCACCTGTCAATCACATGGGAATCACGTGGGAATCACGTGTAAATCACGTGGGAATCATGTGTCAATCACATGGGACTCACATGGGAATCACGTGTCAATCACGTGGGAATCACGAGGGAATCATGAGGGAATCCCGTGGGAATCATGTGCCAATCACGTGGGAATCACGTGGGAATGTGTCAATCACGTGGGAATTAGTTGGGAATCACGTGTCAATCACGTGGGAATCACGTGGGAATCACGTGTCAATCACGTGGGAATTAGGTGGGAATCACGTGTCAATCACGTGGGATTCACGAGGGAGTCACGTGGGAATCCCTTGGGAATCACGTGTCAATCAAGGGGGAAAAACGTGGGAATGTGTCAATCATGTGGGAAACACGTGGGAATCACGTGTCAATCACGTGGGAATTAGGTGGGAATCACGTGTCAATCACGTGGGTATCACGAGGGAGTCACGTGGGAATCCCGTGGGAATCACCTGTCAATCACGTGGGAATCACGTGTCAATCACATGGGAATCACGTGAGAATCACGTGGGAATCCCGTGGGAATCACGTGTCAATCACGTGGGAATCACGTTGGAATGTGTCAATCACGTGAGAATCACGTGGGAATCACTTGTCAATTACGTGGGAATTAGGTGGGAATCACGTGTCAATCACGTGGGAATCACAAGTGAGTCACGTAGAAATCCCGTGGGAATCACGTGTCAATCACGTGGGAATCACGTGGGAATGTGTCAATCACGTGCGAATCACGTGGGAATCACGTGTCAATCACGTGGGAATCATGAGGGAGTCATGTGGGAATCCCGTGGGAATCACGTGTCAATCACGTGGGAATCACGTGGGAATGTGTCAATCACGTGGGATTCAGGTGGGAATCACGTGTCAAACACGTGGGAATTAGGTGGGAATCACGTGTCAATCACGTGGGAATCACAAGTGAGTCACGTAGAAATCCCGGGGGAATCACGTGTCAATCACGTGGGAATCACGTGGGAATGTGTCAATCACGTGCGAATCACGTGGGAATCACGTGTCAATCACGTGGGAATCATGAGGGAGTCACGTGGGAATTCCGTGGGAATCACGTGTCAATCACGTGGGAATCACGTGGGAATGTGTCAATCACGTGCGAATCACGTGGGAATCACGTGTCAATCACGTGGGAATCATGAGGGAGTCACGTGGGAATCCCGTGGGAATCACGTGTCAATCACGTGGGAATCACAAGTGAGTCACGTAGAAATCCCGGGGGAATCACGTGTCAATCACGTGGGAATCACGTGGGAATGTGTCAATCACGTGCGAATCACGTGGGAATCACGTGTCAATCACGTGGGAATCATGAGGGAGTCACGTGGGAATCCCGCGGGAATCACGTGTCAATCACGTGGGAATCACAAGTGAGTCACGTAGAAATCCCGTGGGAATCACGTGTCAATCACGTGGGAATCACGTGGGAATGTGTCAATCACGTGCGAATCACGTGGGAATCACGTGTCAATCACGTGGGAATCATGAGGGACTCACGTGGGAATCCCGTGGGTATCACGTGTCAATCACGTGGGAATCACGTGGGAATGTGTCAATCACGTGGGAATCAGGTGTGAATCACGTGTCAAACACGTTGGAATTAGGTGGGAATCACGTGTCAATCACGTGGGAATCACGAGGGAGTCACGTGGGAATCCCGTGGGAATCACGTGTCAATCAAGTGGGAATCACGTGGGAATCACGTGTCAATCACGTGGGGATAAGGTGGGAATCACTTGTCAATCACGTGGGAATCACGAGGGAGTCACGTGGGAATCCCGTGGGAATCACGTGTCAATCATGTGGTAATCACGTGGGTATGTGTCAATCACATGAGAATCACGTGTCAATCACGTGGGAATTAGGTGGGAATCACGTGTCAATCACGTGGGAATCACGTGTCAATCACATGGGAATCACGTGGGAATCACTTGGGAATGACGTGTAAATCACGTGGGAATCATGTGTCAATCACATGGGACTCACGTGTGAATCACGTGAGAATCATGTGTCAATCACATGGGACTCACGTGGGAATCATGTGTCAATCACGTGGCAATCACGAGGGAATCACGTGTCAATCACGTGGGAATCACGTGGGAATCACGTGTCAATCACGTGGGAAACACGAGGGAGTCACGTGGGAATCCCTTGGGAATCACGTGTCAATCAAGGGGGAATCACGTGTGAATGTGTCAATCACGTGGGAATCACATGGGAATTACGTGTCAATCACGTGGGAATTAGGTGGGAATCACGTGTCAATCACGTGGGTGTCACGAGGGAGTCACGTGGGAATCCCTTGGGAATCACGTGTCAATCAAGGGGGAATCACGTGTGAATGTGTCAATCACGTGGGAATCACGTGGGAATCACGTGTCAATCACGTGGGAATTAGGTGGGAATCACGTGTCAATCACGTGGGAATCACGAGGGAGTCACGTGGGAATCCCGTGGGAATCACTTGTCAATCACGTGGGAATCACGTGGGAATCACGTGTCAATCACGTGGGAATCACGAGGGAGTCACGTGTAAATCACGTGGGAATCATGTGTCAATCACATGGGACTCACGTGGGAATCACGTGTCAATCACGTGGGAATCACGTGGGAATCACGTGTCAATCACGTGGGAATTAGGTGGGAATCACGGGTCAATCACGTGGGAATCACGAGGGAGTCACGTGGGAATCCCGAGGGAATCACTTGTCAATCACGTGGGAATCACGTGGGAATCACCTGTCAATCACATGGGAATCACGTGGGAATCACGTGGGAATCACGTGTCAATCACGTGGGAATCACGTGGGAATCACCTGTCAATCACATGGGAATCACGTGGGAAGCACGTGGGAATCACGTGTAAATCACGTGGAAATCACGTGGGAATCACGTGTCAATCACGTGGGAATGACGAGGGAATCACGTGTCAATCACGTGCGAATCAGGTGGGAATCACGTGTCAATCACGTGGGAATCACGTGTCAATCACGTGGGAATCACGTGGGAATCACCTGTCAATCACATGGGAATCACGTGGGAATCACGTGGGAATCACGTGTCAATCACGTGGGAATCACGTGGGAATCACCTGTCAATCACATGGGAATCACGTGGGAATCACGTGTAAATCACGTGGGAATCATGTGCCAATCACATGGGACTCACATGGGAATCACGTGTCAATCACGTGGGAATCACGAGGGAATCATGAGGGAATCCCGTGGGAATCATGTGCCAATCACGTGGGAATCACGTGGGAATGTGTCAATCACGTGGGAATTAGTTGGGAATCACGTGTCAATCACGTGGGAATCACGTGGGAATCACGTGTCAATCACGTGGGAATTAGGTGGGAATCACGTGTCAATCACGTGGGATTCACGAGGGAGTCACGTGGGAATCCCTTGGGAATCACGTGTCAATCAAGGGGGAAAAACGTGGGAATGTGTCAATCATGTGGGAAACACGTGGGAATCACGTGTCAATCACGTGGGAATTAGGTGGGAATCACGTGTCAATCACGTGGGAATCACGAGGGAGTCACGTGGGAATCCCGTGGGAATCACCTGTCAATCACGTGGGAATCACGTGTCAATCACATGGGAATCACGTGAGAATCACGTGGGAATCACGTGGGAATCACGTGTAAATCACGTGGGAATCATGTGTCAATCACATGGGACTCACATGGGAATCACGTGTCAATCACGTGGGAATCACGTGGGAATGTGTCAATCACGTGGGAATCATGTGGGAATCACTTGTCATTTACGGGGGAATCACGTGGGAATGACGTGGGAATCACGTGTCAATCACGTGGAAATCATGAGGGAGTCACGTGGGAATCCCGTGTGAATCACGTGTCAATCACATGGGAATCACGTGGGAATGTGTCAATCACGTGGGAATCATGTGGGAATCACGTGAGAATCATGTGTCAATCACATGGGACTCACGTGGGAATCATGTGTCAATCACGTGGCAATCACGAGGGAATCACGTGTCAATCACGTGGGAATCACGTGGGAATCACATGTCAATCCCGTGGGAATCACGTGCGAATCAAGTGTCAATCACGAGGAACCATGTGGGAATCACGTGGGAATCACGTGTCAGTCACAGGGGAATCACGTGTTAATCACGTGGAAATCCCGTGGAAATCACGTGTCAATCACGTGGGAATCACGTGGGAATGTGTCAATCACGTGGGAATCAGTGTCAATCACTTGGGAATTAGGTGGGAATACTTGTCAATCAGGTGGCAATCACGACGGAGTCACGTGGGAATCCTGTGGGAATCACCTGTCAATCACGTGGGAATCACGTGTCAATCACATGGGAATCACGTGAGAATCACGTGGGAATCACGTGAGAATCACGTGGGAAGCATGTGTCAATCACATGGGACTCACGTGGGAATCACGTGAGAATCATGTATCAATCACATGGGACTCACATGGGAATCATGTGTCAATCACGTGGCAATCACGAGGAAATTACGTGTCAATCACGTGGGAATCACGTGGGAATCACGTGTCAATCACGTGGGAATCACGTGGGAATCACGTGTCAATCACGTGGGAATTAGGTGGGAATCACGTGTCAATCACGTGGGAGTCACGAGGGAGTCACGTGGGAATCCCTTGGGAATCACGAGTCAATCAAGGGGGGATCACGAGGCAATGTGTCAATCACGTGGGAATCACGTGGGGATCACGTGTCAATCAGGTGGGAATCACGAGGGAGTCACGTGGGAATCCCGTGGGAATCACCTGTCAATCACGTGGGAATCACGTGTCAATCACATGGGAATCACGTGAGAATCACGTGGGAATCACGTGGGAATCACTTGTAAATCACGTGGGAATCATGTGTCAATCACATGGGACTCACGTGGGAATCACGTGTCAATCACGTGGGAATCACGTGGGAATGTGTTAATCACGTGGGAATCATGTGGGAATCACTTGTCATTTACGTGGGAATCACGTGGGTATGACGTGGGAATCACGTGTCAATCACGTGGAAATCACGAGGGAGTCACGTGGGAATCCCGTGTGAATCACGTGTCAATCACGTGGGAATCACGTGGGAATGTGTCAATCACGTGGGAATCATGTGGGAATCACTTGTCATTTACGTGGGTATCATGGGGGAATGATGCGGGAATCACGTGTCAATCACGTGAAAATCACGTAGGAATAACCTGTCAATCACATGGGAATCACGGGGGAAGCACGTGGGAATCACGTGTAAATCACATGGAAATCACGTGGGAATCATGTGTCAATCACGTGGGACTCACGTGGGAATCAGGTGTCAATCACATGGAAATCACGAGGGAATCACGTGTCAATCACGTGCGAATCAGGTGGGAATCAAGTGTCAATCACGTGGGAATCACGTGTCAATCACGTGGGAATCACGAGGGAATCACCTGTAAATCACGTGGGAATTACGGGGGAATCACGTGTCAATCACGTGGGAATCACGAGAGAATCACGTGTCAATCACGTTGGAATCACGTGAGAATCACGTGGGAATCACGAGGGAATCACGTGTCAATCACGTGGGAATTAGGTTGGAGTCACGTGTCAATCACGTGGCAATCACGAGGGAGTAACATGTCAATCACGTGGGAATTAGGTTGGAATCATGTGTCAATCACGTGGGAATCACGAGGGAGTCACGTGGGAATCCCGTGGGAATCACGTGTAAATCACGTGGGAATCATGTGTCAATCACATGGGACTCACGTGGGAATCACGTGTCAATCACGTGAATATCACGTGGAAATCACGTGTCAATCACGTGGAAATTAGGTTGGAATCACGTGTCAATCACGTGGGAATCACGAGGGAGTCACGTGGGAATCCCGTGGGAATCACGTGTCAATTACGTGGGAATAACGTGGGAATGTGTCAATCACGTGGGAATCACGTGGGAATCACATGTCAAACACGTGGGAATTAGGTGAGAATCACGTGTCAATCACGTGGGAATCACGAGGGAATCATGAGGGAATCCCGTGGGAATCATGTGCCAATCACGTGGGAATCACGTGGGAATGTGTCAATCACGTGAGAATCACGTGGGAATCACGTGTCAATCACGTGGGAATTAGGTGGGAATCACGTGTCAATCACGTGGGAATCACGTGGGAATCACGTGTTAATCACGTGGGAATCCCGTGGGAATCACGTGTCAATCACGTGGGAATCACGTGGGAATGTGTCAATCACGTGGGAATTAGGTGGGAATACTTGTCAATCACGTGGGAATCACGACGGAGTCACGTGGGAATCCTGTGGGAATCACCTGTCAATCACGTGGGAATCACGTGTCAATCACATGGGAATCACGTGAGAATCACGTGGGAATCACGTGGGAATCACGTGGGAATCACGTGGGAATCATGTGTCAATCACATGGGACTCACGTGGGAATCCTGTGTCAATCACGTGGCAATCACGAGGGAATAACGTGTCAATCACGTGGGAATCACGTGGGAATCACGTGTCAATCACGTGGGAATCACGTGGGAATCACGTGTCAATCACGTGGGAATTAGGTGGGAATCACGGGTCAATCACGTGGGAGTCACGAGGGAGTCACATTGGAATCCCTTGGGAATCACGTGTCAATCAAGGGGGAATCACGTGGCAATGTGTCAATCACGTGGGAATCACGTGGGAATCACGTGTCAATCACGTGGGAATTAGGTGGGAATCACGTATCAATCACGTGGGAATCACGAGGAAGTCACGTGGGAATCCCGTGGGAATCACCTGTCAATCACGTGAGAATCACGTGTCAATCACATGGGAATCACGTGAGAATCACGTGGGAATCACGTGGGAATCACGTGTAAATCACGTGGGAATCATGTGTCAATCACATGGGACTCACGTGGGAATCACGTGTCAATCACGTGGGAATCACTTGGGAATATGTCAATCACGTGGGAATCATGTGGGAATCACTTGTTATATACGTGGGAATCACGTGGGAATGTGTCAATCACGTGGGAATCACGTGGGAATCACATGTCAAACACGTGGGAATTAGGTGGGAATCACGTGTCAATCACGTGGGAATCACGAGGGAATCATGAGGGAATCCCGTGGGAATCATGTGCCAATCACGTGGGAATCACGTGGGAATGTGTCAATCACGTGAGAATCACGTGGGAATCACGTGTCAATCACGTGGGAATTAGGTGGGAATCACGTGTCAATCACGTGGGAATCACGTGGGAATCACGTGTTAATCACGTGGGAATCCCGTGGGAATCACGTGTCAATCACGTGGGAATCACGTGGGAATGTGTCAATCACGTGGGAATCACGTGTCAATCACGTCGGAATTAGGTGGGAATACTTGTCAATCACGTGGGAATCACGACGGAGTCACGTGGGAATCCTGTGGGAATCACCTGTCAATCACGTGGGAATCACGTGTCAATCACATGGGAATCACGTGAGAATCCCATGGGAATCACGTGGGAATCATGTGTCAATCACATGGGACTCACGTGGGAATCCTGTGTCAATCAGGTGGCAATCACGAGGGAATCACGTGTCAATCACGTGGGAATCACGTGGGAATCACGTGTCAATCACGTGGGAATCACGTGGGAATCACGTGTCAATCACGTGGGAATTAGGTGGAAATCACGTGTCAATCACGTGGGAGTCACGAGGGAGTCACATGGGAATCCCTTGGGAATCACGTGTCAATCAAGGGGGAATCACGTGGCAATGTGTCAATCACGTGGGAATCACGTGGGAATCACGTGTCAATCACGTGGGAATTAGGTGGGAATCACATGTCAATCTCATGGGAATCACGAGGGAGTCACGTGGGAATCCCGTGGAAATCACCTGTCAATCACGTGGGAATCACGTGTCAATCACATGGGAGTCACGTGAGAATCACGTGGGAATCACGTGGGAATCACGTGTAAATCACGTGGGAATCATGTGTCAATCACATGGGACTCACGTGGGAATAACGTATCAATCACGTGGGAATCACGTGGGAATCACGTGTCAATCACGTGGCAATCACATGGGAATCACATGGGAATCACGTGGGAATCACGTGGGAATCACGTGTCAATCAAGTGGGAATCACGTGTCAATCACGTGGGTATCACGTGGGAATCACGTGTCAATCACATGGCAATCACATGGAAATCACATGGGAATCACGTGGGAATCACGTGGGAATCACGTGTCAATCAAGTGGGAATCACGTGTCAATCACGTGGGTATCACGTGGGAATGTGTCAATCACGTGGGAATCATGTGGGAATCACTTGTCATTTACGTGGGAATCACGTGGGTATGACATGGGAATCACGTGTCAATCACGGGGGAATTAGGTTGGAATCACGTGTCAATAACGTGGGAATCACGAGGGAGTCACGTGGGAATCCCGTGGGAATCACGTGTCAATCACGTGGGAATCACGTGGGAATCACGTGTCAATCACGTGGGAATTAGGTGGGAATCACGTGTCAATCACGTGGGAATCACGAGGGAGTCACGTTGAAATCCCGTGGGAATCACGTGTCAATCACGTGGGAATCACGTGGGAAGGTGTCAATCACGTGGGAATCACGTGGGAATCACGTGTTAATCACGTGGGAATCACGAGGGAGTCACGTGGGAATCCCGTGGGAATCACGTGTCAATCACGTGGGAATCACGTGGGAATGTGTCAATCACGTGGGAATCACGTGGGAATCACGTGGCAATCACGTGGGAATCACGGGTCAATCACATGGCAATCACGTGAGAATCACATGGGAATCACGTGGGAATCACGTGTAAATCACGTGGGAATCATGTGTCAATCACATGGGACTCACGTGGGAATCACGTTGGAATCATGTGTCAATCACATGGGACTCACGTGGGAATCATGTGTCAATCACTTGGCAATCACGAGGGAATCACGTGTCAATCACGTGGGAATCACGTGGGAATCACGTGTCAATCACGTGGAAATTAGGTGGGAACCACCTGTCAATCACGTGGGAATCACGAGGGAGTCATGTGGGAATCCCTTGGGAATCACGTGTCAATCAAGGGGGAATCACGTGGGAATCACGTGTCAATCACGTGGGAATTAGGTGGGAATCCCGTGTCAATCACGTGGGACTCACGAGGGAGTCACATGGGAATCCCGTGGGAATCACCTGTCAATCACGTGGGAATCACGTGTCAATCACATTGGAATCACGTGAGAATCACGTGGGAATCACGTGGGAATCACGTGTAAATCACGTGGGAATCATGTGTTAATCACATGGGACTCACGTGGGATCACGTGTCAATCACGTGGGAATCACGTGGGAATGTATCAATCACGTGGGAATCATGTGGGAATCACTTGTCATTTACGTGGGAATCATGTGTCAATCACATGGAACTCACGTGGGAATCACGTGGCAATCACGTGGCAATCACGAGGGAATTACGTGTCAATCACGTGGGAATCACGTGGGAATAACGTGTCAATCACGTGGGAATCACGTGGGAATCACGTGTCAATCACGTGGGAATTAGGTGGGAATCACGTGTCAATCACGAGGGAAACACGAGGGAGTCACCTGGGAATCCCGTGGGAATCACGTGTCAATCACGTGGGAATCACGTGGGAATGTGTCAATCACGTGGGAATCAGGTGGGAATCACGTGTCAACCACTTGTTAATTAGGTGGGAATCACGTGTCAATCACGTGGGAATCACGAGGGAGTCACGTGGGAATCCCGTGGGAATCACGTGTCAATCACGTGGGAATCACGTGGGAATGTGTCAATTACGTGGGAATCACGTGGGAATCACGTGTCAATCACGTGGGAATAAGGTGGGAATCACGTGTCAATCACGTGGGAATCACGAGGGAGTCACGTGGGAATCCCGTGGGAGTCACCTGTCAATCACGTGGGAATCACGTGTCAATCACAGGGGAATCACGTGAGAATCACGTGGGAATCACGGGGTAATCACGTGTAAATCACGTGGGAATCACGAGGGAGTCACGTGGGAATCTCGTGGGAGTCACGTGTCAATCACGTGGGAATCACGTGGGAATGTGTCAATCACGTGGGAATCACGTGGGAATCACGTGGCAATCACGTGGGAATTAGGTGGAAATCACGTATCAATCACGTGGGAATCACGAGGGAGTCACGTTGGAATCCCGTGGGAGTCACCTGTTAATCACGTGGTAATCACGTGTCAATCACAGGGGAATCACATGAGAATCACGTGGGAATCACGTGGTAATCACGTGTAAATCACGTGGGAATCATGTGTCAATCACATGGGACTCACGTGGGAATCACGTGTCAGTCACGTGGCAATCACGAGGGAATCACGTGTCAATCACGTGGGAATCACGTGGGAATCACGTGTCAATCTCGTGGGAATCACGTGGGAATCACGTGTCAATCACGTGGTAATTAGGTTGGAATCACGAGGGAATCACATGTCAATCACGTGGGAATTAGGTTGGAATCACGTGTAAATCACGTGGCAATCACGAGGGAGTCACATGTCAATCACGTGGGAATCACGTGGGAATGTGTCAATCACGTGGGAATCACGTGGGAATCAGGTGTCAATCACGTGCGAATCACGGGAAAATCACGTGGGAATCCCTTGGGAATCACGTGTCAATCACGTGGGAATCACGTGGGAATCACGTGTCAATCAGGTGGGAATCACGTGGGAATCACGTGTGATTCACGTGGGAATCACGTGAAAATCACGTGTCAATCACGTGGGAATCACGTGGGAATCAAGTGCCATTCACATGGGAATCACGTGAAAATCACGTGTCAATCACGTGGTAATCACGTGGAAATCACGTGGGAATCAGTTGTTAATCACGTGGGAATCACGGGGGAGTCACGTGTCAATCACGTGGGAATCACGTGGGAATCACGTGTCAATCACGTGGGAATTAGGTGGGAATCACGTGTCAATCACGTGGGAATTAGGTGGGAATCACGTGTCAATCACGTGGGAATCACGACGGAGTCACGTGGGAATCCCGTGGGAATCACGTGTCAATCACGGGGGAAAAACGTGGGAATGTGTCAATCACGTGGGAATCACGTCACAATCATGTGTCAATCACATGGGACTCACGTGGGAATCACGTGTCAAACACTTGGTAATTAGGTGGGAATCACGTGTCAATCACGTGGGAATCACGAGGGATTCACGTGGGAATCCCGTGGGAATCACGTGTCAATCACGTGGGAATCACGTGGGAATGTGTCAATCACGTGGGAAACACGTGGGAATCATGTGTCAATCACATGGGATTCACGTGGGAATCACGTGGGAATCACATGGGAATCACGTGTCAATCACGTGGGAATCACGTGTCAATCACGTGGGAATTAGGTGGGAATCACGTGTCAATCACGTGGGAATCACGAGGGAGTCAAGTGGGAATCCCGTGGGAATCACGTGTCAATCACGGGGGAATCACGTGGGAATGTGTCAATCACGTGGGTATCACGTGGGAATCACGTGTCAATCACGTGGGAATTATGTGGGAATCACGTGTCAATCACGTGGGAATCACGTGTCAATGACATGAGAATCACGTGAGAATCACGTGGGAATCACGAGGGAATCACGTGGGAATCACGTGTAAATCACGTGGGAATCATGTGTCAATCACCTGGGACTCACGTGGGATCACGTGTCAAACACGTGGGAATTAGGTGGGAATCACGTGTCAATCACGTGGGAATCACGAGGGAGTCACGTGGGAATCCCGTGGGAATCACGTGTCAATCACGTGGGAATCACGAGGGAATGTGTCAATCACGTGGGAATCACGTGGGAATCACGTGTCAATCACGTGGGAAATAGGTGGGAATCACGTGTCAATCACGTGGGAATCACGAGGGAGTCATGTGGGAATCCCGTGGGACTCACGTGTCAATCACGTAGGAATTAGGTGGGAATCACGTGTCAATCACGTAGGAAACATGAGGGAGTCACGTGGGAAGCCCGTGGGAATCAGGTGACCATCACGTGGGAATCACGTGGGAATGTGTCAATCACGTGGTAATCACGTGGGAATCACGTGTCAAACACGTGGGAATTAGGTGGGAATCACATGTCACTCACGTGGGAATCACGAGGGAGTCACGTGGGAATCCCGTGGGAATCACGTGTCAATCACGTGGGAATCACGAGGGAATGTGTCAATCACGTGGGAATCACGTGTCAATCACGTGGGAAATAGGTGGGAATCACGTGTCAATCACGTGGGAATCACGAGGGAGTCACGTGGGAATCCCGTGGGAATCACGTGTCAATCACGTGGGAATCACATGTCAATCACGTGGGAATTAGCTGGGAATCACGTGTCAATCACGTGGGAATCACGAGGGAGTCACCTGGGAATCCCGTGGAAATCACCTGTCAATCACGTGGGAATCACGTGTCAATCACATGGGAATCACGTGAGAATCACGTGGGAATCACATGGGAACACGTGTAAATCACGTGGGAATCATGTGTCAATCACATTGGACTCACGTGGGAATCACGTGTCAATCACGTGGGAATCACGTGGGAATGTGTCAATCACGTGGGAATCATGTGGGAATCAATTGTCATTTACGTGGGAATCACGTGGGAATGACGTGGGAATCACGTGTCAATCACGTGGGAATTAGGTTGGAATCACGTGTCAATCACGTGGGAATCACGAGGGTGTCACGTTGGATTCCCGTGGGAATCACGTGTCAATCACGTGGGAATCACGTGGGAATGTGTCAGTCACGTGGGAATCACGTGGGAATCAGGTGTCAATCACGTGCGAATCACGGGTCAATCACGTGGGAATCCCTTGGGAATCACGTGTCAGTCACGTGGGAATCACGTGGGAATCACGTGTCAATCAGGTGGGAATCACGTGGGAATCACGTGTGATTCACGTGGGAATCAAGGGGGAATCACGTTTTAATCACGTGGGGATAACGTGTCAATCACGTGGGAATCACGTGGGAACCACGTGTCAATCATGTGGGAATCACGGGGGAATCACGTGTCAATAACGTGGGAATCACGTGGGAATCAAGTGCCATTCACGTGGGAATCACGTGGAAATCACATGTCAATCACATGGTAATCACGTGGAAATCACGTGGGAATCAGCTGTTAATCACGTGGGAATCACGGGGGAGTCACGTGTCAATCACGTGGGAATCACGTGGGAATCACGTGTCAATCACGAGGAATCACGTGGGAATCACGTGGGAATCACGTGTCAATCACGTGGGAATCACGTGGGAATCACGTGTTAATCACGTGGGAATCACGAGGGAGTCACGTGGGAATCCCGTGGGAATCACGTGTCAATCACGTGGGAATCACGTGGGAATCACGTGTCAATCACGTGGGAATTAGGTTGGAATCACGTGTCAATCACGTGGGAATCACGAGGGTGTCACGTTGGATTCCCGTGGGAATCACGTGTCAATCACGTGGGAATCACGTGGGAATGTGTCAATCACGTCGGAATCACATGGGAATCACTTGTCAATCACGTGGGAATTAGGTGGGAATCACGTGTCAATCACGTGATAATCACGAGGGAGTCACGTGGGAATCCCGTGGGAATCACCTGTGAATCACGTGGGAATCAGGTGGGAATGTGTCAATCACGTCGGAATCACATGGGAATCACTTGTCAATCACGTGGGAATTAGGTGGGAATCACGTGTCAATCACGTGATAATCACGAGGGAGTCACGTGGGAATCCCGTGGGAATCACGTGTCAATCACGTGGGAATCACGTGGGAATCACGTGTCAATCACGTGGGAATTAGGTGGGAATACTTGTCAATCCCGTGGGATTCACGTGTCAATCACGTGGGAATCACAAGTGAGTCACGTACAAATCCCGTGGGAATCACATGTCAATCACGTGGGAATCACGTGGGAATGTGTCAATCACGTGCGAATCACGTGGGACTCACGTGTCAATCATGTGGGAATCATGAGGGAGTCACGTGGGAATCCCGTGGGAATCACGTGTCAATCACGTGGTAATCACGTGGGATTCATGTGGGAATCACGTGTCAACAACGTGGGAATCACGTGGAAAACACGTAGGAATCACGTGTCAATCACGTGGGAATAAGGTGGGAATCACGTGTCAATCACATGGGAATCACGAGGGAGTCACGTGGGAATCCCGTGGGAATCACGTGTCAATCACGTGGGAATCACGTGGGAATGTTTCAATCACGTGGGAATCACGTGGGAATCACGTGTCAATCACGTGGGAATCACGAGGGAGTCACGTGAGAATCCCGTTGGAATTACGTGTCAATCACGTGGGAATCACGTGGGAATGTGTCAATGACGTGGGAATCACGTGGAAAACACGTAGCAATCACGTGTCAATCACGTGGGAATAAGGTGGGAATCACGTGTCAATCACATGGGAATCACGAGGGAGTCACGTGGGAATCCCGTGGTAATCACGTGTCAATCCCGTTGGAATCACGTGGGAATGTGTCAATCACGTGGGAATCACGTGGGAATTACGTGTCAATCACGTGGGAATCACGAGGGAGTAACGTGGGAATCCCGTGGGAATCACGTGTCAATCACGTGGTAATCACGTGGGAATGTGTCAATCACGTGGGAATCACGTGGGAATCACGTGTCAATCACGTGGGAATCACGTGTCAATCACATGGGAATCACGTGAGAATCACGTGGGAATCACGTGGTAATCACGTGTAAATCACGTGGGAATCATGTGTCAGTCACATTGGACTCACGTGGGAATCATGTGGGAATCATGTGGGAATCACGTGTAAATCACGTTGGAATCATGTGTCAATCACATTGGACTCACGTGGGAATCACGTGGGAATCATGTGTTAATCACATGGGACTCACGTGGGAATCACGTGTCATTCACGTGGCAATCACGAGGGAATCACAGGTCAATCACGTGGGAATCACGTGGGAATCACGTGTCAATCACGTGGGAATCACGTGGGAATCACGTGTCAATCACGTGGGAATTAGGTGGGAATCACGTGTAAATCACGTGGGAATCACGAGGGAGTCACGTGGGAGTCCCGTGGGAATCATGTGTCAATCACGGGGGAATCACATGGGAATGCGTCAATCATGTGGGAATCACGTGGGAATCACGTGTCAATCACGTGCGAATTAGGTGGGAATCACGTGTCAATCACGTGGGAATCACGAGGGAGTCACCTGGGATTCCCTTGGGAATCACCTGTCAATCACTTGGGAATCACGAGTCAATCACCTGTGAAACACGTGAGAATCACGTGGGAATCACGTGGGAATCACGTGTAAATCACGTGGGAATCATGTGTCAATCACATGGGACTCACGTGGGAATCACGAGGGAGTCACGTTTGAATCCCGTGGGATTCACGTGTCAATCACGTGGTAATCACGTGGGAATGTGTCAATCATGTGGGAATTACGTGGCAATCACGTGTCAATCACGTGGTAATCACGAGGGAGTCACGTGGGAATCCCGTGGGAATCACGTGTCAATCACGTGGTAATCACGTGGGAATGTGTCAATCACGTGGGAATCACGTGAGAATCACGTGTCAATCACGTGGGAATTAGGCGGAAATCACGTGTCAATCACGTAGGAATCAAGTGAGAATCACGTGGGAATCACGAGGGAATCACGTGTCAATCACGTGGGAATTAGGTTGGAATCATGTGCCAATCACGTGGCAATCACGAGGGAGTCACATGTCAATCACGTGGGAATTAGGTTGGAATCAAGTGTCAATCACGTGGGAATCACGAGGGAGTCACGTGGGAATACCGTGGGAATCACGTGTAAATCACGTGGGAATCATGTGTCAATCACATGGGACTCACGTGGGAATCACGTGGGAATCACGTGTCGATATCGTAAGAATCACGTGGGAATCACGTGGGAATCACGTGTCAATCACGTGGGAATCACATGGGAATGACGTGTCAATCACGTGGGAATCACGAGGGAATCACGTGTCAATCACGTGGGAATCACGTGAGAGTCAAGTTCGAATCACGTGGTAATTACGTTGGAATCATGTGGGAATCACGTGTCAATCCCGTGGGAATCACGTGCGAATCAAGTGTCAATCACGAGGAATCACGTGGGAATCACGTGGGAATCACGTGTCAATCACGTGGGAATCACGTGGGAGTCACGTGGGAATCCCGTGGGAATCACGTGTCAATCACGTGAGAATCACGTGGGAATGTGTCAATCATGTCGGAATCACATGTGAATCACTTGTCAATCACGTGGGAATTAGGTGGGAATCACGTGTCAATCCCGTGGGAATCACGTGCGAATCAAGTGTCAATCACGAGGAATCACGTGGGAATCACGTGGGAATCACGTGTTAATCACGTGGGAATCACGAGGGAGTCACGTGGGAATCCCGTGGGAATCACGTGTCAATCACGTGGGAATCACGTGGGAATGTGTCAATCACGTCGGAATCACATGTGAATCACTTGTCAATCACGTGGGAATTAGGTGGGAATCACGTGTCAATCACGTGATAATCACGAGGGAGTCACGTGGGAATCCCGTGGGAATCACCTGTGAATCACGTGGGAATCAGGTGGGAATGTGTCAGTCACGTGGGAATCCCGTGGGAATCACGTGTCAATCACGTGGGTATTAGGTGGGAATCACGTGTCAATCACGTGGGAATCATGAGGGAGTCACGGGGGAATCCCTTGGGAATCACGTGTCAATCACGTGGGAACAAAGGGGAAATCACGTTTTAATCACGTGGGAATCACGTGTCAATCACGTGGGAATTATGTGGAAATCTCGAGGGAATCACGTGGGAATGACGTGTCAATCAGGTGGGAATCACGTGGAAATCAGGTGTCAATCACTTGGAAATCAAGGGGAATCACGTTTTAATCATGTGGGAATCACGTGTCAAACACGTGTTAATCACGAGGGAGTCACGTGGGAATCCCGTGGGAATCAGGTGACAATCACGTGGGAATCACATGGGAATGTGTCAATCACGTGGGAATCACGTGGGAATCACGTGTCAATCTCGTGGGAATTAGGTGGGAATCACGTGTCAATCACGTGGGAATCACGAGTGAGTCACGTTGAAATCCCGTGGGAATCACGTGTCAATCACGTGGGAATCACGTGGGAAGGTGTCAAACACGTGGGAATCACGTGGGAATCACGTGTTAATCACGTGGGAATCACGAGGGAGTCACGTGGGAATCACGAGGGAGTCACGTGGGAATCCCGTGGGAATCACGTGTCAATCACGTGGGAATCACGAGAGAATGTGTCAATCACATGGGAATCAGGTGGGAATCACGTGTCAAACACGTGGGAATTAGGTGGGAATCACGTTTCAATCTCGTGGGAATCACAAGTGAGTCACGTAGAAATCCCGTGGGAATCACGTGTCAATCACGTGGGAATGACGTGGGAATGTTTCAATCACGTGCGAATCACGTGGGAATCACGTGTCAATCACGTGGGAATCATGAGGGAGTCACGTGGGAATCCCGTGGGAATCACGTGTCAATCACGTGGGAATCACGTTGGAATGTGTCAATCACGTGAGAATCACATGGGAATCACTTGTCAATTACGTGGGAATTAGGTGGGAATCACGTGTCAATCACGTGGGAATCACAAGTGAGTCACGTAGAAATCCCGTGGGAATCACGTGTCAATCACGTGGGAATCACGTGGGAATGTGTCAATCACGTGCGAATCACGTGGGAATCACGTGTCAATCACGTGGGAATCATGAGGGAGTCATGTGGGAATCCCGTGGGAATCACGTGTCAATCACGTGGGAATCACGTGGGAATGTGTCAATCACGTGGGATTCAGGTGGGAATCACGTGTCAAACACGTGGGAATTAGGTGGGAATCACGTGTCAATCACGTGGGAATCACAAGTGAGTCACGTAGAAATCCCGGGGGAATCACGTGTCAATCACGTGGGAATCACGTGGGAATGTGTCAATCACGTGCGAATCACGTGGGAATCACGTGTCAATCACGTGGGAATCATGAGGGAGTCACGTGGGAATCCCGTGGGAATCACGTGACAATCACGTGGGAATCACGTGGGAATGTGTCAATCACGTGCGAATCACGTGGCAATCACGTGTCAATCACGTGGGAATCATGAGGGAGTCACGTGGGAATCCCGTGGGAATCACGTGTCAATCACGTGGGAATCACAAGTGAGTCACGTAGAAATCCCGGGGGAATCACGTGTCAATCACGTGGGAATCACGTGGGAATGTGTCAATCACGTGCGAATCACGTGGGAATCACGTGTCAATCACGTGGGAATCATGAGGGAGTCACGTGGGAATCCCGCGGGAATCACGTGTCAATCACGTGGGAATCACAAGTGAGTCACGTAGAAATCCCGTGGGAATCACGTGTCAATCACGTGGGAATCACGTGGGAATGTGTCAATCACGTGCGAATCACGTGGGAATCACGTGTCAATCACGTGGGAATCATGAGGGACTCACGTGGGAATCCCGTGGTTATCACGTGTCAATCACGTGGGAATCACGTGGGAATGTGTCAATCACGTGGGAATCAGGTGTGAATCACGTGTCAAACACGTTGGAATTAGGTGGGAATCACGTGTCAATCACGTGGGAATCACGAGGGAGTCACGTGGGAATCCCGTGGGAATCACGTGTCAATCACGTGGGAATCACGTGGGAATCACGTGTCAATCACGTGGGGATAAGGTGGGAATCACTTGTCAATCACGTGGGAATCACGAGGGAGTCACGTGGGAATCCCGTGGGAATCACGTGTCAATCATGTGGTAATCACGTGGGTATGTGTCAATCACATGAGAATCACGTGTCAATCACGTGGGAATTAGGTGGGAATCACGTGTCAATCACGTGGGAATCACGTGTCAATCATTTGGGAATCACGTGGGAATCACTTGGGAATGACGTGTAAATCACGTGGGAATCATGTGTCAATCACATGGGACTCACGTGTGAATCACGTGAGAATCATGTGTCAATCACATGGGACTCACGTGGGAATCATGTGTCAATCACGTGGCAATCACGAGGGAATCACGTGTCAATCACGTGGGAATCACGTGGGAATCACGTGTCAATCACGTGGGAAACACGAGGGAGTCACGTGGGAATCCCTTGGGAATCACGTGTCAATCAAGGGGGAATCACGTGTGAATGTGTCAATCACGTGGGAATCACATGGGAATTACGTGTCAATCACGTGGGAATTAGGTGGGAATCACGTGTCAATCACGTGGGAGTCACGAGGGAGTCACGTGGGAATCCCTTGGGAATCACGTGTCAATCAAGGGGGAATCACGTGTGAATGTGTCAATCACGTGGGAATCACGTGGGAATCACGTGTCAATCACGTGGGAATTAGGTGGGAATCACGTGTCAATCACGTGGGAATCACGAGGGAGTCACGTGGGAATCCCGTGGGAATCACTTGTCAATCACGTGGGAATCACGTGGGAATCACGTGTCAATCACGTGGGAATCACGAGGGAGTCACGTGTAAATCACGTGGGAATCATGTGTCAATCACATGGGACTCACGTGGGAATCACGTGTCAATCACGTGGGAATCACGTGGGAATCACGTGTCAATCACGTGGGAATTAGGTGGGAATCACGTGTCAATCACGTGGGAATCACGAGGGAATCACGTGGGAATCCCGTGGGAATCACTTGTCAATCACGTGGGAATCACGTGGGAATCACCTGACAATCACATGGGAATCACGTGGGAATCACGTGGGAATCACGTGTCAATCACGTGGGAATCACGTGGGAATCACCTGTCAATCACATGGGAATCACGTGGGAAGCACGTGGGAATCACGTGTAAATCACGTGGAAATCACGTGGGAATCACGTGTCAATCACGTGGGAATGACGAGGGAATCACGTGTCAATCACGTGCGAATCAGGTGGGAATCACGTGTCAATCACGTGGGAATCACGTGTCAATCACGTGGGAATCACGTGGGAATCACCTGTCAATCACATGGGAATCACGTGGGAATCACGTGGGAATCACGTGTCAATCACGTGGGAATCACGTGGGAATCACCTGTCAATCACATGGGAATCACGTGGGAATCACGTGTCAATCACGTGGGACTCACGTGGGAATCACGTGGGAATCACGAGGGAATGACGTGTCAATCACGTGGGAATTAGGTTTGAATCACGTGTCAATCACGTGGCAATCACGAGGGAGTCACATGTCAATCACGTGGGAACTAGGTTGGAATCACGTGTCAATCACGTGGGAATCACGAGGGAGTCACGTGGGAATCCTGTGGGAATCACGTGTCAATCACGTGGGAATCACGTGGGAATGTGTCAATCACGTGGGAACCACATGGGAATCACGTGTCAAACACGTGGGAATTAGGTGGGTGTCACGTGGGAATCCCGTGGGTATCACGTGTCAATCACGTGGGGATCACGAGGGAGTCACGTGGGAATCCCGTGGGAATCACGTGTCAATCACGTGGGAATCACGTGGGAATGTGTCAATCACGTGGGAATCACGTGGCAATCACGTGTCAATCACGTGGGAATCACAAGGGAGTCACGTGGGAATCCCGAGGGAATCACTTGTCAATCACGTGGTAATCACGTGGGAATGTGTCAATCACATGGGACTCACGTGGGAATCACGTGTCAAACACGTGGGAATTAGGTGGGAATCACGTGTCAATCACGTGGGAATCACGAGGGAGTCACGTGGGAATCCCGTGGGAATCACGTGTCAATCAAGGGGGAAAACGTGGGAATGTGTCAATCACGTGGGAATCACGTGTCAATCCCGTGGGAATCACGTGCGAATCAAGTGTCAATCACGAGGAACCATGTAGGAATCACGTGGGAATGACGTGTCAATCACGGGGGAATCACGTGTTAATCATGTGGAAATCCCGTGGAAATCACGTGTCAATCACGTGGGAATCACGTGTCAATCACGTGGGAATTAGGTGGGAATCACGTGTCAGTCACGTGGGAGTCACGAGGGAGTCACCTGGGAATCCCTTGGGAATCACGTGTCAATCAAGGGGGAAAAACGTGGGAATGTGTCAATCACGTGGGAATCACGTGGGAATCACGTGTCACTCACGTGGGAATTAGGTGGGAATCACGTGTCAATCACGTGGGAATCACGAGGGAGTCACGTGGGAATCGCGTGGGAATCACCTGCCAATCACGTGGGAATCACGTGTCAATCACATGGGAATCACGTGAGAATCACGTGGGAATCACATGGGAATCACGTGTAAATCACGTGGGAATCATGTGTCAATCACATGGGACTCACATGGGAATCACGTGTCAATCACGTGGGAATCACGTGGGAATGTGTCAACCACGTGGGAATCATGTGGGAATCACTTGTCATTTACGGGGGAATCACGTGGGAATGACGAGGGAATCACGTGTCAATCACGTGGAAATCATGAGGGAGTCACGTGGGAATCCCGTGTGAATCACGTGTCAATCACGTGGGAATCACGTGTCAATCACATGGGAATCACGTGAGAATCACGTGGGAATCACGTGAGAATCACGTGGGAATCATGTGTCAATCACATGGGACTCACGTGGGAATCACGTGAGAATCATGTATCAATCACATGGGACTCACATGGGAATCATGTGTCAATCACGTGGCAATCACGAGGGAATCAAGTGTCAATCATGTGGGAATCACGTGGGAATCACGTGTCAATCACGTGGGAATCACGTGGGAATCACGTGTCAATCACGTGGGAATTAGGTGGGAATCACGTGTCAATCACGTGGGAGTCACGAGGGAGTCACGTGGGAATCCCTTGGGAATCACGAGTCAATCAAGGGGGAATCACGAGGCAATGTGTCAATCACGTGGGAATCACGTGGGGATCACGTGTCAATCAGTTGGGAATCACGAGGGAGTCACGTGGGAATCCCGTGGGAATCAACTGTCAATCACGTGGGAATCACGTGTCAATCACATGGGAATCACGTGAGAATCACGAGGGAATCACGTGGGAATCACTTGTAAATCACGTGGGAATCATGTGTCAATCACATGGGACTCACGTGGGAATCACGTGTCAATCACGTGGGAATCACGTGGGAATGTGTTTATCACGTGGGAATCATGTGGGAATCACTTGTCATTTACGTGGGAATCACGTGGGTATGACGTGGGAATCACGTGTCAATCACGTGGAAATCACGAGGGAGTCACGTGGGAATCCCGTGTGAATCACGTGTCAATCACGTGGGAATCACGTGGGAATGTGTCAATCACGTGGGAATCATGTGGGAATCACTTGTCATTTACGTGGGTATCATGGGGGAATGATGCGGGAATCACGTGTCAATCACGTGAAAATCACGTAGGAATAACCTGTCAATCACATGGGAATCACGGGGGAAGCACGTGGGAATCACGTGTAAATCACGTGGAAATCACGTGGGAATCATGTGTCAATCACGTGGGACTCACATGGGAATCAGGTGTCAATCACATGGAAATCACGAGGGAATCACGTGTCAATCACGTGCGAATCAGGTGGGAATCAAGTGTCAATCACGTGGGAATCACGTGTCAATCACGTGGGAATCACGAGGGAATCACCTGTAAATCACGTGGGAATTACGGGGGAATCACGTGTCAATCACGTGGGAATCACGAGGGAATCACGTGTCAATCACGTTGGAATCACGTGAGAATCACGTGGGAATCACGAGGGAATCACGTGTCAATCACGTGGGAATTAGGTTGGAGTCACGTGTCAATCACGTGGCAATCACGAGGGAGTAACATGTCAATCACGTGGGAATTAGGTTGGAATCATGTGTCAATCACGTGGGAATCACGAGGGAGTCACGTGGGAATCCCGTGGGAATCACGTGTAAATCACGTGGGAATCATGTGTCAATCACATGGGACTCACGTGGGAATCACGTGTCAATCACGTGAATATCACGTGGAAATCACGTGTCAATCACGTGGAAATTAGGTTGGAATCACGTGTCAATCACGTGGGAATCACGAGGGAGTCACGAGGGAATCCCGTGGGAATCATGTGTCAATTACGTGGGAATAACGTGGGAATGTGTCAATCACGTGGGAATCACGTGGGAATCACATGTCAAACACGTGGGAATTAGGTGGGAATCACGTGTCAATCACGTGGGAATCACGAGGGAATCATGAGGGAATCCCGTGGGAATCATGTGCCAATCACGTGGGAATAACGTGGGAATGTGTCAATCACGTGAGAATCACGTGGGAATCACGTGTCAATCACGTGGGTATTAGGTGGGAATCACGTGTCAATCACGTGGGAATCACGTGGGAATCACGTGTTAATCACGTGGGAATCCCGTGGGAATCACGTGTCAATCACGTGGGAATCACGTGGGAATGAGTTAATCACGTGGGAATTAGGTGGGAATACTTGTCAATCACGTGGGAATCACGACGGAGTCACGTGGGAATCCTGTGGGAATCACCTGTCAATCACGTGGGAATCACGTGTCAATCACGTGGGAATCACGAGGGAGTCACGAGGGAATCCCGTGGGAATCATGTGTCAATTACGTGGGAATAACGTGGGAATGTGTCAATCACGTGGGAATCACGTGGGAATCACATGTCAAACACGTGGGAATTAGGTGGGAATCACGTGTCAATCACGTGGGAATCACGAGGGAATCATGAGGGAATCCCGTGGGAATCATGTGCCAATCACGTGGGAATTAGGTGGGAATCACGTGTCAATCACGTGGGAATCACGTGGGAATCACGTGTTAATCACGTGGGAATCCCGTGGGAATCACGTGTCAATCACGTGGGAATCACGTGGGAATGTGTCAATCACGTGGGAATCACGTGTCAATCACGTCGGAATTAGGTGGGAATACATGTCAATCACGTGGGAATCACGACGGAGTCACGTGGGAATCCTGTGGGAATCACCTGTCAATCACGTGGGAATCACGTGTCAATCACATGGGAATCACGTGAGAATCACGTGGGAATCATGTGGGAATCATGTGTCAATCACATGGGACTCACGTGGGAATCCTGTGTCAATCAGGTGGCAATCACGAGGGAATCACGTGTCAATCACGTGGGAATCACGTGTCAATCACGTGGGAATCACGTGGGAATCACGTGTCAATCACGTGGGAATTAGGTGGAAATCACGTGTCAATCACGTGGGAGTCACGAGGGAGTCACATGGGAATCCCTTGGGAATCACGTGTCAATCAAGGGGGAATCACGTGGCAATGTGTCAATCACGTGGGAATCACGTGGGAATCACGTGTCAATCACGTGGGAATTAGGTGGGAATCACGTGTCAATCACATGGGAATCACGAGGGAGTCACGTGGGAATCCCGTGGAAATCACCTGTCAATCACGTGGGAATCACGTGTCAATCACATGGGAGTCACGTGAGAATCACGTGGGAATCACGTGGGAATCACGTGTAAATCACGTGGGAATCATGTGTCAATCACATGGGACTCACGTGGGAATCACGTATCAATCACGTGGGAATCACGTGGGAATCACGTGTCAATCACGTGGCAATCACATGGGAATCACATGGGAATCACGTGGGAATCACGTGGGAATCACGTGTCAATCAAGTGGGAATCACGTGTCAATCACGTGGGTATCACGTGGGAATCACGTGTCAATCACATGGCAATCACATGGAAATCACATGGGAATCACGTGGGAATCACGTGGGAATCACGTGTCAATCAAGTGGGAATCACGTGTCAATCACGTGGGTATCACGTGGGAATGTGTCAATCACGTGGGAATCATGTGGGAATCACTTGTCATTTACGTGGGAATCACGTGGGTATGACATGGGAATCACGATCAATCACGGGGGAATTAGGTTGGAATCACGTGTCAATAACGTGGGAATCACGAGGGAGTCACGTGGGAATCCCGTGGGAATCACGTGTCAATCACGTGGGAATCACGTGGGAATCACGTGTCAATCACGTGGGAATTAGGTGGGAATCACGTGTCAATCACGTGGGAATCACGAGGGAGTCACGTTGAAATCCCGTGGGAATCACGTGTCAATCACGTGGGAATCACGTGGGAAGGTGTCAATCACGTGGGAATCACGTGGGAATCACGTGTTAATCACGTGGGAATCACGAGGGAGTCACGTGGGAATCCCGTGGGAATCACGTGTCAATCACGTGGGAATCACGTGGGAATGTGTCAATCACGTGGGAATCACGTGGGAATCACGTGGCAATCACGTGGGAATCACGGGTCAATCACATGGCAATCACGTGAGAATCACATGGGAATCACGTGGGAATCACGTGTAAATCACGTGGGAATCATGTGTCAATCACATGGGACTCACGTGGGAATCACGTTGGAATCATGTGTCAATCACATGGGACTCACCTGGGAATCATGTGTCAATCACTTGGCAATCACGAGGGAATCACGTGTCAATCACGTGGGAATCACGTGGGAATCACGTGTCAATCACGTGGAAATTAGGTGGGAACCACGTGTCAATCACGTGGGAATCACGAGGGAGTCATGTGGGAATCCCTTGGGAATCACGTGTCAATCAAGGGGGAATCACGTGGAAATGTGTCAATCACGTGGGAATCACGTGGGAATCACGTGTCAATCACGTGGGAATTAGGTGGGAATCCCCTGTCAATCACGTGGGACTCACGAGGGAGTCACATGGGAATCCCGTGGGAATCACCTGTCAATCACGTGGGAATCACGTGTCAATCACATTGGAATCACGTGAGAATCACGTGGGAATCACGTGGGAATCACGTGTAAATCACGTGGGAATCATGTGTTAATCACATGGGACTCACGTGGGATCACGTGTCAATCACGTGGGAATCACGTGGGAATGTATCAATCACGTGGGAATCATGTGGGAATCACTTGTCATTTACGTGGGAATCATGTGTCAATCACATGGAACTCACGTGGGAATCACGTGGCAATCACGTGGCAATCACGAGGGAATTACGTGTCAATCACGTGGGAATCACGTGGGAATAACGTGTCAATCACGTGGGAATCACGTGGGAATCACGTGTCAATCACGTGGGAATTAGGTGGGAATCACGTGTCAATCACGAGGGAAACACGAGGGAGTCACCTGGGAATCCCGTGGGAATCACGTGTCAATCACGTGGGAATCACGTGGGAATGTGTCAATCACGTGGGAATCAGGTGGGAATCACGTGTCAACCACTTGTTAATTAGGTGGGAATCACGTGTCAATCACGTGGGAATCACGAGGGAGTCACGTGGGAATCCAGTGGGAGTCACCTGTCAATCACGTGGGAATCACGTGTCAATCACAGGGGAATCACGTGAGAATCACGTGGGAATCACGGGGTAATCACTTGTAAATCACGTGGGAATCACGAGGGAGTCACGTGGGAATCTCGTGGGAGTCACGTGTCAATCACGTGGGAATCACGTGGGAATGTGTCAATCACGTGGGAATCACGTGGGAATCACGTGGCAATCACGTGGGAATTAGGTGGAAATCACGTATCAATCACGTGGGAATCACGAGGGAGTCACGTTGGAATCCCGTGGGAGTCACCTGTCAATCACGTGGGAATCACGTGTCAATCACAGGGGAGTCACGTGAGAATCACGTGGGAATCACGTGGTAATCACGTGTAAATCACGTGGGAATCATGTGTCAATCACATGGGACTCACGTGGGAATCACGTGTCAGTCACGTGGCAATGACGAGGGAATCACGTGTCAATCACGTGGGAATCACGTGGGAATCACGTGTCAATCTCGTGGGAATCACGTGGGAATCACGTGTCAATCACGTGGTAATTAGGTTGGAATCACGAGGGAATCACATGTCAATCACGTGGGAATTAGGTTGGAATCACGTGTAAATCACGTGGCAATCACGAGGGAGTCACATGTCAATCACGTGGGAATTAGGTTGGAATCAAGTGTCAATCACGTGGGAATCACGAGGGAGTCACATGGGAATACCGTGGGAATCACGTGTAAATCAAGTGGGAATCATGTGTCAATCACATGGGACTCACGTGGGAATCACGTGTCAATCACGTGGGATTCACTTGGGATTCACGTGTCAATCACGTGGGAATTAGGTTGGAATCACGTGTCAATCACGTGGGAATCACGAGGGAATCACGTGTCAAACACGTGGGAATTAGGTGGGAATCACGTGTCAATCACGTGGGAATCACGTGGAAATGTGTCAATCACGTGGGAATCACGTGGGAATCACGTGTCAAACACGTGGGAATTAGGTGGGAATCACGTGTCAATCACGTGGGAATCACGAGGGAATCACGTGGGAATCCCGTGGGAATCACGTGCCAATCACGTGGGAGTCACGTGAGAATCAGGTGGGAATCACGTGTCAAACACGTGGGAATTAGGTGGGAATCACGTGTCAATCACGTGGGAATCACGAGGGAGTCACGTGTGAATCCCGTGGGAATCACGTGTCGATCACGTGGGAATCACGTCGGAATGTGTCAATTACCTGGGAATCACGTGGAAATCGCGTGTCAATCACGTGGGAATAAGGTGGGAATCACGTGTCAATCACGTGGGAATCACGAGGGAGTCACGTGGGAATCCCGTGGGAATCATGTGCCAATCACGTGGGAATCACGTGGGAATGTGTCAATCAAGTGGGAATCACGTGGGAATCATGTGTCAATCACATGGGACTCACGTGGGAATCACGTGTCAAACACAGGGTAATTAGGTGGGAATCACGTGTCATTCACGTGGAAATCACGAGGGAGTCACGTGGGAATCCCGTGGGAATCACGTGTCAATCACGTGGGAATCACGTGGGAATGTGTCAATCAAGTGGGAATCACGTGGGAATCATGTGTCAATCACATGGGACTCACGTGGGAATCACGTGTCAATCACGTGGCAATCACGACGTGATCACGTGTCAATCACGTGGGAATCACGTGGGAATCACGTGTCAATCACGTGGGAATCACGTGGGAATCACGTGTCAATCACGTGGGAATTAGGTGGGAATCACGTGTCAATCACGAGGGAAACACGAGGGAGTCACCTGGGAATCCCGTGGTAATCACGTGTCAATCACGTGGGAATCACGTGGGAATCACGTGTCAATCAGGTGGGAATCACGTGGGAATCACGTGTGATTCACGTGGGAATCAAGGGGGAATCACGTTTTAATCACGTGGGGATAACGTGTTAATCACGTCGGAATCACGTGGGAACCACGTGTCAATCATGTGGGAATCACGGGGGAATCACGTGTCAATCACGTGGGAATCACGTGGGAACCACGTGTCAATCATGTGGGAATCACGGGGGAATCACGTGTCAATCACGTGGGAATCACGTGGGAATCACGTGTCAATCACGTGGGAATCAAGGGGGAATCACGTTTTAATCACGTGGGGATAACGTGTTAATCATGTGGGAAACACGTGGGAATCACGTGTCAATCACGTGGGAATTAGGTGGGAATCACGTGTCAATCACGTGGGAATCACGAGGGAGTCACGTGGGAATCCCGTGGGAATCACCTGTCAATCACGTGGGAATCACGTGTCAATCACATGGGAATCACGTGAGAATCACGTGGGAATCACGTGGGAATCACGTGTAAATCACGTGGGAATCATGTGTCAATCACATGGGACTCACATGGGAATCACGTGTCAATCACGTGGGAATCACGTGGGAATGTGTCAATCACGTGGGAATCATGTGGGAATCACTTGTCATTTACGGGGGAATCACGTGGGAATGACGTGGGAATCACGTGTCAATCACGTGGAAATCATGAGGGAGTCACGTGGGAATCCCGTGTGAATCACGTGTCAATCACATGGGAATCACGTGGGAATGTGTCAATCACGTGGGAATCATGTGGGAATCACGTGAGAATCATGTGTCAATCACATGGGACTCACGTGGGAATCATGTGTCAATCACGTGGCAATCACGAGGGAATCACGTGTCAATCACGTGGGAATCACGTGGGAATCACATGTCAATCCCGTGGCAATCACGTGCGAATCAAGTGTCAATCACGAGGAACCATGTGGGAATCACGTGGGAATCACGTGTCAGTCACAGGGGAATCACGTGTTAATCACGTGGAAATCCCGTGGAAATCACGTGTCAATCACGTGGGAATCACGTGGGAATGTGTCAATCACGTGGGAATCAGTGTCAATCACTTGGGAATTAGGTGGGAATACTTGTCAATCAGGTGGCAATCACGACGGAGTCACGTGGGAATCCTGTGGGAATCACCTGTCAATCACGTGGGAATCACGTGTCAATCACATGGGAATCACGTGAGAATCACGTGGGAATCACGTGAGAATCACGTGGGAATCATGTGTCAATCACATGGGACTCACGTGGGAATCACGTGAGAATCATGTATCAATCACATGGGACTCACATGGGAATCATGTGTCAATCACGTGGCAATCACGAGGAAATCACGTGTCAATCACGTGGGAATCACGTGGGAATCACGTGTCAATCACGTGGGAATCACGTGGGAATCACGTGTCAATCACGTGGGAATTAGGTGGGAATCACGTGTCAATCACGTGGGAGTCACGAGGGAGTCACGTGGGAATCCCTTGGGAATCACGAGTCAATCAAGGGGGGATCACGAGGCAATGTGTCAATCAAGTGGGAATCACGTGGGGATCACGTGTCAATCAGGTGGGAATCACGAGGGAGTCACGTGGGAATCCCGTGGGAATCACCTGTCAATCACGTGGGAATCACGTGTCAATCACATGGGAATCACGTGAGAATCACGTGGGAATCACGTGGGAATCACTTGTAAATCACGTGGGAATCATGTGTCAATCACATGGGACTCACGTGGGAATCACGTGTCAATCACGTGGGAATCACGTGGGAATGTGTTAATCACGTGGGAATCATGTGGGAATCACTTGTCATTTACGTGGGAATCACGTGGGTATGACGTGGGAATCACGTGTCAATCACGTGGAAATCACGAGGGAGTCACGTGGGAATCCCGTGTGAATCACGTGTCAATCACGTGGGAATCACGTGGGAATGTGTCAATCACGTGGGAATCATGTGGGAATCACTTGTCATTTACGTGGGTATCATGGGGGAATGATGCGGGAATCACGTGTCAATCACATGAAAATCACGTAGGAATAACCTGTCAATCACATGGGAATCACGGGGGAAGCACGTGGGAATCACGTGTAAATCACGTGGAAATCACGTGGGAATCATGTGTCAATCACGTGGGACTCACGTGGGAGTCAGGTGTCAATCACATGGAAATCACGAGGGAATCACGTGTCAATCACGTGCGAATCAGGTGGGAATCAAGTGTCAATCACGTGGGAATCACGTGTCAATCACGTGGGAATCACGAGGGAATCACCTGTAAATCACGTGGGAATTACGGGGGAATCACGTGTCAATCACGTGGGAATCACGAGAGAATCACGTGTCAATCACGTTGGAATCACGTGAGAATCACGTGGGAATCACGAGGGAATCACGTGTCAATCACGTGGGAATTAGGTTGGAGTCACGTGTCAATCACGTGGCAATCACGAGGGAGTAACATGTCAATCACGTGGGAATTAGGTTGGAATCATGTGTCAATCACGTGGGAATCACGAGGGAGTCACGTGGGAATCCCGTGGGAATCACGTGTAAATCACGTGGGAATCATGTGTCAATCACATGGGACTCACGTGGGAATCACGTGTCAATCACGTGAATATCACGTGGAAATCACGTGTCAATCACGTGGAAATTAGGTTGGAATCACGTGTCAATCACGTGGGAATCACGAGGGAGTCACGTGGGAATCCCGTGGGAATCACGTGTCAATTACGTGGGAATAACGTGTGAATGTGTCAATCACGTGGGAATCACGTGGGAATCACATGTCAAACACGTGGGAATTAGGTGGGAATCACGTGTCAATCACGTGGGAATCACGAGGGAATCATGAGGGAATCCCGTGGGAATCATGTGCCAATCACGTGGGAATCACGTGGGAATGTGTCAATCACGTGAGAATCACGTGGGAATCACGTGTCAATCACGTGGGAATTAGGTGGGAATCACGTGTCAATCACGTGGGAATCACGTGGGAATCACGTGTTAATCACGTGGGAATCCCGTGGGAATCACGTGTCAATCACGTGGGAATCACGTGGGAATGTGTCAATCACGTGGGAATTAGGTGGGAATACTTGTCAATCACGTGGGAATCACGACGGAGTCACGTGGGAATCCTGTGGGAATCACCTGTCAATCACGTGGGAATCACGTGTCAATCACATGGGAATCACGTGAGAATCACGTGGGAATCACGTGGGAATCACGTGGGAATCACGTGGGAATCATGTGTCAATCACATGGGACTCACGTGGGAATCCTGTGTCAATCACGTGGCAATCACGAGGGAATAACGTGTCAATCACGTGGGAATCACGTGGGAATCACGTGTCAATCAAGTGGGAATCACGTGGGAATCACGTGTCAATCACGTGGGAATTAGGTGGGAATCACGTGTCAATCACGTGGGAGTCACGAGGGAGTCACATTGGAATCCCTTGGGAATCACGTGTCAATCAAGGGGGAATCACATGGCAATGTGTCAATCACGTGGGAATCACGTGGGAATCACGTGTCAATCACGTGGGAATTAGGTGGGAATCACGTATCAATCACGTGGGAATCACGAGGAAGTCACGTGGGAATCCCGTGGGAATCACCTGTCAATCACGTGAGAATCACGTGTCAATCACATGGGAATCACGTGAGAATCACGTGGGAATCACGTGGGAATCACGTGTAAATCACGTGGGAATCATGTGTCAATCACATTGGACTCACGTGGGAATCACGTGTCAATCACGTGGGAATCACGTGGGAATATGTCAATCACGTGGGAATCATGTGGGAATCACTTGTTATATACGTGGGAATCACGTGGGAATGTGTCAATCACGTGGGAATCACGTGGGATTCACATGTCAAACACGTGGGAATTAGGTGGGAATCACGTGTCAATCACGTGGGAATCACGAGGGAATCATGAGGGAATCCCGTGGGAATCATGTGCCAATCACGTGGGAATCACGTGGGAATGTGTCAATCACGTGAGAATCACGTGGGAATCACGTGTCAATCACGTGGGAATTAGGTGGGAATCACGTGTCAATCACGTGGGAATCACGTGGGAATCACGTGTTAATCACGTGGGAATTCCGTGGGAATCACGTGTCAATCACGTGGGAATCACGTGGGAATGTGTCAATCACGTGGGAATCACGTGACAATCACGTCGGAATTAGGTGGGAATACTTGTCAATCACGTGGGAATCACGACGGAGTCACGTGGGAATCCTGTGGGAATCACCTGTCAATCACGTGGGAATCACGTGTCAATCACATGGGAATCACGTGAGAATCACGTGGGAATCACGTGGGAATCATGTGTCAATCACATGGGACTCACGTGGGAATCCTGTGTCAATCAGGTGGCAATCACGAGGGAATCACGTGTCAATCACGTGGGAATCACGTGGGAATCACGTGTCAATCACGTGGGAATCACGTGGGAATCACGTGTCAATCACGTGGGAATTAGGTGGAAATCACGTGTCAATCACGTGGGAGTCACGAGGGAGTCACATGGGAATCCCTTGGGAATCACGTGTCAATCAAGGGGGAATCACGTGGCAATGTGTCAATCACGTGGGAATCACGTGGGAATCACGTGTCAATCACGTGGGAATTAGGTGGGAATCACATGTCAATCACATGGGAATCACGAGGGAGTCACGTGGGAATCCCGTGGAAATCACCTGTCAATCACGTGGGAATCACGTGTCAATCACATGGGAGTCACGTGAGAATCACGTGGGAATCACGTGGGAATCACGTGTAAATCACGTGGGAATCATGTGTCAATCACATGGGACTCACGTGGGAATCACGTATCAATCACGTGGGAATCACGTGGGAATCACGTGTCAATCACGTGGCAATCACATGGGAATCACATGGGAATCACGTGGGAATCACGTGGGAATCACGTGTCAATCAAGTGGGAATCACGTGTCAATCACGTGGGTATCACGTGGGAATCACGTGTCAATCACATGGCAATCACATGGAAATCACATGGGAATCACGTGGGAATCACGTGGGAATCACGTGTCAATCAAGTGGGAATCACGTGTCAATCACGTGGGTATCACGTGGGAATGTGTCAATCACGTGGGAATCATGTGGGAATCACTTGTCATTTACGTGGGAATCACGTGGGTATGACATGGGAGTCACGTGTCAATCACGGGGGAATTAGGTTGGAATCACGTGTCAATAACGTGGGAATCACGAGGGAGTCACGTGGGAATCCCGTGGGAATCACGTGTCAATCACGTGGGAATCACGTGGGAATCACGTGTCAATCACGTGGGAATTAGGTGGGAATCACGTGTCAATCACGTGGGAATCACGAGGGAGTCACGTTGAAATCCCGTGGGAATCACGTGTCAATCACGTGGGAATCACGTGGGAAGGTGTCAATCACGTGGGAATCACGTGGGAATCACGTGTTAATCACGTGGGAATCACGAGGGAGTCACGTGGGAATCCCGTGGGAATCACGTGTCAATCACGTGGGAATCACGTGGGAATGTGTCAATCACGTGGGAATCACGTGGGAATCACGTGGCAATCACGTGGGAATCACGGGTCAATCACATGGCAATCACGTGAGAATCACATGGGAATCACGTGGGAATCACGTGTAAATCACGTGGGAATCATGTGTCAATCACATGGGACTCACGTGGGAATCACGTTGGAATCATGTGTCAATCACATGGGACTCACATGGGAATCACGTGTCAATCACGTGGGAATCATGAGGGAGTCACGTGGGAATCCCGCGGGAATCACGTGTCAATCACGTGGGAATCACAAGTGAGTCACGTAGAAATCCCGTGGGAATCACGTGTCAATCACGTGGGAATCACGTGGGAATGTGTCAATCATGTGCGAATCACGTGGGAATCACGTGTCAATCACGTGGGAATCATGAGGGACTCACATGGGAATCCCGTGGGTATCACGTGTCAATCACGTGGGAATCACGTGGGAATGTGTCAATCACGTGGGAATCAGGTGTGAATCACGTGTCAAACACGTTGGAATTAGGTGGGAATCACGTGTCAATCACGTAGGAATCACGAGGGAGTCACGTGGGAATCCCGTGGGAATCACGTGTCAATCACGTGGGAATCACGTGTCAATCACGTGGGGATAAGGTGGGAATCACTTGTCAATCACGTGGGAATCACGAGGGAGTCACGTGGGAATCCCGTGGGAATCACGTGTCAATCATGTGGTAATCACGTGGGTATGTGTCAATCACATGAGAATCACGTGTCAATCACGTGGGAATTAGGTGGGAATCACGTGTCAATCACGTGGGAATCACGTGTCAATCATTTGGGAATCACGTGGGAATCACTTGGGAATGACGTGTAAATCACGTGGGAATCATGTGTCAATCACATGGGACTCACGTGTGAATCACGTGAGAATCATGTGTCAATCACATGGGACTCACGTGGGAATCATGTGTCAATCACGTGGCAATCACGAGGGAATCACGTGTCAATCACGTGGGAATCACGTGGGAATCACGTGTCAATCACGTGGGAAACACGAGGGAGTCACGTGGGAATCCCTTGGGAATCACGTGTCAATCAAGGGGGAATCACGTGTGAATGTGTCAATCACGTGGGAATCACATGGGAATTACGTGTCAATCACGTGGGAATTAGGTGGGAATCACGTGTCAATCACGTGGGTGTCACGAGGGAGTCACGTGGGAATCCCTTGGGAATCACGTGTCAATCAAGGGGGAATCACGTGTGAATGTGTCAATCACGTGGGAATCACGTGGGAATCACGTGTCAATCACGTGGGAATTAGGTGGGAATCACGTGTCAATCACGTGGGAATCACGAGGGAGTCACGTGGGAATCCCGTGGGAATCACTTGTCAATCACGTGGGAATCACGTGGGAATCACGTGTCAATCACGTGGGAATCACGAGGGAGTCACGTGTAAATCACGTGGGAATCATGTGTCAATCACATGGGACTCACGTGGGAATCACGTGTCAATCACGTGGGAATCACGTGGGAATCATGTGTCAATCACGTGGGAATTAGGTGGGAATCACGTGTCAATCACGTGGGAATCACGAGGGAGTCACGTGGGAATCCCGTGGGAATCACTTGTCAATCACGTGGGAATCACGTGGGAATCACGAGGGAATCACGTGGGAATCCCGTGGGAATCACGTGCCAATCACGTGGGTGTCACGAGGGAGTCACGTGGGAATCCCGTGGGAATCACCTGTCAATCACGTGGGAATCACGTGTCAATCACATTGGAATCACGTGAGAATCACGTGGGAATCACGTGGGAATCACGTGTAAATCACGTGGGAATCATGTGTTAATCACATGGGACTCACGTGGGATCACGTGTCAATCACGTGGGAATCACGTGGGAATGTATCAATCACGTGGGAATCATGTGGGAATCACTTGTCATTTACGTGGGAATCATGTGTCAATCACATGGAACTCACGTGGGAATCACGTGGCAATCACGTGGCAATCACGAGGGAATTACGTGTCAATCACGTGGGAATCACGTGGGAATAACGTGTCAATCACGTGGGAATCACGTGGGAATCACGTGTCAATCACGTGGGAATTAGGTGGGAATCACGTGTCAATCACGAGGGAAACACGAGGGAGTCACCTGGGAATCCCGTGGGAATCACGTGTCAATCACGTGGGAATCACGTGGGAATGTGTCAATCACGTGGGAATCAGGTGGGAATCACGTGTCAACCACTTGTTAATTAGGTGGGAATCACGTGTCAATCACGTGGGAATCACGAGGGAGTCACGTGGGAATCCAGTGGGAGTCACCTGTCAATCACGTGGGAATCACGTGTCAATCACAGGGGAATCACGTGAGAATCACGTGGGAATCACGGGGTAATCACTTGTAAATCACGTGGGAATCACGAGGGAGTCACGTGGGAATCTCGTGGGAGTCACGTGTCAATCACGTGGGAATCACGTGGGAATGTGTCAATCACGTGGGAATCACGTGGGAATCACGTGGCAATCACGTGGGAATTAGGTGGAAATCACGTATCAATCACGTGGGAATCACGAGGGAGTCACGTTGGAATCCCGTGGGAGTCACCTGTCAATCACGTGGGAATCACGTGTCCATCACATGGGAATCACGTGAGAATCACGTGGGAATCACGTGGGAATCACGTGGGAATCACGTGTCAATCAGGTGGGAATCACGTGGGAATCACGTGTGATTCACGTGGGAATCAAGGGGGAATCACGTTTTAATCACGTGGGGATAACGTGTTAATCACGTCGGAATCACGTGGGAACCACGTGTCAATCATGTGGGAATCACGGGGGAATCACGTGTCAATCACGTGGGAATCACGTGGGAACCACGTGTCAATCATGTGGGAATCACGGGGGAATCACGTGTCAATCACGTGGGAATCACGTGGGAATCACGTGTCAATCACGTGGGAATCAAGGGGGAATCACGTTTTAATCACGTGGGGATAACGTGTTAATCATGTGGGAAACACGTGGGAATCACGTGTCAATCACGTGGGAATTAGGTGGGAATCACGTGTCAATCACGTGGGAATCACGAGGGAGTCACGTGGGAATCCCGTGGGAATCACCTGTCAATCACGTGGGAATCACGTGTCAATCACATGGGAATCACGTGAGAATCACGTGGGAATCACGTGGGAATCACGTGTAAATCACGTGGGAATCATGTGTCAATCACATGGGACTCACATGGGAATCACGTGTCAATCACGTGGGAATCACGTGGGAATGTGTCAATCACGTGGGAATCATGTGGGAATCACTTGTCATTTACGGGGGAATCACGTGGGAATGACGTGGGAATCACGTGTCAATCACGTGGAAATCATGAGGGAGTCACGTGGGAATCCCGTGTGAATCACGTGTCAATCACATGGGAATCACGTGGGAATGTGTCAATCACGTGGGAATCATGTGGGAATCACGTGAGAATCATGTGTCAATCACATGGGACTCACGTGGGAATCATGTGTCAATCACGTGGCAATCACGAGGGAATCACGTGTCAATCACGTGGGAATCACGTGGGAATCACATGTCAATCCCGTGGCAATCACGTGCGAATCAAGTGTCAATCACGAGGAACCATGTGGGAATCACGTGGGAATCACGTGTCAGTCACAGGGGAATCACGTGTTAATCACGTGGAAATCCCGTGGAAATCACGTGTCAATCACGTGGGAATCACGTGGGAATGTGTCAATCACGTGGGAATCAGTGTCAATCACTTGGGAATTAGGTGGGAATACTTGTCAATCAGGTGGCAATCACGACGGAGTCACGTGGGAATCCTGTGGGAATCACCTGTCAATCACGTGGGAATCACGTGTCAATCACATGGGAATCACGTGAGAATCACGTGGGAATCACGTGAGAATCACGTGGGAATCATGTGTCAATCACATGGGACTCACGTGGGAATCACGTGAGAATCATGTATCAATCACATGGGACTCACATGGGAATCATGTGTCAATCACGTGGCAATCACGAGGAAATCACGTGTCAATCACGTGGGAATCACGTGGGAATCACGTGTCAATCACGTGGGAATCACGTGGGAATCACGTGTCAATCACGTGGGAATTAGGTGGGAATCACGTGTCAATCACGTGGGAGTCACGAGGGAGTCACGTGGGAATCCCTTGGGAATCACGAGTCAATCAAGGGGGGATCACGAGGCAATGTGTCAATCAAGTGGGAATCACGTGGGGATCACGTGTCAATCAGGTGGGAATCACGAGGGAGTCACGTGGGAATCCCGTGGGAATCACCTGTCAATCACGTGGGAATCACGTGTCAATCACATGGGAATCACGTGAGAATCACGTGGGAATCACGTGGGAATCACTTGTAAATCACGTGGGAATCATGTGTCAATCACATGGGACTCACGTGGGAATCACGTGTCAATCACGTGGGAATCACGTGGGAATGTGTTAATCACGTGGGAATCATGTGGGAATCACTTGTCATTTACGTGGGAATCACGTGGGTATGACGTGGGAATCACGTGTCAATCACGTGGAAATCACGAGGGAGTCACGTGGGAATCCCGTGTGAATCACGTGTCAATCACGTGGGAATCACGTGGGAATGTGTCAATCACGTGGGAATCATGTGGGAATCACTTGTCATTTACGTGGGTATCATGGGGGAATGATGCGGGAATCACGTGTCAATCACATGAAAATCACGTAGGAATAACCTGTCAATCACATGGGAATCACGGGGGAAGCACGTGGGAATCACGTGTAAATCACGTGGAAATCACGTGGGAATCATGTGTCAATCACGTGGGACTCACGTGGGAGTCAGGTGTCAATCACATGGAAATCACGAGGGAATCACGTGTCAATCACGTGCGAATCAGGTGGGAATCAAGTGTCAATCACGTGGGAATCACGTGTCAATCACGTGGGAATCACGAGGGAATCACCTGTAAATCACGTGGGAATTACGGGGGAATCACGTGTCAATCACGTGGGAATCACGAGAGAATCACGTGTCAATCACGTTGGAATCACGTGAGAATCACGTGGGAATCACGAGGGAATCACGTGTCAATCACGTGGGAATTAGGTTGGAGTCACGTGTCAATCACGTGGCAATCACGAGGGAGTAACATGTCAATCACGTGGGAATTAGGTTGGAATCATGTGTCAATCACGTGGGAATCACGAGGGAGTCACGTGGGAATCCCGTGGGAATCACGTGTAAATCACGTGGGAATCATGTGTCAATCACATGGGACTCACGTGGGAATCACGTGTCAATCACGTGAATATCACGTGGAAATCACGTGTCAATCACGTGGAAATTAGGTTGGAATCACGTGTCAATCACGTGGGAATCACGAGGGAGTCACGTGGGAATCCCGTGGGAATCACGTGTCAATTACGTGGGAATAACGTGTGAATGTGTCAATCACGTGGGAATCACGTGGGAATCACATGTCAAACACGTGGGAATTAGGTGGGAATCACGTGTCAATCACGTGGGAATCACGAGGGAATCATGAGGGAATCCCGTGGGAATCATGTGCCAATCACGTGGGAATCACGTGGGAATGTGTCAATCACGTGAGAATCACGTGGGAATCACGTGTCAATCACGTGGGAATTAGGTGGGAATCACGTGTCAATCACGTGGGAATCACGTGGGAATCACGTGTTAATCACGTGGGAATCCCGTGGGAATCACGTGTCAATCACGTGGGAATCACGTGGGAATGTGTCAATCACGTGGGAATTAGGTGGGAATACTTGTCAATCACGTGGGAATCACGACGGAGTCACGTGGGAATCCTGTGGGAATCACCTGTCAATCACGTGGGAATCACGTGTCAATCACATGGGAATCACGTGAGAATCACGTGGGAATCACGTGGGAATCACGTGGGAATCACGTGGGAATCATGTGTCAATCACATGGGACTCACGTGGGAATCCTGTGTCAATCACGTGGCAATCACGAGGGAATAACGTGTCAATCACGTGGGAATCACGTGGGAATCACGTGTCAATCAAGTGGGAATCACGTGGGAATCACGTGTCAATCACGTGGGAATTAGGTGGGAATCACGTGTCAATCACGTGGGAGTCACGAGGGAGTCACATTGGAATCCCTTGGGAATCACGTGTCAATCAAGGGGGAATCACATGGCAATGTGTCAATCACGTGGGAATCACGTGGGAATCACGTGTCAATCACGTGGGAATTAGGTGGGAATCACGTATCAATCACGTGGGAATCACGAGGAAGTCACGTGGGAATCCCGTGGGAATCACCTGTCAATCACGTGAGAATCACGTGTCAATCACATGGGAATCACGTGAGAATCACGTGGGAATCACGTGGGAATCACGTGTAAATCACGTGGGAATCATGTGTCAATCACATTGGACTCACGTGGGAATCACGTGTCAATCACGTGGGAATCACGTGGGAATATGTCAATCACGTGGGAATCATGTGGGAATCACTTGTTATATACGTGGGAATCACGTGGGAATGTGTCAATCACGTGGGAATCACGTGGGATTCACATGTCAAACACGTGGGAATTAGGTGGGAATCACGTGTCAATCACGTGGGAATCACGAGGGAATCATGAGGGAATCCCGTGGGAATCATGTGCCAATCACGTGGGAATCACGTGGGAATGTGTCAATCACGTGAGAATCACGTGGGAATCACGTGTCAATCACGTGGGAATTAGGTGGGAATCACGTGTCAATCACGTGGGAATCACGTGGGAATCACGTGTTAATCACGTGGGAATTCCGTGGGAATCACGTGTCAATCACGTGGGAATCACGTGGGAATGTGTCAATCACGTGGGAATCACGTGACAATCACGTCGGAATTAGGTGGGAATACTTGTCAATCACGTGGGAATCACGACGGAGTCACGTGGGAATCCTGTGGGAATCACCTGTCAATCACGTGGGAATCACGTGTCAATCACATGGGAATCACGTGAGAATCACGTGGGAATCACGTGGGAATCATGTGTCAATCACATGGGACTCACGTGGGAATCCTGTGTCAATCAGGTGGCAATCACGAGGGAATCACGTGTCAATCACGTGGGAATCACGTGGGAATCACGTGTCAATCACGTGGGAATCACGTGGGAATCACGTGTCAATCACGTGGGAATTAGGTGGAAATCACGTGTCAATCACGTGGGAGTCACGAGGGAGTCACATGGGAATCCCTTGGGAATCACGTGTCAATCAAGGGGGAATCACGTGGCAATGTGTCAATCACGTGGGAATCACGTGGGAATCACGTGTCAATCACGTGGGAATTAGGTGGGAATCACATGTCAATCACATGGGAATCACGAGGGAGTCACGTGGGAATCCCGTGGAAATCACCTGTCAATCACGTGGGAATCACGTGTCAATCACATGGGAGTCACGTGAGAATCACGTGGGAATCACGTGGGAATCACGTGTAAATCACGTGGGAATCATGTGTCAATCACATGGGACTCACGTGGGAATCACGTATCAATCACGTGGGAATCACGTGGGAATCACGTGTCAATCACGTGGCAATCACATGGGAATCACATGGGAATCACGTGGGAATCACGTGGGAATCACGTGTCAATCAAGTGGGAATCACGTGTCAATCACGTGGGTATCACGTGGGAATCACGTGTCAATCACATGGCAATCACATGGAAATCACATGGGAATCACGTGGGAATCACGTGGGAATCACGTGTCAATCAAGTGGGAATCACGTGTCAATCACGTGGGTATCACGTGGGAATGTGTCAATCACGTGGGAATCATGTGGGAATCACTTGTCATTTACGTGGGAATCACGTGGGTATGACATGGGAGTCACGTGTCAATCACGGGGGAATTAGGTTGGAATCACGTGTCAATAACGTGGGAATCACGAGGGAGTCACGTGGGAATCCCGTGGGAATCACGTGTCAATCACGTGGGAATCACGTGGGAATCACGTGTCAATCACGTGGGAATTAGGTGGGAATCACGTGTCAATCACGTGGGAATCACGAGGGAGTCACGTTGAAATCCCGTGGGAATCACGTGTCAATCACGTGGGAATCACGTGGGAAGGTGTCAATCACGTGGGAATCACGTGGGAATCACGTGTTAATCACGTGGGAATCACGAGGGAGTCACGTGGGAATCCCGTGGGAATCACGTGTCAATCACGTGGGAATCACGTGGGAATGTGTCAATCACGTGGGAATCACGTGGGAATCACGTGGCAATCACGTGGGAATCACGGGTCAATCACATGGCAATCACGTGAGAATCACATGGGAATCACGTGGGAATCACGTGTAAATCACGTGGGAATCATGTGTCAATCACATGGGACTCACGTGGGAATCACGTTGGAATCATGTGTCAATCACATGGGACTCACATGGGAATCACGTGTCAATCACGTGGGAATCATGAGGGAGTCACGTGGGAATCCCGCGGGAATCACGTGTCAATCACGTGGGAATCACAAGTGAGTCACGTAGAAATCCCGTGGGAATCACGTGTCAATCACGTGGGAATCACGTGGGAATGTGTCAATCACGTGCGAATCACGTGGGAATCACGTGTCAATCACGTGGGAATCATGAGGGACTCACATGGGAATCCCGTGGGTATCACGTGTCAATCACGTGGGAATCACGTGGGAATGTGTCAATCACGTGGGAATCAGGTGTGAATCACGTGTCAAACACGTTGGAATTAGGTGGGAATCACGTGTCAATCACGTAGGAATCACGAGGGAGTCACGTGGGAATCCCGTGGGAATCACGTGTCAATCACGTGGGAATCACGTGGGAATCACGTGTCAATCACGTGGGGATAAGGTGGGAATCACTTGTCAATCACGTGGGAATCACGAGGGAGTCACGTGGGAATCCCGTGGGAATCACGTGTCAATCATGTGGTAATCACGTGGGTATGTGTCAATCACATGAGAATCACGTGTCAATCACGTGGGAATTAGGTGGGAATCACGTGTCAATCACGTGGGAATCACGTGTCAATCATTTGGGAATCACGTGGGAATCACTTGGGAATGACGTGTAAATCACGTGGGAATCATGTGTCAATCACATGGGACTCACGTGTGAATCACGTGAGAATCATGTGTCAATCACATGGGACTCACGTGGGAATCATGTGTCAATCACGTGGCAATCACGAGGGAATCACGTGTCAATCACGTGGGAATCACGTGGGAATCACGTGTCAATCACGTGGGAAACACGAGGAAGTCACGTGGGAATCCCTTGGGAATCACGTGTCAATCAAGGGGGAATCACGTGTGAATGTGTCAATCACGTGGGAATCACATGGGAATTACGTGTCAATCACGTGGGAATTAGGTGGGAATCACGTGTCAATCACGTGGGTGTCACGAGGGAGTCACGTGGGAATCCCTTGGGAATCACGTGTCAATCAAGGGGGAATCACGTGTGAATGTGTCAATCACGTGGGAATCACGTGGGAATCACGTGTCAATCACGTGGGAATTAGGTGGGAATCACGTGTCAATCACGTGGGAATCACGAGGGAGTCACGTGGGAATCCCGTGGGAATCACTTGTCAATCACGTGGGAATCACGTGGGAATCACGTGTCAATCACGTGGGAATCACGAGGGAGTCACGTGTAAATCACGTGGGAATCATGTGTCAATCACATGGGACTCACGTGGGAATCACGTGTCAATCACGTGGGAATCACGTGGGAATCATGTGTCAATCACGTGGGAATTAGGTGGGAATCACGTGTCAATCACGTGGGAATCACGAGGGAGTCACGTGGGAATCCCGTGGGAATCACTTGTCAATCACGTGGGAATCACGTGGGAATCACCTGTCAATCACATGGGAATCACGTGGGAATCACGTGGGAATCACGTGTCAATCACGTGGGAATCACGTGGGAATCACCTGTCAATCACATGGGAATCACGTGGGAAGCACGTGGGAATCACGTGTAAATCACGTGGAAATCACGTGGGAATCACGTGTCAATCACGTGGGAATGACGAGGGAATCACGTGTCAATCACGTGCGAATCAGGTGGGAATCACGTGTCAATCACGTGGGACTCACGTGTCAATCACGTGGGAATCACGTGGGAATCACCTGTCAATCACATGGGAATCACGTGGGAATCACGTGGGAATCACGTGTCAATCACGTGGGAATCACGTGGGAATCACCTGTCAATCACATGGGAATCACGTGGGAATCACGTGTAAATCACGTGGGAATCATGTGTCAATCACATGGGACTCACATGGGAATCACGTGTCAATCACGTGGGAATCACGAGGGAATCATGAGGGAATCCCGTGGGAATCATGTGCCAATCACGTGGGAATCACGTGGGAATGTGTCAATCACGTGGGAATTAGTTGGGAATCACGTGTCAATCACGTGGGAATCACGTGGGAATCACGTGTCAATCACGTGGGAATTAGGTGGGAATCACGTGTCAATCACGTGGGATTCACGAGGGAGTCACGTGGGAATCCCTTGGGAATCACGTGTCAATAGGGGGAAAAACGTGGGAATGTGTCAATCATGTGGGAAACACGTGGGAATCACGTGTCAATCACGTGGGAATTAGGTGGGAATCACGTGTCAATCACGTGGGAATCACGAGGGAGTCACGTGTCAATCACGTGGGAATCACGTGGGAATCACGTGTAAATCACGTGGGAATCATGTGTCAATCACATGGGACTCACATGGGAATCACGTGTCAATCACGTGGGAATCACGTGGGAATGTGTCAATCACGTGGGAATCATGTGGGAATCACTTGTCATTTACGGGGGAATCACGTGGGAATGACGTGGGAATCACGTGTCAATCACGTGGAAATCATGAGGGAGTCACGTGGGAATCCCGTGTGAATCACGAGTCAATCACATGGGAATCACGTGGGAATGTGTCAATCACGTGGGAATCATGTGGGAATCACGTGAGAATCATGTGTCAATCACATGGGACTCACGTGGGAATCATGTGTCAATCACGTGGCAATCACGAGGGAATCACGTGTCAATCACGTGGGAATCACGTGGGAATCACATGTCAATCCCGTGGGAATCACGTGCGAATCAAGTGTCAATCACGAGGAACCATGTGGGAATCACGTGGGAATCACGTGTCAGTCACAGGGGAATCACGTGTTAATCACGTGGAAATCCCGTGGAAATCACGTGTCAATCACGTGGGAATCACGTGGGAATGTGTCAATCACGTGGGAATCAGTGTCAATCACTTGGGAATTAGGTGGGAATACTTGTCAATCAGGTGGCAATCACGACGGAGTCACGTGGGAATCCTGTGGGAATCACCTGTCAATCACGTGGGAATCACGTGTCAATCACATGGGAATCACGTGAGAATCACGTGGGAATCACGTGAGAATCACGTGGGAATCATGTGTCAATCACATGGGACTCACGTGGGAATCACGTGAGAATCATGTATCAATCACATGGGACTCACATGGGAATCATGTGTCAATCACGTGGCAATCACGAGGAAATCACGTGTCAATCACGTGGGAATCACGTGGGAATCACGTGTCAATCACGTGGGAATCACGTGGGAATCACGTGTCAATCACGTGGGAATTAGGTGGGAATCACGTGTCAATCACGTGGGAGTCACGAGGGAGTCACGTGGGAATCCCTTGGGAATCACGAGTCAATCAAGGGGGGATCACGAGGCAATGTGTCAATCACGTGGGAATCACGTGGGGATCACGTGTCAATCAGGTGGGAATCACGAGGGAGTCACGTGGGAATCCCGTGGGAATCACCTGTCAATCACGTGGGAATCACGTGTCAATCACATGGGAATCACGTGAGAATCACGTGGGAATCACGTGGGAATCACTTGTAAATCACGTGGGAATCATGTGTCAATCACATGGGACTCACGTGGGAATCACGTGTCAATCACGTGGGAATCACGTGGGAATGTGTTAATCACGTGGGAATCATGTGGGAATCACTTGTCATTTACGTGGGAATCACGTGGGTATGACGTGGGAATCACGTGTCAATCACGTGGAAATCACGAGGGAGGCACGTGGGAATCCCGTGTGAATCACGTGTCAATCACGTGGGAATCACGTGGGAATGTGTCAATCACGTGGGAATCATGTGGGAATCACTTGTCATTTACGTGGGTATCATGGGGGAATGATGCGGGAATCACGTGTCAATCACGTGAAAATCACGTAGGAATAACCTGTCAATCACATGGGAATCACGGGGGAAGCACGTGGGAATCACGTGTAAATCACGTGGAAATCACGTGGGAATCATGTGTCAATCACGTGGGACTCACGTGGGAGTCAGGTGTCAATCACATGGAAATCACGAGGGAATCACGTGTCAATCACGTGCGAATCAGGTGGGAATCAAGTGTCAATCACGTGGGAATCACGTGTCAATCACGTGGGAATCACGAGGGAATCACCTGTAAATCACGTGGGAATTACGGGGGAATCACGTGTCAATCACGTGGGAATCACGAGAGAATCACGTGTCAATCACGTTGGAATCACGTGAGAATCACGTGGGAATCACGAGGGAATCACGTGTCAATCACGTGGGAATTAGGTTGGAGTCACGTGTCAATCACGTGGCAATCACGAGGGAGTAACATGTCAATCACGTGGGAATTAGGTTGGAATCATGTGTCAATCACGTGGGAATCACGAGGGAGTCACGTGGGAATCCCGTGGGAATCACGTGTAAATCACGTGGGAATCATGTGTCAATCACATGGGACTCACGTGGGAATCACGTGTCAATCACGTGAATATCACGTGGAAATCACGTGTCAATCACGTGGAAATTAGGTTGGAATCACGTGTCAATCACGTGGGAATCACGAGGGAGTCACGTGGGAATCCCGTGGGAATCACGTGTCAATTACGTGGGATTAACGTGGGAATGTGTCAATCCCGTGGGAATCACGTGGGAATCACATGTCAAACACGTGGGAATTAGGTGGGAATCACGTGTCAATCACGTGGGAATCACGAGGGAATCATGAGGGAATCCCGTGGGAATCATGTGCCAATCACGTGGGAATCACGTGGGAATGTGTCAATCACGTGAGAATCACGTGGGAATCACGTGTCAATCACGTGGGAATTAGGTGGGAATCACGTGTCAATCACGTGGGAATCACGTGGGAATCACGTGTTAATCACGTGGGAATCCCGTGGGAATCACGTGTCAATCACGTGGGAATCACGTGGGAATGTGTCAATCACGTGGGAATTAGGTGGGAATACTTGTCAATCACGTGGGAATCACGACGGAGTCACGTGGGAATCCTGTGGGAATCATCTGTCAATCACGTGGGAATCACGTGTCAATCACATGGGAATCACGTGAGAATCACGTCGGAATCACGTGGGAATCACGTGGGAATCACGTGGGAATCATGTGTCAATCACATGGGACTCACGTGGGAATCCTGTGTCAATCACGTGGCAATCACGAGGGAATAACGTGTCAATCACGTGGGAATCACGTGGGAATCACGTGTCAATCACGTGGGAATCACGTGGGAATCACGTGTCAATCACGTGGGAATTAGGTGGGAATCACGTGTCAATCACGTGGGAGTCATGAGGGAGTCACATTGGAATCCCTTGGGAATCACGTGTCAATCAAGGGGGAATCACGTGGCAATGTGTCAATCACGTGGGAATCACATGGGAATCACGTGTCAATCACGTGGGAATTAGGTGGGAATCACGTATCAATCACGTGGGAATCACGAGGAAGTCTCGTGGGAATCCCGTGGGAATCACCTGTCAATCACGTGAGAATCACGTGTCTATCACATAGGAATCATGTGAGAATCACGTGGGAATCACGTGGGAATCACGTGTAAATCACGTGGGAATCATGTGTCAATCACATGGGACTCACGTGGGAATCACGTGTCAATCACGTGGGAATCACGTGGGAATATGTCAATCACGTGGGAATCATGTGGGAATCACTTGTTATATACGTGGGAATCACGTGGGAATGTGTCAATCACGTGGGAATCACGTGGGAATCACATGTCAAACACGTAGGAATTAGGTGGGAATCACGTGTCAATCACGTGGGAATCACGAGGGAATCATGAGGGAATCCCGTGGGAATCATGTGCCAATCACGTGGGAATCACGTGGGAATGTGTCAATCACGTGAGAATCACGTGGGAATCACGTGTCAATCACGTGGGAATTAGGTGGGAATCACGTGTCAATCACGTGGGACTCACGTGGGAATCACGTGTTAATCACGTGGGAATCCCGTGGGAATCACGTGTCAATCACGTGGGAATCACGTGGGAATGTGTCAATCACGTGGGAATCACGTGTCAATCACGTCGGAATTAGGTGGGAATACTTGTCAATCACGTGGGAATCACGACGGAGTCACGTGGGAATCCTGTGGGAATCACCTGTCAATCACGTGGGAATCACGTGTCAATCACATGGGAATCACGTGAGAATCACGTGGGAATCACGTGGGAATCATGTGTCAATCACATGGGACTCACGTGGGAATCCTGTGTCAATCAGCTGGCAATCACGAGGGAATCACGTGTCAATCACGGGGGAATCATGTGGGAATCACGTGTCAATCACGTGGGAATCACGTGGGAATCACGTGTCAATCACGTGGGAATTAGGTGGAAATCACGTGTCAATCACGTGGGAGTCACGAGGGAGTCACATGGGAATCCCTTGGGAATCACGTGTCAATCAAGGGGGAATCACGTGGCAATGTGTCAATCACGTGGGAATCACGTGGGAATCACGTGTCAATCACGTGGGAATTAGGTGGGAATCACATGTCAATCACATGGGAATCACGAGGGAGTCACGTGGGAATCCCGTGGAAATCACCTGTCAATCACGTGGGAATCACGTGTCAATCACATGGGAGTCACGTGAGAATCACGTGGGAATCACGTGGGAATCACGTGTAAATCACGTGGGAATCATGTGTCAATCACATGGGACTCACGTGGGAATCACGTATCAATCACGTGGGAATCACGTGGGAATCACGTGTCAATCACGTGGCAATCACGTGGGAATCACATGGGAATCACGTGGGAATCACGTGGGAATCACGTGTCAATCAAGTGGGAATCACGTGTCAATCACGTGGGTATCACGTGGGAATCACGTGTCAATCACATGGCAATCACATGGAAATCACATGGGAATCACGTGGGAATCACGTGGGAATCACGTGTCAATCAAGTGGGAATCACGTGTCAATCACGTGGGTATCACGTGGGAATGTGTCAATCACGTGGGAATCATGTGGGAATCACTTGTCATTTACGTGGGAATCACGTGGGTATGACATGGGAATCACGTGTCAATCACGGGGGAATTAGGTTGGAATCACGTGTCAATAACGTGGGAATCACGAGGGAGTCACGTGGGAATCCCGTGGGAATCACGTGTCAATCACGTGGGAATCACGTGGGAATCACGTGTCAATCAGGTGGGAATCACGTGGGAATCACGTGTGATTCACGTGGGAATCAAGGGGGAATCACGTTTTAATCACGTGGGGATAACGTGTTAATCACGTCAGAATCACGTGGGAACCACTTGTCAATCATGTGGGAATCACGGGGGAATCACGTGTCAATCACGTGGGAATCACGTGGGAACCACGTGTCAATCATGTGGGAATCACGGGGGAATCACGTGTCAATCACGTGGGAATCACGTGGGAATCACGTGTCAATCACGTGGGAATCAAGGGGGAATCACGTTTTAATCACGTGGGGATAACGTGTTAGTCACGTGGGAATCACGTGGGAACCACGTGTCAATCATGTGGGAATCACGGGGGAATCACGTGTCAATCACGTGGGAATCACGTGGGAGTCACTTGAGAATCACGTGGGAATCACTTGTCAATCACGTGAGAATCACGTTGGAATCACGTGTCAATGACGAGGAAATCATGTGAGAATCAAGTGGGAATCACTTGACAATCACGTGGTAATCACGTGGAAATCACGTGGGAATCAGGTGTTAATCACGTGGGAATCACGGGGGAGTCACGTGTCAATCACGTGGGAATCACGTGGGAATCACGTGTCAATCACGTGGGAATTAGGTGGGAATCACGTGTCAATCATGTGGGAATTAGGTGGGAATCACATGTCAATCACGTGGGAATTAGGTGGGAATCACGTGTCAATCACGTGGGAATCACGACGGAGTCACGTGGGAATCCCGAGGGAATCACGTGTCAATCACGGGGGAAAAACGTGGGAATGTGTCAATCACGTGGGAATCACGTCGCATTCATGTGTCAATCACATGGGGCTCACGTGGGAATCACGTGTCAAACACGTGGGAATTAGGTGGGAATCACGTGTCAATCACGTGGGAATCACGAGGGATTCACGTGGGAATCCCGTGGGAATCACGTGTCAATCACGTGGGAATCACGTGGGAATGTGTGAATCACGTGGGAAACACGTGGGAATCATGTGTCAATCACATGGGAGTCACGTAGGAATCACGTGTCAATCACGTGGGAATCACATGGGAATCACGTGTCAAGTACGTGGGAATTAGGTGGGAATCACGTGTCAATCACGTGGGAATCACGAGGGAGTCACCTGGGAATCCCGAGGAAATCAACTGTCAATCACGTGGGAATCACGTGTCAATCACATGGGAATCACATGAGAATCACGTGGGAATCACGTGGGATTCACGGGTAAATCACGTGGGAATCATGTGTCAATCACATGGGACTCACGTGGGAATCACGTGTCAATCACGTGGGAATCACGTGGGAATGTGTCAATCACGTGGGAATCATGTGGGAATCACTTGTCATTTACGTGGGAATCACGTGTGAATGACGTGGGAATCACGTGTCAATCACGTGTGAATTAGGTTGGAATCACGTGTCAATCACGTGGGAATCACGAGGGTGTCACGTTGGATTCCCGTGGGAATCACGTGTCAATCACGTGGGAATCACGTGGGAATGTGTCAATCACGTGGGAATCACGTGGGAATCAGGTGTCAATCACGTGCGAATCACGGGACAATCACGTGGGAATCCCTTGGGAATCACGTGTCAATCACGTGGGAATCACGTGGGAATCACGTGTCAATCAGGTGGGAATCACGTGGGAATCACGTGAAAATCACGTGTCAATCACGTGGGAATCACGTGGGAATCAAGTGCCATTCACATGGGAATCACGTGAAAATCACGTGTCAATCACGTGGTAATCACGTGGAAATCACGTGGGAATCAGGTGTTAATCACGTGGGAATCACGGGGGAGTCACGTGTCAATCACGTGGGAATCACGTGGGAATCACGTGTCAATCACGTGGGAATTAGGTGGGAATCACGTGTCAATCACGTGGGAATTAGGTGGGAATCACGTGTCAATCACGTGGGAATCACGACGGAGTCACGTGGGAATCCCGTGGGAATCACGTGTCAATCACGGGGGAAAAACGTGGGAATGTGTCAATCACGTGGGAATCACGTTGCAATCATGTGTCAATCACATGGGACTCACGTGGGAATCACGTGTCAAACACTTGGGAATTAGGTGGGAATCACGTGTCAATCACGTGGGAATCACGAGGGATTCACGTTGGAATCCCGTGGGAATCACGTGTCAATCACGTGGGAATCACGTGGGAATGTGTCAATCACGTGGGAAACACGTGGGAATCATGTGTCAATCACATGGGATTCACGTGGGAATCACGTGGGAATCACATGGGAATCACGTGTCAATCACGTGGGAATCACGTGTCAATCACGTGGGAATTAGGTGGGAATCACGTGTCAATCACGTGGGAATCACGAGGGAGTCACGTGGGAATCCCGTGGGAATCACGTGTCAATCACGGGGGAATCACGTGGGAATGTGTCAATCACGTGGGTATCACGTGGGAATCACGTGTCAATCACGTGGGAATTATGTGGGAATCACGTGTCAATCACGTGGGAATCACGTGTCAATGACATGAGAATCACGTGAGAATCACGTGGGAATCACGAGGGAATCACGTGGGAATCACGTGTAAATCACGTGGGAATCATGTGTCAATCACCTGGGACTCACGTGGGATCACGTGTCAAACACGTGGGAACTGGTGGGAATCACGTGTCAATCACGTGGGAATCACGAGGGAGTCACGTGGGAATCCCGTGGGAATCACGTGTCAATCACGTGGGAATCACGAGGGAATGTGTCAATCACGTGGGAATCACGTGTCAATCACGTGGGAAATAGGTGGGAATCACGTGTCAATCACGTGGGAATCACGAGAGAGTCATGTGGGAATCCCGTGGGACTCACGTGTCAATCACGTAGGAATTAGGTGGGAATCACGTGTCAATCACGTAGGAAACATGAGGGAGTCACGTGGGAAGCCCGTGGGAATCAGGTGACCATCACGTGGGAATCACGTGGGAATGTGTCAATCACGTGGTAATCACGTGGGAATCACGTGTCAATCACGTGGGAAATAGGTGGGAATCACGTGTCAATCACGTGGGAATCACGAGGGAATGTGTCAATCACGTGGGAATCACGTGTCAATCACGTGGGAAATAGGTGGGAATCACGTGTCAATCACGTGGGATCACGAGGGAGTCACGTGGGAATCCCGTGGGAATCACGTGTCAATCACGTGGGAATCACATGTCAATCACGTGGGAATTAGCTGGGAATCACGTGTCAATCACGTGGGAATCACGAGGGAGTCACCTGGGAATCCCGTGGAAATCACCTGTCAATCACGTGGGAATCACGTGTCAATCACATGGGAATCACGTGAGAATCACGTGGGAATCACATGGGAACACGTGTAAATCACGTGGGAATCATGTGTCAATCACATTGGACTCACGTGGGAATCACGTGTCAATCACATGGGAATCACGTGAGAATCACGTGGGAATCACATGGGAACACGTGTAAATCACGTGGGAATCATGTGTCAATCACATTGGACTCACGTGGGAATCACGTGTCAATCACGTGGAAATCACGTGGGAATCAGGTGTTAATCACGTGGGAATCACGGGGGAGTCACGTGTCAATCACGTGGGAATCACGTGGGAATCACGTGTCAATCACGTGGGAATTAGGTGGGAATCACGTGTCAATCATGTGGGAATTAGGTGGGAATCACGTGTCAATCACGTGGGAATAAGGTGGGAATCACGTGTCAATCACGTGGGAATCACGACGGAGTCACGTGGGAATCCCGAGGGAATCACGTGTCAATCACGGGGGAAAAACGTGGGAATGTGTCAATCACGTGGGAATCACGTCGCATTCATGTGTCAATCACATGGGGCTCACGTGGGAATCACGTGTCAAACACGTGGGAATTAGGTGGGAATCACGTGTCAATCACGTGGGAATCTTGAGGGATTCACGTGGGAATCCCGTGGGAATCACGTGTCAATCACGTGGGAATCACGTGGGAATGTGTGAATCACGTGGGAAACACGTGGGAATCATGTGTCAATCACATGGGAGTCACGTAGGAATCACGTGTCAATCACGTGGGAATCACATGGGAATCACGTGTCAAGTACGTGGGAATTAGGTGGGAATCACGTGTCAATCACGTGGGAATCACGAGGGAGTCACCTGGGAATCCCGAGGAAATCAACTGTCAATCACGTGGGAATCACGTGTCAATCACATGGGAATCACATGAGAATCACGTGGGAATCACGTGGGATTCACGGGTAAATCACGTGGGAATCATGTGTCAATCACATGGGACTCACGTGGGAATCACGTGTCAATCACGTGGGAATCACGTGGGAATGTGTCAATCACGTGGGAATCATATGGGAATCACTTGTCATTTACGTGGTAATCACGTGTGAATGACGTGGGAATCACGTGTCAATCACGTGTGAATTAGGTTGGAATCACGTGTCAATCACGTGGGAATCACGAGGGTGTCACGTTGGATTCCCGTGGGAATCACGTGTCAATCACGTGGGAATCACGTGGGAATGTGTCAATCACGTGGGAATCACGTGGGAATCAGGTGTCAATCACGTGCGAATCACGGGACAATCACGTGGGAATCCCTTGGGAATCACGTGTCAATCACGTGGGAATCACGTGGGAATCACGTGTCAATCAGGTGGGAATCACGTGGGAATCACGTGAAAATCACGTGTCAATCACGTGGGAATCACGTGGGAATCAAGTGCCATTCACATGGGAATCACGTGAAAATCACGTGTCAATCACGTGGTAATCACGTGGAAATCACGTGGGAATCAGGTGTTAATCACGTGGGAATCACGGGGGAGTCACGTGTCAATCACGTGGGAATCACGTGGGAATCACGTGTCAATCACGTGGGAATTAGGTGGGAATCACGTGTCAATCACGTGGGAATTAGGTGGGAATCACGTGTCAATCACGTGGGAATCACGACGGAGTCACGTGGGAATCCCGTGGGAATCACGTGTCAATCACGGGGGAAAAACGTGGGAATGTGTCAATCACGTGGGAATCACGTTGCAATCATGTGTCAATCACATGGGACTCACGTGGGAATCACGTGTCAAACACTTGGGAATTAGGTGGGAATCACGTGTCAATCACGTGGGAATCACGAGGGATTCACGTGGGAATCCCGTGGGAATCACGTGTCAATCACGTGGGAATCACGTGGGAATGTGTCAATCACGTGGGAAACACGTGGGAATCATGTGTCAATCACATGGGATTCACGTGGGAATCACGTGGGAATCACATGGGAATCACGTGTCAATCACGTGGGAATCACGTGTCAATCACGTGGGAATTAGGTGGGAATCACGTGTCAATCACGTGGGAATCACGAGGGAGTCACGTGGGAATCCCGTGGGAATCACGTGTCAATCACGGGGGAATCACGTGGGAATGTGTCAATCACGTGGGTATCACGTGGGAATCACGTGTCAATCACGTGGGAATTATGTGGGAATCACGTGTCAATCACGTGGGAATCACGTGTCAATGACATGAGAATCACGTGAGAATCACGTGGGAATCACGAGGGAATCACGTGGGAATCACGTGTAAATCACGTGGGAATCATGTGTCAATCACCTGGGACTCACGTGGGATCACGTGTCAAACACGTGGGAACTGGTGGGAATCACGTGTCAATCACGTGGGAATCACGAGGGAGTCACGTGGGAATCCCGTGGGAATCACGTGTCAATCACGTGGGAATCACGAGGGAATGTGTCAATCACGTGGGAATCACGTGTCAATCACGTGGGAAATAGGTGGGAATCACGTGTCAATCACGTGGGAATCACGAGAGAGTCATGTGGGAATCCCGTGGGACTCACGTGTCAATCACGTAGGAATTAGGTGGGAATCACGTGTCAATCACGTAGGAAACATGAGGGAGTCACGTGGGAAGCCCGTGGGAATCAGGTGACCATCACGTGGGAATCACGTGGGAATGTGTCAATCACGTGGTAATCACGTGGGAATCACGTGTCAATCACGTGGGAAATAGGTGGGAATCACGTGTCAATCACGTGGGAATCACGAGGGAATGTGTCAATCACGTGGGAATCACGTGTCAATCACGTGGGAAATAGGTGGGAATCACGTGTCAATCACGTGGGATCACGAGGGAGTCACGTGGGAATCCCGTGGGAATCACGTGTCAATCACGTGGGAATCACATGTCAATCACGTGGGAATTAGCTGGGAATCACGTGTCAATCACGTGGGAATCACGAGGGAGTCACCTGGGAATCCCGTGGAAATCACCTGTCAATCACGTGGGAATCACGTGTCAATCACATGGGAATCACGTGAGAATCACGTGGGAATCACATGGGAACACGTGTAAATCACGTGGGAATCATGTGTCAATCACATTGGACTCACGTGGGAATCACGTGTCAATCACGTGGGAATCACGTGGGAATGTGTCAATCACGTGGGAATCATGTGGGAATCAATTGTCATTTACGTGGGAATCACGTGGGAATGACGTGGGAATCACGTGTCAATCACGTGGGAATTAGGTTGGAATCACGTGTCAATCACGTGGGAATCACGAGGGTGTCACGTTGGATTCCCGTGGGAATCACGTGTCAATCACGTGGGAATCACGTGGGAATGTGTCAATCACGTGGGAATCACGTGGGAATCAGGTGTCAATCACGTGCGAATCACGGGTCAATCACGTGGGAATCCCTTGGGAATCACGTGTCAATCACGTGGGAATCACGTGTCAATCAGTTGGGAATCACGTGGGAATCACGTGTGATTCACGTGGGAATCAAGGGGGAATCACGTTTTAATCACGTGGGGATAACGTGTCAATCACGTGGGAATCACGTGGGAACCACGTGTCAATCATGTGGGAATCACGGGGGAATCACGTGTCAATAACGTGGGAATCACGTGGGAACCACGTGTCAATCACGTGGGAATCACGGGGGAATCACGTGTCAATCACGTGAGAATCACGTTGGAATCACGTGTCAATCACGAGGAAATCATGTGAGAATCACGTGGGAATCACTTGTCAATCACGTGGGAATCACGTGGGAATCAAGTGCCATTCACGTGGGAATCACGTGGAAATCACATGTCAATCACATGGTAATCACGTGGAAATCACGTGGGAATCAGCTGTTAATCACGTGGGAATCACGGGGGAGTCACGTGTCAATCACGTGGGAATCACGTGGGAATCACGTGTCAATCACGAGGAATCACGTGGGAATCACGTGGGAATCACGTTTCAATCACGTGGGAATCACGTGTTAATCACGTGGGAATCACGAGGGAGTCACGTGGGAATCCCGTGGGAATCACGTGTCAATCACTTGGGAATCACGTGGGAATGTGTCAATCACGTCGGAATCACATGGGAATCACTTGTCAATCACGTGGGAATTAGGTGGGAATCCCGTGTCAATCACGTGATAATCACGAGGAAGTCACGTGGGAATCCCGTGGGAATCACGTGTCAATCACGTGGGAATCACGTGGGAATGTGTCAATCACGTCGGAATCACATGGGAATCACTTGTCAATCACGTGGGAATTAGGTTGGAATCATGTGTCAATCACCTGGCAATCACGAGGGAGTCACATGTCAATCACGTGGGAATTAGGTTGGAATCAAGTGTCAATCACGTGGGAATCACGAGGGAGTCACGTGGGAATACCGTGGGAATCACGTGTAAATCACGTGGGTATCATGTGTCAATCACATGGGACTCACGTGGGAATCACGTGGGAATCACGTGTCGATATCGTAAGAATCACGTGGGAATCACGTGGGAATCACGTGTCAATCACGTGGGAATCACATGGGAATGACGTGTCAATCACGTGGGAATCACGAGGGAATCACGTGTCAATCACGTGGGAATCACGTGAGAGTCAAGTTCGAATCACGTGGTAATTACGTTGGAATCATGTGGGAATCACGTGTCAATCCCGTGGGAATCACGTGCAAATCAAGTGTCAATCACGAGGAATCACGTGGGAATCACGTGGGAATCACGTGTCAATCACGTGGGAATCACGTGGGAATCACGTGTTAATCACGTGGGAATCACGAGGGAGTCACGTGGGAATCCCGTGGGAATCACGTGTCAATCACGTGGAAATCACGTGGGAATGTGTCAATCACGTCGGAATCACATGTGAATCACTTGTCAATCACGTGGGAATTAGGTGGGAATCACGTGTCAATCACGTGATAATCACGAGGGAGTCACGTGGGAATCCCGTGGGAATCACCTGTGAATCACGTGGGAATCACGTGGGAATCACGTGTCAATCTCGTGGGAATTAGGTGGGAATCACGTGTCAATCACGTGGGAATCACGAGTGAGTCACGTTGAAATCCCGTGGAAATCACGTGTCTATCACGTGGGAATCACGTGGGAAGGTGTCAAACACGTGGGAATCACGTGGGAATCACGTGTTAATCACGTGGGAATCACGAGGGAGTCACGTGGGAATCACGAGGGAGTCACGTGGGAATCCCGTGGGAATCACGTGTCAATCACGTGGGAATCACGAGAGAATGTGTCAATCACGTGGGAATCAGGTGGGAATCACGTGTCAAACACGTGGGAATTAGGTGGGAATCACGTTTCAGTCTCGTGGGAATCACAAGTGAGTCACGTAGAAATCCCGTGGGAATCACGTGTCAATCACGTGGGAATGACGTGGGAATGTTTCAATCACGTGCGAATCACGTGGGAATCACGTGTCAATCACGTGGGAATCATGAGGGAGTCACGTGGGAATCCCGTGGGAATCACGTGTCAATCACGTGGGAATCACGTTGGAATGTGTCAATCACGTGAGTATCACGTGGGAATCACTTGTCAATTACGTGGGAATTAGGTGGGAATCACGTGTCAATCACGTGGGAATCACAAGTGAGTCACGTAGAAATCCCGTGGGAATCACGTGTCAATCACGTGGGAATCACGTGGGAATGTGTCAATCACGTGCGAATCACGTGGGAATCACGTGTCAATCACGTGGGAATCATGAGGGAGTCATGTGGGAATCCCGTGGGAATCACGTGTCAATCACGTGGGAATCACGTGGGAATGTGTCAATCACGTGGGATTCAGGTGGGAATCACGTGTCAAACACGTGGGAATTAGGTGGGAATCACGTGTCAATCACGTGGGAATCACAAGTGAGTCACGTAGAAATCCCGTGGGAATCACGTGTCAATCACGTGGGAATCACGTGGGAATGTGTCAATCACGTGCGAATCACGTGGGAATCACGTGTCAATCACGTGGGAATCATTTGGGACTCACGTGGGAATCCCGTGGGTATCATGTGTCAATCACGTGGGAATCACGTGGGAATGTGTCAATCACGTGGGAGTCAGGTGTGAATCACGTGTCAAACACGTTGGAATTAGGTGGGAATCACGTGTCAATCACGTGGGAATCACGAGGGAGTCACGTGGGAATCCCGTGGGAATCACGTGTCAATCACGTGGGAATCACGTGGGAATCACGTGTCAATCACGTGGGGATAAGGTGGGAATCACTTGTCAATCACGTGGGAATCACGAGGGAGTCACGTGGGAATCCCGTGGGAATCACGTGTCAATCATGTGGTAATCACGTGGGTATGTGTCAATCACATGAGAATCACGTGTCAATCACGTGGGAATTAGGTGGGAATCACGTGTCAATCACGTGGGAATCACGTGTCAATCACATGGGAATCACGTGGGAATCACTTGGGAATGACGTGTAAATCACGTGGGAATCATGTGTCAATCACATGGGACTCACGTGTGAATCACGTGAGAATCATGTGTCAATCACATGGGACTCACGTGGGAATCATGTGTCAATTACGTGGCAATCACGAGGGAATCACGTGTCAATCACGTGGGAATCACGTGGGAATCACGTGTCAATCACGTGGGAAACACGAGGGAGTCACGTGGGAATCCCTTGGGAATCACGTGTCAATCAAGGGGGAATCACGTGTGAATGTGTCAATCACGTGGGAATCACATGGGAATTACGTGTCAATCACGTGGGAATTAGGTGGGAATCACGTGTCAATCACGTGGGTATCACGAGGGAGTCACGTGGGAATCCCTTGGGAATCACGTGTCAATCAAGGGGGAATCACGTGTGAATGTGTCAATCACGTGGGAATCACGTGGGAATCACGTGTCAATCACGTGGGAATTAGGTGGGAATCACGTGTCAATCACGTGGGAATCACGAGGGAGTCACGTGGGAATCCCGTGGGAATCACTTGTCAATCACGTGGGAATCACGTGGGAATCACGTGTCAATCACGTGGGAATCACGAGGGAGTCACGTGTAAATCACGTGGGAATCATGTGTCAATCACATGGGACTCACGTGGGAATCACGTGTCAATCACGTGGGAATCACGTGGGAATCACGTGTCAATCACGTGGGAATTAGGTGGGAATCACGTGTCAATCACGTGGGAATCACGAGGGAGTCACGTGGGAATCCCCTGGGAATCACTTGTCAATCACGTGGAAATCACGTGGGAATCACCTGTCAATCACATGGGAATCACGTGGGAATCACGTGGGAATCACGTGTCAATCACGTGGGAATCACGTGGGAATCACCTGTCAATCACATGGGAATCACGTGGGAAGCACGTGGGAATCACGTGTAAATCACGTGGAAATCACGTGGGAATCACGTGTCAATCACGTGGGAATGACGAGGGAATCACGTGTCAATCACGTGCGAATCAGGTGGGAATCACGTGTCAATCACGTGGGAATCACGTGTCAATCACGTGGGAATCACGTGGGAATCACCTGTCAATCACATGGGAATCACGTGGGAATCACGTGGGAATCACGTGTCAATCACGTGGGAATCACGTGGGAATCACCTGTCAATCACATGGGAATCACGTGGGAATCACGTGTAAATCACGTGGGAATCATGTGTCAATCACATGGGACTCACATGGGAATCACGTGTCAATCACGTGGGAATCACGAGGGAATCATGAGGGAATCCCGTGGGAATCATGTGCCAATCACGTGGGAATCACGTGGGAATGTGTCAATCACGTGGGAATTAGTTGGGAATCACGTGTCAATCACGTGGGAATCACGTGGGAATCACGTGTCAATCACGTGGGAATTAGGTGGGAATCACGTGTCAATCACGTGGGATTCACGAGGGAGTCACGTGGGAATCCCTTGGGAATCACGTGTCAATCAAGGGGGAAAAACGTGGGAATGTGTCAATCATGTGGGAAACACGTGGGAATCACGTGTCAATCACGTGGGAATTAGGTGGGAATCACGTGTCAATCACGTGGGAATCACGAGGGAGTCACGTGGGAATCCCGTGGGAATCACCTGTCAATCACGTGGGAATCACGTGTCAATCACATGGGAATCACGTGAGAATCACGTGGGAATCCCGTGGGAATCACGTGTCAATCACGTGGGAATCACGTTGGAATGTGTCAATCACGTGAGAATCACGTGGGAATCACTTGTCAATTACGTGGGAATTAGGTGGGAATCACGTGTCAATCACGTGGGAATCACAAGTGAGTCACGTAGAAATCCCGTGGGAATCACGTGTCAATCACGTGGGAATCACGTGGGAATGTGTCAATCACGTGCGAATCACGTGGGAATCACGTGTCAATCACGTGGGAATCATGAGGGAGTCATGTGGGAATCCCGTGGGAATCACGTGTCAATCACGTGGGAATCACGTGGGAATGTGTCAATCACGTGGGATTCAGGTGGGAATCACGTGTCAAACACGTGGGAATTAGGTGGGAATCACGTGTCAATCACGTGGGAATCATGAGGGAGTCACGTAGAAATCCCGGGGGAATCACGTGTCAATCACGTGGGAATCACGTGGGAATGTGTCAATCACGTGCGAATCACGTGGGAATCACGTGTCAATCACGTGGGAATCATGAGGGAGTCACGTGGGAATTCCGTGGGAATCACGTGTCAATCACGTGGGAATCACGTGGGAATGTGTCAATCACGTGCGAATCACGTGGGAATCACGTGTCAATCACGTGGGAATCATGAGGGAGTCACGTGGGAATCCCGTGGGAATCACGTGTCAATCACGTGGGAATCACAAGTGAGTCACGTAGAAATCCCGGGGGAATCACGTGTCAATCACGTGGGAATCACGTGGGAATGTGTCAATCACGTGCGAATCACGTGGGAATCACGTGTCAATCACGTGGGAATCATGAGGGAGTCACGTGGGAATCCCGCGGGAATCACGTGTCAATCACGTGGGAATCACAAGTGAGTCACGTAGAAATCCCGTGGGAATCACGTGTCAATCACGTGGGAATCACGTGGGAATGTGTCAATCACGTGCGAATCACGTGGGAATCACGTGTCAATCACGTGGGAATCATGAGGGACTCACGTGGGAATCCCGTGGGTATCACGTGTCAATCACGTGGGAATCACGTGGGAATGTGTCAATCACGTGGGAATCAGGTGTGAATCACGTGTCAAACACGTTGGAATTAGGTGGGAATCACGTGTCAATCACGTGGGAATCACGAGGGAGTCACGTGGGAATCCCGTGGGAATCACGTGTCAATCACGTGGGAATCATGTGGGAATCACGTGTCAATCACGTGGGGATAAGGTGGGAATCACTTGTCAATCACGTGGGAATCACGAGGGAGTCACGTGGGAATCCCGTGGGAATCACGTGTCAATCATGTGGTAATCACGTGGGTATGTGTCAATCACATGAGAATCACGTGTCAATCACGTGGGAATTAGGTGGGAATCACGTGTCAATCACGTGGGAATCACGTGTCAATCACATGGGAATCACGTGGGAATCACTTGGGAATGACGTGTAAATCACGTGGGAATCATGTGTCAATCACATGGGACTCACGTGTGAATCACGTGAGAATCATGTGTCAATCACATGGGACTCACGTGGGAATCATGTGTCAATCACGTGGCAATCACGAGGGAATCACGTGTCAATCACGTGGGAATCACGTGGGAATCACGTGTCAATCACGTGGGAAACACGAGGGAGTCACGTGGGAATCCCTTGGGAATCACGTGTCAATCAAGGGGGAATCACGTGTGAATGTGTCAATCACGTGGGAATCACATGGGAATTAGGTGTCAATCACGTGGGAATTAGGTGGGAATCACGTGTCAATCACGTGGGTGTCACGAGTGAGTCACGTGGGAATCCCTTGGGAATCACGTGTCAATCAAGGGGGAATCACGTGTGAATGTGTCAATCACGTGGGAATCACGTGGGAATCACGTGTCAATCACGTGGGAATTAGGTGGGAATCACGTGTCAATCACGTGGGAATCACGAGGGAGTCACGTGGGAATCCCGTGGGAATCACTTGTCAATCACGTGGGAATCACGTGGGAATCACGTGTCAATCACGTGGGAATCACGAGGGAGTCACGTGTAAATCACGTGGGAATCATGTGTCAATCACATGGGACTCACGTGGGAATCACGTGTCAATCACGTGGGAATCACGTGGGAATCACGTGTCAATCACGTGGGAATTAGGTGGGAATCACGTGTCAATCACGTGGGAATCACGAGGGAGTCACGTGGGAATCCCGTGGGAATCACTTGTCAATCACGTGGGAATCACGTGGGAATCACCTGTCAATCACATGGGAATCACGTGGGAATCACGTGGGAATCACGTGTCAATCACGTGGGAATCACGTGGGAATCACCTGTCAATCACATGGGAATCACGTGGGAAGCACGTGGGAATCACGTGTAAATCACGTGGAAATCACGTGGGAATCACGTGTCAATCACGTGGGAATGACGAGGGAATCACGTGTCAATCACGTGCGAATCAGGTGGGAATCACGTGTCAATCACGTGGGAATCACGTGTCAATCACGTGGGAATCACGTGGGAATCACCTGTCAATCACATGGGAATCACGTGGGAATCACGTGGGAATCACGTGTCAATCACGTGGGAATCACGTGGGAATCACCTGTCAATCACATGGGAATCACGTGGGAATCACGTGTAAATCACGTGGGAATCATGTGTCAATCACATGGGACTCACATGGGAATCACGTGTCAATCACGTGGGAATCACGAGGGAATCATGAGGGAATCCCGTGGGAATCATGTGCCAATCACGTGGGAATCACGTGGGAATGTGTCAATCACGTGGGAATTAGTTGGGAATCACGTGTCAATCACGTGGGAATCACGTGGGAATCACGTGTCAATCACGTGGGAATTAGGTGGGAATCACGTGTCAATCACGTGGGATTCACGAGGGAGTCACGTGGGAATCCCTTGGGAATCACGTGTCAATCAAGGGGGAAAAACGTGGGAATGTGTCAATCATGTGGGAAACACGTGGGAATCACGTGTCAATCACGTGGGAATTAGGTGGGAATCACGTGTCAATCACGTGGGAATCACGAGGGAGTCACGTGGGAATCCCGTGGGAATCACCTGTCAATCACGTGGCAATCACGTGTCAATCACATGGGAATCACGTGAGAATCACGTGGGAATCACGTGGGAATCACGTGTAAATCACGTGGGAATCATGTGTCAATCACATGGGACTCACATGGGAATCACGTGTCAATCACGTGGGAATCACGTGGGAATGTGTCAATCACGTGGGAATCATGTGGGAATCACTTGTCATTTACGGGGGAATCACGTGGGAATGACGTGGGAATCACGTGTCAATCACGTGGAAATCATGAGGGAGTCACGTGGGAATCCCGTGTGAATCACGTGTCAATCACATGGGAATCACGTGGGAATGTGTCAATCACGTGGGAATCATGTGGGAATCACGTGAGAATCATGTGTCAATCACATGGGACTCACGTGGGAATCATGTGTCAATCACGTGGCAATCACGAGGGAATCACGTGTCAATCACGTGGGAATCACGTGGGAATCACATGTCAATCCCGTGGGAATCACGTGCGAATCAAGTGTCAATCACGAGGAACCATGTGGGAATCACGTGGGAATCACGTGTCAGTCACAGGGGAATCACGTGTTAATCACGTGGAAATCCCGTGGAAATCACGTGTCAATCACGTGGGAATCACGTGGGAATGTGTCAATCACGTGGGAATCAGTGTCAATCACTTGGGAATTAGGTGGGAATACTTGTCAATCAGGTGGCAATCACGACGGAGTCACGTGGGAATCCTGTGGGAATCACCTGTCAATCACGTGGGAATCACGTGTCAATCACATGGGAATCACGTGAGAATCACGTGGGAATCACGTGAGAATCACGTGGGAAGCATGTGTCAATCACATGGGACTCACGTGGGAATCACGTGAGAATCATGTATCAATCACATGGGACTCACATGGGAATCATGTGTCAATCACGTGGCAATCACGAGGAAATCACGTGTCAATCACGTGGGAATCACGTGGGAATCACGTGTCAATCACGTGGGAATCACGTGGGAATCACGTGTCAATCACGTGGGAATTAGGTGGGAATCACGTGTCAATCACGTGGGAGTCACGAGGGAGTCACGTGGGAATCCCTTGGGAATCACGAGTCAATCAAGGGGGGATCACGAGGCAATGTGTCAATCACGTGGGAATCACGTGGGGATCACGTGTCAATCAGGTGGGAATCACGAGGGAGTCACGTGGGAATCCCGTGGGAATCACCTGTCAATCACGTGGGAATCACGTGTCAATCACATGGGAATCACGTGAGAATCACGTGGGAATCACGTGGGAATCACTTGTAAATCACGTGGGAATCATGTGTCAATCACATGGGACTCACGTGGGAATCACGTGTCAATCACGTGGGAATCACGTGGGAATGTGTTAATCACGTGGGAATCATGTGGGAATCACTTGTCATTTACGTGGGAATCACGTGGGTATGACGTGGGAATCACGTGTCAATCACGTGGAAATCACGAGGGAGTCACGTGGGAATCCCGTGTGAATCACGTGTCAATCACGTGGGAATCACGTGGGAATGTGTCAATCACGTGGGAATCATGTGGGAATCACTTGTCATTTACGTGGGTATCATGGGGGAATGATGCGGGAATCACGTGTCAATCACGTGAAAATCACGTAGGAATAACCTGTCAATCACATGGGAATCACGGGGGAAGCACGTGGGAATCACGTGTAAATCACGTGGAAATCACGTGGGAATCATGTGTCAATCACGTGGGACTCACGTGGGAATCAGGTGTCAATCACATGGAAATCACGAGGGAATCACGTGTCAATCACGTGCGAATCAGGTGGGAATCAAGTGTCAATCACGTGGGAATCACGTGTCAATCACGTGGGAATCACGAGGGAATCACCTGTAAATCACGTGGGAATTACGGTGGAATCACGTGTCAATCACGTGGGAATCACGAGAGAATCACATGTCAATCACGTTGGAATCACGTGAGAATCACGTGGGAATCACGAGGGAATCACGTGTCAATCACGTGGGAATTAGGTTGGAGTCACGTGTCAATCACGTGGCAATCACGAGGGAGTAACATGTCAATCACGTGGGAATTAGGTTGGAATCATGTGTCAATCACGTGGGAATCACGAGGGAGTCACGTGGGAATCCCGTGGGAATCACGTGTAAATCACGTGGGAATCATGTGTCAATCACATGGGACTCACGTGGGAATCACGTATCAATCACGTGAATATCACGTGGAAATCACGTGTCAATCACGTGGAAATTAGGTTGGAATCACGTGTCAATCACGTGGGAATCACGAGGGAGTCACGTGGGAATCCCGTGGGAATCACGTGTCAATTACGTGGGAATAACGTGGGAATGTGTCAATCACGTGGGAATCACGTGGGAATCACATGTCAAACACGTGGGAATTAGGTGGGAATCACGTGTCAATCACGTGGGAATCACGAGGGAATCATGAGGGAATCCCGTGGGAATCATGTGCCAATCACGTGGGAATCACGTGGGAATGTGTCAATCACGTGAGAATCACGTGGGAATCACGTGTCAATCACGTGGGAATTAGGTGGGAATCACGTGTCAATCACGTGGGAATCACGTGGGAATCACGTGTTAATCACGTGGGAATCCCGTGGGAATCACGTGTCAATCACGTGGGAATCACGTGGGAATGTGTCAATCACGTGGGAATTAGGTGGGAATACTTGTCAATCACGTGGGAATCACGACGGAGTCACGTGGGAATCCTGTGGGAATCACCTGTCAATCACGTGGGAATCACGTGTCAATCACATGGTAATCACGTGAGAATCACGTGGGAATCACGTGGGAATCACGTGGGAATCACGTGGGAATCATTTGTCAATCACATGGGACTCACGTGGGAATCCTGTGTCAATCACGTGGCAATCACGAGGGAATAACGTGTCAATCACGTGGGAATCACGTGGGAATCACGTGTCAATCACGTGGGAATCACGTGGGAATCACGTGTCAATCACGTGGGAATTAGGTGGGAATCACGTGTCAATCACGTGGGAGTCACGAGGGAGTCACATTGGAATCCCTTGGGAATCACGTGTCAATCAAGGGGGAATCACGTGGCAATGTGTCAATCACGTGGGAATCACGTGGGAATCACGTGTCAATCACGTGGGAATTAGGTGGGAATCACGTATCAATCACGTGGGAATCACGAGGAAGTCACGTGGGAATCCCGTGGGAATCACCTGTCAATCACGTGAGAATCACGTGTCAATCACATGGGAATCACGTGAGAATCACGTGGGAATCACGTGGGAATCACGTGTAAATCACGTGGGAATCATGTGTCAATCACATGGGACTCACGTGGGAATCACGTGTCAATCACGTGGGAATCACGTGGGAATATGTCAATCACGTGGGAATCATGTGGGAATCACTTGTTATATACGTGGGAATCACGTGGGAATGTGTCAATCACGTGGGAATCACGTGGGAATCACATGTCAAACACGTGGGAATTAGGTGGGAATCACGTGTCAATCACGTGGGAATCACGAGGGAATCATGAGGGAATCCCGTGGGAATCATGTGCCAATCACGTGGGAATCACGTGGGAATGTGTCAATCACGTGAGAATCACGTGGGAATCACGTGTCAATCACGTGGGAATTAGGTGGGAATCACGTGTCAATCACGTGGGAATCACGTGGGAATCACGTGTTAATCACGTGGGAATCCCGTGGGAATCACGTGTCAATCACGTGGGAATCACGTGGGAATGTGTCAATCACGTGGGAATCACGTGTCAATCACGTCGGAATTAGGTGGGAATACTTGTCAATCACGTGGGAATCACGACGGAGTCACGTGGGAATCCTGTGGGAATCACCTGTCAATCACGTGGGAATCACGTGTCAATCACATGGGAATCACGTGAGAATCACGTGGGAATCACGTGGGAATCATGTGTCAATCACATGGGACTCACGTGGGAATCCTGTGTCAATCAGGTGGCAATCACGAGGGAATCACGTGTCAATCACGTGGGAATCACGTGGGAATCACGTGTCAATCACGTGGGAATCACGTGGGAATCACGTGTCAATCACGTGGGAATTAGGTGGAAATCACGTGTCAATCACGTGGGAGTCACGAGGGAGTCACATGGGAATCCCTTGGGAATCACGTGTCAATCAAGGGGGAATCACGTGGCAATGTGTCAATCACGTGGGAATCACGTGGGAATCACGTGTCAATCACGTGGGAATTAGGTGGGAATCACATGTCAATCTCATGGGAATCACGAGGGAGTCACGTGGGAATCCCGTGGAAATCACCTGTCAATCACGTGGGAATCACGTGTCAATCACATGGGAGTCACGTGAGAATCACGTGGGAATCACGTGGGAATCACGTGTAAATCACGTGGGAATCATGTGTCAATCACATGGGACTCACGTGGGAATAACGTATCAATCACGTGGGAATCACGTGGGAATCACGTGTCAATCACGTGGCAATCACATGGGAATCACATGGGAATCACGTGGGAATCACGTGGGAATCACGTGTCAATCAAGTGGGAATCACGTGTCAATCACGTGGGTATCACGTGGGAATCACGTGTCAATCACATGGCAATCACATGGAAATCACATGGGAATCACGTGGGAATCACGTGGGAATCACGTGTCAATCAAGTGGGAATCACGTGTCAATCACGTGGGTATCACGTGGGAATGTGTCAATCACGTGGGAATCATGTGGGAATCACTTGTCATTTACATGGGAATCACGTGGGTATGACATGGGAATCACGTGTCAATCACGGGGGAATTAGGTTGGAATCACGTGTCAATAACGTGGGAATCACGAGGGAGTCACGTGGGAATCCCGTGGGAATCACGTGTCAATCACGTGGGAATCACGTGGGAATCACGTGTCAATCACGTGGGAATTAGGTGGGAATCACGTGTCAATCACGTGGGAATCACGAGGGAGTCACGTTGAAATCCCGTGGGAATCACGTGTCAATCACGTGGGAATCACGTGGGAAGGTGTCAATCACGTGGGAATCACGTGGGAATCACGTGTTAATCACGTGGGAATCACGAGGGAGTCACGTGGGAATCCCGTGGGAATCACGTGTCAATCACGTGGGAATCACGTGGGAATGTGTCAATCACGTGGGAATCACGTGGGAATCACGTGGCAATCACGTGGGAATCACGGGTCAATCACATGGCAATCACGTGAGAATCACATGGGAATCACGTGGGAATCACGTGTAAATCACGTGGGAATCATGTGTCAATCACATGGGACTCACGTGGGAATCACGTTGGAATCATGTGTCAATCACATGGGACTCACGTGGGAATCATGTGTCAATCACTTGGCAATCACGAGGGAATCACGTGTCAATCACGTGGGAATCACGTGGGAATCACGTGTCAATCACGTGGAAATTAGGTGGGAACCACCTGTCAATCACGTGGGAATCACGAGGGAGTCATGTGGGAATCCCTTGGGAATCACGTGTCAATCAAGGGGGAATCACGTGGGAATCACGTGTCAATCACGTGGGAAAACGGTGGGAATCCCGTGTCAATCACGTGGGACTCACGAGGGAGTCACATGGGAATCCCGTGGGAATCACCTGTCAATCACGTGGGAATCACGTGTCAATCACATTGGAATCACGTGAGAATCACGTGGGAATCACGTGGGAATCACGTGTAAATCACGTGGGAATCATGTGTTAATCACATGGGACTCACGTGGGATCACATGTCAATCACGTGGGAATCACGTGGGAATGTATCAATCACGTGGGAATCATGTGGGAATCACTTGTCATTTACGTGGGAATCATGTGTCAATCACATGGAACTCACGTGGGAATCACGTGGCAATCACGTGGCAATCACGAGGGAATTACGTGTCAATCACGTGGGAATCACGTGAGAATAACGTGTCAATCACGTGGGAATCACGTGGGAATCACGTGTCAATCACGTGGGAATTAGGTGGGAATCACGTGTCAATCACGAGGGAAACACGAGGGAGTCACCTGGGAATCCCGTGGGAATCACGTGTCAATCACGTGGGAATCACGTGGGAATGTGTCAATCACGTGGGAATCAGGTGGGAATCACGTGTCAACCACTTGTTAATTAGGTGGGAATCACGTGTCAATCACGTGGGAATCACGAGGGAGTCACGTGGGAATCCCGTGGGAATCACGTGTCAATCACGTGGGAATCACGTGGGAATGTGTCAATTACGTGGGAATCACGTGGGAATCACGTGTCAATCACGTGGGAATAAGGTGGGAATCACGTGTCAATCACGTGGGAATCACGAGGGAGTCACGTGGGAATCCCGTGGGAGTCACCTGTCAATCACGTGGGAATCACGTGTCAATCACAGGGGAATCACGTGAGAATCACGTGGGAATCACGGGGTAATCACGTGTAAATCACGTGGGAATCACGAGGGAGTCACGTGGGAATCTCGTGGGAGTCACGTGTCAATCACTTGGGAATCACGTGGGAATGTGTCAATCACGTGGGAATCACGTGGGAATCACGTGGCAATTACGTGGGAATTAGGTGGAAATCACGTATCAATCACGTGGGAATCACGAGGGAGTCACGTTGGAATCCCGTGGGAGTCACCTGTTAATCACGTGGTAATCACGTGTCAATCACAGGGGAATCACATGAGAATCACGTGGGAATCACGTGGTAATCACGTGTAAATCACGTGGGAATCATGTGTCAATCACATGGGACTCACGTGGGAATCACGTGTCAGTCACGTGGCAATCACGAGGGAATCACGTGTCAATCACGTGGGAATCACGTGGGAATCACGTGTCAATCTCGTGGGAATCACGTGGGAATCACGTGTCAATCACGTGGTAATTAGGTTGGAATCACGAGGGAATCACATGTCAATCACGTGGGAATTAGGTTGGAATCACGTGTAAATCACGTGGCAATCACGAGGGAGTCACATGTCAATCACGTGGGAATCACGTGGGAATGTGTCAATCACGTGGGAATCACGTGGGAATCAGGTGTCAATCACGTGCGAATCACGGGAAAATCACGTGGGAATCCCTTGGGAATCACGTGTCAATCACGTGGGAATCACGTGGGAATCACGTGTCAATCAGGTGGGAATCACGTGGGAATCACGTGTGATTCACGTGGGAATCACGTGAAAATCACGTGTCAATCACGTGGGAATCACGTGGGAATCAAGTGCCATTCACATGGGAATCACGTGAAAATCACGTGTCAATCACGTGGTAATCACGTGGAAATCACGTGGGAATCAGGTGTTAATCACGTGGGAATCACGGGGGAGTCACGTGTCAATCACGTGGGAATCACGTGGGAATCACGTGTCAATCACGTGGGAATTAGGTGGGAATCACGTGTCAATCACGTGGGAATTAGGTGGGAATCACGTGTCAATCACGTGGGAATCACGACGGAGTCACGTGGGAATCCCGTGGGAATCACGTGTCAATCACGGGGGAAAAACGTGGGAATGTGTCAATCACGTGGGAATCACGTCACAATCATGTGTCAATCACATGGGACTCACGTGGGAATCACGTGTCAAACACTTGGGAATTAGGTGGGAATCACGTGTCAATCACGTGGGAATCACGAGGGATTCACGTGGGAATCCCGTGGGAATCACGTGTCAATCACGTGGGAATCACGTGGGAATGTGTCAATCACGTGGGAAACACGTGGGAATCATGTGTCAATCACATGGGATTCACGTGGGAATCACGTGTCAATCACGTGGGAAATAGGTGGGAATCACGTGTCAATCACGTGGGAATCACGAGGGATTAACGTGGGAATCCCGTGGGAATCACGTGTCAATCACGTGGGAATCACGTGTCAATCACGTGGGAATTAGGTGGGAATCACGTGTCAATCACGTGGGAATCACGTGTCAATCACGTGGGAATCACGTGGGAATCACGTGTCAATCAGGTGGGAATCACGTGGGAATCACGTGTGATTCACGTGGGAATCAAGGGGGAATCACGTTTTAATCACGTGGGGATAACGTGTCAATCACGTGGGAATCACGAGGGAACCACGTGTCAATCATGTGGGAATCACGGGGGAATCACGTGTCAATCACGTGGGAATCACGTGGGAAACACGTGTCAATCATGTGGGAATGACGTGTCAATCAGGTGGGAATCACGTGGGAATCACGTGTGATTCACGTGGGAATCAAGGGGGAATCACGTTTTAATCACGTGGGGATAACGTGTCAATCACGTGGGAATCACGTGGGAAACACGTGTCAATCACGTGGGAATCACGTGTCAATCACGTGGAAATCAAGGGGGAATCACGTTTTAATCACGTGGGGATAACGTGTTAGTCACGTGGGAATCACCTGGGAACCACGTGTCATTCATGTGGGAATCACGGGGGAATCACGTGTCAATCACGTGGGAATCACGTGGGAGTCACTTGAGAATCACGTGGGAATTACTTGTCAATCACGTGAGAATCACGTTGGAATCACGTGTCAATCACGAGGAAATCATGTGAGAATCACGTGGGAATCACTTGTCAATCACGTGGGAATCACGTGGGAATCAAGTGCCATTCACGTGGAAATCACGTGGAAATCACGTGTCAATCACGTGGTAGTCACGTGTCAATCACGTGGGAATTAGGTGGGAATCACGTGTCAATCATGTGGGAATCACGACGGAGTCACGTGGGAATCCCGTGGGAATCACATGTCAATCACAGGGGAAAAACGTGGGAATGTGTCAGTCACGTGGGAATCACGTCGCAATCATGTGTCAATCACATGGGACTCACGTGGGAATCACGTGTCAAACACTTGGGAATTAGGTGGGAATCAAGTGTCAATCACGTGGGAATCACGAGGGATTCACGTGGGAATCCCGTGGGAATCACGTGTCAATCACGTGGGAATCACGAGGGAATGTGTCAATCACGTGGGAAACACGTGGGAACCATGTGTCAATCACATGGGACTCACGTGGGAATCACGTGTCAATCACGTGGGAATCACATGGGAATCACGTGTCAATCACGTGGGAATCACGTGGAAATCACGTGGGAATCAGCTGTTAATCACGTGGGAATCACGGGGGAGTCACGTGTCAATCACGTGGGAATCACGTGGGAATCACGTGTCAATCACGTGGGAATTAGGTGGGAATCACGTGTCAATCACGTGGGAATTAGGTGGGAATCACGTGTCAATCACGTGGGAATTAGGTGGGAATCACGTGTCAATCACGTGGGAATCACGACGGAGTCACGTGGGAATCCCGTGGGAATCACGTGTCAATCACGGGGGTAAAACGTGGGAATGTGTCAGTCACGTGGGAATCACGTCGCAATCATGTGTCAATCACATGGGACTCACGTGGGAATCACGTGTCAAACACTTGGGAATTAGGTGGGAATCAAGTGTCAATCACGTGGGAATCACGAGGGATTCACGTGGGAATCCCGTGGGAATCACGTGTCAATCACGTGGGAATCACGTGGGAATGTGTCAATCACGTGGGAAACACGTGGGAACCATGTGTCAATCACATGGTCCTCACGTGGGAATCACGTGTCAATCACGTGGGAATCACATGGGAATCACGTGTCAATCACGTGGGAATCACGTGTCAATCACGTGGGAATTAGGTGGGAATCACGTGTCAATCACGTGGGAATCACGAGGGAGTCACGTGGGAATCCCGTGGGAATCACGTGTCAATCACGGGGGAATCACGTGGGAATGTGTCAATCACGTGGGAATCACGTGGGAATCACGTGTCAATCACGTGTGAATTAGGTGGGAATCACGTGTCAATCACGTGGGAATCACGAGGGAGTCACCTGGGAATCCCGTGGAAATCACCTGTCAATCACGTGGGAATCACGTGGAAATGTGTCAATCACGTGGGAATCATGTGGGAATCACTTGTCATTTACGTGGGAATCACGTGGGAATCACGTGTCAATCACATGGAAATCACGTGAGAATCACGTGGGAATCACGAGGGAATGTGTCAATCACGTGGGAATCACATGGGAATCACGTGTCAATCACGTGGGAATCACGTGTCAATCACGTGGGAATTAGGTGGGAATCACGTGTCAATCACGTGGGAATCACGAGGGAGTCACGTGGGAATCCCGTGGGAATCACGTGTCAATCACGGGGGAATCACGTGGGAATGTGTCAATCACGTGGGAATCACGTGGGAATCACGTGTCAATCACGTGTGAATTAGGTGGGAATCACGTGTCAATCACGTGGGAATCACGAGGGAGTCACCTGGGAATCCCGTGGAAATCACCTGTCAATCACGTGGGAATCACGTGGAAATGTGTCAATCACGTGGGAATCATGTGGGAATCACTTGTCATTTACGTGGGAATCACGTGGGAATCACGTGTCAATCACATGGGAATCACGTGAGAATCACGTGGGAATCACGAGGGAATGTGTCAATCACGTGGGAATCACATGGGAATCACGTGTCAATCACGTGGGAATCACGAGGGAATGTGTCAATCACGTGGGAATCACATGGGAATCACGTGTCAATCACGTGGGAAATAGGTGGGAATCATGTGTCAATCACGTGGGAATCACGAGGGAGTCACGTGGGAATCCCGTGGAACTCACGTGTCAATCACGTAGGAATTAGGTGGGAATCACGTGTCAATCACGTAGGAAACATGAGGGAGTCACGTGGGAAGACCGTGGGAATCAGGTGACCATCACGTGGGAATCACGTGGGAATGTGTCAATCACGTGGGAATCACGTGGGAATCACGTGTCAAACACGTGGAAATTAGGTGGAAATCACGTGTCAATTACGTGGGAATCACGAGGGAGTCACGTGGGAATCCCGTGGGAATCACGTGTCAATCACGTGGGAATCACGAGGGAATGTGTCAATCACGTGGGAATCACGTGGGAATCACGTGTCAATCACGTGGGAAATAGGTGGGAATCACGTGTCAATCACGTGGGAATCACGAGGGATTCACGTGGGAATCCCGTGGGAATCACGTGTCAATCACGTGGGAATCACGTGTCAATCACGTGGAAAATAGGTGGGAATCACGTGTCAATCACGTGGGAATCACGTGGGAATGTGTCAATCACGTGGGAATCACGTGGGAATCAGGTGTCAATCACGAGCGAATCACGGGTCAATCACGTGGGAATCCCTTAGGAATCACGTGTCAATCACGTGGGAATCATGTGGGAATCACGTGTCAATCAGGTGGGAATCACGTGGGAATCACGTGTGATTCACGTGGGAATCAAGGGGGAATCACGTTTTAATCACGTGGGGATAACGTGTCAATCACGTGGGAATCACGTGGGAACCACGTGTCAATCATGTGGGAATCACGGGGGAATCACGTGTCAATCACGTGGGAATCACGTGGGAACCACGTGTCAATCATGTGGGAATCACGGGGGAATCACGTGTCAATCACGTGGGAATCACGTGGGAATCACGTGTCAATCACGTGGGAATCAAGGGGGAATCACGTTTTAATCACGTGGGGATAACGTGTTAGTCACGTGGGAATCACGTGGGAACCACGTGTCAATCATGTGGGAATCACGGGGGAATCACGTGTCAATCACGTGGGAATCACGTGGGAGTCACTTGAGAATCACGTGGGAATCACTTGTCAATCACGTGAGAATCACGTTGGAATCACGTGTCAATGATGAGGAAATCATGTGAGAATCAAGTGGGAATCACTTGACAATCACGTGTCAATCACGTGGGAATCACGTGGGAATCACGTGTCAATCACGTGGGAATTAGGTGGGAATCACGAGGGAGTCACGTGGGAATCCCGTGGGAATCACGTGTCAATCACGTGGGAATCACGAGGGAATGTGTCAATCACGTGGGAATCACATGGGAATCACGTGTCAATCACGTGGAAAATAGGTGGGAATCATGTGTCAATCACGTGGGAATCACGAGGGAGTCACGTGGGAATCCCGTGGAACTCACGTGACAATCACGTAGGAATTAGGTGGGAATCACGTGTCAATCACGTAGGAAACATGAGGGAGTCACGTGGGAAGCCCGTGGGAATCAGGTGACCATCACGTGGGAATCACGTGGGAATGTGTCAATCACGTGGGAATCACGTGGGAATCACGTGTCAAACACGTGGGAATTAGGTGGGAATCACGTGTCACTCACATGGGAATCACGAGGGAGTCACGTGGGAATCCCGTGGGAATCACGTGTCAATCACGTGGGAATCACGAGGGAATGTGTCAATCACGTGGGAATCACGTGTCAATCACGTGGGAAATAGGTGGGAATCACGTGTCAATCACGTGGGAATCACGAGGGAGTCACGTGGGAATCCCGTGGGAATCACGTGTCAATCACGTGGGAATCACGTGTCAATCACGTGGGAATTAGCTGGGAATCACGTGTCAATCACGTGGGAATCACGAGGGAGTCACCTGGGAATCCCGTGGAAATCACCTGTCAATCACGTGGGAATAACGTGTCAATCACATGGGAATCACGTGAGAATCACGTGGGAATCACGTGGGAATCACGTGTAAATCACGTGGGAATCATGTGTCAATCACATTGGACTCACGTGGGAATCACGTGTCAATCACGTGGGAATCACGTGGGAATGTGTCAATCACATGTGAATCACGCGGGATTCACGTGGGAATAACTTTGGAATCACGTGTCAATCACGTTGGAATCACGTGGGAATCACGTGTCAATCACGTGGGAATCACGTGGGAATCATGTGTCATTCACGTGAGAATCACGTGGGAATCACGTGTCAATCAGGTGGGACATGGGAATTACATGGGAATCGCGTGCGAATAACGTGTCAATCACGTGGGAATCACCTGGGAATCAGGTGAGAGTCACGTGGGAATCATGTGACATTCACGTGGGAATCACTAGGAATCACATGGGAATCACGTGTCAATCACATGGGACTCACGTGGTAATCACGTGGGAATCACGTGGGAATCACTAGGAATCACATGGGAATCACGTGTCAATCACATGGGACTCACGTGGTAATCACGTGGGAATCACGTGGGAATCACGTGGGAATCACGTGTCAATCACGTGGGAATCACGTAGGAATCACGTGTCAATCACGTGGGAATCACGTGTCAATCACGTGGGAATCACATGGGAATCACGTGGGAAATAGCTCCGTGTATTCTGAATCATCTCGAGCTGAGAGCTGATTTCCTGTCTTCAAATCAAGAGGAATGCCAACTGTCCACAAGCACCACAGAAGGATGCTTCTCACGGCTGTACGTCTAGTTGACGGAGGATGAATTTGCGGGCTCCAGTGGAATCGCCCCCGGGATGCCCTGACTCGAAATCAGGCCGGACGTCCTGCAGTGTCTTGAGTGCAAGCTGGATTTCATCTCACAAGATGAAGGGATGTCTGAAGCCCCTGGGGAGACACTAGAGAATGCTCTAGCACCCTGTGCTATCTCAACAGGCGGCCTCCCATCCATTGGACAGCTCGAGAGGAACACGGAGTTCAATGATTCCAAAGGAGACGATGCCTGACTCCTCTGGAAAATGGACAGGAATCCCAGGACCCCAGTGGCAACCGGAAAGGTAACCTGGGTCTGCAGACTCACCTCGGGAGGTGTTCCTATGGCACTTTCAAGCCGCGAGGAGGCTACAGAGGGGTCCCTCGCAACTAGACAGGAGTCGTAACGTTGCTGAACACACCCGTGTTTGGAAGGGCATTCCCCGCCGTAACTCGAGAATATAACCCAGGTTCCCAACGCAACTCGAGAAAAACCATGAGACTCCCCCCTCGCCGCGAGATGAAGCCCGATTCCCCTGCACTGCGTGCAGAGCAATTCCGTGCTCCCCGTCAAACCCGAATGGAGCCTTGAATTCCTTATGGCACTCCAGAGAACCTCAAGGAACACTCTATAAAGACTAGAGGGTTCCTGAGGTCACTGCAGGAACCAGAAAGAGCTCCATGTACCCCCAATCATCTCGAGGTGAGAGCGAATTTCCTGGCTTCAAATCAAGAGGAATGCCAACTGTCCACAAGAACCACAAGAGGAGGATTCTCGCAGCTGTACGTCTGGGAGAGGGACGTTGAATTTATGACCTCCACTGGAATCGACCCCGAGATGCCCTACATCGAAATGAGGAAGGAATTCCTGCAGTGACTTGAGTGCAAGGTGGATTTCATCTCACAAGATAAAGGGATGTCTGAAGCCATTGGGGAGACACTAGAGAAAGCCCTAGCTCCCTGCCTTTTCTAGAGAGGCGGCCTCCCATCCAATGGACAGCTCGAGAGAAACACGGAGTTCAATGATTCCAAAGGAGACGATGCCTGACTCTTCTGGAAAATGGACAGGAATCCCAGCATCCCAGTGGCAAGAAAAAAGGGACAATAGGTCTGCCGCCTCACTTCGAGAGATTTTCCTATGGCCCTCTCAAAACTCGAGGAGACTCAAGAGGGTTCCCTCGCAACTAGACAGGAGTCCTGACGTCGATGAACACACCCGTGTTTGGAAGGGCCATCCCCGTCGTAACTCGAGAATATACCCCAGGTTCCGGCCGCAACTCGAGAAAAATCATGAGCCTCCCCCCTTGCCTCGAGATGAGGCCCGATTCCCCTGCACAGCATGCAGAGCAATTGCGTGCTCCCCATCAAACCGAAAAGGAGACTTGATTTCCTTGATGGTACTCCAGAGAAACCCCAGGAACACTGTCTCAAGTCTAGAGGGATCCTAAAGTCACTTCACCAACCAGAAACAGCTCCGTGTATTCCGAATCATCTCGAGCTGAGAGCTGATTTCCAGGCCTTAAATCAAGAGGAATGCCAACTGTCCACCCCACCAAAGGAGGAGGCTTCTCGCCGCTGTACGTCTGGGAGAGGGTCGTTGAACTTATGGTCTCCACTGGTATCGACCCCGAGATGCCCTGACCCTAAATCAGGCCGGAAATTTTGCAGTGACTTGAGTGCAAGATGGATTTAATATCACAAGATAAAAGGATGTCTGAAGCCTCAGTGGAGACACTAGAGATAGCCGTAGCTCCCTCCCTTTTCTATAGAGGCGGCATCCCATCAATTGGACAGCCTGAGAGGAACACGGACTTTAATGATTCCAAAGGAGTCGATGCCTGACTCCTCTGGAAAATGGACAGGAATCCCAGGATCACAGTGGCAACAGAAAAGGGAAAATTGTTCTCCGCCTCATTTCGAGAGGTTTTCCTATGGCCCTTTCAAGCCGCGTGTAGACTCCCGAGGGGTCTCTCGCAACTAGACAGGAGTCCTGACGTCGCTGAACACACCCGTGTTTGGAAGGGCCATCCCTGCCATAACTCGAGAATATACACCACGTTCCCACTGCAACTCGATGAAAACCATGAGACTCTCCCCTCCCCGCGAGATGAGGCCTGATTCCCCTGCACAGCGTGCAGAGCAATTGTGTGCTCCCCATCAAACCCGAAATGAGCCTTGATTTCCTAGATGGCACTCCAGAGAAACCCCAGGATCACTGTCTCAAGTCTAGAGGGATCCTAAAGTCACTTCACCAACCAGAAACAGCTCCGTGTACTCCGAATCATCTCGAGCTGAGAGCTGATTTCCTGGCTTCAAATCAAGAGGAATGCCAACTCTCCACAAGCACCACAAGAGGAGGCTTCTCGCAGCTGTTCGTCTGGTTGAGGGAGTTTGAATTTGCGGCCTCCAGTGGAATCGACCTCGAGATGCCCTGACTCGAAATCAGGCCGGAATTCCTGCAGTGACTTGAGTGCAAGCTGGATTTCATCTCACAAGATGAAGGGATGTCTGAAGCCCCTGGGGAGACACTAGAGAATGCCCTAGCACCCTGCGTTTTATCGACAGGCGGCCTCCCATCCATTGGACAGCTCAAGAGGAACACGGACTTCAATGATTCCAAAGGAGACGATGCATGACTACACTGGAAAATGGACAGGAATCCCAGGAACCCAGTGGCAACAGGAAAGGGAAACTGGGTCTGCGGCCTCACCTCGAGAGGTGTTCCTATGGCCCTTTCAAGCCGCGAGGAGACTCCCGAGGGGTCCCTCGCAACTAGGCAGGAGTCCTGACGTCGCTGAACTAACCCCTGTTTGGAAGGGCCGCACCTGTCGTAACTCGAGAATATACCCCAGGTTCCAGCCGCAACTCGAGAAAAACCATGAGACTCCCCCCTCGCTGAGAGATGAAGCCCGATTCCCCTGCACTGCATGCAGAGCAATTCCGTGCTCCCCGTGAAACCCGAAAGGAGCCTTGATTTCCTTGATGGCACTCCAGAGAAACTCAAGGAACACGCTCTCAAGTCTAGAGGGATCCTGAGGTCACTGCACGAACCAGAAAGAGCCCTGTGTACCCCCAATCATCTCGAGGTGAGAGCAAATTTCCTGGCTTCAAATCAAGAGGAATGCCAACTGTCCTCAAGCACCACAAGAGGAGGCTTCTCTCAGCTGTACATCTGGGCGAGGGACGTTGAATTTATGACCTCCACTGGAATTGACCCGGAGATGCCCTGAAACTAATCAGGCCGGAATTTTTGCAGTGACTTGAGTGCAAGCTGGATTTCATCTCACAAGATAAAGGGACGTCTGAAGCCCCTGTGGAGACACTAGAGGAAGCCCTAGCTCCCTGACCTTTCTCGACAGGCGGCCTCCCGTCCATTGGATAGCTCGAGAGGAACACGGAGTTCAGTGATTCCAAAGGAGATGATGCCTCACTCCTCTCGAAAATGGACAGGAATCCCAGGATCACAGTGGGAACAGGAAAGGGACAATGGGTCTGCTGCCTCACCTCGAGAGGTTTTCCTATGGACCTTTCAAGCCGCGAGGAGACTCCCGAGGGGTCCCTCGCAACTAGACAGAAGTCCTGACGTCGGTGAGCACACCCGTGTTTGGAAGGGCCATTACCTTCGTAACTCGAGAATATACCACAGGATCCCGCTGCAACTCGAGAAAAACCATGAGACTCGCCCCTCGCCGCGAGATAAGGCCAGATTCCCCTGCACAGCATGCAGAGCAGTTGCGTGCTCCCCATCAAACCAGAAAGGAGCCTTGATTTCCTTGGTGGCACTCCAGAGAAACCCCAGGAACACGGTCTCAAGTCTAGAGGGATCCTGAAGTCACTTCACCATCCAGAAACAGCTCCGTGTATTCCGAATCGTCACGAGCTGAGAGGTGATTTCCTGGCTTCAAATCAAGAGGAATGCCAACTGTCCACAAGCACCATAGGAGGAGGCTCCTCGCAGCTGTACGTCTGGTTGAGGGAGGTTGATTTTGCGGCCTCCAGTGGAATGGATCCTGAGATGCCCTTACTTGAAATAAGGCCGGAGTACCTGCAGTGACATGAGTGCAAGCTGGATTTCATCTCACAAGATGAAGAGATATCTGAAGCCCCGGGGGAGACATTAGAGAATGCCCTAGCAACCTGCCCTTTCTCGACAGGCGGCCTCCCATCCATTGGACAGCTCGAGAGGAACACGGAATTCAATGATTCGAAAGGAGACGATGCCTGACTCCTCTGGAAAATGGACAGGAATCCCAGGATCCCAGTGGCAACAGGAAAGGGACAATGGGTCTGCTGCCTCATCTCGAGAGGTTTTCCTATGGCCCTTTTAAGCCGCGAGGAGACTCCCGAGGGGTCCCTCACAACTAAACAGTAGTCCTGACGTAGCTGAACACACCATTGTTTGGAAGGGCCATCCCCGTCGTAACTCGAGAATATACCCCAAGTTCCCGCCGCAACTCGAGAAACACCATGAGACTCCCCCCTCGCCGCGAGATGAGGCCCGATTACCCTGCACAGCATGCAGAGTAGTTTCGTGCTCCCATTCAAACCCGAAAGAAGCCTTGACTTCCTTGATGGCACTCCAGAGAAACACCAGGAACACTGTCTCCAGTCTAGAGGGATCGTAAAGTCACTTCACCAATCAGAAACAGCTCCGTGTATTCCGAATCATCTCGAGCTAAGAGCTGATTTCCTGGCTTCAAATCAAGAGGAATGCCAAATGTCCACAAGCACCACAAGAGGAGGCTGCTCGCAGCTGTAGGCCTGGTTGAGGGAGGTAGAATTTGCGCCCTCCAGTGGAATCGATCCCGAGATGCACTGACACGAAATCAGGCCGGAATTCCTGCAGTGATTGAGTGCAAGCTTGATTTCAACTCACAAGATGAAGGGATGTCTGAAGTCCCTGGGGAGACACTAGATAATGCCCTAGCATGCTGCCCTTTCTCGACTGGCGGCCTCCCATCCATTGGACAGCTCGAGAGGAACACGGAGTTCAATGATTCCAAAGGAGACGATGCCTGACTCCTCTGGATAATGGACAGGAATCCCAGGATCCCAGTGACAATTGGAAAGGGACCGTGGGTCTGCAGCCTCACCTCGAGAGGTTTTCCTATGGCCCTTTCAAGCCGCGAGGAGACTCCCGTTGGGTCCCTCGCAACTAGACAGGAGTCCTGACGTCACTGAACACACCCGTGTTTGGAAGGGCCATCCCCGTCGTAACTCGAGAATGTACCCCAGGTTTCCGCCTCAACACGTGAAGAACCATGAGAGTCCCTCCATGCAGCGATATGAGGCCCAATTCCCCTGCAGAGCATGCAGAGCAATTGCGTGCTCCCCATCAAAGCCATAAGGATCCTTGATTTCCTTGATTGCACTCCAGAGAAACGCCAGGAACACTGTCTCAAGTCTAGAGGGATCCTAAAATCACTTCACCAACCAGAAACAGCTCCGTGTATTCCAAATCATCTCGAGCTGAGATCTGATTTCTTGGCTTCTAATCAAGAGGAATGCCAACTGTCCGCAAGCACCAAAAGAGGAGGCTTCTCGCAGCTGTACGTCTGGTTGAGGGAGGTTGAATTTGCGGCCTCCAGTGGAATCGACCACAAGATGCCCTGACTAGAAATCAGGCCGGCATACCTGCAGTGACTTGAGTGCAAGCTGGATTTCATGTCACAAATATAGGGATGTTTGTAGCCCCTGGGGAGACACTAGAGAAAGCCCTAGCACCCTGCCCTTTCTCGACAGGCGGCCTCCCATGCATTTGACAGCTCGTGAGGAACTCGGAGTTCAATGATTCCAAAGGAGACGATGCCTGACTCCTCTGGAAAATGGACAGGAAGCCCAGGATCCCAGTAGCAACAGGAAAGGGCACCTGGGTCTGCAGCCTCACATCGAGAGGTGTTCCTATGGCCCTTTCAAGCCGCGAACATACTCCAGAGTGGTTCCTCGCAACTAGACAGGTGTCCTGACGTCGCTGAACACACCCGTGTTTGGAAGGACCATCCGTGTTGTAACTCGAGAATAAAGCCCAGGTTCCCGCCACAACTCGAGAAAAACCATGAGACTCCGCCCTCGCCGCGAGATAAAGCCCGATTCCCCTGCACTGCATGCAGAGCAATTCCGTGCTCCCCGTCAAACCCGAAAGGAGACTTGATTTCCTTGATGGCACTCCAGAGAAACTCAAGGAAACCTCTCTCAAGTCTAGAGGAATACTGAGGTCACTGCAGGAACGAGAAAGAGTTCCATGTACCACCAATCATCTCGACGTGAGAGCGAAATTCCCGGCTTCAAATCAAGAGGAATGCCAACTGCCCACAAGCACCACAAGAGGAGGCTTCTCGCAGCTGTACATCTGGGAGAGGGACGTTGAATTTATGGCCTCCACTGGAATCGAGCCCGAGATGCCCTGACTCCAAATCAGGCCGGAATTCTTGCAGTGACTTGAGTGCAAGATGGATTTCATCTCACAAGATAAAGGGATGTCTGAAGCCCCTGGGGAGACACTAGAGAAAGCCCTAGCTCCCTGCCTTATCTAGAGAGGCGGCCTCGCATTCATTGGACAGCTCGAGAGGAACACGGAGTTCAATGATTCTAAAGTAGACGATGACTGAGTTCTCTGGAAAATGGACAGGAATCCCAGGATCCCAGTGGCAACAGGAAAGGGACAATGGGTCTGCCGCCTCACCTCGAGAGCTTCTCCTATGGCCCTTTCAGGCGCGAAGAGACTCCCGAGGGGTCCCTCACAGCTAGACAGGAGTCCTGACATCGCTGAACTCACCAGTGTTTGGAAGGTCCATCACCGTCGTAACTCGAGAATATACCACAAGTTCCCGCCGCAACTCGAGAAAAACTATGAAACTTCCCCCTCGCCGCGATATGAGGCCCGATTCCCCTGCACAGCATGCACAGCAATTGAGTGCTCCCCATCAAACCCGAAAGGAGCCTTGATTTCCTTGATGGCACTCCAGAGAAACCCCAGGAACACTGTCTCAAGTCTAGAGGGATCTTAAAGTCACATCACCAACCAGAAACAGCTCCATGTATTCCAAATCATCTCGAGCTGAGAGCTGCTTTCCTGGCTTGAAATCAAGAGGAATGCCAACTGTCCACAAGCACCACAAGAGGAGGCTTCTCGCAGCTGTACGTCTGGGAGAGGGACGTTGAAATTATGGCCTCCACTGGAATCGACATCGAGATGCCCTGACTCGAAATCAGGCCGGAATTCTTGCAGTGACTTGAGTGCAAGCTGGATTTCATCTCTAAAGATAAAGGGATATCTGAAGCCCCTGGGGAGACAGTACTGAAAACCCTAGCTCCCTTCCTTTTCTCGACAGGCGGCCTCCCATCCATTGGACAGCTCGAGAGGAACACGGAGTTCAATGATTTCAAAGGAGACGATGCCTGACTCCTCTGGAAAATGAACAGGAATCCCAGGATCCCAGTGGCAACAGGAAAGGGAAACTGGGTCTGCGGCCTCACCCCGAGAGCTATTCCTATGGCCCTTTCAAGCCGCGAGGAGACTCCCGAGTGGTCCCTCGCAACTAGGCAGGAGTCCTGACGTCGCTGAACGCACCCGTGTTTGGAAGGGCCATCCCCGTCGTACCTCGTGAATATACCCCAGGTTCCCGCCGCAACTCGAGAAAAAATATGAGACTCCCCCCTTGCCGCGAGATGAGTCCCGATTCCCCTGCACAGCATGCAGAGCAGTTGCATGCTCCCAATCAAACCAGAAAGGAGCCGGGATTTCCTTGATGGCACTCCAGAGAAAACACAGAAACACTGTCTCAAGACTAGAGGGATCCTAACGTCACTTCACCAACCAGAAACAGCTCCGTGTATTCCGAATCATCTCGAGCTGAGAGCTGATTTCCTGGCTTCAAATCAAGAGGAATGCCAACTGTCCAGAAGCACCACAAGAGGAGGATTCTCACAGCTGTTCGTCTGGTTGAGGGAGGTTGAATTTGCGGCCTCCAGTAAAATCGACCCCGAGATGCCCTGAAAAGAAATCAGGCCAAAATTCCTGCAATGACTTGAGTGCAAGCTTGATTTCATCTCACAAGATGAAGGGATGTCTGAAGCCCCTGGGGAGACACTAGAGAATGCCCTAGCACCCTGCTCTTTCTCGACAGGCGGCCTCCCATCCATTGGACAGCTCAAGATTAACACAGAGTTCAATGATTCCAAAGAAGACGATGCCTGACTCCTCTGGAAAATGGACAGGAATCCCAGGATCCCAGTGGCAAAAGGAAAGGGAACCTGGATCTGCGGCCTCTCCTCGAGAGGTGATCCTTTGACATTATCAAGCCGCGAGGAGACTCCCGAGGGGTCCCTCCCAACTAGACAGGAGTCCTGACGTCGCTGAACACACACGTGTGTGGAAGGGCCATCCCCTCAGTAACTCGAGAATATACCCCAGGTTCCCGCCGCAACTCGAGAAAAACCATGAGACTTCCCACTTGCCACGAGGTTAAGAACGATTCCCCTGCACTGCGTGCAGAGCAATTCCGTGCTCCCCGTCAAACCCTAAAGGAGCTTTGATTTCCTTGATGGCACTCCAGAGAAACTCAAGGAACACTCTCTCAAGTCTAGAGGGATCCTGAGGTCACGGCAGGAACAAGAAAGAGCTCCGTGTACCCCCAATCATCTCGAGGTGAGAGCGAATTTCCTGGTTTCAAATCAAGAGGAATGCCAACTGTCCACAAGCAACAAAAGAAGAGGCTTCTCGCATCTGTACGTCGGGGAGAGGGACGTTGAATTTATCGCCTCCACTGGAATCGACTCCGAGATGCCGCGACTCGAAATCAGGACGGAATTTTGCAGTGACTTGAGTGCAAGCTGGATTTCATCTCAAAAGATAAAGGGATGACTGAAGCCCCTGGGGTGACACTAGAGAAAGCCCTAGCACCCTGCCTTTTCTAAAGAGGCGGCCTCCCATCAATTGGACAGCTCGAGAGGAACACTTATTTCTATGATTCCAAAGGAGACGATGCCTGGCTCCTCTGGAAAATAGACAGGAATCCCAGGATCCCAGTGGCAACAGGAAAGGGACAATGGGTCTTCCGCCTCACTTCGAGACGTTTTCCTATGGCCCTTTCAAGCCGCGAGGAGACTTCTGAGGGGTCCCTCGCAACTAGACAGTAGACCTGACGTCACTTATCACAGCCTTGTTTGGTAGGGCCATCCCCGTCGTAACTCGAGAATATACCCCGGGTTCCCGCCTCAACTCGAGAAAAACCATGAGACTCCCCACTCCCCGCGAGATTAAGAACGATTCCCCTGCACTGCGTGCAGAGCAATTCCATGCTCCCCGTCAAACTCGAAAGGACCCTTGATTTCCTTGATGGCACTCCAGAGAACCTCAAGGAACACTCTCTCAAGTCTAGAGGGTTCCTGAGGTCACTGCAGGAACCAGAAAGACCTCCGTGTACCCCCAATCATCTCGAGGTGAGAGCGAAAGTCCTGGCTTCAAATGAAGAGGAATGCCAACTGTCCACAAGCACCACACGAGGAGGCTTCTCGCCTGACACGAAATCAGGCCGGAATTCCTGCAGTGACTTGAGTGCAAGCTGGATTTCATCTCACAAGATGAAGGGATGTCTGAAGCCCCTGGGGAGACACTAAAGAATGCCCTAGCACCATGTCCTTTCTCGACAGGCGACCTCCCATCTTTTGGAGAACTTGAGAGGAACACGGAGTTCAGTGATTCCAAAGGAGACGATGCCTGACTCCTCTGGAAAATGGACAGGAATCCCAGGATCCCAGTGGCAACAGGAAAGGGAACCTAGGTCTGCGGCCTCACCTCGAGAGGTGTTCCTATGGCACTTTCAAGCCGCGAGGAGACTCCTGACGGGTCCCTCGCAATTAGACAGGAGTCCTGACGTCGCTAAACACACCCGTGTTTGGAAGGTCCATCCCCGTTGGAACTCGAGAATATAACCCAGGCTCCCGCCCCAACTCGAGAAAAACCAGGAGACTCCCCCCTCGCCGCGAGATGAGGCCCGACTCCCCTGCACAACATGCAGAGCAATTGCTTTCTCCCCATCAAACCCGAAAGGAGCCTTGATTTCCTTGATGGCACTCCAGAGAAACCCCAGGAACACTGTCTCAAGTCTAGATTGATCCTAAAGTCACTTCACCAACCAGAAACAGCTCCGGGTATTCCGAATCATCTCGAGCTGAGAGGTGATTTCCTGGCTTCAAATCAAGAGGAATGCCAGCTGTCCACAAGCACCACAAGAGGAGGCTCTCACACCTGTACATCTGGGAGAGGGACGTTGAATTTATGGCCTTCACTGGAATGGATCCCGAGATGCCCTGTCTCGAAATCAGGCCGGAATTCTTGCAGTGACATGAGTGCAAGCTGGATTTCACCTCACAAGATAAGGGGATGTCTGAAGCCCCTGGGGAAACACTAGAGAAAGCCCTAGATCCCTTCCTTTTCTAGAGAGGCGGCCTCCCATCCATTGGACAGCTCAAGAGGAAAACGGAGTACAATGATTCCAAAGGAGACGATGCCTGAATCCTCTGGAAAATGGACAGGAATCCCAGGATCCCAGTGGCAACAGGAAAGGGACAATGGGTCTGCCGGCTCACCTCGAGAGGTTTTGCTATGGCCCGTTCAAGCCGCGTGGAGACTCCCGAGGGGTCCCTCGCAACTAGACAGGAGTCCTGACATCGCTGAATACACCCTTATTTGGAAGGTCCTTCCCCGTTGTAACTCGAGAATATACCCCGGATCCCGCCGCAACTCGAGAAAAACCATGAGACTCCCCCCTCGCCGCGAGATGAGGCCCGATTCCCCTGCACAGCATGCAGAGCAGTTGCGTGCTCCCCATCAAACCGGAAAGGAGCCTGATTTCCTTGATGGCACTCCATAGAAACCCCAGGAACACTGTCTCAAATCTAGAGGTATCCTAAAGTCACTTAACCAACCAGAAACAGCTCCGTGTATGCCAAATCATCTCGAGGTGAGAGCTGCTTTCCTGACTTCAAATCAAGAGGAATGCCAACTGTCCACAAGCACCACAAGAGGAGGCGTCTCGCAGCTGTACATCTGGTTGAGGGAGGTTGAATTTGCGGCCTCCAGTGGAATCGACCACAAGATGCCCTGAAACGAAATCAGGCCGGACTTCCTGCAGTGACTTGAGTGCAAGCTGGATTTCATCTCACAAGATGAAGGGATGTCTGAAGCCCCTGGGGAGACACTAGAAAATGCCCTAGCACACTGCCCTTTCTCGACATGTGGCCTCCCATCCATTGGACAGCTCGAGAGGAACACGAAGTTCAATGATTCCAAAGGAGACGATGCCTGACACCCCTGGAAAATGGACAGGAATCCCAGGATCCCAGTGGCAACAGGAAAGGGAACCTTGGTCTGCGGCCTCACTTCGAGAGGTGTTCCTCTGGCCCTTTTAAGTCGCGAGGAGACTCCCAAGGGGTCCCTCGCAACTAGACAGGAGTCCTGACGTCGATGAACACACCCGTGTTTGGAAGGTCCATCCCCGCCGTAACTCGAGAATATACCCAAGGTTCCCGCCGCAACTAGAGAAGAGCCATGAGACTCCCTCCTCGCCACGAGATGAAGCCCGATTCCCCTTCACTGCGTGCAGAGCAATTCCGTGTTCCCGTCAAACCCGAAAGGAGCCTTGATTTCCTTGAATGCACTCCAGAGAAACTCAAGGAACACTCTTTCAAGTCTAGAGGGAACCTGCGCTCACTGTAGGAACCAGAAACAGCTCCGTGTACTCCCGATCATCTCGAGGTGAGAGCGAAGTTCCTGGCTTCAAATCAAGAGGAATGCCAACTGTCCACAAGCACCACAAGAAGAGGCTTCTCGCAGCTGTACGTCTGGTTGTGGGAGGTTGAAATTGCGGCCTCCAGTGGAATCCACCCCGAGATGCCCTGACTCGAAATCAGGCCGGAATTCCTGCAGTAATTTGAGTGCAAGCTGGATTTCATCTCACAAGATGAAGGGATGTCTGAAGCCCCTGGGGAGACACTAGAGAATGCCCTAGCACCCTGTCCGTTCTCGACAGGCGGTCTCCCATGCATTGGACTGTACGAGAGGAACACGGAGTTCAAAGATTCCAAAGGAGACGATGCCTGACTCCTCTGGAAAATGGACAGAAACACCAGGATCCCAGTGGCAACAGGAAAGGGAACCTGGGTCTGCGGCTTTAACTCGACAGGTGTTCCTATGGCCTTTTCAAGCCCCGAGGAGACTCCCGAGGGGTCCCTCGCAACTAGACAGGTGTCCTGACGTCGCTGAACACACCCGTGTTTGGAAGGGCCATCCCCGTCGTAACTCGAGAATATACCCCAGGTGCCCACCGCAACTCGAGAAAAACCAGGAGACTCCCCCCTCACCGCGAGATGAGGCCCGTCTCCCCTGCACAGCATGCAGAGCAACTGCGTTCTCCACATCAAACCCGAAAGGAGCCTTGATTTCCTTGATGGCACTCCATAGAAACCCCAGCAACACTGTCTCAAGTCTAGATTGTTCCTAAAGTCACTTCACCAACCAGAAACTGCTCCGGGTATTCCGAATCATCTCGAGCTGAGAGGTGATTTCCTGGCTTCAAATCAAGAGGAATGCCAACTGTCCACAAGCACCACAAGAGGAGGCTTCTCACACCTGTACATCTGGGAGAGGGACTTTGAATTTATGGCCTTCACTGGAATGGAACCCGAGATGCCCTGTCTCGAAATCAGGCTGGAATTCTTGCAGTGACATGAGTGCAAGCTGGATTTCATCTCACATGATAAGGGGATGTCTGAAGCCCCTGGGGAAACACTAGAGAAAGCCCTAGCTCCCTTCGTTTTCTAGAGAGGCGGCCTCCCATCCATTGGACAGCTCAAGAGGAAAACGCGGTACAATGATTCCAAAGGAGACGATGCCTGAATCCTCTGGAAAATGGACAGGAATCCCAGGATCCCAGTGGCAACAGGAAAGGGACAATGGGTCTGCCGGCTCACCTCGAGAGGTTTTCCTATGGCCCTTTCAAGCAGCGTGGAGACTCCCGAGGGGTCCCTCGCAACTAGACAGGAGTCCTGACATCGCTGAATACCCCCTTGTTTGGATGGTCCATCCCCGTTTTAACTCGAGAATATACCCCAGGTGTCCGCCGCAACTCGAGAAAAACCATGAGACTGCCCCCTCGCCACGAGATCAGGCCCGATTCCCCGGCACAGCATGCAGAGCAGTTGTGTGCTCCCCATCAAACCGGAAAGGAGCCTGATTGCCTTGATGGCACTCCAGATAAACCCCAGGAACACTGTCTCAAGTCTAGAGGGATCCTAAAGTCACTTAACCAACCAGAAACAGCTCCGTGTATTCCGAATCATCTCGAGCTGAGAGCTGCTTTCCTGGCTTCAAATCAACAGGAATGCAAAATGTCCACAAGCACCACAAGAGGAGGCTTCTCGCAGCTGTACGTCTGGTTGAGGGAGGTTGAATTTGCGGCCTCCAGTGGAATCGACCACAAGATGCCCTGACTCGAAATCAGGCCGGAATTCCTGCAGTGACTTGAGTGCAAGCTGGGTTTCATCTCACAAGATGAAGGGATGTCTGAAGCCCCTGGGGAGACACTAGAGAATGCCCTAGCACCCTGCCCTTTCTCGACAGGCGGCCTCCCAGCCATTGGAGAGCTTGAGAGGAACACGGAGTTCAATGATTCCAAAGGAGACGATGCCTGACTCCTCTGGAAAATGGACAGGAATCCCAGGATCCCAGTGGCAACAGGAAAGGGAACCTTGGTCTGCGGCCTCACATCGAGAGGTGATCCTATGGCCCTTTCAAGCCGCGAGGAGACTCCCGAGGGGTCCCTCGCAACTAGACAGGAGTCCTGACGTCGATGAACACACCCGTGTTTGGAAGTTCCAACCCCGCCGTAACTCGAGAATATACCCAAGGTTCCCGCCGCAACTCGAGAAAAACCATGAGACTCCCCCCTCGCCGCGAGATGAAGCCCGATTCCCCTGCACTGCGAGCAGAGCAATTCCGTGTTCCCGTCAAACCCGAAAGGAGCCTTGATTTCCTTGATGGCACTCCAGAGAAACTCAATTAATACTCTCTCAAGTCTGGAGGGATCCTGAGCTCACTGTAGGAACCAGAAAGAGCTTCGTGTACTCCCAATCATCTCGAGGTGAGAGCGAAGTTCCTGGCTTCAAATCAAGAGGAATGCCAACTGTCCACAAGCACCACAAGAGGAGGCTTCTCAGAGCTGTACGTCTGGTTGAGGGAGGTTGAATTTGCGGCCTCCAGTGGAATCGACCCCGAGATGTCCTGACTCGAAATCAGGCTGGAATTCCTGCAGTGACTTGAGTGCAGGCTGGATTTCATCTCACACGATGAAGGGATGTCTGAAGCCCCTGGGGAGACACTAGAGAATGCCCTAGCACCCTGACCTTTCTTGACAGGCAGCCTCAATCCATTGAACAGCTCGAGAGGAACACGGAGTTCAATGATTCCAAAGGAGACGATGCCTGACTCCTCTGGAAAATGGTCAGGAATCCCAGGATCACATTGGCAACAGGAAAGGGAACCTGGGACTGCGGCCTCACCTCGAGAGGTTTTCCTATGGCCCTTTCAAGCCACGAGGAAACTCCCGAGGGGTCCCTAGCAACTAGACAGGAGTCCTGACGTCGCCCGACACACCCTTGTTTGGAAGGGCCTTCCCCGTCGTAACTCGAGAATATAACCCAGGTTCGCGCTGCAACTCGAGAAAAACCATGAGACTCCCCCCTCTCCGCGAGATGAAGCCCGATACCCTGAACTCCGTGCAGAGCAATTCCGTGCTCCCCGTCAAACTCGACAGCAGCCTCGATTTCCATGATGGCACACCAGAGAATATCAAGGAACACTCTCTCAAGTCTATAGGGATCCTGAGGTCACTGCAGGAACAAGAAAGATCTCCGTGTACCCCCAAACATATAGGTGACAGCGAATTTACTGGCTTCAAATCAAGAGGAATGCCAACTCTCCACAAGCACCACAAGAAGAGGCTTCTAGCAGCTGTACATCTGGGAGAGGGACGTTGAAATTATGGCCTCCACTGGAATCGACCCCGAGATGCCCTGACTCGAAATCAGGCCGGAATACTTGCAGTGACTTGAGTGCAAGCTGGATTTCATCACACAAGATAAAGGGATGTCTGGAGCCCCTGGGGAGAAACTAGATAAAGCCCTGCTCTCTTCCTTTTCTAGAGAGGCGGCCTCCCTTCAATTGGACAGCTCAAGAGGAGCACGGAGTTCAATGATTCCAAAGGAGACGATGCCTGACTCCTCTGGAAAATGGACAGGAATCCCAGGATCACAGTGGCAACAAGAAAGGGACAAAGGGTCTGCGCCTCACCACGAGAGGTTTTCCTATGGCCCTTTCAAGCGGCGAGGAGACTCCCGAGGGGTCCCTCGCAACTAGACAGGAGTCCTGACTTCGCTGAACACACCCATATTTGGAAGGGCCTTCCCCGTCGTAACTCAAGAATATACCACAGGTTCCCGCCGCAACTCGAGAAAAACCATGAGACACCCTCCTCGCCTTGAGATGAGGCCCGATTCCCCTGCACAGCATGCAGAGCAATTGCGTGCTCCCCATCAAACCCGAAAGCACCCTTGATTTCCTTGATGGCACTCCAGAGAATCCCCAGGAACACTGTCTCAAGTCTAGAGGGATCCTAAAGCCACTTCAGAAACCAGAAACAGCTCCGTGTATTCCGAATCATCTCGAGCTGAGAACCTATTTCCTGGCTTCAAATCAAGAGGAATGCCAACTGTCCACAAGCACCACAAGAGTAGGCTTCTCGCAGCTGTAGGTCTGGGTGAGGGAATTTGAATTTGCGGCCTACAGTGGAATCGACCCCGAGATGCCCTGACACGAAATCAGGCCGGAAGTCCTGCCGTGACTTGAGTGCAAGCTGGATTTCATCTCACAGGTTGAAGGGATGTCTGAAGCCCCTGGGGAGACAATATAGAATGCTCTAGCACACTGCCCTTTCTCGACATGTGGCCTCCCATCCATTGGACAGCTCGAGAGCAACACGGAGTTCAATGATTCCAAAGCAGACGATGCCTGACTCCTCTGGAAAATGGACAGGAATCCCAGGATCCCAGTGGCAACAGGAAAGGGAATCTAGGTCTGCGGCCTCACCTCGAGAGGTGTTCCTATGGTCCTTTCAAGCTGCGAGGAGACTCCCGTGGGGTCCCTCGCAACTAGACAGGAGTCCTGATGTCGCTGAACACACCCGTGTTTGGAAGGGCCATCCCCGCCGTAACTCGAGAATATACCGAAGGTTCCCGCTGCAACTCGAGAAAAACCATGAAATTCCCCCCCCACCCCGCCACGAGATGAAGCCCGATTCCCCTGCACTGCATGCAGAGCAATTTCGTGCTCCCTGTCAAACCCGAAAGGAGCCTTGATTTCCTTGATGGCACTCCAGAGAAACACAAGGAACACTCTCTCAAGTCTAAAGTGCTCCTGAGGTCACTGCAGGAACCAGAAAGAGCTCGGTGTACCCCCAATCATCTCGAGGTGAGAGCAAATTTCCTGGCTTCAAATCAAGAGGAATGCCAACTGTCCACAAGCACAAAAAGAGGAGGCTTCTCGCAGCTGTACGTCTGGGAGAGGGACGTTGAACTTATGGCCTCCAGTGGAATCGATCCCGAGATGCCCTGACTCGAAATCAGGCCGGAATTCTTGCAGTGACTTGAGTGCAAGCTGGATTTCATCTCACAAGATAAAGGGATGACTGAAACCCAAGGGTAGAGACTAGAGAAAGCCCTAGCTCCCTGCCTTTTCTAGAGAGGCAGCCTGCCATCCATTGGACAGCTCAAGAGGAACACGGAGTTCAATGATTCCAAAGGAGACGATGCCTGGCTCTTCTGGAAAATGGACAGGAATCCCAGGATCCCAGTGGCAACAGGAAAGGGACAATGGGTCTGACGCCTCACCTCGAGAGGTGTTCCTATGGACCTTTCAAGCCGCAAGGAGATTCCCGATGGGCCCCTCGAAACTAGACAGATGTTCTGACGTTGCTGAACATACCGGTGTTGGGAAGGGCCATCCCCGCCGTAACTCGAGAATATACCCCAGGTTCCCGCCGCAACTCGAGAAAAACCATGAAATTCCCCCCCCCACCCCCCGCCACGAGATGAAGCCTGATTCCCCTGCACTGCATGCAGAGCAATTTCGTGCTCCCTGTCAAACCCGAAAGGAGCCTTGATTTCCTTGATGGCACTCCAGAGAAACACAAGGAACACTCTCTCAAGTCTAAAGTGCTCCTGAGGTCACTGCAGGAACCAGAAAGAGTTCGGTGTACCCCCAATCATTTCGAGGTGAGAGCAAATTTCCTGGCTTCAAATCAAGAGGAATGCCAACTGTCCACAAGCACCACAAGGGGAGGCTTCTCGCAGCTGTACGTCTGGGAGAGGGACATTGAATTATTGGCCTCCACTGGAATCGATCCCGAGAAGCCTTGACTCTAAATCAGGCCGGAATTCTTGAAGTGACTTGAGGGCAAGCTGGATTTCATCTCAGAAGATAAAGGGATGTCTGAAGCCCCTGGGGAGACACTAGAGACAGCCCTAGCTCCCTGCCTTTTCTAGAGAGGCGGCCTCCTGTCAATTGGACAGCTCGAGAGGAACACGGAGTTCAATGATTCCAAAGGAGACAATGACTGACTCCTCTGGAAAATGGACAGGAATCCCAGGATCCCGGTGGCAACAGGAAAGGGACAATGGGTCTGCCGCCTCACCTCGAGAGGATTTCCTATGGCCCTTTCAAGTTGGGAGGTGACTGACGAGGTGTCCCTCGCAATTAGACGGGAGTCCTGACGTCCGGAACACACCCGTGTTTGGAAGGGCCATCCCCGTCGTAACTCGAGAATGTACCCCAGGTTCCCGCCGCAACTCGAGAAAAACCATGAGACTCCCCCCTCGCCGCGAGATGAGGCCCGATTCCCCTGCACAGCATGCAGAGCAATTGCGTGCTCCCCATCAAACCCGAAAGGAGCCTTGATTTCCTTGATGCCACTCCAGAGAGACCCCAGGAACACTATCTCAAGTCTAGAGGGAACCTAAAGTCACTTCACCAACTAGAAACAGCTCCGTGTATTCCGAATCATCTCGAGCTGAGAGCTGATTTCCTGGCTTCAAATCAAGAGGAATGCCAAATGTCCACAAGCACCAAAAGAGGAGGCTTCTCGCAGTTGTACGTCTGGGAGAGGGAGGTTGAATTTGCGGCCTCCAGTGGAATCCACCACGAGATGCCCTGACTCGAAATCAGGCCGGAATTCCTGCAGTGACTTGAGTGCAAGCTGGATTTCATCTCACAGGATGAAGGGATGTCTGAAGCCCCTGGGGAGACACTAGAGAATGCCCTAGCACCCTGCCCTTTCTCGACAGGCAGCCTCCATCCATTGAACAGCTCGAGAGGAACACGGAGTTCAATGATTCCAAAGGAGACGATGCCTGACTCCTCTGGAAAATGGTCAGGAATCCCAGGATCACATTGGCAACAGGAAAGGGAACCTGGGACTGCGGCCTCAACTCGAGAGGTTTTCCTATGGCCCTTTCAAGCCGCGAGGAAACTCCCGAGGGGTCCCTAGCAACTAGACAGGAGTCCTGACGTCGCCCGACACACCCTTGTTTGGAAGGGCCTTCCCCGTCGTAACTCGAGAATATAACCCAGGTTCGCGCTGCAACTCGAGAAAAACCATGAGACTCCCCCCTCTCCGCGAGATGAAGCCCGATACCCTGAACTCCGTGCAGAGCAATTCCGTGCTCCCCGTCAAACTCGAAAGCAGCCTTGATTTCCATGATGGCACACCAGAGAATATCAAGGAACACTCTCTCAAGTCTATAGGGATCCTGAGGTCACTGCAGGAACAAGAAAGATCTACGTGTACCCCCAAACATATAGGTGACAGCGAATTTACTGGCTTCAAATCAAGAGGAATGCCAACTCTCCACAAGCACCACAAGAAGAGGCTTCTAGCAGCTGTACATCTGGGAGAGGGACGTTGAAATTATGGCCTCCACTGGAATCGACCCCGAGATGCCCTGACTCGAAATCAGGCCGGAATACTTGCAGTGACTTGAGTGCAAGCTGGATTTCATCACACAAGATAAAGGGATGTCTGGAGCCCCTGGGGAGAAACTAGAGAAAGCCCTAGCTCTCTTCCTTTTCTAGAGAGGCGGCCTCCCTTCAATTGGGCAGCTCAAGAGGAGCACGGAGTTCAATGATTCCAAAGGAGACGATGCCTGACTCCTCTGGAAAATGGACAGGAATCCCAGGATCACAGTGGCAACAAGAAAGGGACAAAGGGTCTGCGCCTCACCACGAGAGGTTTTCCTATGGCCCTTTCAAGCGGCGAGGAGACTCCCGAGGGGTCCCTCGTAACTAGACAGGAGTCCTGACTTCGCTGAACACACCCATGTTTGGAAGGGCCATCCCCGTCGTAACTCAAGAATATACCACAGGTTCCCGCCGCAACTCGAGAAAAACCATGAGACACCCTCCTCGCCGTGAGATGAGGCCCGATTCCCCTGCACAGCATGCAGAGCAATTTCGTGCTCCCCATCAAACCCGAAAGCACCCTTGATTTCCTTGATGGCACTCCAGAGAATCCCCAGGAACACTGTCTCAAGTCTAGAGGGATCCTAAAGTCACTTCAGAAACCAGAAACAGCTCCGTGTATTCCGAATCATCTCGAGCTGAGAGCCTATTTCCTGGCTTCAAATCAAGAGGAATGCCAACTGTCCACAAGCACCACAAGAGTAGGCTTCTCGCAGCTGTAGGTCTGGGTGAGGGAATTTGAATTTGCGGCCTACAGTGGAATCGACCCCGAGATGCCCTGACACGAAATCAGGCCGGAAGTCCTGCCGTGACTTGAGTGCAAGCTGGATTTCATCTCACAAGTTGAAGGGATGTCTGAAGCCCCTGGGGAGACACTATAGAATGCTCTAGCACACTGCCCTTTCTCGACATGTGGCCTCCCATCCATTGGACAGCTCGAGAGCAACACGGAGTTCAATGATTCCAAAGCAGACGATGCCTGACTCCTCTGGAAAATGGACAGGAATCCCAGGATCCCAGTGGCAACAGGAAAGGGAATCTAGGTCTGCGGCCTCACCTCGAGAGGTGTTCCTATGGCCCTTTCAAGCTGCGAGGAGACTCCCGTGGGGTCCCTCGCAACTAGACAGGAGTCCTGATGTCGCTGAACACACCTGTGTTAGGAAGGGCCATCCCCGCCGTAACTCGAGAATATACCCCAGCTTCCCGCCGCAATTCGAGAAAAACCATGAGACTCACCCATCGCGGTGAGATGAAGCCTGATTCCCCTGCACTGCGTGCAGAGCAATTGCGTGCTACACATCAAACCCGAAAGGAGACTTGATTTCCTTGATGGCACTCCAGAGAAACACAAGGAACACTTTCTCAAGTCTAGAGGGCTCCTGAGGTCACTGCAGGAACCAGAAAGAGCTCCATGTACTCCCAATCATCTCGAGGTGAAAGCGAATTTCCTGGCTTCAAATAAAGAGGAATGCCAACTGTCCACAAGCACCACAAGAAGAGGCTTCTCGCAGCTGTACGTCTGGGAGAGGGATGTTGAAGTTATGGCCTCCAGTGGAATCGATCCCGAGATGCCCTGACTCGAAATCAGGCCGAAATTCTTGCAGTGACTTGAGTGCAAGCTGGATTTCATCTCACAAGATAAAGGGATGACTGAAGCCCAAGGGTAGACACTAGAGAAAGCCCTAGCTCCCTGCCTTTTCTAGAGAGGCAGCCTCCCATCCATTGGACAGCTCGAGAGGAACACGGAGTTCAATGATTCCAAAGGAGACGATGCCTGGCTCTTCTGGAAAAGGGACAGGAATCCCAGGATCAGAGTGGCAACCGGAAAGGGACAATGGGTCTGCCGCCTCACATCGAGTGGGTTTCCTATGGCACTTTCAAGCCGCGAGGAGACTCCCGAGGGGTCCCTCGCAACTAGACAGTAGTCCTGACGTCGCTGAACACACCCTTGTTTGGAAGGGCCATTCCCGTTGTAACTCGAGAATATACCCCAGGTTCCCGCCGCAACTCGAGAAAAACCATGAGACTCCACTCTCGCCGAGAGATGAGGCCCGATTCCCCTGCACAGGATGCAGAGCAATTGCGTGCTCCCCGAAAAACCCGAAAGGAGCCTTGATTTCTTTGATGGCACTCCAGAGTAACCCCAGGAACACTGTCTCAAGTCTAGAGGGATCCTTAAGTCACTTCACCAACAAGAAAAAGCACCGTGTATTCCGAATTCTCTCGAGCTGCGAGCAGATTTCCTGGCTTCAAATCAAGAAGAATGCCAACTGTCCACAAGCACCACAAGAGGAGGCTTCTCGCAGCTGTACGTCTGGTTGATGGAGGTTCAATTTCTGGCCTCCAGTAGAATCGACCCCGAGATGCCCTGACTCGAAATCAGGCCGGAATTCCTTCAGTGACTTGAGTGCAAGCTGGATTTCATCTCACAAGATGAAGGGATGTCTGAAGCTCCTGGGGAGACAATAGAGAATGCCCTAGCACCCTGCCCTTTCTCGACAATCGGCCTCCCATCCATTGGACAGCTCGAGAGGAACTCGGAGTTCAATGATTCCAAATGAGACGATGCCTGACTCCTCTGGAAAATGGACAGGAATCCCAGGATCCCTGTGGCAACAGGAAAGGGAACCTGGGTCTGCGGACTCAACTCGAGAGGTGTTCCTATGGCCCTTTCAAGCTGCGAGGAGACTCCCGAGGGGTCCCTCGCAACTAGACAGGCGTCCTGACGTAGCTGAACACACTCGTGTTTGGAAGGGCTATCCCCGTCTTAATTCGAGAACATAACCCTTGTTCCCGCCGCAATTCGAGAAAAACAATGAGACTCCCCCCTTGCCGCGAAATGAGGCCCGATTCCCCTGCACAGCATACAGAGCAATTGCGTGATCCCCATCAAACCCGAAAGGAGCCTTAATTTCCTTGCTGGCACTCCAGAGTAAACCCAGGAACACTGTCTCAAGTCTAGAGGGATCCTAAACTCACTTCACCAAGAATAAGCACCGTGTATTCCGAATCATCTCGAGCTGAGAGCTGATTTCCTGGCTTCGAATCAAGAGGAATGCCAACTGTCCACAAGCACCACAAGAGGAGGCTTCTCTCAGCTGTACGTCTGGGAGAGGGACGTTGAAATTATGGCCTCCACTGGAATCGACCCCGAGATGCCCTGACTCGAAATCAGGCCGGAATACTTGCAGTGACTTGAGTGCAAGCTGGATTTCATCACACAAGATAAAGGGATGTCTGGAGCCCCTGGGGAGAAACTAGATAAAGCCCTGCTCTCTTCCTTTTCTAGAGAGGCGGCCTCCCTTCAATTGGACAGCTCAAGAGGAGCACGGAGTTCAATGATTCCAAAGGAGACGATGCCTGACTCCTCTGGAAAATGGACAGGAATCCCAGGATCACAGTGGCAACAAGAAAGGGACAAAGGGTCTGCACCTCACCACGAGAGGTTTTCCTATGGCCCTTTCAAGCGGCGAGGAGACTCCCGAGGGGTCCCTCGCAACTAGACAGGAGTCCTGACTTCGCTGAACACACCCATATTTGGAAGGGCCTTCCCCGTCGTAACTCAAGAATATACCACAGGTTCCCGCCGCAACTCGAGAAAAACCATGAGACACCCTCCTCGCCTTGAGATGAGGCCCGATTCCCCTGCACAGCATGCAGAGCAATTGCGTGCTCCCCATCAAACCCGAAAGCACCCTTGATTTCCTTGATGGCACTCCAGAGAATCCCCAGGAACACTGTCTCAAGTCTAGAGGGATCCTAAAGTCACTTCAGAAACCAGAAACAGCTCCGTGTATTCCGAATCATCTCGAGCTGAGAACCTATTTCCTGGCTTCAAATCAAGAGGAATGCCAACTGTCCACAAGCACCACAAGAGTAGGCTTCTCGCAGCTGTAGGTCTGGGTGAGGGAATTTGAATTTGCGGCCTACAGTGGAATCGACCCCGAGATGCCCTGACACGAAATCAGGCCGGAAGTCCTGCCGTGACTTGAGTGCAAGCCTGATTTCATCTCACAGGTTGAAGGGATGTCTGAAGCCCCTGGGGAGACAATATAGAATGCTCTAGCACACTGCCCTTTCTCGACATGTGGCCTCCCATCTATTGGACAGCTCGAGAGCAACACGGAGTTCAATGATTCCAAAGCAGACGATGCCTGACTCCTCTGGAAAATGGACAGGAATCCCAGGATCCCAGTGGCAACAGGAAAGGGAATCTAGGTCTGCGGCCTCACCTCGAGAGGTGTTCCTATGGTCCTTTCAAGCTGCGAGGAGACTCCCGTGGGGTCCCTCGCAACTAGACAGGAGTCCTGATGTCGCTGAACACACCCGTGTTTGGAAGGGCCATCCCCGCCGTAACTCGAGAATATACCGAAGGTTCCCGCTGCAACTCGAGAAAAACCATGAAATTCCCCCCCCACCCCGCCACGAGATGAAGCCCGATTCCCCTGCACTGCATGCAGAGCAATTTCGTGCTCCCTGTCAAACCCGAAAGGAGCCTTGATTTCCTTGATGGCACTCCAGAGAAACACAAGGAACACTCTCTCAAGTCTAAAGTGCTCCTGAGGTCACTGCAGGAACCAGAAAGAGCTCGGTGTACCCCCAATCATCTCGAGGTGAGAGCAAATTTCCTGGCTTCAAATCAAGAGGAATGCCAACTGTCCACAAGCACAAAAAGAGGAGGCTTCTCGCAGCTGTACGTCTGGGAGAGGGACGTTGAACTTATGGCCTCCAGTGGAATCGATCCCGAGATGCCCTGACTCGAAATCAGGCCGGAATTCTTGCAGTGACTTGAGTGCAAGCTGGATTTCATCTCACAAGATAAAGGGATGTCTGAAGCCCCTGGGGAGACACTAGAGACAGCCCTAGCTCCCTGCCTTTTCTAGAGAGGCGGCCTCCTGTCAATTGGACAGCTCGAGAGGAACACGGAGTTCAATGATTCCAAAGGAGACAATGACTGACTCCTCTGGAAAATGGACAGGAATCCCAGGATCCCGGTGGCAACAGGAAAGGGACAATGGGTCTGCCGCCTCACCTCGAGAGGATTTCCTATGGCCCTTTCAAGTCGGGAGGTGACTGACGAGGTGTCCCTCGCAATTAGACGGGAGTCCTGACGTCCGGAACACACCCGTGTTTGGAAGGGCCATCCCCGTCGTAACTCGAGAATGTACCCCAGGTTCCCGCCGCAACTCGAGAAAAACCATGAGACTCCCCCCTCGCCGCGAGATGAGGCCCGATTCCCCTGCACAGCATGCAGAGCAATTGCGTGCTCCCCATCAAACCCGAAAGGAGCCTTGATTTCCTTGATGCCACTCCAGAGAGACCCCAGGAACACTATCTCAAGTCTAGAGGGAACCTAAAGTCACTTCACCAACTAGAAACAGCTCCGTGTATTCCGAATCATCTCGAGCTGAGAGCTGATTTCCTGGCTTCAAATCAAGAGGAATGCCAAATGTCCACAAGCACCAAAAGAGGAGGCTTCTCGCAGTTGTACGTCTGGGAGAGGGAGATTGAATTTGCGGCCTCCAGTGGAATCCACCACGAGATGCCCTGACTCGAAATCAGGCCGGAATTCCTGCAGTGACTTGAGTGCAAGCTGGATTTCATCTCACAGGATGAAGGGATGTCTGAAGCCCCTGGGGAGACACTAGAGAATGCCCTAGCACCCTGCCCTTTCTCGACAGGCAGCCTCCATCCATTGAACAGCTCGAGAGGAACACGGAGTTCAATGATTCCAAAGGAGACGATGCCTGACTCCTCTGGAAAATGGTCAGGAATCCCAGGATCACATTGGCAACAGGAAAGGGAACCTGGGACTGCGGCCTCAACTCGAGAGGTTTTCCTATGGCCCTTTCAAGCCGCGAGGAAACTCCCGAGGGGTCCCTAGCAACTAGACAGGAGTCCTGACGTCGCCCGACACACCCTTGTTTGGAAGGGCCTTCCCCGTCGTAACTCGAGAATATAACCCAGGTTCGCGCTGCAACTCGAGAAAAACCATGAGACTCCCCCCTCTCCGCAAGATGAAGCCCGATACCCTGAACTCCGTGCAGAGCAATTCCGTGCTCCCCGTCAAACTCGAAAGCAGCCTTGATTTCCATGATGGCACACCAGAGAATATCAAGGAACACTCTCTCAAGTCTATAGGGATCCTGAGGTCACTGCAGGAACAAGAAAGATCTCCGTGTACCCCCAAACATATAGGTGACAGCGAATTTACTGGCTTCAAATCAAGAGGAATGCCAACTGTCCACAAGCACCACAAGAAGAGGCTTCTAGCAGCTGTACATCTGGGAGAGGGACGTTGAAATTATGGCCTCCACTGGAATCGACCCCGAGATGCCCTGACTCGAAATCAGGCCGGAATACTTGCAGTGACTTGAGTGCAAGCTGGATTTCATCACACAAGATAAAGGGATGTCTGGAGCCCCTGGGGAGAAACTAGAGAAAGCCCTAGCTCTCTTCCTTTTCTAGAGAGGCGGCCTCCCTTCAATTGGGCAGCTCAAGAGGAGCACAGAGTTCAATGATTCCAAAGGAGACGATGCCTGACTCCTCTGGAAAATGGACAGGAATCCCAGGATCACAGTGGCAACAAGAAAGGGACAAAGGGTCTGCGCCTCACCACGAGAGGTTTTCCTATGGCCCTTTCAAGCGGCGAGGAGACTCCCGAGGGGTCCCTCGCAACTAGACAGGAGTCCTGACTTCGCTGAACACACCCATGTTTGGAAGGGCCATCCCCGTCGTAACTCAAGAATATACCACAGGTTCCCGCCGCAACTCGAGAAAAACCATGAGACACCCTCCTCGCCGTGAGATGAGGCCCGATTCCCCTGCACAGCATGCAGAGCAATTGCGTGCTCCCCATCAAACCCGAAAGCACCCTTGATTTCCTTGATGGCACTCCAGAGAATATCAAGGAACACTTTCTCAAGTCTAGAGGGATCCTGAGGTCACTGCAGGAACCAGAAAGACCTCCGTGTACCCCCAATCACGTCAATCACGTGCGAATTAGGTGGGAATCACGTGTCAATCACGTGGGAATCACGAGGGAGTCACCTGGGATTCCCTTGGGAATCACCTGTCAATCACTTGGGAATCACGAGTCAATCACATGGGAATCACGTAAGAATCACGTGGGAATCACGTGGGAATCACGTGTAAATCACGTGGGAATCATGTGTCAATCACATGGGACTCACGTGGGAATCACGTGTCAATCACGTGGGAATCATGAGGGAGTCACGTGGGAATCCAGTGGGAATCACGTGTCAATCACGTGGGAATCACGTGGGAATGTGTCAATCACGTGCGAATCACGTGGGAATCACGTGTCAATCACGTGGGAATTAGGTGGGAATCACGTTTCAATCTCGTGGGAATCACAAGTGAGTCACGTAGAAATCCCGTGGGAATCACGTGTCAATCACGTGGGAATGACGTGGGAATGTATCAATCACGTGCGAATCACGTGGGAATCACGTGTCAATCACGTGGGAATCATGAGGGAGTCACGTGGGAATCCAGTGGGAATCACGTGTCAATCACGTGGGAATCACGTGGGAATGTGTCAATCACGTGAGAATCACGTGGGAATCACGTGTCAATTACGTGGGAATTAGGTGGGAATCACGTGTCAATCACGTGGGAATCACAAGTGAGTCACGTAGAAATCCCGTGGGAATCACGTGTCAATCACGTGGGAATCACGTGGGAATGTGTCAATCACGTGCGAATCACGTGGGAATCACGTGTCAATCACGTGGGAATCATGAGGGAGTCATGTGGGAATACCGTGAGAATCACGTGTCAATCACGTGGGAATCACGTGGGAATGTGTCAATCACGTGGGAATCAGGTGGGAATCACGTGTCAAACACGTGGGAATTAGGTGGGAATCACGTGTCAATCACGTGGGAATCACAAGTGAGTCACGTAGAAATCCCGGGGGAATCACGTGTCAATCACGTGGGAATCACGTGGGAATGTGTCAATCACGTGCGAATCACGTGGGAATCACGTGTCAATCACGTGGGAATCACGTGAGAGTCAAGTTCGAATCACGTGGTAATTACGTTGGAATCATGTGGGAATCACGTGTCAATCCCGTGGGAATCACGTGCGAATCAAGTGTCAATCACGAGGAATCACGTGGGAATCACGTGGGAATCACGTGTCAATCACGTGGGAATCACGTGGAAATCACGTGTTAATCACGTGGGAATCACGAGGGAGTCACGTGGGAATCCCGTGGGAATCACGTGTCAATCACGTGGGAATCACGTGGGAATTTGTCAATCACGTCGGAATCACATGGGAATCACGTGTCAATCACGTGGGAATTAGGTGGGAATCACGTGTCAATCACGTGATAATCACGAGAGAGTCACGAGGGAATCCCGTGGGAATCACCTGTGAATCACGTGGGAATCAGGTGGGAATGTGTCAGTCACGTGGGAAACACGTGGGAATCACGTGTCAATCACGTGGGAATTAGGTGGGAATCACGTGTCAATCACGTGGGAATCACGAGGGTGTCACGGGGGAATCCCTTGGGAATCACGTGTCAATCACGTGGGAATAAAGGGGAAATCACGTTTTAATCACGTGGGAATCACGTGTCAATCACGTGGGAATTATGTGGATATCTCGAGGGAATCACGTGGGAATGACGTGTCAATCAGGTGGGAATCACGTGGAAATCAGGTGTCAATCACTTGGAAATCAAGGGGAATCACGTTTTAATCACGTGGGAATCACGTGTCAAACACGTGGGAATTAGGTGGGAATCACGTGTCAATCACGTGTTAATCACGAGGAAGTCACGTGGGAATCCCGTGGGAATCAGGTGACAATCACGTGGGAATCACATGGGAATGTGTCAATCACGTGGGAATCACGTGGGAATCACGTGTCAATCTCGTGGGAATTAGGTGGGAATCACGTGTCAATCACGTGGGAATCACGAGGGAGTCACGTTGAAATCCCGTGGGAATCACGTGTCAATCACGTGGGAATCACGTGGGAAGGTGTCAAACACGTGGGAATCACGTGGGAATCACGTGTTAACCACGTGGGAATCACGAGGGAGTCACGTGGGAATCCCGTGGGAATCACGTGTCAATCACGTGGAATCACGTGAGAATGTGTCAATCACGTGGGAATTAGGTGGGAATCACGTGTCAAACACGTGGGATTTAGGTGGGAATCACGTTTTAATCTCGTGGGAATCACAAGTGAGTCACGTAGAAATCCCGTGGGAATCACGTGTCAATCACGTGGGAATGACGTGGGAATGTGTCAATCACGTGCGAATCACGTGGGAATCACGTGTCAATCACGTGGGAATCATGAGGGAGTCACGTGGGAATGCCGTGGGAATCACGTGTCAATCACGTGGGAATCACGTGGGAGTCACTTGAGAATCACGTGGGAATCACGCTGTAATCAGGTTGAAATCACGTGGGAATCACGTGTCAATCAGGTGGGAATCCCGTGGGAATCACGTGTCAATCACGTGGGAATCACGTGGGAATGTGTCAATCACGTGGGAATCACGTGGGAATCATGTGTCAATCACATGGGACTCACGTGGGAATCACGTGTCAATCACGTGGGAATCACATGGGAATCACGTGTCAGTCACGTGGGAATTAGGTTGGAATCACGTGTCAATCACGTGGGAAACACGAGGGAGTCACGTGGGAATTCCATGGGAATCAGGTGACAATCACGTGGGAATCACATCGGAATGTGTCAATCACGTGGGAATCACGTGGGAATCACGTGTCAAACACGTGGGAATTAGGTGGGAATCACGTGTCAATCACGGGGGAATCACGAGGGAGTCACGTGGGAATCCCGTGGGAATCACGTGTCAGTCACGTGGGAATCACGTGAGAATGTGTCAATCACGTGAGAATCATGTGGGAATTACGTGTCAATCACGTGGGAATTAGGTGGGAATCACGTGTCAATCACGTGGGAATCACGTGGGAGTCATGTGGCAATCCCGTGGGAATCACCTGTCAATCACGTGGGAATCACGTGTAAATCACATGGGAATCACGTGAGAATCACGAGGGAATCACGTGGGAATCACGTGTAAGTCACGTGGGAATCATGTGTCAATCACGTGGGAATTAGGTGGGAATCACGTGTCAATCACGTGGGAGTCCCGTGGGAATCACCTGTCAATCACGTGGGAATCACGTGTCAATCACGTGGGAATTAGGTGGGAATCACGTGTCAATCACGTGGGAATCACCAGGGAGTTACGTGGGAATCCCGTGGGAATCACGAGTCAATCACGTGGGAATCACGTGGGAATGTGTCAATCACGTGGGAATTACGTGGGAATCACGAGTCAATCACGGGGGAATCACGAGGGAGTCCCGTGGCAATCCCGTGGGAATCACGTGTCAATCCCGTGGGAATCACGTGGGAATCACGTGGGAATCACGTGTAAATCACGTGGTAATCATGTGTCAATCACATGGGACTCACGTGGGAATCACGTGGGAATCATGTGTCATTCACATGGGACTCACGTGGGATTCACGTTTCAATCACGTGGCAATCACGAGGGAATCACGTATCAATCACGTGGGAATCACGTGGGAATGACGTGTCAATCACGTGGGAATCACGTGGGAATCACGTGTCAATCACGTGGGAATTAGGTGGGAATCACGTGTCAATCACGTGGGAATCACGAGGGTGTCACGTGGGAATCCCGTGGGAATCACGTGTCAATCACGTGGGAATCACGTGGGAATGTGTCAATCATGTGGGAATCCCGTGGGAATCACGTGCCAATCACGTGGGAATCACGTGGGACTCTGCCAATCACGTGTGAAACACGTGGGAATCACGTGTCAATCACGTGGGAATCACGAGGGAGTCATGTGGGAATCCCTTGGGAATCACGTGTCAATCAAGGGGGAATCACGTGGGAATGTGTCAATCACGTGGGAATCACGTGGGAATCACGTGTCAATCACGTGGGAATTAGGTGGGAATCACGTGTCAATCACGTGGGACTCACGAGGGAGTCACATGGGAATCCCGTGGGAATCACCTGTCAATCACGTGGGAATCACGTGTCAATCACATTGGAATCACGTGAGAATCACGTGGGAATCACGTGGGAATCACGTGTAAATCACGTGGGAATCATGTGTCCATCACATGGGACTCACGTGGGATCACGTGTCAATCACGTGGGAATCACGTGGGAATGTATCAATCACGTGGGAATCATGTGGGAATCACTTGTCATTTACGTGGGAATCACGTGGGAATGACGTGGGAATCACGTGTGAATCACGTGGAAATCACGAGGGAGTCACGTGGGAATCCCATGTGAATCACGTGTCAATCACGTGGGAATCACGTGGGAATGTGTCAATCACGTGGGAATCATGTGGGAATCACTTGTCATTTACGTGGGTATCACGTGGGAATGACGTGGGAATCACGTGTCAATCACCTGGAAATCACGTGGGAATCACCTGTCAATCACATGGGAATCACGTGGGAAGCACGTGGGAATCACGTGTCAATCACGTGCGAATCAGGTGGGAATCACGTGTCAATCCCGTGGGAATCACGTGTCAATCACGTGGGAATCACGAGGGAATCACGTGTCAATCACGTGGGAATCACGAGGGAATCACGTGTAAATCACGTGGGAATCACGTGGGAATCACGTGTCAATCACGTGGGAATTAGTTGGAAATCACGTGTTAATCACGTTGGAATCACGTGTCAATCACATGGGACTCACGTGGGAATCACGTGGGAATCCCGTGGGAATCACCTGTCAATCACGTGGGAATCACGTGTCAATCACATGGGAATCACGTGAGAATCACGTGGGAATCACGTGGGAATCACGTGTAAATCACGTGGGAATCATGTGTCAATCACATGGGACTCACGTGGGAATCACGTGGTAATCACGTGTCGATATCGTGAGAATCACGTGGGAATCACGTGGGAATCACGAGTCAATCACGTGGGAATCACGAGGGAATCACGTGTCAATTACGTGGGAATCATATGGGAATCACGTGTCAATCACGTGGGAATCACGAGGGAATCACGTGTCAATCACTTGGGAATCACGAGGGAGTCACGTGGGAATCCCGTGGGAATCACGTGTCAATCACGTGGGAATCACGTGGGAATGTGTCAATTATGTGGGAATCACGTGGGAATCACGTGTCAATCACGTGGGAATCACGTAGGAATCACGTGTCAATCACGTGGGTATCACGAGGGAGCCACGTGGGAATCCCGTGGGAATCACGTGTCAATCACGTGGTAATCACGTGGGAATGTGTCAATCACATGGGACTCACGTGGGAATCACGTGTCAAACACGTGGGAATTAGGTGGGAATCACGTGTCAATCACGTGGGAATCACGTGGGAATCACGTGTCAATTACGTGGGAATGACATGGGAATCACGTGTCAATCACGTGGGAATCACGAGGGAATCATGTGTCAATCACGTGGGAATCACGGGAGTGTCAAGTTCGAATCACGTGGTAATTACGTTGGAATCATGTGGGAATCACGTGTCAATCCGGTGGGAATCACGTGCGAATCAAGTGTCAATCACGAGGAATCACGTGGGAATCCCGTGGGAATCACGTGTCAATCACGTGGGAATCACCTGGGAATGTGTCAATCACGTGGGAATCACGTGTCAATCACATGGGAATTAGGTGGGAATACTTGTCAATCACGTGGGAATCACGTGGGAATCACGTGTCAATCACGTGGGAATCCCGTGGGAATCACGTGTCAATCTCGTGGGAATCACGTGGGAATGTGTCAATCACGTGGGAATCACGTGGGAATCACGTGTCAATCACGTGGGAATCACGTGGGAATGTGTCAATCACGTGGGAATCACGTGGCAATCACGTGTCAATCACGAGGGAATCACGAGGAAGTCACGTGGGTATCCGGTGGGAATCACGTGTCAATCACGTGGGAATCACGTGGGTATGTGTCAATTACGTGGGTATCACGTGGGAATCACGTGTCAATCACGTGGGGATAAGGTGGGAATCACTTGTCAATCACGTGGGAATCACGAGGGAGTCACGTGGGAATCCCGTGGGAATCACGTGTCAATTACGGGGGAATCACGTGGGAATGTGTCAATCACGTGGGAATCCCGTGGGAATCACGTGTCAATCACGTGGTAATCACGTGGGAATGTGTCAATCACGTGGGAATCACGTGGCAATCACGTGTCAATCACGTGGGAATCACGAGGGAGTCACGTGGGAATCCCGTGGGAATCACATGTCAATCACGTGGTAATCACGGGGGAATGTGTCAATCACGTGGGAATCACGTGGGAATCACGTGACAATCACGTGGGAATTAGGTGGAAATCACGTGTCAATCACGTGGGAATCACGTGAGAATCACGTGGGAATCACGAGCGAATCACGTGTCAATCACGTGGGAATTAGGTTGGAATCACGTGTCAATCACGTGGCAATCACGAGGGAGTCACATGTCAGTCACGTGGGAATTAGGTTGGAATCAAGTGTCAATCACGTGGGAATCACGAGGATGTCACGTGGGAATCCCGTGGGAATCACGTGTAAATCACGTGGGAATCATGTGTCAGTCACATGGGACTCACGTGGGAATCACGTGTCAATCACGTGGGAATTAGGTTGGAATCACGTGTTAATCACGTGGGAATCACGAGGGAGTCACGTGGGAATCCCGTGGGAATCACGTGTCAATCACGTGCGAATCACGTGGGAATGTGTCAATCACGTGGGAATCATGTGGGAATCACTTGTCATTTACGTGGGAATCACGTGGGTATGAGATGGGAATCACGTGTCAATCACGTGGGAATTAGGTTGGAATCACGTGACAATAACGTGGGAATCACGAGGGAGTCACGTGGGAATCCCATGGAAATCACCTGTCAATCACGTGGGAATCACGTGTCAATCACATGGGAGTCACGTGAGAATCACGTGGGAATCACGTGTAAATCACGTGGGAATCATGTGTCAATCACATGGGACTCACGTGGGAATCACGTGTCAATCACGTGGGAATCACGTGGGAATCACGTGTCAATCACGTGGCAATCACATGGGAATCACATGGGAATCACGTGGGAATCACGTGGGAATCACGTGGGAATCACGTGTCAATCAAGTGGGAATCACGTGTCAATCACGTGGGTATCACGTGGGAATCACGTGTCAATCACATGGCAATCACATGGAAATCACATGGGAATCACGTGGGAATCACGTGGGAATCACTTGGGAATCACGTGTCAATCAAGTGGGAATCACGTGTCAATCACGTGGGTATCACGTGGGAATGTGTCAATCACGTGGGAATCATGTGGGAATCACTTGTCATTTACGTGGGAATCACGTGGGTATGAGATGGGAATCACGTGTCAATCACGGGGGATTAGGTTGGAATCACGTGTCAATCACGTGGGAATCACGAGGGAGTCACGTGGGAATCCCGTGGGATTCACGTGTCAATCACGTGGGAATCACGTGGGAATAACGTGTCAATCACGTGGGAATTAGGTGGGAATCACGTGTCAATCACGTGGGAATCACGAGGGAGTCTCGTTGAAATCCCGTGGGAATCACGTGTCAATCACGTGGGAATCACGTGGGAAGGTGTCAATCACGTGGGAATCACGTGGGAATCACGTGTTAATCACGTGGGAATCACGAGGGAGTCACGTGGGAATCCCGTGGGAATCACGTGTCAATCACGTGGGAATCACGTGGGAATGTGTCAATCACGTGGGAATCACGTGGGAATCACGTGGCAATCACGTGGGAATCACGGGTCAATCACATGGCAATCACGTGAGAATCACATGGGAATCACGTGGGAATCACTTGTAAATCACGTGGGAATCATGTGTCAATCACATGGGACTCACGTGGGAATCACGTTGGAATCATGTGTCAATCACATGGGACTCACGTGGGAATCATGTGTCAATCACGTGGCAATCACGAGGGAATCACGTGTCAATCACGTGGGAATCACGTGGGAATCACGTGTCAATCACGTGGAAATTAGGTGGGAACCACGTGTCAATCACGTGGGAATCACGAGGGAGTCATGTGGGAATCCCTTGGGAATCACGTGTCAATCAAGGGGGAATCACGTGGGAATGTGTCAATCACGTGGGAATCACGTGGGAATCACGTGTCAATCACGTGGGAATTAGGTGGGAATCACGTGTCAATCACGTGGGACTCACGAGGGAGTCACATGGGAATCCCGTGGGAATCACCTGTCAATCACGTGGGAATCACGTGTCAATCACATTGGAATCACGTGAGAATCACGTGGGAATCACGTGGGAATCACGTGTAAATCACGTGGGAATCATGTGTCCATCACATGGGACTCACGTGGGATCACGTGTCAATCACGTGGGAATCACGTGGGAATGTATCAGTCACGTGGGAATCATGTGGGAATCACTTGTCATTTACGTGGGAATCACGTGGGAATGACGTGGGAATCACGTGTGAATCACGTGGAAATCACGAGGGAGTCACGTGGGAATCCCATGTGAATCACGTGTCAATCACGTGGGAATCACGTGGGAATGTGTCAATCACGTGGGAATCATGTGGGAATCACTTGTCATTTACGTGGGTATCACGTGGGAATGACGTGGGAATCACGTGTCAATCACGTGGAAATCACGTGTCAATCACGTGGGAATCACGAGGGAATCACGTGTCAATCACGTGGGAATCACGAGGGAATCACGTGTAAATCACGTGGGAATCACGTGGGAATCACATGTCAATCACGTGGGAATTAGTTGGAAATCACGTGTTAATCACGTTGGAATCACGTGTCAATCACATGGGACTCACGTGGGAATGTGTCAATTATGTGGGAATCACGTGGGAATCACCTGTCAATCACGTGGGAATCACGTGTCAATCACATGGGAATCACGTGAGAATCACGTGGGAATCACGTGGGAATCCCGTGGGAATCACGTGTCAATCACGTGGGAATCACGTGGGAATGTGTCAATTATGTGGGAATCACGTGGGAATCACGTGTCAATCACGTGGGAATCACGTAGGAATCACGTGTCAATCACGTGGGTATCACGAGGGAGCCACGTGGGAATCCCGTGGGAATCACGTGTCAATCACGTGGTAATCACGTGGGAATGTGTCAATCACATGGGACTCACGTGGGAATCACGTGTCAAACACGTGGGAATTAGGTGGGAATCACGTGTCAATCACGTGGGAATCACGTGGGAATCACGTGTCGATATCGTGAGAATCACGTGGGAATCACATGGGAATCACGTGTCAATCACGTGGTAATCACGAGGGAATCACGTGTCAATTACGTGGGAATGACATGGGAATCACGTGTCAATCACGTGGGAATCACGAGGGAATCACGTGTCAATCACGTGGGAATCACGGGAGTGTCAAGTTCGAATCACGTGGTAATTACGTTGGAATCATGTGGGAATCACGTGTCAATCCGGTGGGAATCACGTGCGAATCAAGTGTCAATCACGAGGAATCACGTGGGAATCCCGTGGGAATCACGTGTCAATCACGTGGGAATCACCTGGGAATGTGTCAATCACGTGGGAATCACGTGTCAATCACATGGGAATTAGGTGGGAATACTTGTCAATCACGTGGGAATCACGTGTCAATCACATGGGAATCACGTGAGAATCACGTGGGAATCACGTGGGAATGTGTCAATCACGTGCGAATCACGTGGGAATCACGTGTCAATCACGTGGGAATTAGGTGGGTATCACGTTTCAATCTCGTGGGAATCACAAGTGAGTCACGTAGAAATCCCGTGGGAATCACGTGTCAATCACGTGGGAATGACGTGGGAATGTATCAATCACGTGCGAATCACGTGGGAATCACGTGTCAATCACGTGGGAATCATGAGGGAGTCACGTGGGAATCCAGTGGGAATCACGTGTCAATCACGTGGGAATCACGTGGGAATGTGTCAATCACGTGAGAATCACGTGGGAATCACGTGTCAATTACGTGGGAATTAGGTGGGAATCACGTGTCAATCACGTGGGAATCACAAGTGAGTCACGTAGAAATCCCGTGGGAATCACGTGTCAATCACGTGGGAATCACGTGGGAATGTGTCAATCACGTGCGAATCACGTGGGAATCACGTGTCAATCACGTGGGAATCATGAGGGAGTCATGTGGGAATACCGTGAGAATCACGTGTCAATCACGTGGGAATCACGTGGGAATGTGTCAATCACGTGGGAATCAGGTGGGAATCACGTGTCAAACACGTGGGAATTAGGTGGGAATCACGTGTCAATCACGTGGGAATCACAAGTGAGTCACGTAGAAATCCCGGGGGAATCACGTGTCAATCACGTGGGAATCACGTGGGAATGTGTCAATCACGTGCGAATCACGTGGGAATCACGTGTCAATCACGTGGGAATCACGTGAGAGTCAAGTTCGAATCACGTGGTAATTACGTTGGAATCATGTGGGAATCACGTGTCAATCCCGTGGGAATCACGTGCGAATCAAGTGTCAATCACGAGGAATCACGTGGGAATCACGTGGGAATCACGTGTCAATCACGTGGGAATCACGTGGAAATCACGTGTTAATCACGTGGGAATCACGAGGGAGTCACGTGGGAATCCCGTGGGAATCACGTGTCAATCACGTGGGAATCACGTGGGAATGTGTCAATCACGTCGGAATCACATGGGAATCACGTGTCAATCACGTGGGAATTAGGTGGGAATCACGTGTCAATCACGTGATAATCACGAGAGAGTCACGAGGGAATCCCGTGGGAATCACCTGTGAATCACGTGGGAATCAGGTGGGAATGTGTCAGTCACGTGGGAAACACGTGGGAATCACGTGTCAATCACGTGGGAATTAGGTGGGAATCACGTGTCAATCACGTGGGAATCACGAGGGTGTCACGGGGGAATCCCTTGGGAATCACGTGTCAATCACGTGGGAATAAAGGGGAAATCACGTTTTAATCACGTGGGAATCACGTGTCAATCACGTGGGAATTATGTGGATATCTCGAGGGAATCACGTGGGAATGACGTGTCAATCAGGTGGGAATCACGTGGAAATCAGGTGTCAATCACTTGGAAATCAAGGGGAATCACGTTTTAATCACGTGGGAATCACGTGTCAAACACGTGGGAATTAGGTGGGAATCACGTGTCAATCACGTGTTAATCACGAGGAAGTCACGTGGGAATCCCGTGGGAATCAGGTGACAATCACGTGGGAATCACATGGGAATGTGTCAATCACGTGGGAATCACGTGGGAATCACGTGTCAATCTCGTGGGAATTAGGTGGGAATCACGTGTCAATCACGTGGGAATCACGAGGGAGTCACGTTGAAATCCCGTGGGAATCACGTGTCAATCACGTGGGAATCACGTGGGAAGGTGTCAAACACGTGGGAATCACGTGGGAATCACGTGTTAACCACGTGGGAATCACGAGGGAGTCACGTGGGAATCCCGTGGGAATCACGTGTCAATCACGTGGAATCACGTGAGAATGTGTCAATCACGTGGGAATTAGGTGGGAATCACGTGTCAAACACGTGGGATTTAGGTGGGAATCACGTTTTAATCTCGTGGGAATCACAAGTGAGTCACGTAGAAATCCCGTGGGAATCACGTGTCAATCACGTGGGAATGACGTGGGAATGTGTCAATCACGTGCGAATCACGTGGGAATCACGTGTCAATCACGTGGGAATCATGAGGGAGTCACGTGGGAATGCCGTGGGAATCACGTGTCAATCACGTGGGAATCACGTGGGAGTCACTTGAGAATCACGTGGGAATCACGCTGTAATCAGGTTGAAATCACGTGGGAATCACGTGTCAATCAGGTGGGAATCCCGTGGGAATCACGTGTCAATCACGTGGGAATCACGTGGGAATGTGTCAATCACGTGGGAATCACGTGGGAATCATGTGTCAATCACATGGGACTCACGTGGGAATCACGTGTCAATCACGTGGGAATCACATGGGAATCACGTGTCAGTCACGTGGGAATTAGGTTGGAATCACGTGTCAATCACATGGGAAACACGAGGGAGTCATGTGGGAATTCCATGGGAATCAGGTGACAATCACGTGGGAATCACATCGGAATGTGTCAATCACGTGGGAATCACGTGGGAATCACGTGTCAAACACGTGGGAATTAGGTGGGAATCACGTGTCAATCACGGGGGAATCACGAGGGAGTCACGTGGGAATCCCGTGGGAATCACGTGTCAGTCACGTGGGAATCACGTGAGAATGTGTCAATCACGTGAGAATCATGTGGGAATTACGTGTCAATCACGTGGGAATTAGGTGGGAATCACGTGTCAATCACGTGGGAATCACGTGGGAGTCATGTGGCAATCCCGTGGGAATCACCTGTCAATCACGTGGGAATCACGTGTAAATCACATGGGAATCACGTGAGAATCACGAGGGAATCACGTGGGAATCACGTGTAAGTCACGTGGGAATCATGTGTCAATCACATGGGACTCACGTGGGAATCACGAGGGAATCATGTGTCAATCACATGGGACTCACGTGGGAATCACGTGTCAATCACGTGGCAATCACGAGGGAATCACGTGTCAATCACGTGGGAATCACGTGGGAATCACGTGTCAATCACGTGGGAATCACGTGGGAATCATGTGTCAATCACGTGGGAATTAGGTGGGAATCACGTGTCAATCACGTGGGAGTCCCGTGGGAATCACCTGTCAATCACGTGGGAATCACGTGTCAATCACGTGGGAATTAGGTGGGAATCACGTGTCAATCACGTGGGAATCACCAGGGAGTTACGTGGGAATCCCGTGGGAATCACGAGTCAATCACGTGGGAATCACGTGGGAATGTGTCAATCACGTGGGAATTACGTGGGAATCACGAGTCAATCACGGGGGAATCACGAGGGAGTCCCGTGGCAATCCCGTGGGAATCACGTGTCAATCCCGTGGGAATCACGTGGGAATCACGTGGGAATCACGTGTAAATCACGTGGTAATCATGTGTCAATCACATGGGACTCACGTGGGAATCACGTGGGAATCATGTGTCATTCACATGGGACTCACGTGGGATTCACGTTTCAATCACGTGGCAATCACGAGGGAATCACGTATCAATCACGTGGGAATCACGTGGGAATGACGTGTCAATCACGTGGGAATCACGTGGGAATCACGTGTCAATCACGTGGGAATTAGGTGGGAATCACGTGTCAATCACGTGGGAATCACGAGGGTGTCACGTGGGAATCCCGTGGGAATCACGTGTCAATCACGTGGGAATCACGTGGGAATGTGTCAATCATGTGGGAATCCCGTGGGAATCACGTGCCAATCACGTGGGAATCACGTGGGACTCTGCCAATCACGTGTGAAACACGTGGGAATCACGTGTCAATCACGTGGGAATCACGAGGGAGTCATGTGGGAATCCCTTGGGAATCACGTGTCAATCAAGGGGGAATCACGTGGGAATGTGTCAATCACGTGGGAATCACGTGGGAATCACGTGTCAATCACGTGGGAATTAGGTGGGAATCACGTGTCAATCACGTGGGACTCACGAGGGAGTCACATGGGAATCCCGTGGGAATCACCTGTCAATCACGTGGGAATCACGTGTCAATCACATTGGAATCACGTGAGAATCACGTGGGAATCACGTGGGAATCACGTGTAAATCACGTGGGAATCATGTGTCCATCACATGGGACTCACGTGGGATCACGTGTCAATCACGTGGGAATCACGTGGGAATGTATCAATCACGTGGGAATCATGTGGGAATCACTTGTCATTTACGTGGGAATCACGTGGGAATGACGTGGGAATCACGTGTGAATCACGTGGAAATCACGAGGGAGTCACGTGGGAATCCCATGTGAATCACGTGTCAATCACGTGGGAATCACGTGGGAATGTGTCAATCACGTGGGAATCATGTGGGAATCACTTGTCATTTACGTGGGTATCACGTGGGAATGACGTGGGAATCACGTGTCAATCACCTGGAAATCACGTGGGAATCACCTGTCAATCACATGGGAATCACGTGGGAAGCACGTGGGAATCACGTGTCAATCACGTGCGAATCAGGTGGGAATCACGTGTCAATCCCGTGGGAATCACGTGTCAATCACGTGGGAATCACGAGGGAATCACGTGTCAATCACGTGGGAATCACGAGGGAATCACGTGTAAATCACGTGGGAATCACGTGGGAATCACGTGTCAATCACGTGGGAATTAGTTGGAAATCACGTGTTAATCACGTTGGAATCACGTGTCAATCACATGGGACTCACGTGGGAATCACGTGGGAATCCCGTGGGAATCACCTGTCAATCACGTGGGAATCACGTGTCAATCACATGGGAATCACGTGAGAATCACGTGGGAATCACGTGGGAATCACGTGTAAATCACGTGGGAATCATGTGTCAATCACATGGGACTCACGTGGGAATCACGTGGTAATCACGTGTCGATATCGTGAGAATCACGTGGGAATCACGTGGGAATCACGAGTCAATCACGTGGGAATCACGAGGGAATCACGTGTCAATTACGTGGGAATCATATGGGAATCACGTGTCAATCACGTGGGAATCACGAGGGAATCACGTGTCAATCACTTGGGAATCACGAGGGAGTCACGTGGGAATCCCGTGGGAATCACGTGTCAATCACGTGGGAATCACGTGGGAATGTGTCAATTATGTGGGAATCACGTGGGAATCACGTGTCAATCACGTGGGAATCACGTAGGAATCACGTGTCAATCACGTGGGTATCACGAGGGAGCCACGTGGGAATCCCGTGGGAATCACGTGTCAATCACGTGGTAATCACGTGGGAATGTGTCAATCACATGGGACTCACGTGGGAATCACGTGTCAAACACGTGGGAATTAGGTGGGAATCACGTGTCAATCACGTGGGAATCACGTGGGAATCACGTGTCGATATCGTGAGAATCACGTGGGAATCACATGGGAATCACGTGTCAATCACGTGGTAATCACGAGGGAATCACGTGTCAATTACGTGGGAATGACATGGGAATCACGTGTCAATCACGTGGGAATCACGAGGGAATCATGTGTCAATCACGTGGGAATCACGGGAGTGTCAAGTTCGAATCACGTGGTAATTACGTTGGAATCATGTGGGAATCACGTGTCAATCCGGTGGGAATCACGTGCGAATCAAGTGTCAATCACGAGGAATCACGTGGGAATCCCGTGGGAATCACGTGTCAATCACGTGGGAATCACCTGGGAATGTGTCAATCACGTGGGAATCACGTGTCAATCACATGGGAATTAGGTGGGAATACTTGTCAATCACGTGGGAATCACGTGGGAATCACGTGTCAATCACGTGGGAATCCCGTGGGAATCACGTGTCAATCTCGTGGGAATCACGTGGGAATGTGTCAATCACGTGGGAATCACGTGGGAATCACGTGTCAATCACGTGGGAATCACGTGGGAATGTGTCAATCACGTGGGAATCACGTGGCAATCACGTGTCAATCACGAGGGAATCACGAGGAAGTCACGTGGGTATCCGGTGGGAATCACGTGTCAATCACGTGGGAATCACGTGGGTATGTGTCAATTACGTGGGTATCACGTGGGAATCACGTGTCAATCACGTGGGGATAAGGTGGGAATCACTTGTCAATCACGTGGGAATCACGAGGGAGTCACGTGGGAATCCCGTGGGAATCACGTGTCAATTACGGGGGAATCACGTGGGAATGTGTCAATCACGTGGGAATCCCGTGGGAATCACGTGTCAATCACGTGGTAATCACGTGGGAATGTGTCAATCACGTGGGAATCACGTGGCAATCACGTGTCAATCACGTGGGAATCACGAGGGAGTCACGTGGGAATCCCGTGGGAATCACATGTCAATCACGTGGTAATCACGGGGGAATGTGTCAATCACGTGGGAATCACGTGGGAATCACGTGACAATCACGTGGGAATTAGGTGGAAATCACGTGTCAATCACGTGGGAATCACGTGAGAATCACGTGGGAATCACGAGCGAATCACGTGTCAATCACGTGGGAATTAGGTTGGAATCACGTGTCAATCACGTGGAAATCACGAGGGAGTCACATGTCAGTCACGTGGGAATTAGGTTGGAATCAAGTGTCAATCACGTGGGAATCACGAGGATGTCACGTGGGAATCCCGTGGGAATCACGTGTAAATCACGTGGGAATCATGTGTCAGTCACATGGGACTCACGTGGGAATCACGTGTCAATCACGTGGGAATTAGGTTGGAATCACGTGTTAATCACGTGGGAATCACGAGGGAGTCACGTGGGAATCCCGTGGGAATCACGTGTCAATCACGTGCGAATCACGTGGGAATGTGTCAATCACGTGGGAATCATGTGGGAATCACTTGTCATTTACGTGGGAATCACGTGGGTATGAGATGGGAATCACGTGTCAATCACGTGGGAATTAGGTTGGAATCACGTGACAATAACGTGGGAATCACGAGGGAGTCACGTGGGAATCCCATGGAAATCACCTGTCAATCACGTGGGAATCACGTGTCAATCACATGGGAGTCACGTGAGAATCACGTGGGAATCACGTGTAAATCACGTGGGAATCATGTGTCAATCACATGGGACTCACGTGGGAATCACGTGTCAATCACGTGGGAATCACGTGGGAATCACGTGTCAATCACGTGGCAATCACATGGGAATCACATGGGAATCACGTGGGAATCACGTGGGAATCACGTGGGAATCACGTGTCAATCAAGTGGGAATCACGTGTCAATCACGTGGGTATCACGTGGGAATCACGTGTCAATCACATGGCAATCACATGGAAATCACATGGGAATCACGTGGGAATCACGTGGGAATCACTTGGGAATCACGTGTCAATCAAGTGGGAATCACGTGTCAATCACGTGGGTATCACGTGGGAATGTGTCAATCACGTGGGAATCATGTGGGAATCACTTGTCATTTACGTGGGAATCACGTGGGTATGAGATGGGAATCACGTGTCAATCACGGGGGATTAGGTTGGAATCACGTGTCAATCACGTGGGAATCACGAGGGAGTCACGTGGGAATCCCGTGGGAATCACGTGTCAATCACGTGGGAATCACGTGGGAATAACGTGTCAATCACGTGGGAATTAGGTGGGAATCACGTGTCAATCACGTGGGAATCACGAGGGAGTCTCGTTGAAATCCCGTGGGAATCACGTGTCAATCACGTGGGAATCACGTGGGAAGGTGTCAATCACGTGGGAATCACGTGGGAATCACGTGTTAATCACGTGGGAATCACGAGGGAGTCACGTGGGAATCCCGTGGGAATCACGTGTCAATCACGTGGGAATCACGTGGGAATGTGTCAATCACGTGGGAATCACGTGGGAATCACGTGGCAATCACGTGGGAATCACGGGTCAATCACATGGCAATCACGTGAGAATCACATGGGAATCACGTGGGAATCACTTGTAAATCACGTGGGAATCATGTGTCAATCACATGGGACTCACGTGGGAATCACGTTGGAATCATGTGTCAATCACATGGGACTCACGTGGGAATCATGTGTCAATCACGTGGCAATCACGAGGGAATCACGTGTCAATCACGTGGGAATCACGTGGGAATCACGTGTAAATCACGTGGAAATTAGGTGGGAACCACGTGTCAATCACGTGGGAATCACGAGGGAGTCATGTGGGAATCCCTTGGGAATCACGTGTCAATCAAGGGGGAATCACGTGGGAATGTGTCAATCACGTGGGAATCACGTGGGAATCACGTGTCAATCACGTGGGAATTAGGTGGGAATCACGTGTCAATCACGTGGGACTCACGAGGGAGTCACATGGGAATCCCGTGGGAATCACCTGTCAATCACGTGGGAATCACGTGTCAATCACATTGGAATCACGTGAGAATCACGTGGGAATCACGTGGGAATCACGTGTAAATCACGTGGGAATCATGTGTCCATCACATGGGACTCACGTGGGATCACGTGTCAATCACGTGGGAATCACGTGGGAATGTATCAGTCACGTGGGAATCATGTGGGAATCACTTGTCATTTACGTGGGAATCACGTGGGAATGACGTGGGAATCACGTGTGAATCACGTGGAAATCACGAGGGAGTCACGTGGGAATCCCATGTGAATCACGTGTCAATCACGTGGGAATCACGTGGGAATGTGTCAATCACGTGGGAATCATGTGGGAATCACTTGTCATTTACGTGGGTATCACGTGGGAATGACGTGGGAATCACGTGTCAATCACGTGGAAATCACGTGTCAATCACGTGGGAATCACGAGGGAATCACGTGTCAATCACGTGGGAATCACGAGGGAATCACGTGTAAATCACGTGGGAATCACGTGGGAATCACATGTCAATCACGTGGGAATTAGTTGGAAATCACGTGTTAATCACGTTGGAATCACGTGTCAATCACATGGGACTCACGTGGGAATGTGTCAATTATGTGGGAATCACGTGGGAATCACCTGTCAATCACGTGGGAATCACGTGTCAATCACATGGGAATCACGTGAGAATCACGTGGGAATCACGTGGGAATCCCGTGGGAATCACGTGTCAATCACGTGGGAATCACGTGGGAATGTGTCAATTATGTGGGAATCACGTGGGAATCACGTGTCAATCACGTGGGAATCACGTAGGAATCACGTGTCAATCACGTGGGTATCACGAGGGAGCCACGTGGGAATCCCGTGGGAATCACGTGTCAATCACGTGGTAATCACGTGGGAATGTGTCAATCACATGGGACTCACGTGGGAATCACGTGTCAAACACGTGGGAATTAGGTGGGAATCACGTGTCAATCACGTGGGAATCACGTGGGAATCACGTGTCGATATCGTGAGAATCACGTGGGAATCACATGGGAATCACGTGTCAATCACGTGGTAATCACGAGGGAATCACGTGTCAATTACGTGGGAATGACATGGGAATCACGTGTCAATCACGTGGGAATCACGAGGGAATCACGTGTCAATCACGTGGGAATCACGGGAGTGTCAAGTTCGAATCACGTGGTAATTACGTTGGAATCATGTGGGAATCACGTGTCAATCCGGTGGGAATCACGTGCGAATCAAGTGTCAATCACGAGGAATCACGTGGGAATCCCGTGGGAATCACGTGTCAATCACGTGGGAATCACCTGGGAATGTGTCAATCACGTGGGAATCACGTGTCAATCACATGGGAATTAGGTGGGAATACTTGTCAATCACGTGGGAATCACGTGTCAATCACATGGGAATCACGTGAGAATCACGTGGGAATCACGTGGGAATCACGTGGGAATCACGTGGGAATCATGTGTCAATCACACGGGACTCACGTGGGAGTCACGTGAGAATCATGTGTCAATCACATGGGACTCACGTGGGAATCATGTGTCAATCACGTGGCAATCACGAGGGAATCACGTGTCAATCACGTGGGAATCACGTGGGAATCACGTGTCAATCACGTGGGAATCACGTGGGAATCACGTGTCAATCACGTGGGAATTAGGTGGGAATCACGTGTCAATCACGTGGGAGTCACGAGGGAGTCACGTGGGAATCCCTTGGGAATCACGTGTCAATCAAGGGGGAAAAACGTGGGAATGTGTCAATCACGTGGGAATCACGTGGGAATCACGTGTCAATCATGTGGGAATTAGGTGGGAATCACGTGTCAATCACGTGGGAATCACGAGGGAGTCACGTGGGAATCCCGTGGGAATCACCTGTCAATCATGTGGGAATCACGTGTCCATCACATGGGAATCACGTGAGAATCACGTGGGAATCACGTGGGAATCACGTGTAAATCACGTGGGAATCATGTGTCAATCACATGGGACTCACATGGGAATCACGTGTCAATCACGTGGGAATCATGTGGGAATGTGTCAATCACGTGGGAATCATGTGGGAATCACTTGTCATTTACGGGGGAATCACGTGGGAATGACGTGGGAATCACGTGTCAATCACGTGGAAATCATGAGGGAGTCACGTGGGAATCCCGTGTGAATCACGTGTCAATCACGTGGGAATCACGTGGGAATGTGTCAATCACGTGGGAATCATGTGGGAATCACCTGAGAATCATGTGTCAACCACATGGGACTCACGTGGGAATCATGTGTCAATCACGTGGCAATCACGAGGGAATCACGTGTCAATCACGTGGGAATCACGTGGGAATCACGTGTCAATCCCGTGGGAATCACGTGCGAATGAAGTGTCAATCACGAGGAACCATGTGGGAATCACGTGGGAATCACGTGTCAATCACGTGGGAATCAAGTGTCAAACACGTGGGAATTAGGTGGGATCACGTGTCAATCACGTGGGAATCACGAGGGAATCACGAGGGAGTCACGTGGGAATCCCGTGGGAATCACGTGTCAATCTCGTGGGAATCACGTGGGAATGTGTCAATCACGTGGGAATCACGTGGGAATCACGTGTCAATCACGTGGGAATCACGTGGGAATGTGTCAATCACGTGGGAAACACGTGGCAATCACGTGTCAATCACGAGGGAATCACGAGGAAGTCACGTGGGTATCCGGTGGGAATCACGTGTCAATATCGTGGGAATCACGTGGGAATGTGTCAATTACGTGGGAATCACGTGGGAATCACGTGTCAATCACGTGGGAATTATGTGGAAATCACTTGTCAATCACGTGGGAATCACGAGGGAGTCACGTGGGAATCCCGTGGATATCACGTGTCAATCACGGGGGAATCACGTGGGAATGTGTCAATCACGTGGGAATCCCGTGGGAATCACGTGTCAATCACGTGGTAATCACGTGGGAATGTGTCAATCACGTGGGAATCACGTGGCAATCACGTGTCAATCACGTGGGAATCACGAGGGAGTTACGTGGGAATCCCGTGGGAATCACATGTCAATCACGTGGTAATCACGGGGGAATGTGTCAATCACGTGGGAATCACGTGGGAATAACGTGTCAATCACGTGGGAATTAGGTGGAAATCACGTGTCAATCACGTGGGAATCACGTGAGAATCACGTGGGAATCACGAGGGAATCACGTGTCAATCACGTGGGAATTAGGTTGGAATCACGTGTCAATCACGTGGCAATCACGAGGGAGTCACATGTCAATCACGTGGGAATTAGGTTGGAATCAAGTGTCAATCACGTGGGAATCACGAGGATGTCACGTGGGAATCCCGTGGGAATCACGTGTAAATCACATGGGAATCATGTGTCAGTCACATGGGACTCACGTGGGAATCACATGTCAATCACGTGGGAATTAGGTTGGAATCACGTGTTAATCACGTGGGAATCACGAGGGAGTCACGTGGGAATCCCGTGGGAATCACGTGTCAATCACGTGGGAATCACGTAGGAATCACGTGTCAATCACTTGGGTATCACGAGGGAGTCACGTGGGAATCCCGTGGGAATCACGTGGTAATCACGTGGGAATGTGTCAATCACATGGGACTCACGTGGGAATCACGTGTCAAACACGTGGGAATTAGGTGGGAATCACGTGTCAATCACGTGGGAATCACGTGGGAATCACGTGTCGATATCGTGAGAATCACGTGGGAATCACATGGGAATCACGTGTCAATCACGTGGGAATCACGAGGGAATCACGTGTCAATCACGTGGGAATCACGGGAGAGTCAAGTTCGAATCACGTGGTAATTACGTTGGAATCATGTGGGAATCACGTGTCAATCACGTGGGAATTAGGTTGGAATCACGTGTTAATCACGTGGGAATCACGAGGGAGTCACGTGGGAATCCCGTGGGAATCACGTGTCAATCACGTGGGAATCACGTGGGAATCACGTGCGAATCAAGTGTCAATCACGAGGAATCACGTGGGAATCCCGTGGGAATCACGTGGTAATCACGTGGGAATGTGTCAATCACATGGGACTCACGTGGGAATCACCTGTCAATCACGTGGGAATCACGTGTCCATCACATGGGAATCACGTGAGAATCACGTGGGAATCACGTGGGAATCACGTGTAAATCACGTGGGAATCATGTGTCAATCACATGGGACTCACATGGGAATCACGTGTCAATCACATGGGAATCACGTGGGAATGTGTCAATCACGTGGGAATCATGTGGGAATCACTTGTCATTTACGGGGGAATCACGTGGGAATGACGTGGGAATCACGTGTCAATCACGTGGAAATCATGAGGGAGTCACGTGGGAATCCCGTGTGAATCACGTGTCAATCACGTGGGAATCACGTGGGAATGTGTCAATCACGTGGGAATCATGTGGGAATCATGTGAGAATCATGTGTCAATCACATGGGACTCACGTGGGAATCATGTGTCAATCACGTGGCAATCACGAGTTAATCACGTGTCAATCACGTGGGAATCACGTGGGAATCACGTGTCAATCCCGTGGGAATCACGTGCGAATCAAGTGTCAATCACGAGGAACCATGTGGGAATCACGTGGGAATCACGTGTCAATCACGTGGGAATCACGTGTCAAACACGTGGGAATTAGGTGGGAATCACGTGTCAATCACGTGATAATCACGAGGGAGTCACGTGGAAATCCCGTGGGAATCACGTGTCAATCACGTGGGAATCACGTGGGAATGTGTCAATCACGTGCGAATCACGTGGGAATCACGTGTCAATCACGTGGGAATCATGAGGGAGTCACGTGGGAATCCCGTGGGTATCACGTGTCAATCACGTGGGAATCACGTGGGAATGTGTCAGTCACGTGGGAATCAGGTGTGAATCACGTGTCAAACACGTTGGAATTAGGTGGGAATCACGTGTCAATCACGTGAGAATCACGAGGGAGTCACATGGGAATCCCGTGGGAATCACGTGTCAATCACATGGGAATCATGTGGGAATGTGTCAATTACGTGGGAATCACGTGGGAATCACGTGTCAATCACGTGGGGATAAGGTGGGAATCACTTGTCAATCACGTGGGAATCACGAGGGAGTCACGTGGGAATCCCGTGGGAATCACGTGTCAATCATGTGGTAATCACGTGGGTATGTGTCAATCACATGGGAATCACGTGTCAATCACGTGGGAATTAGGTGGGAATCACGTGTCAATCACGTGGGAATCACGTGTCAATCACATGGGAATCACGTGGGAATCACTTGGGAATGACGTGTAAATCACGTGGGAATCATGTGTCAATCATAAGGGACTCACGTGTGAATCACGTGAGAATCATGTGTCAATCACATGGGACTCACGTGGGAATCATGTGTCAATCACGTGGCAATCACGAGGGAATCACGTGTCAATCACGTGGGAATCATGTGGGAATCACGTGTCAATCACGTGGGAATCACGAGGGAGTCACGTGGGAATCCCTTGGGAATCACGTGTCAATCAAGGGGGAATCACGTGTGAATGTGTCAATCACGTGGGAATCACATGGGAATTACGTGTCAATCACGTGGGAATTAGGTGGGAATCACGTGTCAATCACGTGGGAGTCACGAGGGAGTCACGTGGGAATCCATTGGGAATCACGTGTCAATCAAGGGGGAATCACGTGTGAATGTGTCAATTATGTGGGAATCACGTGGGAATCACGTGTCAATCACGTGGGAATTAGGTGGGAATCACGTGTCAATCACGTGGGAATCACGAGGGACTCACGTGGGAATCCCGTGGGAATCACTTGTCAATCACGTGGGAATCACGTGTCAATCACATGGGACTCACGTGGGAATCCTGTGTCAATCAGGTGGCAATCACGAGGGAATCACGTGTCAATCACGTGGGAAAAACGTGTCAATCACGTGGGAATCACGTGGGAATCACGTGTCAATCACGTGGGAATTAGGTGGAAATCACGTGTCAATCACGTGGGAGTCACGAGGGAGTCACATGGGAATCCCTTGGGAATCACGTGTCAATCAAGGGGGAATCACGTGGCAATGTGTCAATCACGTGGGAATCACGTGGGAATCACGTGTCAATCACATGGGAATTAGGTGGGAATCACGTGACAATCACGTGGGAATCACGAGGGAGTCACGTGGGAATCCCGTGGGAATCACCTGTCACTCACGTGGGAATCACGTGTCAATCACATGGGAATCACGTGAGAATCACGTGGGAATCACGTGGGAATCACGTGTAAATCACGTGGGAATCATGTGTCAATCACATGGGACTCACGTGGGAATCACGTGTCAATCACGTGGGAATCACGTGGGAATATTTCAATCACGTGGGTATCATGTGGGAATCACTTGTCATATACGTGGGAATCACGTGGGAATGACGTGGGAATCTCGTGTCAATCACGTGGAAATCACGAGGGAGTCACGTGGGAATCCCGTGTGAATCACGTGTCAATCACGTGGGAATCACGTGGGAATGTGTCAAACACGTGGGAATCATGTGGGAATCACTTGTCATTTACGTGGGTATCACGTGGGAATGACGCGGTAATCACGTGTCAGTCACGTAAAAATCACGTGGGAATAACCTGTCAATCACATGGGAATCACCGGGGAAGCACGTGGGAATCACGTGGAAATCACGTGGGAATCATGTGTCAATCACGTGGGACTCACGTGGGAATCACGTGTCAATCACATGGGAATCACGAGGGAATCACGTGTCAATCACGTGCGAATCAGGTGGGAATCACGTGTCAATCACGTGGGAATCACGTGTCAATCATGTGGGAATCACGAGGGAATCACCTGTAAATCACGTGGGAATCACGGGGGAATCACGTGTCAATCACGTGGGAATCACGAGGGAATCACGTGTCAATCACGTTGGAATCACGTGAGAATCACGTGGGAATCACGAGGGAATCACGTGTCAATCACGTGGGAATCAGGTTGGAGTCACGTGTCAATCACGTGGCAATCACGAGGGAGTCTCATGTCAATCACGTGGGAATTAGGCTGGAATCACGTGTCAATCACGTGGGAATCACGAGGGAGTCACGTGGGAATCCCATGGGAATCACATGTAAATCACGTGGGAATCATGGGTCAATCACATGGGACTCACTTGGGAATCACGTGTCAATCACGTGAAAATAACGTGGGAATCACGTGTCAATCACGTGGGAATTAGGTTGGAATCACGTGTCAATCACGTGGGAATCACGAGGGAGTCACGTGGGAATCCCGTGGGAATCACGTTCAATCACGTGGGAATAACGTGGGAATGTGTCAATCACGTGGGAATCACGTGGGAATCACGTGTCAAACACGTGGGAATTAGGTGGGAATCACGTGTCAATCACGTGGGAATCACGAGGGAATCACGAGGGAGTCACGTGGGAATCCCGTGGGAATCACGTGTCAATCTCGTGGGAATCACGTGGGAATGTGTCAATCACGTGGGAATCACGTGGGAATCACGTGTCAATCACGTGGGAATCACGTGGGAACGTGTCAATCACGTGGGAATCACGTGGCAATCACGTGTCAATCACGAGGGAATCACGAGGAAGTCACGTGGGTATCCGGTGGGAATCACGTGTCAATCACGTGGGAATCACGTGGGAATGTGTCAATCACGTGGGAATTAGGTGGAAATCACGTGTCAATCACGTGGGAATCACGTGAGAATCACGTGGGAATCACGAGGGAATCACGTGTCAATCACGTGGGAATTAGGTTGGAATCACGTGTCAATCACGTGGCAATCACGAGGGAGTCACATGTCAATCACGTGGGAATTAGGCTGGAATCAAGTGTCAATCACGTGGGAATCACAAGGATGTCACGTGGAAATCCCGTGGGAATCACGTGTAAATCACGTGGGAATCATGTGTCAGTCACATGGGACTCACGTGGGAATCACGTGTCAATCACGTGGGAATTAGGTTGGAATCACGAGTTAATCACGTGGGAATCACGAGGGAGTCACGTGGGAATCCCGTGGGAATCACGTGTCAATCACGTGCGAATCACGTGGGAATGTGTCAATCACGTGGGAATCATGTGGGAATCACTTGTCATTTACGTGGGAATCACGTGGGTATGAGATGGGAATCACGTGTCAATCACGTGGGAATTAGGTTGGAATCACGTGACAATCACGTGGGAATCACGAGGGAGTCACGTGGGAATCCCATGGAAATCACCTGTCAATCACGTGGGAATCACGTGTCAATCACATGGGAGTCACGTGAGAATCACGTGGGAATCACGTGTAAATCACGTGGGAATCATGTGTCAATCACATGGGACTCACGTGGGAATCACGTGTCAATCACGTGGGAATCACGTGGGAATCACGTGGCAATCACATGGGAATCGCATGGGAATCACGTGGGAATCACGTGGGAATCACGTGGGAATCACGTGTCAATCAAGTGGGAATCACGTGTCACTCACGTGGGTATCACGTGGGAATCACGTGTCAATCACATGGCAATCACATGGAAATCACATGGGAATCACTTGGGAATCACGTGGGAATCACGTGGGAATCACGTGTCAATCAAGTGGGAATCACGTGTCAATCACGTGGGTATCACGTGGGAATGTGTCAATCACGTGGGAATCATGTGGGAATCACTTGTCATTTACGTGGGAATCACGTGGGTATGAGATGGGAATCACGTGTCAATCACGGGGGATTAGGTTGGAATCACGTGTCAATCACGTGGGAATCACGAGGGAGTCACGTGGGAATCCCGTGGGAATCACGTGTCAATCACGTGGGAATCACGTGGGAATCACGTGTCAATCACGTGGGAATTAGGTGGGAATCACGTGTCAATCACGTGGGAATCACGAGGGAGTCTCGTTGAAATCCCGTGGGAATCACGTGTCAATCACGTGGGAATCACGTGGGAAGGTGTCAATCACGTGGGAATCACGTGGGAATCACGTGTTAATCACGTGGGAATCACGAGGGAGTCACGTGGGAATCCCGTGGGAATCACGTGTCAATCACGTGGGAATCACGTGGGAATGTGTCAATCACGTGGGAATCACGTGGGAATCACGTGGGAATCACGGGTCAATCACATGGCAATCACGTGAGAATCACATGGTAATCACGTGGGAATCACGTGTAAATCACGTGGGAATCATGTGTCAATCACATGGGACTCACGTGGGAATCACGTTGGAATCATGTGTCAATCACATGGGACTCACGTGGGAATCATGTGTCAATCACGTGGCAATCACGAGGGAATCACGTGTCAATCACGTGGGAATCACGTGGGAATCACGTGTCAATCACGTGGAAATTAGGTGGGAACCACGTGTCAATCACGTGGGAATCACGAGGGAGTCATGTGGGAATCCCTTGGGAATCACGTGTCAATCAAGGGGGAATCACGTGGGAATGTGTCAATCACGTGGGAATCACGTGGAAATCACGTGTCAATCACGTGGGAATTAGGTGGGAATCACGTGTCAATCACGTGGGACTCACGAGGGAGTCACATGGGAATCCCGTGGGAATCACCTGTCAATCACGTGGGAATCACGTGTCAATCACATTGGAATCACGTGAGAATCACGTGGGAATCACGTGGGAATCACGTGTAAATCACGTGGGAATCATGTGTCCATCACATGGGACTCACGTGGGATCACGTGTCAATCACGTGGGAATCACGTGGGAATGTATCAATCACGTGGGAATCATGTGGGAATCCCTTGTCATTTACGTGGGAATCACGTGGGAATGACGTGGGAATCACGTGTGAATCACGTGGAAATCACGAGGGAGTCACGTGGGAATCCCATGTGAATCACGTGTCAATCACGTGGGAATCACGTGGGAATGTGTCAATCACGTGGGAATCATGTGGGAATCACTTGTCATTTACGTGGGTATCACGTGGGAATGACGTGGGAATCACGTGTCAATCACGTGGAAATCACGTGGGAATCACCTGTCAATCACATGGGAATCACGTAGGAAGCACGTGGGAATCACGTGTCAATCACGTGCGAATCAGGTGGGAATCACGTGTCAATCCCGTGGGAATCACGTGTCAATCACGTGGGAATCACGAGGGAATCACGTGTCAATCACGTGGGAATCACGAGGGAATCACGTGTAAATCACGTGGGAATCACGTGGGAATCACGTGTCAATCACGTGGGAATTAGTTGGAAATCACGTGTTAATCACGTTGGAATCACGTGTCAATCACATGGGACTCACGTGGGAATCACGTGGGAATCCCGTGGGAATCACCTGTCAATCACGTGGGAATCACGTGTCAATCACATGGGAATCACGTGAGAATCATGTGGGAATCACGTGGGAATCACGTGTAAATCACGGGGGAATCATGTGTCAATCACATGGGACTCACGTGGGAATCACGTGGTAATCACGTGTCGATATCGTGAGAATCACGTGGGAATCACGTGGGAATCACGTGTCAATCACGTGGGAATCACGAGGGAATCACGTGTCAATTACGTGGGAATCATATGGAAATCACGTGTCAATCACGTGGGAATCACGAGGGAATCACGTGTCAATCACGTGGGAATCACGAGGGAGTCACGTGGGAATCCCGTGGGAATCACGTGTCAATCACGTGGGAATCACGTGGGAATGTGTCAATTATGTGGGAATCACGTGGGAATCACGTGTCAATCACGTGGGAATCACGTAGGAATCACGTGTCAATCACGTGGGTATCACGAGGGAGTCACGTGGGAATCCCGTGGGAATCACGTGTCAATCACGTGGTAATCACGTGGGAATGTGTCAATCACATGGGACTCACGTGGGAATCACGTGTCAAACACGTGGGAATTAGGTGGGAATCACGTGTCAATCACGTGGGAATCACGTGGGAATCACGTGTCGATATCGTGAGAATCACGTGGGAATCACATGGGAATCACGTGTCAATCACGTGGTAATCACGAGTGAATCACGTGTCAATTACGTGGGAATGACATGGGAATCACGTGTCAATCACGTGGGAATCACGAGGGAATCACGTGTCAATCACGTGGGAATCACGGGAGTGTCAAGTTCGAATCACGTGGTAATTACGTTGGAATCATGTGTGAATCACGTGTCAATCCGGTGGGAATCACGTGCGAATCAAGTGTCAATCACGAGGAATCACGTGGGAATCCCGTGGGAATCACGTGTCAATCACGTGGGAATCACGTGGGAATGTGTCAATCACGTGGGAATCACGTGTCAATCACATGGGAATTAGGTGGGAATACTTGTCAATCACGTGGGAATCACGTGTCAATCACGTGGGAATCACGTGAGAATCACGTGGGAATCACGTGGGAATCACGTGGGAATCACGTGGGAATCATGTGTCAATCACACGGGACTCACGTGGGAGTCACGTGAGAATCATGTGTCAATCACATGGGACTCACGTGGGAATCATGTGTCAATCACGTGGCAATCACGAGGGAATCACGTGTCAATCACGTGGGAATCACGTGGGAATCACGTGTCAATCACGTGGGAATCACGTGGGAATCACGTGTCAATCACGTGGGAATTAGGTGGGAATCACGTGTCAATCACGTGGGAGTCACGAGGGAGTCACGTGGGAATCCCTTGGGAATCACGTGTCAATCAAGGGGGAAAAACGTGGGAATGTGTCAATCACGTGGGAATCACGTGGGAATCACGTGTCAATCACGTGGGAATTAGGTGGGAATCACGTGTCAATCACGTGGGAATCACGAGGGAGTCACGTGGGAATCCCGTGGGAATCACCTGTCAATCACGTGGGAATCATGTGTCCATCACATGGGATTCACGTGAGAATCACGTGGGAATCACGTGGGAATCACGTGTAAATCACGTTGGTATCATGTGTCAATCACATGGGACTCACATGGGAATCACGTGTCAATCACATGGGAATCATGTGGGAATGTGTCAATCACGTGGGAATCATGTGGGAATCACTTGTCATTTACGGGGGAATCACGTGGGAATGACGTGGGAATCACGTGTCAATCACGTGGAAATCATGAGGGAGTCACGTGGGAATCCCGTGTGAATCACGTGTCAATAACGTGGGAATCACGTGGGAATGTGTCAATCACGTGGGAATCATGTGGTAATCACGTGAGAATCATGTGTCAATCACATGGGACTCACGTGGGTATCATGTGTCAATCACGTGGCAATCACGAGGGAATCACGTGTCAATCACGTGGGAATCACGTGGGAATCACGTGTCAACCCCGTGGGAATCACGTGTCAAACACGTGGGAATTAGGTGGGATCACGTGTCAATCACGTGGGAATCACGAGGGAATCACGAGGGAGTCACGTGTCAATCACGTGGGAATCACGTGTCAAACACGTGGGAATTAGGTGGGATCACGTGTCAATCACGTGGGAATCACGAGGGAATCACGAGGGAGTCACGTGGGAATCCCGTGGGAATCACGTGTCAATCTCGTGGGAATCACGTGGGAATGTGTCAATCACGTGGGAATCACGTGGGAATCACGTGTCAATCACGTGGGAATCACGTGGGAATGTGTCAATCACGTGGGAAACACGTGGCAATCACGTGTCAATCACGAGGGAATCACGAGGAAGTCACGTGGGTATCCGGTGGGAATCACGTGTCAATCACGTGGGAATCACGTGGGAATGTGTCAATTACCTGGGAATCACGTGGGAATCACGTGTCAATCACGTGGGGATAAGGTGGGAATCACTTGTCAATCACGTGGGAATCTCGAGGCAGTCACGTGGGAATACCGTGGGAATCACGTGTCAATCACGGGGGAATCACGTGGGAATGTGTCAATCACGTGGGAATCCCGTGGGAATCACGTGTCAATCACGTGGAAATCACGTGGGAATGTGTCAATCACGTGGGAATCACGTGGCAATCACGTGTCAATCACGTGGGAATCACGAGGGAGTCACGTGGGAATCCCGTGGGAATCACATGTCAATCACGTGGTAATCACGGGGGAATGTGTCAATCACGTGGGAATCACGTGGGAATCACGTGTCAATCACGTGGGAATTAGGTGGAAATCACGTGTCAATCACGTGGGAATCACGTGAGAATCACGTGGGAATCATGTGTCAATCACATGGGACTCACGTGGGAATCACGTGTCAATCACGTGGGAATCACGTGTCAATCACGTGGCAATCACATGGGAATCACATGGGAATCACGTGGGAATCACGTGGGAATCACGTGGGAATCACGTTTCAATCAAGTGGGAATCACGTGTCAATCACGTGAGTATCACGTGGGAATCACGTGTCAATCACATGGCAATCACATGGAAATCACATGGGAATCACGTGGGAATCACGTGGGAATCACGTGGGAATCACGTGTCAATCACGTGGGTATTAGGTTGGAATCATGTGTCAATCACGTGGCAATCACGAGGGAGTCACATGTCAATCACGTGGGAATTAGGTTGGAATCAAGTGTCAATCACGTGGGAATCACGAGGATGTCACGTGGGAATCCCGTGGGAATCACGTGTAAATTACGTGGGAATCATGTGTCAGTCACATGGGACTCACGTGGGAATCACGTGTCAATCACGTGAGAATTAGGTTGGAATCACGTGTTAATCACGTGGGAATCACGAGGGAGTCACGTGGGAATCCCGTGGGAATCACGTGTCAATCACGTGCGAATCACGTGGGAATGTGTCAATCACGTGGGAATCATGTGGGAATCACTTGTCATTTACGTGGGAATCACGTGGGTATGAGATGGGAATCACGTGTCAATCACGTGGGAATTAGGTTGGAATCACGTGACAATCACGTGGGAATCACGAGGGAGTCACGTGGGAATCCCGTGGAAATCACCTGTCAATCATGTGGGAATCACGTGTCAATCACATGGGAGTCACGTGAGAATCACGTGGGAATAACGTGGGAATCACGTGTAAATCACGTGGGAATCATGTGTCAATCACATGGGACTCACGTGGGAATCACGTGTCAATCACGTGGGAATCACGTGGGAATCACGTGTCAATCACGTGGCAATCACATGGGAATCACATGGGAATCACGTGGGAATCACGTGGGAATCACGTGGGAATCACGTTTCAATCAAGTGGGAATCACGTGTCAATCACGTGAGTATCACGTGGGAATCACGTGTCAATCACATGGCAATCACATGGAAATCACATGGGAATCACGTGGGAATCACGTGGGAATCACGTGGGAATCACGTGTCAATCACGTGGGTATCACGTGGGAATGTGTCAATCACGTGGGAATCATGTGGGAATCACTTGTCATTTACGTGGGAATCACCTGGGTATGACATGGGAATCACGTGTCAATCACGGGGGAATTAGGTTGGAATCACGTGTCAATCACGTTGGAATCACGAGGGAGTCACGTGGGAATCCCGTGGGAATCACGTGTCAATCACGTGGGAATCACGTGGGAATCACTTGTCAATCACGTGGGAATTAGGTGGGAATCACGTGTCAATCACGTGGGAATCACGAGGGAGTCACGTTGAAATCCCGTGGGAATCACGTGTCAATCACGTGGGAATCACGTGGGAAGGTGTCAATCACGTGGGAATCACGTGGGAATCACGTGTTAATCACGTGGGAATCACGAGGGAGTCACGTGGGAATCCCGTGGGAATCACGTGTCAATCACGTGGGAATCACGTGGGAATGTGTCAATCACGTGGGAATCACGTGGGAATCACGTGTTAATCACGTGGGAATCACGAGGGAGTCACGTGGGAATCCCGTGGGAATCACGTGTCAATCACGAGGGAGTCACGTGGGAATCCCGTGGGAATCACGTGGCAATCACGTGGGAATCACGGGTCAATCACATGGCAATCACGTGAGAATCACATGGGAATCACGTGGGAATCACGTGTAAATCACGTGGGAATCATGTGTCAATCACATGGGACTCACGTGGGAATCACGTTGGAATCATGTGTCAATCACATGGGACTCACATGGGAATCATGTGTCAATCACGTGGCAATCACGAGGGAATCACGTGTCAATCACGTGGGAATCACGTGGGAATCACGTGTCAATCACGTGGAAATTAGGTGGGAACCACGTGTCAATCACGTGGGAATCACGAGGGAGTCATGTGGGAATCCCTTGGGAATCACGTGTCAATCAAGGGGGAATCACGTGGGAATGTGTCAATCACGTGGGAATCACGTGGGAATCACGTGTCAATCACGTGGGAATTAGGTGGGAATCACGTGTCAATCACGTGGGACTCACGAGGGAGTCACATGGGAATCCCGTGGGAATCACCTGTCAATCACGTGGGAATCACGTGTCAATCACATTGGAATCACGTGAGAATCACGTGGGAATCACGTGGGAATCACGTGTAAATCACGTGGGAATCATGTGTCAATCACATGGGACTCACGTGGGATCACGTCTCAATCACGTGGGAATCACGTGGGAATGTATCAATCACGTGGGAATCATGTGGGAATCACTTGTCATTTACGTGGTAATCACGTGGGAATGACGTGGGAATCACGTGTGAATCACGTGGAAATCACGAGGGAGTCACGTGGGAATCCCATGTGAATCACGTGTCAATCACGTGGGAATCACGTGGGAATGTGTCAATCACGTGGGAATCATGTGGGAATCACTTGTCATTTACGTGGGTATCACGTGGGAATGACGTGGGAATCACGTGTCAATCACGTGGAAATCACGTGGGAATCACCTGTCAATCACATGGGAATCACGTGGGAAGCACGTGGGAATCACGTGTCAATCACGTGCGAATCAGGTGGGAATCACGTGTCAATCCCGTGGAAATCACGTGTCAATCACGTGGGAATCACGAGGGAATCACGTGTCAATCACGTGGGAATCACGAGGGAATCACGTGTAAATCACGTGGGAATCACGTGGGAATCACGTGTCAATCACGTGGGAATTAGTTGGAAATCACGTGTTAATCACGTTGGAATCACGTGTCAATCACATGGGACTCACGTGGGAATCACGTGGGAATCCCGTGGGAATCACCTGTCAATCACGTGGGAATCACGTGTCAATCACATGGGAATCACGTGAGAGTCACGTGGGAATCACGTGGGAATCACGTGTAAATCACGTGGGAATCATGTGTCAATCACATGGGACTCACGTGGGAATCACGTGGTAATCACGTGTCGATATCGTGAGAATCACGTGGGAATCACGTGGGAATCACGTGTCAATCACGTGGGAATCACGAGGGAATCACGTGTCAATTACGTGGGAATCACATGGGAATCACGTGTCAATCACGTGGGAATCACGAGGGAATCACGTGTCAATAACGTGGGAATCACGAGGGAGTCACGTGGGAATCCCGTGGGAATCACGTGTCAATCACGTGGGAATCACGTGGGAATGTGTCAATTATGTGGGAATCATGTGGGAATCACGTGTCAATCACGTGGGAATCACGTAGGAATCACGTGTCAATCACGTGGGTATCACGAGGGAGTCACGTGGGAATCCCGTGGGAATCACGTGGTAATCACGTGGGAATGTGTCAATCACATGGGACTCACGTGGGAATCACGTGTCAAACACGTGGGAATTAGGTGGGAATCACGTGTCAATCACGTGGGAATCACGTGGGAATCACGTGTCGATATTGTGAGAATCACGTGGGAATAACATGGGAATCACGTGTCAATCACGTGGGAATCACGAGGGAATCACGTGTCAATCACGTGGGAATCACGGGTGAGTCAAGTTCGAATCACGTGGTAATTACGTTGGAATCATGTGGGAATCACGTGTCAATCCCGTGGGAATCACGTGCGAATCAAGTGTCAATCACGAGGAATCCCGTGGGAATCCCGTGGGAATAACGTGTCAATCACGTGGGAATCACGTGGGAATGTGTCAATCACGTGGGAATCACGTGTCAATCACATGGGAATTAGGTGGGAATACTTGTCAATCACGTGGGAATCACGTGTCAATCACATGGGAATCACGTGAGAATCACGTGGGAATCACGTGGGAATCACGTGGGAATCACGTGGGAATCATGTGTCAATCACACGGGACTCACGTGGGAGTCACGTGAGAATCATGTGTCAATCACATGGGACTCACGTGGGAATCATGTGTCAATCACGTGGCAATCACGAGGGAATCACGTGTCAATCACGTGGGAATCACGTGGGAATCACGTGTCGATATCGTGAGAATCACGTGGGAATCACATGGGAATCACGTGTCAATCACGTGGGAATCACGAGGGAATCACGTGTCAATCACGTGTGAATCACGGGAGAGTCAAGTTCGAATCACGTGGTAATTACGTTGGAATCATGTGGGAATCACGTGTCAATCCCGTGGGAATCACGTGGGAATGTGTCAATCACGTGGGAATCACGTGTCAATCACATGGGAATTAGGTGGGAATACTTGTCAATCACGTGGGAATCACGTGTCAATCACATGGGAATCACGTGAGAATCACGTGGGAATCACGTGGGAATCACGTGGGAATCACGTGGGAATCATGTGTCAATCACACGGGACTCACGTGGGAGTCACGTGAGAATCATGTGTCAATCACATGGGACTCACGTGGGAATCATGTGTCAATCACGTGGCAATAACGAGGGAATCACGTGTTAATCACGTGGGAATCACGTGGGAATCACGTGTCAATCACGTGGGAATCACGTGGGAATCACGTGTCAATCACGTGGGAATTAGGTGGGAATCACGTGTCAATCACGTGGGAGTCACGAGGGAGTCACGTGGGAATCCCTTGGGAATCACGTGTCAATCAAGGGGGAAAAACGTGGGAATGTGTCAATCACGTGGGAATCACGTGGGAATCACGTGTCAATCACGTGGGAATTAGGTGGGAATCACGTGTCAATCACGTGGGAATCACGAGGGAGTCACGTGGGAATCCCGTGGGAATCACCTGTCAATCACGTGGGAATCACGTGTCCATCACATGGGAATCACGTGAGAATCACGTGGGAATCACGTGGGAATCACGTGTAAATCACGTGGGAATCATGTGTCAATCACATGGGACTCACATGGGAATCACGTGTCAATCACGTGGGAATCACGTGGGAATGTGTCAATCACGTGGGAATCATGTGAGAATCACTTGTCATTTACGGGGGAATCACGTGGGAATGACGTGGGAATCACGTGTCAATCACGTGGAAATCATGAGGGAGTCACGTGGGAATCCCGTGTGAATCACGTGTCAATCACGTGGGAATCACGTGGGAATGTGTCAATCACGTGGGAATCATGTGGGAATCACGTGAGTATCATGTGTCAATCACATGGGACTCACGTGGGAATCATGTGTCAATCACGTGGCAATCACGAGGGAATCACGTGTCAATCACGTGGGAATCACGTGGGAATCACGTGTCAATCCCGTGGGAATCACGTGCGAATCAAGTGTCAATCACGAGGAACCATGTGGGAATCACGTGGGAATCACGTGTCAATCACGTGGGAATCACGTGTCAAACACGTGGGAATTAGGTGGGAATCACGTGTCAATCACGTGATAATCACGAGGGAGTCACGTGGAAATCCCGTGGGAATCACGTGTCAATCACGTGGGAATCATGAGGGAGTCACGTGGGAATCCCGTGGGTATCACGTGTCAATCACGTGGGAATCACGTGGGAATATGTCAATCACGTGGGAATCAGGTGTGAATCACGTGTCAAACACGTTGGAATTAGGTGGGAATCACGTGTCAATCACGTGAGAATCACGAGGGAGTCACATGGGAATCCCGTGGGAATCACGTGTCAATCACATGGGAATCATGTGGGAATGTGTCAATTACGTGGGAATCACGTGGGAATCACGTGTCAATCACGTGGGGATAAGGTGGGAATCACTTGTCAATCACGTCGGAATCACGAGGGAGTCACGTGGGAATCCCGTGGGAATCACGTGTCAATCATGTGGTAATCAAGTGGGTATGTGTCAATCACATGGGAATCACGTGTCAATCACGTGGGAATTAGGTGGGAATCACGTGTCAATCACGTGGGAATCACGTGTCAATCACATGGGAATCACGTGGGAATCACTTGGGAATGACGTGTAAATCACGTGGGAATCATGTGTCAATCACATGGGACTCACGTGTGAATCACGTGAGAATCATGTGTCAATCACATTGGACTCACGTGGGAATCATGTGTCAATCACGTGGCAATCACGAGGGAATCACGTGTCAATCACGTGGGAATCATGTGGGAATCACGTGTCAATCAAGGGGGAATCACGTGTGAATGTGTCAATCACGTGGGAATCACATGGGAATTACGTGTCAATCACGTGGGAATTAGGTGGGAATCACGTGTCAGTCACGTGGGAGTCACGAGGGAGTCACGTGGGAATCCATTGGGAATCACGTGTCAATCAAGGGGGAATCACGTGTGAATGTGTCAATCACGTGGGAATCACGTGGGAATCACGTGTCAATCACGTGGGAATTAGGTGGGAATCACGTGTCAATCACGTGGGAATCACGAGGGACTCACGTGGGAATCCCGTGGGAATCACTTGTCAATCACGTGGGAATCACGTGTCAATCACATGGGAATCACGTGGGAATCACGTGGGAATCACGTGTCAATCACGTGGGAATCACGTGGGAATCACCTGTCAATCACATGGGAATCACGTGGGAAGCACATGGGAATCACGTGTAAATCACGTGGAAATCACGTGAGAATCATGTGTCAATCACGTGGGACTCAAGTGGGAATCACGTGTCAATCACGTGGGAATGATGAGGGAATCACGTGTCAATCACGTGCGAATCAGGTGGGAATCACGTGTCAATCACGTGGGAATCACGTGTCAATCACGTGGGAATCACGTGGGAATCACCTGTCAATCACATGGGAATCACGTGGGAAGCACGTGGGAATCACGTGTCAATCACGTGGGAATTAGTTGGGAATCACGTGTCAATCACGTTGGAATCACTTGAGAATCACGTGGGAATCACGAGGGAATCACGTGTCAATCACGTGGGAATTAGGTTGGAATCACGTGTCAATCACGTGTCAATCACGAGGAAGTCACATGTCAATCACGGGGGAACTAGGTTGGAATCACGTGTCAATCACGTGGGAATCACGAGGGAGTCACATGGGAATCCCGTGGGAATCACGTGTCAATCACGTGGGAATCACGTGGGAATGTGTCAATCACGTGGGAACCACATGGGAATCACGTGTCAAACACGTGGGAATTAGGTGGGTGTCACGTGGGAATCCCGTGGGTATCACGTGTCAATCACGTGGGGATCACGAGGGAGTCACGTGGGAATCCCGTGGGAATCACGTGTCAATCACGTGGGAATCACGTGGGAATGTGTCAATCACGTGGGAATCACGTGGCAATCACGTGTCAATCACGTGGGAATCACAAGGGAGTCACGTGGGAATCCCGAGGGAATCACTTGTCAATCACGTGGTAATCACGTGGGAATGTGTCAATCACGTTGGAATCACGTGGGAATCACGTGTCAATCACGTGGGAATCACAAGGGAGTCACGTGGGAATCCCGTGGGAATCACGTGTCAATCACGTGGTAATCACGTGGGAATGTGTCAATCACATGGGACTCACGTGGCAATCACGTGTCAAACACGTGGGAATTAGGTGGGAATCACGTGTCAATCACGTGGGAATCACGAGGGAGTCACGTGGGAATCCCGTGGGAATCACGTGTAAATCACGTGGGAATCATGTGTCAATCACATGGGACTCACGTGGGAATCACGTGGTAATCACGTGTCGATATCGTGAGAATCACGTGGGAATCACGAGGGAATCACGTGTCAATCACGTGGGAATCACGAGGGAATCACGTGTCAATTACGTGGGAATCACATGGGAATCAAGTGTCAATCACGTGGGAATCACGAGGGAATCACGTGTCAATCACGTGGGAATCACGAGGGAGTCACGTGGGAATCCCGTGGGAATCACGTGTCAATCACGTGGGAATCACGTGGGAATGTGTCAATTATGTGGGAATCACGTGGGAATCACGTGTCAATCACGTGGGAATCACGTGGGAATCACGTGTCAATCACGTGGGTATCACGAGGGATTCACGTGGGAATCCCGTGGGAATCACGTGTCAATCACGTGGTAATCACGTGTAAATGTGTCAATCACATGGGACTCACGTGGGAATCACGTGTCAAACACGTGGGAATTAGTTGGGAATCACGTGTCAATCACGTGGGAATCACGTGGGAATCACGTGTCGATATCGTGAGAATCACGTGGGAATCACATGCGAATCACGTGTCAATCACGTGGTAATCACGAGGGAATCACGTGTCAATTACATGGGAATGACATGGGAATCACGTGTCAATCATGTGGGAATCACGAGGGAATCACGTGTCAATCACGTGGGAATCACGGGAGAGTCAAGTTCGAATCACGTGGTAATTACGTTGGAATCATGTGGGAATCACGTGTCAATCCCGTGGGAATCACGTGCGAATCAAGTGTCAATCACGAGGAATCACGTGGGAATCCCGTGGGAATCACGTGTCAATCACGTGGGAATCACGTGGGAATGTGTCAATCACGTGGGAATCACGTGTCAATCACATGGGAATTAGGTGGGAATACTTGTCAATCACGTGGGAATCACGTGTCAATCACATGGGAATCACGTGAGAATCACGTGGGAATCACGTGGGAATCACGTGGGAATCATGTGTCAATCACACGGGACTCACGTGGGAATCACGTGAGAATCATGTGTCAATCACATGGGACTCACGTCAGAATCATGTGTCAATCACGTGGCAATCACGAGGGAATCACGTGTCAATCACGTGGGAATCACGTGTCAATCACGTGGGAATCACGAGGGAATCATGAGGGAATCCCGTGGAAATCATGTGCCAATCACGTGGGAATCACGTGGGAATGTGTCAATCACGTGAGAATCACTTGGGAATCACGTGTCAATCACGTGGGAATTAGGTGGGAATCACGTGTCAATCACTTGGGAATCACGTGGGAATCACGTGTCAATCACTTGGGAATCACGTGGGAATGTGTCAATCACGTGGGAATTAGGTGGGAATACTTGTCAATCACGTGGGAATCACGACGGAGTCACGTGGGAATCCTGTGGGAATCACCTGTCAATCACGTGGGAATCACGTGTCAATCACATGGGAATCACGTGAGAATCACGTGAGAATCACGTGGGAATCACGTGGGAATCACGTGGGAATCATGTGTCAATCACATGGGACTCACGTGGGAATCCTGTGTCAATCACGTGGCAATCACGAGGGAATAACGTGTCAATCACGTGGGAATCACGTGGGAATCACGTGTCAATCACGTGGGAATCACGTGGGAATCACGTGTCAATCACGTGGGAATTAGGTGGGAATCACGTGTCAATCACGTGGGAGTCACGAGGGAGTCACATTGGAATCCCTTGGGAATCACGTGTCAATCAAGGGGGAATCACGTGGCAATGTGTCAATCACGTGGGAATCACGTGTCAATCACGTGGGAATTAGGTGGGAATCACGTATCAATCACGTGGGAATCACGAGGGAGTCACGTGGGAATCCCGTGGGAATCACCTGTCAATCACGTGGGAATCACGTGTCAATCACATGGGAATCACGTGAGAATCACGTGGGAATCACGTGGGAATCACGTGTAAATCACGTGGGAATCATGTGTCAATCACATGGGTGTCACGTGGGAATCACGTGTCAATCACGTGGGAATCACGTGGGAATATGTCAATCACGTGGGAATCATGTGGGAATCACTTGTTATATACGTGGGAATCACGTGGGAATGTGTCAATCACGTGGGAATCACGTGGGAATCACATGTCAAACACGTGGGAATTACGTGGGAATCACGTGTCAATCACGTGGGAATCACGTGGGAATCACGTGTTAATCACGTGGGAATCCCGTGGGAATCACGTGTCAATCACGTGTGAATCACGTGGGAATGTGTCAATCACGTGGGAATCACGTGTCAATCACGTCGGAATTAGGTGGGAATACTTGTCAATCATGTGGGAATCACGACGGAGTCACGTGGGAATCCTGTGGGAATCACCTGTCAATCACGTGGGAATCACGTGTCAATCACATGGGAATCACGTGAGAATCACGTGGGAATCACGTGGGAATCACGTGGGAATCATGTGTCAATCACATGGGACTCACGTGGGAATCCTGTGTCAATCAGGTGGCAATCACGAGGGAATCACGTGTCAATCACGTGGGAATCACGTGGGAATCACGTGTCAATCACGTGGGAATTAGGTGGAAATCACGTGTCAATCACGTGGGAGTCACGAGGGAGTCACATGGGAATCCCTTGGGAATCACGTGTCAATCAAGGGGGAATCACGTGGCAATGTGTCAATCACGTGTGAATCACGTGGGAATCACGTGTCAATCACGTGGGAATTAGGTGGGAATCACGTGTCAATCACGTGGGAATCACGAGGGAGTCACGTGGGAATCCCGTGGGAATCACCTGTCACTCACGTGGGAATCACGTGTCAATCACATGGGAATCACGTGAGAATCACGTGGGAATCACGTGGGAATCACGTGTAAATCACGTGAAAATCATGTGTCAATCACATGGGACTCACGTGGGAATCACGTGTCAATCACGTGGGAATCACGTGGGAATATTTCAATCACGTGGGTATCATGTGGGAATCACTTGTCATATACGTGGGAATCACGTGGGAATGACGTGGGAATCTCGTGTCAATCACGTGGAAATCACGAGGGAGTCACGTGGGAATCCCGTGTGAATCACGTGTCAATCACGTGGGAATCACGTGGGAATGTGTCAAACACGTGGGAATCATGTGGGAATCACTTGTCATTTACGTGGGTATCACGTGGGAATGACGCGGGAATCACGTGTCAGTCACGTGAAAATCACGTGGGAATAACCTGTCAATCACATGGGAATCACGGGGGAAGCACGTGGGAATCACGTGGAAATCACGGGGGAATCACGAGGGAATGTGTCAATCACGTGGGAATCCCGTGGGAATCACGTGTCAATCACGTGGTAATCACGTGGGAATGTGTCAATCACGTGGGAATCACGTGGCAATCCCGTGTCAATCACGTGGGAATCACGAGGGAGTCACGTGGGAATCCCGTAGGAATCACATGTCAATCACGTGGTAATCACGGGGGAATGTGTCAATCACGTGGGAATCACGTGGGAATCACGTGACAATCACGTGGGAATTAGGTGTAAATCACGTGTCAATCACGTGGGAATCACGTGAGAATCACGTGGGAATCACGAGGGAATCACATGTCAATCACGTGGGAATTAGGTTGGAATCACGTGTCAATCACGTGGCAATCACGAGGGAGTCACATGTGAATCACGTGGGAATTAGGTTGGAATCAAGTGTCAATCACGTGGGAATCACGAGGGCGTCACGTGGGAATCCCGTGGGAATCACGTGTAAATCACGTGGGAATCATGTGTCAGTCACATGGGACTCACGTGGGAATCACGTGTCAATCACGTGGGAATTAGGTTGGAAACACGTGTTAATCACGTGGGAATCACGAGGGAGTCACGTGGGAATCCCGTGGGAATCACGTGTCAATCACGTGCGAATCACGTGGGAATGTGTCAATCACGTGGGAATCATGTGGGAATCACTTGTCATTTACGTGGGAATCACGTGGGTATGAGAAGGGAATCACGTCAATCACGTGGGAATTAGGTTGGAATCACGTGACAATCACGTGGGAATCACGAGGGAGTCACGTGGGAATCCCGTGGAAATCACCTGTCAATCACGTGGGAATCACGTGACAATCACATGGGAGTCACGTGAGAATCACGTGGGAATCACGTGGGAATCACGTGTAAATCACGTGGGAATCATGTGTCAATCACATGGGACTCACGTGGGAATCACGTGTCAATCACGTGGGAATCACGTGGGAATCACGTGACAATCACGTGGCAATCACATGGGAATCACATGGGAATCACGTGGGAATCACGTGGGAATCACGTGGGAATCACGTGTCAATCAAGTGGGAATCACGTGTCAATCACGTGGGTATCACGTGGGAATGTGTCAATCACGTGGGAATCATGTGGGAACCACTTGTCATTTACGTGGGAATCACGTGGGTATGACATGGGAATCACGTGTCAATCACGGGGGAATTAGGTTGGAATCACGTGTCAATCACGTGGGAATCACGAGGGAGTCACGTGGGAATCCCGTGGGAATCACGTGTCAATCACGTGGGAATCACGTGGGAATCACGTGTCAATCACGTGGGAATTAGGTGGGAATCACGTGTCAATCACGTGGGAGTCACGAGGGAGTCACATTGGAATCCCTTGGGAATCACGTGTCAATCAAGGGGGAATCACGTGGCAATGTGTCAATCACGTGGGAATCACGTGGGAATCACGTGTCAATCACGTGGGAATTAGGTGGGAATCACGTATCAATCACGTGGGAATCACGAGGGAGTCACGTGGGAATCACGTGGGAATCACCTGTCAATCACGTGGGAATCACGTGTCAATCACATGGGAATCACGTGAGAATCACGTGTCAATCACGTGGGAATTAGGTGGGAATCACGTATCAATCACGTGGGAATCACGAGGGAGTCACGTGGGAATCACGTGGGAATCACCTGTCAATCACGTGGGAATCACGTGTCAATCACATGGGAATCACGTGGGTATCATGTGGGAATCACTTGTCATATACGTGGGAATCACGTGGGAATGACGTGGGAATCTCGTGTCAATCACGTGGAAATCACGAGGGAGTCACGTGGGAATCCCGTGTGAATCACGTGTCAATCACGTGGGAATCACGTGGGAATGTGTCAAACACGTGGGAATCATGTGGGAATCACTTGTCATTTACGTGGGTATCACGTGGGAATGACGCGGGAATCACGTGTCAGTCACGTGAAAATCACGTGGGAATAACCTGTCAATCACATGGGAATCACGGGGGAAGCACGTGGGAATCACGTGGAAATCACGTGGGAATCATGTGTCAATCACGTGGGACTCACGTGGGAATCACGTGTCAATCACATGGGAATCACGAGGGAATCACGAGTCAATCACGTGCGAATCAGGTGGGAATCACGTGTCAATCACGTGGGAATCACGTGTCAATCATGTGGGAATCACGAGGGAATCACCTGTAAATCACGTGGGAATCACGGGGGAATCACGTGTCAATCACGTGGGAATCACGAGGGAATCACGTGTCAATCACGTTGGAATCACGTGAGAATCACGTGGGAATCACGAGGGAATCACGTGTCAATCACGTGGGAATCAGGTTGGAGTCACGTGTCAATCACGTGGCAATCACGAGGGAGTCTCATGTCAATCACGTGGGAATTAGGTTGGAATCACGTGTCAATCACGTGGGAATCACGAGGGAGTCACGTGGGAATCCCATGGGAATCACATGTAAATCACGTGGGAATCATGTGTCAATCACATGGTACTCACTTGGGAATCACGTGTCAATCACGTGAAAATAACGTGGGAATCACGTGTCAATCACGTGGGAATTAGGTTGGAATCACGTGTCAATCACGTGGGAATCACGAGGGAGTCACTTGGGAATCCCGTGGGAATCACGTTCAATCACGTGGGAATAACGTGGGAATGTGTCAATCACGTGGGAATCACGTGGGAATCACGTGTCAAACACGTGGGAATTAGGTGGGAATCACGTGTCAATCACGTGGGAATCACGAGGGAATCACGAGGGAGTCACGTGGGAATCCCGTGGGAATCACGTGTCAATCTCGTGGGAATCACGTGGGAATGTGTCAATCACGTGGGAATCACGTGGGAATCACGTGTCAATCAAGTGGGAATCACGTGGGAATGTGTCAATCACGTGGGAATCACGTGGCAATCACGTGTCAATCACGAGGGAATCACGAGGAAGTCACGTGGGTATCCGGTGGGAATCACGTGTCAATCACGTGGGAATCACGTTGGAATGTGTCAATTACATGGGAATCACGTGGGAATCACGTGTCAATCACGTGGGGATAAGGTGGGAATCACGTGTCAATCACGTGGTAATCACGTGGGAATGTGTCAATCACGTGGGAATCACGTGGCAATCCCGTGTCAATCACGTGGGAATCACGAGGGAGTCACGTGGGAATCCCGTAGGAATCACATGTCAATCACGTGGTAATCACGGGGGAATGTGTCAATCACGTGGGAATCACGTGGGAATCACGTGTCAATCACGTGGGAATTAGGTGGAAATCACGTGTCAATCACGTGGCAATCACGAGGGAGTCACATGTCAATCACGTGGGAATTAGGTTGGAATCAAGTGTCAATCACGTGGGAATCACGAGGGCGTCACGTGGGAATCCCGTGGGAATCACGTGTAAATCACGTGGGAATCATGTGTCAGTCACATGGGACTCACGTGGGAATCACGTGTCAATCACGTGGGAATTAGGTTGGAATCACGTGTTAATCACGTGGGAATCACGAGGGAGTCACGTGGGAATCCCGTGGGAATCACGTGTCAATCACGTGTGAATCACGTGGGAATGTGTCAATCACGTGGGAATCATGTGGGAATCACTTGTCATTTACGTGGGAATCACGTGGGTATGAGAAGGGAATCACGTGTCAATCATGTGGGAATTAGGTTGGAATCACGTGACAATCACGTGGGAATCACGAGGGAGTCACGTGGGAATCCCGTGGAAATCACCTGTCAATCACGTGGGAATCACGTGTCAATCACATGGGAGTCACGTGAGAATCACGTGGGAATCACGTGGGAATCACGTGTAAATCACGTGGGTATCATGTGTCAATCACATGGGACTCACGTGGGAATCACGTGTCAATCACGTGGGAATCACGTGGGAATCACGTGTCAATCACGTGGCAATCACATGGGAATCACATGGGAATCACGTGGGAATCACGTGGGAATCACGTGGGAATCACGTGTCAATCAAGTGGGAATCACGTGTCAATCACGTGGGTATCACGTGGGAATGTGTCAATCACGTGGGAATCATGTGGGAATCACTTGTCATTTACGTGGGAATCACGTGGGTATGACATGGGAATCACGTGTCAATCACGGGGGAATTAGGTTGGAATCACGTGTCAATCACGTGGGAATCACGAGGGAGTCACGTGGGAATCCCGTGGGAATCACGTGTCAATCACGTGGGAATCACGTGGGAATCACGTGTCAATCACGTGGGAATTAGGTGGGAATCACGTGTCAATCACGTGGGAATCACGAGGGAGTCACGTTGAAATCCCGTGGGAATCACGTGTCAATCACGTGGGAATCACGTGGGAATGTGTCAATCACGTGGGAATCACATGGGAATCACGTGGCAATCACGTGGGAATCACGGGTCAATCACATGGCAATCACGTGAGAATCACATGGGAATCACGTGGGAATCACGTGTACATCACGTGGGAATCATGTGTCAATCACATGGGACTCACTTGGGAATCACGTTGGAATCATGTGTCAATCACATGGGACTCACGTGGGAATCATGTGTCAATCACGTGGCAATCACGAGGGAATCAAGTGTCAATCACGTGGGAATCACGTGGGAATCACGTGTCAATCACGTGGAAATTATGTGGGAACCACGTGTCAATCACGTGGGAATCACGAGGGAGTCATGTGGGAATCCCGTGGGAATCACGTGTCAATCACGGGGGAATCACGTGGGAATGTGTCAATCACGTGGGAATCCCGTGGGAATCACGTGTCAATCACGTGGTAATCACGTGGGAATGTGTCAATCACGTGGGAATCACGTGGCAATCACGTGTCAATCACGTGGGAATCACGAGGGAGTCACGTGGGAATCCCGTGGGAATCACATGTCAATCACGTGGTAATCACGGGGGAATGTGTCAATCACGTGGGAATCACGTGGGAATCACGTGTCAATCACGTATGAATTAGGTGGAAATCACGTGTCAATCACGTGGGAATCACGTGAGAATCACGTGGGAATCACGAGGGAATCACGTGTCAATCACGTGGGAATTAGGTTGGAATCACGTGTCAATCACGTGGCAATCACGAGGGAGTCACATGTCAATCACGTGGGAATTAGGTTGGAATCAAGTGTCAATCACGTGGGAATCACGAGGATGTCACGTGGGAATCCCGTGGGAATCACGTGTAAATCACGTGGGAATCATGTGTCAGTCACATGGGACTCACGTGGGAATCACATGTCAATCACGTGGGAATTAGGTTGGAATCACGTGTTAATCACGTGGGAATCACGAGGGAGTCACGTGGGAATCCCGTGGGAATCACGTGACAATCACGTGCGAATCACGTGGGAATGTGTCAATCACGTGGGAATCATGTGGGAATCACTTGTCATTTACGTGGGAATCACGTGGGTATGAGATGGGAATCACGTGTCAATCACGTGGGAATTAGGTTGGAATCACGTGACAATCACGTGGGAATCACGAGGGAGTCACGTGGGAATCCCTTGGAAATCACCTGTCAATCACGTGGGAATCACGTGTCAATCACATGGGAGTCACGTGAGAATCACGTGGGAATCACGTGTAAATCACGTGGGAATCATGTGTCAATCACATGGGACTCACGTGGGAATCACGTGTCAATCACGTGGCAATCACATGGGAATCACATGGGAATCACGTGGGAATCACGTGGGAATCACGTGTAAATCACGTGGGAATCATGTGTCAATCACATGGGAATCACGTGGGAATCACGTGTCAATCACGTGGCAATCACATGGGAATCACATGGGAATCACGTGGGAATCACGTGGGAATCACGTGGGAATCACGTGTCAATCAAGTGGGAATCACGTGTCAATCACGTGGGTATCACGTGGGAATCACGTGTCAATCACATGGCAATCACATGGAAATCACATGGGAATCACGTGGGAATCACGTGGGAATCACGTGGGAATCACGTGTCAATCACGTGGGTATCACGTGGGAATGTGTCAATCACGTGGGAATCATGTGGGAATCACTTGTCATTTACGTGGGAATCACCTGGGTATGACATGGGAATCACGTGTCAATCACGGGGGAATTAGGTTGGAATCACGTGTCAATCACGTTGGAATCACGAGGGAGTCACGTGGGAATCCCGTGGGAATCACGTGTCAATCACGTGGGAATCACGTGGGAATCACTTGTCAATCACGTGGGAATTAGGTGGGAATCACGTGTCAATCACGTGGGAATCACGAGGGAGTCACGTTGAAATCCCGTGGGAATCACGTGTCAATCACGTGGGAATCACGTGGGAAGGTGTCAATCACGTGGGAATCACGGGGGAATCACGTGTTAATCACGTGGGAATCACGAGGGAGTCACGTGGGAATCCCGTGGGAATCACGTGTCAATCACGTGGGAATCACGTGGGAATGTGTCAATCACGTGGGAATCACGTGGGAATCACGTGTTAATCACGTGGGAATCACGAGGGAGTCACGTGGGAATCCCGTGGGAATCACGTGTCAATCACGAGGGAGTCACGTGGGAATCCCGTGGGAATCACGTGGCAATCACGTGGGAATCACGGGTCAATCACATGGCAATCAAGTGAGAATCACATGGGAATCACGTGGGAATCACGTGTAAATCACGTGGGAATCATGTGTCAATCACATGGGACTCACGTGGGAATCACGTTGGAATCATGTGTCAATCACATGGGACTCACGTGGGAATCATGTGTCAATCACGTGGCAATCACGAGGGAATCACGTGTCAATCACGTGGGAATCACGTGGGAATCACGTGTCAATCACGTGGAAATTAGGTGGGAACCACGTGTCAATCACGTGGGAATCACGAGGGAGTCATGTGGGAATCCCTTGGGAATCACGTGTCAATCAAGGGGGAACCACGTGGGAATGTGTCAATCACGTGGGAATCACGTGGGAATCACGTGTCAATCACGTGGGAATTAGGTGGGAATCACGTGTCAATCACGTGGGACTCACGAGGGAGTCACATGGGAATCCCGTGGGAATCACCTGTCAATCACGTGGGAATCACGTGTCAATAACATTGGAATCACGTGAGAATCACGTGGGAATCACGTGTAAATCACGTGGGAATCATGTGTCAATCACATGGGACTCACGTGGGATCACGTCTCAATCACGTGGGAATCACGTGGGAATGTATCAATCACGTGGGAATCATGTGGGAATCACTTGTCATTTACGTGGTAATCACGTGGGAATGACGTGGGAATCACGTGTGAATCACGTGGAAATCACGAGGGAGTCACGTGGGAATCCCATGTGAATCACGTGTCAATCACGTGGGAATCACGTGGGAATGTGTCAATCACGTGGGAATCATGTGGGAATCACTTGTCATTTACGTGGGTATCACGTGGGAATGACGTGGGAATCACGTGTCAATCACGTGGAAATCACGTGGGAATCACCTGTCAATCACATTGGAATCACGTGGGAAGCACGTGGGAATCACGTGTCAATCACGTGCGAATCAGGTGGGAATCACGTGTCAATCCCGTGGAAATCACGTGTCAATCACGTGGGAATCACGAGGGAATCACGTGTCAATCACGTGGGAATCACGAGGGAATCACGTGTAAATCACGTGGGAATCACGTGGGAATCACGTGTCAATCACGTGGGAATTAGTTGGAAATCACGTGTTAATCACGTTGGAATCACGTGTCAATCACATGGGACTCACGTGGGAATCACGTGGGAATCCCGTGGGAATCACCTGTCAATCACGTGGGAATCACGTGTCAATCACGTGAGTATCACGTGGGAATCACGTGTCAATCACATGGCAATCACATGGAAATCACATGGGAATCACGTGGGAATCACGTGGGAATCACGTGGGAATCACCTGTCAATCAAGTGGGAATCACGTGTCAATCACGTGAGTATCACGTGGGAATCACGTGTCAATCACATGGCAATCACATGGAAATCACATGGGAATCACGTGGGAATCACGTGGGAATCCCGTGGGAATCACCTGTCAATCAAGTGGGAATCACGTGTCAATCACGTGAGTATCACGTGGGAATCACGTGTCAATCACATGGCAATCACATGGAAATCACATGGGAATCACGTGGGAATCACGTGGGAATCCCGTGGGAATCACCTGTCAATCAAGTGGGAATCACGTGTCAATCACGTGAGTATCACGTGGGAATCACGTGTCAATCACATGGCAATCACATGGAAATCACATGGGAATCACGTGGGAATCACGTGGGAATCACGTGGGAATCACGTGTCAATCACGTGGGTATTAGGTTGGAATCATGTGTCAATCACGTGGCAATCACGAGGGAGTCACATGTCAATCACGTGGGAATTAGGTTGGAATCAAGTGTCAATCACGTGGGAATCACGAGGATGTCACGTGGGAATCCCGTGGGAATCACGTGTAAATTACGTGGGAATCATGTGTCAGTCACATGGGACTCACGTGGGAATCACGTGTCAATCACGTGAGAATTAGGTTGGAATCACGTGTTAATCACGTGGGAATCACGAGGGAGTCACGTGGGAATCCCGTGGGAATCACGTGTCAATCACGTGCGAATCACGTGGGAATGTGTCAATCACGTGGGAATCATGTGGGAATCACTTGTCATTTACGTGGGAATCACGTGGGTATGAGATGGGAATCACGTGTCAATCACGTGGGAATTAGGTTGGAATCACGTGACAATCACGTGGGAATCACGAGGGAGTCACGTGGGAATCCCGTGGAAATCACCTGTCAATCATGTGGGAATCACGTGTCAATCACATGGGAGTCACGTGAGAATCACGTGGGAATAACGTGGGAATCACGTGTAAATCACGTGGGAATCATGTGTCAATCACATGGGACTCACGTGGGAATCACGTGTCAATCACGTGGGAATCACGTGGGAATCACGTGTCAATCACGTGGCAATCACATGGGAATCACATGGGAATCACGTGGGAATCACGTGGGAATCACGTGGGAATCACGTTTCAATCAAGTGGGAATCACGTGTCAATCACGTGAGTATCACGTGGGAATCACGTGTCAATCACATGGCAATCACATGGAAATCACATGGGAATCACGTGGGAATCACGTGGGAATCACGTGGGAATCACGTGTCAATCACGTGGGTATCACGTGGGAATGTGTCAATCACGTGGGAATCATGTGGGAATCACTTGTCATTTACGTGGGAATCACCTGGGTATGACATGGGAATCACGTGTCAATCACGGGGGAATTAGGTTGGAATCACGTGTCAATCACGTTGGAATCACGAGGGAGTCACGTGGGAATCCCGTGGGAATCACGTGTCAATCACGTGGGAATCACGTGGGAATCACTTGTCAATCACGTGGGAATTAGGTGGGAATCACGTGTCAATCACGTGGGAATCACGAGGGAGTCACGTTGAAATCCCGTGGGAATCACGTGTCAATCACGTGGGAATCACGTGGGAAGGTGTCAATCACGTGGGAATCACGTGGGAATCACGTGTTAATCACGTGGGAATCACGAGGGAGTCACGTGGGAATCCCGTGGGAATCACGTGTCAATCACGTGGGAATCACGTGGGAATGTGTCAATCACGTGGGAATCACGTGGGAATCACGTGTTAATCACGTGGGAATCACGAGGGAGTCACGTGGGAATCCCGTGGGAATCACGTGTCAATCACGAGGGAGTCACGTGGGAATCCCGTGGGAATCACGTGGCAATCACGTGGGAATCACGGGTCAATCACATGGCAATCACGTGAGAATCACATGGGAATCACGTGGGAATCACGTGTAAATCACGTGGGAATCATGTGTCAATCACATGGGACTCACGTGGGAATCACGTTGGAATCATGTGTCAATCACATGGGACTCACATGGGAATCATGTGTCAATCACGTGGCAATCACGAGGGAATCACGTGTCAATCACGTGGGAATCACGTGGGAATCACGTGTCAATCACGTGGAAATTAGGTGGGAACCACGTGTCAATCACGTGGGAATCACGAGGGAGTCATGTGGGAATCCCTTGGGAATCACGTGTCAATCAAGGGGGAATCACGTGGGAATGTGTCAATCACGTGGGAATCACGTGGGAATCACGTGTCAATCACGTGGGAATTAGGTGGGAATCACGTGTCAATCACGTGGGACTCACGAGGGAGTCACATGGGAATCCCGTGGGAATCACCTGTCAATCACGTGGGAATCACGTGTCAATCACATTGGAATCACGTGAGAATCACGTGGGAATCACGTGGGAATCACGTGTAAATCACGTGGGAATCATGTGTCAATCACATGGGACTCACGTGGGATCACGTCTCAATCACGTGGGAATCACGTGGGAATGTATCAATCACGTGGGAATCATGTGGGAATCACTTGTCATTTACGTGGTAATCACGTGGGAATGACGTGGGAATCACGTGTGAATCACGTGGAAATCACGAGGGAGTCACGTGGGAATCCCATGTGAATCACGTGTCAATCACGTGGGAATCACGTGGGAATGTGTCAATCACGTGGGAATCATGTGGGAATCACTTGTCATTTACGTGGGTATCACGTGGGAATGACGTGGGAATCACGTGTCAATCACGTGGAAATCACGTGGGAATCACCTGTCAATCACATGGGAATCACGTGGGAAGCACGTGGGAATCACGTGTCAATCACGTGCGAATCAGGTGGGAATCACGTGTCAATCCCGTGGAAATCACGTGTCAATCACGTGGGAATCACGAGGGAATCACGTGTCAATCACGTGGGAATCACGAGGGAATCACGTGTAAATCACGTGGGAATCACGTGGGAATCACGTGTCAATCACGTGGGAATTAGTTGGAAATCACGTGTTAATCACGTTGGAATCACGTGTCAATCACATGGGACTCACGTGGGAATCACGTGGGAATCCCGTGGGAATCACCTGTCAATCACGTGGGAATCACGTGTCAATCACATGGGAATCACGTGAGAGTCACGTGGGAATCACGTGGGAATCACGTGTAAATCACGTGGGAATCATGTGTCAATCACATGGGACTCACGTGGGAATCACGTGGTAATCACGTGTCGATATCGTGAGAATCACGTGGGAATCACGTGGGAATCACGTGTCAATCACGTGGGAATCACGAGGGAATCACGTGTCAATTACGTGGGAATCACATGGGAATCACGTGTCAATCACGTGGGAATCACGAGGGAATCACGTGTCAATAACGTGGGAATCACGAGGGAGTCACGTGGGAATCCCGTGGGAATCACGTGTCAATCACGTGGGAATCACGTGGGAATGTGTCAATTATGTGGGAATCATGTGGGAATCACGTGTCAATCACGTGGGAATCACGTAGGAATCACGTGTCAATCACGTGGGTATCACGAGGGAGTCACGTGGGAATCCCGTGGGAATCACGTGGTAATCACGTGGGAATGTGTCAATCACATGGGACTCACGTGGGAATCACGTGTCAAACACGTGGGAATTAGGTGGGAATCACGTGTCAATCACGTGGGAATCACGTGGGAATCACGTGTCGATATTGTGAGAATCACGTGGGAATAACATGGGAATCACGTGTCAATCACGTGGGAATCACGAGGGAATCACGTGTCAATCACGTGGGAATCACGGGTGAGTCAAGTTCGAATCACGTGGTAATTACGTTGGAATCATGTGGGAATCACGTGTCAATCCCGTGGGAATCACGTGCGAATCAAGTGTCAATCACGAGGAATCCCGTGGGAATCCCGTGGGAATAACGTGTCAATCACGTGGGAATCACGTGGGAATGTGTCAATCACGTGGGAATCACGTGTCAATCACATGGGAATTAGGTGGGAATACTTGTCAATCACGTGGGAATCACGTGTCAATCACATGGGAATCACGTGAGAATCACGTGGGAATCACGTGGGAATCACGTGGGAATCACGTGGGAATCATGTGTCAATCACACGGGACTCACGTGGGAGTCACGTGAGAATCATGTGTCAATCACATGGGACTCACGTGGGAATCATGTGTCAATCACGTGGCAATCACGAGGGAATCACGTGTCAATCACGTGGGAATCACGTGGGAATCACGTGTCGATATCGTGAGAATCACGTGGGAATCACATGGGAATCACGTGTCAATCACGTGGGAATCACGAGGGAATCACGTGTCAATCACGTGTGAATCACGGGAGAGTCAAGTTCGAATCACGTGGTAATTACGTTGGAATCATGTGGGAATCACGTGTCAATCCCGTGGGAATCACGTGGGAATGTGTCAATCACGTGGGAATCACGTGTCAATCACATGGGAATTAGGTGGGAATACTTGTCAATCACGTGGGAATCACGTGTCAATCACATGGGAATCACGTGAGAATCACGTGGGAATCACGTGGGAATCACGTGGGAATCACGTGGGAATCATGTGTCAATCACACGGGACTCACGTGGGAGTCACGTGAGAATCATGTGTCAATCACATGGGACTCACGTGGGAATCATGTGTCAATCACGTGGCAATAACGAGGGAATCACGTGTCAATCACGTGGGAATCACGTGGGAATCACGTGTCAATCACGTGGGAATCACGTGGGAATCACGTGTCAATCACGTGGGAATTAGGTGGGAATCACGTGTCAATCACGTGGGAGTCACGAGGGAGTCACGTGGGAATCCCTTGGGAATCACGTGTCAATCAAGGGGGAAAAACGTGGGAATGTGTCAATCACGTGGGAATCACGTGGGAATCACGTGTCAATCACGTGGGAATTAGGTGGGAATCACGTGTCAATCACGTGGGAATCACGAGGGAGTCACGTGGGAATCCCGTGGGAATCACCTGTCAATCACGTGGGAATCACGTGTCCATCACATGGGAATCACGTGAGAATCACGTGGGAATCACGTGGGAATCACGTGTAAATCACGTGGGAATCATGTGTCAATCACATGGGACTCACATGGGAATCACGTGTCAATCACGTGGGAATCACGTGGGAATGTGTCAATCACGTGGGAATCATGTGAGAATCACTTGTCATTTACGGGGGAATCACGTGGGAATGACGTGGGAATCACGTGTCAATCACGTGGAAATCATGAGGGAGTCACGTGGGAATCCCGTGTGAATCACGTGTCAATCACGTGGGAATCACGTGGGAATGTGTCAATCACGTGGGAATCATGTGGGAATCACGTGAGTATCATGTGTCAATCACATGGGACTCACGTGGGAATCATGTGTCAATCACGTGGCAATCACGAGGGAATCACGTGTCAATCACGTGGGAATCACGTGGGAATCACGTGTCAATCCCGTGGGAATCACGTGCGAATCAAGTGTCAATCACGAGGAACCATGTGGGAATCACGTGGGAATCACGTGTCAATCACGTGGGAATCACGTGTCAAACACGTGGGAATTAGGTGGGAATCACGTGTCAATCACGTGATAATCACGAGGGAGTCACGTGGAAATCCCGTGGGAATCACGTGTCAATCACGTGGGAATCATGAGGGAGTCACGTGGGAATCCCGTGGGTATCACGTGTCAATCACGTGGGAATCACGTGGGAATATGTCAATCACGTGGGAATCAGGTGTGAATCACGTGTCAAACACGTTGGAATTAGGTGGGAATCACGTGTCAATCACGTGAGAATCACGAGGGAGTCACATGGGAATCCCGTGGGAATCACGTGTCAATCACATGGGAATCATGTGGGAATGTGTCAATTACGTGGGAATCACGTGGGAATCACGTGTCAATCACGTGGGGATAAGGTGGGAATCACTTGTCAATCACGTCGGAATCACGAGGGAGTCACGTGGGAATCCCGTGGGAATCACGTGTCAATCATGTGGTAATCAAGTGGGTATGTGTCAATCACATGGGAATCACGTGTCAATCACGTGGGAATTAGGTGGGAATCACGTGTCAATCACGTGGGAATCACGTGTCAATCACATGGGAATCACGTGGGAATCACTTGGGAATGACGTGTAAATCACGTGGGAATCATGTGTCAATCACATGGGACTCACGTGTGAATCACGTGAGAATCATGTGTCAATCACATTGGACTCACGTGGGAATCATGTGTCAATCACGTGGCAATCACGAGGGAATCACGTGTCAATCACGTGGGAATCATGTGGGAATCACGTGTCAATCAAGGGGGAATCACGTGTGAATGTGTCAATCACGTGGGAATCACATGGGAATTACGTGTCAATCACGTGTGAATTAGGTGGGAATCACGTGTCAGTCACGTGGGAGTCACGAGGGAGTCACGTGGGAATCCATTGGGAATCACGTGTCAATCAAGGGGGAATCACGTGTGAATGTGTCAATCACGTGGGAATCACGTGGGAATCACGTGTCAATCACGTGGGAATTAGGTGGGAATCACGTGTCAATCACGTGGGAATCACGAGGGACTCACGTGGGAATCCCGTGGGAATCACTTGTCAATCACGTGGGAATCACGTGTCAATCACATGGGAATCACGTGGGAATCACGTGGGAATCACGTGTCAATCACGTGGGAATCACGTGGGAATCACCTGTCAATCACATGGGAATCACGTGGGAAGCACATGGGAATCACGTGTAAATCACGTGGAAATCACGTGAGAATCATGTGTCAATCACGTGGGACTCAAGTGGGAATCACGTGTCAATCACGTGGGAATGATGAGGGAATCACGTGTCAATCACGTGCGAATCAGGTGGGAATCACGTGTCAATCACGTGGGAATCACGTGTCAATCACGTGGGAATCACGTGGGAATCACCTGTCAATCACATGGGAATCACGTGGGAAGCACGTGGGAATCACGTGTCAATCACGTGGGAATTAGTTGGGAATCACGTGTCAATCACGTTGGAATCACTTGAGAATCACGTGGGAATCACGAGGGAATCACGTGTCAATCACGTGGGAATTAGGTTGGAATCACGTGTCAATCACGTGTCAATCACGAGGAAGTCACATGTCAATCACGGGGGAACTAGGTTGGAATCACGTGTCAATCACGTGGGAATCACGAGGGAGTCACATGGGAATCCCGTGGGAATCACGTGTCAATCACGTGGGAATCACGTGGGAATGTGTCAATCACGTGGGAACCACATGGGAATCACGTGTCAAACACGTGGGAATTAGGTGGGTGTCACGTGGGAATCCCGTGGGTATCACGTGTCAATCACGTGGGGATCACGAGGGAGTCACGTGGGAATCCCGTGGGAATCACGTGTCAATCACGTGGGAATCACGTGGGAATGTGTCAATCACGTGGGAATCACGTGGCAATCACGTGTCAATCACGTGGGAATCACAAGGGAGTCACGTGGGAATCCCGAGGGAATCACTTGTCAATCACGTGGTAATCACGTGGGAATGTGTCAATCACGTTGGAATCACGTGGGAATCACGTGTCAATCACGTGGGAATCACAAGGGAGTCACGTGGGAATCCCGTGGGAATCACGTGTCAATCACGTGGTAATCACGTGGGAATGTGTCAATCACATGGGACTCACGTGGCAATCACGTGTCAAACACGTGGGAATTAGGTGGGAATCACGTGTCAATCACGTGGGAATCACGAGGGAGTCACGTGGGAATCCCGTGGGAATCACGTGTAAATCACGTGGGAATCATGTGTCAATCACATGGGACTCACGTGGGAATCACGTGGTAATCACGTGTCGATATCGTGAGAATCACGTGGGAATCACGAGGGAATCACGTGTCAATCACGTGGGAATCACGAGGGAATCACGTGTCAATTACGTGGGAATCACATGGGAATCAAGTGTCAATCACGTGGGAATCACGAGGGAATCACGTGTCAATCACGTGGGAATCACGAGGGAGTCACGTGGGAATCCCGTGGGAATCACGTGTCAATCACGTGGGAATCACGTGGGAATGTGTCAATTATGTGGGAATCACGTGGGAATCACGTGTCAATCACGTGGGAATCACGTGGGAATCACGTGTCAATCACGTGGGTATCACGAGGGATTCACGTGGGAATCCCGTGGGAATCACGTGTCAATCACGTGGTAATCACGTGTAAATGTGTCAATCACATGGGACTCACGTGGGAATCACGTGTCAAACACGTGGGAATTAGTTGGGAATCACGTGTCAATCACGTGGGAATCACGTGGGAATCACGTGTCGATATCGTGAGAATCACGTGGGAATCACATGCGAATCACGTGTCAATCACGTGGTAATCACGAGGGAATCACGTGTCAATTACATGGGAATGACATGGGAATCACGTGTCAATCATGTTGGAATCACGATGGAATCACGTGTCAATCACGTGGGAATCACGGGAGAGTCAAGTTCGAATCACGTGGTAATTACGTTGGAATCATGTGGGAATCACGTGTCAATCCCGTGGGAATCACGTGCGAATCAAGTGTCAATCACGAGGAATCACGTGGGAATCCCGTGGGAATCACGTGTCAATCACGTGGGAATCACGTGGGAATGTGTCAATCACGTGGGAATCACGTGTCAATCACATGGGAATTAGGTGGGAATACTTGTCAATCACGTGGGAATCACGTGTCAATCACATGGGAATCACGTGAGAATCACGTGGGAATCACGTGGGAATCACGTGGGAATCATGTGTCAATCACACGGGACTCACGTGGGAATCACGTGAGAATCATGTGTCAATCACATGGGACTCACGTCAGAATCATGTGTCAATCACGTGGCAATCACGAGGGAATCACGTGTCAATCACGTGGGAATCACGTGTCAATCACGTGGGAATCACGAGGGAATCATGAGGGAATCCCGTGGAAATCATGTGCCAATCACGTGGGAATCACGTGGGAATGTGTCAATCACGTGAGAATCACTTGGGAATCACGTGTCAATCACGTGGGAATTAGGTGGGAATCACGTGTCAATCACTTGGGAATCACGTGGGAATCACGTGTCAATCACTTGGGAATCACGTGGGAATGTGTCAATCACGTGGGAATTAGGTGGGAATACTTGTCAATCACGTGGGAATCACGACGGAGTCACGTGGGAATCCTGTGGGAATCACCTGTCAATCACGTGGGAATCACGTGTCAATCACATGGGAATCACGTGAGAATCACGTGAGAATCACGTGGGAATCACGTGGGAATCACGTGGGAATCATGTGTCAATCACATGGGACTCACGTGGGAATCCTGTGTCAATCACGTGGCAATCACGAGGGAATAACGTGTCAATCACGTGGGAATCACGTGGGAATCACGTGTCAATCACGTGGGAATCACGTGGGAATCACGTGTCAATCACGTGGGAATTAGGTGGGAATCACGTGTCAATCACGTGGGAGTCACGAGGGAGTCACATTGGAATCCCTTGGGAATCACGTGTCAATCAAGGGGGAATCACGTGGCAATGTGTCAATCACGTGGGAATCACGTGTCAATCACGTGGGAATTAGGTGGGAATCACGTATCAATCACGTGGGAATCACGAGGGAGTCACGTGGGAATCCCGTGGGAATCACCTGTCAATCACGTGGGAATCACGTGTCAATCACATGGGAATCACGTGAGAATCACGTGGGAATCACGTGGGAATCACGTGTAAATCACGTGGGAATCATGTGTCAATCACATGGGTGTCACGTGGGAATCACGTGTCAATCACGTGGGAATCACGTGGGAATATGTCAATCACGTGGGAATCATGTGGGAATCACTTGTTATATACGTGGGAATCACGTGGGAATGTGTCAATCACGTGGGAATCACGTGGGAATCACATGTCAAACACGTGGGAATTACGTGGGAATCACGTGTCAATCACGTGGGAATCACGAGGGAATCATGAGGGAATCCCGTGGGAATCATGTGCCAATCACGTGGGAATCACGTGGGAATGTGTCAATCACGTGAGAATCACGTGGGAATCACGTGTCAATCACGTGGGAATTAGGTGGGAATCACGTGTCAATCACGTGGGAATCACGTGGGAATCACGTGTTAATCACGTGGGAATCCCGTGGGAATCACGTGTCAATCACGTGTGAATCACGTGGGAATGTGTCAATCACGTGGGAATCACGTGTCAATCACGTCGGAATTAGGTGGGAATACTTGTCAATCATGTGGGAATCACGACGGAGTCACGTGGGAATCCTGTGGGAATCACCTGTCAATCACGTGGGAATCACGTGTCAATCACATGGGAATCACGTGAGAATCACGTGGGAATCACGTGGGAATCACGTGGGAATCATGTGTCAATCACATGGGACTCACGTGGGAATCCTGTGTCAATCAGGTGGCAATCACGAGGGAATCAAGTGTCAATCACGTGGGAATCACGTGGGAATCACGTGTCAATCACGTGGGAATTAGGTGGAAATCACGTGTCAATCACGTGGGAGTCACGAGGGAGTCACATGGGAATCCCTTGGGAATCACGTGTCAATCAAGGGGGAATCACGTGGCAATGTGTCAATCACGTGTGAATCACGTGGGAATCACGTGTCAATCACGTGGGAATTAGGTGGGAATCACGTGTCAATCACGTGGGAATCACGAGGGAGTCACGTGGGAATCCCGTGGGAATCACCTGTCACTCACGTGGGAATCACGTGTCAATCACATGGGAATAACATGAGAATCACGTGGGAATCACGTGGGAATCACGTGTAAATCACGTGAAAATCATGTGTCAATCACATGGGACTCACGTGGGAATCACGTGTCAATCACGTGGGAATCACGTGGGAATATTTCAATCACGTGGGTATCATGTGGGAATCACTTGTCATATACGTGGGAATCACGTGGGAATGACGTGGGAATCTCGTGTCAATCACGTGGAAATCACGAGGGAGTCACGTGGGAATCCCGTGTGAATCACGTGTCAATCACGTGGGAATCACGTGGGAATGTGTCAAACACGTGGGAATCATGTGGGAATCACTTGTCATTTACGTGGGTATCACGTGGGAATGACGCGGGAATCACGTGTCAGTCACGTGAAAATCACGTGGGAATAACCTGTCAATCACATGGGAATCACGGGGGAAGCACGTGGGAATCACGTGGAAATCACGGGGGAATCACGAGGGAATGTGTCAATCACGTGGGAATCCCGTGGGAATCACGTGTCAATCACGTGGTAATCACGTGGGAATGTGTCAATCACGTGGGAATCACGTGGCAATCCCGTGTCAATCACGTGGGAATCACGAGGGAGTCACGTGGGAATCCCGTAGGAATCACATGTCAATCACGTGGTAATCACGGGGGAATGTGTCAATCACGTGGGAATCACGTGGGAATCACGTGGCAATCACGTGGGAATTAGGTGGAAATCACGTGTCAATCACGTGGGAATCACGTGAGAATCACGTGGGAATCACGAGGGAATCACATGTCAATCACGTGGGAATTAGGTTGGAATCACGTGTCAATCACGTGGCAATCACGAGGGAGTCACATGTCAATCACGTGGGAATTAGGTTGGAATCAAGTGTCAATCACGTGGGAATCACGAGGGCGTCACGTGGGAATCCCGTGGGAATCACGTGTAAATCACGTGGGAATCATGTGTCAGTCACATGGGACTCACGTGGGAATCACGTGTCAATCACGTGGGAATTAGGTTGGAAACACGTGTTAATCACGTGGGAATCACGAGGGAGTCACGTGGGAATCCCGTGGGAATCACGTGTCAATCACGTGCGAATCACGTGGGAATGTGTCAATCACGTGGGAATCATGTGGGAATCACTTGTCATTTACGTGGGAATCACGTGGGTATGAGAAGGGAATCACGTCAATCACGTGGGAATTAGGTTGGAATCACGTGACAATCACGTGGGAATCACGAGGGAGTCACGTGGGAATCCCGTGGAAATCACCTGTCAATCACGTGGGAATCACGTGACAATCACATGGGAGTCACGTGAGAATCACGTGGGAATCACGTGGGAATCACGTGTAAATCACGTGGGAATCATGTGTCAATCACATGGGACTCACGTGGGAATCACGTGTCAATCACGTGGGAATCACGTGGGAATCACGTGACAATCACGTGGCAATCACATGGGAATCACATGGGAATCACGTGGGAATCACGTGGGAATCACGTGGGAATCACGTGTCAATCAAGTGGGAATCACGTGTCAATCACGTGGGTATCACGTGGGAATGTGTCAATCACGTGGGAATCATGTGGGAACCACTTGTCATTTACGTGGGAATCACGTGGGTATGACATGGGAATCACGTGTCAATCACGGGGGAATTAGGTTGGAATCACGTGTCAATCACGTGGGAATCACGAGGGAGTCACGTGGGAATCCCGTGGGAATCACGTGTCAATCACGTGGGAATCACGTGGGAATCACGTGTCAATCACGTGGGAATTAGGTGGGAATCACGTGTCAATCACGTGGGAGTCACGAGGGAGTCACATTGGAATCCCTTGGGAATCACGTGTCAATCAAGGGGGAATCACGTGGCAATGTGTCAATCACGTGGGAATCACGTGGGAATCACGTGTCAATCACGTGGGAATTAGGTGGGAATCACGTATCAATCACGTGGGAATCACGAGGGAGTCACGTGGGAATCACGTGGGAATCACCTGTCAATCACGTGGGAATCACGTGTCAATCACATGGGAATCACGTGAGAATCACGTGTCAATCACGTGGGAATTAGGTGGGAATCACGTATCAATCACGTGGGAATCACGAGGGAGTCACGTGGGAATCACGTGGGAATCACCTGTCAATCACGTGGGAATCACGTGTCAATCACATGGGAATCACGTGGGTATCATGTGGGAATCACTTGTCATATACGTGGGAATCACGTGGGAATGACGTGGGAATCTCGTGTCAATCACGTGGAAATCACGAGGGAGTCACGTGGGAATCCCGTGTGAATCACGTGTCAATCACGTGGGAATCACGTGGGAATGTGTCAAACACGTGGGAATCATGTGGGAATCACTTGTCATTTACGTGGGTATCACGTGGGAATGACGCGGGAATCACGTGTCAGTCACGTGAAAATCACGTGGGAATAACCTGTCAATCACATGGGAATCACGGGGGAAGCACGTGGGAATCACGTGGAAATCACGTGGGAATCATGTGTCAATCACGTGGGACTCACGTGGGAATCACGTGTCAATCACATGGGAATCACGAGGGAATCACGAGTCAATCACGTGCGAATCAGGTGGGAATCACGTGTCAATCACGTGGGAATCACGTGTCAATCATGTGGGAATCACGAGGGAATCACCTGTAAATCACGTGGGAATCACGGGGGAATCACGTGTCAATCACGTGGGAATCACGAGGGAATCACGTGTCAATCACGTTGGAATCACGTGAGAATCACGTGGGAATCACGAGGGAATCACGTGTCAATCACGTGGGAATCAGGTTGGAGTCACGTGTCAATCACGTGGCAATCACGAGGGAGTCTCATGTCAATCACGTGGGAATTAGGTTGGAATCACGTGTCAATCACGTGGGAATCACGAGGGAGTCACGTGGGAATCCCATGGGAATCACATGTAAATCACGTGGGAATCATGTGTCAATCACATGGTACTCACTTGGGAATCACGTGTCAATCACGTGAAAATAACGTGGGAATCACGTGTCAATCACGTGGGAATTAGGTTGGAATCACGTGTCAATCACGTGGGAATCACGAGGGAGTCACTTGGGAATCCCGTGGGAATCACGTTCAATCACGTGGGAATAACATGGGAATGTGTCAATCACGTGGGAATCACGTGGGAATCACGTGTCAAACACGTGGGAATTAGGTGGGAATCACGTGTCAATCACGTGGGAATCACGAGGGAATCACGAGGGAGTCACGTGGGAATCCCGTGGGAATCACGTGTCAATCTCGTGGGAATCACGTGGGAATGTGTCAATCACGTGGGAATCACGTGGGAATCACGTGTCAATCAAGTGGGAATCACGTGGGAATGTGTCAATCACGTGGGAATCACGTGGCAATCACGTGTCAATCACGAGGGAATCACGAGGAAGTCACGTGGGTATCCGGTGGGAATCACGTGTCAATCACGTGGGAATCACGTTGGAATGTGTCAATTACATGGGAATCACGTGGGAATCACGTGTCAATCACGTGGGGATAAGGTGGGAATCACGTGTCAATCACGTGGTAATCACGTGGGAATGTGTCAATCACGTGGGAATCACGTGGCAATCCCGTGTCAATCACGTGGGAATCACGAGGGAGTCACGTGGGAATCCCGTAGGAATCACATGTCAATCACGTGGTAATCACGGGGGAATGTGTCAATCACGTGGGAATCACGTGGGAATCACGTGTCAATCACGTGGGAATTAGGTGGAAATCACGTGTCAATCACGTGGCAATCACGAGGGAGTCACATGTCAATCACGTGGGAATTAGGTTGGATTCAAGTGTCAATCACGTGGGAATCACGAGGGCGTCACGTGGGAATCCCGTGGGAATCACGTGTAAATCACTTGGGAATCATGTGTCAGTCACATGGGACTCACGTGGGAATCACGTGTCAATCACGTGGGAATTAGGTTGGAATCACGTGTTAATCACGTGGGAATCACGAGGGAGTCACGTGGGAATCCCGTGGGAATCACGTGTCAATCACGTGTGAATCACGTGGGAATGTGTCAATCACGTGGGAATCATGTGGGAATCACTTGTCATTTACGTGGGAATCACGTGGGTATGAGAAGGGAATCACGTGTCAATCATGTGGGAATTAGGTTGGAATCACGTGACAATCACGTGGGAATCACGAGGGAGTCACGTGGGAATCCCGTGGAAATCACCTGTCAATCACGTGGGAATCACGTGTCAATCACATGGGAGTCACGTGAGAATCACGTGGGAATCACGTGGGAATCACGTGTAAATCACGTGGGAATCATGTGTCAATCACATGGGACTCACGTGGGAATCACGTGTCAATCACGTGGGAATCACGTGGGAATCACGTGTCAATCACGTGGCAATCACATGGGAATCACATGGGAATCACGTGGGAATCACGTGGGAATCACGTGGGAATCACGTGTCAATCAAGTGGGAATCACGTGTCAATCACGTGGGTATCACGTGGGAATGTGTCAATCACGTGGGAATCATGTGGGAATCACTTGTCATTTACGTGGGAATCACGTGGGTATGACATGGGAATCACGTGTCAATCACGGGGGAATTAGGTTGGAATCACGTGTCAATCACGTGGGAATCACGAGGGAGTCACGTGGGAATCCCGTGGGAATCACGTGTCAATCACGTGGGAATCACGTGGGAATCACGTGTCAATCACGTGGGAATTAGGTGGGAATCACGTGTCAATCACGTGGGAATCACGAGGGAGTCACGTTGAAATCCCGTGGGAATCACGTGTCAATCACGTGGGAATCACGTGGGAATGTGTCAATCACGTGGGAATCACATGGGAATCACGTGGCAATCACGTGGGAATCACGGGTCAATCACATGGCAATCACGTGAGAATCACATGGGAATCACGTGGGAATCACGTGTACATCACGTGGGAATCATGTGTCAATCACATGGGACTCACTTGGGAATCACGTTGGAATCATGTGTCAATCACATGGGACTCACGTGGGAATCATGTGTCAATCACGTGGCAATCACGAGGGAATCAAGTGTCAATCACGTGGGAATCACGTGGGAATCACGTGTCAATCACGTGGAAATTATGTGGGAACCACGTGTCAATCACGTGGGAATCACGAGGGAGTCATGTGGGAATCCCGTGGGAATCACGTGTCAATCACGGGGGAATCACGTGGGAATGTGTCAATCACGTGGGAATCCCGTGGGAATCACGTGTCAATCACGTGGTAATCACGTGGGAATGTGTCAATCACGTGGGAATCACGTGGCAATCACGTGTCAATCACGTGGGAATCACGAGGGAGTCACGTGGGAATCCCGTGGGAATCACATGTCAATCACGTGGTAATCACGGGGGAATGTGTCAATCACGTGGGAATCACGTGGGAATCACGTGTCAATCACGTATGAATTAGGTGGAAATCACGTGTCAATCACGTGGGAATCACGTGAGAATCACGTGGGAATCACGAGGGAATCACGTGTCAATCACGTGGGAATTAGGTTGGAATCACGTGTCAATCACGTGGCAATCACGAGGGAGTCACATGTCAATCACGTGGGAATTAGGTTGGAATCAAGTGTCAATCACGTGGGAATCACGAGGATGTCACGTGGGAATCCCGTGGGAATCACGTGTAAATCACGTGGGAATCATGTGTCAGTCACATGGGACTCACGTGGGAATCACATGTCAATCACGTGGGAATTAGGTTGGAATCACGTGTTAATCACGTGGGAATCACGAGGGAGTCACGTGGGAATCCCGTGGGAATCACGTGACAATCACGTGCGAATCACGTGGGAATGTGTCAATCACGTGGGAATCATGTGGGAATCACTTGTCATTTACGTGGGAATCACGTGGGTATGAGATGGGAATCACGTGTCAATCACGTGGGAATTAGGTTGGAATCACGTGACAATCACGTGGGAATCACGAGGGAGTCACGTGGGAATCCCTTGGAAATCACCTGTCAATCACGTGGGAATCACGTGTCAATCACATGGGAGTCACGTGAGAATCACGTGGGAATCACGTGTAAATCACGTGGGAATCATGTGTCAATCACATGGGACTCACGTGGGAATCACGTGTCAATCACGTGGCAATCACATGGGAATCACATGGGAATCACGTGGGAATCACGTGGGAATCACGTGTAAATCACGTGGGAATCATGTGTCAATCACATGGGAATCACGTGGGAATCACGTGTCAATCACGTGGCAATCACATGGGAATCACATGGGAATCACGTGGGAATCACGTGGGAATCACGTGGGAATCACGTGTCAATCAAGTGGGAATCACGTGTCAATCACGTGGGTATCACGTGGGAATCACGTGTCAATCACATGGCAATCACATGGAAATCACATGGGAATCACGTGGGAATCACGTGGGAATCACGTGGGAATCACGTGTCAATCACGTGGGTATCACGTGGGAATGTGTCAATCACGTGGGAATCATGTGGGAATCACTTGTCATTTACGTGGGAATCACCTGGGTATGACATGGGAATCACGTGTCAATCACGGGGGAATTAGGTTGGAATCACGTGTCAATCACGTTGGAATCACGAGGGAGTCACGTGGGAATCCCGTGGGAATCACGTGTCAATCACGTGGGAATCACGTGGGAATCACTTGTCAATCACGTGGGAATTAGGTGGGAATCACGTGTCAATCACGTGGGAATCACGAGGGAGTCACGTTGAAATCCCGTGGGAATCACGTGTCAATCACGTGGGAATCACGTGGGAAGGTGTCAATCACGTGGGAATCACGGGGGAATCACGTGTTAATCACGTGGGAATCACGAGGGAGTCACGTGGGAATCCCGTGGGAATCACGTGTCAATCACGTGGCAATCACATGGGAATCACATGGGAATCACGTGGGAATCACGTGGGAATCACGTGGGAATCACGTGTCAATCAAGTGGGAATCACGTGTCAATCACGTGGGTATCACGTGGGAATGTGTCAATCACGTGGGAATCATGTGGGAATCACTTGTCATTTACGTGGGAATCACGTGGGTATGACATGGGAATCACGTGTCAATCACGGGGGAATTAGGTTGGAATCACGTGTCAATCACGTGGGAATCACGAGGGAGTCACGTGGGAATCCCGTGGGAATCACGTGTCAATCACGTGGGAATCACGTGGGAATCACGTGTCAATCACGTGGGAATTAGGTGGGAATCACGTGTCAATCACGTGGGAATCACGAGGGAGTCACGTTGAAATCCCGTGGGAATCACGTGTCAATCACGTGGGAATCACGTGGGAATGTGTCAATCACGTGGGAATCACATGGGAATCACGTGGCAATCACGTGGGAATCACGGGTCAATCACATGGCAATCACGTGAGAATCACATGGGAATCACGTGGGAATCACGTGTACATCACGTGGGAATCATGTGTCAATCACATGGGACTCACTTGGGAATCACGTTGGAATCATGTGTCAATCACATGGGACTCACGTGGGAATCATGTGTCAATCACGTGGCAATCACGAGGGAATCAAGTGTCAATCACGTGGGAATCACGTGGGAATCACGTGTCAATCACGTGGAAATTATGTGGGAACCACGTGTCAATCACGTGGGAATCACGAGGGAGTCATGTGGGAATCCCGTGGGAATCACGTGTCAATCACGGGGGAATCACGTGGGAATGTGTCAATCACGTGGGAATCCCGTGGGAATCACGTGTCAATCACGTGGTAATCACGTGGGAATGTGTCAATCACGTGGGAATCACGTGGCAATCACGTGTCAATCACGTGGGAATCACGAGGGAGTCACGTGGGAATCCCGTGGGAATCACATGTCAATCACGTGGTAATCACGGGGGAATGTGTCAATCACGTGGGAATCACGTGGGAATCACGTGTCAATCACGTATGAATTAGGTGGAAATCACGTGTCAATCACGTGGGAATCACGTGAGAATCACGTGGGAATCACGAGGGAATCACGTGTCAATCACGTGGGAATTAGGTTGGAATCACGTGTCAATCACGTGGCAATCACGAGGGAGTCACATGTCAATCACGTGGGAATTAGGTTGGAATCAAGTGTCAATCACGTGGGAATCACGAGGATGTCACGTGGGAATCCCGTGGGAATCACGTGTAAATCACGTGGGAATCATGTGTCAGTCACATGGGACTCACGTGGGAATCACATGTCAATCACGTGGGAATTAGGTTGGAATCACGTGTTAATCACGTGGGAATCACGAGGGAGTCACGTGGGAATCCCGTGGGAATCACGTGACAATCACGTGCGAATCACGTGGGAATGTGTCAATCACGTGGGAATCATGTGGGAATCACTTGTCATTTACGTGGGAATCACGTGGGTATGAGATGGGAATCACGTGTCAATCACGTGGGAATTAGGTTGGAATCACGTGACAATCACGTGGGAATCACGAGGGAGTCACGTGGGAATCCCTTGGAAATCACCTGTCAATCACGTGGGAATCACGTGTCAATCACATGGGAGTCACGTGAGAATCACGTGGGAATCACGTGTAAATCACGTGGGAATCATGTGTCAATCACATGGGACTCACGTGGGAATCACGTGTCAATCACGTGGCAATCACATGGGAATCACATGGGAATCACGTGGGAATCACGTGGGAATCACGTGTAAATCACGTGGGAATCATGTGTCAATCACATGGGAATCACGTGGGAATCACGTGTCAATCACGTGGCAATCACATGGGAATCACATGGGAATCACGTGGGAATCACGTGGGAATCACGTGGGAATCACGTGTCAATCAAGTGGGAATCACGTGTCAATCACGTGGGTATCACGTGGGAATCACGTGTCAATCACATGGCAATCACATGGAAATCACATGGGAATCACGTGGGAATCACGTGGGAATCACGTGGGAATCACGTGTCAATCACGTGGGTATCACGTGGGAATGTGTCAATCACGTGGGAATCATGTGGGAATCACTTGTCATTTACGTGGGAATCACCTGGGTATGACATGGGAATCACGTGTCAATCACGGGGGAATTAGGTTGGAATCACGTGTCAATCACGTTGGAATCACGAGGGAGTCACGTGGGAATCCCGTGGGAATCACGTGTCAATCACGTGGGAATCACGTGGGAATCACTTGTCAATCACGTGGGAATTAGGTGGGAATCACGTGTCAATCACGTGGGAATCACGAGGGAGTCACGTTGAAATCCCGTGGGAATCACGTGTCAATCACGTGGGAATCACGTGGGAAGGTGTCAATCACGTGGGAATCACGGGGGAATCACGTGTTAATCACGTGGGAATCACGAGGGAGTCACGTGGGAATCCCGTGGGAATCACGTGTCAATCACGTGGGAATCACGTGGGAATGTGTCAATCACGTGGGAATCACGTGGGAATCACGTGTTAATCACGTGGGAATCACGAGGGAGTCACGTGGGAATCCCGTGGGAATCACGTGTCAATCACGAGGGAGTCACGTGGGAATCCCGTGGGAATCACGTGGCAATCACGTGGGAATCACGGGTCAATCACATGGCAATCAAGTGAGAATCACATGGGAATCACGTGGGAATCACGTGTAAATCACGTGGGAATCATGTGTCAATCACATGGGACTCACGTGGGAATCACGTTGGAATCATGTGTCAATCACATGGGACTCACGTGGGAATCATGTGTCAATCACGTGGCAATCACGAGGGAATCACGTGTCAATCACGTGGGAATCACGTGGGAATCACGTGTCAATCACGTGGAAATTAGGTGGGAACCACGTGTCAATCACGTGGGAATCACGAGGGAGTCATGTGGGAATCCCTTGGGAATCACGTGTCAATCAAGGGGGAACCACGTGGGAATGTGTCAATCACGTGGGAATCACGTGGGAATCACGTGTCAATCACGTGGGAATTAGGTGGGAATCACGTGTCAATCACGTGGGACTCACGAGGGAGTCACATGGGAATCCCGTGGGAATCACCTGTCAATCACGTGGGAATCACGTGTCAATAACATTGGAATCACGTGAGAATCACGTGGGAATCACGTGTAAATCACGTGGGAATCATGTGTCAATCACATGGGACTCACGTGGGATCACGTCTCAATCACGTGGGAATCACGTGGGAATGTATCAATCACGTGGGAATCATGTGGGAATCACTTGTCATTTACGTGGTAATCACGTGGGAATGACGTGGGAATCACGTGTGAATCACGTGGAAATCACGAGGGAGTCACGTGGGAATCCCATGTGAATCACGTGTCAATCACGTGGGAATCACGTGGGAATGTGTCAATCACGTGGGAATCATGTGGGAATCACTTGTCATTTACGTGGGTATCACGTGGGAATGACGTGGGAATCACGTGTCAATCACGTGGAAATCACGTGGGAATCACCTGTCAATCACATTGGAATCACGTGGGAAGCACGTGGGAATCACGTGTCAATCACGTGCGAATCAGGTGGGAATCACGTGTCAATCCCGTGGAAATCACGTGTCAATCACGTGGGAATCACGAGGGAATCACGTGTCAATCACGTGGGAATCACGAGGGAATCACGTGTAAATCACGTGGGAATCACGTGGGAATCACGTGTCAATCACGTGGGAATTAGTTGGAAATCACGTGTTAATCACGTTGGAATCACGTGTCAATCACATGGGACTCACGTGGGAATCACGTGGGAATCCCGTGGGAATCACCTGTCAATCACGTGGGAATCACGTGTCAATCACATGGGAATCACATGAGAATCACGTGGGAATCACGTGGGAATCACGTGTAAATCACGTGGGAATCATGTGTCAATCACATGGGACTCACGTGGGAATCACGTGGTAATCACGTGTCGATATCGTGAGAATCACGTGGGAATCACGTGGGAATCACGTGTCAATCACGTGGGAATCACGAGGGAATCACGTGTCAATTACGTGGGAATCACATGGGAATCACGTGTCAATCACGTGGGAATCACGAGGGAATCACGTGTCAAGCACGTGGGAATCACGAGGGAGTCACGTGGGAATCCCGTGGGAATCACGTGTCAATCACGTGGGAGTCACGTGGGAATGTGTCAATTATGTGGGAATCACGTGGGAATCACGTGTCAATCACGTGGGAATCACGTAGGAATCACGTGTCAATCACGTGGGTATCACGAGGGAGTCACGTGGGAATCCCGTGGGAATCACGTGGTAATCACGTGGGAATGTGTCAATCACATGGGACTCACGTGGGAATCACGTGTCAAACACGTGGGAATTAGGTGGGAATCACGTGTCAATCACGTGGGAATCACGTGGGAATCACGTGTCGATATTGTGAGAATCACGTGGGAATCACATGGGAATCACGTGTCAATCACGTGGGAATCACGAGGGAATCACGTGTCAATCACGTGGGAATCACGGGAGAGTCAAGTTCGAATCACGTGGTAATTACGTTGGAATCATGTGGGAATCACGTGTCAATCCCGTGGGAATCACGTGCGAATCAAGTGTCAATCACGAGGAATCACGTGGGAATCCCGTGGGAATAACGTGTCAATCACGTGGGAATCACGTGGGAATGTGTCAATCACGTGGGAATCACGTGTCAATCACATGGGAATTAGGTGGGAATACTTGTCAATCACGTGGGAATCACGAGTCAATCACATGGGAATCACGTGAGAATCACGTGGGAATCACGTGGGAATCACGTGGGAATCACGTGGGAATCATGTGTCAATCACACGGGACTCACGTGGGAGTCACGTGAGAATCATGTGTCAATCACATGGGACTCACGTGGGAATCATGTGTCAATCACGTGGCAATCACGAGGGAATCACGTGTCAATCACCTGGGAATCAGGTGTCGATATCGTGAGAATCACGTGGGAATCACATGGGAATCACGTGTCAATCATGTGGGAATCACGAGGGAATCACATGTCAATCACGTGTGAAACACGGGAGAGTCAAGTTCGAATCACGTGGTAATTACGTTGGAATCATGTGGGAATCACGTGTCAATCCCGTGGGAATCACGTGGGAATGTGTCAATCACGTGGGAATCACGTGTCAATCACATGGGAATTAGGTGGGAATACTTGTCAATCACGTGGGAATCACGTGTCAATCACATGGGAATCACGTGAGAATCACGTGGGAATCACGTGGGAATCACGTGGGAATCACGTGGGAATCATGTGTCAATCACACGGGACTCACGTGGGAGTCACGTGAGAATCATGTGTCAATCACATGGGACTCACGTGGGAATCATGTGTCAATCACATGGCAATCACGAGGGAATTACGTGTCAATCACGTGGGAATCACGTGTCAATCACGTGGGAATCACGTGTCAATCACGTGGGAATTAGGTGGGAATCACGTGTCAATCACGTGGGAGTCACGAGGGAGTCACGTGGGAATCCCTTGGGAATCACGTGTCAATCAAGGGGGAAAAACGTGGGAATGTGTCAATCACGTGGGAATCACGTGGGAATCACGTGTCAATCACGTGGGAATTAGGTGGGAATCACGTGTCAATCACGTGGGAATCACGAGGGAGTCACGTGGGAATCCCGTGGGAATCACCTGTCAATCTCGTGGGAATCACGTGTCCATCACATGGGAATCACGTGAGAATCACGTGGGAATTACGTGGGAATCACGTGTAAATCACGTGGGAATCATGTGTCAATCACATGGGACTCACATGGGAATCACGTGTCAATCACGTGGGAATCACGTGGGAATGTTTCAATCACGTGGGAATCATGTGGGAATCACTTGTCATTTACGGGGGAATCACGTGGGAATGACGTGGGAATCACCTGTCAATCACGTGGGAATCACGTGTCAATCACATGGGAATCACGTGAGAATCACGTGAGAATCACGTGGGAATCACGTGGGAATCACGTGGGAATCATGTGTCAATCACATGGGACTCACGTGGGAATCCTGTGTCAATCACGTGGCAATCACGAGGGAATAACGTGTCAATCACGTGGGAATCACGTGGGAATCACGTGTCAATCACGTGGGAATCACGTGGGAATCACGTGTCAATCACGTGGGAATTAGGTGGGAATCACGTGTCAATCACGTGGGAGTCACGAGGGAGTCACATTGGAATCCCTTGGGAATCACGTGTCAATCAAGGGGGAATCACGTGGCAATGTGTCAATCACGTGGGAATCACGTGTCAATCACGTGGGAATTAGGTGGGAATCACGTATCAATCACGTGGGAATCACGAGGGAGTCACGTGGGAATCCCGTGGGAATCACCTGTCAATCACGTGGGAATCACGTGTCAATCACATGGGAATCACGTGAGAATCACGTGGGAATCACGTGGGAATCACGTGTAAATCACGTGGGAATCATGTGTCAATCACATGGGTGTCACGTGGGAATCACGTGTCAATCACGTGGGAATCACGTGGGAATATGTCAATCACGTGGGAATCATGTGGGAATCACTTGTTATATACGTGGGAATCACGTGGGAATGTGTCAATCACGTGGGAATCACGTGGGAATCACATGTCAAACACGTGGGAATTACGTGGGAATCACGTGTCAATCACGTGGGAATCACGAGGGAATCATGAGGGAATCCCGTGGGAATCATGTGCCAATCACGTGGGAATCACGTGGGAATGTGTCAATCACGTGAGAATCACGTGGGAATCACGTGTCAATCACGTGGGAATTAGGTGGGAAACACGTGTCAATCACGTGGGAATCACGTGGGAATCACGTGTTAATCACGTGGGAATCCCGTGGGAATCACGTGTCAATCACGTGTGAATCACGTGGGAATGTGTCAATCACGTGGGAATCACGTGTCAATCACGTCGGAATTAGGTGGGAATACTTGTCAATCATGTGGGAATCACGACGGAGTCACGTGGGAATCCTGTGGGAATCACCTGTCAATCACGTGGGAATCACGTGTCAATCACATGGGAATCACGTGAGAATCACGTGGGAATCACGTGGGAATCACGTGGGAATCATGTGTCAATCACATGGGACTCACGTGGGAATCCTGTGTCAATCAGGTGGCAATCACGAGGGAATCACGTGTCAATCACGTGGGAATCACGTGGGAATCACGTGTCAATCACGTGGGAATTAGGTGGAAATCACGTGTCAATCACGTGGGAGTCACGAGGGAGTCACATGGGAATCCCTTGGGAATCACGTGTCAATCAAGGGGGAATCACGTGGCAATGTGTCAATCACGTGTGAATCACGTGGGAATCACGTGTCAATCACGTGGGAATTAGGTGGGAATCACGTGTCAATCACGTGGGAATCACGAGGGAGTCACGTGGGAATCCCGTGGGAATCACCTGTCACTCACGTGGGAATCACGTGTCAATCACATGGGAATCACGTGAGAATCACGTGGGAATTACGTGGGAATCACGTGTAAATCACGTGAAAATCATGTGTCAATCACATGGGACTCACGTGGGAATCACGTGTCAATCACGTGGGAATCACGTGGGAATATTTCAATCACGTGGGTATCATGTGGGAATCACTTGTCATATACGTGGGAATCACGTGGGAATGACGTGGGAATCTCGTGTCAATCACGTGGAAATCACGAGGGAGTCACGTGGGAATCCCGTGTGAATCACGTGTCAATCACGTGGGAATCACGTGGGAATGTGTCAAACACGTGGGAATCATGTGGGAATCACTTGTCATTTACGTGGGTATCACATGGGAATGACGCGGGAATCACGTGTCAGTCACGTGAAAATCACGTGGGAATAACCTGTCAATCACATGGGAATCACGGGGGAAGCACGTGGGAATCACGTGGAAATCACGTGGGAATCATGTGTCAATCACGTGGGACTCACGTGGGAATCACGTGTCAATCACATGGGAATCACGAGGGAATCACGTGTCAATCACGTGCGAATCAGGTGGGAATCACGTGTCAATCACGTGGGAATCACGTGTCAATCATGTGGGAATCACGAGGGAATCACCTGTAAATCACGTGGGAATCACGGGGGAATCACGTGTCAATCACGTGGGAATCACGAGGGAATCACGTGTCAATCACGTTGGAATCACGTGAGAATCACGTGGGAATCACGAGGGAATCACGTGTCAATCACGTGGGAATCAGGTTGGAGTCACGTGTCAATCACGTGGCAATCACGAGGGAGTCTCATGTCAATCACGTGGGAATTAGGTTGGAATCACGTGTCAATCACGTGGGAATCACGAGGGAGTCACGTGGGAATCCCATGGGAATCACATGTAAATCACGTGGGAATCATGTGTCAATCACATGGGACTCACTTGGGAATCACGTGTCAATCACGTGAAAATAACGTGGGAATCACGTGTCAATCACGTGGGAATTAGGTTGGAATCACGTGTCAATCACGTGGGAATCACGAGGGAGTCACTTGGGAATCCCGTGGGAATCACGTTCAATCACGTGGGAATAACGTGGGAATGTGTCAATCACGTGGGAATCACGTGGGAATCACGTGTCAAACACGTGGTAATCACGTGGGAATCACGTGGGAATAACATGTCAATCACGTGGGAATCACGTGGGAATCACGTGTCAATCATGTGGGAATCAAGTGTGTATCACGTGTCATTCACGTGAGAATCACGTGGGAATCAAGTGGGAATAACGTGGTAATCACGTGGCAATCACGTGTCAATCACATGGGAATAATGTGCCAATCACGTGGGAATCACGTGTAAATCACGTGGGAATCGCGTGGGAATCACGTGAAAATCACATGGGAATCACGTGTCAATCACGTGAGTATCACGTGGGAATCATGTGGAAATCGCGTGTCAATCACGTGGGAATCATGTGGGAATCAGGTGGGAATCACTTGTCAATCACGTGGAAATCACATGTCAATCACGTGGGAATCACGAGGGAATCACTTGGGAATCACGTGGGAATCACGTGGGAATCACGTGGGAATCACGTATCAGTCACGTGGGAATCACGAGGGAATCACGTGTCAATCACGTGGGAATCACGAGGGAATCACGTGTCAATCACGTGGGAATCACGAGGGAATCACGTGTAAATCACGTGGGAATCACGTGGGAATCACGTGTCAATCACGTGGGAATTAGTTGGAAATCACGTGTTAATCACGTTGGAATCACGTGTCAATCACATGGGACTCACGTGGGAATCACGTGGGAATCCCGTGGGAATCACCTGTCAATCACGTGGGAATCACGTGTCAATCACATGGGAATCACGTGAGAATCACGTGGGAATCACGTGGGAATCACGTGTAAATCACGTGGGAATCATGTGTCAATCACATGGGACTCACGTGGGAATCACGTGGTAATCACGTGTCGATATCGTGAGAATCACGTGGGAATCACGTGGGAATCACGTGTCAATCACGTGGGAATCACGAGGGAATCACGTGTCAATTACGTGGGAATCACATGGGAATCACGTGTCAATCACGTGGGAATCACGAGGGAATCACGTGTCAATCACGTGGGAATCACGAGGGAGTCACGTGGGAATCCCGTGGGAATCACGTGTCAATCACGTGGGAGTCACGTGGGAATGTGTCAATTATGTGGGAATCACGTGGGAATCACGTGTCAATCACGTGGGAATCACGTAGGAATCACGTGTCAATCACGTGGGTATCACGAGGGAGTCACGTGGGAATCCCGTGGGAATCACGTGGTAATCACGTGGGAATGTGTCAATCACATGGGACTCACGTGGGAATCACGTGTCAAACACGTGGGAATTAGGTGGGAATCACGTGTCAATCACGTGGGAATCACGTGGGAATCACGTGTCGATATTGTGAGAATCACGTGGGAATCACATGGGAATCACGTGTCAATCACGTGGGAATCACGAGGGAATCACGTGTCAATCACGTGGGAATCACGGGAGAGTCAAGTTCGAATCACGTGGTAATTACGTTGGAATCATGTGGGAATCACGTGTCAATCCCGTGGGAATCACGTGCGAATCAAGTGTCAATCACGAGGAATCACGTGGGAATCCCGTGGGAATAACGTGTCAATCACGTGGGAATCACGTGGGAATGTGTCAATCACGTGGGAATCACGTGTCAATCACATGGGAATTAGGTGGGAATACTTGTCAATCACGTGGGAATCACGAGTCAATCACATGGGAATCACGTGAGAATCACGTGGGAATCACGTGGGAATCACGTGGGAATCACGTGGGAATCATGTGTCAATCACACGGGACTCACGTGGGAGTCACGTGAGAATCATGTGTCAATCACATGGGACTCACGTGGGAATCATGTGTCAATCACGTGGCAATCACGAGGGAATCACGTGTCAATCACCTGGGAATCACGTGTCGATATCGTGAGAATCACGTGGGAATCACATGGGAATCACGTGTCAATCATGTGGGAATCACGAGGGAATCACGTGTCAATCACGTGTGAATCACGGGAGAGTCAAGTTCGAATCACGTGGTAATTACGTTGGAATCATGTGGGAATCACGTGTCAATCCCGTGGGAATCACGTGGGAATGTGTCAATCACGTGGGAATCACGTGTCAATCACATGGGAATTAGGTGGGAATACTTGTCAATCACGTGGGAATCACGTGTCAATCACATGGGAATCACGTGAGAATCACGTGGGAATCACGTGGGAATCACGTGGGAATCACGTGGGAATCATGTGTCAATCACACGGGACTCACGTGGGAGTCACGTGAGAATCATGTGTCAATCACATGGGACTCACGTGGGAATCATGTGTCAATCACATGGCAATCACGAGGGAATTACGTGTCAATCACGTGGGAATCACGTGGGAATCACGTGTCAATCACGTGGGAATCACGTGTCAATCACGTGGGAATTAGGTGGGAATCACGTGTCAATCACGTGGGAGTCACGAGGGAGTCACGTGGGAATCCCTTGGGAATCACGTGTCAATCAAGGGGGAAAAACGTGGGAATGTGTCAATCACGTGGGAATCACGTGGGAATCACGTGTCAATCACGTGGGAATTAGGTGGGAATCACGTGTCAATCACGTGGGAATCACGAGGGAGTCACGTGGGAATCCCGTGGGAATCACCTGTCAATCTCGTGGGAATCACGTGTCCATCACATGGGAATCACGTGAGAATCACGTGGGAATTACGTGGGAATCACGTGTAAATCACGTGGGAATCATGTGTCAATCACATGGGACTCACATGGGAATCACGTGTCAATCACGTGGGAATCACGTGGGAATGTGTCAATCACGTGGGAATCATGTGGGAATCACTTGTCATTTACGGGGGAATCACGTGGGAATGACGTGGGAATCACCTGTCAATCACGTGGGAATCACGTGTCAATCACATGGGAATCACGTGAGAATCACGTGAGAATCACGTGGGAATCACGTGGGAATCACGTGGGAATCATGTGTCAATCACATGGGACTCACGTGGGAATCCTGTGTCAATCACGTGGCAATCACGAGGGAATAACGTGTCAATCACGTGGGAATCACGTGGGAATCACGTGTCAATCACGTGGGAATCACGTGGGAATCACGTGTCAATCACGTGGGAATTAGGTGGGAATCACGTGTCAATCACGTGGGAGTCACGAGGGAGTCACATTGGAATCCCTTGGGAATCACGTGTCAATCAAGGGGGAATCACGTGGCAATGTGTCAATCACGTGGGAATCACGTGTCAATCACGTGGTAATTAGGTGGGAATCACGTATCAATCACGTGGGAATCACGAGGGAGTCACGTGGGAATCCCGTGGGAATCACCTGTCAATCACGTGGGAATCACGTGTCAATCACATGGGAATCACGTGAGAATCACGTGGGAATCACGTGGGAATCACGTGTAAATCACGTGGGAATCATGTGTCAATCACATGGGTGTCACGTGGGAATCACGTGTCAATCACGTGGGAATCACGTGGGAATATGTCAATCACGTGGGAATCACGTGGGAATCACTTGTTATATACGTGGGAATCACGTGGGAATGTGTCAATCACGTGGGAATCACGTGGGAATCACATGTCAAACACGTGGGAATTACGTGGGAATCACGTGTCAATCACGTGGGAATCACGAGGGAATCATGAGGGAATCCCGTGGGAATCATGTGCCAATCACGTGGGAATCACGTGGGAATGTGTCAATCACGTGAGAATCACGTGGGAATCACGTGTCAATCACGTGGGAATTAGGTGGGAATCACGTGTCAATCACGTGGGAATCACGTGGGAATCACGTGTTAATCACGTGGGAATCCCGTGGGAATCACGTGTCAATCACGTGTGAATCACGTGGGAATGTGTCAATCACGTGGGAATCACGTGTCAATCACGTCGGAATTAGGTGGGAATACTTGTCAATCATGTGGGAATCACGACGGAGTCACGTGGGAATCCTGTGGGAATCACCTGTCAATCACGTGGGAATCACGTGTCAATCACCTGGGAATCACGTGAGAATCACGTGGGAATCACGTGGGAATCACGTGGGAATCATGTGTCAATCACATGGGACTCACGTGGGAATCCTGTGTCAATCAGGTGGCAATCACGAGGGAATCACGTGTCAATCACGTGGGAATCACGTGGGAATCACGTGTCAATCACGTGGGAATTAGGTGGAAATCACGTGTCAATCACGTGGGAGTCACGAGGGAGTCACATGGGAATCCCTTGGGAATCACGTGTCAATCAAGGGGGAATCACGTGGCAATGTGTCAATCACGTGTGAATCACGTGGGAATCACGTGTCAATCACGTGGGAATTAGGTGGGAATCACGTGTCAATCACGTGGGAATCACGAGGGAGTCACGTGGGAATCCCGTGGGAATCACCTGTCACTCACGTGGGAATCACGTGTCAATCACATGGGAATCACGTGAGAATCACGTGGGAATCACGTGTAAATCACGTGAAAATCATGTGTCAATCACATGGGACTCACGTGGGAATCACGTGTCAATCACGTGGGAATCACGTGGGAATATTTCAATCACGTGGGTATCATGTGGGAATCACTTGTCATATACGTGGGAATCACGTGGGAATGACGTGGGAATCTCGTGTCAATCACGTGGAAATCACGAGGGAGTCACGTGGGAATCCCGTGTGAATCACGTGTCAATCACGTGGGAATCACGTGGGAATGTGTCAAACACGTGGGAATCATGTGGGAATCACTTGTCATTTACGTGGGTATCACGTGGGAATGACGCGGGAATCACGTGTCAGTCACGTGAAAATCACGTGGGAATAACCTGTCAATCACATGGGAATCACGGGGGAAGCACGTGGGAATCACGTGGAAATCACGTGGGAATCATGTGTCAATCACGTGGGACTCACGTGGGAATCACGTGTCAATCACATGGGAATCACGAGGGAATCACGTGTCAATCACGTGCGAATCAGGTGGGAATCACGTGTCAATCACGTGGGAATCACGTGTCAATCATGTGGGAATCACGAGGGAATCACCTGTAAATCACGTGGGAATCACGGGGGAATCACGTGTCAATCACGTGGGAATCACGAGGGAATCACGTGTCAATCACGTTGGAATCACGTGAGAATCACGTGGGAATCACGAGGGAATCACGTGTCAATCACGTGGGAATCAGGTTGGAGTCACGTGTCAATCACGTGGCAATCACGAGGGAGTCTCATGTCAATCACGTGGGAATTAGGTTGGAATCACGTGTCAATCACGTGGGAATCACGAGGGAGTCACGTGGGAATCCCATGGGAATCACATGTAAATCACGTGGGAATCATGTGTCAATCACATGGGACTCACTTGGGAATCACGTGTCAATCACGTGAAAATAACGTGGGAATCACGTGTCAATCACGTGGGAATTAGGTTGGAATCACGTGTCAATCACGTGGGAATCACGAGGGAGTCACTTGGGAATCCCGTGGGAATCACGTTCAATCACGTGGGAATAACGTGGGAATGTGTCAATCACGTGGGAATCACGTGGGAATCACGTGTCAAACACGTGGGAATTAGGTGGCAATCTCGTGTCAATCACGTGGGAATCACGAGGGAATCACGAGGGAGTCACGTGGGAATCCCGTGGGAATCACGTGTCAATCTCGTGGGAATCACGTGGGAATGTGTCAATCACGTGGGAATCACGTGGCAATCACGTGTCAATCACGAGGGAATCACGAGGAACTCACGTGGGTATCCGGTGGGAATCACGTGTCAATCACGTGGGAATCACGTGGGAATGTGTCAATTACGTGGGAATCACGTGGGAATCACGTGTCAATCACGTGGGGATAAGGTGGGAATCATTTGTCAATCACGTGGGAATCACGAGGGAATCACGTGGGAATCCCGTGGGAATCACGTGTCAATCACGGGGGAATCACGAGGGAATGTGTCAATCACGTGGGAATCCCGTGGGAATCACGTGTCAATCACGTGGTAATCACGTGGGAATGTGTCAATCACGTGGGAATCACGTGGCAATCCCGTGTCAATCACGTGGGAATCACGAGGGAGTCACGTGGGAATCCCGTAGGAATCACATGTCAATCACGTGGTAATCACGGGGGAATGTGTCAATCACGTGGGAATCACGTGGGAATCACGTGTCAATCACGTGGGAATTAGGTGGAAATCACGTGTCAATCACGTGGGAATCACGTGAGAATCACGTGGGAATCACGAGGGAATCACATGTCAATCACGTGGGAATTAGGTTGGAATCACGTGTCAATCACGTGGCAATCACGAGGGAGTCACATGTCAATCACGTGGGAATTAGGTTGGAATCAAGTGTCAATCACGTGGGAATCACGAGGGCGTCACGTGGGAATCCCGTGGGAATCACGTGTAAATCACGTGGGAATCATGTGTCAGTCACATGGGACTCACGTGGGAATCACGTGTCAATCACGTGGGAATTAGGTTGGAAACACGTGTTAATCACGTGGGAATCACGAGGGAGTCACGTGGGAATCCCGTGGGAATCACGTGTCAATCACGTGCGAATCACATGGGAATGTGTCAATCACGTGGGAATCATGTGGGAATCACTTGTCATTTACGTGGGAATCACGTGGGTATGAGAAGGGAATCACGTCAATCACGTGGGAATTAGGTTGGAATCACGTGACAATCACGTGGGAATCACGAGGGAGTCACGTGGGAATCCCGTGGAAATCACCTGTCAATCACGTGGGAATCACGTGACAATCACATGGGAGTCACGTGAGAATCACGTGGGAATCACGTGGGAATCACGTGTAAATCACGTGGGAATCATGTGTCAATCACATGGGACTCACGTGGGAATCACGTGTCAATCACGTGGGAATCACGTGGGAATCACGTGACAATCACGTGGCAATCACATGGGAATCACATGGGAATCACGTGGGAATCACGTGGGAATCACGTGGGAATCACGTGTCAATCAAGTGGGAATCACGTGTCAATCACGTGGGTATCACGTGGGAATGTGTCAATCACGTGGGAATCATGTGGGAACCACTTGTCATTTACGTGGGAATCACGTGGGTATGACATGGGAATCACGTGTCAATCACGGGGGAATTAGGTTGGAATCACGTGTCAATCACGTGGGAATCACGAGGGAGTCACGTGGGAATCCCGTGGGAATCACGTGTCAATCACGTGGGAATCACGTGGGAATCACGTGTCAATCACGTGGGAATTAGGTGGGAATCACGTGTCAATCACGTGGGAGTCACGAGGGAGTCACATTGGAATCCCTTGGGAATCACGTGTCAATCAAGGGGGAATCACGTGGCAATGTGTCAATCACGTGGGAATCACGTGGGAATATTTCAATCACGTGGGTATCATGTGGGAATCACTTGTCATATACGTGGGAATCACGTGGGAATGACGTGGGAATCTCGTGTCAATCACGTGGAAATCACGAGGGAGTCACGTGGGAATCCCGTGTGAATCACGTGTCAATCACGTGGGAATCACGTGGGAATGTGTCAAACACGTGGGAATCATGTGGGAATCACTTGTCATTTACGTGGGTATCACGTGGGAATGACGCGGGAATCACGTGTCAGTCACGTGAAAATCACGTGGGAATAACCTGTCAATCACATGGGAATCACGGGGGAAGCACGTGGGAATCACGTGGAAATCACGTGGGAATCATGTGTCAATCACGTGGGACTCACGTGGGAATCACGTGTCAATCACATGGGAATCACGAGGGAATCACGTGTCAATCACGTGCGAATCAGGTGGGAATCACGTGTCAATCACGTGGGAATCACGTGTCAATCATGTGGGAATCACGAGGGAATCACCTGTAAATCACGTGGGAATCACGGGGGAATCACGTGTCAATCACGTGGGAATCACGAGGGAATCACGTGTCAATCACGTTGGAATCACGTGAGAATCACGTGGGAATCACGAGGGAATCACGTGTCAATCACGTGGGAATCAGGTTGGAGTCACGTGTCAATCACGTGGCAATCACGAGGGAGTCTCATGTCAATCACGTGGGAATTAGGTTGGAATCACGTGTCAATCACGTGGGAATCACGAGGGAGTCACGTGGGAATCCCATGGGAATCACATGTAAATCACGTGGGAATCATGTGTCAATCACATGGGACTCACTTGGGAATCACGTGTCAATCACGTGAAAATAACGTGGGAATCACGTGTCAATCACGTGGGAATTAGGTTGGAATCACGTGTCAATCACGTGGGAATCACGAGGGAGTCACTTGGGAATCCCGTGGGAATCACGTTCAATCACGTGGGAATAACGTGGGAATGTGTCAATCACGTGGGAATCACGTGGGAATCACGTGTCAAACACGTGGGAATTAGGTGGCAATCTCGTGTCAATCACGTGGGAATCACGAGGGAATCACGAGGGAGTCACGTGGGAATCCCGTGGGAATCACGTGTCAATCTCGTGGGAATCACGTGGGAATGTGTCAATCACGTGGGAATCACGTGGCAATCACGTGTCAATCACGAGGGAATCACGAGGAAGTCACGTGGGTATCCGGTGGGAATCACGTGTCAATCACGTGGGAATCACGTGGGAATGTGTCAATTACGTGGGAATCACGTGGGAATCACGTGTCAATCACGTGGGGATAAGGTGGGAATCATTTGTCAATCACGTGGGAATCACGAGGGAATCACGTGGGAATCCCGTGGGAATCACGTGTCAATCACGGGGGAATCACGAGGGAATGTGTCAATCACGTGGGAATCCCGTGGGAATCACGTGTCAATCACGTGGTAATCACGTGGGAATGTGTCAATCACGTGGGAATCACGTGGCAATCCCGTGTCAATCACGTGGGAATCACGAGGGAGTCACGTGGGAATCCCGTAGGAATCACATGTCAATCACGTGGTAATCACGGGGGAATGTGTCAATCACGTGGGAATCACGTGGGAATCACGTGTCAATCACGTGGGAATTAGGTGGAAATCACGTGTCAATCACGTGGGAATCACGTGAGAATCACGTGGGAATCACGAGGGAATCACATGTCAATCACGTGGGAATTAGGTTGGAATCACGTGTCAATCACGTGGCAATCACGAGGGAGTCACATGTCAATCACGTGGGAATTAGGTTGGAATCAAGTGTCAATCACGTGGGAATCACGAGGGCGTCACGTGGGAATCCCGTGGGAATCACGTGTAAATCACGTGGGAATCATGTGTCAGTCACATGGGACTCACGTGGGAATCACGTGTCAATCACGTGGGAATTAGGTTGGAAACACGTGTTAATCACGTGGGAATCACGAGGGAGTCACGTGGGAATCCCGTGGGAATCACGTGTCAATCACGTGCGAATCACGTGGGAATGTGTCAATCACGTGGGAATCATGTGGGAATCACTTGTCATTTACGTGGGAATCACGTGGGTATGAGAAGGGAATCACGTCAATCACGTGGGAATTAGGTTGGAATCACGTGACAATCACGTGGGAATCACGAGGGAGTCACGTGGGAATCCCGTGGAAATCACTTGACAATCACGTGGGAATCACGTGACAATCACATGGGAGTCACGTGAGAATCACGTGGGAATCACGTGGGAATCACGTGTAAATCACGTGGGAATCATGTGTCAATCACATGGGACTCACGTGGGAATCACGTGTCAATCACGTGGGAATCACGTGGGAATCACGTGACAATCACGTGGCAATCACATGGGAATCACATGGGAATCACGTGGGAATCACGTGGGAATCACGTGGGAATCACGTGTCAATCAAGTGGGAATCACGTGTCAATCACGTGGGTATCACGTGGGAATGTGTCAATCACGTGGGAATCATGTGGGAACCACTTGTCATTTACGTGGGAATCACGTGGGTATGACATGGGAATCACGTGTCAATCACGGGGGAATTAGGTTGGAATCACGTGTCAATCACGTGGGAATCACGAGGGAGTCACGTGGGAATCCCGTGGGAATCACGTGTCAATCACGTGGGAATCACGTGGGAATCACGTGTCAATCACGTGGGAATTAGGTGGGAATCACGTGTCAATCACGTGGGAGTCACGAGGGAGTCACATTGGAATCCCTTGGGAATCACGTGTCAATCAAGGGGGAATCACGTGGCAATGTGTCAATCACGTGGGAATCACGTGGGAATCACGTGTCAATCACGTGGGAATCACGAGGGAGTCACGTGGGAATCACGTGGGAATCACCTGTCAATCACGTGGGAATCACGTGTCAATCACATGGGAATCACGTGAGAATCACGTGGGAATCACGTGGGAATCACGTGTAAATCACGTGGGAATCATGTGTCAATCACATGGGACTCACGTGGGAATCACGTGTCAATCACGTGGGAATCACGTGGGAATATGTCAATCACGTGGGAATCATGTGGGAATCACTTGTTATATACGTGGGAATCACGTGGGAATGTGTCAATCACGTGGGAATCACGTGGGAATCACATGTCAAACACGTGGGAATTAGGTGGGAATCACGTGTCAATCACGTGGGAATCACGAGGGAATCATGAGGGAATCCCGTGGGAATCATGTGCCAATCACGTGGGAATCACGTGGGAATGTGTCAATCACGTGAGAATCACGTGGGAATCACGTGTCAATCACGTGGGAATTAGGTGGGAATCACGTGTCAATCACGTGGGAATCACGTGGGAATCACATGTTAATCACGTGGGAATCCGGTGGGAATCACGTGTCAATCACGTGTGAATCACGTGGGAATGTGTCAATCACGTGGGAATCACGTGTCAATCACGTCGGAATTAGGTGGGAATACTTGTCAGTCACGTGGGAATCACGACGGAGTCACGTGGGAATCCTGTGGGAATCACCTGTCAATCACGTGGGAATCACGTGTCAATCACATGGGAATCACGTGAGAATCACGTGGGAATCACGTGGGAATCACGTGGGAATCACGTGGGAATCATGTGTCAATCACATGGGACTCACGTGGGAATCCTGTGTCAATCAGGTGGCAATCACGAGGGAATCACGTGTCAATCACGTGGGAATCACGTGGGAATCACGTGTCAATCACGTGGGAATCACGTGGGAATCACGTGTCAATCACGTGCGAATTAGGTGGAAATCACGTGTCAATCACGTGGGAGTCACGAGGGAGTCACATGGGAATCCCTTGGGAATCACGTGTCAATCAAGGGGGAATCACGTGGCAATGTGTCAATCACGTGGGAATCACGTGGGAATCACGTGTCAATCACGTGGGAATTAGGTGGGAATCAAGTGTCAATCACGTGGGAATCACGAGGGAGTCACGTGGGAATCCCGTGGGAATCACCTGTCAATCACGTGGGAATCACGTGTCAATCACATGGGAATCACGTGAGAATCACGTGGGAATCACGTGGGAATCTCGTGTAAATCACGTGGGAATCATGTGTCAATCACATGGGACTCACGTGGGAATCACGTGTCAATCACGTGGGAATCACGTGGGAATATTTCAATCACGTGGGTATCATGTGGGAATCACTTGTCATATACGTGGGAATCACGTGGGAATGACGTGGGAATCTCGTGTCAATCACGTGGAAATCACGAGGGAGTCACGTGGGAATCCCGTGTGAATCACGTGTCAATCACGTGGGAATCACGTGGGAATGTGTCAAACACGTGGGAATCATGTGGGAATCACTTGTCATTTACGTGGGTATCACGTGGGAATGACGCGGGAATCACGTGTCAGTCACGTGAAAATCACGTGGGAATAACCTGTCAATCACATGGGAATCACGGGGGAAGCACGTGGGAATCACGTGGAAATCACGTGGGAATCATGTGTCAATCACGTGGGACTCACGTGGGAATCACGTGTCAATCACATGGGAATCACGAGGGAATCACGTGTCAATCACGTGCGAATCAGGTGGGAATCACGTGTCAATCACGTGGGAATCACGTGTCAATCATGTGGGAATCACGAGGGAATCACCTGTAAATCACGTGGGAATCACGGGGGAATCACGTGTCAATCACGTGGGAATCACGAGGGAATCACGTGTCAATCACGTTGGAATCACGTGAGAATCACGTGGGAATCACGAGGGAATCACGTGTCAATCACGTGGGAATCAGGTTGGAGTCACGTGTCAATCACGTGGCAATCACGAGGGAGTCTCATGTCAATCACGTGGGAATTAGGTTGGAATCACGTGTCAATCACGTGGGAATCACGAGGGAGTCACGTGGGAATCCCATGGGAATCACATGTAAATCACGTGGGAATCATGTGTCAATCACATGGTACTCACTTGGGAATCACGTGTCAATCACGTGAAAATAACGTGGGAATCACGTGTCAATCACGTGGGAATTAGGTTGGAATCACGTGTCAATCACGTGGGAATCACGAGGGAGTCACTTGGGAATCCCGTGGGAATCACGTTCAATCACGTGGGAATAACGTGGGAATGTGTCAATCACGTGGGAATCACGTGGGAATCACGTGTCAAACACGTGGGAATTAGGTGGGAATCACGTGTCAATCACGTGGGAATCACGAGGGAATCACGAGGGAGTCACGTGGGAATCCCGTGGGAATCACGTGTCAATCTCGTGGGAATCACGTGGGAATGTGTCAATCACGTGGGAATCACGTGGGAATCACGTGTCAATCAAGTGGGAATCACGTGGGAATGTGTCAATCACGTGGGAATCACGTGGCAATCACGTGTCAATCACGAGGGAAACACGAGGAAGTCACGTGGGTATCCGGTGGGAATCACGTGTCAATCACGTGGGAATCACGTTGGAATGTGTCAATTACGTGGGAATCACGTGGGAATCACGTGTCAATCACGTGGGGATAAGGTGGGAATCACGTGTCAATCACGTGGTAATCACGTGGGAATGTGTCAATCACGTGGGAATCACGTGGCAATCCCGTGTCAATCACGTGGGAATCACGAGAGAGTCACGTGGGAATCCCGTAGGAATCACATGTCAATCACGTGGTAATCACGGGGGAATGTGTCAATCACGTGGGAATCACGTGGGAATCACGTGTCAATCACGTGGGAATTAGGTGGAAATCACTTGTCAATCACGTGGCAATCACGAGGGAGTCACATGTCAATCACGTGGGAATTAGGTTGGAATCAAGTGTCAATCACGTGGGAATCACGAGGGCGTCACGTGGGAATCCCGTGGGAATCACGTGTAAATCACGTGGGAATCATGTGTCAGTCACATGGGACTCACGTGGGAATCACGTGTCAATCACGTGGGAATTAGGTTGGAATCACGTGTTAATCACGTGGGAATCACGAGGGAGTCACGTGGGAATCCCGTGGGAATCACGTGTCAATCACGTGCGAATCACGTGGTAATGTGTCAATCACGTGGGAATCATGTGGGAATCACTTGTCATTTACGTGGGAATCACGTGGGTATGAGAAGGGAATCACGTGTCAATCACGTGGGAATTAGGTTGGAATCACGTGACAATCACGTGGGAATCACGAGGGAGTCACGTGGGAATCCCGTGGAAATCACCTGTCAATCACGTGGGAATCACGTGTCAATCACATGGGAGTCACGTGAGAATCACGTGGGAATCACGTGGGAATCACGTGTAAATCACGTGGGAATCATGTGTCAATCACATGGGACTCACGTGGGAATCACGTGTCAATCACGTGGGAATCACGTGGGAATCACGTGTCAATCACGTGGCAATCACATGGGAATCACATGGGAATCACGTGGGAATCACGTGGGAATCACGTGGGAATCACGTGTCAATCAAGTGGGAATCACGTGTCAATCACGTGGGTATCACGTGGGAATGTGTCAATCACGTGGGAATCATGTGGGAATCACTTGTCATTTACGTGGGAATCACGTGGGTATGACATGGGAATCACGTGTCAATCACGGGGGAATTAGGTTGGAATCACGTGTCAATCACGTGGGAATCACGAGGGAGTCACGTGGGAATCCCGTGGGAATCATGTGTCAATCACGTGGGAATCACGTGGGAATCACGTGTCAATCACGTGGGAATTAGGTGGGAATCACGTGTCAATCACGTGGGAATCACGAGGGAATCACGTTGAAATCCCGTGGGAATCACGTGTCAATCACGTGGGAATCACGTGGGAATGTGTCAATCACGTGGGAATCACGTGGGAATCACGTGGCAATCACGTGGGAATCACGGGTCAATCACATGGCAATCACGTGAGAATCACATGGGAATCACGTGGGAATCACGTGTACATCACGTGGGAATCATGTGTCAATCACATGGGACTCACTTGGGAATCACGTTGGAATCATGTGTCAATCACATGGGACTCACGTGGGAATCATGTGTCAATCACGTGGCAATCACGAGGGAATCAAGTGTCAATCACGTGGGAATCACGTGGGAATCACGTGTCAATCACGTGGAAATTATGTGGGAACCACGTGTCAATCACGTGGGAATCACGAGGGAGTCATGTGGGAATCCCGTGGGAATCACGTGTCAATCACGGGGGAATCACGTGGGAATGTGTCAATCACGTGGGAATCCCGTGGGAATCACGTGTCAATCACGTGGTAATCACGTGGGAATGTGTCAATCACGTGGGAATCACGTGGCAATCACGTGTCAATCACGTGGGAATCACGAGGGAGTCACGTGGGAATCCCGTGGGAATCACATGTCAATCACGTGGTAATCACGGGGGAATGTGTCAATCACGTGGGAATCACGTGGGAATCACGTGTCAATCACGTGGGAATTAGGTGGAAATCACGTGTCAATCACGTGGGAATCACGTGAGAATCACGTGGGAATCACGAGGGAATCACGTGTCAATCACGTGGGAATTAGGTTGGAATCACGTGTCAATCACGTGGCAATCACGAGGGAGTCACATGTCAATCACGTGGGAATTAGGTTGGAATCAAGTGTCAATCACGTGGGAATCACGAGGATGTCACGTGGGAATCCCGTGGGAATCACGTGTAAATCACGTGGGAATCATGTGTCAGTCACATGGGACTCACGTGGGAATCACATGTCAATCACGTGGGAATTAGGTTGGAATCACGTGTTAATCACGTGGGAATCACGAGGGAGTCACGTGGGAATCCCGTGGGAATCACGTGACAATCACGTGCGAATCACGTGGGAATGTGTCAATCACGTGGGAATCATGTGGGAATCACTTGTCATTTACGTGGGAATCACCTGGGTATGAGATGGGAATCACGTGTCAATCACGTGGGAATTAGGTTGGAATCACGTGACAATCACGTGGGAATCACGAGGGAGTCACGTGGGAATCCCGTGGAAATCACCTGTCAATCACGTGGGAATCACGTGTCAATCACATGGGAGTCACGTGAGAATCACGTGGGAATCACGTGTAAATCACGTGGGAATCATGTGTCAATCACATGGGACTCACGTGGGAATCACGTGTCAATCACGTGGCAATCACATGGGAATCACATGGGAATCACGTGGGAATCACGTGGGAATCACGTGTAAATCACGTGGGAATCATGTGTCAATCACATGGGAATCACGTGGGAATCACGTGTCAATCACGTGGCAATCACATGGGAATCACATGGAAATCACGTGGGAATCACGTGGGAATCACGTGGGAATCACGTGTCAATCAAGTGGGAATCACGTGTCAATCACGTGGGTATCACGTGGGAATCACGTGTCAATCACATGGCAATCACATGGAAATCACATGGGAATCACGTGGGAATCACGTGGGAATCACGTGGGAATCACGTGTCAATCACGTGGGTATCACGTGGGAATGTGTCAATCACGTGGGAATCATGTGGGAATCACTTGTCATTTACGTGGGAATCACCTGGGTATGACATGGGAATCACGTGTCAATCACGGGGGAATTAGGTTGGAATCACGTGTCAATCACGTTGGAATCACGAGGGAGTCACGTGGGAATCCCGTGGGAATCACGTGTCAATCACGTGGGAATCACGTGGGAATCACTTGTCAATCACGTGGGAATTAGGTGGGAATCACGTGTCAATCACGTGGGAATTACGAGGGAGTCACGTTGAAATCCCGTGGGAATCACGTGTCAATCACGTGGGAATCACGTGGGATGGTGTCAATCACGTGGGAATCACGGGGGAATCACGTGTTAATACGTGGGAATCACGAGGGAGTCACGTGGGAATCCCGTGGGAATCACGTGTCAATCACGTGGGAATCACGTGGGAATGTGTCAATCACGTGGGAATCACGTGGGAATCACGTGTTAATCACGTGGGAATCACGAGGGAGTCACGTGGGAATCCCGTGGGAATCACGTGTCAATCACGAGGGAGTCACGTGGGAATCCCGTGGGAATCACGTGGCAATCACGTGGGAATCACGGGTCAATCACATGGCAATCACGTGAGAATCACATGGGAATCACGTGGGAATCACGTGTAAATCACGTGGGAATCATGTGTCAATCACATGGGACTCACGTGGGAATCACGTTGGAATCATGTGTCAATCACATGGGACTCACGTGGGAATCATGTGTCAATCACGTGGCAATCACGAGGGAATCACGTGTCAATCACGTGGGAATCACGTGGGAATCACGTGTCAATCACGTGGAAATTAGGTGGGAACCACGTGTCAATCACGTGGGAATCACGAGGGAGTCATGTGGGAATCCCTTGGGAATCACGTGTCAATCAAGGGGGAACCACGTGGGAATGTGTCAATCACGTGGGAATCACGTGGGAATCACGTGTCAATCACGTGGGAATTAGGTGGGAATCACGTGTCAATCACGTGGGACTCACGAGGGAGTCACATGGGAATCCCGTGGGAATCACCTGTCAATCACGTGGGAATCACGTGTCAATAACATTGGAATCACGTGAGAATCACGTGGGAATCACGTGTAAATCACGTGGGAATCATGTGTCAATCACATGGGACTCACGTGGGATCACGTCTCAATCACGTGGGAATCACGTGGGAATGTATCAATCACGTGGGAATCATGTGGGAATCACTTGTCATTTACGTGGTAATCACGTGGGAATGACGTGGGAATCACGTGTGAATCACGTGGAAATCACGAGGGAGTCACGTGGGAATCCCATGTGAATCACGTGTCAATCACGTGGGAATCACGTGGGAATGTGTCAATCACGTGGGAATCATGTGGGAATCACTTGTCATTTACGTGGGTATCACGTGGGAATGACGTGGGAATCACGTGTCAATCACGTGGAAATCACGTGGGAATCACCTGTCAATCACATTGGAATCACGTGGGAAGCACGTGGGAATCACGTGTCAATCACGTGCGAATCAGGTGGGAATCACGTGTCAATCCCGTGGAAATCACGTGTCAATCACGTGGGAATCACGAGGGAATCACGTGTCAATCACGTGGGAATCACGAGGGAATCACGTGTAAATCACGTGGGAATCACGTGGGAATCACGTGTCAATCACGTGGTAATCACGTGGGAATGTGTCAATCACGTGGGAATCACGTGGCAATCCCGTGTCAATCACGTGGGAATCACGAGGGAGTCACGTGGGAATCCCGTAGGAATCACATGTCAATCACGTGGTAATCACGGGGGAATGTGTCAATCACGTGGGAATCACGTGGGACTCATGTGTCAGTCACATGGGACTCACGTGGGAGTCACGTGTCAATCACGTGGGAATTAGGTTGGAATCACGTGTTAATCACGTGGGAATCACGAGGGAGTCACGTGTGATCCCGTGGGAATCACGTGTCAATCACGTGCGAATCACGTGGGAATGTGTCAATCACGTGGGAATCATGTGGGAATCACTTGTCATTTACGTGGGAATCACGTGGGTATGAGAAGGGAATCACGTGTCAATCACGTGGGAATTAGGTTGGAATCACGTGACAATCACGTGGGAATCACGAGGGAGTCACGTGGGAATCCCGTGGAAATCACCTGTCAATCACGTGGGAATCACGTGTCAATCACATGGGAGTCACGTGAGAATCACGTGGGAATCACGTGGGAATCACGTGTAAATCACGTGGGAATCATGTGTCAATCACATGGGACTCACGTGGGAATCACGTGTCAATCACGTGGGAATCACGTGGGAATCACGTGACAATCACGTGGCAATCACATGGGAATCACATGGGAATCACGTGGGAATCACGTGGGAATCACGTGGGAATCACGTGTCAATCAAGTGGGAATCACGTGTCAATCACGTGGGTATCACGTGGGAATGTGTCAATCACGTGGGAATCATGTGGGAATCACTTGTCATTTACGTGGGAATCACGTGGGTATGACATGGGAATCACGTGTCAATCACGGGGGAATTAGGTTGGAATCACGTGTCAATCACGTGGGAATCACGAGGGAGTCACGTGGGAATCCCGTGGGAATCACGTGTCAATCACGTGGGAATCACGTGGGAATCACGTGGGAATCACGTGGGAATCACCTGTCAATCACGTGGGAATCACGTGGCAATCACATGGGAATCACGTGAGAATCACGTGGGAATCACGTGGGAATCACGTGTAAATCACGTGGGAATCATGTGTCAATCACATGGGACTCACGTGGGAATCACGTGTCAATCACGTGGGAATCACGTGGGAATATGTCAATCACGTGGGAATCATGTGGGAATCACTTGTTATATACGTGGGAATCACGTGGGAATGTGTCAATCACGTGGGAATCACGTGGGAATCACATGTCAAACACGTGGGAATTAGGTGGGAATCACGTCTCAATCACGTGGGAATCACGAGGGAATCATGAGGGAATCCCGTGGGAATCATGTGCCAATCACGTGGGAATCACGTGGGAATGTGTCAATCACGTGAGAATCACGTGGGAATCACGTGTCAATCACGTGGGAATTAGGTGGGAATCACGTGTCAATCACGTGGGAATCACGTGGGAATCACATGTTAATCACGTGGGAATCCCGTGGGAATCACGTGGCAATCACGTGGGAATCACGTGGGAATGTGTCAATCACGTGGGAATCACGTGTCAATCACGTCGGAATTAGGTGGGAATACTTGTCAGTCACGTGGGAATCACGACGGAGTCACGTGGGAATCCTGTGGGAATCACCTGTCAATCACGTGGGAATCACGTGTCAATCACATGGGAATCACGTGAGAATCACGTGGGAATCACGTGGGAATCACGTGGGAATCATGTGTCAATCACATGGGACTCACGTGGGAATCGTGTGTCAATCAGGTGGCAATCACAAGGGAATCACGTGTCAATCACGTGGGAATCACGTGGGAATCACGTGTCAATCACGTGGGAATCACGTGGGAATCACGTGTCAATCACGTGGGAATTAGGTGGAAATCACGTGTCAATCACGTGGGAGTCACGAGGGAGTCACATGGGAATCCCTTGGGAATCACGTGTCAATCAAGGGGGAATCACGTGGCAATGTGTCAATCACGTGGGAATCACGTGGGAATCACGTGTCAATCACGTGGGAATTAGGTGGGAATCAAGTGTCAATCACGTGGGAATCACGAGTGAGTCACGTGGGAATCCCGTGGGAATCACCTGTCAATCACGTGGGAATCACGTGTCAATCACATGGGAATCACGTGAGAATCACGTGGGAATCACGTGGGAATCACGTGTAAATCACGTGGGAATCATGTGTCAATCACATGGGACTCACGTGGGAATCACGTGTCAATCACGTGGGAATCACGTGGGAATATTTCAATCACGTGGGTATCATGTGGGAATCACTTGTCATATACGTGGGAATCACGTGGGAATGACGTGGGAATCTCGTGTCAATCACGTGGAAATCACGAGGGAGTCACGTGGGAATCCCGTGTGAATCACGTGTCAATCACGTGGGAATCACGTGGGAATGTGTCAAACACGTGGGAATCATGTGGGAATCACTTGTCATTTACGTGGGTATCACGTGGGAATGACGCGGGAATCACGTGTCAGTCACGTGAAAATCACGTGGGAATAACCTGTCAATCACATGGGAATCACGGGGGAAGCACGTGGGAATCACGTGGAAATCACGTGGGAATCATGTGTCAATCACATGGGACTCACGTGGGAATCACGTGTCAATCACATGGGAATCACGAGGGAATCACGTGTCAATCACGTGCGAATCAGGTGGGAATCACGTGTCAATCAAGTGGGAATCACGTGTCAATCATGTGGGAATCACGAGGGAATCACCTGTAAATCACGTGGGAATCACGGGGGAATCACGTGTCAATCACGTGGGAATCACGAGGGAATCACGTGTCAATCACGTTGGAATCACGTGAGAATCACGTTGGAATCACGAGGGAATCACGTGTCAATCACGTGGGAATCAGGTTGGAGTCACGTGTCAATCACGTGGCAATCACGAGGGAGTCTCATGTCAATCACGTGGGAATTAGGTTGGAATCACGTGTCAATCACGTGGGAATCACGAGGGAGTCACGTGGGAATCCCATGGGAATCACATGTAAATCACGTGGGAATCATGTGTCAATCACATGGTACTCACTTGGGAATCACGTGTCAATCACGTGAAAATAACGTGGGTATCACGTGTCAATCACGTGGGAATTAGGTTGGAATCACGTGTCAATCACGTGGGAATCACGAGGGAGTCACTTGGGAATCCCGTGGGAATCACGTTCAATCACGTGGGAATAACGTGGGAATGTGTCAATCACGTGGGAATCACGTGGGAATCACGTGTCAAACACGGGGGAATTAGGTGGGAATCACGTGTCAATCACGTGGGAATCACGAGGGAATCACGAGGGAGTCACGTGGGAATCCCGTGGGAATCACGTGTCAATCTCGTGGGAATCACGTGGGAATGTGTCAATCACGTGGGAATCACGTGGGAATCACGTGTCAATCAAGTGGGAATCACGTGGGAATGTGTCAATCACGTGGGAATCACGTGGCAATCACGTGTCAATCACGAGGGAATCACGAGGAAGTCACGTGGGTATCCGGTGGGAATCACGTGTCAATCACGTGGGAATCACGTGGGAATGTGTCAATTATGTGGGAATCACGTGGGAATCACGTGTCAATCACGTGGGGATAAGGTGGGAATCACGTGTCAATCACGTGGTAATCACGTGGGAATGTGTCAATCACGTGGGAATCACGTGGCAATCCCGTGTCAATCACGTGGGAATCACGAGGGAGTCACGTGGGAATCCCGTAGGAATCACATGTCAATCACATGGTAATCACGGGGGAATGTGTCAATCACGTGGGAATCACGTGGGAATCACGTGTCTATCACGTGGGAATTAGGTGGAAATCACGTGTCAATCACGTGGCAATCACGAGGGAGTCACATGTCAATCACGTGGGAATTAGGTTGGAATCAAGTGTCAATCACGTGGGAATCACGAGGGCGTCACGTGGGAATCCCGTGGGAATCACGTGTAAATCACGTGGGAATCATGTGTCAGTCACATGGGACTCACGTGGGAATCACGTGTCAATCACGTGGGAATTAGGTTGGAATCACGTGTTAATCACGTGGGAATCACGAGGGAGTCACGTGGGAATCCCGTTGGAATCACGTGTCAATCACGTGCGAATCACGTGGGAATGTGTCAATCACGTGGGAATCATGTGGGAATCACTTGTCATTTACGTGGGAATCACGTGGGTATGAGAAGGGAATCACGTGTCAATCATGTGGGAATTAGGTTGGAATGACGTGACAATCACGTGGGAATCACGAGGGAGTCACGTGGGAATCCCGTGGAAATCACCTGTCAATCACGTGGGAATCACGTGTCAATCACATGGGAGTCACGTGAGAATCACGTGGGAATCACGTGGGAATCACGAGGGAATCACGTGTCAATCACGTCGGAATTAGGTTGGAATCACGTGTCAATCACGTGGCAATCACGAGGGAGTCACATGTCAATCACGTGGGAATTAGGTTGGAATCAAGTGTCAATCACGTGAGAATCACGAGGGAGTCACGTGGGAATCCCGTGGGAATCACGTGTAAATCACGTGGGAATCACGTGGGAATGTGTCAATCACATGGGAATCATGTGGGAATCACTTGTCATTTACGTGGGTATCACGTGGGAATGACGTGGGAATCACGTGTCAATCACGTGGAAATCACGTGGGAATAACCTGTCAATCACATGGGAATCACGTGGGAAGCACGTGGGAATCACGTGTCAATCACGTGCGAATCAGGTGGGAATCACGTGTCAATCCCGTGGGAATCACGTGTCAATCACGTGGGAATCACGAGGGAATCACGTGTCAATCACGTGGGAATCACGAGGGAATCACGTGTAAATCACGTGGGAATCACGTGTCAATCACGTGGGAATTAGTTGGAAATCACGTGTTAATCACGTTGGAATCACGTGAGAATCACCTGGGAATCACGAGGGAATCACGTGTCAATCACGTGGGAATTAGGTTGGAATCACGTGTCAATCACGTGGCAATCACGAGGGAGTCACATGTCAATCACGTGGGAATTAGGTTGGAATCACGTGTCAAACACGTGGGAATCACGAGGGATTCACGTGGGAATCCCGTGGGAATCACGTGTAAATCACGTGGGAATCATGTGTCAATCACATGGGACTCACGTGGGAATCACGTGTCAATCACGTGTAAATCACGTGGGAATCACGTGTCAATCACGTGGGAATTAGGTTGGAATCACGTGTCAATCACGTGGGAATCACGAGGGAGTCACGTGGGAATCCCGTGGGAATCACGTGTCAATCACGTGGGAATCACGTGGGAACGTGTCAATCACGTGGTAATCACGTGGGAATCACGTGTCAAACACGTGGGAATTAGGTGGGAATCACGTGTCAATCACGTGGGAATCACGAGGGAATCACGTGGGAATCCCGTGGGAATCACGTGCCAATCACGTGGGAATCACGTGGGAATGTGTCAATCACGTGAGAATCACGTGGGAATCACGTGTCAGTTACGTGGGAATTAGGTGGGAATCACGTGTCAATCACGTGGTAATCACAAGTGAGTCATATAGAAATCCCGTGGGAATCACGTGTCAATCACGTGGGAATCACGTGGGAATGTGTCAATCACGTGCGAATCACGTGGGAATCACGGGTCAATCACGTGGGAATCATGAGGGAGTCACGTGGGAATCCCGTGGGATTTATGTGTCAATCACGTGGAAATCACGTGGGAATGTGTCAATCACGTGGGAATCAGGTGGTAATCACGTGTTAAACATGTGGGAATTAGGTGGGAATCACGTGTCAATTACGTGGGAATCACGAGGGAGTCACATGGGAATCCCGTGGGGATAACGTGTCAATCACGTGGGAATCACGTGGGAATGTGTCAATTACGTGGGAATCACGTGAGAATCACGTGTCAATCACGTGGGGAAAAGGTGGGAATCACTTGTCAATCACGTGGGAATCACGAGGGAGTAACGTGGGAATCCCGTGGGAATCACGTGTCAATCACGTGGGAATCACGTGGGAATGTGTCAATCACGTGGGAATCACGTGGGAATCACGTGTCAATCACGTGGGAATCACGAGGGAGTCATGTGGGAATCCCGTGGGAATCACGTGTCAATCACGTGGTAATCACGTGGGAATGTGTCAATCACGTGGGAATCACGTGGCAATCACGTGTCAATCACGTGGGAATCACGAGGGAGTCACGTGGGAATCCCGTGGGAATCACGTGTCAATCACGTGGTAATCACGTGGGAGTGTGTTAATCACGTGGGAATCACGTGGGAATCACGTGTCAATCACGTGGGAATTAGGCGGAAATCACGTGTCAATCACGTGGGAATCACGTGAGAATCACGTGGGAATCACGAGGGAATCACGTGTCAATCACGTCGGAATTAGGTTGGAATCACGTGTCAATCACGTGGCAATCACGAGGGAGTCACATGTCAATCACGTGGGAATTAGGTTGGAATCAAGTGTCAATCACGTGAGAATCACGAGGGAGTCAAGTGGGAATCCCCTGGGAATCACGTGTAAATCACGTGGGAATCATGTCTCAATCACATGGGACTCACGTGGGAATCACCTGTCAATCACGTGGGAATCACTTGGGATTCACGTGTCAATCACGTGGGAATTAGGTTGGAATCACGTGTCAATCACGTGGGAATCACGAGGGAGTCACGTGGGAATCCCGTGGGAATCACGTGTCAATCACGTGGGAATCACGTGGGAATGTGTCAATCACGTGGGAATCACGTGGGAATCACGTGTCAAACACGTGGGAATTACGTGGGAATCACGTGTCAGTAACGTGGGAATCACGAGGGAATCACGTGGGAATCCCGTGGGAATCACGTGCCAATCTCGTGGGAATGACGTGGGAATCAGGTGGGAATCACGTGTCAAACACGTGGGAATTAGGTGGGAATCACGTGTCAATCACGTGGGAATCACGAGGGAGTCACGTGGGAATCCCGTGGGAATCACGTGTCAATCACGTGGGAATCACGTGGGAATGTTTCAATTACCGGGGAATCACGTGGAAATCGCGTGTCAATCACGTGGGAATAAGGTGGGAATCACGTGTCAATCACGTGGGAATCACGTGGGAATCACTTGTCAGACACATGGGAATTAGGTGGGAATCACGTGTCAATCACGTGGAAATCACGAGGGAGTCACGTGGGAATCCCGTGGGAATCACGTGTCAATCACGTGGGAATCACGTGGGAATGTGTCAATCAAGTGGGAATCACGTGGGAATCATGTGTCAATCACATGGAACTCACGTGGGAATCACGTGGCAATCACGTGGCAATCACGAGGCAATTACGTGTCAATCACGTGGGAATCACGTGTCAATCACGTGGGAATCACGTGGGAATCACGTGTCAATCACGTGGGAATTAGGTGGGAATGATGTGTCAATCACGTGGGAATCACGAGGGAGTCACGTGGGAATCCCGTGGGAGTCACGTGTCAACCACGTGGGAATCACGTGGGAATGTGTCAATCACGTGGGAATCACGTGGGAATCACGTGGCAATCACGTGGGAATTAGGTGGAAATCACGTATCAATCACATGGGAATCACGAGGGAGTCACGTTGGAATCCCGTGGGAGTCACCTGTCAATCACGTGGGAATCACGTGTCAATCACAGGGGAATCACGTGAGAGTCACGTGGGAATCACGTGGTAATCACGTGTAAATCACGTGGGAATCATGTGTCAGTCACATGGGACTCACGTGGGAATCACGTGTCAGTCACGTGGCAATCACGAGGGAATCACGTGTCAATCACGTGGGAATCACGTGGGAATCACGTGTCAATCACGTGGGAATCACGTGGGAATCACGTGTCAATCACGTGGGAATTAGGTGGGAATGACGTGTCAATCACGTGGGAATCACGAGGGAGTCACGTGGGAATCCCGTGAGAATCACGTGTCAATCACGGGGAAATCACGTGTCAATCACTTGGGAATTAGGTTGGAATCACGTGTCAATCACGTGGCAATCACGAGGGAGTCACATGTCAATCACGTGGAAATTAGGTTGGAATCAAGTGTCAATCACGTGGGAATCACGAGGGAGTCACGTGGGAATCCCGTGGGATTCACGTGTAAATCACGTGGGAATCATGTGTCAATCACATGGGACTCACGTGGGAATCACGTGTCAATCACGTGGGAATCACTTGGGATTCACGTGTCAATCACGTGGGAATTAGGTTGGAATCACGTGTCAATCACAATGGAATCACGAGGGAGGCACTTGGGAATCCCGTGGGAATCACGTGTCAATCACGTGGGAATCACGTGGGAATGTGTCAATCACGTGGGAATCACGTGGGAATCACGTGTCAAACACGTGGGAATTACGTGGGAATCACATGTCAATCACGTGGGAATTAGGTTGGAATCACGTGTCAATCACGTGGGAATCACGAGGGAGTCACGTGGGAATCCCGTGGAAATCACGTTCAATCACGTGGGAATAACGTGGGAATGTGTCAATCACGTGGGAATCACGTGGGAATCACGTGTCAAACACGTGGGAATTAGGTGGGAATCACGTGTCAATCACGTGGGAATCACGTGGGAATGTGTCAATCACGTGAGAATCACGTGGGAATCACGTGTCAATCACGTGGGAATTAGGTGGGAATCACGTGTCAATCACGTGGGAGTCACAAGTGAGTCACGTGAAAATCCCGTGGGAATCACGTGTCAATCACGTGGGAATCACGTGGGAATGTGTCAATCACGTGCCAATCACGTAGGAATCACGTGTCAATCACGTGGGAATCATGAGGGAGTCACGTGGGAATCCCGTGGGTATCACGTGTCAATCACGTGGGAATCACGTGGGAATGTGTCAATTACGTGGGAATCACGTGGGAATCACGTGTCAATCACGTGGGGATAAGGTGGGAATCACTTGTCAATCACGTGGGAATCACGAGGGAGTCACGTGGGAATCCCGTGGGAATCACGGGTCAAACACGTGGGAATCACGTGGGAATGTGTCAATCACGTGGGAATCACGTGGGAATCACGTGTCAATCACGTGGGAATCACGTGGGAATGTGTCAATTACGTGGGAATCACGTGGGAATCACGTGTCAATCACGTGGGGATAAGGTGGGAAGCACTTGTCAATCACGTGGGAATCACGAGGGAGTCACGTGGGAATCCCGTGGGAATCACGGGTCAAACACGTGGGAATCACGTGGGAATGTGTCAATCACGTGGGAATCACGTGGGAATCACGTGTCAATCACGTGGGAATCACGTGGGAATGTGTCAATTACGTGGGAATCACGTGGGAATCACGTGTCAATCACGTGGGGATAAGGTGGGAATCACTTGTCAATCACGTGGGAATCACGAGGGAGTCACGTGGGAATCCCGTGGGAATCACGGGTCAAACACGTGGGAATCACGTGGGAATGTGTCAATCACGTGGGAATCACGTGGGAATCACGTGTCAATCACGTGGGAATCACGTGGGAATGTGTCAATTACGTGGGAATCACGTGGGAATCACGTGGGAATCATGTGTCAATCACGTGGGAATTAGGTGGAAATCACGTGTCAATCACGTGGGAATCACGTGAGAATCACGTGGGAATCACGAGGGAATCACGTGTCAATCACGTGGGAATTAGGTTGGAATCACGTGTCAGTCACGTGGCAATCACGAGGGAGTCACATGTCAATCACGTGGGAATCACGTGTCAATCACATGGGAGTCACGTGAGAATCACGTGGGCATCACGTGGGAATCACGTGTAAATCACGTGGGAATCATGTGTCAATCACATGGGACTCACGTGGGAATCACGTGTCAATCACGTGGGAATCACGTGGGAATCACGTATCAATCACGTGGCAATCACATGGGAATCACATGGAATTAACGTGGGAATCACGTGGGAATCACGTGGGAATCACGTGTCAATCAAGTGGGAATCACGTGTCAATCACGTGGGTATCACGTGGGAATCACGTGTCAATCACGTGGCAATCACATGGGAATCACATGGGAATCACGTGGGAATCACGTGGGAATCACGTGGGAATCACGTGTCAATCAAGTGGGAATCACGTGTCAATCACGTGGGTATCACGTGGGAATGTGTCAATCACGTGGGAATCATGTGGGAATCACTTGTCATTTACGTGGGAATCACGTGGGTATGACATGGGAATCACGTGTCAATCACGGGGGAATTAGGTTGGAATCACGAGTCAATCACGTGGGAATCACGAGGGAGTCACGTGGGAATCCCGTGGGAATCACGTGTCAATCACGTGGGAATCACGTGGGAATCACGTGTCAATCACGTGGGAATTAGGTGGGAATCACGTGTCAATCACGTGGGAATCACGAGGGAGTCACGTTGGAATCCCGTGGGAATCACGTGTCAATTACGTGGGAATCCCTTGGGAATCACGTGTCAATCAAGGGGAAATCACGTGGGAATGTGTCAATCACGTGGGAATCACGTGGGAATCACGTGTCAATCACGTGGGAATTAGGTGGGAATCACGTGTCAATCACGTGGGACTCACGAGGGTGTCACGTGGGAATCCCGTGGGAATCACCTGTCAATCACGTGGGAATTACGTGGGATTTACGTGGGAATCACGTGTCAATCACGTGTGAATCATGTTGGAATCACATGAGAATCTCGTATGAATCACGTGTCAGTCACGTGCGTATCAAGTGGGAATCACGTGGGAATCACGTTTCAATCACGTGGGAATCACGTGTCATTCACGTGGTAATCACGTGGGAGTCACGTGGCAATCACGTGCTAATCACGTGTCAATCACGTGGGAATCACGTGGGAATCACTTGTCAATCACGTGGGCATCACGTGGGAATCATTTGGGAATCACGTGTCAACCACGTGGTAATCACGTGGGAATCACGTTTGAATCACCTGGTAATCACGTGGGAATCACCTGGGAATCACGTGGGAATCACGTGTCAATCACGTGGGAATCAAGTGGGAATCACGTGGGAATCACGTATCAATCACATGTCAGTGACGTGGGAATCACGTGTCAATCACGTGGGAATCACCTGTCAATCACGTGGGAATCACGTGGGAGTCCCGTGGGAATCACGTGGGAATCACGTGTCAATCACATGGAAATCCCGTGGGAAACATGTGGGAATCAAATGTCAATCTCTTGGGAATTACGTGGGAATCCCTTGGGAATCACGTTTCACTCACGTTGGAATCTCGTGTCAATCACGTGGATAACACGTGGAAATCACGTGTCAATCACGTGGGAATCCCATGGGAATCACCTGGGAATCACTTGGGAATAACTTGTCAGTCACGTGGGAATCACGTGGTAATCACGTGGGAATCATGTGCGAATCACCTGTCAACCACGTGACAATCACGAGGGAATCACGTGGGCATCACGTGTCAATCACGTGGGAATCACGTGTCATTCACGTGGTAATCACGTGGGAATCACGTGGCAATCACATGCTAATCACGGGTCAATCACGTGGAAATCACTTGGGTATCACGTGTCAATCACGTGGGAATCACGTGGGAATCACGTGTCAATCACGTGGGAATCACGTGGGAATCACATGAGAATCACGTGGGAATCACGTGTCAATCACGTGGGAATCACGTTGGAATCACGTGGGAATCACGGGTCAATCACGTGAGAGTCATGCATGAATCACTTGGGAGTCACGTGTGAGTCACGTGGAAATTACGTGGGAATCACGTGGGAATCACGTGGGAATCCCGTGTCATTCACGTGGGAATCACGTGACAATAATGTGTCAATCACTTGGGAATCACGTGGGAATCACCTGTGAATCACGTGGGCATCACGTGGGAATAACGTGGGAATCACGTGGGAATCACTTGGGAATCACGTGTCAGTCACGTGGGAATCACGTGGGAATGACTTGGGAATCACATGGAAATCACGTGTCAATATCGTGGGAATCACGTGGGAATCACGTGGGAATCACGTGTCAATCACGTAGGAATCACGTGGGAATCATGTGTCAATTACGTGGGTATCACGTGGGAATCATGTGGGAAACACTTGTCAGACACGTGGGAATCATGTGGGAGTCACGTGGGAATCACGTGGGAATCACCTGTCAATCACGTGGGAGTCACGTGGGAGTCACGTGGGAATCACGTGGGCATCACGTGTCAATCAAGTGGGCATCAGGTCGTCATCACGAGGGAATCATTTGGGAATCACGTGTCAACCACGTGGGAATCACGTGGGAATCACATTTGAATCACCCGGCAATCACGTGGGAATCACCTGGGAATCACGTGGGAATCACGTGGGAATCACGTTTCAATCGCGTGGGAATCAAGGGGCATCACTTGTCAATCACGTGGGAATCACGTGTCAATCACGTATAAATGAAGTGGGAATCACGTGGGAATCACGTATCAACCACGTGTCAATCACGTGGGAATCACGTGTCAATCACGTGGGAATCACGTGTGAATCACGTGGGAATCACTTGTCAATCACGTGGGAATCACTGGGAATCACGTGGGAATGACGTGGCAATCATTTGGGAATCACGGGGGTGTCACGTGTCAATCACGTCGGAATCACATGGGAATCACGTGGGAATCACGTGTCAATAACGTGGGAATCACGCGGGAATTACGTGTCAATAACGTGGGAATCACGTGGGAGGCACGTGTCAATCAATTCGGAATCACATGGGCATCACGTGGGAATCACGTGTCAATAACGTGGGAATCACGCAGGAATCACGTGTCAATAACGTGGGAATCACGTGGGAGTCACGTTTCAATAACGTCGGAATCACATGGGAATCACGGGGAATCACGTGTCAATAACGTGGGAATCACGCGGGAATCACGTGTCAATCACGTGGGAATCACGTGGGAATCACGTGTCATTCACGTGGGAATCACGTGTGAGTCACGTGTCATCCACGTGGGAATCACGTGGGAATCACGTGTCAATCACGTGGGAATCACGTGGGAATCACGTGTCATTCACGTGGGAATCACGTGTGAGTCACGTGTCATCCACGTGGGAATCACGTGGGAATCACGTGTCAATCACGTGGGAATCACGTGGGATTCACGTTTGAATCACGTGTCAGTCACGTGGGAATCACGTGGGAATCACGTGTCATTCACGTGGGAATCACGTGGGAGTCACGTGTCATTCACGTGGGAATCACGTGTCAATCACGTGGGAATCAAGTGGGAATCACGTGTGAATAACGTGTCAATCATGTGGGAATCACGTGGGAATCTCGTGTCAGTCACGTGTGTATCCCATGGAAATCACTTGTCTTTCACGTGGGATTCACGTGGGAATCATGTGTTAAATACTTGTCAATCACGTGGGAATCACGTGGAAGTCACGTGGGAATCACGTGGGAATCACGTGTCAATCACGTGGGATTCACGTGGGAATCACGTGTCAATCACGTGGGAATCACGTGGGCATCACTTGGGAATCACGTGTCAATCACGTGGGAATCACGTGGGAATCACGTGGAAACCACGTGTCAATCACGTGGAAATCACGTTGGAATCACGTGTCAGTCACATGGGTATCACGTGGGAATCACATGGGAATCACGTGGGAATACGTGTCAATCACCTGGGAATCACGGGGGAATCACGTGGGAATCATGTGGCAATCACGTGTGAATCACGTGGGAGTCACGTGCGAATCACGTGGGAATCACGGGGTAATCACGTGGGAATCACGTGTCAATCACGTGGGAATCACGTGGGAATGTGTCAATTACGTGGGAATCACGTGGGAATCACGTGTCAATCACGTGGGGATAAGGTGGGAAGCACTTGTCAATCACGTGGGAATCACGAGGGAGTCACGTGGGAATCCCGTGGGAATCACGGGTCAAACACGTGGGAATCACGTGGGAATGTGTCAATCACGTGGGAATCACGTGGGAATCACGTGTCAATCACGTGGGAATCACGTGGGAATGTGTCAATTACGTGGGAATCACGTGGGAATCACGTGTCAATCACGTGGGGATAAGGTGGGAATCACTTGTCAATCACGTGGGAATCACGAGGGAGTCACGTGGGAATCCCGTGGGAATCACGGGTCAAACACGTGGGAATCACGTGGGAATGTGTCAATCACGTGGGAATCACGTGGGAATCACGTGTCAATCACGTGGGAATCACGTGGGAATGTGTCAATTACGTGGGAATCACGTGGGAATCACGTGGGAATCATGTGTCAATCACGTGGGAATTAGGTGGAAATCACGTGTCAATCACGTGGGAATCATGTGAGAATCACGTGGGAATCACGAGGGAATCACGTGTCAATCACGTGGGAATTAGGTTGGAATCACGTGTCAGTCACGTGGCAATCACGAGGGAGTCACATGTCAATCACGTGGGAATCACGTGTCAATCACATGGGAGTCACGTGAGAATCACGTGGGCATCACGTGGGAATCACGTGTAAATCACGTGGGAATCATGTGTCAATCACATGGGACTCACGTGGGAATCACGTGTCAATCACGTGGGAATCACGTGGGAATCACGTATCAATCACGTGGCAATCACATGGGAATCACATGGAATTAACGTGGGAATCACGTGGGAATCACGTGGGAATCACGTGTCAATCAAGTGGGAATCACGTGTCAATCACGTGGGTATCACGTGGGAATCACGTGTCAATCACGTGGCAATCACATGGGAATCACATGGGAATCACGTGGGAATCACGTGGGAATCACGTGGGAATCACGTGTCAATCAAGTGGGAATCACGTGTCAATCACGTGGGTATCACGTGGGAATGTGTCAATCACGTGGGAATCATGTGGGAATCACTTGTCATTTACGTGGGAATCACGTGGGTATGACATGGGAATCACGTGTCAATCACGGGGGAATTAGGTTGGAATCACGAGTCAATCACGTGGGAATCACGAGGGAGTCACGTGGGAATCCCGTGGGAATCACGTGTCAATCACGTGGGAATCACGTGGGAATCACGTGTCAATCACGTGGGAATTAGGTGGGAATCACGTGTCAATCACGTGGGAATCACGAGGGAGTCACGTTGGAATCCCGTGGGAATCACGTGTCAATTACGTGGGAATCCCTTGGGAATCACGTGTCAATCAAGGGGAAATCACGTGGGAATGTGTCAATCACGTGGGAATCACGTGGGAATCACGTGTCAATCACGTGGGAATTAGGTGGGAATCACGTGTCAATCACGTGGGACTCACGAGGGTGTCACGTGGGAATCCCGTGGGAATCACCTGTCAATCACGTGGGAATTACGTGGGATTTACGTGGGAATCACGTGTCAATCACGTGTGAATCATGTTGGAATCACATGAGAATCTCGTATGAATCACGTGTCAGTCACGTGCGTATCAAGTGGGAATCACGTGGGAATCACGTTTCAATCACGTGGGAATCACGTGTCATTCACGTGGTAATCACGTGGGAGTCACGTGGCAATCACGTGCTAATCACGTGTCAATCACGTGGGAATCACGTGGGAATCACTTGTCAATCACGTGGGCATCACGTGGGAATCATTTGGGAATCACGTGTCAACCACGTGGTAATCACGTGGGAATCACGTTTGAATCACCTGGTAATCACGTGGGAATCACCTGGGAATCACGTGGGAATCACGTGTCAATCACGTGGGAATCAAGTGGGAATCACGTGGGAATCACGTATCAATCACATGTCAGTGACGTGGGAATCACGTGTCAATCACGTGGGAATCACCTGTCAATCACGTGGGAATCACGTGGGAGTCCCGTGGGAATCACGTGGGAATCACGTGTCAATCACATGGAAATCCCGTGGGAAACATGTGGGAATCAAATGTCAATCTCTTGGGAATTACGTGGGAATCCCTTGGGAATCACGTTTCACTCACGTTGGAATCTCGTGTCAATCACGTGGATAACACGTGGAAATCACGTGTCAATCACGTGGGAATCCCATGGGAATCACCTGGGAATCACTTGGGAATAACTTGTCAGTCACGTGGGAATCACGTGGTAATCACGTGGGAATCATGTGCGAATCACCTGTCAACCACGTGACAATCACGAGGGAATCACGTGGGCATCACGTGTCAATCACGTGGGAATCACGTGTCATTCACGTGGTAATCACGTGGGAATCACGTGGCAATCACATGCTAATCACGGGTCAATCACGTGGAAATCACTTGGGTATCACGTGTCAATCACGTGGGAATCACGTGGGAATCACGTGTCAATCACGTGGGAATCACGTGGGAATCACATGAGAATCACGTGGGAATCACGTGTCAATCACGTGGGAATCACGTTGGAATCACGTGGGAATCACGGGTCAATCACGTGAGAGTCATGCATGAATCACTTGGGAGTCACGTGTGAGTCACGTGGAAATTACGTGGGAATCACGTGGGAATCACGTGGGAATCCCGTGTCATTCACGTGGGAATCACGTGACAATAATGTGTCAATCACTTGGGAATCACGTGGGAATCACCTGTGAATCACGTGGGCATCACGTGGGAATAACGTGGGAATCACGTGGGAATCACTTGGGAATCACGTGTCAGTCACGTGGGAATCACGTGGGAATGACTTGGGAATCACATGGAAATCACGTGTCAATATCGTGGGAATCACGTGGGAATCACGTGGGAATCACGTGTCAATCACGTAGGAATCACGTGGGAATCATGTGTCAATTACGTGGGTATCACGTGGGAATCATGTGGGAAACACTTGTCAGACACGTGGGAATCATGTGGGAGTCACGTGGGAATCACGTGGGAATCACCTGTCAATCACGTGGGAGTCACGTGGGAGTCACGTGGGAATCACGTGGGCATCACGTGTCAATCAAGTGGGCATCAGGTCGTCATCACGAGGGAATCATTTGGGAATCACGTGTCAACCACGTGGGAATCACGTGGGAATCACATTTGAATCACCCGGCAATCACGTGGGAATCACCTGGGAATCACGTGGGAATCACGTGGGAATCACGTTTCAATCGCGTGGGAATCAAGGGGCATCACTTGTCAATCACGTGGGAATCACGTGTCAATCACGTATAAATGAAGTGGGAATCACGTGGGAATCACGTATCAACCACGTGTCAATCACGTGGGAATCACGTGTCAATCACGTGGGAATCACGTGTGAATCACGTGGGAATCACTTGTCAATCACGTGGGAATCACTGGGAATCACGTGGGAATGACGTGGCAATCATTTGGGAATCACGGGGGTGTCACGTGTCAATCACGTCGGAATCACATGGGAATCACGTGGGAATCACGTGTCAATAACGTGGGAATCACGCGGGAATTACGTGTCAATAACGTGGGAATCACGTGGGAGGCACGTGTCAATCAATTCGGAATCACATGGGCATCACGTGGGAATCACGTGTCAATAACGTGGGAATCACGCAGGAATCACGTGTCAATAACGTGGGAATCACGTGGGAGTCACGTTTCAATCACGTCGGAATCACATGGGAATCACGGGGAATCACGTGTCAATAACGTGGGAATCACGCGGGAATCACGTGTCAATCACGTGGGAATCACGTGGGAATCACGTGTCATTCACGTGGGAATCACGTGTGAGTCACGTGTCATCCACGTGGGAATCACGTGGGAATCACGTGTCAATCACGTGGGAATCACGTGGGAATCACGTGTCATTCACGTGGGAATCACGTGTGAGTCACGTGTCATCCACGTGGGAATCACGTGGGAATCACGTGTCAATCACGTGGGAATCACGTGGGATTCACGTTTGAATCACGTGTCAGTCACGTGGGAATCACGTGGGAATCACGTGTCATTCACGTGGGAATCACGTGGGAGTCACGTGTCATTCACGTGGGAATCACGTGTCAATCACGTGGGAATCAAGTGGGAATCACGTGTGAATAACGTGTCAATCATGTGGGAATCACGTGGGAATCTCGTGTCAGTCACGTGTGTATCCCATGGAAATCACTTGTCTTTCACGTGGGATTCACGTGGGAATCATGTGTTAAATACTTGTCAATCACGTGGGAATCACGTGGAAGTCACGTGGGAATCACGTGGGAATCACGTGTCAATCACGTGGGATTCACGTGGGAATCACGTGTCAATCACGTGGGAATCACGTGGGCATCACTTGGGAATCACGTGTCAATCACGTGGGAATCACGTGGGAATCACGTGGAAACCACGTGTCAATCACGTGGAAATCACGTTGGAATCACGTGTCAGTCACATGGGTATCACGTGGGAATCACATGGGAATCACGTGGGAATACGTGTCAATCACCTGGGAATCACGGGGGAATCACGTGGGAATCATGTGGCAATCACGTGTGAATCACGTGGGAGTCACGTGCGAATCACGTGGGAATCACGGGGTAATCACGTGGGAATCACGTGAAAATCACGTGTCAATCAAGTGGGAATCATGTGGGAATCACGTGTCAAACAAGAGGTACTCACGTGGGTATCACGTGGGAATCACGTGTCAATCACGTGGGAATCACGTGGGAATCACGTGTGTGGAATCAGGAGGTAATCACGTGTCAGTCACGGGGGAATCACATGGGAATCACGTGAGAATCCAGTGGGAATCACGTGTCAATCACGTGTCAAACACGTGGGAGTCACGTGGGAATCACGTGGGAATCATGCCTCAATCACGTGGGAATCACGTGGGAGTCACGTGGGAATCACGTGGAAATCACGTGTCAATCACGTGGGAATCACGTGGGAATCACGTGGGAATCACGTGAGAAACACGTGTCAATCACGTGGGAATCAGGTGGGAATCACGTGTCAATCACGGGGGAATCACGTGTCAATCACGAGGGAATCACGTGTCAAATACGTGGGAATCATGTGTGAATCACATGTCAATCACAAGTGAATCACGTGGGAATAACCTGTCAATCACATGGGATTCACGTGGGAATCATGTGTCAATCACGTGGGAATCACGTGGGAATCATGATTGAATCACGTAGGAATCACGTGAGATTCACGTGGAAATCACGTGTCAATCACGTGCCAATCACGTGGGAATCACCGGGGAATCACGTGTCAATCACGAGGAATCACGTGGGAATCACGCGCCAATGACGTGGGAATCACGTGGGAATCATATGGGAATCACGTGAGAATCACGCGGGAATCACGTCTCAATATCGTGTGAATCACGTGGGAATCACGTGGGTATCACGTTCGAATCACGTGGGAATCACGTGTCAATCATGTGGGAATCACGTGGGCATCACGTGGGAATCATTTGGGAATCACGTGGGAACCACGTGGGAATCACTTGGGAATCACGTGTCAATCACGTGGGAATCACGTGGGAATCACTTGGAAATCACATGGGAATCACGTGGGAATAGGTGGTAATCACATGTCAATCACGTGGGAATCACGTGGGAATTATGTGGGAATCACGTGAGAATCATGAGGGAATCACGTGGGAATCACGTGTCAATCACGTGAGAAACACGTGTCAATCACGTGGGAATCAGGTGGGAATCACGTGTCAGTCACGTGGGAATCACGTGGAAATTATGTGGGAATCACATGTCAATCACGTGGGAATCACGTGGGAATCACGTGTCAATCACGTGAGAAACACGTGTCAATCACGTGGGAATCAGGTGGGAATCACGTGTCAGTCACGTAGGAATCACGTGGGAATCAGGTGTGAATCTCGTGGGAATCACGTGGGAATCACGTGTCAATCATGTGGGAATCACATTGGAATCACGTGGGAATCATTCGTCAATCACGTGGGAATCACGTGGGAGTCACGTGTCAATCACGTGTCAATCACGTGGGATTCACGTCGGAATCACGTGGGAATGACGTGTCCATCACGTGGGAATCACCGGGGAATCACGTGTCAATCACGTGGGACTCACGTGGGTATCACGTGGGAATCACGTGAGATTCACGTGGGAATCACGTGTCAATCACGTGACAATCACGTGGGAATCACGTCGGAATCACTTGGGAATGACGTGTCCATCACGTGGGAATCACCGGGGAATCACGTGTCAATCACGTGGGACTCACGTGGGTATCACGTGGGAATCACGTGAGATTCACGTGGGAATCACGTGTCAATCACGTGACAATCACGTGGGAATCACGTCGGAATCACGTGGGAATGACGTTTCAATAACGTGGGATTCACCGGGGAATCAAGTGTCATTCACGTGGGAATCATGTGGGAATCACGTGGGAATCACGTGAGAATTACATGGGAATCACGTGTCAATAACGTGTGAATCACGTGGGAATCACGTGTCATTCACGTGGGAATCACGTGTCAGTCAAGAGGGAATCACGTAGGAATCACGTGGGAATCACGTGTCAATCACGTGGGAATCACGTGGGAATCAGGTGTCAATCACGTGGGAATCACCTGGGAGTCACGTAGGAAACACGTGGGAATCACGTGGGAATCACGTGTCAATCACGTGGGAATCACTTGGGAATCACGTGTCAATCATGTGGGAATCACATGGGAATCACGTGGGAATCATGGGTAAATTACGTGGGAGTCACGTGGGAATCACGTGGGAATCACGTGTCAATCACGTTGGAATCACTTGGGAATCACGTGTCAATCATGTGGGAATCACGTGGGAATTCCGTGGGAATCATGCGTAAATTACGTGGGATTCACGTGGGAATCACGTGGGAATCACGTGTCAATCACGTGGGAATCACTTGGGAATCACGTGTCAATCATGTGGGAATCATATGGGAATCACGTGGGAATCATGCGTAAATTACGTGGGAGTCACGTGGGAATCACGTGGGAATCACGTGTCAATCACGTGGGAATCACTTGGGAATCACGTGTCAATCATGTGGGAATCACATGGGAATCACGTGGGAATCATGCGTAAATTACGTGGGATTCACGTGGGAATCACGTGGGAATCACGTGTCAATCACGTGGGAATCACTTGGGAATCACGTGTCAATCATGTGGAAATCACGTGGGAATTCCGTGGGAATCATGCGTTAATCACGGGGGAATCACGTGCGAGTCACGTTGGAATCAAGTGGGAGTCACTTGGGAATCACGTGGGAATCACGTGGTAATCACGTGGTAATCACGTGGGAATCACGTGTCAAGCACGCGGGAATCATGTGGGAATCACGAGTCAATCACAAGTGAATCACGTGGGAATAACCTGTCAATCACGTGGAAGTCACGTCGGAATCACGTGTCAATCACGTGGGAATCACGTGGGAATCACGTGTCAATCATGTGGGAATCACGTTGGAATCACGTGGGAATCATTCGTCAATCACGTGGGAATCACGTGGGAGTCACGTGTCAATCACGTGTCAATCACGTGGGATTCACGTGGGAATCATGTGTCAATCACGTGGGAATCACGTGGGAATCATGAGGGAATCACGTAGGAATCACGTGAGATTCACGTGGAAATCACGTGTCAATCACGTGCCAATCACGTGGGAATCCCCGGGGAATCACGTGTCAATCACGAGGGAATCACGTGGGAATCACGCGCCAATGACGTGGGAATCACTTGGGAATCACGTGTCAATCACGTGGGAATCATGTGGAATCACGTGTCATTCACGTGGGAGTCACGTGGGAATCAATTGAAAATCAGGTGGGAATCACGTGTCAATCACGTGGGAATCACGTGGGAATCACGTGGGAATCACGTGTCAATCACGTGGGAATCACGAGGGAATCACGTGGGAATCACGTGGGAACCACGTGTCAATCTCGTGGGAAACACGTGGGAATCACGTGGGAATCACGTGAAAATCACGTGTCAATCACGAGGGAATCACGTGTCAATAACATGAAAATCACGTGTCAATCACGTGGGAATCACGTTTGGAGTCATGTGGGAATCACGAGGGAATCAGGTGGGAATCACGTGTCAATCACGTGGGAATCACGTGGGAATCATATGGGAATCACGTGAGAATCACGCGGGAATCACGTCTCAATATCGTGTGAATCACGTGGGAATCACGTGGGTATCACGTTCGAATCACGTGGGAATCACGTGTCAATCATGTGGGAATCACGTGGGCATCACGTGGGAATCATTTGGGAATCACGTGGGAACCACGTGGGAATCACTTGGGTATCACGTTCGAATCACGTGGGAATCACGTGTCAATCACGTGGGAATCACGTGGGAATCACTTGGAAATCACATGGGAATCACGTGGGAATAGGTGGTAATCACATGTCAGTCACGTGGGAATCACGTGGGAACAGGTGGTAATCACATGTCAATCACGTGGGAATCATGTGGGAATTATGTGGGAATCACGTGAGAATCATGAGGGAATCACGTGGGAATCACGTGTCAGTCACGTGAGAAACACGTGTCAATCACGTGGGAATCAGGTGGGAATCACGTGTCAGTCACGTGGGAATCACGTGGAAATTATGTGGGAATCACATGTCAATCACGTGGGAATCACGTGGGAATCACGTGGGAATCACGTGTCAATCACGTGAGAAACACGTGTCAATCACGTGGGAATCAGGTGGGAAATACGTGTCAGTCACGTAGGAATCACGTGGGAATCAGGTGTGAATCTCGTGGGAATCACGTGGGAATCACGTGTCAATTATGTGGGAATCACATTGGAATCACGTGGGAATCATTCGTCAATCACGTGGGAATCACGTGGGAGTCACGTGTCAATCACGTGTCAATCACGTGGGATTCACGTCGGAATCACGTGGGAATGACGTGTCCATCACGTGGGAATCACCGGGGAATCACGTGTCAATCACGTGGGACTCACGTGGGTATCACATGGGAATCACGTGAGATTCACGTGGGAATCACGTGTCAATCACGTGACAATCACGTGGGAATCACGTCGGAATCACTTGGGAATGACGTGTCCATCATGTGGGAATCACCGGGGAATCACGTGTCAATCACGTGGGACTCACGTGGGTATCACGTGGGAATCACGTGAGATTCACGTGGGAATGACGTGTCAATAACGTGGGATTCACCGGGGAATCAAGTGTCATTCACGTGGGAATCATGTGGGAATCACGTGGGAATCACGTGAGAATTACATGGGAATCACGTGTCAATAACGTGTGAATCACGTGGGAATCACGTGTCATTCACGTGGGAATCACGTGTCAGTCACGAGGGAATCACGTAGGAATCACGTGGGAATCACGTGTCAATCACGTGGGAATCACGTGGGAATCAGGTGTCAATCACGTGGGAATCACCTGGGAGTCACGTAGGAAACACGTGGGAATCACGTGGGAATCACGTGTCAATCACGTGGGAATCACTTGGGAATCATGTGTCAATCATGTGGGAATCACAAGGGAATCCCGTGGGAATCATGCGTAAATTACGTGGGAGTCACGTGGGAATCACGTGGGAATCACGTGTCAATCACGTTGGAATCACTTGGGAATCACGTGTCAATCATGTGGGAATCACGTGGGAATTCCGTGGGAATCATGCGTAAATTACGTGGGATTCACGTGGGAATCACGTGGGAATCACGTGTCAATCACGTGGGAATCACTTGGGAATCACATGTCAATCATGTGGGAATCACATGGGAATCACGTGGGAATCATGCGTAAATTACGTGGGAGTCACGTGGGAATCACGTGGGAATCACGTGTCAATCACGTGGGAATCACTTGGGATTCACGTGTCAATCATGTGGGAATCACATGGGAATCACGTGGGAATCATGCGTAAATTACGTGGGATTCACGTGGGAATCACGTGTCAATCACGTGGGAATCACTTGGGAATCACGTGTCAATCATGTGGGAATCACATGGGAATCACGTGGGAATCATGCATAAATTACGTGGGATTCACGTGGGAATCACGTGGGAATCACCTGTCAATCACGTGGGAATCACTTGGGAATCACGTGTCAATCATGTGGAAATCACGTGGGAATTTCATGGGAATCATGCGTTAATCACGGGGGCATCACGTGCGAGTCACGTTGGAATCAAGTGGGAGTCACTTGGGAATCACGTGGTAATCACGTGGTAATCACGTGGGAATCAAGTGTCAATCACGCGGGAATCATGTGGGAATCACGTGTCAATCACAAGTGAATCACGTGGGAATAACCTGTCAATCACGTGGAAGTCACGTCGGAGTCACGTGTCAATCACGTGGGAATCACGTGGGAATCACGTGTCAATCATGTGGGAATCACGTTGGAATCACGTGGGAATCATTCGTCAATCACGTGGGAATCATGTGGGAGTCACGTGTCAATCACGTGTCAATCACGTGGGAATCACGTCGGAATCACGTGGGAATGACGTGTCCATCACGTGGGAATCACCGGGGAATTACGTGTCATTCGTGTGGGAATCATGTGGGAATCACGTGGGAATCACGTGTGAATCACTTGGGAATCACGTGGGAATCACCTGTCAATCACGTGGGAATCACGTGGGAATCACATGGGAATCTTGTGGGAATCACGTGTCATTGACGTGGGAGTCACGTGGGAATCAATTGGAAATCAGGTGGGAATCACGTGGGAATCACGTGGGATCACATGGGAATCACGTGGGAATCACGTGTCAATCACGTGGGAATCACGAGGGACTCACGTGGGAATCACGTGGGAACCACGTGTCAATCTCGTGGGAAACACGTGGGAATCACGTGGGAATCACGTGAAAATCACGTGTCAATCACGAGGGAATCACGTGTCAAAAACATGAAAATCACGTGTTAATCACGTGGGAATCACGTTTGGAGTCATGTGGGAATCACGAGGGAATCAGGTGGGAATCACGTGTCAATCACGTGGGAATCACGTGGGAATCATGTGGGAATCACGTGAGAATCACGCGGGAATCACGTCTCAATATCGTGTGAATCACGTGGGAATCACGTGGGTATCACGTTCGAATCATGTGGGAATCACGTGTCAATCATGTGGGAATCACGTGGGCATCACGTGGGAATGATTTGGGAATCACGTGGGAACCACATGGGAATCACGTGGGAATCACGTGTCAATCATGTGGGAACCACGTGGGAATCACGTGGGAATCATGCGTCAATCACGTGGGAATCACGTGGGAATCACGTGTCAATCATGTGGAAATCATGTGGGAATCACTCGTCAATCACGAGGGAATGGCGTGGGAGTCACGTGGGTATCACGTGTCATTCACGTGAGAAACACGTGTCAATCGCGTGGGTATCACGTGGAAATCACGTGTGAATCACGTGGGAATCACGTGGGAATCACGTGTCAATCATGTGGGAATCACGTTGGAATCACGTGGGAATCATTCGTCAATCACGTGGGAATCACGTGGGAGTCACGTGTCAATCACGTGTCAATCAAGTGGGAATCACGTCGGAATCACGTGGGAATGACGTGTCCATCACGTGGGAATCACCGGGGAATCACGTGTCAATCACGTGGGACTCACGTGGGTATCACGTGGGAATCACGTGAGATTCACGTGGGAATCACGTGTCAGTCACGTGTCAATCACTTGGGAATCACGTCGGAATCACGTGGGAATGACGTGTCAATCACGTGGGAATCACCGGGGAATCACGCGTCATTCATGTGGGAATGATGTGGGAATCACGTGGGAATCACGAGAGAATCACGTGGGAATCACGTGGGAATCACGTGTCAATCACGTGGGAATCACGTGGGAATCACATGGGAATCACGTGTCAATCACGAAGGAATCACGTGGGAATCACGCGCCAATCACGTGGGAATCACGTGGGAATCACGTGTCAATCACGTGGGAATCATGTGGGAATCACACGTCATTCACGTGGGAGTCACGTGGGAATCAACTGGAAATCAGGTGGGAATCACGTGTCAATCACGTGGGAATCACGTGGGAATCACGTGGGAATCACGTGGGAATCACGTGGGAATCACGTGTCAATCACGTGGGAATCACGAGGAAATCACGTGGGAATCACGTGGGAACCGCGTGTCAATCTCGTGGGAAACACGTGGGAATCACGTGGGAATCTCGTGAAAAGCACGTGTCAATCACGAGGGAATCACGTGTCAATAACATGAAAATCACGTATCAATCACGTGGGAATCACGTTTGGAGTCATGTGGGAATCACGAGGGAATCAGGTGGGAATCACGTGTCAATCACGTGGGGAATCACGTGGGAATCATGTGGGAATCACGTGAGAATCACGTGGGAATCACGTCTCAATATCGTGTGAATCACGTGGGAATCACGTGGGTATCATGTTCGAATCATGTGGGAATCACGTGTCAATCATGTGGGAATCACGTGGGCATCACGTGGGAATCATTTGGGAATCACGTGGGAACCACATGTGAATCACGTGGGAATCACGTGTCAATCATGTGGGAATCACGTGGGAATCATGCGTCAATCAAGTGGGAATCACGTGGGAGTCACGTGGGAATCACGTGGAAATCACATGTCAATCACGTGGGAATCACGTGGGAATCACGTGGGAATCACGTGTCAATCACGTGGGAATCACCTGGGAATCACGTGTCAATCATGTGGAAATCACGTGGGAATCACGTGGGAATCATGCGTCAATCACGGGGGAATCACGTGGGAGTCACGTTGGAATCAAGTGGGAGTCACCTGGGTATCACGTGGGAATCACGTGGTAATCACGTGGGAATCATGTGGGAATCACGTGTCAATCACAAGTGAATCACGTGGGAATAACCTGTCAATCACGTGGGATTCACGTGGGAATCACGTGTCAGTCACGTTGGAATCACGTGGGAATCACGTGGGAATCACGTGTAAATCACGAGTCAATCACGTGGGAATCACGTGTCAATCATGTGGGAATCACGTGGGAATCACTTGTCAATCACGAGGGAATGGCGTGGGAATCACGTGGGAATCACGTATCAATCACGTGAGAAACACGTGTCAATCACGTGGGAATCAGGTGGGAATCACGTGGGAATCACGTGGGAATCACGTGTCAATCATGTGGGAATCACGTGGGAATCACGTGGGAATCATGCCTCAATCACGTGGGAATCACGTGGGAGTCACGTGGGAATCACGTGGAAATCACGTGTCAATCACGTGGGAATCACGTGGGAATCACGTGTCAATCACGTGGAAATCACCTGGGAATCACGTGTCAATCATCTGGAAATCACGTGGGAATCACGTGGGAATCACCTGTCAATCACGTGGGAATCACCTGTGAATCACGTGTCAATCATGTGGAAATCACGTGGGAATCACGAGGTAATCATGCGTCAATCACGGGGGAATCACGTGGGAGTCACGTTGGAATCAAGTGGGAGTCACCTGGGTATCACGTGGGAATCACGTGGTAATCACGTGGGAATCATGTGGGAATCACGTGTCAATCACAAGTGAATCACGTGGGAATAACCTGTCAATCACGTGGGATTCACGTGGGAATCACGTGTCAGTCACGTGGGAATCACGTGGGAATCACGTAGGAATCACGTGTAAATCACGAGTAAATCACATGGGAATCACGTGTCAATCATGTGGGAATCACGTGGGAATCACTTGTCAATCACGAGGGAATGGCGTGGGAATCACGTGGGAATCACGTGTCAATCACGTGAGAAACACGTGTCAATCACGTGGGAATCAGGAGGGAATCACGTGTCAATCACGTGGGAATCACGTGTCAATCACGAGGGAATCACGTGTCAATCACTTGGGAATCACGTGGGAATCACGTGCCAATCATGTGGGAATCACGTGGGAATCACGTGGGAATCATGCCTCAATCACGTGGGAATCACGTGGGAGTCACGTGGGAATCACGTGGGAATCACGTGTCAATCACGTGGGAATCACGTGGGAATCACGTGGGAATCACGTGTCAATCACGTGGGAATCACCTGGGAATCACGTGTCAATCATCTGGAAATCTCGTGGGAATCACGTGGGAATCATGCGTCAATCACGGGGGAATCACGTGGGAGTCACGTTGGAATCAAGTGGGAGTCACCTGGGTATCACGTGGGAATCACGTGGTAATCATGTGGGAATCATGTGGGAATGACGTGTCAATCACAAGTGAATCACGTGGGAATAACCTGTCAATCACGTGGGATTCACGTGGGAATCACGTGTCAGTCACGTGGGAATCACGTGGGAATCACGTGGGAATCACGTGTAAATCACGTGTCAATCACGTGGGAATCACGTGTCAATCATGTGGGAATCACGTGGGAATTACTTGTCAATCACGAGGGAATGGCGTGGGAATCACGTGGGAATAACGTGTCAATCACGTGAGAAACACGTGTCAATCACGTGGGAATCAGGTGGGAATCACGTGTCAATCACGTGGGAATCACGTGTCAATCACGAGGGAATCACGTGTCAAATACGTGGGAATCATGTGTGAATCACGTGTCAATCACAAGTGAATCACGTGGGAATAACCTGTCAATCACGTGGGATTCACGTGGGAATCATGTGTCAATCACGTGGGAATCACGTGGGAATCATGAGGGAATCACGTAGGAATCACGTGAGATTCACGTGGGAAACACGTGTCAATCACGTGCCAATCACGTGGAAATCACCGGGGAATCACGTGTCAATCACGAGGGAATCACGTGGGAATCACGCGCCAATCACGTGGGAATCACGTGGGAGTCACGTGTCAATCACGTGGGAATCATGTGGAATCACGTGTCATTCACGTGGGAGTCACGTGGGAATCATTTGGAAATCAGGTGGGAATCACGTGTCAATCACGTGGGAATCACGTGGGAATCACGTGGGAATCACGTGTCAATCACGTGGGAATCACGAGGGAATCACGTTGGAATCACGTGGGAACCACGTGTCAATCTCGTGGGAAACACGTGGGAATCACGTGAAAATCACGTGTCAATGACGAGGAAATCACGTGTCAATAACATGAAAATCACGTGTCAATCACGTGGGAATCACGTTTGGAGTCATGTGGGAATCACGAGGGAATCAGGTGGGAATAACGTGTCAATCACGTGGGAATCACGTGGGAATCATGTGGGAAGCACGTGAGAATCACGCGGGAATCACGTCTCAATCTCGTGTGAATCACGTGGGAATTACGTGGGTATCACGTTCGAATCACGTGGGAATCACGTGTCAATCATGTGGGAATCACGTGGGCATCACGTGGGAATCATTTGGGAATCACGTGGGAACCACGTGGGAATCACTTGGGATTCACGTGTCAATCACGTGGGAATCACGTGGGAATTATGTGGGAATCACGTGAGAATCACGAGGGAATCACGTGGGAATCACGTGTCAATCACGTGAGAAACACGTGTCAATCACGTGGGAATCAGGTGCGAATCACGTGTCAGTCACGTGGGAATCACGTGGAAATTATGTGGGAATCACATGTCAATCACGTGGGAATCACGTGGGAATCACGTGGGAATCACGTGTCAATCACGTGAGAAACACGTGTCAATCACGTGGGAATCAGGTGGGAATCACGTGTCAGTCACGTAGGAATCACGTGGGAATCAGGTGTGAATCTCGTGGGAATCACGTGGGAATCACGTGTCAATCATGTGGAAATCACATTGGAATCACGTGGGAATCACTCGTCAATCACGTGGGAATCACGTGGGAGTCACGTGTCAATCACGTGTCAATCACGTGGGATTCACGTCGGAATCACGTGGGAATGACGTGTCCATCACGTGGGAATCACCGGGGAATCACGTGTCAATCACGTGGGACTCACGTGGGTATCACGTGGGAATCACGTGAGATTCACGTGGGAATCACGTGTCAATCACGTGACAATCACGTGGGAATCACGTCGGAATCACGTGGGAATGACGTGTCAATCACGTGGGATTCACCGGGGAATCACGTGTCATTCACATGGGAATCATGTGGGAATCACGTGGGAATCACGTGAGAACTACATGGGAATCACGTGTCAATAACCTGTGAATCACGTGGTAATCACGTGTCATTCACGTGGAAATCACGTGTCAGTCACGAGGGAATCACGTAGGAATCACGTGGGTATCACGTGTCAATCACATGGGAATCACGTGGGAATCACGTGTCAATCACGTGGGAATCACCTGGGAGTCACGTAGGAAACCTGTGGGAATCACGTGGGAATCACGTGTCAATCACGTCGGAATCACTTTGGAATCACGTGTCAATCATGTGGGAATCACATGGGAATCACGTGGGAATCATGCGTAAATTACGTGGGAGTCACGTGGGAATCAAGTGGGAATCACGTGTCAATCACGTGGGAATCACCGGGGAATCACGTGTCAATCAACTGGGAATCACATGGGAATCACGTGGGAAACATGCGTAAATTACGTGGGAGTCACGTGGGAATCACGTGGGAATCACGTGTCAATCACGTGGGAATCACTTGGTAATCACGTGTCAATCATGTGGGAATCACTTGGGAATCACGTGTCAATCATGTGGGAATCACGTAGGAATCACGTGGGTATCACGTGTCAATCACATGGGAATCACGTGGGAATCACGTGTCAATCACGTGGGAATCACCTGGAAGTCACGTAGGAAACATGTGGGAGTCACTTGGGAATCACGTCGGAATCACGTGGTAATCACGTGGTAATCAGGTGGGAATCAAGTGTCAATCACGCGGGAATCATGTGGGAATCACCTGTCAATCACAAGTGAATCACGTGGGAATAACCTGTCAATCACGTGGAAGTCACGTCGGAGTCACGTGTCAATCACGTGGGAATCACGTGGGAATCACGTGTCAATCATGTGGGAATCACGCTGGAATCACGTGGGAATCATTCGTCAATCACGTGGGAATCACGTGGGAGTCACGTGTCAATCACGTGTCAATCACGTGGGAATCACGTCGGAATCACTTGGGAATGACGTGTCCGTCACGTGGGAATCACCGGGGAATCACGTGTCATTCATGTGGGAATCACGTGGGAATCACCTGTCAATCACGTGGGAATCACGTGGGAATCACATGGGAATCACGTGTCAATCACGAGGGAATCACGTGGGAATCACGCGCCAATCACGTGGGAATCACGTGGGAGTCACGTGTCAATCACGTGGGTGTCATGTGGGAATCACGTGTCATTCACGTGGGAGTCACGTGGGAATCAATTGGAAATCAGGTGGGAATCACGTGTCAATCACGTGGGAATCACGTGGGAATCACGTGGGAATCACGTGGGAATCACGTGGGAATCACTTGTCAATCACGTGGGAATCACGAGGGAATCACGTGGGAATCACGTGGGAACCACGTGTCAATCTCGTGGGAAACACGTGGGAATCACGTGGGAATCACGTGAAAATCACGTGTCAATCACGAGGGAATCACGTGTCAATAACATGAAAATCAAGTGTCAATCACGTGGGAATCACGTTTGGAGTCATGTGGGAATCACGAGGGAATCAGGTGGGAATCACGTGTCAATCACGTGGGAATCACGTGGGAATCATGTGGAATCACGTGAGAATCACGCGGGAATCACGTCTCAATATCGTGTGAATCACGTGGGAATCACGTGGGTATCACGTTCGAATCATGTGGGAATCACGTGTCAATCATGTGGGAATCACGTGGGCATCACGTGGGAATCATTTGGGAATCACGTGGGAACCACATGGGAATCACGTGGGAATCAGGTGTCAATCATGTGGGAATCACGTGGGAATCACGTGGGAATCATGCGTCAATCACGTGGGAATCACGTGGGAATCACGTGTCAATCATGTGGAAATCACGTGTCAGTAACGATGGAATCACGTAGGAATCACGTGGGTATCACGTGTCAATAACATGGAAATCACGTGGGAATCACGTGTCAATCACGTGGGAATCACCTGGGAGTCACGTAGGAAACATGTGGGAATCACGTGGGAATCACGTGTCAATCACGTGGGAATCACGTGGGAATCACGTGGGAATCACGTGTCAATAACGTGTGAATCACGTGGTAATCACGTGTCATTTACGTGGGAATCACGTGTCAGTCACGAGGGAATCACGTAGGAATCACGTGGGTATCACGTGTCAATCACGTGGGAACCACATGGGAATCACGTTGGAATCACGTGTCAATCATGTGGGAATCACGTGGGAATCACGTGGGAATCACGTGTCAATAACGTGTGAATCACGTGGTAATCACGTGTCATTCACGTGGGAATCACGTGTCAGTCACGAGGGAATCACGTAGGAATCACGTGGGTATCACGTGTCAATCACGTGGGAACCACATGGGAATCACGTGGGAATCACGTGTCAATCATGTGGGAATCACGTGGGAATCACGTGGGAATCACGTGTCAATAACGTGTGAATCACGTGGTAATCACGTGTCATTCACGTGGGAATCACGTGTCAGTCACGAGGGAATCACGTAGGAATCACGTGGGAATCACGTGTCAATCACGTGGGAATCACCTGGGAGTCACGTAGGAAACATGTGGGAATCACGTGGGAATCACGTGTCAATCACGTGGGAATCACTTTGGAATCACGTGTCAATCATGTGGGAATCACATGGGAATCACGTGGGAATCATGCATAAATTACGTGGGAGTCACGTGGGAATCACGTGGGAATCACGTGTCAATCACGTGGGAATCACTTGGGAATCACGTGTCAATCATGTGGAAATCACGTGGGAATTCCGTGGGAATCATGCGTAAATTATGTGGGATTCACGTGGGAATCACGTGGGAATCACGTGTCAATCACGTGGGAATCACTTGGGCATCACGTGTCAATCATGTGGGAATCACATGGGAATCACGTGGGAATCATGCGTAAATTACGTGGGAGTCACGTGGGAATCACGTGGGAATCACGTGTCAATCACGTGGGAATCACTTGGGAATCACGTGACAATCATGTGGGAATCACTTGGGAATCACGTGTCAATCATGTGGGAATCACGTAGGAATCACGTGGGTATCACGTGTCAATCACATGGGAATCACGTGGGAATCACGTGTCAATCACGTGGGAATCACCTGGGACTCACGTAGGAAACATGTGGGAGTCACTTGGGAATCACGTGGGAATCACGTGGTAATCACGTGGTAATCACGTGGGAATCAAGTGTCAATCACAAGTGAATTACGTGGGAATAACCTGTCAATCATGTGGAAGTCATGTCGGAATCACGTGTCAATCACGTGGGAATCACGTTGGAATCACGTGTCAATCATGTGGGAATCACGCTGGAATCACATGGGAATCATTCGTCAATCACGTGGGAATCACGTGGGAGTCACGTGTCAATCACGTGTCAATCACGTGGGAATCACGTCGGAATCACGTGGGAATGACGTGTCCATCACGTGGGAATCACGTGGGAATCATGTCGGAATCACGTGAGAATCACGCGGGAATCACGTCTCAATATCGAGTGAATCACGTGGGAATCACGTGGGTATCACGTTCGAATCACGTGAGAATCACTTGTCAATCATGTGGGAATCACGTGGACATCACGTGGGAATCATTTGGGAATCACGTGGGAACCACATGGGAATCACGTGGGAATCACGTGTCAATCATGTGGTAATCACGTGGGAATCACGTGGGAATCATGCATCAATCACGTGGGAATCACGTGGGAATCACGTGTCAATCATGTGGAAATCACGTGTCAGTCACGAGGGAATCACGTAGGAATCACGTGGGTATCACGTGTCAATCACGTGGGAATCACGTGTCAATCACTTGGGAATCACCTGGGAGTCACGTAGGAAACATGTGGGAATCACGTGGGAATCACGTGTCAATCACGTGGGAATCACGTGGGAATCACGAGGGAATCACGTGTCAATAACGTTTGAATCACGTGGTAATCACGTGTCATTCACGTGGGAATCACGTGTCAGTCACGAGGGAATCACGTAGGAATCACGTGGGTATCACGTGTCAATCACGTGGGATCCACATGGGAATCACGTGGGAATCACGTGTCAATCACGTGGGAATCACGTGGGAATCACGTGGGAATCACGTGTCAATAACGTGTGAATCACGTGGTAATCACGTGTCATTCACGTGGGAATCACGTGTCAGTCACGAGGGAATCACGTAGGAATCACGTGGGTATCAGGTGTCAATCACATGGGAATCACGTGGGAATCACGTGTCAATCACGTGGGAATCACGTGTCAATCACGTGGGAATCATGTGGGAATCACGTGTCATTCACGTGGGAGTCACGTGGGAATCAATTGGAAATCAGGTGGGAATCACGTGTCAATCACGTGGGAATCACGTGGGAATCACGTGGGAATCACGTGGGATTCACGTGGGAATCACGTACGAATCACTTGTCAATCACGTGGGATTCACGTGATAATCAAGTGGGAATCACGTGGGATTCACGTGGGAATCACGTGGGAATCACGTGGGATTCACGTGGGAATCACGTACGAATCACTTGTCAATCACGTGGGATTCACGTGATAATCAAGTGGGAATCACGTGGGAATCACGTGGGAATCACGTGGAAATCACGTGACAATTACGTGGGAATCACGCGTCAATCACGTGGGAATCACGTGTCAATTACGTGGGAATCTCGTGGGAATCACGTGGGAATCACGTGTCAATCACGTGGGAATCACGTGGGAATCAATTGTCAATCACGTGGGAATCACGTGGGAATCACGTTTCAATCACGTGGGAATCACGTGGGAATCACGTGTCAATCATGTGGGAATCACGTTGGAATCACGTGGGAATCATTCGTCAATCACGTGGGAATCACGTGGGAGTCACGTGGGAATCACGTGGGAATCACCTCGATATCACGAGAGAATCATGTGTGAATCACATGGGAATCACGTGAGAATCATGTGGGAATAACGTGTCAATCACGTGGGAATCACGTGGGAATCACGTGTAAATCACGGGGGCATCACGTGGGATCACGTGGGAGTCACTTGGGAATCACGTGGGTTTTACGTGGAAATCACTTTGGAATCACGTGTCAGTCACGTGGGAATCATGTTGGAATCACGTGTCAATCACGGGGGAATCATGTGGGAATCACGTGTCAATCACGTGGGAATCACGTGTCAATCACGTGTCAATCACATGGGAATCACGTGTCAATCACGAGGGAATCACGTGGAAATCACGTGGGAATCACGTGGGAATCACGTGTCAATCATGTGGGAATCACGTTGGAATCACGTGGGAATCATTTGTCAATCACGTGGGAATCACGTGGGAGTCATGTGTCAATCACGTGTCAATCACGTGGGAATCACGTCGGAATCCCGTGGGAATGACGTGTCCATCACATGGGAATCACCGGGGAATCACGTGTCAATCACGTGGGACTCAAGTGGGAATCACGTGGGAATGACGTGTCAATCACGTGGGAATCACCGGGGAATCACGTGTCATTCATGTGGGAATCATGTGGGACTCACGTGGGAATCACGTGTCAGTCACGGGGGAATCACGTGAGAATCACGTGGGAATCACGTGTCAATCATGTGGGAATCACGTGGGAATCACTTGTCAATCACGAGGGAATGGCGTGGGAATCACGTGGGTATCACGTGTCAATCACGTGAGAAACACGTGTCAAAGACGTGGGAATCACGAGGAAATCACGTGGGAATCACGTGTCAATCATGTGGGAATCACGTTGGAATCACGTGGGAATCATTCGTCAATCACGTGGGAATCACGTGGGAGTCATGTGTCAATCACATGTCAATCACGTGGGAATCACGTCGGAATCACGTGGGAATGACGTGTCCATCACGTGGGAATCACCGAGGAATCACGTGTCAATCACGTGGGACTCACGTGGGTATCACGTGGGAATCACGTGAGATTCACATGGGAATCACGTGTCAATCACGTGTCAATCACTTGGGAATCACGTCGGAATCACGTGGGAATGACGTGTCAATCACGTGGGAATCACCGGGGAATCACGTGTCATTCATGTGGGAATCATGTGGGAATCACGTGGGAATCACGTGAGAATCACGTGGGAATCACGTGGGAATCACGTGTCAATCATGTGGGAATCACGTTGGAATCACGTGGGAATCATTCATCAATCACGTGGGAATCACGTGGGAGTCACGTGTCAATCACGTATCAATCACGTGGGAATCACGTCGGAATCACGTGGGAGTACGTGTCCATCATGTGGGAATCACCGGGGAAGCACGTTTCAATCACGTGGGACTCACGTGGGTATCACGTGGGAATCACGTGAGATTCACGTGGGAATCACGTGTCAATCACGTGTCAATCACTTGGGAATCACGTCGGAATCACGTGGGAATGACGTGTCAATCACGTTGGAATCACTGGGGAATCACGTGTCATTCATGTGGGAATCATGTGGGAATCACGTGGGAATCACGTGAGAATTACATGGGAATCACGTGTCAATAACGTGTGAATCACGTGGGAATCTCGTGGGTATCACGTGGGAATGACGTGTCAATCACGTGGGAATCACGTGCAAATCTCGTGTCAGTCACGAGGGAATCGTGTAGGAATCACGTGGGAATCACGTGTCAATCACAAGGGAATCAAGTGTCAATCACGTGGGAATCACGTGGGAATCACGTGTCAATCACGTGGGAATCACGTGGGAATCACGTGTCAATCACGTGGGAATCACGTGGGAGTCACGTAGGAAACACGTGGGAATCACGTGGGAAATACGAGTCATTCACGTGGGAATCACGTGCGAATCACGTGTCAGTCACGAGGGAATCGCGTAGGAATCACGTGGGAATCACGTGTCAATCACGAGGGAATCACGTGTCAATCACGTGGGAATCACGTGGGAATCACGTGTCAATCACGTGGGAATCACTTGGGAATCACGTGTCAATCACGTGGGAATCACATGGGAGTCACGTAGGAAACACGTGGGAATCACGTGTCATTCACGTGCGAATCACGTGCGATTCACGTGTCAGTCACGAGGGAATCGCGTAGGAATCACGTGGGAATCATGTGTCAATCACGAGGGAATCACGTGTCAATCACGTGGGAATCACGTGGGAATCACGTGTCAATCATGTGAGAATCAGTGGGAATCATGTGTCAATCATGTGGGAATCACGTTGGAGTCACGTGGGAATCACGTGGAAATCACGTGTCAATAACGTGGGAATCACGTGGGAATCACGTGTCAGTCACGGGGGAATCACCTGGGAATCACGTGGGAGTCACGTTAGAATCAAGTGGGAGTCACCTGGGTATCACGTGGGAATCACGTGGTAATCACGTGGTAATCACGTGGGAATCAGGTGTCAATCACGTGGGAATCATGTGGGAATCACGTGTCAATCACAAGTGAATCACGTGGGAATAACCTGTCAATCACGTGGGATTCACGTCGGAATCACGTGTCAATCACGTGGGAATCACGTGGGAATCACGTGGGAATCAGGTGTCAATCACGTGTCAATCACGTGGCAATCACGTGTCAATCATGTGGGAATCACGTGGGAATCACTTGTAAATAACGAGGGAATGGCGTGGGAATCACGTGGGAATCACGTGTCAATCACGTGAGAAACACGTGTCAATCACGTGGGAATCAGGTGGGAATCACGTGTTAATCACGTGGGAATCACGTGTCAATCACGAGGGAATCACGTGTCAAATATGTGGGAATCATGTGGGAATCACGTGTCAATCACAAGTGAATCACGTGGGAATAACCTGTCAATCACGTGGGATTCACGTGGGAGTCACGTGGGAATCACGTGGAAATCACGTGTCAATCACGTGGGAATCACGTGGGAATCACGTAGGAATCACGTGAGATTCACGTGGGAATCACGTGTCAATCACGTGCCAATCACGTGGGAATCACCGGGGAATCACGTCTCAATCACGTGGGAATCACGTGGGAATCACATGGGAATCACGTGTCAATCACGAGTGAATCACGTGGGAGTCACGCGCCAATCACGTGGGAATCACGTGGGAATCGCGTGTCAATCACTTGGGAATCATGTGGGAATCAGGTGTCATTCACGTGGGAGTCACGTGGGAATCACGTGGGAATCACATGGGAATCACATGTCTATCATGTGGGAATCAGGTGGGAATCACGTTGGAATCATGCATCAATCACGTGGGAATCACGTGGGAGTCACGTGGAAATCACGAGGAAATCACGTGTCAATCACGTGGGAATCATGTGGGAATCACGTGTCAATCACGAGTGAATCACTTGGGAATCACGTGGGAATAACGTGTCAATCATGTGGGAATCACTTGTGAATCAGGTGAGAATTACGTGTCAATCACGTGGAATTCATGCGTCAATCACGTGGGAATCACGTGGGAGTCACGTGGGAATTACATGGGAATCACGTGTCAATGACGTGGGAATCACATGGGAATCACATGTCAATCATGTGGGATTCAGGTGGGAATCACATGGGAATCACGTGTCAATCACATGGGAATCACGTGGGAATAACGTGTCAATCACGTGGGAATCACTTGTGAATCAGGTGAGAATTACGTGTCAATCACGTGGAAATCATGCGTCAATGACGTGGGAATCACGTGTCAATCACGTGGGAATCACGTGGGAATCACATGGGAATCACGTGTCAATCACATGGGAATCACGTGGGAATCACGTGTCAATCACGAGGGAAACACGTGGGAATCACGTGCGAATCACGAGAGAATCACGTGGGAATCACGAGGGAATCACGTGGGAATCATGTGTGAATCACGTGTCAATCTCGTGGGAAACACGTGAGAATCACGTGGGAAACACGTGGGAATCACGTGTCAATCACGAGAGAATCACGTGAGAATCACGTGGGAATCACGTGTCAATCACCTGGGAGTCACGTGGGAATCATGTGTCAATCACGTAGGCATCAGTTGTGCATCTCGTGGGAATCATTAGGCAATCATGTGTCAATCACGTTGGATTCACGTGGGAATCACGTGGGAATCACGTGTCAATCACGTGGGAATACGTGGGAATCACGTGTGAATCAAGTGTGAATCACGTGACAATCACGTGGGAATCGCGTGGGAATCACGTGTCAATCGCGTGGGAATCACGTGGGAATCACGTGGGAATTACGTGTCAATCACGTGGGTACCACGTGGGAATCACGTGTCTATCACGTGGGAGTCACGTGGGAATCACGTGAAAATCAGGTGGGAATCACGTGGAAATCACATCACGTGTCAATCACGTGGGAATCACGTGGGAATCACGTGGGACTCACGTGGGAATCACGTGGGAATTACCTGTCAGTCACGTGGGAATCACGTGGGAATCACGTGGGAATCACGTGTCAATCATGTGGGAATCACGTGGGAATCACGTGGGAATCACGTGGGAATCACTTGTGAATCAGGTGTGAATCACGTGTCAATCACGTGGGAATCAGGTGGGAATCACATGTCAGTCACGTGGGAATCACGTGGGAATTATGTGGAAATCACAATAGAATCACGAGGGAATCACGTGGGAATCACGTGGGAATCACGTGTCAATCACGTGAGAACCACTTGTCAATCACGTGGGAATCAGGTGGGAATCACGTGTCAGTCAGGTGGGAATCACGTGGAAATTATGTGGGAATCACATGTCAATCACCTGTGAATCACGTGGGAATCACGTGGGAATCACGTGTCAATCACGTGAGAAACACGTGTCAATCACGTGGGAATCAGGTGGGAATCACGTGTCAGTCACGTGGGAATCACGAGGGAGTCACGTGGGAATCCCGTGGGAATCACGTGTCAAACACGTGGGAATTAGGTGGGAATCACGTGTCAATCACGTGGGGATCACGAGGGAGTCACGTGGGAATCCCGTGGGAATCACGTGTCAATCACGTGGGAATCACGTGGGAATGTCAATTACGTGGGAATCACGTGGTAATCACGTGTCAATCACGTGGGAATAAGGTGGGAATCACATGTCAATCACGTGGGAATTACGAGGGAGTCACGTGGGAATCCCATGGGAATCACGTGTCAATCACGTGGGAATCACGTGGGAATCACGTGTCAATCACGTGGGAATCACGTGGGAATCACGTGAAAATCACGTGTCAATTACGTGGGAATCACGTGGGAATGTGTCAGTCACGTGGGAGTCCGGTGGGAATCACGTGTCAAACACGTGGGTATTAGGTGGGAATCACGTGTCAATCACGTGTCAATCACGTGGGAATCACGTGTCAATCACGCGGGAATCACGTGGGAATCACCTGAAAATCACGTGTCAATTACGTGGGAATCACGTGTCAATCACGTGGGAATCACGTGTCAATTAAGTGGGAATCTCTTGGGAATCACGTGGGAATCACGTGTCAATCACGTGGGAATCACATGGGAATCACTTGTCAATCACGTGGGAATCACGTGGGAATCACGTTTCAATCACGTGGGAATCACGTGGGAATCACGTGTCAATCACGTTGGATTCAAGTGGGAATCAGGTAGGATTCACGTTAGAGTCACGTGGGAATCACGTGTCAATCACGTGGGAATCGATTGGGGATCACGTGGCAATCATCTGGGAATCACGTGGTAATCACGTGGGAATCACGTGGGTATCACGTGGGAATCAAGTGCCAATCATCTGGGAATCTCGTGGAAATCACGTGTCAATCACGTGGGTATCACGTGAGAATAACGTGCCAATCACTTGTCAATCACGTGGGAATCACGTGAGAATCACGTGTCAATCACGTGGGAATCACGTCGGAATTACGCGGGAATCACATCTCAATCACGAGGAAATCACGTGGGAATCACGTGACATTCACCTGGGATTCACGGGGGAATCACGTGGAAATCACGTGGGAATCATGTGGGAATCACGTGTCAATCACGTGGGAATCACGTGGGATTCACGTGTCAATCACGCGGGAATCTCGTGGGAATCACGTGGGAATAACTTGTGAATCACGTGGGAATCACGTGGGAATCATGTGGGAATCAGGAGGTAATCACGTGGGAATCACGTGTGAATCACGTGTCAATCTCGTGGGAAACACGTGAGAATCACGTGGGAATCACGTGGGAATCACGTGTCAATCACGAGGGAATCACGTGTCAATAACATGGGAATCACGTGTGAATCACGAGGCAATCACGTGTGAATCATGAGGTAATCATGTGGGAATCACGTGATATTCACCTGGCATTCACGGGGGAATCACGTGGGAATCACGAGGGAATCACGTGTCAATCACGTGGGAATCAGGAGGGAATCACGTGGGAATCACGTGTGAATCACGTGTCAATCTCGTGGGAAACACGTGAGAATCACGTGGGAATCACGTGTCAATCACGAGGGAATCACTTGTCAATAACATGGGAATCACGTGTCAATCACGTGGGAATCACGTTTGGAATCATGTGGGAATCACGAGGGAATCAGGTGGGAATCACGTGTCAATCACGTTGAAATCACGTGGGAATCACGTGGGAATCACGTGGGAATCACGTGTCAATCACGAGGGAATCACCTGTCAATAACTTGGGAATCACGTGTCAATCACGTGGGAATCACGTTTGGAATCATGTGGGAGTCACGTGAGAATCACGTGGGAATCACGTGTCAATATCGTGTGAATCACGTGGTAATCACGTGGGTATCATGTGCGAATCACGTGGGAATCACGTGTCAATCATGTGGGAATCACGTGGGAACCACGTGGGAATCATTTGGAAATCACGTGTCAATCACGTGGGAATCACGTGGGAATCACTTGGGAATCACGTGTCAGTCCCCTGGGAATCACGTGGGAATCACGTGGGAATCACGTGTCAATCACGTGGGAATCACGTGGGAATCACGTGTTAATCACTTGGGAATCACATGGGAATCACGTGGGAATAGGTGGGAATCACATGTCAATCACGTGGGAATCACGTGGGAATTATGTGGGAATCACGTGAGAATCACGAGGGAATCACGTGTCAATAACGTGTGAATCACGTGGGAATCACCTGGGAATCATGTGTCAATCACGTGTCAATCACGTGGGAAATACGTGGGAATCACTTGTGAATCAGGTGAGAATCACGTGTCAATCACGTGGAAATCATGCGTCAAACACGTGTGAATCACGTGGGAGTCACGTTGGAATCACGTGGGAGTCAGGTGGGAATCACGTGGGAATCAAGTGTTAATCACGTGGGAATCACGTGTCAATCATGTGGGAATCACGTGGGAACCACGTGGGAATCATTTGGAAATCACGTGTCAATCACGTGGGAATCACGTGGGAATCACGTGTCAATCATGTGGAAATCACGTGGGAATCACGTGGGAATCATGCGTCAATCACGGGGGAATCACGTGGGAGTCACGTTGGAATCAAGTGGGAATCACCTGGGTATCACGTGGGAATCACGTGGTAATCACGTGGTAATCACGTGGGAATTACGTGTCAATCTCGTGAGAAACATGTGGGAATCACGTGGAATCACGTGGGAATCACGTGTAACTCACGAGGGAATCACGTGTCAATAACATGGGAATCACGTGTCAATCACGTGGGAATCACGATTGGAATCATGTGGGAATCACGGGGGCATCATGTGGGAATCATTTGGGATTCAGGTGGGAATCACGTGGGAATCACGTGGGAAACACATGGCAATCACGTGGGAATCACGTGGGAATCACGTGGGAATCACGTGTCAATCACGTGGGAATCACGTGGGAATCACGTGGGAATCACGTGTCAATCACGTATGAATCATTATGGAATCACGTAGTAAACACGTGTGAATCATGTGGGAATCACGTTACAAACACTTGGGAATCACCTGCGAACCAAGTGTCAATCACGTGGGAATCACGTGGGAGTCACGTGTCAATCACGTGGGAATCACGAGGGAATCATGTTGGAATCACGTGGGAATCAAGTGGGAATCACATGGGAATCACGTGGGAGTCACGTGTCAATCACGTGGGAATCACATGTTAATCTCGTGGGAATCACGTGGGAATCACGTGGGAATCAGGTGGGAATCACGTGTCAAACACGTGGGAATCACGTGGGAATTATTTGGGAATCACGTGAGAATCAAGAGGGAATCACGTGTAAATAACGTGTGAATAACGTGGGAATCTCGTGGGTATCATGTGGGAATGACGTGTCAATCACGTGGGAGTCAGGTGGGAATCACGTGAAAATCAGGTGGGAATCACGTGGGAATCACATCACGTGTCAATCACGTGGGAATCACGTGGGAATCACGTGGGAGTCACGTGGGAATCACGTGGGAATGACCTGTCAGTCACGTGGGAATCACGTGGGAATCACGTGGAAATCACGTGTCAATCATGTGGGAATCACGTGGGAATCACGTGGGAATCACGTGGGAATCACTTGTGAATCAGGTGTCAATCACTTGTCAACACGTGGAGATCATGCGTCAAACAGGTGGGAATCACGTGGGAGTCACATTGGAATCACGTGGGAGTCACGTGGGAATCACGTGGGAATCACGTGTCAATCACGTGGGAATCATGTGGGAATCACGTGTCAATCACGAGTGAATCACTTGGGAATCACGTGGGAATAACTTGTCAATCACGTGGGAATTACGGGGGAATCACGTGTCAATCACGTGGGAATCATGTGGGAATCACGTGGGAACCACGTGGGAATCACGTGGAAATCACGTGGAAATCCCTTGGGAATCACGTGTCAATCACGAGGGAATCATGTGGAAATCACGTGTCAATCACGAGTGAATCTCGTGGGAATCACGTGGGAATAACGGGTCAATCACGTGGGAATCACGTGGGAATCATGAGTCAATCAAGTAGGCATCAGGTGGGCATCACGTGGGAATCATTTGGGAATCACATGTCATTCATGTTGGAATCACGTGGGAATCACGTGGGAATCACGTGGGTATCAAGTGTGAATAAAGTGACAATCACGTGGGAATCACTTGTCAATCACGTAGGAATCATGCGGGAATCACGAAGGAATCACGTGGCAATCACGTCGGAATCACGTGACAATAATTTGGGAATCACCTGGGAATCACGTGTCAATCACGTGGAAATCACGCGGAAATCACTTGGGAATCACGTTTCAGTCACGTGGGAATCACGTGGGAATCACGTGGGAATCATTTGGGAATCACGTGGGAATCACGTGGGAATCACGGTGGAAACATGCTTTAATCACGTGGGAATCACGTGGGAATCACGTGTCAATGACGTGGGAAACACGTGGGAATCACGTGGGAATCACGGTGGAAACACGCTTTAATCACGTGGGAATCACCTGGGAATCACGTGTCAATCATGTGGAAATCACGTGGGAATCACGTGGGAATCATGCGTCAATCACGGGGGAATCACGTGGGAGTCACGTTGGAATCAAGTGGGAATCACCTGGGTATCACGTGGTAATCACGTGGTAATCACGTGGTAATCACGTGGGAATTACGTGTCAATCTCGTGAGAAACATGTGGGAATCACGTGGAATCACGTGGGAATCACGTGTAACTCACGAGGGAATCACGTGTCAATAACATGGGAATCACGTGTCAATCACGTGGGAATCACGATTGGAATCATGTGGGAATCACGGGGGCATCATGTGGGAATCATTTGGGATTCAGGTGGGAATCACGTGGGAATCACGTGGGAAACACATGGCAATCACGTGGGAATCACGTGGGAATCACGTGGGAATCACGTGTCAATCACGTGGGAATCACGTGGGAATCACGTGGGAATCACGTGTCAATCACGTATGAATCATTATGGAATCACGTAGTAAACACGTGTGAATCATGTGGGAATCACGTTACAAACACTTGGGAATCACCTGCGAACCAAGTGTCAATCACGTGGGAATCACGTGAGATTCACGTGTCAATCACGTGGGAATCACGAGGGAATCACGTTGGAATCACGTGGGAATCAAGTGGGAATCACATGGGAATCACGTGGGAATCACGTGTCAATCACGTGGGAATCACATGTTAATCTCGTGGGAATCACGTGGGAATCACGTGGGAATCAGGTGGGAATCACGTGTCAAACACGTGGGAATCACGTGGGAATTATTTGGGAATCACGTGAGAATCAAGAGGGAATCACGTGTAAATAACGTGTGAATAACGTGGGAATCTCGTGGGTATCATGTGGGAATGACGTGTCAATCACGTGGGAGTCAGGTGGGAATCACGTGTGAATCACGTGTGAATCACATGTCAATCACGTGGGAATCACGTGGGAATGACGTGGGAAACGCGTGGCAATCCCGTGTTATTCACGTGGGAATCACGTGTTAATCACGTGGGAATCAAGGGGGAATCACGTGTCAATCACCTGGGAGTCACGTGGGAATCACGTGTCAGTCACGTGGGAATCACGTGGGAATCACGTGGGAATCACGTGTCAATAACGTGGCAATCACGTGGGAATCACCTGGGAATCACTTGTTCGTCACGTGGGAATCACGTGGGAATCACGTATCATTCACATGGGAATCACGTGGGAATCACGTGTCAATAACGTGGCAATCACGTGGGAATCACGTGGGAATCACTTGTTCGTCACGTGGGAATCACGTGGGAATCACGTATCATTCACATGGGAATCACGTGGGAATCACGTGGGAATCACGTTTCAATCACGAGGGAATGACGTGGGAATCACGTGTCAATCACGTGGGAATCACGTGTCAAACACGTGGGCATCACGTGGGCATCACGTGGGAATCACGTGGGAATCACGTGTCAATCAGGAGAGAATCATGTGTGAATCACATGGGAATCACGTGAGAATCACGTGGGAATCACGTGTCAATCATGTGGGAATCACGTGGGAATCATGTGTCAATCACGTTGGAATCATAGGGAATCACGTCTCAATCACGTAGGATTCACGTGGGAATCAGGTGTGAATCACTTGTCAATCACGTGTCAATCAAGTGGAATTCACGTGGGAATCAGGTGGGAATCACGTGTCAATCACGTGTCAATAACGTGTGAATCACGTGGGAATCACGTGTCAATCACGTGGGAATCACGTGGGAATCACGAGGGAATCACGTGGGAATCACGTGGAAATCACGGGGTAATCACGTGGGAATCACGTGGGAATCACGTGTCAATCACGGGGGAATCACATGGGAATCACGTGGGAATCATGTGCAAATCACGTGGGAATCACGTGTCAATCACGTGGGAATCACGTGTCAATCACATGGGAATCACGTGAGAATCACGTGGGAATCACGTGGGAATCACGTGTAAAACACGTGGGAATCATGTGTCAATCACATGGGTCTCACGTGGGAATCACATTTCAATCACGTTGCAATCACGAGGGAATCACGTGTCAATCACGTGGGAATCACGTGGGAATGACGTGTCAATCACGTGGGAATCACATGACAATCACGTGGGAATTAGGTGGGAATCACATGTCAATCACGTGGGAATCACGAGGGAGTCATGTGGGAGTCCCGTGGGAATCACTTGACAATCACGGGGGAATCACGTGGGAATGTGTCAATCACGTGGGAATCACGTGGGAATCACGTGTCAATCACGTGGGAATCACGTGGGAATGTGTCAATCACGTGGGAATCACGTGGGAATCACGTGTCAATCACGTGGGAATCACGAGTGTGTCACGTGGGAATCCCGTGGGAATCACGTGTCAATCACGTGGGAATCACGTGGGAATGTGTCAATCACGTGGGAATCACGTGGGAATCACGTGTCAATCACGTGGGAATTAGGTGGAAATCACGTGTCAATCACGTGGGTATCACGAGGGAGTCACGTGGGAATCCGGTGGGAATCACCTGTCAATCACGTGGGAATCACGTGTCAATCACATGGGGATCACGTGGGAATCACGTGTCAATCACGTGGGAATAAGGTGGGAATCACGTGTCAATCACGTGGGAATCACGAGGGAATCACGTGGGAATCCCGTGGGAATCACGTGTCAATCACGTGGGAATCACGTGGGAATCACGTGTCAATCACGTGGGAATCAGGTGTCAATGACATGGGAATCACGTGAGAATCACGTGGGAATCCCGTGGGAATCACGTGTCAATCACGGGGGAATCACGTGGGAATTTGTCAATCACGTGGGAATCACGTGGGAATCACGTGTCAATCACGTGGGAATTGGGTGGGAATCACGTGTCAATCACGTGGGAATCCCGTGGGAATCACCTGTCAATCACGTGGGAATCAGGTGTCAATGACATGGGAATCACGTGAGAATCACGTGGGAATCACTTGTAAATCACGTGGGAATCATGTGTCAATCACATGGGACTCACGTGGGAATCACGTGTCAATCACGTGGGAATCACGTGTCATTCACGTGGGAATCACGTGGGAATCACGTGGGAATCACGAGGGAATCACGTGGGAATCACGTGTCAATCACGAGGGAATCACGTGGGAATCACGTGGGAATCACGTGTCTATCACGTGCTAATCACGTGGGAATCACGTGTCAATCACGTGGGAATCACATGGGAGTCACGTGGGAATCATGTGGGAATCACGTGTCAATCACGTGGGAATCACGTGGGAATAACGTGTCAATCAAGGGGGAATCACGTGTCAATTACGTGGGAATCACGTGTCAATCACGTGGGAATCACGTGGCAATCACGTGGGAATCAAGTGATAATCACGTGGGAATCACGTGTCAATCACGTGGGAATCACGTGTCATTCACGTGGGAATCACGTGGGAATCACGTGGGAATCAAGTGTTAATCACGTGGGAATCACGTGTCAATCACGTGGGAATCACGTGTCATTCACGTGGGAATCACGTGGGAATCACGTGGGAATCAAGTGTTAATCACGTGTCAATCACGTGGGAATCATGCGTCAATCACGTGTCATTCACCTTGGAATCACGTGGGAATCACGTGTCAATCACGTGGGAATCACGTGGGAATCACGTGTCAATCACGTGGGAATCACTTGGGAATTTCATGGGAATCAGGTGTCAATCACGTGGGAATCACGTGGGAATCACGTGTCAATCACGTGGGAGTCAAGTGGAAATGACGTGCCAGTCACGTTGGAATCACGAGGGAATCACGTGTCAATCATGTGGGAGTCACGTGGGAATCTCGTGGGAATCAGGTGGGAATCACGTGTCAATCACGTGGGAATCACGTGGCAATCACGTGGGAATCAAGTGATAATCACGTGGGAATCACGTGTCAATCACGTGGGAATCACGTGTCAATCACGTGGGAATCACGTGTGAATCACGTGACATTCACTTGGGAATCACGTGGGAATCACGTGTCAATCACGTGGAAATCACGTGGGAATCACGTAGGAATCACGAGCCATTCACGTGGGAATCACGTGGGAATCTCGTGTCAATCACGTGGGAATCACCTGGGAATCACGTGAGAATCACGTGGGAATCATGTGTCAATCAAGTGGGTATCATGTGGGAATCACATGGGAATCACGTGTCAATCACGTGGGAATCACGTAGGGATCACGTGTCAATCACATGGGAATCACGTTGGAATCACGTGTCACTCACGTGGGAATCACGAGGGAATCACGTGTCAATCACGTGGGAACCTCGTGGGAATCACGTGTCAATCACGTGGAAATCACGTGGGAATCACGTGGGAATCACGTGGGAATCAAGTGTGAATCACGTGAAAATCATGTGGGAATCACGTGTCAATCACGTGGAAATCACGTAGGCATCACGTGGGAATCATCTGGGAATCATGTGTCAATCACGTTGGAATCACGTGGGAATCACGTGGGAATCAGGTGTCAATCACGTGGGAATCACGTGGGCAACGTGAGAATGACGTGACAAGCATTTGGGAATCACGTGGGAATCACATGTCAATCACATGGGAATCATGCGGCAATCACGTGGGAATCACGTGGGAATCACGTGGGAATCACGTGGGAATCACGTGGGAATCACGTGTCAATCACGAGGGAATCATGTGGGAATCACATGGAAATCACGTGTCTATCACGTGGGAATCACGTGTCAATCACGTGGGAATCACGAGGGAATCACGTGGGAATCACGTGTCAATCACGAGGGAATCACGTGGGAATCACGTGTCTATCACGTGGTAATCACGTGGGAATCACGTGTCAATCACGTGGGAATTACATGGGAGTCACGTGGGAATCATGTGGGAATCACGTGTCAATCACGTGGGAATCACGTGTCAATCAATGGGGAATCACGTGTCAATTACGTGGGATTCACGTGTCAATCACTTTGGAATCACGTGGCAATCACGAGGGAATCACGTGTCAATCACTTGGGAATCACGTGGGAATCACGTGTCAATCACGTGGGAGTCACGTGGGAATCACGTGTCAATCACGTGGGAATTAGGTGGGATTCACGTGTCAATCACGTGGGAATCTCGAGGGAGTCACGTGGGAATCCCGTGGGAATCAAGTGTCAATCACGGGGGAATGACGTGGGAATGTGTCAATCACGTGGGAATCACGTGGCAATCACGTGTCAATCACGTGGGAATCACGAGGGAGTCACGTGGGAATCCCGTGGGAATCACGTGTCAATCACGGGGGAATCACGTGGGAATGTGTCAATCACGTGGGAATCATGTGGGAATCACTTGCCATTTACGTGGGAATCACGTGGGAATGACGTGGGAATCACGTGTAAATCACGTGGGAATCACGAGGGAGTCACGTGGGAATCCCGTGGGAATCACGTGTAAATCCCGTGGGAATCATGTGTCAACCACATGGGACTCACGTCGGAATCACGTGTAAATCACATGGGAATCACATGGGAATCACGTGCCAGTCACGTGGGAATTAGGTGGGAATCACGTGTCAATCACGTGGGAATCACGAGGGAGTCACGTGGGAATCCCGTGGGAATGTGTCAATCACGTGGGAATCACCTGGGAATTACGTGTCAAACACGTGGGAATTAGGTGGAAATCACGTGTCAATCACGTGGGAAACACGAGGGAGTCACGTGGGAATCCCGTGGGAATCACGTGTCAATCACGTGGGAATCACGTGGGAATGTGTCAATCACGTGGGAATCACGTGGGAATCATGTATCAATCACATGGGACTCACGTGGGAATCACGTGTCAATCACGTGGCAATCACGAGGGAATCACGTGTCAATCACGTGGGAATCACGTGGGAATCACGTGTCAATCACGTGGGAATCACGTGGGAATCACGAGAGAATCATTTGTCAATCACATGGGACTCACGTGGGAATCACGTTTCAATCACGTGGCAATCACGAGGGAATCACGTGTCAATCACGTGGGAATCACGTGGGAATGACATGTCAATCACGTGGGAATCACGTGGGAATCACGTGTCAATCACGTGGGAATTAGGTGGGAAGCACGTGACAATCACATGGGAATCATGAGGGAGTCACGTGGGAGTCCCGTGGGAATCACGTGTCAATCACGGGGGAATCACGTGGGAATGTGTCAATCACGTGGGAATCACGTGGTAATCACGTGTCAAACACGTGGGAATTAGGTGGGAATCACGTGTCAATCACGTGGGAATCACGAGGGAGTCACGTGGGAATCCCGTGGGTATCATGTATCAATCACGTGGGAATCACGTGGGAATGTGTCCATCACGTGGGAATCACGTGGGAATCATGTGTCAATCACATGGGACTCACGTGGGAATCACGTGTCAATCACGTGGCAATCACGAGGGAAACACGTGTCAATCACGTGGGAATCACGTGGGAATCACGTGTCAATCACGTGGGAATCACGTGGGAATCACGTGTCAATCACTTGGGAATTAGGTGGGAATAACGTGTCAATCACGTGGGAATCACGAGGGTGTCACGTGGAAATCCCGTGGGAATCACGTGTCAATCACGTGGGAATCACGTGGGAATGTGTCAATCACGTGGGAATCACGTGGGAATCACGTGTCAATCACGTGGGAATTAGGTGGGAATCACGTGTGAATCATGTGTGAATCACGAGGGAGTCACGTGGGAGTCCCGTGGGAATCACGTGTCAATTACGGGGGAATCACGTGGGAATGTGTCAATCACGTGGGAATCACGTGGGAATCACGTGTCAAACACGTGGGAATTAGGTGGGAATCACGTGTCAATCACGTGGGAATCACGAGGGAGTCACGTGGGAATCCCGTGGGTATCACGTGTCAATCATGTGGGAATCACGTGGGAATGTGTCAATCACGTGGGAATCACGTGGGAATCATGTGTCAATCACATGGGACTCACGTGGGAATCACGTGTCAATCACGTGACAATCACGAGGGAATCACGTGTCAATCACGTTGGAATCACGTGGGAATCACGTGTCAATCACGTGGGAATCACGTGGGAATCACGTGTCAATCACGAGGGAATTAGGTGGGAATCACGTGTCAATCACGTTGGAATCACGAGGGAGTCACGTGGGAATCACGTGTCAATCACGGGGGAATGAGGTGGGAATGTGTCAATCACGTGGGAATCACGTGGGAATCACGTGTCAATCACGTGGGAATCACGAGGGAGTCACATGGGAATCCCGTGGGAATCACGTGTCAATCACGGGGGAATCATGTCGGAATGTGTCAATCACGTGGGAATCATGTGGGAATTACTTGTCATTTACGTGGGGATCACGTGGGAATGACGTGGGAATCACGTGTCAATCACATGGGAATTAGGTTGGAATCACGTGTAAATCACGTGGGAATCACGAGGGAGTCACGTGGGAATCCCGTGGGAATCACGTGTAAATCACGTGGGAATCATGTGTCAATCACATGGGACTCACGTGGGAATCACGTGTCAAACACGTGGGAATTAGGTGGGAATCACGTGTCAATCACGTGGGAATCACGAGGGAGTCACCTGGGAATCCCGTGGGTATCACGTATCAATCACGTGGGAATCACGTGGGAATGTGTCCATCACGGGGGAATCACATGGGAATGTGTCAATCACGTGGGAATCACGTGGTAATCACGTGTCAAACACGTGGGAATTAGGTGGGAATCACGTGTCAATCACGTGGGAATCACGAGGGAGTCACCTGGGAATCCCGTGGGTATCACGTATCAATCACGTGGGAATCACGTGGGAATGTGTCCATCACGTGGGAATGACGTGGGAATCACGTGTCAATCACGTGGGAATCACGAGTGTGTCACGTGGGAGTCCCGTGGGAATCACGTGTCAATCACGGGGGAATCACGTGAGAATGTGTCAATCACGTGGGAATCACGAGGGAGTCACGTGGGAATCCCGTGGGTATCACGTATCAATCACGTGGGAATCACGTGGGAATGTGTCCATCACGTGGGAATCACGTGGGAATCATGTGTCAATCACATGGGACTCACGTGGGAATCACGTGTCAATCACGTGGCAATCACGAGGGAATCACGTGTCAATCACGTGGGAATCACGTGGGAATCACGTGTCAGTCACGTGGGAATCACGTGGGAATCACGTGTCAATCACGTGGGAATTAGGTGGGAATAACGTGTCAATCACGTGGGAATCACGAGGGTGTCACGTGGGAATCCCGTGGGAATCACGTGTCAATCACGTGGGAATCACGTGGGAATGTGTCAATCACGTGGGAATCACGTGGGAATCACGTGTCAATCACGTGGGAATTAGGTGGGAATCACGTGTCAATCACGTGTGAATCACGAGGGAGTCACGTGGGAGTCCCGTGGGAATCACGTGTCAATTACGGGGGAATCACGTGGGAATGTGTCAATCACGAGGGAATCACGTTTGAATCACGTGTCAAACACGTGGGAATTAGGTGGGAATCACGTGTCAATCACGTGGGAATCACGAGGGAGTCACGTGGGAATCCCGTGGGTATCACGTGTCAATCACGTGGGAATCACGTGGGAATGTGTCAATCACGTGGGAATCACGTGGGAATCATGTGTCAATCACATGGGACTCACGTGGGAATCACGTGTCAATCACGTGACAATCACGAGGGAATCACGTGTCAATCACGTTGGAATCACGTGGGAATCACGTGTCAATCACGTGGGAATCACGTGGGAATCACGTGTCAATCACGTGGGAATTAGGTGGGAATCACGTGTCAATCACGTTGGAATCACGAGGGAGTCACGTGGGAATCCCGTGGGAATCACGTGTCAATCACGGGGGAATGAGGTGGGAATGTGTCAATCACGTGGGAATCACGTGGGAATCACGTGTCAATCACGTGGGAATCACGAGGGAGTCACATGGGAATCCCGTGGGAATCACGTGTCAATCACGGGGGAATCATGTCGGAATGTGTCAATCACGTGGGAATCATGTGGGAATTACTTGTCATTTACGTGGGAATAACGTGGGAATGACGTGGGAATCACGTGTCAATCACATGGGAGTTAGGTTGGAATCACGTGTAAATCACGTGGGAATCACGAGGGAGTCACGTGGGAATCCCGTGGGAATCACGTGTAAATCACGTGGGAATCATGTGTCAATCACATGGGACTCACGTGGGAATCACGTGTCAATCACGTGGGAATCACATGGGAATCACGTGTCAGTCACGTGGGAATTAGGTTGGAATCACGTGTCAATCACGTGGGAAATACGAGGGAATCACGTGGGAATCCCGTGGGAATGTGTCAATCACGTCGGAATCACCTGGGAATCACGTGTCCAACACGTAGGAATTAGGTGGAAATCACGTGTCAATCACGTGGGAATCACGTGGGAGTCACGTGGGAATCCCGTGGGAATCACGTGTCAATCACGTGGGAATCACTTGTCAATCACGTGGGAATCACGTGGGAATCACGTGTCAATCACGTGGGAATCACGAGGGAGTCACGTGGGAAACACGTGGGAATCACGTGTCAATCACGTGGGAATCACGTGTCAATCACGTGGGAATCACGTGGGAATCACGTGTCAATCACGTGGGAATCACGTGTCAATCACGTGGGAATCACGTGGGAATCACGTGTCAATCACGTGGGAAACACGTGGGAATGTGTCAATCACGTGGGAATCAGGTGGGAATCACGTGTCAAACACGTGGGAATTAGGTTGGAATCACGTGTCAATCAGGTGGGAATCACGAGGGAGTCACGTGGGAATCCCGTGGGAATCACGTGTCAATCACGTGGGAATCACGTGGGAATGTATCAATTACGTGGGAATCACGTGGGAATCACGTGTCAATCACGTGGGAATAAGGTGGGAATCACGTGTCAATCACGTGGGAATCACGTGTCAATCACATGGGAATCACGTGAGAATCACGTGGGAATCACGTGGGAATCACGTGTAAATCATGTGGGAATCATGTGTCAATCACATGGGACTTACGTGGGAATCACGTGGGAATCATGTGTCAATCACATGGGTCTCACGTGGGAATCACATTTCAATCACGTGGCAATCACGAGGGAATCACGTGTCAATCACGTGGGAATCACGTAGGAATGACGTGTCAATCACGTGGGAATCACGTGTCAATCACGTGGGAATTAGGTGGGAATCACATGTCAATCACGTGGGAATCACGAGGGAGTCATGTGGGAGTCCCGTGGGAATCACGTGACAATCACGGGGGAATCACGTGGGAATGTGTCAATCACGTGGGAATCACGTGGGAATCACGTGTCAATCACGTGGGAATTACGTGGGAATGTGTCAATCACGTGGGAATCACGTGGGAATCACGTGTCAATCACGTGGGAATCACGAGTGTGTCACGTGGGAATCCCGTGGGAATCACGTGTCAATCACGTGGGAATCACGTGGGAATGTGTCAATCACGTGGGAATCACGTGGGAATCACGTGTCAATCACGTGGGAATTAGGTGGAAATCTCGTGTCTATCACGTGGGAATCACGAGGGAGTCACGTGGGAATCCGGTGGGAATCACCTGTCAATCACGTGGGAATCACGTGTCAATCACATGGGGATCACGTGGGAATCACGTGTCAATCATGTGGGAATAAGGTGGGAATCACGTGTCAATCACGTGGGAATCACGAGGGAATCACGTGGGAATCCCGTGGGAATCACGTGTCAATCACGTGGGAATCACGTGGGAATCACGTGTCAATCACGTGGGAATCAGGTGTCAATGACATGGGAATCACGTGAGAATCACGTGGGAATCCCGTGGGAATCACGTGTCAATCACGGGGGAATCACGTGGGAATTTGTCAATCACGTGGGAATCACGTGGGAATCACGTGTCAATCACGTTGGAATTGGGTGGGAATCACGTGTCAATCACGTGGGAATCCCGTGGGAATCACCTGTCAATCACGTGGGAATCAGGTGTCAATGACATGGGAATCACGTGAGAATCACGTGGGAATCACGTGGGAATCACGTGGGAATCACGAGTGTGTCACGTGGGAATCCCGTGGGAATCACGTGTCAATCACGTGGGAATCACGTGGGAATGTGTCACTCACGTGGGAATCACGTGGTAATCACGTGTCAAACACGTGGGAATTAGGTGGGAATCACGTGTCAATCACGTGGGAATCACGAGGGAGTCACGTGTGAGTCCCGTGGGAATCACGTGTCAATCACGGGGGAATCACGTGGGAATGTGTCAATCACGTGGGAATCACGTGGTAATCACGTGTCAAACACGTGGGAATTAGGTGGGAATCACGTGTCAATCACGTGGGAATCACGAGGGAGTCACCTGGGAATCCCGTGGGTATCACGTATCAATCACGTGGGAATCACGTGGGAATGTGTCCATCACGTGGGAATCACGTGGGAATCACGTGTCAATCACGTGGGAATCACGAGTGTGTCACGTGGGAGTCCCGTGGGAATCACGTGTCAATCATGGGGGAAACACGTGGGAATGTGTCAATCACGTGGGAATCACGAGGGAGTCACGTGGGAATCCCGTGGGTATCACGTATCAATCACGTGGGAATCACGTGGGAATGTGTCCATCACGTGGGAATCACGTGGGAATCATGTGTCAATCACATGGGACTCACGTGGGAATCACGTGTCAATCACGTGGCAATCACGAGGGAATCACGTGTCAATCACGTGGGAATCACGTGGGAATCACGTGTCAGTCACGTGGGAATCACGTGGGAATCACGTGTCAATCACGTGGGAATTAGGTGGGAATAACGTGTCAATCACGTGGGAATCACGAGGGTGTCATGTGGGAATCCCGTGGGAATCACGTGTCAATCACGTGGGAATCACGTGGGAATGTGTCAATCACGTGGGAATCACGTGGGAATCACGTGTCAATCACGTGGGAATTAGGTGGGAATCACGTGTCAATCACGTGTGAATCACGAGTGAGTCACGTGGGAGTCCCGTGGGAATCACGTGTCAATTACGGGGGAATCACGTGGGAATGTGTCAATCACGTGGGAATCACGTGGGAATCACATGTCAAACACGTGGGAATTAGGTGGGAATCACGTGTCAATCACGTGGGAATCACGAGGGAGTCACGTGGGAATCCCGTGGGTATCACATGTCAATCACGTGGGAATCACGTGGGAATGTGTCAATCACGTGGGAATCACGTGGGAATCATGTGTCAATCACATGGGACTCACATGGGAATCACGTGTCAATCACGTGACAATCACGAGGGAATCACGTGTCAATCACGTTGGAATCACGTGGGAATCACGTGTCAATCACGTGGGAATCACGTGGGAATCACGTGTCAATCACGTGGGAATTAGGTGGGAATCACGTGTCAATCACGTTGGAATCACGAGGGAGTCACGTGGGAATCCCGTGGGAATCACGTGTCAATCACGGGGGAATGAGGTGGGAATGTGTCAATCACGTGGGAATCACGTGGGAATCACGTGTCAATCACGTGGGAATCACGAGGGAGTCACATGGGAATCCCGTGGGAATCACGTGTCAATCACGGGGGAATCATGTCGGAATGTGTCAATCACGTGGGAATCATGTGGGAATTACTTGTCATTTACGTGGGAATAACGTGGGAATGACGTGGGAATCACGTGTCAATCACATGGGAATTAGGTTGGAATCACGTGTAAATCACGTGGGAATCACGAGGGAGTCACGTGGGAATCCCCTGGGAATCACGTGTAAATCACGTGGGAATCATGTGTCAATCACATGGGACTCACGTGGGAATCACGTGTCAATCACGTGGGAATCACGTGTCAATCACGTGGGAATCACATGGGAATCACGTGTCAGTCACGTGGGAATTAGGTTGGAATCACGTGTCAATCACGTGGGAAACACGAGGGAGTCACGTGGGAATCCCGTGGGAATGTGTCAATCACGTCGGAATCACCTGGGAATCACGTGTCCAACACGTAGGAATTAGGTGGAAATCACGTGTCAATCACGTGGGAATCACGTGGGAGTCACGTGGGAATCCCGTGGGAATCACGTGTCAATCACGTGGGAATCACTTGTCAATCACGTGGGAATCCCGTGAGAATCACGTGTCAATCACGTGGGAATCACGAGGGAGTCACGTGGGAAACCCGTGGGAATCACGTGTCAATCACGTGGGAATCACGTGTCAATCACGTGGGAATCACGTGGGAGTCACGTGTCAATCACGTGGGAATCACGTGGGAATCACGTGTCAATCACGTGGGAATCACGTGGGAATGTGTCAATCACGTGGGAATCAGGTGGGAATCACGTGTCAAACACGTGGGAATTAGGTTGGAATCACGTGTCAATCAGGTGGGAATCACGAGGGAGTCACGTGGGAATCCCGTGGGAATCACGTGTCAATCACGTGGGAATCACGTGGGAATGTATCAATTACGTGGGAATCACGAGGGAATCACGTGTCAATCACGTGGGAATAAGGTGGGAATCACGTGTCAATCACGTGGGAATCACGTGTCAATCACATGGGAATCACGTGAGAATCACGTGGGAATCACGTGGGAATCATGTGTAAAACACGTGGGAATCATGTGTCAATCACATGGGTCTCACGTGGGAATCACATTTCAATCACGTGGCAATCACGAGGGAATCACGTGTCAATCACGTGGGAATCATGTGGGAATGACGTGTCAATCACGTGGGAATCACGTGACAATCACGTGGGAATTAGGTGGGAATCACATGTCAATCACGTGGGAATCACGAGGGAGTCATGTGGGAGTCCCGTGGGAATCACGTGACAATCACGGGGGAATCACGTGGGAATGTGTCAATCACGTGGGAGTCCCGTGGGATTCACGTGACAATCACGGGGGAATCACGTGGGAATGTGTCAATCACGTGGGAATCACGTGGGAATCACGTGTCAATCACGTGGGAATCACGTGGGAATGTGTCAATCACGTGGGAATCACGTGGGAATCACGTGTCAATCACGTGGGAATCACGAGTGTGTCACGTGGGAATCCCGTGGGAATCACGTGTCAATCACGTGGGAATCACGTGGGAATGTGTCAATCACGTGGGAATCACGTGGGAATCACGTGTCAATCACGTGGGAATTAGGTGGAAATCACGTGTCAATCACGTGGGTATCACGAGGGAGTCACGTGGGAATCCGGTGGGAATCACCTGTCAATCACGTGGGAATCACGTGTCAATCACATGGGGATCACGTGGGAATCACGTGTCAATCACGTGGGAATAAGGTGGGAATCACGTGTCAATCACGTGGGAATCACGAGGGAATCACGTGGGAATCCCGTGGGAATCACGAGTCAATCATGTGGGAATCACGTGGGAATCACGTGTCAATCACGTGGGAATCAGGTGTCAATGACATGGGAATCACGTGAGAATCACGTGGGAATCCCGTGGGAATCACGTGTCAATCACGGGGGAATCACGTGGGAATTTGTCAATCACGTGGGAATCACGTGGGAATCACGTGTCAATCACGTGGGAATTGGGTGGGAATCACGTGTCAATCACGTGGGAATCCCGTGGGAATCACCTGTCAATCACGTGGGAATCAGGTGTCAATGACATGGGAATCACGTGAGAATCACGTGGGAATCACGTGGGAATCACGTGGGAATCACGTGTCAATCACATGGGACTCACGTGGGAATCACGTGTCAATCACGTGGGAATCACGTGGGAATGTGTCAATCACATGGGAATCACGTGGTAATCACGTGTCAAACACGTGGGAATTAGGTGGGAATCACGTGTCAATCACGTGGGAATCACGAGGGAGTCACGTGGGAGTCCCGTGGGAATCACGTGTCAATCACGGGGGAATCACGTGGGAATGTGTCAATCACGTGGGAATCACGTGGGAATCATGTGTCAATCACATGGGACTCACGTGGGAATCACGGGTCAATCACGTGGCAATCACGAGGGAATCACGTGTCAATCACGTGGGAATCACGTGGGAATCACTTGTCAATCACGTGGGAATCACGTGGGAATCACGTGTCAATCACGTGGGAATTAGGTGGGAATAACGTGTCAATCACGTGGGAATCACGAGGGTGTCACGCGGGAATCCCGTGGGAATCAGGTGTCAATCACGTGGGAATCACGTGGGAATGTGTCAATCACGTGGGAATCACGTGGGAATCACGTGTCAATCACGTGGGAATTAGGTGGGAATCACGTGTGAATCACGTGTGAATCAGGAGGGAGTCACGTGGGAGTCCCGTGGGAATCACGTGTCAATTACGGGGGAATCACGTGGGAATGTGTCAATCACGTGGGAACCACGTGGGAATCACGTGTCAAACACGTGGGAATTAGGTGGGAATCACGTGTCAATCACGTGGGAATCACGAGGGAGTCACGTGGGAATCCCGTGGGTATCACGTGTCAATCCCGTGGGAATCACGTGGGAATGTGTCAATCACGTGGGAACCACGTGGGAATCATGGGTCAATCACATGGGACTCACGTGGGAATCACGTGTCAATCACGTGACAAACACGAGGGAATCACGTGTCAATCACGTGGGAATCACGTGGGAATCACGTGTCAATCACGTGGGAATCACGTGGGAATCACGTGTCAATCACGTGGGAATTAGGTGGGAATCACGTGTCAATCACGTTGGAATCACGAGGGAGTCACGTGGGAATCCCGTGGGAATCACGTGTCAATCACGGGGGAATGAGGTGGGAATGTGTCAATCACGTGGGAATCACGTGGGAATCACGTGTCAATCACGTGGGAATCACGAGGGCGTCACATGGGAATCCCGTGGGAATCACGTGTCAATCACGGGGGAATCATGTCGGAATGTGTCAATCACGTGGGAATCATGTGGGAATTACTTGTCATTTACGTGGGAATCACGTGGGAATGACGTGGGAATCACGTGTCAATCACATGGGAATTAGGTTGGAATCACGTGTAAATCACGTGGGAATCACGAGGGAGTCACGTGGGAATCCCGTGGGAATCACGTGTCAATCACGTGGGAATCACGTGGGAATGTGTCAATCACGTGCGAATCACGTGGGAATCACGTGTCAATCACGTGGGAATCATGTGGGAATTACTTGTCATTTACGTGGGAATAACGTGGGAATGACGTGGGAATCACGTGTCAATCACATGGGAGTTAGGTTGGAATCACGTGTAAATCACGTGGGAATCACGAGGGAGTCACGTGGGAATCCCGTGGGAATCACGTGTAAATCACGTGGGAATCATGTGTCAATCACATGGGACTCACGTGGGAATCACGTGTCAATCACGTGGGAATCACATGGGAATCACGTGTCAGTCACGGGGGAATTAGGTTGGAATCACGTGTCAATCACGTGGGAAACACGAGGGAGTCACGTGGGAATCCCGTGGGAATCACGTGTCAATCACGTGGGAATCACGTGAGAATCACGTGGGAATCACGTGGGAATCACGTGTAAATCACGTGGGAATCATGTGTCAATCACATGGGTCTCACGTGGGAATCACATTTCAATCACGTGGCAATCACGAGGGAATCACGTGTCAATCACGTGGGAATCACGTGGGAATGACGTGTCAATCACGTGGGAATCACGTGACAATCACGTGGGAATTAGGTGGGAATCACATGTCAATCACGTGGGAATCACGAGGGAGTCATGTGGGAGTCCCGTGGGAATCACGTGACAATCACGTGGGAATCACGTGGGAATGTGTCAATCACGTGGGAATCACGTGGGAATCACGTGTCAATCACGTGGGAATCACGAGTGTGTCACGTGGGAATCCCGTGGGAATCACGTGTCAATCACGTGGGAATCACGTGGGAATGTGTCAATCACGTGGGAATCACGTGGGAATCACGTGTCAATCACGTGGGAATTAGGTGGAAATCACGTGTCAATCACGTGGGTATCACGAGGGAGTCACGTGGGAATCCGGTGGGAATCACCTGTCAATCACATGGGAATCACGTGTCAATCACATGGGGATCACGTGGGAATCACGTGTCAATCACGTGGGAATAAGGTGGGAATCACGTGTCAATCACGTGGGAATCACGAGGGAATCACGTGGGAATCCCGTGGGAATCACGAGTCAATCACGTGGGAATCACGTGGGAATCACGTGTCAATCACGTGGGAATCAGGTGTCAATGACATGGGAATCACGTGAGAATCACGTGGGAATCCCGTGTGAATCACGTGTCAATCACGGGGGAATCACGTGGGAATTTGTCAATCACGTGGGAATCACGTGGGAATCACGTGTCAATCACGTGGGAATTGGGTGGGAATCACGTGTCAATCACGTGGGAATCAGGTGTCAATTACATGGGAATCACGTGAGAATCACGAGGGAATCACGTGGGAATCACTTGTAAATAACGTGGGAATCATGTGTCAATCACATGGGACTCACGTGGGAATCACGTGTCAATCACGTGGGAATCACGTGTCATTCACGTGGGAATCACGTGGGAATCACGTGGGAATCACGAGGGAATCACGTGGGAATCACGTGTCAATCACGAGGGAATCACGTGGGAATCACGTGGGAATCACGTGTCTATCACGTGCTAATCACGTGGGAATCACGTGTCAATCACGTGGGAATCACATGGGAGTCACGTGGGAATCATGTGGGAATCACGTGTCAATCACGTGGGAATCACGCGGGAATCACGTGTCAATCAAGGGGGGGAATCACGTGTCAATTACGTGGGAATCACGTGTCAATCACGTGGGAATCACGTGGCAATCACGTGGGAATCAAGTGATAATCACGTGGGAATCACTTGTCAATCACGTGGGAATCACGTGTCATTCACGTGGGAATCACGTGGGAATCACGTGGGAATCAAGTGTTAATCACGTGGGAATCACGTGTCAATCACGTGGGAATCACGTGTCATTCACCTTGGAATCACGTGGGAATCACGTGTCAATCACGTGGGAATCACGTGGGAATCACGTGTCAATCACGTGGGAATCACTTGGGAATTTCATGGGAATCAGGTGTCAATCACGTGGGAATCACGTGGGAATCACGTGTCAATCACGTGGGAGTCAAGTGGAAATGACGTGCCAGTCACGTTGGAATCACGAGGGAATCACGTGTCAATCATGTGGGAGTCACGTGGGAATCTCGTGGGAATCAGGTGGGAATCACGTGTCAATCACGTGGAATTCACGTGGGAATCACGTGGGAATCATGTGTCAATCACGTGGGAATCACGTGTGAATCACGTGACATTCACTTGGGAATCACGTGGGAATCACGTGTCAATCACGTCGAAATCACGTGGGAATCACGTGGGAATCACGAGCCATTCACGTGGGAATCACGTGGGAATCACGTGTCAATCACGTGGGAATCACCTGGGAATCACGTGAGAATCACGTGGGAATCATGTGTCAATCAAGTGGGTATCATGTGGGAATCACATGGGAATCACGTGTCAATCACGTGGGAATCACGTAGGGATCACGTGTCAATCACATGGGAATCACGTTGGAATCACGTGTCATTCACGTGGGAATCACGAGGGAATCACGTGTCAATCACGTGGGAACCTCGTGGGAATCACGTGTCAATCACGTGGGAATCACGTGGGAATCACGTGGGAATCACGTGGGAATCAAGTGTGAATCACGTGAAAATCATGTGGGAATCACGTGTCAATCACGTGGAAATCACGTAGGCATCACGTGGGAATCATCTGGGAATCACGTGTCAATCACGTTGGAATCACGTGGGAATCACGTGGGAATCAGGTGTCAATCACGTGGGAATCACGTGGGCAACGTGAGAATGACGTGACAAGCATTTGGGAATCACGTGGGAATCACATGTCAATCACATGGGAATCATGCGGCAATCACGTGGGAATCCCGTGTGAATCACGTGTCAATCACGTGGGAATCACGTGGGAATGTGTCAATCACGTGGGAATCACGTGGGAATCATGTGTCAATCACATGGGACTCACGTGGGAATCACGTGTCAATCACGTGACAATCACGAGGGAATCACGTGTCAATCACGTTGGAATCACGTGGGAATCACGTGTCAATCACGTGGGAATCACGTGGGAATCACGTGTCAATCACGTGGGATTAGGTGGGAATCACGTGTCAATCACGTTGGAATCACGAGGGAGTCACGTGGGAATCCCATGGGAATCACGTGTCAATCACGGGGGAATAAGGTGGGAATGTGTCAATCACGTGGGAATCACGTGGGAATCACGTGTCAATCACGTGGGAATCACGAGGGAGTCACATGGGAATCCCGTGGGAATCACGTGTCAATCACGGGGGAATCATGTCGGAATGTGTCAATCACGTGGGAATCATGTAGGAATTACTTGTCATTTACGTGGGAATCACGTGGGAATGACGTGGGAATCACGTGTCAATCACATGGGAATTAGGTTGGAATCACGTGTAAATCACGTGGGAATCACGAGGGAGTCACGTGGGAATCCCGTGGGAATCACGTGTAAATCACGTGGGAATCATGTGTCAATCACATGGGACTCACGTGGGAATCACGTGTCAATCACGTGGGAATCACATGGGAATCACGTGTCAGTCACGTGGGAATTAGGTTGGAATCACGTGTCAATCACGTGGGAATCAGGTGTCAATGACATGGGAATCACGTGAGAATCACGTGGGAATCCCGTGGGAATCACGTGTCAATCACGGGGGAATCACGTGGGAATTTGTCAATCACGTGGGAATCACGTGGGAATCACGTGTCAATCACGTGGGAATTGGGTGGGAATCACGTGTCAATCACGTGGGAATCAGGTGTCAATGACATGGGAATCACGTGAGAATCACGTGGGAATCACGTGGGAATCACGTGGGAATCACTTGTAAATCACGTGGGAATCATGTGTCAATCACATGGGACTCACGTGGGAATCACGTGTCAATCAAGTGGGAATCACGTGTCATTCACGTGGGAATCACTTGGGAATCACGTGGGAATCACGAGGGAATCACGTGGGAATCACGTGTCAATCACGAGGGAATCACGTGGGAATCACGTGGGAATCACGTGTCTATCACGTGCTAATCACGTGGGAATCACGTGTCAATCACGTGGGAATCACATGGGAGTCAAGTGGGAATCATGTGGGAATCACGTGTCAATCACGTGGGAATCACGCGGGAATCACGTGTCAATCAAGGGGGGGAATCACGTGTCCATTACGTGGGAATCACGTGTCAATCACGTGGGAATCAAGTGATAATCACGTGGGAATCACGTGTCAATCACGTGGGAATCACGTGTCATTCACGTGGGAATCACGTGGGAATCACGTGGGAATCAAGTGTTAATCACGTGGGAATCACGTGTCAATCACGTGGGAATCACGTGTCATTCACGTGGGAATCACGTGGGAATCACGTGGAAATCAAGTGTTAATCACGTGTCAATCACGTGGGAATCATGCATCAATCACGTTTCATTCACCTTGGAATCACGTGGGAATCACGTGTCAATCACGTGGGAATCACGTGGGAATCACGTGTCAATCACCTGGGAATCACTTGGGAATTTCATGGGAATCAGGTGTCAATCACGTGGGAATCACGTGGGAATCACGTGTCAATCACGTGGGAGTCAAGTGGAAATGACGTGCCAGTCACGTTGGAATCACGAGGGAATCACGTGTCAATCATGTGGGAGTCACGTGGGAATCTCGTGGGAAACAGGTGGGAATCACGTGTCAATCACGTGGAATTCACGTGGGAATCACGTGGGAATCACGTGTCAATCACGTGGGAATCACGTGTGAATCACGTGACATTCACTTGGGAATCACATGGGAATCACGTGTCAATCACGTGGAAATCACGTGGGAATCACGTGGGAATCACGAGCCATTCACGTGGGAATCACGTGGGAATCACGTGTCAATCACGTGGGAATCACCTGGGAATCACGTGAGAATCACGTGGGAATCATGTGTCAATCAAGTGGGTATCATGTGGGAATCAGATGGGAATCACGTGTCAATCACGTGGGAATCACGTAGGGATCACGTGTCAATCACATGGGAATCACGTTGGAATCACGTGTCATTCACGTGGGAATCACGAGGGAATCACGTGTCAATCACGTGGGAACCTCGTGGGAATCACGTGTCAATCACGTGGGAATCACGTGGGAATCACGTGGGAATCACGTGGGAATCAAGTGTGAATCACGTGAAAATCATGTGGGAATCACGTGTCAATCACGTGGAAATCACGTAGGCATCACGAGGGAATCATCTGGGAATCACGTGTCAATCACGTTGGAATCACGTGGGAATCACGTGGGAATCAGGTGTCAATCACGTGGGAATCACGTGGGCAACGTGAGAATGACGTGACAAGCATTTGGGAATCACGTGGGAATCACATGTCAATCACATGGGAATCATGCGGCAATCACGTGGGAATCACGTGGGAGTCACGTGGGAATCACGTGGGAATCACGTGGGAATCACGTGTAAATCACGAGGGAATCACGTGGGAATCACATGGAAATCACGTGTCTATCACGTGGGAATCACGTGTCAATCATGTGGGAATCACGAGGGAATCACGTGGGAATCACGTGTCAATCACGAGGGAATCACGTGGGAATCACGTGGGAATCACGTGTCTATTACGTGGTAATCACGTGGGAATCACGTGTCAATCACGTGGGAATTACATGGGAGTCACGTGGGAATCATGTGGGAATCACGTGTCAATCACGTGGGAATCACGTGTCAATCAAGGGGGAATCACGTGTCAATTACGTGGGAATCACGTGTCAATCACGTGGGAATCACGTGGCAATCACGAGGGAATCACGTGTCAATCACTTGGGAATCACGTGGGAATCACGTGTCAATCACGTGGGAGTCACGTGGGAATCACGTGTCAATCACGTGGGAATTAGGTGGGATTCACGTGTCAATCACGTGGGAATCTCGAGGGAGTCACGTGGGAATCCCGTGGGAATCACGTGTCAATCACGGGGGAATGACGTGGGAATGTGTCAATCACGTGGGAATCACGTGGGAATCACGTGTCAATCACATGGGAATCACGAGGGAGTCACGTGGGAATCCCGTGGGAATCACGTGTCAATCACGGGGGAATCACGTGGGAATGTGTCAATCACGTGGGAATCACGTGGGAATCATGTATCAATCACATGGGACTCACGTGGGAATCACGTGTCAATCACGTGGCAATCACGAGGGAATCACGTGTCAATCACGTGGGAATCACGTGGGAATCACGTGTCAATCACGTGGGAATCACGTGGGAATCACGAGGGAATCATTTGTCAATCACATGGGACTCACGTGGGAATCACGTTTCAATCACGTGGCAATCACGAGGGAATCACGTGTCAATCACGTGGGAATCACGTGGGAATGACGTGTCAATCACGTGGGAATCACGTGGGAATCATGTGTCAATCACGTGTGAATTAGGTGGGAAGCACGTGTCAATCACATGGGAATCATGAGGGAGTCACGTGGGAGTCCCGTGGGAATCACGTGTCAATCACGGGGGAATCACGTGGGAATGTGTCAATCACGTGGGAATCACGTGGTAATCACGTGTCAAACACGTGGGAATTAGGTGGGAATCACGTGTCAATCACGTGGGAATCACGAGGGAGTCACGTGGGAATCCCGTGGGTATCACGTATCAATCACGTGGGAATCACGTGGGAATGTGTCCATCACGTGGGAATCACGTGGGAATCATGTGTCAATCACATGGGACTCACGTGGGAATCACGTGTCAATCACGTGGCAATCACGAGGGAAACACGTGTCAATCACGTGGGAATCATGTGGGAATCACGTGTCAATCACGTGGGAATCACGTGGGAATCACGTGTCAATCACGTGGGAATTAGGTGGGAATAACGTGTCGATCACGTGGGAATCACGAGGGTGTCACGTGGGAATCCCGTGGGAATCACGTGTCAATCACGTGGGAATCACGTGGGAATGTGTCAATCATGTGGTAATCACGTGGGAATCACGTGTCAATCACGTGGCAATTAGGTGGGAATCACGTGTCAATCACGTGTGAATCACGAGGGAGTCACGTGGGAGTCCGTGGGAATCACGTGTCAATTACGGGGGAATCACGTGGGAATGTGTCAATCACGTGGGAATCACGTGGGAATCACGTGTCAAACACGTGGTAATTAGGTGGGAATCACGTGTCAATCACGTGGGAATCACGAGGGAGTCACGTGGGAATCCCGTGGGTATCACGTGTCAATCACGTGGGAATCACGTGGGAATGTGTCAATCACGTGGGAATCACGTGGGTATCATGTGTCAATCACATGGGACTCACGTGGGAATCACGTGTCAATCACGTGACAATCACGAGGGAATCACGTGTCAATCACGTTGGAATCACGTGGGAATCACGTGTCAATCACGTGGGAATCACGTGGGAATCACGTGTCAATCACGTGGGAATTAGGTGGGAATCACGTGTCAATCACGTTGGAATCACGAGGGAGTCACGTGGGAATCCCACGGGAATCACGTGTCAATCACGGGGGAATGAGGTGGGAATGTGTCAATCACGTGGGAATCACGTGGGAATCACGTGTCAATCACGTGGGAATCACGAGGGAGTCACATGGGAATCCCGTGGGAATCACGTGTCAATCACGGGGGAATCATGTCGGAATGTGTCAATCACGTGGGAATCATGTGGGAATTACTTGTCATTTACGTGGGGATCACGTGGGAATGACGTGGGAATCACGTGTCAATCACATGGGAATTAGGTTGGAATCACGTGTAAATCACGTGGGAATCACGAGGGACTCACGTGGGAATCCCGTGGGAATCACGTGTAAATCACGTGGGAATCATGTGTCAATCACATGGGACTCACGTGGGAATCACGTGTCAATCACGTGGGAATCACATGGGAATCACGTGTCAGTCACGTGGGAATTAGGTTGGAATCACGTGTCAATCACGTGGGAAACACGAGGGAGTCACGTGGGAATCCCGTGGGAATGTGTCAATCACGTCGGAATCACCTGGGAATCACGTGTCCAACACGTAGGAATTAGGTGGAAATCACGTGTCAATCACGTGGGAATCACGTGGGAGTCACGTGGGAATCCCGTGGGAATCACGTGTCAATCACGAGGGAATCACTTGTCAATCACGTGGGAATCACGTGGGAATCACGTGTCAATCACGTGGGAATCACGAGGAGTCACGTGGGAAACCCGTGGGAATCACGTGTCAATCACGTGGGAATCACGTGTCAATCACGTGGGAATCACGTGGGAATCACGTGTCAATCACGTGGGAATCACGTGTCAATCACGTGGGAATCACGTGGGAATCACGTGTCAATCACGTGGGAATCACGTGGGAATGTGTCAATCACGTCGGAATCAGGTGGGAATCACGTGTCAAACACGTGGGAATTAGGTTGGAATCACGTGTCAATCAGGTGGGAATCACGAGGGAGTCACGTGGGAATCCCGTGGGAATCACGTGTCAATCACGTGGGAATCACGTGGGAATGTATCAATTACGTGGGTATCACGTGGGAATCACGTGTCAATCACGTGGGAATAAGGTGGGAATCACGTGTCAATCACATGGGAATCACGTGAGAATCACGTGGGAATCACGAGTGAATCACGTGTAAATCACGTGGGAATCATGTGTCAATCACATGGGACTTACGTGGGAATCACGTGGGAATCATGTGTCAATCACATGGGTCTCACGTGTTAATCACATTTCAATCACGTGGCAATCACGAGGGAATCACGTGTCAATCACGTGGGAATCCCGTGGGAATGACGTGTCAATCACGTGGGAATTAGGTGGGAATCACCTGTCAATCACGTGGGAATCACGAGGGAGTCATGTGGGAATCCCGTGGGAATCACGTGACAATCACGGGGGAATCACGTGGGAATGTGTCAATCACGTGGGAATCACGTGGGAATCACGTGTCAATCACGTGGGAATCACGTGGGAATGTGTCAATCACGTGGGAATCACGTGGGAATCAGGTGTCAATCACGTGGGAATCACGAGTGTGTCACGTGGGAATCCCGTGGGAATCACGTGTCAATCACGTGGGAATCACGTGGGAATGTGTCAATCACGTGGGAATCACATGGTAATCACGTGTCAAACATGTGGGAATTAGGTGGGAATCACGTGTCAATCACGTGGGAATCACGAGGGAGTCACGTGGGAGTCCCGTGGGAATCACGTGTCAATCACGGGGGAATCACGTGGGAATGTGTCAATCACGTGGGAATCACGTGGCAATCACGTGTCAAACACGTGGGAATTAGGTGGGAATCACATGTCAATCACGTGGGAATCACGAGGGAGTCACCTGGGAATCCCGTGGGTATCACGTATCAATCACGTGGGAATCACGTGGGAATGTGTCCATCACGTGGGAATCACGTGGGAATCACGTGTCAATCACGGGGGAATCACGTGGGAATGTGTCAATCACGTGGGAATCACGAGGGAGTCACGTGGGAATCCCGTGGGTATCACGTATCAATCACGTGGGAATCACGTGGGAATGTGTCCATCACGTGGGAATCACGTGGGAATCATGTGTCAATCACATGGGACTCACGTGGGAATCACGTGTCAATCACGTGGCAATCACGAGTGAATCACGTGTCAACCACGTGGGAATCACGTGGGAATCACGAGTCAGTCACGTGGGAATCACGTGGGAATCACGTGTCAATCACGTGGGAATTAGGTGGGAATAACGTGTCAATCACGTGGGAATCACGAGGGTGTCACGTGGGAAACCCGTGGGAATCACGTGTCAATCACGTGGGAATCACGTGGGAATGTGTCAATCACGTGGGAATCACGTGGGAATCACGTGTCAATCACGTGGGAATTAGGTGGGAATCACGTGTCAATCACGTGGGAATCACGAGGGAGTCACGTGGGAATCCCGTGGGTATCACGTGTCAATCACGTGGGAATCACGTGGGAGTCACGTGGGAGTCCCGTGGGAATCACGTGTCAATTACGGGGGAATCACGTGGGAATGTGTCAATCACGTGGGAATCACGTGGGAATCACGTGTCAAACACGTGGGAATTAGGTGGGAATCACGTGTCAATCACGTGGGAATCACGAGGGAGTCACGTGGGAATCCCGTGGGTATCACGTGTCAATCACGTGGGAATCACGTGGGAATGTGTCAATCACGTGGGAATCACGTGGGAATCATGTGTCAATCACATGGGATTCACGTCGGAATCACGTGTCAATCACGTGACAATCACGAGGGAGTCACGTGTCAATCACGTTGGAATCACGTGGGAATCACGTGTCAATCACGTGGGAATCACGTGGGAATCACGTGTCAATCACGTGGGAATTAGGTGGGAATCACGTGTCAATCACGTTGGAATCACGAGGGAGTCACGTGGGAATCCCGTGGGAATCACGTGTCAATCACGGGGGAATGAGGTGGGAATGTGTCAATCACGTGGGAATCACGTGGGAATCACGTGTCAATCACGTGGGAATCACGAGGGAGTCACATGGGAATCCCGTGGGAATCACGTGTCAATCACGGGGGAATCATGTCGGAATGTGTCAATCACGTGGGAATCATGTGGGAATTACTTGTCATTTACGTGGGAATAACGTGGGAATGACGTGGGAATCACGTGTCAATCACATGGGAATTAGGTTGGAATCACGTGTAAATCACGTGGGAATCACGAGGGAGTCACGTGGGAATCCCGTGGGAATCACGTGTAAATCACGTGGGAATCATGTGTCAATCACATGGGAGTCACGTGGGAATCACGTGTCAATCACGTGGGAATCACATGGTAATCACGTGTCAGTCACGTGGGAATTAGGTTGGAATCACGTGTCAATCACGTGGGAAACACGAGGGAGTCACGTGGGAATCCCGTGGGAATGTGTCAATCACGTCGGAATCACCTGGGAATCACGTGTCCAACACGTAGGAATTAGGTGGAAATCACGTGTCAATCACGTGGGAATCACGTGGGAGTCACGTGGGAATCCCGTGGGAATCACGTGTCAATCACGTGGGAATCACTTGTCAATCACGTGGGAATCACGTGGGAATCACGTGTCAATCACGTGGGAATCACGTGTCAATCACGTGGGAATCACGTGGGAATCACGTGTCAATCACGTGGGAATCACGTGTCAATCACGTGGGAATCACGTGGGAATCACGTGTCAATCACGTGGGAATCACGTGGGAATGTGTCAATCACGTGGGAATCAGGTGGGAATCACGTGTCAAACACGTGGGAATTAGGTTGGAATCACGTGTCAATCAGGTGGGAATCACGAGGGAGTCACGTGGGAATCCCGTGGGAATCACGTGTCAATCACGTGGGAATCACGTGGGAATGTATCAATTACGTGGGAATCACGTGGGAATCACGTGTCAATCACGTGGGAATAAGGTGGGAATCACGTGTCAATCACGTGGGAATAAGGTGGGAATCTCGTGTCAATCACGTGGGAATCACGTGTCAATCATATGGGAATCACGTGAGAATCACGTGGGAATCACGTGGGAATCACGTGTAAATCACGTGGGAATCATGTGTCAATCACATGGGACTTACGTGGGAATCACGTGGGAATCATGTGTCAATCACATGGGTCTCACGTGGGAATCACATTTCAATCACGTGGCAATCACGAGGGAATCACGTGTCAATTACGTGGGAATCACGTAGGAATGACGTGTCAATCACGTGGGAATCACGTGTCAATCACGTGGGAATTAGGTGGGAATCACATGTCAATCACGTGGGAATCACGAGGGAGTCATGTGGGAGTCCCGTGGGAATCACGTGACAATCACGGGGGAATCACGTGGGAATGTGTCAATCACGTGGGAATCACGTGGGAATCACGTGTCAATCACGAGGGAATCACGTGGGAATGTGTCAATCACGTGGGAATCACGTGGGAATCACGTGTCAATCACGTGGGAATCACGAGTGTGTCACGTGGGAATCCCGTGGGAATCACGTGTCAATCACGTGGGAATCACGTGGGAATGTGTCAATCACGTGGGAATCACGTGGGAATCACGTGTCAATCACGTGGGAATTAGGTGGAAATCACGTGTCAATCACGTGGGTATCACGAGGGAGTCACGTGGGAATCCGGTGGGAATCACCTGTCAATCACGTGGGAATCACGTGTCAATCACATGGGGATCACGTGGGAATCACGTGTCAATCACGTGGGAATAAGGTGGGAATCACGTGTCAATCACGTGGGAATCACGAGGGAATCACGTGGGAATCCCGTGGGAATCACGTGTCAATCACGTGGGAATCAGGTGTCAATGACATGGGAATCACGTGAGAATCACGTGGGAATCCCGTGGGAATCACGTGTCAATCACGGGGGAATCACGTGGGAATTTGTCAATCACGTGGGAGTCACGTGGGAATCACGTGTCAATCACGTGGGAATTGGGTGGGAATCACGTGTCAATCACGTGGGTATCCCGTGGGAATCACCTGTCAATCACGTGGGAATCAGGTGTCAATGACATGGGAATCACGTGAGAATCACGTGGGAATCACGTGGGAATCACGTGGGAATCACTTGTAAATCACGTGGGAATCATGTGTCAATCACATGGGACTCACGTGGGAATCACGTGTCAATCATGTGGGAATCACGTGGGACTGTGTCAATCACGTGGGAATCATGTGGGAATCACTTGTCATTTTCGTGGGAATCACGAGGGAGTCACGTGGGAATCCCGTGGGAATCACGAGGGAGTCACGTGGGAATCCCATGGGAATCACGTGTCAATCACGTGGGAATCACGTGGGAATGTGTCAATCACGTGGGAATCACGTGTCAATCACCTGGGAATCACGAGGCAGTCACGTGGGAATTCCGAGGGAATCACAGGTCAATCACGTGGGAATCACGTGGGAATGTGCCAATCACGTGGGAATCACGTGGGAATCACGTGTCAATCACGTGGGAATTAGGTGGAAATCACGTGTCAATCACGTGGGAATCACGAGGGAGTCACGTGGGAATCCCGTGGGAATCACCTGTCAATCACGTGGGAATCACGTGTCAATCACATGGGAATCACGTGAGAATCACGTGGGATTCACGTGGGAATCACGTGTAAATCACGTGGGAATCATGTGTAAATCACATTGGACTCACGTGGGAATCACGTGGCTGTCACGTGGGAATCACGTGGGAATGTGTCAATCACGTGGGAATCATGTGGGAATCGCTTGTCATTTACGTGGGAATCACTTGGGAATGACGTGGGAATCACGTGTCAATCACGTGGGAATTAGGTTGGAATCACGTGTAAATCACGTGGGAATCACGAGGGAGTCACGTGGGAATCCCGTGGGATCACATGTGAATCACATGGGAATCATGTGTCAGTCACGTGGGAATCACGTGGGAATCACGTGTCAATCACGTGGGAATCTCCTGGGAATCACGTGAGAATCACGTGGGAAACAAGTGTCAATCAAGTGGGAATCACGTGGGAATCTCGTGTGAATCACATGAGACTCAGGTGGGAATCACGTGGGAATCAAATGTCAATCACAAGGGAATCACGGTTGTATCACGTGGTAATCACGTGGCAATCACGTGGGAATAACGTGGCAATCACGTGGGAATCACGTGGGAATCACATGTCAATCGCGAGGGAATCACGTGGGAATCACGTGGGAATCATGTGTTAATCACGTGGGAATCACGTGTCAATCACGTGGGATTCACGTGGGAGTCTCGTGGGAATCACGTTAGAATCACGTGTCAATCACGTGGTAATCACGATGGAATCATATGGGAATCACGTGGGAATCACGTGTTAATCACGAGGGAATCACATGTAAATCACGTGGGAATCACGTGGGAGTCACGTGGGAATCACATTTGAATCACGTGTCAATCACGTGGGAATCACGTGGGAATCCCGTGGGAATCACATGTCAAACTCGTGGGAATCACGTGGGAATCACGTGGGAATCACGTGTCAATCATGTGGGAATCTCGTGGGTATAAGGGGGGAATCAAGTGTCAATCACGTGGATTTCACGTGGTAATCACGTGGGATTCACGTGAAATCACGTGTCAATCACGTGGGAATCACTTGGGAATCTCGTGGGAATCACGTGTAAATCACGTGGGAATCACATGTCAATCACGTGGGAATCACGTGGAAATCACGTGTCAATCACGTGGAAATCACGAGGGAATCACGTGGGAATCACGTGTCAATCACGTGGAAATCACGAGGGAATCACGTGGGATTCACGTGTCAATCACGTGGGAAGCACCTGGGAATCACGTGAGAATCACGTGGGAATCATGTGTCAATCAAGTGGGTATCACGTGGGAATCACGTGGTAATCACGTGTCAATCACGTGGGAATCACGTTGAATCACTTGTCAATCACATGGGAATCACGAGGGAGTCATGTGGGAATCACGTGGGAATCATGTGTCAATCACGTGGGAATCACGTGGGAATCACCTGTCAATCACGTGGGAATCATGTGTCAATCACGTGGGAAACTCCTGGGAATCACGTGAGAATCACGTGGGAAACATGTGTAAATCAAGTGGGTATCACGTGGGAATCATGTGGGAGTCACGTGTCAATCACGTGGGAATCACGTTGAATCACTTTTCAATCACATCGGAATCACGAGGGAGTCATGTGGGAATCATGTGGGAATCACGTGTCAATCACGTGGGAATCACATGGGAATCACGTGTCAATCACGTGGGAATCACGTGGGAATCACGTGTCAATCACGTGGGAACCTCCGGGGAATCACGTGAGAATCACGTGGGAAAAATGTGTCAATCAAGTGGGAATCACGTGGGAATCACGTGGGAATCACGTGGAAATCACGTGGGAATCACGTGGGAATCACGTATCATTCACGTGGGAATCACGTGGGAATCACGTGCAAATCACGTGTCAATCACGTGGGAATCACGTGTCAATCACGTGGAAATCACGTGGGAATCACGTGGGAATCACGTATCATTCACGTGGGAATCACGTGGGAATCACGCGGGAATCACGTGGAAATCACTTGTCAATCGCGTGGGAAGCACGTGGGAGTCACGCGGCAATCACCTGGGAATCACGTGTCAGTCACGTGGGAATCAAGAGGGAATCACGTGGGAATCATGTGTCAATCATGTGGGAATCAGGTGGGCATCCCGTGGGAATGACGTGACAATCATTTGGGAATCACGTGGGAGTCACGTGGGAGTCTCGTGGGAATCACTTGTCAATCACGTGGGAATCACGATGGAATCACGTGGGAATCACGTGTCAATCACGTGGAAATCACGTGGGAACCAGGTGGGAATCACGTGTCAATCACATGGAATTCACGTGGGAATCCGTGGAAATACGTGGGAATCACGTATCAATCACGTGGGAATCACTTGGAGTCACGTGTCAATCACGTGGGAATCACGTGGGAATCACGTGGGCATCCCATGCGAATGACGTGACAATCATTTGGGAGTCACGTGGGAATCACGTGTCAATCACGTGGGAATCACATGGGATTCACGTGGGAATCACGTGGAAATCACGTGTCAATCACGTGGGAATCACGGGGCAATCACGTGGGAATCAGGTGGGAATCACGTTTGAATCACGTGTCAATCACGTGGGAATCACGTGGGAATCACTTGGGAATCACATGTCAATCTCGTGGGAATCAAGTGGGAATCACGTGGGAATAACGTGGCAATCACGTGGGAATCACATGGGAATCATGCATCAATCACCTGGGAATCACGTGGGAGTCACGTGAGAATCACGTGAGAATCACGTGTCAATCACGTGGGAATCACGTGGGAATCATACATCAATCCCCTGGGAATCACGTGGAAATCACGTGGGAATCACGTGTTAATCACGTGTCAATCACGTGGGAATCACGTGGGAATCATGCGTCTATCACGTGTCATTCACGTGGGAATCACGTGGGAATCACGTGTCAATCACGTGGGAATCTCGTGGAAATCAGGTGGGAATCACGTGTCAATCACGTGGAAATCACGTGGGAATCACGTGTCAATCACGTGGGAATCACGTGGGAATCACGTGGGCATCCCATGGGAATGACGTGACAATCATTTGGGAATCACGTGGGAATCATGTGGGAATCACGTGTCCATCACGTGGGAATCACGTGGGAATTACGTGGGAATCACGTGGGAGTCATGTGGAAATCACTTGTGAATCACTTGTCAATCACGTGGGAATCACGGTGGAATGACCTGGGAATCACGAGGGAATCACGTTTGAGTCACGTGTCAATCACGTGGGAATCACTTGGGAATCACTTGGGAATCACATGTCAATCTCGTGGGAATTAAGTGGGAATCACGTGGGAATCATGTGTCAATCACATGGGACTCACGTGGGAATCACGTGTCAATCACGTGGCAATCACGAGGGAATCACGTGTCAATCACGTGGGAATCACGTGGGAATCACGTGTCAGTCACGTGGGAATCACGTGGGAATCACGTGTCAATCACGTGGGAATTAGGTGGGAATAACGTGTCAATCACGTGGGAATCACGAGGGTGTCACGTGGGAAACCCGTGGGAATCACGTGTCAATCACGTGGGAATCACGTGGGAATGTGTCAATCACGTGGGAATCACGTGGGAATCACGTGTCAATCACGTGGGAATTAGGTGGGAATCACGTGTCAATCACGTGTGAATCACGAGGGAGTCACGTGGGAGTCCCGTGGGAATCACGTGTCAATTACGGGGGAATCACGTGGGAATGTGTCAATCACGTGGGAATCACGTGGGAATCACGTGTCAAACACGTGGGAATTAGGTGGGAATCACGTGTCAATCACGTGGGAATCACGAGGGAGTCACGTGGGAATCCCGTGGGTATCACGTGTCAATCACGTGGGAATCACGTGGGAATGTGTCAATCACGTGGGAATCACGTGGGAATCAGGTGTCAATCACATGGGATTCACGTCGGAATCACGTGTCAATCACGTGACAATCACGAGGGAGTCACGTGTCAATCACGTTGGAATCACGTGGGAATCACGTGTCAATCACGTGGGAATCACGTGGGAATCACGTGTCAATCACGTGGGAATTAGGTGGGAATCACGTGTCAATCACGTTGGAATCACGAGGGAGTCACGTGGGAATCCCTTGGGAATCACGTGTCAATCACGGGGGAATGAGGTGGGAATGTGTCAATCACGTGGGAATCACGTGGGAATCACGTGTCAATCACGTGGGAATCACGAGGGAGTCACATGGGAATCCCGTGGGAATCACGTGTCAATCACGGGGGAATCATGTCGGAATGTGTCAATCACGTGGGAATCATGTGGGAATTACTTGTCATTTACGTGGGAATAACGTGGGAATGACGTGGGAATCACGTGTCAATCACATGGGAATTAGGTTGGAATCACGTGTAAATCACGTGGGAATCACGAGGGAGTCACGTGGGAATCCCGTGGGAATCACGTGTAAATCACGTGGGAATCATGTGTCAATCACATGGGACTCACGTGGGAATCACGTGTCAATCACGTGGGAATCACATGGGAATCACGTGTCAGTCACGTGGGAATTAGGTTGGAATCACGTGTCAATCACGTGGGAAACACGAGGGAGTCACGTGGGAATCCCGTGGGAATGTGTCAATCACGTCGGAATCACCTGGGAATCACGTGTCCAACACGTAGGAATTAGGTGGAAATCACGTGTCAATCACGTGGGAATCACGTGGGAGTCACGTGGGAATCCCGTGGGAATCACATGTCAATCACGTGGGAATCACGTGGGAATGTGTCAATCACGTGGGAATCACGTGGGAATCACGTGTCAATCACATGGGAATCACGTGGGAATCATGCGTCAATCACGTGTCATTCATGTGGGAATCACGTGGGAATCACGTGTCAATCACGTGGGAATCACGTGGGAATCACGTGTCAATCACGTGGGAATCACTTTGGAATCTCATGGGAATCAGGTGTCAATCACGTGGGAATCACGTGGGAATCACGTGTCAATCACGTGGGAATCACGTGGAAATCACGTGTCAATCACGTTGGAATCACGAGGGAATCACGTGGGAATCACGTGACATTCACTTGGGAATCACGTGGGAATTACGTGTCAATCACGTGGGAATCACGTGGGAATCACGTGGGAATCACGTGGGAATCACGTGGGAATCACGTGGGACAACCGTGGAAATCACGTGTCAATCAGGTGGGAATCACGTGGGCATCATTTGGAAATCATTTGTGCATCAAGTGTCAATCACGTGGGAATCATGATGGAATCACGTGGGAATCACGTGTCAATCACGTGGGAATCACGTGTGGATAACGTGGCAATCACGTGGAAATCACGTGGGAATCATGTATCAATCACCTGGGAATCACGTGGGAGTTACGTGGGAATCACGTGGGAATCACGTGGAAATCACGTGTCAATCACGTGGGATTCATTCGTCAATCACGTGGGAATCACATGGGAGACACGTGGGAATCACGTGGGAATCACGTGTCAATCACGTGGGAATCATGTGTCAATCACATGGGACTCACGTGGGAATCACGTGTCAATCACGTGGGAATCACATGGTAATCACGTGTCAGTCACGTGGGAATTAGGTTGGAATCACGTGTCAATCACGTGGGAAACACGAGGGAGTCACGTGGGAATCCCGTGGGAATGTGTCAATCACGTCGGAATCACCTGGGAATCACGTGTCCAACACGTAGGAATTAGGTGGAAATCACGTGTCAATCACGTGGGAATCACGTGGGAGTCACGTGGGAATCCCGTGGGAATCACGTGTCAATCACGTGGGAATCACTTGTCAATCACGTGGGAATCACGTGGGAATCACGTGTCAATCACGTGGGAATCACGTGGGAATCACGTGTCAATCACGTGGGAATCACGTGTCAATCACGTGGGAATCACGTGGGAATCACGTGTCAATCACGTGGGAATCACGTGGGAATGTGTCAATCACGTGGGAATCAGGTGGGAATCACGTGTCAAACACGTGGGAATTAGGTTGGAATCACGTGTCAATCAGGTGGGAATCACGAGGGAGTCACGTGGGAATCCCGTGGGAATCACGTGTCAATCACGTGGGAATCACGTGGGAATGTATCAATTACGTGGGAATCACGTGGGAATCACGTGTCAATCACGTGGGAATAAGGTGGGAATCACGTGTCAATCACGTGGGAATCACGTGTCAATCACATGGGAATCACGTGAGAATCACGTGGGAATCACGTGGGAATCACGTGTAAATCACGTGGGAATCATGTGTCAATCACATGGGACTTACGTGGGAATCACGTGGGAATCATGTGTCAATCACATGGGTCTCACGTGGGAATCACATTTCAATCACGTGGCAATCACGAGGGAATCACGTGTCAATTACGTGGGAATCACGTAGGAATGACGTGTCAATCACGTGGGAATCACGTGTCAATCACGTGGGAATTAGGTGGGAATCACATGTCAATCACGTGGGAATCACGAGGGAGTCATGTGGGAGTCCCTTGGGAATCACGTGACAATCACGGGGGAATCACGTGGGAATGTGTCAATCACGTGGGAATCACGTTGGAATCACGTGTCAATCACGAGGGAATCACGTGGGAATGTGTCAATCACGTGGGAATCACGTGGGAATCACGTGTCAATCACGTGGGAATCACGAGTGTGTCACGTGGGAATCCCGTGGGAATCACGTGTGAATCACGTGGGAATCACGTGGGAATGTGTCAATCACGTGGGAATCACGTGGGAATCACGTGTCAATCACGTGGGAATTAGGTGGAAATCACGTGTCAATCACGTGGGTATCACGAGGGAGTCACGTGGGAATCCGGTGGGAATCACCTGTCAATCACGTGGGAATCACGTGTCAATCACATGGGGATCACGTGGGAATCACGTGTCAATCACGTGGGAATAAGGTGGGAATCACGTGTCAATCACGTGGGAATCACGAGGGAATCACGTGGGAATCCTTTGGGAATCACGTGTCAATCACGTGGGAATCAGGTGTCAATGACATGGGAATCACGTGAGAATCACGTGGGAATCCCGTGGGAATCACGTGTCAATCACGGGGGAATCACGTGGGAATTTGTCAATCACGTGGGAATCACGTGGGAATCACGTGTCAATCACGTGGGAATTGGGTGGGAATCACGTGTCAATCACGTGGGAATCCCGTGGGAATCACCTGTCAATCACGTGGGAATCAGGTGTCAATGACATGGGAATCACGTGAGAATCACGTGGGAATCACGTGGGAATCACGTGGGAATCACTTGTAAATCACGTGGGAATCATGTGTCAATCACATGGGACTCACGTGGGAATCACGTGTCAATCATGTGGGAATCACGTGGGACTGTGTCAATCACGTGGGAATCATGTGGGAATCACTTGTCATTTTCGTGGGAATCACGAGGGAGTCACGTGGGAATCCCGTGGGAATCACGAGGGAGTCACGTGGGAATCCCATGGGAATCACGTGTCAATCACGTGGGAATCACGTGGGAATGTGTCAATCACGTGGGAATCACGTGTCAATCACCTGGGAATCACGAGGCAGTCACGTGGGAATTCCGAGGGAATCACAGGTCAATCACGTGGGAATCACGTGGGAATGTGCCAATCACGTGGGAATCACGTGGGAATCACGTGTCAATCACGTGGGAATTAGGTGGAAATCACGTGTCAATCACGTGGGAATCACGAGGGAGTCACGTGGGAATCCCGTGGGAATCACCTGTCAATCACGTGGGAATCACGTGTCAATCACATGGGAATCACGTGAGAATCACGTGGGATTCACGTGGGAATCACGTGTAAATCACGTGGGAATCATGTGTAAATCACATTGGACTCACGTGGTAATCACGTGGCTGTCACGTGGGAATCACGTGGGAATGTGTCAATCACGTGGGAATCATGTGGGAATCGCTTGTCATTTACGTGGGAATCACTTGGGAATGACGTGGGAATCACGTGTCAATCACGTGGGAATTAGGTTGGAATCACGTGTAAATCACGTGGGAATCACGAGGGAGTCACGTGGGAATCCCGTGGGATCACATGTGAATCACATGGGAATCACGTGTCAGTCACGTGGGAATCACGTGGGAATCACGTGTCAATCACGTGGGAATCTCCTGGGAATCACGTGAGAATCACGTGGGAAACAAGTGTCAATCAAGTGGGAATCACGTGGGAATCTCGTGTGAATCACATGAGACTCAGGTGGGAATCACGTGGGAATCAAATGTCAATCACAAGGGAATCACGGTTGTATCACGTGGTAATCACGTGGCAATCACGTGGGAATAACGTGGCAATCACGTGGGAATCACGTGGGAATCACATGTCAATCGCGAGGGAATCACGTGGGAATCACGTGGGAATCATGTGTTAATCACGTGGGAATCACGTGTCAATCACGTGGGATTCACGTGGGAGTCTCGTGGGAATCACGTTAGAATCACGTGTCAATCACGTGGGAATCACGATGGAATCATATGGGAATCACGTGGGAATCACGTGTTAATCACGAGGGAATCACATGTAAATCACGTGGGAATCACGTGGGAGTCACGTGGGAATCACATTTGAATCACGTGTCAATCACGTGGGAATCACGTGGGAATCCCGTGGGAATCACATGTCAAACTCGTGGGAATCACGTGGGAATCACGTGGGAATCACGTGTCAATCATGTGGGAATCTCGTGGGTATAAGGGGGGAATCAAGTGTCAATCACGTGGATTTCACGTGGTAATCACGTGGGATTCACGTGAAATCACGTGTCAATCACGTGGGAATCACTTGGGAATCTCGTGGGAATCACGTGTAAATCACGTGGGAATCACATGTCAATCACGTGGGAATCACGTGGAAATCACGTGTCAATCACGTGGAAATCACGAGGGAATCACGTGGGAATCACGTGTCAATCACGTGGAAATCACGAGGGAATCACGTGGGATTCACGTGTCAATCACGTGGGAAGCACCTGGGAATCACGTGAGAATCACGTGGGAATCATGTGTCAATCAAGTGGGTATCACGTGGGAATCACGTGGTAATCACGTGTCAATCACGTGGGAATCACGTTGAATCACTTGTCAATCACATGGGAATCACGAGGGAGTCATGTGGGAATCACGTGGGAATCATGTGTCAATCACGTGGGAATCACGTGGGAATCACCTGTCAATCACGTGGGAATCATGTGTCAATCACGTGGGAAACTCCTGGGAATCACGTGAGAATCACGTGGGAAACATGTGTAAATCAAGTGGGTATCACGTGGGAATCATGTGGGAGTCACGTGTCAATCACGTGGGAATCACGTTGAATCACTTTTCAATCACATCGGAATCACGAGGGAGTCATGTGGGAATCATGTGGGAATCACGTGTCAATCACGTGGGAATCACATGGGAATCACGTGTCAATCACGTGGGAATCACGTGGGAATCACGTGTAAATCACGTGGGAACCTCCGGGGAATCACGTGAGAATCACGTGGGAAAAATGTGTCAATCAAGTGGGAATCACGTGGGAATCACGTGGGAATCACGTGGAAATCACGTGGGAATCACGTGGGAATCACGTATCATTCACGTGGGAATCACGTGGGAATCACGTGCAAATCACGTGTCAATCACGTGGGAATCACGTGTCAATCACGTGGAAATCACGTGGGAATCACGTGGGAATCACGTATCATTCACGTGGGAATCACGTGGGAATCACGCGGGAATCACGTGGAAATCACTTGTCAATCGCGTGGGAAGCACGTGGGAGTCACGCGGCAATCACCTGGGAATCACGTGTCAGTCACGTGGGAATCAAGAGGGAATCACGTGGGAATCATGTGTCAATCATGTGGGAATCAGGTGGGCATCCCGTGGGAATGACGTGACAATCATTTGGGAATCACGTGGGAGTCACGTGGGAGTCTCGTGGGAATCACTTGTCAATCACGTGGGAATCACGATGGAATCACGTGGGAATCACGTGTCAATCACGTGGAAATCACGTGGGTATCAAGTGTGAATCACGTGACAATCACGTGGGAATCACGTGACAATCACGTGGGAATCACGTGAGAATCACGTGGGAATCACCTGGGAATCACGTGTCAATCACATGGGAATCACGTGGGAATCACGTGTCAATCACGTGGGAATCACGTGGGAATCACGTGTCAATCGCTGGGAAGCATGTGGGAATCACGTGGGAATCTCCTGGGAATCACGTGTCAATCGCGTTGGAATCACGAGGGAATCACGTGAGAATCACGTGACATTCACTTGGGAATCACGTGGGAATCACGTGTCAATCACGTGGGAATCACGTGGGAATCACGTGGGAATCACGTGGGAATCACGTGGGACAACCGTAGAAATCACGTGTCAATCAGGTGGGAATCACGTGGGCATCATTGGAAATCATTTGTGCATCACGTGTCAATCACGTGGGAATCATGATGGAATCACGTGGAATCACGTGTCAATCACGTGGGAATCACGTGTGAATAACGTGGCAATCACGTGGAAATCACGTGAGAATCATGCATCAATCACCTGGGAAACACGTGGTAGTTACGTGGGAATCACGTGGGAATCACGTGGAAATCACGTGTCAATAACGTGGGATTCATGCGTCAATCACGTGGGAATCACATGGGAGTCACGTGGGAATTACGTGTCAATCACGTGGGAATCACGTGGGAATAACGTGGCAATCACTTGGGAATTACGTGGGAATCATGCATCAATCACCTGGGAATCATGTGGGAGTTACGTGGGAATCACGTGTTAATCACGAGGGAATCACATGTAAATCACGTGGGAATCACGTGGGAGTCACGTGGGAATCACATTTGAATCACGTGTCAATCACGTGGGAATCACGTGGGAATCCCGTGGGAATCACATGTCAAACTCGTGGGAATCACGTGGGAATCACGTGGGAATCACGTGTCAATCATGTGGGAATCTCGTGGGTATAAGGGGGGAATCAAGTGTCAATCACGTGGATTTCACGTGGTAATCACGTGGGATTCACGTGAAATCACGTGTCAATCACGTGGGAATCACTTGGGAATCTCGTGGGAATCACGTGTAAATCACGTGGGAATCACATGTCAATCACGTGGGAATCACGTGGAAATCACGTGTCAATCACGTGGAAATCACGAGGGAATCACGTGGGAATCACGTGTCAATCACGTGGAAATCACGAGGGAATCACGTGGGATTCACGTGTCAATCACGTGGGAAGCACCTGGGAATCACGTGAGAATCACGTGGGAATCATGTGTCAATCAAGTGGGTATCACGTGGGAATCACGTGGTAATCACGTGTCAATCACGTGGGAATCACGTTGAATCACTTGTCAATCACATGGGAATCACGAGGGAGTCATGTGGGAATCACGTGGGAATCATGTGTCAATCACGTGGGAATCACGTGGGAATCACCTGTCAATCACGTGGGAATCATGTGTCAATCACGTGGGAAACTCCTGGGAATCACGTGAGAATCACGTGGGAAACATGTGTAAATCAAGTGGGTATCACGTGGGAATCATGTGGGAGTCACGTGTCAATCACGTGGGAATCACGTTGAATCACTTTTCAATCACATCGGAATCACGAGGGAGTCATGTGGGAATCATGTGGGAATCACGTGTCAATCACGTGGGAATCACATGGGAATCACGTGTCAATCACGTGGGAATCACGTGGGAATCACGTGTAAATCACGTGGGAACCTCCGGGGAATCACGTGAGAATCACGTGGGAAAAATGTGTCAATCAAGTGGGAATCACGTGGGAATAACGTGGGAATCACGTGGAAATCACGTGGGAATCACGTGGGAATCACGTATCATTCACGTGGGAATCACGTGGGAATCACGTGCAAATCACGTGTCAATCACGTGGGAATCACGTGTCAATCACGTGGAAATCACGTGGGAATCACGTGGGAATCACGTATCATTCACGTGGGAATCACGTGGGAATCACGCGGGAATCACGTGGAAATCACTTGTCAATCGCGTGGGAAGCACGTGGGAGTCACGCGGCAATCACCTGGGAATCACGTGTCAGTCACGTGGGAATCAAGAGGGAATCACGTGGGAATCATGTGTCAATCATGTGGGAATCAGGTGGGCATCCCGTGGGAATGACGTGACAATCATTTGGGAATCACGTGGGAGTCACGTGGGAGTCTCGTGGGAATCACTTGTCAATCACGTGGGAATCACGATGGAATCACGTGGGAATCACGTGTCAATCACGTGGAAATCACGTGGGAACCAGGTGGGAATCACGTGTCAATCACATGGAATTCACGTGGGAATCCGTGGAAATACGTGGGAATCACGTATCAATCACGTGGGAATCACTTGGAGTCACGTGTCAATCACGTGGGAATCACGTGGGAATCACGTGGGCATCCCATGCGAATGACGTGACAATCATTTGGGAGTCACGTGGGAATCACGTGTCAATCACGTGGGAATCACATGGGAGTCACGTGGGAATCACGTGGAAATCACGTGTCAATCACGTGGGAATCACGGGGCAATCACGTGGGAATCAGGTGGGAATCACGTTTGAATCACGTGTCAATCACGTGGGAATCACGTGGGAATCACTTGGGAATCACATGTCAATCTCGTGGGAATCAAGTGGGAATCACGTGGGAATAACGTGGCAATCACGTGGGAATCACATGGGAATCATGCATCAATCACCTGGGAATCACGTGGGAGTCACGTGAGAATCACGTGAGAATCACGTGTCAATCACGTGGGAATCACGTGGGAATCATACATCAATCCCCTGGGAATCACGTGGAAATCACGTGGGAATCACGTGTTAATCACGTGTCAATCACGTGGGAATCACGTGGGAATCATGCGTCTATCACGTGTCATTCACGTGGGAATCACGTGGGAATCACGTGTCAATCACGTGGGAATCTCGTGGAAATCAGGTGGGAATCACGTGTCAATCACGTGGAAATCACGTGGGAATCACGTGTCAATCACGTGGGAATCACGTGGGAATCACGTGGGCATCCCATGGGAATGACGTGACAATCATTTGGGAATCACGTGGGAATCATGTGGGAATCACGTGTCCATCACGTGGGAATCACGTGGGAATTACGTGGGAATCACGTGGAAATCACGTGTCAATCACGTGGGAATCACGTGGGAATCATGTGGAAATCACTTGTGAATCACTTGTCAATCACGTGGGAATCACGGTGGAATGACCTGGGAATCACGAGGGAATCACGTTTGAGTCACGTGTCAATCACGTGGGAATCACTTGGGAATCACTTGGGAATCACATGTCAATCTCGTGGGAATTAAGTGGGAATCACGTGGGAATCATGTGTCAATCACATGGGACTCACGTGGGAATCACGTGTCAATCACGTGGCAATCACGAGGGAATCACGTGTCAATCACGTGGGAATCACGTGGGAATCACGTGTCAGTCACGTGGGAATCACGTGGGAATCACGTGTCAATCACGTGGGAATTAGGTGGGAATAACGTGTCAATCACGTGGGAATCACGAGGGTGTCACGTGGGAAACCCGTGGGAATCACGTGTCAATCACGTGGGAATCACGTGGGAATGTGTCAATCACGTGGGAATCACGTGGGAATCACGTGTCAATCACGTGGGAATTAGGTGGGAATCACGTGTCAATCACGTGTGAATCACGAGGGAGTCACGTGGGAGTCCCGTGGGAATCACGTGTCAATTACGGGGGAATCACGTGGGAATGTGTCAATCACGTGGGAATCACGTGGGAATCACGTGTCAAACACGTGGGAATTAGGTGGGAATCACGTGTCAATCACGTGGGAATCACGAGGGAGTCACGTGGGAATCCCGTGGGTATCACGTGTCAATCACGTGGGAATCACGTGGGAATGTGTCAATCACGTGGGAATCACGTGGGAATCAGGTGTCAATCACATGGGATTCACATCGGAATCACGTGTCAATCACGTGACAATCACGAGGGAGTCACGTGTCAATCACGTTGGAATCACGTGGGAATCACGTGTCAATCACGTGGGAATCACGTGGGAATCACGTGTCAATCACGTGGGAATTAGGTGGGAATCACGTGTCAATCACGTTGGAATCACGAGGGAGTCACGTGGGAATCCCTTGGGAATCACGTGTCAATCACGGGGGAATGAGGTGGGAATGTGTCAATCACGTGGGAATCACGTGGGAATCACGTGTCAATCACGTGGGAATCACGAGGGAGTCACATGGGAATCCCGTGGGAATCACGTGTCAATCACGGGGGAATCATGTCGGAATGTGTCAATCACGTGGGAATCATGTGGGAATTACTTGTCATTTACGTGGGAATAACGTGGGAATGACGTGGGAATCACGTGTCAATCACATGGGAATTAGGTTGGAATCACGTGTAAATCACGTGGGAATCACGAGGGAGTCACGTGGGAATCCCGTGGGAATCACGTGTAAATCACGTGGGAATCATGTGTCAATCACATGGACTCACGTGGGAATCACGTGTCAATCACGTGGGAATCACATGGGAATCACGTGTCAGTCACGTGGGAATTAGGTTGGAATCACGTGTCAATCACGTGGGAAACATGAGGGAGTCACGTGGGAATCCCGTGGGAATGTGTCAATCACGTCGGAATCACCTGGGAATCACGTGTCCAACACGTAGGAATTAGGTGGAAATCACGTGTCAATCACGTGGGAATCACGTGGGAGTCACGTGGGAATCCCGTGGGAATCACATGTCAATCACGTGGGAATCACGTGGGAATGTGTCAATCACGTGGGAATCACGTGGGAATCACGTGTCAATCACATGGGAATCACGTGGGAATCATGCGTCAATCACGTGTCATTCATGTGGGAATCACGTGGGAATCACGTGTCAATCACGTGGGAATCACGTGGGAATCACGTGTCAATCACGTGGGAATCACTTTGGAATCTCATGGGAATCAGGTATCAATCACGTGGGAATCACGTGGGAATCACGTGTCAATCACGTGGGAATCACGTGGAAATCACGTGTCAATCATGTTGGAATCACGAGGGAATCACGTGGGAATCACGTGACATTCACTTGGGAATCACGTGGGAATTACGTGTCAATCACGTGGGAATCACGTGGGAATCACGTGGGAATCACGTGGGAATCACGTGGGAATCACGTGGGACAACCGTGGAAATCACGTGTCAATCAGGTGGGAATCACGTGGGCATCATTTGGAAATCATTTGTGCATCAAGTGTCAATCACGTGGGAATCATGATGGAATCACGTGGGAATCACGTGTCAATCACGTGGGAATCACGTGTGGATAACGTGGCAATCACGTGGAAATCACGTGGGAATCATGTATCAATCACCTGGGAATCACGTGGGAGTTACGTGGGAATCACGTGGGAATCACGTGGAAATCACGTGTCAATCACGTGGGATTCATTCGTCAATCACGTGGGAATCACATGGGAGACACGTGGGAATCACGTGGGAATCACGTGTCAATCACGTGGGAATCACGTGGGAATAACGTGGCAATCTCTTGGGAATCACGTGGGAATCATGCATCAATCACCTGGGAATCACGTGGGAGTTACGTGGGAATCACGTGTTAATCACGTGGGAATCACGTTAGAATCACGTGGGAATCATGCGTCAATCACGTGGCAATCACACAGGAGTCACGTGGGAATCATGTGGGAATCACGTGGTAATCACGTGGGAATCACGTGGGAGTCACGTGTGAATCACGTGACAATCACGTGGGAATCACGTGAGAATCATGTGGGAATCACTTGGAGTCACGTGTCAATCACGTGGGAATCACGTGGGAATCACCTGGGAATCATGCGTCAATCACGTGTCATTCACGTGGGAATCACGTGGGAATCACGTGTCAATCACGTGGGAATCTCGTGGAAATCAGGTGGGAATCACGTGTCAATCACGTGGAAATCACGTGGGAATCACTTGTCAATCACGTGGGAATCACGTGGGAATCACGTGGGCATCCCATGGGAATGACGTGACAATCATTTGGGAATCACGTGGGAATCACGTGGGAATCACGTGTCAATCATGTGGGAATCACGTGGGAATCACGTGGAAATCACGTGTCAATCACGTGGGAATCACGTGGGAATCATGTGGAAATCACTTGTGAATCACTTGTCAATCACGTGGGAATCACGGTGGAATCACCTGGGAATCACGAGGGAATCACGTTTGAATCACGTGTCAATCACGTGGGAATCACTTGGGAATCACTTGGGAATCACATGTCAATCTCGTGGGAATCAAGTGGGAATCACGTGGGAATAACGTGGCAATCACGTGCGAATCACATGGGAATCATGCATCAATCACCTGGGAATCACGTAGGAGTCACGTGGGAATATCGTGAGAATCACGTGGTAATCACGTGAGAATCACGTGTTAATCACGTGGGAATCACGTGGGAATCACGTGTCAATCACATGGGAATAACGTGGGAATCATGCGTCAATCACGTGTCATTCATGTGGGAATCACGTGGGAATCACGTGTCAATCACGTGGGAATCACTTGGGAATCTCATGGGAATCAGGTGTCAATCACGTGGGAATCACGTGGGAATCACGTGTCAATCACGTGGGAATCACGAGGGAATCACGTGGGAATCACGTGACATTCACTTGGGAATCACGTTGGAATCACGTGGGAATCACCTGGGTATCACGTGTCAATCACGAGGGAATCACGTGGGAATCACGTGACATTCACTTGGAAATCACGTGGGAATCACGTGTCAGTCACGAGGGAATCACGTGGGAATCACGTGACATTCACTTGGGAATCACGTGGGAATCACGTGTCAATCACGTGGGAATCACGTGGGAATCACGTGGGAATCACGTGGGAATCACGTGGGACAACCGTGGAAATCACGTGTCAATCAGGTGGGAATCACGTGGGCATCATTTGGAAATCATTTGTGCATGACATGTCAATCACGTGGGAATCATGATGGAATCACGTGGGAATCACGTGTGAATAACGTGGCAATCACGTGGAAATCACGTGAGAATCATGCATCAATCACCTGGGAATCACGTGGTAGTTACGTGGGAATCACGTGGGAATCACGTGGAAATCACGTGTCAAAAACGTGGGATTCATGCGTCAATCACGTGGTAATCACATGGGAGTCACGTGGGAATCACGTGGGAGTCACGTGTCAATCACGTGGGAATCACGTGGGAATAACGTGGCAATCACTTGGGAATTACGTGGGAATCATGCATAAATCACCTGGGAATCATGTGGGAGTTAGGTGGTAATCACGTGTTAATCACGTGGGAATCACGTGAGAATTACGTGGGAATCATGCATCAATCACGTGGGAATCACACGGTAGTCACGTGGGAATCATGTGGGAATCACGTGGGAGTCACGGGGGAATAACGTGACAATCACGTGGAAATCACGTGAGAATCACGTGGGAAACACGTGGGAATGAAGTGTGAATCACGTGACAATCACGTGGGAATCACGTGAGAATCAAGTGGGAATCACGTGTGAATCACGTGTCAATCGCATGGGAATCACGTGGGAATCCGTGAAAATCACGTGGGAATCACGTATCAATCATGTGGGAATCACTTGGAGTCACGTGTCAATCACGTGGGAATCACGTGGGAATCACGTGGGCATCCCATGGGAATGACGTGACAATCATTTGGGAGTCACGTGGGAATCACGTGGGAATCACGTGTCAATCACGTGGGAATCACGTGGGAGTCACGTGGGAATCACGTTGAAATCACGTGTCAATCACGTGGAAATCACGTGGGAATCACGTGTGAATCACGTGGGAATCACGTGGGAATCACGTGGGAATCACGTGTCAATATCGTGGGAATCACATGGGAATCACGTGTGAATCACGTGCAAATCACGTGGAAATCACGTTGAATCACGTGGGAATCACTTGGGAATCACGTGTCAATCACGTGGGAATCACTTGTGAATCATTTGAAAATCATTTGTGAATCACGTGTCAATCACATGGGAATCATGATGGAATCACTTGGGAATCACGTGTCAATCACGTGGGAATTACGTGTGAATAACGTGGCAATCACGTGGAAATCACGTGGGAATCATGCATCAATCACCTGGGAATCACATGGTAGTTACGTGGGAATCACGTGGAAATCACGTGTCAATCACGTGGGATTCATGCGTCAATCACGTGGGAATCACATGGGAGTCACGTGGGAATCACGTGTCAATCACGTGGGAATTACATGGGAATCACGTGGGCATCCCGTGGAAATGACATGACAATCATTTGGGAATCACGTGGGAATCACGTGAGAATCACGTGGGAAACACATGGTTATCAAGTGTGAATCACGTGACAACCACTTGGGAATCACGTGAGAATCACGTGGGTATCAAGTGTGAATCACGTGACAATCACGTGGGAATCACGTGACAATCACGTGGGAATCACGTGAGAATCACGTGGGAATCACCTGGGAATCACGTGTCAATCACGTGGGAATCACGTGGGAATCATGCGTCAATCACGTGTCATTCACGTGGGAATCACGTGTCAATCACGTGGGAATCTCGTGGAAATCAGGTGGGAATCACGTGTCAATCACGTGGAAATCACGTGAGAATCACGTGTCAATCACGTGGGAATCACGTGGGCATCCCATGGGAATGACGTGACAATCATTTGGGAATCACGTGGGAATCACGTGCGAATCACGTGTCAATCACGTGGGAATCACGTGGGAATCACGTGGAAATCACGTGTCAATCACGTGGGAATCACGTGGGAATCATGTGGAAATCACTTGTGAATCACTTGTCAATCACGTGGGAATCACGGTGGAATCACCTGGGAATCACGAGGGAATCACGTTTGAATCACGTGTCAATCACGTGGGAATCACTTGGGAATCACTTGGGAATCACATGTCAATCTCGTGGGAATCAAGTGGGAATCACGTGGGAATAACGTGGCAATCACGTGCGAATCACATGGCAATCATGCATCAATCACCTGGGAATCACGTGGGAGTCACGTGGGAATATCGTGAGAATCACGTGGTAATCACGTGGGAATCACGTGGGAATCACGTGTCAATCACATGGGAATCACGTGGGAATCATGCGTCAATCACGTGTCATTCATGTGGGAATCACGTGGGAATCACGTGTCAATCACGTGGGAATCACGTGGGAATCACGTGTCAATCACGTGGGAATCACTTGGGAATCTCATGGGAATCAGGTGTCAATGACGTGGGAATCACGTGGGAATCACGTGTCAATCACGTGGGAATCACGTGGAAATCACGTGTCAATCACGTTGGAATCACGAGGGAATCACGTGAGAATCACGTGACATTCACTTGGGAATCACGTGGGAATCACGTGTCAATCACGTGGGAATCACGTGGGAATCACGTGGGAATCACGTGGGAATCACGTGGGACAACCGTAGAAATCACGTGTCAATCAGGTGGGAATCACGTGGGCATCATTTGGAAATCATTTGTGCATCACGTGTCAATCACGTGGGAATCATGATGGAATCACGTGGAATCACGTGTCAATCACGTGGGAATCACGTGTGAATTACGTGGCAATCACGTGGAAATCACGTGAGAATCATGCATCAATCACCTGGGAAACACGTGGTAGTTACGTGGGAATCACGTGGGAATCACGTGGAAATCACGTGTCAATAACGTGGGATTCATGCGTCAATCACGTGGGAATAACGTGGCAATCACTTGGGAATTACGTGGGAATCATGCATCAATCACCTGGGAATCATGTGGGAGTTACGTGGGAATCACGTGTTAATCACGTGGGAATCACGTGAGAATCACGTGGGAATCACACCGGAGTCACGTGGGAATCATGTGGGAATCACGTGGTAATCACGTGGGAGTCACGTGGGAATAACGTGACAATCACGTGGAAATCACGTGAGAATCACGTGGGAAACACGTGGGAATCAAGTGTGAACCACGTGACAATCACGTGGGAATCACGTGAGAATCAAGTGGGAATCACGTGTGAATCACGTGTCAATCGCATGGAAATCACGTGGGAATCCGTGAAAATCACGTGGGAATCACGTATCAATCATGTGGGAATCACTTGGAGTCACGTGTCAATCACGTGGGAATCACGTGGGCATCCCATGGGAATGACGTGACAATCATTTGGGAGTCACGTGGGAATCACGTGGGAATCACGTGTCAATCACGTGGGAATCACGTGGGAGTCACGTGGGAATCACGTGTGAATCACGTGTGAATCACGTGGGAATCACGTGGGAATCACGTGTCAATATCGTGGGAATCACGTGGGAATCACGTGTGAATCACGTGCAAATCACGTGGAAATCACGTGGAATCACGTGGGAATCACTTGGGAATCACGTGTCAATCACGTGGGAATCACTTGGGAATCATTTGGAAATCATTTGTGAATCACGTGTCAATCACATGGGAATCATGATGGAATCACGTGGGAATCACGTGTCAATCACGTGGGAATTACGTGTGAATAACGTGGAAATCACGTGGAAATCACGTGGGAATCATGCATCAATCACCTGGGAATCACATGGTAGTTACGTGGGAATCACGTGGGTATCACGTGGAAATCACGTGTCAATCATGTGGGATTCATGCGTCAATCACGTGGGAATCACATGGGAGTCACGTGGGAATCACGTGTCAATCACGTGGGAATTACATGGGAATCACGTGGGCATCCCGTGGGAATGACATGACAATCATTTGGGAATCACGTGGGAATCACGTGAGAATCACGTGGGAAACACATGGTTATCAAGTGTGAATCACGTGACAACCACGTGGGAATCACGTGAGAATCACGTGGGTATCAAGTGTGAATCACGTGACAATCACGTGGGAATCACGTGACAATCACGTGGGAATCACGTGAGAATCACGTGGGAATCACCTGGGAATCACGTGTCAATCACATGGGAATCACGTGGGAATCACGTGTCAATCACGTGGGAATCACGTGGGAATCACGTGTCAATCGCTGGGAAGCATGTGGGAATCACGTGGGAATCTCCTGGGAATCACGTGTCAATCGCGTTGGAATCACGAGGGAATCACGTGAGAATCACGTGACATTCACTTGGGAATCACGTGGGAATCACGTGTCAATCACGTGGGAATCACGTGGGAATCACGTGGGAATCACGTGGGAATCACGTGGGACAACCGTAGAAATCACGTGTCAATCAGGTGGGAATCACGTGGGCATCATTGGAAATCATTTGTGCATCACGTGTCAATCACGTGGGAATCATGATGGAATCACGTGGAATCACGTGTCAATCACGTGGGAATCACGTGTGAATAACGTGGCAATCACGTGGAAATCACGTGAGAATCATGCATCAATCACCTGGGAAACACGTGGTAGTTACGTGGGAATCACGTGGGAATCACGTGGAAATCACGTGTCAATAACGTGGGATTCATGCGTCAATCACGTGGGAATCACATGGGAGTCACGTGGGAATTACGTGTCAATCACGTGGGAATCACGTGGGAATAACGTGGCAATCACTTGGGAATTACGTGGGAATCATGCATCAATCACCTGGGAATCATGTGGGAGTTACGTGGGAATCACGTGTTAATCACGTGGGAATCACGTGAGAATCACGTGGGAATCACACGGAAGTCACGTGGGAATCATGTGGGAATCACGTGGTAATCACGTGGGAGTCACGTGGGAATAACGTGACAATCACGTGGAAATCACGTGAGAATCACGTGGGAAACACGTGGGAATCAAGTGTGAATCACGTGACAATCACGTGGGAATCACGTGAGAATCAAGTGGGAATCACGTGTGAATCACGTGTCAATCGCATGGGAATCACGTGGGAATCCGTGAAAATCACGTGGGAATCACGTATCAATCATGTGGGAATCACTTGGAGTCACGTGTCAATCACGTGGGAATCACGTGGGCATCCCATGGGAATGACGTGACAATCATTTGGGAGTCACGTGGGAATCACGTGGGAATCACGTGTCAATCACGTGGGAATCACGTGGGAGTCACGTGGGAATCACGTGGAAATCACGTGTCAATCACGTGGAAATCACGTGGGAATCACGTGTGAATCACGTGGGAATCACGTGGGAATCACGTGGGAATCACGTGTCAATATCGTGGGAATCACGTGGGAATCACGTGTGAATCACGTGCAAATCACGTGGAAATCACGTGGACTCACGTGGGAATCACTTGGGAATCACGTGTCAATCACGTGGGAATCACTTGGGAATCATTTGGAAATCATTTGTGAATCACGTGTCAATCACATGGGAATCATGATGGAATCACGTGGGAATCACGTGTCAATCACGTGGGAATTACGTGTGAATAACGTGGAAATCACGTGGAAATCACGTGGGAATCATGCATCAATCACCTGGGAATCACATGGTAGTTACGTGGGAATCACGTGGGAATCACGTGGAAATCACGTGTCAATCATGTGGGATTCATGCGTCAATCACGTGGGAATCACATGGGAGTCACGTGGGAATCACGTGTCAATCACGTGGGAATTACATGGGAATCACGTGGGCATCCCGTGAGAATGACATGACAATCATTTGGGAATCACGTGGGAATCACGTGAGAATCACGTGGGAAACACATGGTTATCAAGTGTGAATCACATGACAACCACGTGGGAATCACGTGAGAATCACGTGTGTATCAAGTGTGAATCACGTGACAATCACGTGGGAATCACGTGACAATCACGTGGGAATCACATGAGAATCACGTGGGAATCACCTGGGAATCACGTGTCAATCACATGGGAATCACGTGGGAATCACGTGTCAATCACGTGGGAATCACGTGGGAATCACGTGTCAATCGCTGGGAAGCATGTGGGAATCACGTGGGAATCTCCTGGGAATCACGTGTCAATCGCGTGGGTATCACGTGGGAATCACGTGGGGTTTCTCCCCAGGGGCTTCAGACATTCCTTTATCTTTTGAGAAGTAGTCCAGCTTGCACTCAAGTCACTGCAAGAATTCCGGCCTGATTTCGATTCAGGGCATCTCGGGTTCAATTCCAGTGGAGGACAAATTCAACGACCCTCTCCCAGACGTAGAGCTGCGAGAAGACTCCCCTTGTGGTGCTTGTGGACAGTTGGCATTCCTTTTGATTTGAAGCCAGGAAATTCGCTCTCACCTCGAGATGATTGGGGGTACACGGAGCTCTTTCTCGTTTCTGCAGTGTCGTCAGGTTCCCTCTAGACTTGAGAGAGTGTTCCTTGAGTTTTTCTGGACTGCAATCAAGGAAATCAAGGCTCCTTTCGGGTTTGACCGGGAGCACGGAATTGCTCTGCATGCATTGCAGGGGAATCGGGCTTCATCTCGCGGCGAGGGGGGAGTCTCATGATTTTTCTCGAGTTGCGGAGGGAACCTGGGGTATATTCTCGAGTTAAGACGCGGAAGGCCCTGCCAAACACGGGTGTGTTCAGCGACGGCAGGACGCCTGTCTAGTTGCGAGGGACCCCTCGGGGTTCTCCTCGTGACTTGAAAGGGCCAGAGGAACACCTCTCGAGGTGAGGCCGCAGACCCAGGTTCCCTTTCCTGTTGCTACTCGGATCCTGGGCTTCCTGTCCATTTTCCACAAGAGTCAGGCATCGTCTCCTTTGGGATCATTGAACTGCGTGTTCCTCTCGAGCTGTCCAAAGATGGGAGGCGGACTGTCTAGAAAGGGCAGGGTGCTAGGGCATTCTCTAGTGTCTCCCAAGGGGCTACAGACATCCCTTCATTTGTGAGAGGAAATCCAGCTTGCACTCAAGTCACTACAGGTACTCCGGCCTGATTTCGAGTCAGGGCATCGCAGGATCGCTTCCACTGGAGGCCGCAAATTCAATCTCCCTCAACCAGACGTACAGCTGTGAGAAGCCTCCTCTTTTGGTGCTTGTGGACAGTTGGCATTCCTCTTGATTTGAAGCCCGGAAAGCAGCTCTCATCTCAAGATGATTCGGAATACACGGAGCTGTTTCTCTTTGGTGAAGTGACTTTAGGATCCCTCTAGACTTTAGAGAGTGTTCCTGGGGTTTCTCTGGAGTGCCATCAAGGAAATCAAGGCTCCTTCCGGGTTTGATGGGGAGCAAGAACCTGCTCTGCATGCTGTACAGGGGAATCCGGCCTCATCTTGCGGCAAGGGGGGAGTCTCATGGTTTTTCTCGAGTTGCGGTGGGAACCTGGGGTATATTCTCGAGTTACGACGGGGATGGCCCTTTCAAACACGGGTGTCTTCAGCGACGTCAGGACTCCTGTCTGCTTGCGAGGGACCCTCGGGAGTCTCCTCGCCGCTTGAAAGGGCCATAGGAAAACCTCTCGAGGTGAGGCCGCAGACCCAGGTTCCCTTTCCTGTTGCCACTGGGATCCTGGGATTCCTGTGCATTTTCCAGAGGAGTCAGGCATCGTCTCCTTTGGAATCATTGAACTCCGTGTTCATCTCGAGCTGTCCAATGGATGGGAGGCCGCCTGTCAAGAAAGGGCAGGGTGCTAGAGAATTCTCTAGTGTCTCCCCAGGGGCTTCAGACATCCCTTCAACTTGTGAGATGAAATCCAGCTTGCACTCATGTCACTGAAAGAATTCCGGCCTCAAATCGTGACAGGGCATTTCCGGGTCGAATCCACTGGAGGCCGCAAATTCAACCTCCCTCAACCAGACGTAGAGCTGGGAGAAGCCTCCTCTTGTGGTGCTTGTGGACAGTTGGCATTCCTCTTGATTTGAAGCCAGGAAATCAGCTCTCAGCTGGAGATGATTCGGAATACCCGGAGCTGTTTCTCGTTGGTGAAGTAACTTTAGGATCAATCTAGACTTGAGACAGTGTTCCTGGGTTTTCTCTGGAGTGCCATCAAGGAAATCAAGGCTCCTTTCGGGTTTGATGGGGAGCATGCAATTGCTCTGCATGCTGTGCACGGGAATCGGGCCTCATCTCGCAGCGAGGGGGGAGTCTCATGGTTTATCTCGAGTTGCGGCGGGAACCTTGGGTATTTTCTTGAGTTACGACGGGGATGGCCCTACCAAACAAGGGTGTTTTCAGCGACGTCAGGACTCCTGTCTAGTTGCGAGGGAAACCTCGGGAGTCTCCTCGAGGCTGAAAGGGTCATAGGAAAACGTCTCGAGGTGAGGCGGCAGACCCATTGTCCCTTTCCTGTTGCCACTGGGATCCTGGGATTCCTGTCCGTTTTCCAGAGGAGGCAGGCATGGTCTCCTTTGGAATCATTGAACTCCGTGTTCCTCTCGAGCTTTCCAATGGATGGTAGGCCGCCTCTCTAGCAACGACAGGGAGCTAGGGCTTTTCCTAGTGTCTCCCCAGGGGCTTCAGACATTCCTTTATCTTTTGAGAAGTAGTCCAGCTTGCACTCAAGTCACTGCAAGAATTCCGGCCTGATTTCGAGTCAGGGCATCTCGGGGTCAATTCCAGTGGAGGACATAAATTCAACGCCCCTCTCCCAGACGTAGAGCTGCGAGAAGACTCCCCTTGTGGTGCTTGTGGACAGTTGGCATTCCTTTTGATTTGAAGCCAGGAAATTCGCTCTCACCTCGAGATGATTGGGGGTACACGAAGCTCTTTCTGGTTTCTGCAGTGTCGTCAGGTTCCCTCTAGACTTGAGAGAGTGTTCCTTGAGTTTTTCTGGACTGTAATCAAGGAAATCAAGGCTCCTTTCTGGTTTGACGGGGAGAACGGAATTGCTCTGCATGCATTGCAGGGGAATTGGGCTTCATCTCGCGGCGAGGGGGAGTCTAATGGTTTTTCTCGAGTTGCGGAGGGAACCTGGGGTATATTCTCGAGTTAAGACGTGAATGGCCCTGCCAAACACGGGTGTGTTCAGCGACGGCAGGACGCCTGTCTAGTTGCGAGGGACCCCTCGGGGTTCTCCTCGTGGCTTGAAAGGGCCAGAGGAACACCTCTCGAGGTGAGGCCGCAGACCCAGGTTCCCTTTCCTGTTGCTACTCGGATCCTGGGCTTCCTGTCCATTTTCCACAAGAGTCAGGCATCGTCTCCTTTGGGATCATTGAACTGCGTGTTCCTCTCGAGCTGTCCAAAGATGGGAGGAGAACTGTCTAGAAAGGGCAGGGTGCTAGGGCATTCTCTAGTGTCTCCCAAGGGGCTACAGACATCCCTTCATTTGTGAGAGGAAATCCAGCTTGCACTCAAGTCACTACAGGTACTCCGGCCTGATTTCGAGTCAGGGCATCGCAGGATCGCTTCCACTGGAGGCCGCAAATTCAATCTCCCTCAACCAGACGTACAGCTGTGAGAAGCCTCCTCTTTTGGTGCTTGTGGACAGTTGGCATTCCTCTTGATTTGAAGCCCGGAAAGCAGCTCTCATCTCAAGATGATTCGGAATACACGGAGCTGTTTCTCTTTGGTGAAGTTTCTTTAGGATCCCTCTAGACTTTAGAGAGTGTTCCTGGGGTTTCTCTGGAGTGCCATCAAGGAAATCAAGGCTCCTTCCGGGTTTGATGGGGAGCAAGAACCTGCTCTGCATGCTGTGCAGGGGAATCGGGCCTCATCTTGCGGCAAGGGGGGAGTCTCATGGTATTTCTCGAGTTGCGGCGGGAACCTGGGGTATATTCTCGAGTTACGACGGTGATGGCCCTTAAAAACACGGGTGTCTTCAGCGAGGTCAGGACTCCTGTCTAGATGTGAGGGACCCTCGGGAGTCTCCTCGCCACTTGAAAGGGCCATAGGAAAGCCTCTCGAGGTTAGGCCACAGACCAAGGTTCCCTTTACTGTTGCCACTGGGATCCTGGGATTCCTGTCCATTTTCCAGAGGAGTCAGACATCGTCTCCTTTGGAATCATTGAACTCCGTGTTCCTCTCGAGCTGTCCAATTGATGGGAGGCCGCCTCTCTAGAAAAGGCAGGGAGCTAGGGCTTTCTCTAATGTCTCCCCATGGGCTTCAGACATCCTTTTATCTTTTGAGTTGAAATCAAGCTTGCACTCAAGTCACTGCAAGAATTCCGGCCTGATTTCGAGTCAGGACATCTCGGGGTAGTTTCCACTGGAGGCTCAAAATTCAACGTCCCTCCCCCAGACGTACAGCTGCGAGAAATCTCCTTTTGTGGTGTTTGTGGACATTTGGCATTCCTCTTGATTTGAAGCCAGGAAATCAGCTCTCAGCTCGAGATGATTCGGAATACACGGAGTTGTTTCTGGTTGATGAAACGACTTTAGGATCCCTCTAGACTTGAGACAGTGTTCCTGGGGTTTCTCTGGAGTTCCATCTGGGGAGCACGCAATTGCTCTGCATGCTGTACAGGGTAATCGGGCCTCATCTCGCGGCGAGTGGGAAGTCTCATGGTTTTTCTCGAGTTGCGGCGGGAACCTGGGGTATATTCTCGAGTTAAGATTGGGATGGCCGTTCCAAACAAGGGTGTGTTCAGCGACGTCAGGACTCATGTCTAGTTGCGAGGGACCCCTCGGGAGTCTCCTCGCAGCTTGAAAGGGCCATAGGAACACCTCTCGATGTGAGGTCCCAGACCCATGTTCCCTTTCCTGTTGCCACTGGAATCCTGGGATTCCTGTCCATTTTCTAGAGGAGTCAGGCATCTCCTCCGTTGGAATCATTGAAATCCGTGTTACACTCGAGCTGTCCAATGGATGGGAGGCTGCCTGTCTAGAAAGGGCAGTGTGCTAGGGCATTCTCTAATGTCTCCCCAGGGGCTTCAGACATCCCTTCATCTAGTGAGATGAAATCCAGCTTGCACTCAAGTCACTGCAGGAATTCCGGCCTGATTTCGAGTCAGGGAATCTCAGAATCCATTCCACTGGAGGCCGCAAAATCAACCTCCCTCAACCAGACGTACAGCTGCGAGGAGCCTCCTCTTGTGGTGCTTGTGGACAGTTGGCATTCCTCTTGATTTAAAGCCAGGAAATTAGCTCTCAGCTCGAGATGATTCGGAATACACGGAGCTGTTTCTGGTTGGTGAAGTGACTTTGGGATCCCTGTAGACTTGAGACAGTGTTCCTGGGGATTCTCTGGAATGCCATCAAGGATATCAAGGCTCCTTTCGGGTTTGATGGGAAGCACGCAATTGCTCTGCATGCTGTGCAGGGGAGTCCGGCCTCATCTCGCGGATAAGGGGGAGTCTCATGGTGTTTCTCGAGTTGCAGCGGGAACCTGGGGTACATTCTCGAGTTACGACGGGGATGGCCCTTCCAAACACGGGTGTGTTCAGCGACGTCAGGACTCCTGTCTAGTTGCGAGGGACCCCTCGGGAGTCTCTTCGCGGCTTGAAAGGGCTGCAGGGAAACCTCTCAAGGTGAGGCGGCAGACCCATTGTCCCTTTCCTGTTGCCACTGGGATCCTGGGATTCCTGTCCATTTTCCGGAGGAGTCAGGCATCATCTCCTTTGGAATCGTTGAACTCCGTGATCTTCTCGAGCTGTCCAATTGATGGGAGCCCGCCTCTCTAGAAAAGGCAGGGAGCTAGTGCTTTCTCTATTGCCTCCCCAGGGGCTTCATACATCCCTTTATCTTGTGAGATGAAATCCAGCTTGCACTCAAGTCACTGCAAGAATTCCGGCCTGATTTAGAGTCAGGGAATCTCGGGGTCGATTCCAGTGGAGGCCATAAATTCAACGTCCTACTCCCAGACGTACAGCTGCGAGAAGCCTCCTCTTGTGGTGCTTGTGGACAATTGGCATTCCTCTTGATTTGAAGCAAGGAAATTCGCACTCACCTCGAGATAATTGGGCGTACCCGGAGCACTTTCTGGTTCCTGCAGTGACCTCAGGTTCCCTCTAGACTTGAGAGAGTGTTCCTTGAGTTTCTCTGGAGTGCCATCAAGGAAATCAAGGCTCCTTTCGGGTTTCACGGGGAGCACGGAATTGCTCTGCACGCACTGCACTGGAATCGGCCTTCATCTCGCGGCAAGGGGGGAGTCTCATGGTTTTTCTCGAGTTGCGGCGGGAACCTAGGATACATTCTCGAGTTATGGCGGTGATGGCCCTTCCAAACACGGGTGTGTTCAGCGACGTCAGGACTCCTGTCTACGTGCGAGTGACCCCTCGGGAGTCTCCTCGCTGCTTCAAAGGGCCATAGGAACGCCTCTCGATATGAGCCCGCAGACCCAGGTTCCCTTTCCTGTTGCCACTGGGATCCTGGGATTCCTGTCCATTTTCGAGAGGAGTCAGGCATCGTCTCCTTTGGAATCATTGAACTCCGTGTTCCTCTCGAGCTGTCCAATGGATGTGAGGCCGCCTGTTGAGAAAGGGCAGGGTTCTAGGGCATTCTCTAGTGTCTCCCCAGGGGCTTCAGACATCCCTTCATCTTGTGAGATGAAATCCAGCTTGCACTCAAGTCACTGCAGGTATTCCGGCCTGATTTCGAGTCAGGACATCTTGGGGTCAATTTCACTAGAGACCGCAAATTCAACCTCCCTCAACCAGACTTACAGCTGCGAGAAGCCTCCTCTTGTGGTGCTTCTGGACAGTTGGCATTCCTCTTGATTTGAAGCCAGGAAATCAGCTCTCCGCTCGAGATGATTCGGAACACAGGGAGCTGTTTCTGGTGGGTGAAGTGACTTTAGGATCACTCTAGATTTGAGAAAGTGTTCCTGTGATTTCTCTGGAGTGCCATCAAGGAAATCAAGGCTCCTTTCAGGTTTTATGGGGAGCATGCAGGTGCTCTGCATGCTGTGCAGGGCAATCGGCCCTCAACTCGCGGCGAGGGTGGAGTCTCATGCTTTTTCTCTAGTTGCGGCGGAAACCTGAGGTATATTGTCGAGATACGACGGGGATGGCCCTTCCAAACACGGGTGTGTTCAGCGACGTCAGGACTTCTGTCTAGTTGCGAGGGACCCATCGGGAGTCTCCTCGCGGCTTGAAAGGGCCATATGAATTTCTCTCGAGGCGAGGCCGTAGACCCAGGTTCCCTTTCCTGTTGCCACTGGGATCCTGGGATTCCTGTCCATTTTTCAGAGGAGTGAGGCATCGTCTCCATTGGAATCATTGAAATCCGTGTTCCTCTCGAGCTGTCCAATGAATGGGAGGCCTCCTGTCGAGAAAGGGCAGGGTGCTAAGTCATTCTCTAGTGTCTCCACAGGGGATTCAGATATCCCTTAATCTTGTGAGATGAAATCCAGGTTGCAATCAAGTCACTGCAGGAATTCCGGCCTGATTTCGAGTCAGGGCATCTCGGGGTCGATTCCACTGCAGGCCGCTAATTCAACCTCCCTCAACCAGACGTACAGCTACGAGAAGCCTCCTCTTGTGGTGCTCATACACAGTTGGCATTCCTCTTGATTTGAAGCCAGGAAATCAACTATCAGCTCAAAATTATTCGGAATACACGGAGCTGTTTCTGGTTGCTGAAGTGACTTTAGGATGCCTCTAGACTTGAGACAGTGTTCCTGGGGTTTCTCTTGAGTGCCATCAAGGAAATCAAGGCTGCTTTTGGGTTTGATGGGGAGCACGCAATTGCTCTGCATGCTGTGCAGGGGAATCGGGCCTCATCTCATGGCGAGGGTGTAGTCTCATGGATTTTCTTGAGTTGCTGCGGGAACCTGGGGTATATTCTCGAGTTACGACGGGGATGGCCCTTCCAAACACGGGTGTGTTCAGCGACGTCAGGACTCCTGTCTAGTTGTGAGGGACCTCTCGGGAGTCTCCAGGCAGCTTGAAAGGGTCATAGGAAAACCTCTCGAGGTGAGGCGGCAGATCCATTGTCACTTTCCTGTTGCCAATGGAATCCTGGGATTCCTGTCCATTTTCCAGAGGAGTCAGGCATCGTCTCCATTGGAATCATTGAACTCCGTGTTGCTCTCGAGCTGTCCAATGGACGTGAGGCCGCCTGTCGAGAAAGGGCAGGGTGCTAAGTCATTCTCTATTGTCTCCCCAGGGGCCTCAGACATCCCTTCATCTTGTGAGATGAAATCTAGCTTGCACTCAAGTCACTGCAGTAATTCCGGCCTGATTTCGAGTCAGGGCATCTCGGGGTCGATTCCACTGCAGGCCGAAAATTCAACCTCCCTCAACCAGACGTACAGCTGCGAGAAGCCTCCTCTTATGGTGCTTGTACAAAGTTGGCATTCCTCTTGATTTGAAGCCAGGAAATCAACTATCAGCTCAAGATTATTCGGAATACACGGAGCTGTTTCTGGTTGCTGAAGTGACTTTAGGATGCCTCTAGATTTGAGACAGTGTTCCTGGGGTTTCTATGGAGTGCCATCAAGGAAATCAAGGCTCCTTTCGGGTTTGATGGGGAGCACGCAACTGCTCTGCATGCTGTGCAGGGGAATCGGGCCTCATCTCGCGGCGAGGGGGTGTCTCATGATTTTTGTCGAGTTGCGGCGGGATCCGGGGTATATTCTCGAGTTACATCGGGGATGGACCTTCCAAATAAGGGTGTATTCAGCGATGTCAGCACTCCTGTCTAGTTGCGAGGGTCCCCTCCGGAGTCTCCTCGCGGCTTGAAAGGGCCATAGGAAAACCTCTCGAGGTGAGGCGGCAGACCTATTGTCCCTTTCCTGTTGCCACTGGGATCCTGGGATTCCTGTCCATCTTCCGGAGGAGTCAGGCATCGTCTCCTTTGGAATCACTGAACTCCGTATTCCTCTCAAGTTCTCCAATGGATGGGAGGTTGCCTGTCGAGAAAGGGCATGGTGCTAGGGCATTCTTTATGTCTGCCCAGGGGCTTCAGACATCCCTTCAACTTGTGAGATGAAATCCAGCTTGCACTCAAGTCACTGCAGGAATTCCGGCCTGATTTCGAGTCAGGGTATCTTGTGGTTGATTCCACTGGAGGCCCCAAATTCAACCTCCCACAACCAGACGTACAGCTGCGGGACGCCTCTCTTGTGGTGCTTGTGGATAGTTGGCATGACTGTTGATTTGAAGCCAGGAAAGCAGCTCTCAGCTCGAGATGATTCGGAATACACGGAGCTGTTTATGGTTGGTGAAGTGACTTTAGGATCCTTCTAAACTTGAGACAGTGTTCCCGGGGATTCTCTGAAGTGCCATCAAGGATATCAAGGCTCCTTTCGGGTTTGATGGGGAGCACGCAATTGCTCTGCATGCTGTGCAGGGGAATCGGGCCTCATCTCCCGGCGAGGGGGGAGTCTCATGGTATTTCTCGACTTGCGGCGGGAACCTAGGGTATATTCTCGAGTTATGACGGGGATGGCCCTTCCAAACACGGGTGTGTTCAGGGACGTCAGGACTCCTGTCTAGTTGCGAGGGACCCCTCGGGAGTCTCCTCGCGGCTTGAAAGGGCCATAGGAACTCCACTCGAGGTGAGTCCGCAGACCCTGTTTCCCTTTCCTGTTGCCACTGGGATCCTGGGATTCCTGTCCATTTTCCAGAGGAGTCAGGCATCGTCTCCTTTGGAATCATTGAACTTCGTGTTCCTCTCAAGCTGTCCAATGGTTGGGAGGCCGACTCTCTAGAAAAGGCAGGGAGCTAGGTCTTTCTCTATTGTCTCCCCAGGGGCTTCTTACATCCCTTTATCTTGTGAGATGAAATCCAGCTTGCACTCAAGTCACTGCAAGAATTCCGGCCTGATTTCGAGCCAGGGCATCTCGCGGTTGATTCCAGTGGAGGCCATAAATTCAACGTCCCTCTCCCAGACGTACAGCTGTGAGAAGCCTCCTCCTGTGGTGCTTGTGGACAGTTGGCATTCCTCTTGATTTGAAGCCAGGAAATTCGCTCTCACCTCAAGATGATAGGGCGTACACGGAGCACTTTCAGGTTCCTGCAGTGACCTCAGGATCCCTCTAGACTTGAGAGAGTGTTCCTTGAGTTTCTCTGGAGTGCCATCAAGGAAATCAAGGCTCCTTTCGGGTTTGACGGGGAGCACGGAATTGCTCTGCACGCAGTGCAGGGGAATCGGGCTTCATCTCGTGGCGAGGGGGGAATCTCATGGTTTTTCTCGAGTTGCGGCGGGAACCTGGCGTATATTCACGAGTTACGTCGGGGATGGCCCTTCCTAACACGAGTGTGTTCTGCAACGTCAGGACTCCTGTCTATTTGTGAGGTACCCCTCGGGAGTCTCTTCGTGGCTTGAAAGGGGAGTAGGAAGACCTCTCGAGGTGAGGCCACTGACCCAGGATCCCTTTCCTGTTGCCGCAGACCCAGGACCCTGGGATTACTGTCCTTTTTCCAGTGGAGTCAAGCATCGTCTCCTTTGGAATCATTGAACTCCCTGTTCTTCTCGACCGGTCCAGTGGATGGGAGGCCGCCTGTCGAGAAAGGGCAGGGTGCTAGGGCATTCTCTAGTGTCTCCCCACGGGCTTCAGACATCCCTTCATCTTGTGAGATGAAATCCAGCTTGCACTCAAGTCACTGCAGGAATTCCGGCTTGATTTCGAGTCAGGGCATCTCGGGGTCGATTCCACTGGAGGCCGCAAATTCAACCTTCCTCAACCAGACGTACAGCTGAGAGAAGCCTCCTCTTGTGGTGCTTGTGGACAGTTGGCATTCCTCTTGATTTGAAGCCAGGAAATCAGCTCTCAGCTCGAGATGATTCGGAATACACGGAGTTGTTTCTGGTTGGTGAAGTGACTTTAGGATCCCTCTAGACTTGAGACAGTGTTCCTGGGTATTCTCTGGAGTGCCATCAAGGAAATCAAGGCTTCTTTCGGGTTTGATGGGGAGCACTCAATTGCTCTGCATGCTGTGCAGGGGAATCGGGCCTCATCTCGCGACGAGCGGGGAGTCTCATGGTGTTTCTCGAGTTGCAGCGGGAACCTGGGGTACATTCTCGAGTTACGACGGGGATGGCCCTTCCAAACACGGGTGTGTTCAGCGACGTCAGGACTCCTGTCTAGTTGCGAGGGACCCCTCGCGAGTCTCCTCGCGGCTTGAAAGGGCTGCAGGGAAACCTCTCGAGGTGAGGCGGCAGACCCATTGTCCCTTTCCGGTTGCCACTGGGATCGTGGGTTTCCTGTCCATTTTCCAGAGGAGTCAGGCATCGTCTCCTTTGGAATCATTGAACTCCGTGTTCCTCTCGAGCTGTCCAATGGATGGGAGGCCACCTATCCAGAAAAGGAAGGGAACTAGGGCTTTCTCTATTGTCTCCCCAGGGGCTTCAGACATCCCTTTATCTTGTGAGATGAAATCGAGCTTGCACTCAAGTCACTGCAAGAATTCCGGCCTGATTAAGAGTCAGGGCATCTTCAGGGTCGATTCCAGTGGAGGCATAAATTCAACGTCCCTCTCCCAGATGTACAGCTGTGAGTAGCCTCCTCCTATGGTGCTTGTGGACAGTTGGCATTCCTCTTGATTTGAAGCCAGGAAATTCGCTCTCACCTCGAGATGATTGGGGGTACACGGAGCTCTTTCTGGTTCCTGCAGTGACCTCAGGACCCCTCTAGAATTGATAGAGTGTTCCTTGAGTTTCTTTGGAGTGCCTCAAGGAAATCAAGGCTCCTTTCGAGTTTGAAGGGGTGCACGAAGTTGCTCTGCAAGCAGTGCAGGGTAATCGGGCTTCATCTCGCGGTGAGCGGGGAGTCTCATGGTTTTTCTCGAGTTGCGGCGGGAACCTGGCGTATATTCACGAGTTACGTCGGGGATGTCCCTTCCTAACACGAGTGTGTTCTGCAACGTCAGGACTCCTGTCTATTTGTGAGGTACCCCTCGGGAGTCTCCTCGTGGCTTTAAAGGGCAGTAGGAAAACCTCTCGAGGTGAGGCCGCTGACCAGGGATCCCTTTCCTGTTGCCGCAGACCCAGGACCCTGGGATTACTGTCCTTTTTCCAGTGGAGTCAAGCATCGTCTCCTTTGGAATCATTGAACTCCGTGTTCCTCTCGACCGGTCCAATGGATGGGAGGCCACCTGTCGAGAAAGGGCAGAGTGCTAGGGCATTCTCTAGTGTCTCCCCACGAGCTTCAGACATCCCTTCATCTTGTGAGATGAAATCCAGCTTGCACTCAAGTCACTGCAGGAATTCCGGCCTGATTTCGAGTCAGGGCATCTCGGGGTCGATTCCACTGGAGGCCGCAAATTCAACCTCCCTCAACCAGACGTACAGCTGAGTGAAGCCTCCTCTTGTGGTTCCTGTGGACAGTTGGCATTCCTCATGATTTGAAACCAGGTAATCAGCTCTCAGCTCGAGATGATTTGGAATACACGGAGCTGTTTATGGTTGGTGAAGTGACTTTAAGTCCTTCTAGACTTGAGACAGTGTTCCTGGGGATTCTCTGGAGTGCCATCAAGGATATCAAGGCTCCTTTCGGGTTTGATGGGGAGTACGCAATTGCTCTGCATGCTGTGCAGGGGAATCGGGCCTCATCTCCCGGCGAGGGGGGAGTCTCATGGTTTTTCTCGACTTGCGGCGGGAACCTGGGGTATATTCTCGAGTTACGACGGGGATAGCCCTTCCAAACACGGGTGTGTTCAGGGACGTCAGGACTCCTGTCTAGTTGCGAGGGACCCCTCGGGAGTCTCCTCGCGGCTTGAAAGGGCCATAGGAACACCACTCGAGGTGAGTCCACAGACCCTGTTTCCCTTTCCTGTTGCCACTGGGATCCTGGGATTCCTGTCCATTTTCCAGAGGAGTCAGGCATCGTCTCCTTTGGAATCATTGAACTTCATGTTCCTCTCGAGCTGTCCAATGGTTGGGAGGCCGCCTCTCTAGAAAAGGCAGGGAGCTAGGTCTTTCTCTAGTGTCTCCCCATGGGCTTCTTACATCCCTTTATCTTGTGAGATGAAATCCAGCTTGCACTCAAGTCACTGCAAGAATTCCGGCCTGATTTCGAGTCAGGGCATCTCGCGGTCGATTCCAGTGGAGGCCATAAATTCAACGTCCCTCTCCCAGACGTACAGCTGCGAGAAGCCTCCTCCTGTGGTGCTTGTGGACAGTTGGCATTCCTCTTGATTTGAAGCCAGGAAATTCGTTCTCAGCTCAAGATGATAGGGCGTACACGGAGCACTTTCAGGTTCCTGCAGTGACCTCAGGATCCCTCTAGACTTGTGAGCTTGTTCCTTGAGGTTCTCTGGAGTGCCATCAAGGAAATCAAGGCTCCTTTCGGGTTTCACAGGGAGCACGGAATTGCTCTGCACGCAGTGCAGGGGAATCGGGCTTCATCTCGTGGCGAGGGGGGAATCTCATGCTTTTTCTCGAGTTGCGGCGGGAACCTGGCGTATATTCACGAGTTACGTCGGTTATGGCCCTTCCTAACACGAGTGTGTTCTGCAACGTCAGGACTCCTGTCTATTTGTGAGGTACCCCTCGGGAGTCTCCTCGTGACTTGAAAGGGCAGTAGGAAGACCTCTCGAGGTGAGGCCGCTTACCCAGGATCCCATTCCTGTTGCCGCAGACCCAGGACCCTGGGATTACTGTCCTTTTTCCAGTGGAATCAAGCATCGTCTCCTTTGGAATCATTGAACTCCGTGTTCCTCTCTACCAGTCCAATGGATGGGAGGCCGCCTGTCGAGAAAGGGCACGGTGCTAGGGCATTCTCTAGTGTCTCCCCACGGGCTTCAGACATCCCTTCATCTTGTGAGATGAAATCCAGCTTGCACTCAAGTCACTGCAGGAATTCCGGCCTGATTTCGCGTCAGGGCATCTCGGGGTCGATTCCACTGGAGGCCGCAAATTCAACCTCCCTCAACCAGACGTACAGCTGAGAGACGCCTCCTCTTGTGGTGCTTGTGGACAGTTGGCATTCCTCTTGATTTGAAACCAGGAAATCAGCTCTCAGCTCGAGATGATTCGGAATACACGGAGCTGTTTATGGTTGGTGAAGTGACTTTAGGATCCTTCTAAACTTGAGACAGTGTTCCTGGGGATTCTCTGGAGTGCCATCTAGGATATCAAGGCTCCTTTCGGGTTTGATGGGGAGCACGCAATTGCTCTGCATGCTGTGCAGGGGAATCGGGCCTCATCTCGCGGCGAGGGGGGAGTCTCATGGTTTTTGTCGAGTTGCGGCGGGAACCTGGGGTATATTCTCGAGTTACGACGGGGATGGCCCTTCCAAACACGGGTGTGTTCAGCGACGTCAGGACTCCTGTCTAGTTGCGAGGGACCCCTCGGGAGTCTCCTCGCGGCTTGAAAGGGCTGCAGGGAAACCTCTCGAGGTGAGGCGGCAGACCCATTGTCCCTTTCCGGTTGCCAGTCAGATCGTGGGGTTCCTGTCCATTTTCCAGAGGAGTCAGGCATCGTCTCCTTTGGAATCATTGAACTCCGAGTTCCTCTCGAGCTGTCCAATGGATGGGAGGCCGCCTCTCCAGAAAAGGCAGGGAGCTAGGGCTTTCTCTAGTGTCTCCCCAGGGGCTTCAGACATCCCTTTATCTTGTGAGATGAAATCGAGCTTGCACTCAAGTCACTGCAAGAATTCCGGCCTGATTAAGAGTCAGGGCATCTTCGGGGTCGATTCCAGTGGAGACATAAATTCAACGTCCCTCTCCCAGACGTACAGCTGCGAGTAGCCTCCTCCTATGGTGCTTGTGGACAGTTGGCATTCCTCTTGATTTGAAGCCAGGAAATTCGCTCTCACCTCGAGATGATTGGGGGTGCACGGAGCTCTTTCTGGTTCATGCAGTGACCTCAGGACCCCTCTAGAATTGAGAGAGTGTTCCTTGAGTTTCTCTGGAGTGCCTCAAGGAAATCAAGGCTCCTTTCGAGTTTGACGGGGTGCACGAAGTTGCTCTGCAAGCAGTGCAGGGTAATCGGGCTTCATCTCACGGCGAGCGGGGAGTCTCATGGTTTTTCTCGAGTTGCGGCGGGAACCTGGCGTATATTCTCGAGTCACGGCGGGGATGGCCCTTCCAAACACGAGTGTGTTCAGCGACGTCAGGACTCCTGTCTAGTTGCGAGGGACCCCTCGGGAGTATCCTCGCAGCTTGAAAGGGCCATAGGAACACCTCTCGAAGTGAGGCCGCAGACCCAGGTTCCCTTTCCTGTTGCCACTGGGATCCTGGGATTCCTGTCCATTTTCCAGAGGAGTCAGGCATCGTCTCCTTTGGAATCATTCAACTCCGTCTTCCTCTCTAGCTTTCGAATGGATGGGAGGCCGCCTGTCGAGAAAGGGCAGGGTGCTAGGGCATTCTCTAGTGTCTCCCCAGGGGCTTCAGACATCCCTTCATCTTGTGAGAAGAAATCCAGCTTGCACTAAAGTCACTGCAGGAATTCCGGCCTGATTTCGTGTCAGGGCATCTCGGGGTCGATTCCACTGGAGGCCGCAAATTCAACCTCCCTCAACCAGACGTACAGCTGCAAGAAGCCTCCTCCTGTGGTGCTTGTGGACAGTTGGCATTCCACTTGATTTGAAGCCAGGAAATCAGCTCTCAGCTCGAGATGATTCGGAAAACCCAGAGCTGTTTCTGGTTGCTGAAGTGACTTTCGGATCAATCTAGATTTGAGACAGTGTTCCTGGGTTTTCTCTGGACTGCCATCAAGGAAATCAAGGCTCCTTTCGGGTTTGATGGGGAGAAAGCAATTGCTCTGCATGCTGTGCAGGGGAGACGGGCCTCATCTCGCGGCGAGGGGGGAGTCTCCTAGTTTTTCTCGAGTTGGGGCGGGAGCCTGGGTTATATTCTCGAGTTCCGACAGGGATGGACATTCCAAACACGGGTGTGTTTAGCGACGTCAGGACTCCTGTCTAGTTGCGAGGGACTCCTCGGGAGTCTCCTCGTGGCTTGAAAGGGCCATAGGAACACCTCTCGAGGTGTGGCCGCAGACCCAGGTTCCCTTTCCTGTTGCCACTGGGATCCTGTGATTCCTGTCCATCTTCCAGAGTAGTCAGGCATCGTCTCATTTGGAATCACTGAACTCCGTATTCCTCTCAAGTTCTCCATTGGATGGGAGGTCGCCTGTCGAGAAAGGGCATGGTGCTAGGGCATTCTTTAGTGTCTGCCCAGGGGCTTCAGACATCCCTTCAACTTGTGAGATGAAATCCAGCTTGCACTCAAGTCACTGCAGGAATTCCGGCCTGATTTCGAGTCAGGGCATCTTGTGGTTGATTCCACTGGAGGCCCCAAATTCAACCTCCCACAACCAGACGTACAGCTGCGAGACGCCTCCTCTTGTGGTGCTTGTGGATAGTTGGCATTCCTGTTGATTTGAAGCCAGGAAAGCAGCTCTCAGCTCGAGATGATTCGGAATACACGGAGCTGTTTCTGGTTGGTTAAGTGACTGTAGGATCCCTCTAGACTTGAGACAGTGTTCCTGGGGTTTTTCTGGAGTGCCATCAAGGAAATCAGGCTCCTTTCCGGTTTGATGGGGAGCATGCAACTGCTCTGCATGTTGTGCAGGGGAATCAGGCCTCATCTCGCCGCGAGGGGGGAGTCTCATGGTTTTTCTCGAGTTGCGGCGGGAACATGGGGTATATTCTCCAGTTACAACGGGGATGGACATTCCAAACAAGGGTGAATTCAGCGATGTCAGGACTCCTGTCTAGTTGTGAGGGACCACTCGGGTGTCTCCTCGCGGCTTGAAAGGGCCATAGGAAAACCTCTCGAGGTGAGCCGGAAGACCCATTGTCCCTTTCCTGTTGCCACTGGGATCCTGGGATTCCTGTCCATTTTCCAGAGGTGTCAGGCATCGTCTCCTTTGGAATCACTGTACTCCGTGTTCCTCTCCAGCTGTCCAATGGATGGGAGGCCGCCTCTCTAGAAAAGGAAGGGAGCTAGGCTTTCTCTAGTGTTTCCCCAGGGGCTTCAGACATCCCTTTATCTTGTGAGATGAAATCCAGCTTGCACTCATGTCACTGCAAGAATTCCGGCCTGATTAGTTTCAGGGCATCTCCGGGTCAATTCCAGTGGAGGCCATAAATTCAACGTACCTCTCCCAGATGTACAGCTGCGAGAAGCCTCCTCTTGTGGTGCTTGTGGACAGTTGCATTACTCTTCATTTGAAGCCAGGAATTTCGCTCTCACCTCGAGATGATTGGGGGTACACGGAGGTCTTTCTGGTTCCTGTTGTGACCTCAGGATCCCTCTAGGCTTGAGAGAGTGTTCCTTGAGTTTCTCTGGAGTGTCATTAAGGAAATCAAGGCTCCTTTCGGCTTTGATGGAGAGCACGCAATTGCTCTGCATGCTGTGCAGGGGAATCGGTCCTTATCTCGCGGCGACGGGGAGACTCATGGTTTTTCTCGAGTTGCGGCGGGAATCTTGGGTACATTCTCGAGTTACCACGGGGATGGCCCTTCCAAACACGGGTGTGTTCAGCGAGGTCAGGACTCCTGTCTAGTTTCGAGGGACCCCTCGGGAGACTCCTCGCAGCTTGAAAGGGCCATAGGAACACCTCTAGAGGAGAGGCCGCAGACCCAGGTTCCCTTACCTGTTGCCACTGGGATCCTGGGCTTCCTGTCCATTTTCCAGAGGAGTCAGGCATTGTCTCCTTTGGAATCATTGAACTCCGTGTTCCTCTCGAGCTGTCCAATAGATGGGAGGTCGCCTGTCGAGAACGGGCAGGGTGCTAGGGCATTCTCTAGTGTCTCCCCAGGGGCTTCAGACATCCCTTCATCTTGTGAGAAGAAATCCAGCTTGCACTAAAGTCACTGCAGGAATTCCGGCCTGATTTCGTGTCAGGGCATCTCGGGGTCGATTCCACTGGAGGCCGCAAATTCAACCTCCCTCAACCAGACGTACAGCTGCAAGAAGCCTCCTCCTGTGGTGCTTGTGGACAGTTGGCATTCCACTTGATTTGAAGCCAGGAAATCAGCTCTCAGCTCGAGATGATTCGGAAAACCCGGAGCTGTTTCTGGTTGCTGAAGTGACTTTCGGATCAATCTAGATTTGAGACAGTGTTCCTGGGTTTTCTCTGGACTGCCATCAAGGAAATCAAGGCTCCTTTCTGGTTTGATGGGGAGAAAGCAATTGCTCTGCATGCTGTGCAGGGGAGACGGGCCTCATCTCGCGGCGAGGGGGGAGTCTCCTAGTTTTTCTCGAGTTGGGGCGGGAGCCTGGGTTATATTCTCGAGTTCCGACAGGGATGGACATTCCAAACACGGGTGTGTTTAGCGACGTCAGGACTCCTGTCTAGTTGCGAGGGACCCCTCGGGAGTCTCCTCGTGGCTTGAAAGGGCCATAGGAACACCTCTCGAGGTGTGGCCGCAGACCCAGGTTCCCTTTCCTGTTGCCACTGGGATCCTGTGATTCCTGTCCATCTTCCAGAGAAGTCAGGCATCGTCTCCTTTGGAATCACTGAACTCCGTATTCCTCTCAAGTTCTCCATTGGATGGGAGGTCGCCTGTCGAGAAAGGGCATGGTGCTAGGGCATTCTTTAGTGTCTGCCCAGGGGCTTCAGACATCCCTTCAACTTGTGAGATGAAATCCAGCTTGCACTCAAGTCACTGCAGGAATTCCGGCCTGATTTCGAGTCAGGGCATCTTGTGGTTGATTCCACTGGAGGCCCCAAATTCAACCTCCCACAACCAGACGTACAGCTGCGAGACGCCTCCTCTTGTGGTGCTTGTGGATAGTTGGCATTCCTGTTGATTTGAAGCCAGGAAAGCAGCTCTCAGCTCGAGATGATTCGGAATACACGGAGCTGTTTCTGGTTGGTTAAGTGACTGTAGGATCCCTCTAGACTTGAGACAGTGTTCCTGGGGTTTTTCTGGAGTGCCATCAAGGAAATCAGGCTCCTTTCCGGTTTGATGGGGAGCATGCAACTGCTCTGCATGTTGTGCAGGGGAATCAGGCCTCATCTCGCCGCGAGGGGGGAGTCTCATGGTTTTTCTCGAGTTGCGGCGGGAACATGGGGTATATTCTCCAGTTACAACGGGGATGGACATTCCAAACAAGGGTGAATTCAGCGATGTCAGGACTCCTGTCTAGTTGTGAGGGACCACTCGGGTGTCTCCTCGCGGCTTGAAAGGGCCATAGGAAAACCTCTCGAGGTGAGCCGGAAGACCCATTGTCCCTTTCCTGTTGCCACTGGGATCCTGGGATTCCTGTCCATTTTCCAGAGGTGTCAGGCATCGTCTCCTTTGGAATCACTGTACTCCGTGTTCCTCTCCAGCTGTCCAATGGATGGGAGGCCGCCTCTCTAGAAAAGGAAGGGAGCTAGGCTTTCTCTAGTGTTTCCCCAGGGGCTTCAGACATCCCTTTATCTTGTGAGATGAAATCCAGCTTGCACTCATGTCACTGCAAGAATTCCGGCCTGATTAGTTTCAGGGCATCTCCGGGTCAATTCCAGTGGAGGCCATAAATTCAACGTACCTCTCCCAGATGTACAGCTGCGAGAAGCCTCCTCTTGTGGTGCTTGTGGACAGTTGCATTACTCTTCATTTGAAGCCAGGAATTTCGCTCTCACCTCGAGATGATTGGGGGTACACGGAGGTCTTTCTGGTTCCTGTTGTGACCTCAGGATCCCTCTAGACTTGAGAGAGTGTTCCTTGAGTTTCTCTGGAGTGTCATTAAGGAAATCAAGGCTCCTTTCGGCTTTGATGGAGAGCACGCAATTGCTCTGCATGCTGTGCAGGGGAATCGGTCCTTATCTCGCGGCGACGGGGAGACTCATGGTTTTTCTCGAGTTGCGGCGGGAATCTTGGGTACATTCTCGAGTTACCACGGGGATGGCCCTTCCAAACACGGGTGTGTTCAGCGAGGTCAGGACTCCTGTCTAGTTTCGAGGGACCCCTCGGGAGACTCCTCGCAGCTTGAAAGGGCCATAGGAACACCTCTAGAGGAGAGGCCGCAGACCCAGGTTCCCTTACCTGTTGCCACTGGGATCCTGGGCTTCCTGTCCATTTTCCAGAGGAGTCAGGCATTGTCTCCTTTGGAATCATTGAACTCCGTGTTCCTCTCGAGCTGTCCAATAGATGGGAGGTCGCCTGTCGAGAACGGGCAGGGTGCTAGGGCATTCTCTAGTGTCTCCCCAGGGGCTTCAGACATCCCTTCATCTTGTGAGAAGAAATCCAGCTTGCACTAAAGTCACTGCAGGAATTCCGGCCTGATTTCGTGTCAGGGCATCTCGGGGTCGATTCCACTGGAGGCCGCAAATTCAACCTCCCTCAACCAGACGTACAGCTGCAAGAAGCCTCCTCCTGTGGTGCTTGTGGACAGTTGGCATTCCACTTGATTTGAAGCCAGGAAATCAGCTCTCAGCTCGAGATGATTCGGAAAACCCGGAGCTGTTTCTGGTTGCTGAAGTGACTTTCGGATCAATCTAGATTTGAGACAGTGTTCCTGGGTTTTCTCTGGACTGCCATCAAGGAAATCAAGGCTCCTTTCGGGTTTGATGGGGAGAAAGCAATTGCTCTGCATGCTGTGCAGGGGAGACGGGCCTCATCTCGCGGCGAGGGGGGAGTCTCCTAGTTTTTCTCGAGTTGGGGCGGGAGCCTGGGTTATATTCTCGAGTTCCGACAGGGATGGACATTCCAAACACGGGTGTGTTTAGCGACGTCAGGACTCCTGTCTAGTTGCGAGGGACCCCTCGGGAGTCTCCTCGTGGCTTGAAAGGGCCATAGGAACACCTCTCGAGGTGTGGCCGCAGACCCAGGTTCCCTTTCCTGTTGCCACTGGGATCCTGTGATTCCTGTCCATCTTCCAGAGAAGTCAGGCATCGTCTCCTTTGGAATCACTGAACTCCGTATTCCTCTCAAGTTCTCCATTGGATGGGAGGTCGCCTGTCGAGAAAGGGCATGGTGCTAGGGCATTCTTTAGTGTCTGCCCAGGGGCTTCAGACATCCCTTCAACTTGTGAGATGAAATCCAGCTTGCACTCAAGTCACTGCAGGAATTCCGGCCTGATTTCGAGTCAGGGCATCTTGTGGTTGATTCCACTGGAGGCCCCAAATTCAACCTCCCACAACCAGACGTACAGCTGCGAGACGCCTCCTCTTGTGGTGCTTGTGGATAGTTGGCATTCCTGTTGATTTGAAGCCAGGAAAGCAGCTCTCAGCTCGAGATGATTCGGAATACACGGAGCTGTTTCTGGTTGGTTAAGTGACTGTAGGATCCCTCTAGACTTGAGACAGTGTTCCTGGGGTTTTTCTGGAGTGCCATCAAGGAAATCAGGCTCCTTTCCGGTTTGATGGGGAGCATGCAACTGCTCTGCATGTTGTGCAGGGGAATCAGGCCTCATCTCGCCGCGAGGGGGGAGTCTCATGGTTTTTCTCGAGTTGCGGCGGGAACATGGGGTATATTCTCCAGTTACAACGGGGATGGACATTCCAAACAAGGGTGAATTCAGCGATGTCAGGACTCCTGTCTAGTTGTGAGGGACCACTCAGGTGTCTCCTCGCGGCTTGAAAGGGCCATAGGAAAACCTCTCGAGGTGAGCCGGAAGACCCATTGTCCCTTTCCTGTTGCCACTGGGATCCTGGGATTCCTGTCCATTTTCCAGAGGAGTCAGGCATCGTCTCCTTTGGAATCACTGTACTCCGTGTTCCTCTCCAGCTGTCCAATGGATGGGAGGCCGCCTCTCTAGAAAAGGAAGGGAGCTAGGCTTTCTCTAGTGTTTCCCCAGGGGCTTCAGACATCCCTTTATCTTGTGAGATGAAATCCAGCTTGCACTCATGTCACTGCAAGAATTCCGGCCTGATTAGTTTCAGGGCATCTCCGGGTCAATTCCAGTGGAGGTCATAAATTCAAAGTCCCTCTCCCAGATGTACAGCTGCGAGAAGCCTTCTCTTGTGGTGCTTGAGGACAGTTGGCATTCCTCTTGATTTGAAGCCAGGAAATTTGCTCTCACCTCGAGATGATTGCGGGTGCACAGGGCTCTTTCTGGTTCGTGCAGTGACCTCAGGATCCCTCTAGACTTGAGAGCGTGTTCCTTGAGTTTCTCTGGAGTGCCATCAAGGAAATCAAGGCTCCTTTCGGGTTTCACGGGGAGCACGGAATTGCTCTGCACGCAGTGCAGGGGAATCGGGCTTCATCTCTAGGCGAGGGGGGAGTCTCATGGTTTTTCTCGAGTTGCGACTGGAACCTGGGGTATATTCTCGAGTTACGACGGGTGCGGCCCTTCCAAACAGGGGTTTGTTCAGCGACGTCAGGACTCCTGCCTAGTTGCGAGGGACCACTCGGGTGTCTCCTCGCGGCTTGAAAGGGCCATAGAAACAGGTCTCGGTGTGAAGCCGCAGACCCAGTTTCCCTTTCCTGTTGCCACTGGGATCCTGGGATTCCTGTTCATTTTCCAGAGGAGTCAGGCATCGTCTCCTTTGCAATCATTGAACTCCGTCTTCCTCTCGAGCTGTCCAATGGATGGGAGGCCGCCTCTCTAGAAAAGGAAGGGAGCTTGTGCTTTCAGTACTGTCTCCCCAGGGGCTTCAGATATCCCTTTATCTTTAGAGATGAAATCCAGGTTGCACTCAAGTCACTGCAAGAATTCAGGCCTGATTTCGAGTCAGGGCATCTCGGGGTCGATTCCTTGGAGGCCATAATTTCAACGTCCCTCTCCCAGACGTACAGCTACAAGAAGCCTCCTCTTGTGGTGCTTGTGGACAGTTGGCATTCCTCTTGATTTCAAGCCAGGAAAGCAGCTCTCAGCTCGAGATGATTTGGAATACATGGAGCTGTTTCTGGCTGGTGACGTGACTTTAAGATCCCTCTAGACTTGAGACAGTGTTCCTGGGGTTTCTCTGGAGTGCCATCAAGGAAATCAAGTCTCCTTTCGGGTTTGACGGGGAGCACGAAATTGCTCTGCATGCAGTGCAGGGAAATCGGGCTTCATCTCGCGGCGAGGGGGGAGTCTCATGGTTTTTCTCGAGTTGTGGCGGGAACCTGGGCTATATTCTCGAGTTACAACACGGATGGCCCTTCCAAACACGGGTGTGTTCAGCGATGTCAGGACACCTGTCTAGTTGCGAGGAACCCCTCTGGAGTATGTTCGCGGATTGAAAGGGCCATAAGAACACCTCTCGATGTGAGGCCGCAGACCCAGGTGCCCTTTCCTGTTGCTACTGGGATCCTGGGCTTCCTGTCCATTTTCCAGAGGAGTCAGGCATCGTCTCCTTTGGAATCATTGAACTCCGAGTTCCTCACGAGCTGTCTAATGCATGGGAGGCCGCCTGTCGAGAAAGGGCAGGGTGCTAGGGCATTCTCTAGTGTCTCCCCAGGGTCTACAGACATCCCTACATTTGTGACATGAAATCCAGCTTGTACTCAAGTCACTGCAGGTATGCCGGCCTGATTTCTAGTCAGGGCATCTTGTGGTCGATTCCACTGGAAGCCGCAAATTCAACCTCCCTCAACCAGATGTACAGCTGCGAGAAGCCTCCTCTTTTGGTGCTTGCGGACAGTTGGCAATCCTCTTGATTAGAAGCCAGGAAATCAGTTCTCAGCTCGAGATGATTTGGAATACACGGAGCTGTTTCTGGTTGGTGAAGTGATTTTAGGATCCCTCTAGACTTGAGACAGTTTTCCTGGGGTTTCTCTGGAGTGCCATCAAGGAAATCAAGGATCCTTACGGCTTTGATGGGGAGCACGCAATTGCTCTGCATGCTGTGCAGGTGAATTGGCCCTCATATCGCTGCATGGTGGGACTCTCATGGTTTTTCACGAGTTGAGGCGGAAACCTGGGGTACATTCACGAGTTACGACGGGGATGGCCCTTCCAAACACGGGTGTGTTCAGCGACGTCAGGACTCCTGTCTAGTTGCGAGGGACCCAACGGGAGTCTCCTCGCTGCTTGAAAGGGCCATAGGAAAACCTCTCGAGGTGAGGCTGCAGACCCACGGTCCCTTTCCAGTTGCCACTGGGATCCTGGGATTCCTGCCCATTATCCAGAGGAGTCAGGCATCGTCTCCTTTGGAAACATTGAACTCCGTGTTCCTCTCGAGCTGTCCAATGGATGGGAGGCCACCAATCGAGAAAGGGCTGCATGCTAGGGCATTTTCTAGTGTTTCCCCAGGGACTTCAGACATCCCGTCATCTTGTGAGATGAAATCCAGCTTGCACTCAATCACTGCAGGAATTCCGGCCTGATTTCGTGTCAGTGCATCTCGGGATCGATTCCACTGGAGGGCGCAAATTCTACCTCCCTCAACCAGGCCTACAGCAGCGAGCAGCCTCCTCTTGTGGTGCTTGTGGACATTTGGCATTCCTCTTGATTTGAAGCCAGGAAATCAGCTCTTAGCTTGAGATGATTCGGAATACACGGAGCTGTTTCTGATTGGTGAAGTGACTTTACGATCCCTCTAGACTGGAGACAGTGTTCCTGGAGTTTCTCTGGAGTGCCATCAAGGAAATCAAGGCTTCTTTCGGGTTTGAATGGGAGCACGCAACTGCTCTGCAAGCTGTGCAGGGGAATCGGGCCTCATCTCGTGGCGAGGGGGGAGTCTCATGGTTTTTCTCGAGTTGCGGCGGGAACCTGGGGTATATTCTTGAGTTACGACGGGGATGGCCCTTACAAACAAGGGTGTGTTCAGCTGCGTCAGGACTCCTGTTTAGTTGTGAGGGACCCCTCTGGAGTCTCCTCGCGGCTTGAAAGGGCCATAGGAAAACCTCTCGAGATGAGGCAGCAAACCCATTGTCCCTTTCCTGTTGCCACTGGGATCCTGGGATTCCTGTCCATTTTCCAGAGGAGTCAGGCATCGTCTCCTTTGGAATCATTGAACTCCGTGTTCCTCTCGAGCTGTCAAATGGATGGGAGGCCGCCTGTCGAGAAAGGGCAGGGTGCTAGGGCATTCTCTAAGGTCTCCCCAGGGGCTTCAGATATCTCTTCATCTTGTGAGATGAAATCCAGCTTGCACTCATGTCACTGCATGTACTCCGGCCTTATTTCGAGTAAGGGCATCTCAGGATCCATTCCACTGGAGGCCGCAAAATCAACCTCCCTCAACCAGACGTACAGCTGCGAGGAGTCTCCTCCTATGGTGCTTGTGGACAGTTGGCATTCCTCTTGATTTGAGCCAGGAAATCACCTCTCCGCTCGTGACGATTCGAAATACACGAAGCTGTTTCTGGTTGGTGAAGTGACTTCAGGATCCCTCTAGACTTGAGACAGTGTTCCTGGGGATTCTCTGGAGTGCCACCAAGGAAATCAAGGCTCCTTTCTGGTTTGATGGGGAGCACGCAACTGCTCTGCATGCTGTGCTGGGGAATCTGGCCTTATCTCGCGGCGAGGGGGGAGTCTCATGGTTTTTCTCGAGTTGCAGCGGGATCCTGGGGTATATTCTCGAGTAACGAAGGTAATGGCCCTTCCAAACACGGGTGTGCTCAGCGACGTCAGGACTCCTGTCTAGTTGCGAGGGACCCCTCGGGAGTCTCCTCGCGGCTTGAAAGGGCCATAGGAAATCCTTTCGAGGTGAGGCAGCAGACCCATTGTCCCTTTCCTGTTCCCACTGTGATCCTGGGATTCCTGTCCATTTTCCAGAGGAGTCAGGCATCTTCTCCTTTTGAATCATTGAACTCCGTGTTCCTCTCGAGCTATCCAATGGATGGGAGGCCGCCTGTCGAGAAAGGGCAGGGAGCGAGGGCATTCTCTAGTGTCTCCCCAGGGCCTTCAGACGTCCGTTTATCTTGTGAGATGAAATCCAGCTTGCACTCAAGTCACTGCAAGAATTCCGGCCTGATTAGTTTTAGGGCATCTCCGGGTCAATTCCAGTGGAGGTCATAAATTCAAAGTCCCTCTCCCAGATGTACAGCTGCGAGAAGCCTTCTCTTGTGGTGCTTGAGGACAGTTGGCATTCCTCTTGATTTGAAGCCAGGAAATTTGCTCTCACCTCGAGATGATTGCGGGTACACAGGGCTCTTTCTGGTTCGTGCAGTGACCTCAGGATCCCTCTAGACTTGAGAGCGTGTTCCTTGAGTTTCTCTGGAGTGCCATCAAGGAAATCAAGGCTCCTTTCGGGTTTCAGGGGGAGCACGGAATTGCTCTGCACGCAGTGCAGGGGAATCGGGCTTCATCTCTAGGCGAGGGGGGAGTCTCATGGTTTTTCTCGAGTTGCGGCTGGAACCTGGGGTATATTCTCGAGTTACGACGGGTGCGGCCCTTCCAAACAGGGGTTTGTTCAGCGACGTCAGGACTCCTGCCTAGTTGCGAGGGACCCCTCGGAAGTTTCCTCGCGGCTTGAAAGGGCCATAGGAACACCTCTCGAGGTGAGGCCGCAGACCCAGTTTCCCTTTCCTGTTGCCACTGGGTTCCTGGGATTCCTGTCCATTTTCCAGTGGAGTCATGCATCGTCTCCTTGGGAATCATTGAAGTCCGTGTTCCTCTCGAGCTGACCAATGGATGGGAGGCCGCCTGTCGATAAAACGCAGGGTGCTAGGGCATTCTCTAGTGTCTCCCCACGGGCTTCAGACATCCCTTCATCTTGTGAGATGAAATCCAGCTTGCACTCAAGTCACTGCAGGGTTTCCGGCCTGATTTCGAGTCAGGGCATCTCGGGGTCGATTCCACTGGAGGCCGCAAATTCAAACTCCCTCAACCAGACGTACAGCTGAGAGAAGCCTCCTCTTGTGGTGCTTGTGGACAGTTGGCATTACTCTTGATTTGAAGCCAGGAAATCAGCTCTCAGCTCGAGATGATTCCGAGTACACGGAGCTGTTTCTGGTTGGTGAAGTGACTTTAGGATCCCTCTAGATTTGTGACAGTGTTCCTGGGTTTCTCTGGGGTGCCATCAAAGAAATCAGGGCTCCTTTCGAGTTTGATGGGGAGCAGGCAATTGCTCTGCATGCTGTGCAGGGGAATCGGGCCTCATCTCGCGGCGCGGCGGGTGTCTCATGGTTTTTCTCGAGTTGCGGCGGGAACCTGGGGTATATTCTCGATTTACAACAGGGATGGCCCTTCCAAACACGGGTGTGTTCAGCGACGTCAGGACTCCAGTCTAGTTGCGAGGGACCCCTCGGGAGTCTCCTCGCGGCTTGAAAGGGCCATAGGAACACCTCTCGAGGTGAGGCCGCAGACCCTGGTTCCCTATCCTGTTGCCACTGGGATCCTGGGATGTCTGTTCATTGTCCAGAGGAGTCAGGCATCGTCTCATTTGGAATCACTGAACTCCCTGTTCCTCTCGAGCTGTCCAATTGATGGGAGGCCGCCTCTCTAGATAAGGCAGGGAGCCACGGCTTTCTCTAGTGTCTCCCCAGGGGCTTCAGACATCCCTTTATCTTGTGAGATGAAATCCAGCTTGCACTCAAGTCACTGCAAGAATTCCGGCCTAATTTCGAGTCAGGGCATCTCGGGGTCGATTCCAGTGGAGGCCATAAATTCAACGTCCCTCTCCCAGACGTACAGCTCTGAGAAGCCTCCTCTTGTGGTGCTTGTGGACAGTTGGCATTTTTCTTGAGTTGAAGCCAGGAAATTTGCTCTCACCTCGAGACGATTGGGGGTGCACGGAGCTCTTTCTGGTTCCTGCAGTGACCTCAGGATCCCTCTAGACTTGAGAGAGTGTTCCTTCAGTTTGTCTGGAGTGCCATCAAGGAAATCAAGACTCCTTTCTGGTTTAATGGGGAGCACGCAATTGTTCTGCATGCTGTACAGGGGAATCGGGCCTCATCTCGCTGCGAGGGGGGAGTGTTATCGTGTTTCTCGAGTTGCGGCTGAGACATGGGGTATACTCTCAAGGTATGACGGGAATGGCCCTTCCAAACACGGGTGTGTTTAGCGACGTCAGGACTCCTCTCTAATTGCAAGGGACTACTCAGGATTCTCCTCGCGGATTGAAAGGGGCATAGGAAAACCTCTCGTGGTGAGACGGCAGACCCTTTGTCCCTTTCCTGTTGCCACTGTGATCCTGGGATTCCTGTCCATTATCCAGAGGAGTCAGGCATCGTCTCCTTTGGAATCATTGAACTCCGTGTTCCTCTCGACCTGTCCAATTGATGAGAGGCCGCTTCTCTAGAAAAGGCAGGGAGCTAGGGCTTTCTCTATTGTCTCCCCAGGGGCTTCAGACATTCCTTTATCTTGTGAGATGAAATCCAGCTGGCACTCAAGTCACTGCAGGAATTCCGGCCTGATTTCGAGTCAGGGCATCTCGGGGTCGATTCCACTGGAGGCCGCAAATTCAACCTCTCTCAACCAGACATACAGCTGCGAGAATCCTCCTCTTCTGGTGCATATGCACAGTTGGCATTCCTCTTGATTTGAAGCCATGAAATCAGCTCTCAGCTCGAGGTGATTCGGAATACACGGAGCTGTTTCTGGTTGGTGAAGTGACTTTAGGATCCCTCTAGACTTGGGACAGTGTTCCTGGGGTTTCTCTGGAGTGCAATCAAGGAAATCAAGGCTCCTTTCAGGTTTGATGCGGAGCACGAAATTGCTCTGCATGCTGTGCAGGGGAATCGGGCCTCAACTCGCTGCGAGTGGGGAGTCTCATGGTTTTCCACGAGTTGCATTGGGAACGAGGGTTATATTCTCGAGTTACGACGGGGATGGCCCTTCAAAACACGGGTGTGTTCAGCGACGTGTGGACTCCTGTCTAGTTGCGAGGGACCCCTCAGCAGTCTCCTCGCGAGTTGAAAGGGCCAGAGGAAAACCTCTCGAGGTGAGGCCGCAGACCCATTGTCCCATTCCTGTTGCCCCTGGGATCCTGGAATTCCTGTCCTTTTTCCAGGGGAGTCAGTCATCGTCTACTTTGGAATCATTGAACTCCGTGTTCCTCTCGAGCTGTCCAATTGATGGAAGGCTGCCTCTCTAGAAAATGCAGGGAGCAAGAGTTTCCTCTATTGTCTCCCCAGAGTCCTCAGACGTCCCCTTATCTTGTGAGATGAAATCCAGCTTGCACTGAAGTCACTGCAAGTATTCCTGCCTGATTTAGGGTCAGGGCATCTCCGGATCGATTCCATTGGAGGCCATAAATTCAACGTCCCTCTCCCAGATGAACAGCTGCGAGAAGCCTCCTCTTGTGGTGCTTGTGGACAGTTGGCATTCCTCTTGATTAGAAGCCAGGAAATTCGCTCTCACCTCGAGATGATTGGGGGTACACGGAGCTCTTTCTGATTCCTGCAGTGACCTCAGGATCCCTCTAGTCTTGAGAGAGTGTTCCTTGAGGTTCTCTGGAGTGCCAACAAGGAAATCAAGGCTCCTTTTGGGTTTGACGGGGAACACGAAATTGCTCTGCACACAATGCAGGTGAATCAGGCTTCATCTCGCGGTGAGGGGGGCGTCCATGGTTTTTCTCGAGTTGCGGCGGGAACCTGGGGTATATTCTCGAGTTATAGCGGGGATGGCCCTTCCAAAAACGGGTGTGTTCAGCGACGTCAGGACTCCTGTCTAGTTATGAGGGACACCTCGGGAGTCTCCTCGCGGCTTGAAAGGGCCATAGGAACAACTCTCGAGGTGAGGCCGCAGACCCAGGTTCCGTTTCTTGTTGCTACTGGGATCCTGGGATTCCTGCCCATTTTACAGAGGAGTCAGGCATCGTCTCCTTTGGAATCATTGAACTCCGTGTTCCTCTCGATCGGTCCAATGGATGGGAGGCCGCCTGTCAAGAAAGGGTAGGGTGCTAGGGCATTCTCTAGTGTCTCCCCAGGGGCTTCAGACATCCCTTCATCTTGTGAGATGAAATACAGCTTGCACTCAAGTCACTGCAAGAATTCCGGCCTGATTTAGAGTCAGGTCATTTCGGGGTCGATTCCAGTGGAGGCCGTAATTTCAACGTCCCTCTCCTAGAGTTACAGCTGCGAGAAGCCTCCTCTTGAGGTGCTTGTGGTCAGTTGGCATTCTCTTGTTTTGAAGCCAGGAAATTCGCTCTCACCTCAAGATGTTTGGGAGTACACGGAGCTCTTTCTGGTTCCTGCCGTGACCTCAGGATCCCTCTAGACTTGAGAGAGTGTTCCTTGAGTTTGTCTGGAGTGCCATCAAGGAAATCAAGGCTCCTTTCAGGTTTGACCGGGAGCACGGAATTGCTCTGCACGCAGTGCAGGGGAATCAGGCTTCATCTCGCGGCGAACGGGAGTCTCATGGTTTTTCTCGAGTTGCGGCGGGAACTTGGGGAATATTCTCCAGTTACGGCGGGGTTGCCCTTCCAAACACGGGTGTGTTCAGCAACGTCAGGACTCCTGTCTAGTTGCGAGGGACACCTCGGTAGTCTCCTCGCGGCTTGCAAGGGCCATAGGAACACCTCTCGCCGTGAGGCGGCAGACCCAGGTTCCCTATCCTCTTGGCACTGGGATCCTGGTGTTCCTGTCCATTTTCCAGAGGAGTCAGGCATCGTCTCCTTTGTAATCATTGATTTCCGTGTTCCTCTCGAGCTGTCCAGTGGATGGGAGGCCGCCTTTCGAGAAAGGGCAAGGCGCTAAGGCTTTCTCTAGTGTTTCCCCAGTGGCTTCAGACATCCATTCATCTTGTTTGATGAAATCCAGCTTGCACTCCCGTCTCTACAGGAATTCCGGACTGCTTTAGAGTCAGGCCATCTCGGGGTCGATTCCACTGGAGGCCGCAAATTCAACCTCCCTCATCCAGACGTACAGCTGTGAGGAGCCTCCTCTTGTGGTGCTTGTGGACAGTTGGCCATCCTCCTGATTTGAAGCCAGGAAATCAGCTCTCACCTCGAGATGATTCGGAATACACAGAGCTGTTTCTGGTTGGTGAAGTGACTTTAGGATCCCTCTAGACTTGAGACAGTGTTCTTGGTGATTCTCTGGAGTGCCATCAAGGAAATTAAGGATCCTTTCGGGTTTGATGGGGAGCACGCAATTCCTCTGCATGCTGTGCAGGGGAATCGGGCCTCATCTCGCGGCGAGTGGGGAGTCTCATGGTTTTTCTCGAGTTGTGGCGGGATCCTGGGGTATATTCTCGAGTTACGATGGAGATGGCCCTTCCAAACACGGGAGTGTTCAGCGACGAAATGACACTTGAGATTAACACGTGATTGCCACGTGATTCCCACGTGATTCCCAAGTGATTGACACGTGATTTCCACGTGTTTCCAACGTGATTTACACGTGATACCCAGGGGATTTCCTCGTGGTTCCCACCTGATTCCCACGTGATTGTCACGTGATTCCCACGTGTTTCCCACCTGATTGACACGTGACTCCCACGTGATTGACACGTGGTTCACATGTGATTCCCACGTGATTGACACGTGATTCACACGTGATTCCAACATGATTGACACGTGATTCCCACGTGATTCCCACGTGATTGACACGTGATTCCCACGTGATGCCCACGTGATACCCACGTGATGCCCACGTGACTGACATGTGATTCCCACGTGATTGACACGTGATTCCCACGTGATTCCCACGTGATTGACATGTGATTCCCACGTGATTCCCACGTGATTGACACGTGATTCCTACGTGATTCCCCCGTGATTCCCACGTGATTGACATTTGATTCCCACGTGATTTCCAGGAGAGTCCCATGTGATTGACACGAGATTATCATGTGATTCCCACGTGATTCCCACTTGAATGTCACATGATTCCCACGTGACTCTCATCTGATTCCCAGGTGATTCCCACGTGATTGACACGTTATTCCCACGCGATTCCCATGTGACTCCCACGTGATTGACACGTGAATCCCACGTGATTCCCACGTGATTGTGACGTGATTGACACGTGAATCCCACGTGATTTCCACGTGATTGTGACGTGATTCCCACGAGATTCCCACGTAATTCCCACGTGATTCCCACGTTATTCCCACGTGAATGTCACATGATTCCCACGTGATTCCCTCGTGATGGACTCGTGATTCCCACGTGATTCCCACGTGATTCCCACGTGATTGACACGTGATTCCCACGTGATTCCCACGTGATTGACACGTGACTCCCACGTGATTCCCACGTGATTCCCACGTGACTGACACGTGATTCCCACGAGATTCCCAAGTGATTCCCACGTGACTCTCACGTGATTCCCAGGTGATTGATGCATGACTCCCACGTGATTCCCACGTAATTGCCAGGTTATTCCCACGTGATTCCCACGTGATTGCCCCGTGATTCCAAAGTGATTCCCACGTAATCCCACAAGATTGACTTGTGATTCCCACGTGATTCCCACGTGACTGACACGTGATTCAACCGTGATTCAGCCGTGATTCCCACGTGATTCCCACGTGATTGACACGTGATTCCCACGTGATTGAAACGTGATTCCCACGTGATTCCCAGGTGATTTCCATGTGATTCTCACGTTATTGACACTTGATTCACACGTGATTCCTACGTGAGTCTCATGTGATTGACACGTGATTACCTCGTGATTCCCACGTGATTCCCTCGTGAATGTCACATGATTCCCACGTGACTCTCACGTGATTCCCAGGTGATTTCCACGTGATTGACACGTTATTCCCACGCGATTCCCATGTAATTCCCACGTGATTGACACGTGAATCCCATGTTATTCCCACGTGTTTGTGACGTGATTCCCACGTGATTCCCACGTGATTGATACGTGATTCCCACGTGATTCCCACGAGATTCCCAGGTGATGGACACGAGATTCCACGTGCTTCCCATGTGATTCCCAAATGATTTTCACGTGATTCCCTCGTGATTCCCACGAGATTGACACGTGATTCCCACGTGGTTACCACGTGATTCCCACATGATTTTCACGTGATTCACACTTGATTCCCACGTGATTCCCACGTGATTCCCAAGTCATTCCCACGTGATTCCCACATGATTCCCAGGTGATTGACACGTGATTCCCACGTGATTCCCACGTCATTCCCACGTGATTCCCACGTGATTCCCAGGTGATTGACACGTGATTCCCACGTGATTGCCACGTAATTCCCACGTGATTCCCACGTGATTGACACGTGATTCCCACGTGATTCCATCGTGATTCCCACGTGATTGACACGTGATTCACAAATGATTTTCAAATGATTCCCACGTGATTCCCACGTGATTGACACGTGATTTGCACGTGATTCCCACGTGATCCCCACGTGATTCCCACGTGATGGACACGAGATTCCACGTGATTCCCACGTGATTCCCAAATGATTTTCACGTGATTCCCACGTGATTCCCACGAGATTGACACGTGATTCCCACGTGATTCCCACGTGATTTGCACGTGATTCCCACGTGATTCCCAGGTGATGGACACGAGATTCCACGTGCTTCCCATGTGATTCCCAAATGATTTTCACGTGATTCTCTCGTGATTCCCACGAGATTGACACGTGATTCACACGTGATTCACACGTGATTCACAATTGATTCCCACGTGATTCCCACGTGATTCCCACGGTATTCCCACGTGATTCCCACGTGATTCCCACGTCATTCCCACGTGATTCCCACGTGATTCCCAGGTGATTGACACGTGATTCCCACGTGATTTTCACGTGATTCACACTTGATTCCCACGTGATTCCCACGTGATTCCCACGTCATTCCCACGTGATTCCCACATGATTCCCAGGTGATTGACACGTGATTCCCACGTGATTCCCACGTCATTCCCACGTGATTCCCACGTGATTCCCAGGTGATTGACACGTGATTCCCACGTGATTGCCACGTTATTCCCACGTGATTCCCACGTGATTGACACGTGATTCCCACGTGATTCCATCGTGATTCCCACGTGATTGACACGTGATTCACAAATGATTTTCAAATGATTCCCACGTGATTCCCACGTGATTGACACGTGATTTGCACGTGATTCCCACGTGATTCCCACGTGATTCCCACGTGATGGACGCGAGATTCCACGTGATTCCCACGTGATTCCCAAATGATTTTCACGTGATTCCCACGTGATTCCCACGAGATTGACACGTGATTCCCACGTGATTCCCACGTGATTTGCACGTGATTCCCCCGTGATTCCCAGTTGATGGACACGAGATTCCACGTGCTTCCCATGTGATTCCCAAATGATTTTCACGTGATTCCCTCGTGATTCCCACGAGATTGACACGTGATTCACACGTGATTCACACGTGATTCACACTTGATTCCCAGGTGATTCCCACGTGATTCCCACGGTATTCCCACGTGATTCCCACGTGATTCCCACGTCATTCCAACGTGATTCCCACGTGATTCCCAGGTGATTGACACGTGATTCCCACGTGATTCCCACGTGCTTTCCACGTGATTGACACGTGATTCCCACGTGAATCCCCCGTGAATGACACGTGATTCCGACGAGATTCCCACGTGATTGAAACGTGATTCCCACTTGATTCCCACGTGATTCCCACGTGATTCCCACGTAATTGCCTCGTGATTGACACGTGATTCCCACGTGATTCACACGTGATTGACAAGTGATTCCAACGTGATTGACACGTGATTCCCACGTGATTCCCACGTGATTCCCACGTGATTGACACGTGATTGACACGTGATTCCCACCTGATTCCCATGTGAATCCAACTTGATTGACAGGTGATTGACAAGTGATTCCCACCTGATACCCACTTGAATCCCAAGTGATTGAGACGTGATTCCCTCGTGATTCACACGTTATTCCCATGTGTTTCTCACATGATTCCCACGTGATTCCCACGTGATTAGCAAGTTATTCCCACGTGATTCCCAGGAGATTCCCGCGTGATTGACACGTGAATCCCACGTGATTCCCACGTGATTGACACGTGATTACCACGTGATTCCCACGTGATTTCCACGTGATTCCCCCGTGAATCCCAGGTGAATGTCACGTGATTCCCACGTGATTCCCAAGTGATTCCCACGTGATTGATACGTGATTCCCACGTGATTCCCACGTGATTTTCACGTGATTGAGATGTGATTCCCGCATGATTCCGACGTGATTCCCACGTGATTGACATGTGATTCCCACGTGATTCCCACGTGATTCCCACGAGATTGACATGTGATTCCCACGTGATTCCCAAGTGACCGACACGTGATTCAAACGTGATTCCCACGTGACTCCCACGTGATTCCCACATGATTGACATGTGATTTCCACGTGATTGACACGTGATTCCCACGTGATACCCACGTGATTGCATCGTGATTTCCACGTGATTGACACGTGATTCCCTCGTGACTCCCACGTGACTCCCACGTGATTCCCAAATGACTGTCACTCATTCCCACGGGATGCCCACCTGATTCCCAAGTGATTGACACGTGATTCCCACGTGATTCCCTCATGATTCCCACGTCACTGACACGTGATTCCCACGTGATTCCCACGTGATTCCCACGTGAATCCCACGTGATTGACACGTGATTCCCACGTGATTCCCTTGTGATTTTCACGTGATTCACACTTGATTCCCCCGTGATTCCCACGTGATTCCCACGTGATTCCCACTTGATTGACACGTGATTCCCACGTGATTCCCACGTGATTCCAACGTGATTCACACGTGATTCCCAAATGATTCCCACGTGATGCCCACGTGATGATCACATGATTGACACGGGATATCCACGTGAATCCCACGTGAATGACACGTGATTCCCACGTGATTCCCAAGTGATATCCACGTGATTCTCACATGATATCCACGTGATGCCCACGTGATTGACACGTGATTCCCACGTGATTGATACGTGATTCCCACGTGACTCCCTCGTGATTGACATGTGATTCCCACGTGATTACCACGTGATTGACACGTGATTCCCACGTGATTGCCACGTGATTCCCAAGTGACACCCTCGTGATTGACATGTAATTCCCACGTGATTACCACGTGATTGACACGTGATTCCCACGTGATTGCCACGTGATTCCCTCGTGATTGACATGTGATTCCCACGTGATTACCACGTGATTGACACGTGATTCCCACGTGATTGCCACGTGATTCCCCCGTGATTGACACGTGATTCCCACGTGATTCCCCCGTGATTCCCACGTGATTGACATTTGATTCCCACGTGATTCCCACGTGATTGACACGTGAATCCCACGTGATTGACACGTGATTCCCACGTGACTCCCTCGTGATTGACACGTGATTCCCACATGATTGCCACATGATTCCCACGTGATTGACACGTGATTTCCACGTGATTCCCCCGTGATTCCCACGTGATTGACATTTGATTCCCACGTGATTCCCACGTGATTGACACGTGATTCCCCCGTGATTCCCCCGTGATTCCCTCGTGATTGACATGTGATTCCCACGTGATTCCCACGTGATTGACACGTGATTCCCACGTGATTGCCATGTGAGTCCCATGTGATTGACACGATATTCCCACGTGATTTTCACGTGATTCACACTTGATTCCCACGTGATTCCCACGTGATTCTCACGTGATTCCCACGTGATTGACACGTGATTCCAAGGTGATTCCTTCGTGATTCCCACGTGATTCCCACGTGATTGACACGTGATTCCCACGTGATTCCCACGTCATTTTCACGTGATTCACACTTGATTCCCACGTGATTCCCACGTGATTCTCACGTGATTCCCACGTGATTGACACGTGATTCCCACGTGAATCCCACGTGATTCCAACGTGATTGACATATGATTACCAAATGATTCTCACGTGATTTTCACGTGATTCCCACGTGATCGACATTTGATTTCTACGTGATTCCCACGTGAGTCCCACGTGACTGCCACGTTATTCCCACGTGATTTCCACGTGATTCCCACGTGATTCCCACGTGATTGACACGTGATTCCCACGTGATTCCATCGTGATTCCCACGTGATTGACACGTGATTCACAAATGATTTTCAAATGATTCCCACGTGATTCCCACGTGATTGACACGTGATTTGCACGTGATTCCCACGTGATTCCCACGTGTTTCCCACGTGATGGACACGAGATTCCACGTGATTCCCACGTGATTCCCAAATGATTTTCACGTGATTCCCACTTGATTCCCACGAGATTGACACGTGATTCCCACGTGATTCCCACGTGATTTGCACGTGATTCCCACGTGATTCCCAGGTGATGGACACGAGATTCCACGTGCTTTCCATGTGATTTCCAAATGATTTTCACGGGATTCCCTCGTGATTCCCACGAGATTGACACGTGATTCACACGTGATTCACATGTGATTCACACTTGATTCCCAGGTGATTCCCACGTGATACCCACGGTATTCCCACGTGATTCCCACGTGATTCCCTCGTCATTCCCACGTGATTCCCACGTGATTCCGAGGTGATTGACACGTGATTCCCACGTGATTTTCACGTGATTCACACTTGATTCCCACGTGATTCCCACGTGATTCCCACGTCATTCCCACGTGATTCCCACATGATTCCCAGGTGATTGACACGTGATTCCCACGTGATTCCCACGTCATTCCCACGTGATTCCCACGTGATTCCCAGGTGATTGACACGTGATTCCCACGTGATTGCCACGTTATTCCCACGTGATTCCCACGTAATTGACACGTGATTCCCACGTGATTCCATCGTGATTCCCACGTGATTGACACGTGATTCACAAATGATTTTCAAATTATTCCCACCTGATTCCCACGTGATTGACACGTGATTTGCACGTGATTCCCACGTGATTCCCACGTGATTCCCACGTGATGGACACGAGATTCCACATGATTCCCACGTGATTCCCAAATGATTTTCACGTGATTCCCACGTGATTCCCACGAGATTGACACGTGATTCCCACGTGATTGCCACATGATTCCCACGTGATTGACACGTGATTTCCACGTGATTCCCCCGTGATTCCCACGTGATTGACATTTGATTCCCACGTGATTCCCACGTGATTGACACGTGATTCCCCCGTGATTCCCCCGTGATTCCCTCGTGATTGACATGTGATTCCCACGTGATTCCCACGTGATTGACACGTGATTCCCACGTGATTGCCATGTGAGTCCCATGTGATTGACACGATATTCCCACGTGATTTTCACGTGATTCACACTTGATTCCCACGTGATTCCCACGTGATTCTCACGTGATTCCCACGTGATTGACACGTGATTCCAAGGTGATTCCCTCGTGATTCCCACGTGATTCCCACGTGATTGACACGTGATTCCCACGTGATCCCCACGTCATTTTCACGTGATTCACACTTGATTCCCACGTGATTCCCACGTGATTCTCACGTGATTCCCACGTGATTGACACGTGATTCCCACGTGAATCCCACGTGATTCCAACGTGATTGACATATGATTACCAAATGATTCTCACGTGATTTTCACGTGATTCCCACGTGATCGACATTTGATTTCTACGTGATTCCCACGTGAGTCCCACGTGACTGCCACGTTATTCCCACGTGATTTCCACGTGATTCCCACGTGATTCCCACGTGATTGACACGTGATTCCCACGTGATTCCATCGTGATTCCCACGTGATTGACACGTGATTCACAAATGATTTTCAAATGATTCCCACGTGATTCCCACGTGATTGACACGTGATTTGCACGTGATTCCCACGTGATTCCCACGTGTTTCCCACGTGATGGACACGAGATTCCACGTGATTCCCACGTGATTCCCAAATGATTTTCACGTGATTCCCACTTGATTCCCACGAGATTGACACGTGATTCCCACGTGATTCCCACGTGATTTGCACGTGATTCCCACGTGATTCCCAGGTGATGGACACGAGATTCCACGTGCTTTCCATGTGATTTCCAAATGATTTTCACGGGATTCCCTCGTGATTCCCACGAGATTGACACGTGATTCACACGTGATTCACACGTGATTCACATTGATTTCCAGGTGATTACCACGTGATTCCCACGTGATTCCCACGTGATTCCCACGTGATTCCCTCGTCATTCCCACGTGATTCCCACGTGATTCCCAGGTGATTGACACGTGATTCCCACGTGATTTTCACGTGATTCACACTTGATTCCCACGTGATTCCCACGTGATTCCCACGTCATTCCCACGTGATTCCCACATGATTCCCAGGTGATTGACACGTGATTCCCACGTGATTCCCACGTCATTCCCACGTGATTCCCACGTGATTCCCAGGTGATTGACACGTGATTCCCACGTGATTGCCACGTTATTCCCACGTGATTCCCACGTGATTGACACGTGATTCCCACGTGATTCCATCGTGATTCCCACGTGATTGACACGTGATTCACAAATGATTTTCAAATTATTCCCACGTGATTCCCACGTGATTGACACGTGATTTGCACGTGATTCCCATGTGATTCCCACGTGATTCCCACGTGATGGACACGAGATTCCACATGATTCCCACGTGATTCCCAAATGATTTTCACGTGATTCCCACGTGATTCCCACGAGATTGACACGTGATTCCCACGTGATTCCCACGTGATTTGCACGTGATTCCCACGTGATTCCCAGGTGATGGACACGAGATTCCACGTGCTTCCCATGTGATTCCCAAATGATTTTCACGTGATTCCCTCGTGATTCCCACGAGATTGACACGTGATTCACACGTGATTCACACGTGATTCACACTTGATTCCCAGGTGATTCCCACGTGATTCCCACGGTATTCCCACGTGATTCCCACGTGATTCCCACGTCATTCCCACGTGATTCCCACGTGATTCCCAGGTGATTGACACGTGATTCCCACGTGATTCCCACGTGCTTTCCACGTGATTGACACGTGATTCCCACGTGAATCCCCCGTGAATGACACGTGATTCCCACGAGATTCCCACGTGATTGAAACGTGATTCCCACTTGATTCCCACGTGATTCCCACGTGGTTCCCACGTAATTGCCTCGTGATTGACACGTGATTCCCACGTGATTCACACGTGATTGACAAGTGATTCCAACGTGATTGACATGTGATTCCCACGTGATTCCCACGTGATTCCCACGTGATTGACACGTGATTGACACGTGATTCCCACCTGATTCCCATGTGAATCCAACTTGATTGACAGGTGATTGACAAGTGATTCCCACCTGATACCCATGTGAATCCCAAGTGATTGAGACGTGATTCCCTCGTGATTCACACGTTATTCCCATGTGTTTCTCACATGATTCCCACGTGATTCCCACGTGATTAGCAAGTTATTCCCACGTGATTCCCAGGAGATTCCCGCGTGATTGACACGTGAATCCCACGTGATTCCCACGTGATTGACACGTGATTCCCACGTGATTCCCACGTGATTTCCACGTGATTCCCCCGTGAATCCCAGGTGAATGTCACGTGATTCCCACGTGATTCCCAAGTGATTCCCACGTGATTGATACGTGATTCCCACGTGATTCCCACGTGATTTTCACGTGATTGAGATGTGATTCCCGCATGATTCCGACGTGATTCCCACGAGATTGACATGTGATTCCCACGTGATTCCCAAATGACCGACACGTGATTCAAACGTGATTCCCACGTGACTCCCACGTGATTCCCACATGATTGACATGTGATTTCCACGTGATTGACACGTGATTCCCACGTGATACCCACGTGATTGCATCGTGATTTCCACGTGATTGACACGTGATTCCCTCGTGACTCCCACGTGACTCCCACGTGATTCCCAAATGACTGTCACTCATTCCCACGGGATGCCCACCTGATTCCCAAGTGATTGACACGTGATTCCCACGTGATTCCCTCATGATTCCCACGTCACTGACACGTGATTCCCAGGTGATTCCCATGTGATTCCCACGTGATTCGCAGGCGATTGACACGTGATTCCCACGTGATTCCCTTGTGATTTTCACTTGATTCACACTTGATTCCCCCGTGATTCCCACGTGATTCCCACGTGATTCCCACTTGATTGACACGTGATTCCCACGTGATTCCCACGTGATTCCAACGTGATTCACACGTGATTCCCAAATGATTCCCACGTGATGCCCACGTGATGATCACATGATTGACAGGGGATATCCACGTGAATCCCACGTGAATGACACGTGATTCCCACGTGATTCCCAAGTGATATCCACGTGATTCTCACATGATATCCACGTGATGCCCAGGTGATTGACACGTGATTCCCACGTGATTGATACGTGATTCCCACGTGACTCCCTCGTGATTGACATGTGATTCCCACGTGATTACCACGTGATTGACACGTGATTCCCACGTGATTGCCACGTGATTTCCAAGTGACACCCTCGTGATTGACATGTGATTCCCACGTGATTGCCACGTGATTGCCACGTGATTTCCACGTGATTCCCTCGTGATTCCCTCGTGATTGACATGTGATTCCCACGTGATTACCACGTGATTGACACGTGATTCCCACGTGATTGCCACGTGATTCCCACGTGATTGACACGTGATTCCCACGTGATTCCCCCGTGATTCCCACGTGATTGACATTTGATTCCCACGTGATTCCCACGTGATTGACACGTGAATCCCACGTGATTGACACGTGATTCCCACGTGACTCCCTCGTGATTGACACGTGATTCCCACGTGATTGCCACATGATTCCCACGTGATTGACACGTGATTCCCACGTGATTGACGCATGTTTCACATGTGAATCCCACGTGATTTCCACATGATTCCCCCGTGATTCTCACGTGATTGACACGTGATTCCCACGTGATTCCCAAATGCTTGTCACGTCATTCCCACGTATGCCCACGTGATTCCCACGTGATTCCCACGGGATTCCCACGGGATTCCCACGTGATTGACACGTGATTCCCAGATGATTCCCACGAAATGCCTACGTGATTTCCACGTGATTGACACGTGATTCCCACTTGATTGACACGTTATTCCAACGTGTTTCCCACGTGATTGACACGGGATTCCCACGGGATTCCCACGTGACTGACACGTGATTCCCACGTGAATCCCACGTGATTCTCACGTGATTGCCACGTGATTGACACGTGATTCCCACGTGGTTCCCACATAATTGACACGTGATTCCCTCGTGATTCCCACGTGAATGACACGTGATTCCAACATGATTCCCTTGTGAGTGACACGTGATCCCTACGTGATTCCCATGTGATTGACACGTGATTCCCAAGTGATTCTCACGTGATTCCCAGGTGATTTCCACGTGATTGACACGTGATTCCCACGTGATTTCCACGTGAATGACACGTGATTCCCACGTGATTCCCACTTGATTTCCACGTGATTTCCACGTGATTGATACGTGATTCCCAAGTGAATGTCACGTGATTCCCACGTGATTCCCACGTGATTCCCACGTGATTGACACGTGATTTCCACGTGATTCCCACGTGATTCCCACGTGAATTCCACGTGATTGACACGTGATTCCCACCTGATACCCACGAGATTCCCACGTGACTCCCACGTGATTGACACGTGATTCGCTCGTGATTCCAACGTGATTGACACGTGATTTTCAGGTGATTCCCACGTGATTGATACCTGATTCCCATGAGATTCCCAAGTGATTCGCACGTGATTGACACGTGATTCCCACATGATTCCCACGTGAATGACACGTGACTGACGCATGATTCCCACGTGATTCCCTCGTGATTGACACTTGATTCCCACGTGATTCCCACGTGAATCCCACGTGATTGATGCATGATTCCCATGTGATTCGCACGTGATTGCCACGTTATTCCCACGTGATTCCCACTTGATTCCCACGAGATTGACATGTGATTCCCACGTGATTCCCTCGTGATTCCCACGTGATTGACACGTGATTCCCATGTGATTGACACGTGATTCCCACGTGATTATCACTTGATTCCCACGTGATTGACACGTGATTCCCACGTGATTGACACGTGATTCCCAAGTAATTGACACGTGATTCCCCCTTGATTGACACGTGATTCCCACGTGATTCCCACGTGATTGACACGTGATTCCCACGTGATTCACACGTGACTCCCATGTGATTCCCACATGATTGACACGTGATTCCCACGTGATTACCACGTTATAGACACGTGATTCACACGTGATTCCCACGTGATTCCCTCGTGTTTGCCACGTGATTCCCAAGTGATTTTCACGTGATTCCCACGTGATTGACACGTGATTCCCACGTGATAGACACGTGATTTCCACGTGATTCCCACGTGATTCCCTCGTGATTGACACGTGATTCCCACATGATTCCCACGTGATTGACACGTGATTCCCACGTGATTCTCACGTGTTTAACACGTGATTCCCACGTGACGCCCACGTGATTCCCACGTGACTGACACATGTTTCCCATGTGATTCCCACGTGATTCCCACGTGATTCCCACGTGACTCCCACGTGATTCCCACGTGATTGCCGCATGATTCCCATGTGATTCCTACATGATTCCCACGTGATTGACACGTGATTTCCACGTGATTCCCACATGATTCCCCCGTGATTCTCATGTGATTGACACGTGATTCCCACGTGATTCCCAAATGCTTGTCACGTCATTCCCACGTATGCCCACGTGATTCCCACGTGATTGACACCTGATGCCCACGTGATTCCCACGTGATTCCAACGAGATTGACACGTGATTCCCAGATGATTCCCACATGATGCCTACGTGATTCCCACGTGATTGACACGTGATTCCCACGTGGTTCCCACGTGATTGACATGTGATTCCCTTGTGATTCCCACGTGATTGACACGTGATTCATACGTGATACCTTCTTGATTGACACCTGATGCCCACGTGATTCCCACGTGATTCCAACGAGATTGACACGTGATTCCCTCGTGACTCCACGTGAATGACACGTGATTCCAACGTGATTCCCATGTGAGTGACACGTGATCCCTACGTGATTCCCATGTGATTGACACGTGATTCCCACGTAATTCCCACATGACACCCTAGTGATTCCCACGTGATTGACACGTGATTCCCACGTGATACCCACTTGATTGACACATGATTACCACGTGATCCTCACGTGATTCCCAGTTGATTCCCACGTGATTGACACGTGATTCCCACGTGAATGACACGTGATTCCCACGTGATTTCCACGTGATTTCCACGTGATTGATATGTGATTCCCAAGTGAATGTCACGTGATTCCCACGTGATTCCCACGTGATTCCCACGTGATTGACACGTGATTTCCACGTGATTCCCAGGTGATTTCTACGTGATTGAGATGTGATTCCCGCGTGATTCCCACGTGATTGACACGTGATTCCCTCGTGATTTCCACGTGATTCCCCTGTGAATCCCAGGTGAATGTCACGTGATTCCCACGTGATTCCAAAGTGATTCCCACGTGATTGACACGTGATTCCCACGTGATTCCCACGTGATTCCCTCGTGTTTGACATGTGATTCCCACATGATTCTCACGTGATTCCCAAGTGATTCCACCGTGATTGACACGTGATTCCCACGTGATTACCACGTGATTTCCACGTGATTCCCACGTAATTCCCTCGTGATTTCCACGTGAATCCCACATGATTCCCTCGTGATTGACACGTGATTCCCACGTGATTCCCACGTGATTGACACGTGATTCCCACGTGATTGACACGTGATTCCCACGTGATTCCCACGTGATTGACACATGATTCCCACGTGATTGCCACGTGATTGACACGTGATTGACACGTGATTCCCACCTGATTCCCAAGTGAATTCCACTTGATTGACACATGATTGACAAGTGATTCCCACCTGATTCCCACGTGAATCCCACGTGATTGAGACGTGATTCCCAATGATTCCCACGTGATTGACACGTGATTCCCACGTGATTGACAGGTGATTCCCACGTGATTCCCACGTGATTGACACGTGATTGACACGTGATTCCCACATGATTCTCACGTGATTTCCATCTGATTCCCCCGTGATTGACACGTTATTCCCACCTGACTCCCACGTGAATCCCATGTGATTGTCACGTGATTGCCACGTGATTTAAACGTGATTCCCACGTGATTCCCTCGTGATTGACACGTGATTCCCATGTGATTCCCACGTGATTGACACGTGATTCCCACATGATTCCCACGTGATTGACACGTGATTCCCACGTGATTCCCTCGTGATTGACACGTGATTCCCTTGTGATTCCCACGAGATTCCCACGTGATTCCCTCGTGATTGACACGTGATTCCCACATGATTCCTACGTGATTGACACGTGATTCCAACGTGATTTCCATGTAAAACCCACGTGATTCACAAGTGACTCCCACGTGATTCCACGTGATGCCCCTGTGATTTACACGTGATTCCCACGTGATTCCCACGTGATTGACACGTTATTCCCACGTGACTCTCACGTGATTTACATGTGATTCACACATGATTCTCTCGTGATAGAGACGTGATTCCCACGTGATTCCCATGTGATTCCCTCGTGATTCTCACGTGATGCCCAAGTGATGCCCACGTGATTGACACGTGATTCCCACGTGATTCCCACGTGATTTACACGTGATTCCCACGTGATTCCCACGTGATTCCCTCGTGATTGACACGCGATTCCCATGTGATTCCCACGTGATTACCTCGTGATTCACACGTGATTCCCACGTGATTCCCACGTGATTCACAAGTTATTCCCACGTGATTCCCACGAGATTCCCGCGTGATTGACACGTGAATCCCACGTGATTCCCACGTGATTGACACGTGATTCCACGTGATTCCCACCTGATTCCCACGTGAATTCCACGTGATTGACACGTGATTCCCACGTGATTTCCACGTGATTCCCCCGTGAATCCCAGGTGAATATCACGTGATTCCCACGTGATTTCCACGTGATTGAGATGTGATTCCCGTGTGATTGACACGTGATTCAAACGTGTTTTCCACGTGATTCCCACGTGATTGACAAGTGATTGGCACGATATTCCCACGTGATACCCACGTGATTGACACGTGATTTTCACGAGATTCCCAGATGTTTGGCACATGATTCCCACGTGATACCCACGTGATTCCCACGTGATTACCACGTGATTCCCAGATGATTGACATGTGATCCCCAATCGATTCCCACGTGATTGACACGTGATTCCCACGTGACTCTAACGTGAATCCTACCTGATTCCCACTTGAATCCACCGTGATTGACACGTGATTCCCACGTGATTCCCACGTGATTGAAACGTGATTCCCACATGATTCCCACGTGATTGACAAGTGATTCCCACGTGATTACCACGTGATTGACACGTGATTCCCACGTGATTGCCACGTGATTCCCCCGTGATTGACACGTGATTCCCACGTGATTCCCCCGTGATTCCCACGTGATTGACATTTGATTCCCACGTGATTCCCACGTGATTGACACGTGAATCCCACGTGATTGACACGTGATTCCCACGTGACTCCCTCGTGATTGACACGTGATTCCCACATGATTGCCACATGATTCCCACGTGATTGACACGTGATTTCCACGTGATTCCCCCGTGATTCCCACGTGATTGACATTTGATTCCCACGTGATTCCCACGTGATTGACACGTGATTCCCCCGTGATTCCCCCGTGATTCCCTCGTGATTGACATGTGATTCCCACGTGATTCCCACGTGATTGACACGTGATTCCCACGTGATAGCCATGTGAGTCCCATGTGATTGACACGATATTCCCACGTGATTTTCACGTGATTCACACTTGATTCCCACGTGATTCCCACGTGATTCTCACGTGATTCCCACGTGATTGACACGTGATTCCAAGGTGATTCCTTCGTGATTCCCACGTGATTCCCACGTGATTGACACGTGATTCCCACGTGATTCCCACGTCATTTTCACGTGATTCACACTTGATTCCCACGTGATTCCCACGTGATTCTCACGTGATTCCCACGTGATTGACACGTGATTCCCACGTGAATCCCACGTGATTCCAACGTGATTGACATATGATTACCAAATGATTCTCACGTGATTTTCACGTGATTCCCACGTGATCGACATTTGATTTCTACGTGATTCCCACGTGAGTCCCACGTGACTGCCACGTTATTCCCACGTGATTTCCACGTGATTCCCACGTGATTCCCACGTGATTGACACGTGATTCCCACGTGATTCCATCGTGATTCCCACGTGATTGACACGTGATTCACAAATGATTTTCAAATGATTCCCACGTGAGTCCCACGTGATTGACACGTGATTTGCACGTGATTCCCACGTGATTCCCACGTGTTTCCCACGTGATGGACACGAGATTCCACGTGATTCCCACGTGATTCCCAAATGATTTTCACGTGATTCCCACTTGATTCCCACGAGATTGACACGTGATTCCCACGTGATTCCCACGTGATTTGCACGTGATTCCCACGTGATTCCCAGGTGATGGACACGAGATTCCACGTGCTTTCCATGTGATTTCCAAATGATTTTCACGGGATTCCCTCGTGATTCCCACGAGATTGACACGTGATTCACACGTGATTCACATGTGATTCACACTTGATTCCCAGGTGATTCCCACGTGATACCCACGGTATTCCCACGTGATTCCCACGTGATTCCCTCGTCATTCCCACGTGATTCCCACGTGATTCCGAGGTGATTGACACGTGATTCCCACGTGATTTTCACGTGATTCACACTTGATTCCCACGTGATTCCCACGTGATTCCCACGTCATTCCCACGTGATTCCCACATGATTCCCAGGTGATTGACACGTGATTCCCACGTGATTCCCACGTCATTCCCACGTGATTCCCACGTGATTCCCAGGTGATTGACACGTGATTCCCACGTGATTGCCACGTTATTCCCACGTGATTCCCAGGTAATTGACACGTGATTCCCACGTGATTCCATCGTGATTCCCACGTGATTGACACGTGATTCACAAATGATTTTCAAATTATTCCCACCTGATTCCCACGTGATTGACACGTGATTTGCACGTGATTCCCACGTGATTCCCACGTGATTCCCACGTGATGGACACGAGATTCCACATGATTCCCACGTGATTCCCAAATGATTTTCACGTGATTCCCACGTGATTCCCACGAGATTGACACGTGATTCCCACGTGATTGCCACATGATTCCCACGTGATTGACACGTGATTTCCACGTGATTCCCCCGTGATTCCCACGTGATTGACATTTGATTCCCACGTGATTCCCACGTGATTGACACGTGATTCCCCCGTGATTCCCCCGTGATTCCCTCGTGATTGACATGTGATTCCCACGTGATTCCCACGTGATTGACACGTGATTCCCACGTGATTGCCATGTGAGTCCCATGTGATTGACACGATATTCCCACGTGATTTTCACGTGATTCACACTTGATTCCCACGTGATTCCCACGTGATTCTCACGTGATTCCCACGTGATTGACACGTGATTCCAAGGTGATTCCCTCGTGATTCCCACGTGATTCCCACGTGATTGACACGTGATTCCCACGTGATCCCCACGTCATTTTCACGTGATTCACACTTGATTCCCACGTGATTCCCACGTGATTCTCACGTGATTCCCACGTGATTGACACGTGATTCCCACGTGAATCCCACGTGATTCCAACGTGATTGACATATGATTACCAAATGATTCTCACGTGATTTTCACGTGATTCCCACGTGATCGACATTTGATTTCTACGTGATTCCCACGTGAGTCCCACGTGACTGCCACGTTATTCCCACGTGATTTCCACGTGATTCCCACGTGATTCCCACGTGATTGACACGTGATTCCCACGTGATTCCATCGTGATTCCCACGTGATTGACACGTGATTCACAAATGATTTTCAAATGATTCCCACGTGATTCCCACGTGATTGACACGTGATTTGCACGTGATTCCCACGTGATTCCCACGTGTTTCCCACGTGATGGACACGAGATTCCACGTGATTCCCACGTGATTCCCAAATGATTTTCACGTGATTCCCACTTGATTCCCACGAGATTGACACGTGATTCCCACGTGATTCCCACGTGATTTGCACGTGATTCCCACGTGATTCCCAGGTGATGGACACGAGATTCCACGTGCTTTCCATGTGATTTCCAAATGATTTTCACGGGATTCCCTCGTGATTCCCACGAGATTGACACGTGATTCACACGTGATTCACACGTGATTCACACTTGATTTCCAGGTGATTACCACGTGATTCCCACGTGATTCCCACGTGATTCCCACGTGATTCCCTCGTCATTCCCACGTGATTCCCACGTGATTCCCAGGTGATTGACACGTGATTCCCACGTGATTTTCACGTGATTCACACTTGATTCCCACGTGATTCCCACGTGATTCCCACGTCATTCCCACGTGATTCCCACATGATTCCCAGGTGATTGACACGTGATTCCCACGTGATTCCCACGTCATTCCCACGTGATTCCCACGTGATTCCCAGGTGATTGACACGTGATTCCCACGTGATTGCCACGTTATTCCCACGTGATTCCCACGTGATTGACACGTGATTCCCACGTGATTCCATCGTGATTCCCACGTGATTGACACGTGATTCACAAATGATTTTCAAATTATTCCCACGTGATTCCCACGTGATTGACACGTGATTTGCACGTGATTCCCATGTGATTCCCACGTGATTCCCACGTGATGGACACGAGATTCCACATGATTCCCACGTGATTCCCAAATGATTTTCACGTGATTCCCACGTGATTCCCACGAGATTGACACGTGATTCCCACGTGATTCCCACGTGATTTGCACGTGATTCCCACGTGATTCCCAGGTGATGGACACGAGATTCCACGTGCTTCCCATGTGATTCCCAAATGATTTTCACGTGATTCCCTCGTGATTCCCACGAGATTGACACGTGATTCACACGTGATTCACACGTGATTCACACTTGATTCCCAGGTGATTCCCACGTGATTCCCACGGTATTCCCACGTGATTCCCACGTGATTCCCACGTCATTCCCACGTGATTCCCAGGTGATTGACACGTGATTCCCACGTGATTCCCACGTGCTTTCCACGTGATTGACACGTGATTCCCACGTGAATCCCCCGTGAATGACACGTGATTCCCACGAGATTCCCACGTGATTGAAACGTGATTCCCACTTGATTCCCACGTGATTCCCACGTGGTTCCCACGTAATTGCCTCGTGATTGACACGTGATTCCCACGTGATTCACACGTGATTGACAAGTGATTCCAACGTGATTGACATGTGATTCTCACGTGATTCCCACGTGATTCCCACGTGATTGACACGTGATTGACACGTGATTCCCACCTGATTCCCATGTGAATCCAACTTGATTGACAGGTGATTGACAAGTGATTCCCACCTGATACCCATGTGAATCCCAAGTGATTGAGACGTGATTCCCTCGTGATTCACACGTTATTCCCATGTGTTTCTCACATGATTCCCACGTGATTCCCACGTGATTAGCAAGTTATTCCCACGTGATTCCCAGGAGATTCCCGCGTGATTGACACGTGAATCCCACGTGATTCCCACGTGATTGACACGTGATTCCCACGTGATTCCCACGTGATTTCCACGTGATTCCCCCGTGAATCCCAGGTGAATGTCACGTGATTCCCACGTGACTCCCACGTGACTCCCACGTGATTCCCAAATGACTGTCACTCATTCCCACGGGATGCCCACCTGATTCCCAAGTGATTGACACGTGATTCCCACGTGATTCCCTCATGATTCCCACGTCACTGACACGTGATTCCCAGGTGATTCCCATGTGATTCCCACGTGATTCGCAGGCGATTGACACGTGATTCCCACGTGATTCCCTTGTGATTTTCACTTGATTCACACTTGATTCCCCCGTGATTCCCACGTGATTCCCACGTGATTCCCACTTGATTGACACGTGATTCCCACGTGATTCCCACGTGATTCCAACGTGATTCACACGTGATTCCCAAATGATTCCCACGTGATGCCCACGTGATGATCACATGATTGACAGGGGATATCCACGTGAATCCCACGTGAATGACACGTGATTCCCACGTGATTCCCAAGTGATATCCACGTGATTCTCACATGATATCCACGTGATGCCCAGGTGATTGACACGTGATTCCCACGTGATTGATACGTGATTCCCACGTGACTCCCTCGTGATTGACATGTGATTCCCACGTGATTACCACGTGATTGACACGTGATTCCCACGTGATTGCCACGTGATTTCCAAGTGACACCCTCGTGATTGACATGTGATTCCCACGTGATTGCCACGTGATTGCCACGTGATTTCCACGTGATTCCCTCGTGATTCCCTCGTGATTGACATGTGATTCCCACGTGATTACCACGTGATTGACACGTGATTCCCACGTGATTCCCCCGTGATTCCCACGTGATTGACATTTGATTCCCACGTGATTCCCACGTGATTGACACGTGAATCCCACGTGATTGACACGTGATTCCCACGTGACTCCCTCGTGATTGACACGTGATTCCCACGTGATTGCCACATGATTCCCACGTGATTGACACGTGATTCCCACGTGATTGACGCATGTTTCACATGTGAATCCCACGTGATTTCCACATGATTCCCCCGTGATTCTCACGTGATTGACACGTGATTCCCACGTGATTCCCAAATGCTTGTCACGTCATTCCCACGTATGCCCACGTGATTCCCACGTGATTCCCACGGGATTCCCACGGGATTCCCACGTGATTGACACGTGATTCCCAGATGATTCCCACGAAATGCCTACGTGATTTCCACGTGATTGACACGTGATTCCCACTTGATTGACACGTTATTCCAACGTGTTTCCCACGTGATTGACACGGGATTCCCACGGGATTCCCACGTGACTGACACGTGATTCCCACGTGAATCCCACGTGATTCTCACGTGATTGCCACGTGATTGACACGTGATTCCCACGTGGTTCCCACATAATTGACACGTGATTCCCTCGTGATTCCCACGTGAATGACACGTGATTCCAACATGATTCCCTTGTGAGTGACACGTGATCCCTACGTGATTCCCATGTGATTGACACGTGATTCCCAAGTGATTCTCACGTGATTCCCAGGTGATTTCCACGTGATTGACACGTGATTCCCACGTGATTTCCACGTGAATGACACGTGATTCCCACGTGATTCCCACTTGATTTCCACGTGATTTCCACGTGATTGATACGTGATTCCCAAGTGAATGTCACGTGATTCCCACGTGATTCCCACGTGATTCCCACGTGATTGACACGTGATTTCCACGTGATTCCCACGTGATTCCCACGTGAATTCCACGTGATTGACACGTGATTCCCACCTGATACCCACGAGATTCCCACGTGACTCCCACGTGATTGACACGTGATTCGCTCGTGATTCCAACGTGATTGACACGTGATTTTCAGGTGATTCCCACGTGATTGATACCTGATTCCCATGAGATTCCCAAGTGATTCGCACGTGATTGACACGTGATTCCCACATGATTCCCACGTGAATGACACGTGATTGACGCATGATTCCCACGTGATTCCCTCGTGATTGACACTTGATTCCCACGTGATTCCCACGTGAATCCCACGTGATTGATGCATGATTCCCATGTGATTCGCACGTGATTGCCACGTTATTCCCACGTGATTCCCACTTGATTCCCACGAGATTGACATGTGATTCCCACGTGATTCCCTCGTGATTCCCACGTGATTGACACGTGATTCCCATGTGATTGACACGTGATTCCCACGTGATTATCACTTGATTCCCACGTGATTGACACGTGATTCCCACGTGATTGACACGTGATTCCCAAGTAATTGACACGTGATTCCCCCTTGATTGACACGTGATTCCCACGTGATTCCCACGTGATTGACACGTGATTCCCACGTGATTCACACGTGACTCCCATGTGATTCCCACATGATTGACACGTGATTCCCACGTGATTACCACGTTATAGACACGTGATTCACACGTGATTCCCACGTGATTCCCTCGTGTTTGCCACGTGATTCCCAAGTGATTTTCACGTGATTCCCACGTGATTGACACGTGATTCCCACGTGATAGACACGTGATTTCCACGTGATTCCCACGTGATTCCCTCGTGATTGACACGTGATTCCCACATGATTCCCACGTGATTGACACGTGATTCCCACGTGATTCTCACGTGTTTAACACGTGATTCCCACGTGACGCCCACGTGATTCCCACGTGACTGACACATGTTTCCCATGTGATTCCCACGTGATTCCCACGTGATTCCCACGTGACTCCCACGTGATTCCCACGTGATTGCCGCATGATTCCCATGTGATTCCTACATGATTCCCACGTGATTGACACGTGATTTCCACGTGATTCCCACATGATTCCCCCGTGATTCTCATGTGATTGACACGTGATTCCCACGTGATTCCCAAATGCTTGTCACGTCATTCCCACGTATGCCCACGTGATTCCCACGTGATTGACACCTGATGCCCACGTGATTCCCACGTGATTCCAACGAGATTGACACGTGATTCCCAGATGATTCCCACATGATGCCTACGTGATTCCCACGTGATTGACACGTGATTCCCACGTGGTTCCCACGTGATTGACATGTGATTCCCTTGTGATTCCCACGTGATTGACACGTGATTCATACGTGATACCTTCTTGATTGACACCTGATGCCCACGTGATTCCCACGTGATTCCAACGAGATTGACACGTGATTCCCTCGTGACTCCACGTGAATGACACGTGATTCCAACGTGATTCCCATGTGAGTGACACGTGATCCCTACGTGATTCCCATGTGATTGACACGTGATTCCCACGTAATTCCCACATGACACCCTAGTGATTCCCACGTGATTGACACGTGATTCCCACGTGATACCCACTTGATTGACACATGATTACCACGTGATCCTCACGTGATTCCCAGTTGATTCCCACGTGATTGACACGTGATTCCCACGTGAATGACACGTGATTCCCACGTGATTTCCACGTGATTTCCACGTGATTGATATGTGATTCCCAAGTGAATGTCACGTGATTCCCACGTGATTCCCACGTGATTCCCACGTGATTGACACGTGATTTCCACGTGATTCCCAGGTGATTTCTACGTGATTGAGATGTGATTCCCGCGTGATTCCCACGTGATTGACACGTGATTCCCTCGTGATTTCCACGTGATTCCCCTGTGAATCCCAGGTGAATGTCACGTGATTCCCACGTGATTCCAAAGTGATTCCCACGTGATTGACACGTGATTCCCACGTGATTCCCACGTGATTCCCTCGTGTTTGACATGTGATTCCCACATGATTCTCACGTGATTCCCAAGTGATTCCACCGTGATTGACACGTGATTCCCACGTGATTACCACGTGATTTCCACGTGATTCCCACGTAATTCCCTCGTGATTTCCACGTGAATCCCACATGATTCCCTCGTGATTGACACGTGATTCCCACGTGATTCCCACGTGATTGACACGTGATTCCCACGTGATTGACACGTGATTCCCACGTGATTCCCACGTGATTGACACATGATTCCCACGTGATTGCCACGTGATTGACACGTGATTGACACGTGATTCCCACCTGATTCCCAAGTGAATTCCACTTGATTGACACATGATTGACAAGTGATTCCCACCTGATTCCCACGTGAATCCCACGTGATTGAGACGTGATTCCCAATGATTCCCACGTGATTGACACGTGATTCCCACGTGATTGACAGGTGATTCCCACGTGATTCCCACGTGATTGACACGTGATTGACACGTGATTCCCACATGATTCTCACGTGATTTCCATCTGATTCCCCCGTGATTGACACGTTATTCCCACCTGACTCCCACGTGAATCCCATGTGATTGTCACGTGATTGCCACGTGATTTAAACGTGATTCCCACGTGATTCCCTCGTGATTGACACGTGATTCCCATGTGATTCCCACGTGATTGACACGTGATTCCCACATGATTCCCACGTGATTGACACGTGATTCCCACGTGATTCCCTCGTGATTGACACGTGATTCCCTTGTGATTCCCACGAGATTCCCACGTGATTCCCTCGTGATTGACACGTGATTCCCACATGATTCCTACGTGATTGACACGTGATTCCAACGTGATTTCCATGTAAAACCCACGTGATTCACAAGTGACTCCCACGTGATTCCACGTGATGCCCCTGTGATTTACACGTGATTCCCACGTGATTCCCACGTGATTGACACGTTATTCCCACGTGACTCTCACGTGATTTACATGTGATTCACACATGATTCTCTCGTGATAGAGACGTGATTCCCACGTGATTCCCATGTGATTCCCTCGTGATTCTCACGTGATGCACAAGTGATGCCCACGTGATTGACACGTGATTCCCACGTGATTCCCACGTGATTTACACGTGATTCCCACGTGATTCCCACGTGATTCCCTCGTGATTGACACGCGATTCCCATGTGATTCCCACGTGATTACCTCGTGATTCACACGTGATTCCCACGTGATTCCCACGTGATTCACAAGTTATTCCCACGTGATTCCCACGAGATTCCCGCGTGATTGACACGTGAATCCCACGTGATTCCCACGTGATTGACACGTGATTCCACGTGATTCCCACCTGATTCCCACGTGAATTCCACGTGATTGACACGTGATTCCCACGTGATTTCCACGTGATTCCCCCGTGAATCCCAGGTGAATATCACGTGATTCCCACGTGATTTCCACGTGATTGAGATGTGATTCCCGTGTGATTGACACGTGATTCAAACGTGTTTTCCACGTGATTCCCACGTGATTGACAAGTGATTGGCACGTTATTCCCACGTGATACCCACGTGATTGACACGTGATTTTCACGAGATTCCCAGATGTTTGGCACATGATTCCCACGTGATACCCACGTGATTCCCACGTGATTACCACGTGATTCCCAGATGATTGACATGTGATCCCCAATCGATTCCCACGTGATTGACACGTGATTCCCACGTGACTCTAACGTGAATCCTACCTGATTCCCACTTGAATCCACCGTGATTGACACGTGATTCCCACGTGATTCCCACGTGATTGAAACGTGATTCCCACATGATTCCCACGTGATTGACAAGTGATTCCCACGTGATTCCCACGTGATTGACACGTGATTCCCACGTGATTCCCACGAGATTCCCACGTAATTGACACGTGATTCCCACGTGATTGACACGTGATTCCGACGTAATTGACACGTGATTTCCACGTGATTTCCACGTGATTCCCACGTGATTTGACACGTGATTTCCACATGATTCCCACGTGATTGACACGTGATTCCCACGTGATTTTCACGTGAAACCTACCTCATTCCCAAGTGACTCCCATGTGATTGAAACGTGATTCCCACGTGATTCCCACGTGATTATCACGTGAATACCACGTGATTCCCACGTGATTCCCACGTGATTCCCACGTGATTGACAAGTGATTGGCACGTTATTCCCACGTGATACCCACGTGATTGACACGTGATTTTCACGAGATTCCCAGATGTTTGGCACGTGATTCCGACGTGATACCCACGTGATTCCCACGTGATTACCACGTGATTACCAGATGATTGACACGTGATCCCCAATCGATTCCCACGTGATTGACACGTGATTCCCACGTGACTCTAACGTGAATCCTACCTGATTCCCACTTGAATCCAACGTGATTGACACGTGATTCCCACCTGATTCCCACGTGATTGAAACGTGATTCCCACATGACTCCCACGTGATTGACAAGTGATTCCCACGTGATTCCCACGTGATTGACATGTGATTCCCACGTGATTCCCACGAGATTCCCACGTAATTGACATGTGATTCCCACGTGATTTCCACGTGATTGACACGTGATTCCCACGTAATTGACACGTGATTCCCACGTGATTTTCACGTGAAACCTACGTGATTCCCAAGTGACTCCCATGTAATTGCAACGTGATTCCCACGTGTTTCCCACGTGATTCCCACGTGATTATCACGTGAATCCCAAGTGATTGACACGTGATTCGCACGTGATTCCCACGTGATTCCCCCGTGATTGACACGTGATTACCTCCTGATTCCACACACGTGATTCCCACTTGATTCTCACATGATTCCCAAGTGAATCCCACGTGATTGACACGTGATTCCAACGTAATTGTCACGTGATTTTCACATGATTCCCACGTGATTGAAACGTGATTCCCACGTGATTTTCACATGAAACCTACGTGATTCCCAAGTGACTCCCATGTGGTTGTAACGTGATTCCCACGTGATTCCCACGTGAATCCCACGTGATTCCCACGTGATTATCCCGTGATTCCCACGTGATTGACACGTGATTTCCACATGATTCCCACGTGATTGACAAGTGATTCCCATGTGATTTTCACATGAAACCTACGTGATTCCCAAGTGACTCCCACGTGATTGAAACGTGATTCCCACGTGATTATCCCGTGATTCCCACGTGATTGACACGTGATTTCTACGTGATTTGCACATGATTCCCACGTGATTCCCAAGTGATTCCCCCGTGATTGACACGCGATTCCCACGTGATTCCCACGTGATTCCCTCGTGTTTGACATGTTATTCCCACATGATTCTCACGTGATTCCCAAGTGATTCCCCCGTGATTGACACGTGATTCCCACGTGATTCCCACGTGATTGACACGTGATTCCCACGTGATTCCCACGTGATTCCCTCGTGATTTCCACGTGATTCCCTCGTGATTCCCTCGTGATTGAAACATGATTCCCATGTGATTCCCACGTGATTGAAACGTGATTCCCACGTGATTGACACGTGATTCCCACGTGATTCCCACGTGATTGACACGTGATTCCCACGTGATTCCCACGTGATTGACACGTGATTGACACGTGATTCCCACCTGATTCCCACGTGAATTCCACTTGATTGACACGTGATTGACAAGTGATTCCCACCTGATTCCCACGTGAATCCCACGTGATTGAGACGTGATTCCCAATGATTCCCACGTGATTGACACATGATTCCCACGTGATTACCACATGATTGACACGTGATTCCCACGTGATTCTCACGTGATTCCCATGTGATTCACACATAATTCTCTCCTGATTGACACGTGATTCCCACGTGATTCCCACGTGATTCCCACGTGATGCCCACGTGATGCCCACGTGATTGACACGTGATTCCCACGTGATTCCCACGTGATTGAAACGTGATTCCCACCTGATTCCGACGTGATTACCACGTGGTTCCCTCGTGATTCACAAGTAATTCCCATGTGATTCTCACATGATTCCCACGTGACTCCCACGTGATTCACAAGTTATTCCCACGTGATTCCCACGAGATTCCCGCGTGATTGACACGTGAATCCCGTGTGATTCCCGCGTGATTCCCACGTGATTGACACGTGATTCCCACCTGATTTCCACGTGATTTCCACGTGATTGAGATGTGATTCCCGTGTGATTCCCACGTGATTGACACGTGATTCCCACGTGATTTCCACATGATTCCCCCGTGAATCCCAGGTGAATGTCACGTGATTCCCACGTGATTCCCAAGTGATTCCCACGTGATTGACACGTGATTCCCACGTGATTCCCACGTGATTCCCTCGTGTTTGACATGTTATTCCCACATGATTCTCACGTGATTCCCAAGTGATTCCCCCGTGATTGACACGTGATTCCCACGTGATTCCCACGTGATTACCACGTGATTTCCACGTGATTCCCACGTGATTCCCTCGTGATTTCCACGTGATTCCCACGTGATTCGCTCGTGATTGACACGTGATTCCCATGTGATTCCCACGTGATTGAAACGTGATTCCCACGTGATTGACACGTGATTCCCACGTGATTCCCACGTGATTGACACGTGATTCCCACGTGAATTCCACTTGATTGACACGTGATTGACAAGTGATTCCCACCTGATTCCCACGTGAATCCCACGTGATTGAGACGTGATTCCCAATGATTCCCACGTGATTAACACGTGATTCCCACGTGATTCCCACATGATTGACACGTGATTCCCACGTGATTCTCACGTGATTCCCATGTGGTTCACACATGATTCTCTCCTGATTGATACGTGATTCCCATGTGATTCCCACGTGATTCCCACGTGATGCCCACGTGATGCCCATGTGATTGACACGTGATTCCCACGTCATTCCCTCGTGATTGATGCGTGATTCCCACGTGATTCCCACGTGATTGACACGTGATTCCCAAGTGATTCCCACGTGATTACCACTTGATTGACACGTGATTCCCATGTGATTCCCACGTGATTGACACGTGATTCCCACGTGATTCCCACGTGATTGACACGTGATTCCCACGTGATTTTCACGGGAAACCTACGTGATTCCCAAGTAACTCCCACGTGATTGACACGTGATTACCACGTGATTCCCACGTGAATCCCACGTGAATCCCACGTGATTCCCACGTGATAACCTCGTGATTCACACGTGATTCCCATGTGATTCTCACATGATTCCCACGTGATTCCCACGTGATTCACAAGTTATTCCCACGTGATTCCCACGAGATTCCCGCGTGATTGACACGTGAATCCCACGTGATTCCCACGTGATTGACACGTGATTCCCACATGATTCCCACGTGATTTCCACGTGATTCCCCCGTGAATCCCAGGTGAATGTCACGTGATTCCCACGTGATTTCCACGTGATTGAGATGTGATTCCCGCGTAATTCCGACGTGATTCCCACGTGATTGACACGTGATTCTCACGTGATTCCCACGTGATTGACAAGTGATTGGCACGTTATTCTCACGTGATACACACGTAATTGACACGTGATTTCCACGAGATTCCCAGATGATTGGCACGTGATTCCCACGTGATATCCACGTGATTCCCACGTGATTCCCACGTGATTCCCAGATGATTGACACGTGATCCCCAATTGATTCCCACGTGATTGACACGTGATTCCCACGTGATTCCCACATGATTGACACGTGATTCCCACGTGATTCTCACGTGATTCCCATGTGATTCACACATGATTCTCTCCTGATTGACACGTGATTCCCACGTGATTCCCACGTGATTCCCACGTGATGCCCACGTGATGCCCACGTGATTGACACGTGATTCCCACGTGATTGATACGTGATTCCCACGTCATTCCCTCGTGATTGATACGTGATTTCCACGTGATTCCCACGTGATTCCCACGTGATTCCCACGTGATTGACAGGTGATTCGCACGTGAGTCCCACGTGATTCCCACTTGATTGACACGAGATTCCCACGTGATTCCCACGTGAATCCCACGTGATTCCCTTGTGATCCCCACGTGATTCCCTCGTGATTCCCACGTGATTGACACGTGATTCCCACGTGATTCCCACGTGATTAAAGCGTGTTTCCACTGTGATTTCCACGTGATTCCCTAGTGATTCCCAAATGATTCCCACGTGATTCCCACGTGATTCCCACGTGACTGAAACGTGATTCCCAAGTGATTTCCTCGTGATTTCCACGTGATTTACACGTGATTCCCAGGTGATTCCCAAATTATTGTCACGTGATTCCCACATGATTGCCACGTGATTCCTTCGTGATTCCCACATGATTCCTACGTGATTGACAAGTGATTCCCACGTGAATGTCACTTTATTCACACTTGATACCCACGTGATTCCCACGTGATTCCCACGTGATTCCAACATGAATGACATGTGATTCCCAAATGATTCCCACCTGATGCCCACGTGAATGACACGTGATTCCCACGTGACTCCCACGTGATTGACACGTGATTCCCACGTGATTCTCACGTGATTCCCACGTGATTGACACATGATTCCCACCTGATTCCCACATGAACACCACGTGATTACCACGTGATTCCCACGTGATTCCCACGTGACTCCCATGTGATTCCCACGTGATTGACGCATGATTTCCATGTGATTCCCAAGTGATTCTCACGTGATTGACACGTTATTCCCACGTGATTCCCACATGATTCCCACGTGATTCCCACGTGAATGACACGTGTTTCCCACGTGATTAACACTTGATTCCCACGTGATTCCCACCTGACTCCCACGTGATTCCAACTTGACTCCCACGTGATTCACACGTGTTTGACGCATGATTTCCACGTGATTGACACGTGATTCTCACCTGATTCACAAGTGATTCCCACGTGATTCCCAGGGGACTGACACGTGATTCCCAAGTGATTCCCACGTGATTCCCACGTGATTGACACGTGATTTCCAAATGATTCCCACGTTGTTCCCACGTGATTCCCAAATGATTCACACGTGATACCCACGTGATTCCCAAGTGATTCAAACGATATCGACACGTGATTCCCGCGAGATTCTCACGTGACTCCCACATGATTCCCACGTGATTCCCAGGGGACTGACACGTGATTCCCAAGTGATTCCCACGTGATTCCCACGTGATTGACACGTGATTCCCACCTGATTCCCTCGTGATTCCCATATGATTCCAAACGTGATTCCCACGTGATTGACACGTGATTCCCATGTTATTGACACGTGATTCCCTCGTGATTGACACGTGATTCACACGTGATTCCCACGTGATTGACACGTGATTCCCACGTGATTCCCACGTGGTCCCACGTGACTCCCATGTGATTCTCACGTGAATGACACGTGATTCCCACGTGATTCCCACGTGATTCCCACGTGATTCGCACGTGATTCCCACGGGATTCCCTCGTGATTGACACGTGATTCCCACGTGATTCCCATGTGATTGACACGTGATTCCCATGTGATTCCCACGTGATTCCCACGTGATTGACACGTGATTCCCACATCATTGACGCATGATTTCCAGGTAATTGACACGTAATTCTCACTTGATTCACAAGTGATTCCCACGTGATTGACACGTTATTCCCACGTGATTCCCATGTGATTGACACGTGATTCCCATGTGATTCCCACCTGAATCCCACATGATTGACATGTGATTCCCATGTGATTCCCACGTGATTGACACGTGATTCCCATGTGATTCCCACGTGACTCCCACGTGATTCCCACGTGATTGACGCATGATTTCCACGTGATTGACACGTAATTCTCACCTGATTCACAAGTGATTCCCACGTGATTGACACGTTATTCCCACGTGATTCCCAAGTGATTCACTCGTGATTGACACGTGAATTCCACATGATTCCCACGTGATTGACACGTGATTCCCACGTGATTCCCACGTGACTCCCACGTGATTCCCACGTGATTGATGCATGATTCCAACGTGATTTCCACCTGAATCCCACATGATTGACATGTGATTCCCATGTGATTCCCACGTGATTGACACGTGATTCCCATGTGATTCCCACGTGACTCCCACGTGATTCCCACGTGATTGACGCATGATTCCCACGTGATTCCCAGGTGATTCCCAAATGATTGACACGTGATTCCCATGTGATTCCCAAGTGATTGACATGTGATTCCCACGTGATTCCCACGGGATTGACACGTGATTCCCATGTGATTCCCACGTGATTAACACGTTATTCCCACGTGATTCCCACGTGATTCACTCGTGATTGACAAGTGATGACCACATGATTCCCAAGTGATTGACACGTGATTCCAACGTGATTGCCACGTCATTTCCACGTGATTCCCACGTGATTTCCAGGTGATTCCCACTTGATTCCAACGTGACTCCCACGTGATTCCCACGTGATTGACGCATGATTCCCACATGATTCCCATGTGATTCCAACGTGATTGACAAGTAATTCCCAAATGATTCCCACGTGATGCCCACCTGATGCCCACATGATTGACTCATGATTCCCACGTGATTCCCACGTGATTGACACGTTATTCCCACGTGATTCCCAAGTGATTGACACGTGTTTCCCACGTGATTACCACGTGATTACGACTTGATTCCCACGTGGTTCCCACGTGACTCCTATGTGATTCCCACGTGACTCCCTAGTGATTTTCACGTGATTGACGCATGATTCCCACATCATTCCCACGTGATTCCCACATGATTGACACGTGATTCTCCCGTGACTCCCACGTGATTGACACATGATTCCCCCGTGATTCCCACGTGATTGACACGTTATTCCCACGTGGTTGCCTAGTGACTCACTCGTGATTGACACGTGATTCCCACATGATTCCCACGTGATTGACACGTGATTTCCACGTGATTCCCTCGTGATTTCCACGTGATTCCCACGTGATTCCCTCGTGATTGACACGTGATTTCCATGTGATTCTCACGTGATTGAAACGTGATTCCCACGTGATTGACACGTGATTCCCACGTGATTCCCACGTGATTGACACGTGATTCCCACGTGATTCCCACGTGATTGACACGTGATTGACACGTGATTCCCACATGATTCCCACGTGATTTCCACTTGATTGACACGTGATTGACAAGTGATTCCCACCTGATTCCCACGTGAATCCCACGTGATTGAGACGTGATTCCCAATGATTCCCACGTGATTGACACGTGATTCCCACGTGATTCCCACATGATTGACACGTGATTCCCACGTGATTCTCACGTGATTCCCATGTGATTCACAAATGATTCTCTCCTGATTGACACGTGATTCACATGTGATTCCCACGTGATTCCCACGTGATGCCCACGTGATGCCCACGTGATTGACACGTGATTCCCACGTGATTGACACGTGATTCCCACGTCATTCCCTCGTGATTGATGCGTGATTCCCACGTGATTCCCACGTGATTGACACGTGATTCCCAAGTGATTCCCACGTGATTCCCACTTGATTGACACGTGATTCCCATGTGATTCCCACGTGATTGACACGTGAATCCCACGTGATTGACACGTGATTCCCTCGTGATTCTCACGTGATTCCCACGTGATTTTCACGTGAATCCTACGTGATTCCCAAGTAACTCCCACGTGATTGACACGTGATTCCCACGTGATTCCCACGTGAATCCCACGTGAATCCCACATGATTCCCACGTGATTACCTCGTGATTCACACGTGATTCCCATGTGATTCTCACATGATTCTCACGTGATTCCCACGTGATTCACAAGTTATTCCCACGTGATTCCCACGAGATTCCCGCGTGATTGACACGTGAATCCCACGTGATTCCCACGTGATTGACACGTGATTCCCACATGATTCCCACGTGATTTCCACGTGATTCCCCCGTGAATCCCAGGTGAATGTCACGTGAATCCCACGTGATATCCACGTGATTGAGATGTCATTCCCGCGTAATTCCGACGTGATTCCCACGTGATTGACACGTGATTCAAACGTGATTTCCACGTGATTCGCACGTGATTCCCACGTGATTGACACGTGATTCTCACGTGATTCCCACCTGACTCCCACGTGATTCCAACGTGACTCCCACGTGATTCACACGTGTTTGACGCATGATTTCCACGTTATTGACACGTGATTCTCACCTGATTCACAAGTGATTCCCACGTGATTCCCAGGGGACTGACACGTGATTCCCAAGTGATTCCCACGTGATTCCCACGTGATTGACACGTGATTTCCAAATGATTCCCACGTGGTTCCCACGTGATTCCCAAATGATTCCCACGTGATACCCACGTGATTCCCAAGTGATTCAAACGATATCGACACGTGATTCCCGCGTGATTCTCACGTGACTCCCACATGATTCCCACGTGATTCCCACGTGATTGACACGTGATTCCCACCTGATTCCCTCGTGATTCCCATATGATTCCAAACGAGATTCCCACGTGATTGACACGTGATTCCCATGTTATTGACACGTGATTCCCTCGTGATTGACACGTGATTCCCACGTGATTCCCACGTGATTGACACGTGATTTCCACGTGATTCCCACGTGGTCCCACGTGACTCCCATGTGATTCTCACGTGAATGACACGTGATTCCCACGTGATTCCCACGTGATTCCCACGTGATTCGCACGTGATTCCCACGGGATTCCCTCGTGATTGACACGTGATTCCCACGTGATTCCCATGTGATTGACACGTGATTCCCTTGTGATTCCCACGTGATTCCCACGTGATTGACACGTGATTCCCACGTCATTGACGCATGATTTCCACGTGATTGACACGTTATTCCCACGTGATTCCCACGTGATTCACTCGTGATTGACAAGTGATGACCACATGATTCCCAAGTGATTGACACGTGATTCCCATGTGATTGCCACGTCATTTCCACGTGATTCCCACGTGATTTCCAGGTGATTCCCACTTGATTCCAACGTGACTCCCACGTGATTCCCACGTGATTGATGCATGATTCCCACATGATTCCCATGTGATTCCAACGTGATTGACAAGTGATTCCCAAATGATTCACACGTGATGCCCACCTGATGCCCACATGATTGACTCGTGATTCCCACGTGATTCGCACGTGATTGACACGTTATTCCCACGTGATTCCCAAGTGATTGACACGTGATTACCACGTGATTACGACTTGATTCCCACGTGGTTCCCACGTGACTCCTATGTGATTCCCACGTGACTCCCTCGTGATTTTCACGTGATTGACGCATGATTCCCACATCATTCCCACGTGATTCCCACATGATTGACACGTGATTCTCCCGTGACTCCCACATGATTGACACATGATTCCCCCGTGATTCCCACGTGATTGACAAGTTATTCCCACGTGGTTCCCTAGTGATTCACTCGTGATTGACACGTGATTCCCACATGATTCCCACGTGATTGACACGTGATTCCCACGTGATTCCCTCGTGATTTCCACGTGATTCCCACGTGATTCCCTCGTGATTGACACGTGATTTCCATGTGATTCCCACGTGATTGAAACGTGATTCCCACGTGATTGGCACGTGATTCCCACGTGATTCCCACGTGATTGACACGTGATTCACACGTGTTTCCCACGTATTCCAACGTGATTGACACTTGACTCCCACGTGATTCCCACGTGAATCCAACGTGATTGACACATGATTCCCTAATGATTCCAACGAGATGCCCACCTGATGCCCACGTGAATGACACGTGATTCCCACGTGACTCCCACGTGATTGACACGTGATTCCCACGTGATTCTCACGTGATTCCCACGTGATTGACACATGATTCCCACCTGATTCCCACATGAACACCACGTGATTACCACGTGATTCCCACGTGATTCCCACGTGACTCCCATGTGATTCCCACGTGATTGACGCATGATTTCCATGTGATTCCCAAGTGATTCTCACGTGATTGACACGTTATTCCCACGTGATTCCCACATGATTCCCACGTGATTCCCACGTGAATGACACGTGTTTCCCACGTGATTAACACTTGATTCCCACGTGATTCCCACCTGACTCCCACGTGATTCCAACGTGACTCCCACGTGATTCACACGTGTTTGACGCATGATTTCCACGTGATTGACACGTGATTCTCACCTGATTCACAAGTGATTCCCACGTGATTCCCAGGGGACTGACACGTGATTCCCAAGTGATTCCCACGTGATTCCCACGTGATTGACACGTGATTTCCAAATGATTCCCACGTGGTTCCCACGTGATTCCCAAATGATTCACACGTGATACCCACGTGATTCCCAAGTGATTCAAACGATATCGACACGTGATTCCCGCGTGATTCTCACGTGACTCCCACATGATTCCCACGTGATTCCCAGGGGACTGACACGTGATTCCCAAGTGATTCCCACGTGATTCCCACGTGATTGACACGTGATTCCCACCTGATTCCCTCGTGATTCCCATATGATTCCATACGTGATTCCCACGTGATTGACACGTGATTCCCATGTTATTGACACGTGATTCCCTCGTGATTGACACGTGATTCCCACGTGATTCCCACGTGATTGACACGTGATTCCCACGTGATTCCCACGTGGTCCCACGTGACTCCCATGTGATTCTCACGTGAATGACACGTGATTCCCACGTGATTCCCACGTGATTCCCACGTGATTCGCACGTGATTCCCACGGGATTCCCTCGTGATTGACACGTGATTCCCACGTGATTCCCATGTGATTGACACGTGATTCCCATGTGATTCCCACGTGATTCCCACGTGATTGACACGTGATTCCCACATCATTGACGCATGATTTCCAGGTAATTGACACGTAATTCTCACTTGATTCACAAGTGATTCCCACGTGATTGACACGTTATTCCCACGTGATTCCCATGTGATTGACACGTGATTCCCATGTGATTCCCACCTGAATCCCACATGATTGACATGTGATTCCCATGTGATTCCCACGTGATTGACACGTGATTCCCATGTGATTCCCACGTGACTCCCACGTGATTCCCACGTGATTGACGCATGATTTCCACGTGATTGACACGTAATTCTCACCTGATTCACAAGTGATTCCCACGTGATTGACACGTTATTCCCACGTGATTCCCAAGTGATTCACTCGTGATTGACACGTGAATTCCACATGATTCCCACGTGATTGACACGTGATTCCCACGTGATTCCCACGTGACTCCCACGTGATTCCCACGTGATTGATGCATGATTCCAACGTGATTTCCACCTGAATCCCACATGATTGACATGTGATTCCCATGTGATTCCCACGTGATTGACACGTGATTCCCATGTGATTCCCACGTGACTCCCACGTGATTCCCACGTGATTGACGCATGATTCCCACGTGATTCCCAGGTGATTCCCAAATGATTGACACGTGATTCCCATGTGATTCCCAAGTGATTGACACGTGATTCCCACGTGATTCCCACGGGATTGACACGTGATTCCCATGTGATTCCCACGTGATTAACACGTTATTCCCACGTGATTCCCACGTGATTCACTCGTGATTGACAAGTGATGACCACATGATTCCCAAGTGATTGACACGTGATTCCAACGTGATTGCCACGTCATTTCCACGTGATTCCCACGTGATTTCCAGGTGATTCCCACTTGATTCCAACGTGACTCCCACGTGATTCCCACGTGATTGACGCATGATTCCCACATGATTCCCATGTGATTCCAACGTGATTGACAAGTAATTCCCAAATGATTCCCACGTGATGCCCACCTGATGCCCACATGATTGACTCATGATTCCCACGTGATTCCCACGTGATTGACACGTTATTCCCACGTGATTCCCAAGTGATTGACACGTGTTTCCCACGTGATTACCACGTGATTACGACTTGATTCCCACGTGGTTCCCACGTGACTCCTATGTGATTCCCACGTGACTCCCTAGTGATTTTCACGTGATTGACGCATGATTCCCACATCATTCCCACGTGATTCCCACATGATTGACACGTGATTCTCCCGTGACTCCCACGTGATTGACACATGATTCCCCCGTGATTCCCACGTGATTGACAAGTTATTCCCACGTGGTTGCCTAGTGACTCACTCGTGATTGACACGTGATTCCCACATGATTCCCACGTGATTGACACGTGATTTCCACGTGATTCCCTCGTGATTTCCACGTGATTCCCACGTGATTCCCTCGTGATTGACACGTGATTTCCATGTGATTCCCACGTGATTGAAACGTGATTCCCACGTGATTGAAACGTGATTCCCACGTGATTCCCACGTGATTGACACGTGATTCCCACGTGATTCCCACGTGATTGACACGTGATTGACACGTGATTCCCACATGATTCCCACGTGAATTCCACTTGATTGACACGTGATTGACAAGTGATTCCCACCTGATTCCCACGTGAATCCCACGTGATTGAGACGTGATTCCCAATGATTCCCACGTGATTGACACGTGATTCCCACGTGATTCCCACATGATTGACACGTGATTCCCACGTGATTCTCACGTGATTCCCATGTGATTCACAAATGATTCTCTCCTGATTGACACGTGATTCACATGTGATTCCCACGTGATTCCCACGTGATGCCCACGTGATGCCCACGTGATTGACAAGTGATTCCCACGTGATTGACACGTGATTCCCACGTCATTCCCTCGTGATTGATGCGTGATTCCCACGTGATTCCCACGTGATTGACACGTGATTCCCAAGTGATTCCCACGTGATTCCCACTTGATTGACACGTGATTCCCATGTGATTCCCACGTGATTGACACGTGAATCCCACGTGATTGACACGTGATTCCCTCGTGATTCTCACGTGATTCCCACGTGATTTTCACGTGAATCCTACGTGATTCCCAAGTAACTCCCACGTGATTGACACGTGATTCCCACGTGATTCCCACGTGAATCCCACGTGAATCCCACATGATTCCCACGTGATTACCTCGTGATTCACACGTGATTCCCATGTGATTCTCACATGATTCCCACGTGATTCCCACGTGATTCACAAGTTATTCCCACGTGATTCCCACGAGATTCCCGCGTGATTGACACGTGAATCCCACGTGATTCCCACGTGATTGACACGTGATTCCCACATGATTCCCACGTGATTTCCACGTGATTCCCCCGTGAATCCCAGGTGAATGTCACGTGAATCCCACGTGATATCCACGTGATTGAGATGTCATTCCCGCGTAATTCCGACGTGATTCCCACGTGATTGACACGTGATTCAAACGTGATTTCCACGTGATTCGCACGTGATTCCCACGTGATTGACACGTGATTCTCACGTGATTCCCACGTGATTGACAAGTGATTGGCACGTTATTCTCACGTGATACACACGTGATTGACACGTGATTTCCACGAGATTCCCAGATGATTGGCACGTGATTCCCACGTGATACCCACGTGATTCCCACGTGATTACCACGTGATTCCCAGATGATTGACACGTGATCCCCAATCGATTCCCAGGTGATTGACACGTGATTCCCACGTGATTCCCACATGATTGACACGTGATTCCCACGTGATTCTCACGTGATTCCCATGTGATTCACACATGATTCTCTCCTGATTGACACGTGATTCCCACGTGATTCCCACGTGATTCCCACGTGATGCCCACGTGATGCCCAAGTGATTGACACGTGATTCCCACGTGATTGACACGTGATTCCCACGTGATTTTCACGTGAAACCTACGTGAGTCCCAAGTGACTCCCATGTGATTGAAACGTGATTCCCACGTGATTCCCACGTGAATCCCACGTGATTCCCACGTGATTATCCCGTGATTCCCACGTGATTGACACGTGATTTCCACATGATTCCCACGTGATTGACACGTGATTCCCATGTGATTTTCATGTGAAACCTACGTGATTCCCAAGTGACTCCCACGTGATTGAAACGTGATTCCCACATGATTCCCACGTGATTGAAACGTGATTCCCACCTGATTCCGACGTGATTACCACGTGATTTCCTCGTGATTCACACGTGATTCCCATGTGATTCTCACATGATTCCCACGTGATTCCCACGTGATTCACAAGTTATTCCCACGTGATTCCCACGAGATTCCCGCGTGATTGACACGTGAATCCCACGTGATTCCCAAGTGATTCCCAGGTGATTGACACGTGATTCCCACCTGATTCCCACGTGATTTCCACGTAATTGAGATGTGATTCCCGCGTGATTCCCACGTGATTGACATGTGATGCCCACGTGATTTGCACATGATTCCCACGTGATTCCCAAGTGATTCCCACGTGATTGACACGTGATTCCCACGTGATTCCCACGTGATTACAACGTGATTTCCAGTGATTCCCACGTGATTCCCTCGTGATTCCCACGTGATTGACACGTGATTCCCACGTGATTCCCACGTGATTGACACGTGATTGACACGTGATTCCCACCAGATTCCCACGTGAATTCCACTTGATTGACACGTGATTGACAAGTGATTCCCACCTGATTCCCACGTGAATCCCACGTGATTGAGACGTGATTCCCAATGATTCCCACGTGATTGACACATGAATCCCACGTGATTCCGACATGATTGACACGTGATGCCCACGTGATTCTCACGTGATTCCCATGTGATTCACACATGATTCTCTCCTGATTGACACGTGATTCCCACGTGATTCCCACGTGATTCCCACGTGATGCCCACATGATGCCCACATGATTGACACGTGATTCCCACGTGATTGACACGTGATTACCACGTCATTCCCTCGTGATTGATACGTGATTCCCACGTGATTCCCACGTGATTGACACGTGATTCCCAAGTGATTCCCACGTGATTCCCACTTGATTGACACGTGATTCCCATGTGTTTCCAACGTGATTGACACGTGATTCCCACGTGATTCCCACGTGATTGACACGTGATTCCCACGTGATTCTCACGTGATTCCCACGTGATTTTCACGTGAAACCTACGTGATTCCCAAGTAACTCCCACGTGATTGACACGTGATTCCCACGTGATTCCCACGTGAATCCCACGTGATTCCCACGTGATTCACACGTGATTACCTCGTGATTCACACGTGATTCCCATGTGATTCTCACATGATTCCCACGTGATTCCCACGTGATTCACAAGTTATTCCCACGTGATTCCCACGAGATTCCCGCGTGATTGAAACGTGAATCCCACGTGATTCCCACGTGATTGACACGTGATTCCCACATGATTCCCACGTGATTACCACGTGATTCCCCCGTGAATCCCAGGTGAATGTCACGTGATTCCCACGTGATTTCCACGTGATTGAGATGTGATTCCCGCGTAATTCCGAGGTGATTCCCACGTGATTGACACGTGATTCAAACGTGATTTCCACGTGATTCGCACGTGATTCCCACGTGATTGACACGTGAATCCCACGTGATACCCACGTGATTGACACGTGATTTCCACGAGATTCCCAGATGATTGGCACGTGATTCCCACGTGATACCCACGTGATTCCCACGTGATTACCACGTGATTCTCAGATGATTGACACGTGATCCCCAATCGATTCCCACGTGATTGACACGTGATTCCCACGTGACTCTAACGTGAATCCTACCTGATTCACACTTGAATCCAACGTGATTGACACGTGATTCCCACATGATTCCAACGTGATTGAAACGTGATTCCCACGTGATTCCCACGTGATTGACAAGTGATTCCCATGTGATTCCCACGTGATTGACACGTGATTCCCACGTGATTCCCACGAGATTCCCACTTAATTGACTCGTGATTCCCACGTGATTTACACGTGATTCCCACGTAATTGACACGTGATTTTCACGTGATTCCCACGTGATTGACACGTGATTCCCACGTGATTTTCACGTGAAACCTTCGTGATTCCCAAGTGACTCCCATGTGATTGAAACGTGATTCCCACGTGATTGACACATGATTTCCACGTGATTGACACGTGATTCCCACGTGATTCCCACACGATTTCCTCGTGATTGACACGTGATTCGCACGAGATTCGCACGTGATTGACACGTGATTACCACGTGATTCCCACGTGATTCCCACGTGATTCCCATGTGAATGATACGTGATTCCCACGTGATTCCCACGTGACGAACACGTGATTCCCACGTGATTGCCACGTTATTGACACGTGATTCCCACGTGATTCCCACATGATTCCCACGTGAATGACACGTGATTCCCACGTGATTCCCACGTGACTGACACGTGATTCCCACGTGACTCCCAGGTGATTGACACGAGATTCCCCCTTGATTCCCACGTGATTAACACGTGATTCCCATGTGATTAACACGGGATTGCCACGCGTTTCCCACGTAATTCCCACGTGATTCCCACGTGATTGACATGTGATTCCCACGTGATTCACACGTGATTCCCACCTGACTCCCACGTGATTGACACGTCATTCCCACATGATACCCACGAGATTCCCACATTATTCACACGTTATTGACACGTGATTCCCTCTTGATTCTCACGTGATTCCCAAATAATTCCCCCGTGATTCCCACTTGATTGACACGTGAATCCCACCTGATTCCCACGTGATTCCCACGTGATTCCCACGTGATTAACATGTGATTCCCACGTGATTCCCACGTGATTGACACGTGACTCCAACGTGATTCCCTCGTGATTCCCACGTGATTGACACGTGACTCCCACGTGATTTCCACGTGATTGACACTTGGTTCGCAGGTGATTCCCAAGTGTTTGTAACGTGATTCCCACATGATTGACACGTGTTTCCTACGTGATTCCATAATGATTCATACGTGATTGACACGTGATTCCCACGTGATTCCCACGTGATTGACACGTGATTCCCACGTGATTTTCACGTGAAACCTACGTGAGTCCCAAGTGACTCCCATGTGATTGAAACGTGATTCCCACGTCATTCCCACGTGAATCCCACGTGATTCCCACGTGATTATCCCGTGATTCCCACGTGATTGACACGTGATTTCCACATGATTCCCACGTGATTGACACGTGATTCCCATGTGATTTTCATGTGAAACCTACGTGATTCCCAAGTGACTCCCACGTGATTGAAACGTGATTCCCACATGATTCCGACGTGATTGAAACGTGATTCCCACCTGATTCCGACGTGATTACCACGTGATTTCCTCGTGATTCACACGTGATTCCCATGTGATTCTCACATGATTCCCACGTGATTCCCACGTGATTCACAAGTTATTCCCACGTGATTCCCACGAGATTCCCGCGTGATTGACACGTGAATCCCACGTGATTCCCAAGTGATTCCCAGGTGATTGACACGTGATTCCCACCTGATTCCCACGTGATTTCCACGTAATTGAGATGTGATACCCGCGTGATTCCCACGTGATTGACACGTGATGCCCACGTGATTTGCACATGATTCCCACGTGATTCCCAAGTGATTCCCACGTGATTGACACGTGATTCCCACGTGATTCCCACGTGATTACAACGTGATTTCCAGTGATTCCCACGTGATTCCCTCGTGATTCCCACGTGATTGACACGTGATTCCCACGTGATTCCCACGTGATTGACACGTGATTCCCACCTGATTCCCACGTGAATTCCACTTGATTGACACGTGATTGCCAAGTGATTCCCACCTGATTCCCACGTGAATCCCACGTGATTGAGACGTGATTCCCAATGATTCCCACGTGATTGACACATGAATCCCACGTGATTCCCACATGATTGACACGTGATGCCCACGTGATTCTCACGTGATTCCCATGTGATTCACACATGATTCTCTCCTGATTGACACGTGATTCCCACGTGATTCCCACGTGATGCCCACATGATGCCCACATGATTGACACGTGATTCGCACGTGATTGACACGTGATTACCACGTCATTCCCTCGTGATTGATACGTGATTCCCACGTGATTCCCACGTGATTGACACGTGATTCCCAAGTGATTCCCACGTGATTCCCACTTGATTGACACGTGATTCCCATGTGTTTCCTACGTGATTGACACGTGATTCCCACGTGATTCCCACGTGATTGTCACGTGATTCCCACGTGATTCTCACGTGATTCCCACGTGATTTTCACGTGAAACCTACGTGATTCCCAAGTAACTCCCACGTGATTGACACGTGATTCCCACGTGATTCCCACGTGAATCCCACGTGATTCCCACGTGATTCACACGTGATTACCTCGTGATTCACACGTGATTCCCATGTGATTCTCACATGATTCCCACGTGATTCCCACGTGATTCACAAGTTATTCCCACGTGATTCCCACGAGATTCCCGCGTGATTGACACGTGAATCCCACGTGATTCCCACGTGATTGACACGTGATTCCCACATGATTCCCACGTGATTACCACGTGATTCCCCCGTGAATCCCAGGTGAATGTCACGTGATTCCCACGTGATTTCCACGTGATTGAGATGTGATTCCCGCGTAATTCCGAGGTGATTCCCACGTGATTGACACGTGATTCAAACGTGATTTCCACGTGATTCAAACGAGATTTCCACGTGATTCGCACGTGATTCCCACGTGATTGACACGTGAATCCCACGTGATACCCACGTGATTGACACGTGATTTCCACGAGATTCCCAGATGATTGGCACGTGATTCCCACGTGATACCCACGTGATTCCCACGTGATTACCACGTGATTCTCAGATGATTGACACGTGATCCCCAATCGATTCCCACGTGATTGACACTTGATTCCCACGTGACTCTAACGTGAATCCTACCTGATTCACACTTGAATCCAACGTGATTGACACGTGATTCCCACATGATTCCAACGTGATTGAAACGTGATTCCCACGTGATTCCCACGTGATTGACAAGTGATTCCCATGTGATTCCCACGTGATTGACACGTGATTCCCATGTGATTCCCACGAGATTCCCACTTAATTGACACGTGATTCCCACGTGATTTACACGTGATTCCCACGTAATTGACACGTGATTTTCACGTGATTCCCACGTGATTGACACGTGATTCCCACGTGATTTTCACGTGAATCCTTCGTGATTCCCAAGTGACTCCCATGTGATTGAAACGTGATTCCCACGTGATTGACACGTGATTTCCACGTGATTGACACGTGATTCCCACGTGATTCCCACACGATTTCCTCGTGATTGACACGTGATTCGCACGAGATTCGCACGTGATTGACACGTGATTACCACGTGATTCCCACGTGATTCCCACGTGATTCCCATGTGAATGATACGTGATTCCCACGTGATTCCCACGTGACGAACACGTGATTCCCACGTGATTCCCACGTGATTGCCACGTTATTGACACGTGATTCCCACGTGATTCCCACATGATTCCCACGTGAATGACACGTGATTCACACGTAATTCCCTCGTGATTTCCACGTGAATCCCACGTGATTCCCTCGTGATTGACACGTGATTCCCAAGTGATTCCCCCGTGATTGACACGTGATTCCCACGTGATTCCCACGTGATTACTACGTGATTTCCACGTGATTCACACGTAATTCCCTCGTGATTTCCACGTGAATCCCACGTGATTCCCTCGTGATTGACACGTGATTCCCACGTGATTCCCACGTGATTGACACGTGATTCCCACGTGATTGACACGTGATTCCCACGTGATTCCCACGTGATTGACACGTGATTCCCACGTGATTGCCACGTGATTGCCACGTGATTGACATGTGATTCCCACCTGATTCCCACGTGAATTCCACTTGATTGACACGTGATTGACATGTGATTCCCACCTGATTCCCACGTGAATCCCACGTGATTGAGACGTGATTCCCAATGATTCCCACGTGACTGACACGTGATTCCCACGTGATTGACAGGTGATTCCCACGTGATTCCCACGTGACTGACACGTGATTGACACGTGATTCCCACATGATTCTCACGTGATTCCCCCGTGATTGACACGTTATTCCCACCTGACTCCCACTTGAATCCCACGTGATTGACACGTGATTCCCACGTGATTCCCACGTGATTTCCACGTGATTGAGATGTGAATCCCGCGTGATTCCCTCGTGATTGACACGTGATTCCCATGTGATTCCCACGTGATTGACACGTGATTCCCACGTGATTGACACGTGATTCCCACATGATTCCCACGTGATTGACACGTGATTCCCACGTGATTCCCTCGTGATTGACACGTGATTCCCTTGTGATTCCCACGAGATTCCCACGTGATTCCCTCGTGATTGACACGTGATTCCCACATGATTCCCACGTGATTGACACGTGATTCCAACGTGATTTCCACGTAAAACCCACGTGATTCCCAAGTGACTCCCACGTGATTCCACGTGATGCCCCCGTGATTTACACGTGATTCCCACGTGATTCCGACTTGATTGACACGTTATTCCCACGTGACTCTCACGTGATTTACATGTGATTCACACATGATTCTCTCGTGATTGAGACGTGATTCCCACGTGATTCCCATATGATTCCCTCGTGATTCTCACGTGATGCCCAAGTGATGCCCACGTGATTGACACGTGATTCCCACGTGATGCCCACGTGATTGACACGTGATTCCCACGTGATTGTCACGTGATTTCCATGTCATTCCCTCGTGATTGATTCGTGATTCCCACGTGATTCACACGTGATTCACACGTGATTCCCAAGTGATTCCCACTTGATTCCCACGTGATTGACACGTCATTCCCACGTGATTCTCACGTGATTCCCACGTGATTGACACGTGAATCCCACGTGATTCCCTCGTGATTCACACGTGATTCCCATGTGATTCTCACATGATTCCCTCGTGATTCCCACGTGATTCACAAGTTATTCCCACGTGATTCCCACGAGATTCCCGCGTGATTGACACGTGAATCGCACGTGATTCCCACGTGATTGACACGTGATTCCCACGTGATTCCCACGAGATTTCCACGTGATTGAGATGTGATTCCCGCATGATTCCCACATGATTGACACGTGATTCCCTCGTGATTTCCACGTGATTCCCCCGTGAATCCCAGGTGAATGTCACGTGATTCCCACGTGATTCCAAAGTGATTCCCACGTGATTGACACGTGATTCCCACGTGATTCCCACGGGATTCCCTCGTGTTTGACATGTGATTCCCACATGATTCTCAAGTGATTCCCAAGTGATTCCCCCGAGATTGACACGTGATTCCCACGTGATTCCCACGTGATTACCACGTGATTTCCACGTGATTCCCACGTAATTCCCTCGTGATTTCCACGTGAATCCCACGTGATTCCCTCGTGATTGACACGTGATTCCCACGTGATTCCCACGTGATTGACACGTGATTCCCACGTGATTGACACGTGATTCCCACGTGATTCCCACGTGATTGACACATGATTCCCACGTGATTGCCACGTGATTGACACGTGATTGACACGTGATTCCCACCTGATTCCCACGTGAATTCCACTTGATTGACACGTGATTGACATGTGAGTCCCACCTGATTCCCACGTGAATCCGACATGATTGAGACGTGATTCCCAATGATTCCCACATGACTGACACGTGATTCCCACGTGATTGACAGGTGATTCCCACGTAATTCCCACGTGATTGAGACGTGATTGACACGTTATTCCCACATGATTCTCACGTGATTCCCCCGTGATTGACACGTTATTCCCCCCTGACTCCCACGTGAATCCCACGTGATTGTCACGTGATTGCCACGTGATTTAAACGTGATTCCCACGTGATTCCCTCGTGATTGACACGTGATTCCCATGTGATTCCCACGTGATTGACACGTGATTCCCACGTGATTGACATGTGATTCCCACATGATTCCCACGTGATTGACACGTGATTCCCACGTGATTCCCTCGTGATTGACACGTGATTCCCACATGATTCCCACGTGATTGACACGTGATTCCAACCTGATTTCCACGTAAAACCCACGTGATTCCCAAGTGACTCCCACGTGATTCCACGTGATGCCCCCGTGATTTACACGTGATTCCCACGTGATTCCGACGTGATTGACACGTTCTTCCCACGTGACTCTCACGTGATTTACATGTGATTCACACATGATTCTCTCGTGATTGAGACGTGATTCCCACGTGATTCCCATGTGATTCCCTCGTGATTCTCACGTGATGCCCAAGTGATGCCCACGTGATTGACACGTGATTCCCACGTGATTCCCACGTGATTGACACGTGATTCCCACGTGATTCCCACGTGATTCCCACGTGATTGACACGTGATTCCCACGTGATTTTCATGTGAAACCTACGTGATTCCCAAGTGACTCCCATGTGATTGAAACGTGATTCCCACGTGATTCCCTCGTGAATCCCATGTGATTCCCACGTGATTATCCCGTGATTCCCACGTGATTGACACGTGATTTCCACATGATTCCCACGTGATTCACACGTGATTCCCATGTGATTTTCACATGAAACCTACGTGATTCCCAAGTGACTCCCACGTGATTGAAACGTGATTCCCACGTGATTCCCATGTGATTGAAACGTGATTCCCACCTGATTCCCTCGTGATTACCACGTGATTCCCTCGTGATTCACACGTGATTCCCATGTGATTCTCACATGATTCCCACGTGATTCCCACGTGATTCACAAGTTATTCCCACGTGATTCCCACGAGAATCCCGCGTGATTGACACGTGAATCCCACGTGATTCCCAAGTGATTCCCACGTGATTGACACGTGATTCCCACCTGATTCCCACGTGATTTCCACGTGATTGAGATGTGATTCCCGCGTGATTCCCACGTGATTGACACGTGATTCCCACGTGATTTCCACATGATTCACCCGTGAATCCCAGGTGAATGTCACGTGATTCCCACGTGATTCCCACGTGATTCCCACGTGATTGACACGTGATTCCCACGTTATTCCCACGTGATTCCCTCATGTTTGACATGTGATTCCCACATGATTCTCACGTGATTCACAAGTGATTCCCCCGTGATTGACACGTGATTCCCACGTGATTCCCACGTGATTCCCACGTGATTTCCACGTGATTCCCCCGTGAATCCCAGGTGAATGTCACGTGATTCCCACGTGATTTCCACGTGATTGAGATGTGATTCCCGCGTGATTCCGACGTGATTCCCACGTGATTGACACGTGATTTAAACGTGATTTCCACGTGATTCGCACGTGATTCCCACGTGATTGACAAGTGATTCCCACGTGACTCTAACGTGAATCCTACCTGATTCCCACTTGAATCTAACGTGATTGACACGTGATTCCCACGTGATTCCCACGTGATTGAAACGTGATTCCCACGTGATTCCCAGATGATTGACACGTTATCCCCAATCGATTCCCACGTGATTGACACGTCATTCCCACGTGACTCTAACGTGAATCCTACCTGATTCCCACTTGAATCCAACGTGATTGACACGTGATTTCCACGTCATTCCCTCGTGATTGATTCGTGATTCCCACGTGATTTCCACGTGATTGAGATGTGATTCCCGCGTGATTCCCACGTGATTGACACGTGATTCCCTCGTGCTTTCCACGTGATTCCCCCGTGAATCCCAGGTGAATATCACGTGATTCCCACGTGATTCCAAAGTGATTCCCACGTGATTGACACGTGATTCCCACGTGATTCCCACGTGATTCCCTCGTGTTTGACATGTGATTCCCACATGATTCTCAAGTGATTCCCAAGTGATTCCCCCGTGATTGACACGTGAATCCCACGTGATTCCCAAGTGATTCCCATGTGATTGACACGTGATTCCCACCTGATTCCCACGTGATTTCCACGTGATTGACACGTGATTCCCTCGTGATTTCCACGTGATTCCCCCGTGAATCCCAGGTGAATGTCACGTGATTCCCACATGATTCCAAAGTGATTCCCACGTGATTGACACGTGATTCCCACGTGATTCCCACGTGATTTCCACGTGATTCCCACGTAATTCCCTCGTGATTTCCACGTGAATCCCACGTGATTCCCTCGTGATTGACACGTGATTCCCACGTGATTCCCACGTGATTGACACGTGATTCCCACGTGATTCCCGCGAGATTGACACATGATTCCCACGTGATTGCCACGTGATTGACACGTGATTGGCACGTGATTCCCACCTGATTCCCACGTGAATTCACTTGATTGACACGTGATTGACATGTGATTCCCACCTGATTCCCACGTGAATCCCACGTGATTGAGACGTGATTCGCAATGATTCCCACGTGATTTCCACGTGATTCCCCCGTGAATCCCAGGTGAATATCACGTGATTCCCACGTGATTTCCACGTGATTGAGATGTGATTCCCGCGTGATTCCGACGTGATTCCCACGTGATTGACACGTGATTTAAACGTGATTTCCACGTGATTCGCACGTGATTCCCACGTGATTGACAAGTCATTCCCACGTGACTCTAACGTGAATCCTACCTGATTCCCACTTGAATCCAACGTGATTGACACGTGATTCCCACGTGATTCCCACGTGATTGAAACGTGATTCCCACGTGATTCCCAGATGATTGACACGTGATCCCCAATCGATTCCCACGTGATTGACACGTGATTCCCACGTGACTCTAACGTGAATCCTAACTGATTCCCACTTGAATCCAACGTGATTGACACGTGATTCCCACGTGATTGACACGTGATTTCCACGTCATTCCCTCGTGATTGATTCGTGATTCCCACGTGATTCCCACGTGATTCCCAAGTTATTCCCACGTGATTCCCACGTGATTGACACGTGATTCCCACGTGATTCTCACGAGATTCCCACGTGATTGACACGTGAATCCCACGTGATTCCCTCGTGAATCACACGTGATTCCCATGTGATTCTCACATGATTCACTCGTGATTCCCACGTGATTCACAAGTTATTCCCACGTGATTCCCACGAGATTCCCGTGTGATTGACACGTGAATCGCACGTGATTCCCACGTGATTGACACGTGATTCCCACGTGATTCCCACGTGATTTCCACGTGATTGAGATGTGATTCCCGCGTGATTCCCACGTGATTGACACGTGATTCCCTCGTGATTTCCACGTGATTCCCCTGTGAATCCCAGGTGAATGTCACGTGATTCCCACGTGATTCCAAAGTGATTCCCACGTGATTGACACGTGATTCCCACGTGATTCCCACGTGATTCCCTCGTGTTTGACATGTGATTCCCACATGATTCTCAAGTGATTCCCAAGTGATTCCCCCGTGATTGACACGTGATTCCCACGTGATTCCCACGTGATTCCCACGTGATCGACACGTGATTCCCACGTGATTCCCACGTGATTGACACATGATTCCCACGTGATTGCCACGTGATTGACACGTGATTGACACGTGATTCCCACCTGATTCCCACGTGAATTCCACTTGATTGACACGTGATTGACATGTGATTCCCAATTGTTTCCCACGTGAATCCCACGTGATTGAGACGTGATTCCCAATGATTCCCACATGACTGACACGTGATTCCCACGTGATTGACAGGTGATTCCCACGTGATTCCCACGTGATTGACACGTGATTCCCACATGATTCTCACGTGATTCCCCCGTGATTGACACGTTATTCCCACCTGACTCCCACGTGAATCCCACGTGATTGTCACGTGATTGCCACGTGATTTAAACGTGATTCCCACGTGATTCCCTCGTGATTGACACGTGATTCCCATGTGATTCCCACGTGATTGACACGTGATTCCCACGTGATTGACATGTGATTCCCACATGATTCCCACGTGATTGACACGTGATTCCCACGTGATTCCCTCGTGATTGACACGTGATTCCCTTGTGATTCCCACGAGATTCCCACGTGATTCCCTCGTGATTGACACGTGATTCCCAAGTGACTCCCACGTGATTCCACGTGATGCCCCCGTGATTTACACCTGATTCCCACGTGATTCCGACGTGATTGACACGTAATTCCCACGTGACTCTCACGTGATTTACATGTGATTCACACATGATTCTCTCGTGATTGAGACGTGATTCCCACGTTATTCCCATGTGATACCCTCGTGATTCTCACGTGATGCCCAAGTGATGCCCACGTGATTGACACGTGATTCCCACGTGATTCCCACGTGATTGACACGTGATTCCCACGTGATTCCCACGTGATTCCCACGTGATTGACACGTGATTCCCACGTGATTTTCATGTGAAACCTACGTGATTCCCAAGTGACTCCCATGTGATTGAAACGTGATTCCCATGTGATTCCCACGTGAATCCCACGTGATTCCCACGTGATTATCCCGTGATTCCCACGTGATTGACACGTGATTTCCACATGATTCCCACGTGATTGACACGTGATTCCCATGTGATTTTCACGTGAAACCTACGTGATTCCCAAGTGACTCCCACGTGATTGAAACGTGATTCCCACGTGATTCCCACGTGATTGAAACGTGATTCCCACCTGATTCCCACGTGATTACCACGTGATTCCCTCGTGATTCCCACGTGATTCCCATGTGATTCTCACATGATTCCCACGTGATTCCCACGTGATTCACAAGTTATTCCCACGTGATTCCAACGAGAATCCCGCGTGATTGACACGTGAATCCCACGTGATTCCCAAGTGATTCCCACGTGATTGACACGTGATTCCCACCTGATTCCCACGTGATTTCCACGTGATTGAGATGTGATTCCCGCGTGATTCCCACGTGATTGACACGTGATTCCCTCGTGATTTCCACATGATTCCCCCATGAATCCCAGGTGAATGTCACGTGATTCCCACGTGATTCCAAAGTGATTCCCACGTGATTGACACGTGATTCCCACGTGATTCCCACGTGATTCCCTCGTGTTTGACATGTGATTCCCACATGATTCTCACGTGATTCCCAAGTGATTCCCCCGTGATTGACACGTGATTCCCACGTGATTCCCACGTGATTACCACGTGATTTCCACGTGATTCCCACGTGATTCCCTCGTGATTTCCACTTGATTCAAACGTGATTCCCTCGTGATTGACACGTGATTCCCATGTGATTCCCACGTGATTGAAACGTGATTCCCACGTGATTGACACGTGATTCCCACGTGATTCCCACGAGATTGACACTTGATTCCCACGTGATTCCCACGTGATTGACACGTGATTGACACGTGATTCCCACCTGATTCCCATGTGAATTCCACTTGATTGACACGTGATTGACAAGTGATTCCCACCTGATTCCCACGTGAATCCCACGTGATTGAGACGTGATTCGCAATGATTCCCACGTGATTTCCACGTGATTCCCCCGTGAATCCCAGGTGAATGTCACGTGATTCCCACGTGATTTCCACGTGATTGAGATGTGATTCCCGCGTGATTCCGACGTGATTCCCACGTGATTGACACGTGATTTAAACGTGATTTCCACGTGATTCCCACGTGATTGACAAGTGATTCCCACGTGACTCTAACGTGAATCCTACCTGATTCCCACTTGAATCCAACGTCATTGACACGTGATTCCCACGTGATTCCCACGTGATTGAAACGTGATTCCCACGTGATTCCCAGATGATTGACACGTGATCCCCAATCGATTCCCACGTGATTGACACGTGATTCCCACGTGACTCTAACGTGTATCCTACCTGATTCCCACTTGAATCCAACGTGATTGACACGTGATTCCCACGTGATTGACACGTGATTTCCACGTCATTCCCTCGTGATTGATTCGTGATTCCCACGTGATTCCCACGTGATTCACACGTGATTCCCAAGTGATTCCCACGTGATTCCCACGTGATTGACACGTCATTCCCACGTGATTCTCACGTGATTCCCACGTGATTGACACGTGAATCCCACGTGATTCCCTCGTGATTCACACGTGATTCCCATGTGATTCTCACATGATTCCCTCGTGATTCCCACGTGATTCACAAGTTATTCCCACGTGATTCCCACGAGATCCCGCGTGATTGACACGTGAATCGCGCGTGATTCCCACGTGATTGACACGTGATTCCCACGTGATTCCCACGTGAATTCCACGTGATTGAGATGTGATTCCCGCGTGATTCCCACGTGATTGACACGTGATTCCCTCGTGATTTCCACGTGATTCCCCCGTGAATCCCAGGTGAATGTCACGTGATTCCCACATGATTCCAAAGTGATTCCCACGTGATTGACACGTGATTCCCACGTGATTCCCACGTGATTCCCTCGTGTTTGACATGTGATTCCCACATGATTCTCAAGTGATTCCCAAGTGATTCCCCCGTGATTGACACGTGATTCCCACGTGATTCCCACGTGATTACCACGTGATTTCCACGTGATTCCCACGTAATTCCCTCGTGATTTCCACGTGAATCCCACGTGATTCCCTCGTGATTGACACGTGATTCCCACGTGATTCCCACGTGATTGACACGTGATTCCCACGTGATTCCCGCGAGATTGACACATGATTCCCACGTGATTGCCACGTGAGTGACACGTGATTGGCACGTGATTCCCACCTGATTCCCACGTGAATTCACTTGATTGACACGTGATTGACATGTGATTCCCACCTGATTCCCACGTGAATCCCACGTGATTGAGACGTGATTCGCAATGATTCCCACGTGATTTCCACGTGATTCCCCCGTGAATCCCAGGTGAATATCACGTGATTCCCACGTGATTTCCACGTGATTGAGATGTGATTCCCGCGTGATTCCGACGTGATTCCCACGTGATTGACACGTGATTTAAACGTGATTTCCACGTGATTCGCACGTGATTCCCACGTGATTGACAAGTGATTCCCACGTGACTCTAACGTGAATCCTACCTGATTCCCACTTGAATCCAACGTGATTGACACGTGATTCCCACGTGATTCCCACGTGATTGAAACGTGATTCCCACGTGATTCCCAGATGATTGACACGTGATCCCCAATCGATTCCCACGTGATTGACACGTGATTCCCACGTGACTCTAACGTGAACCCTAACTGATTCCCACTTGAATCCAACGTGATTGACACGTGATTCCCACGTGATTGACACGTGATTTCCACGTCATTCCCTCGTGATTGATTCGTGATTCCCACGTGATTCCCACGTGATTCCCAAGTGATTCCCACGTGATTCCCACGTGATTGACACGTGATTCCCACGTGATTCTCACGAGATTCCCACGTGATTGACACGTGAATCCCACGTGATTCCCTCGTGAATCACACGTGATTCCCATGTGATTCTCACATGATTCACTCGTGATTCCCACGTGATTCACAAGTTATTCCCACGTGATTCCCACGAGATTCCCGCGTGATTGACACATGAATCGCACGTGATTCCCACGTGATTGACACGTGATTCCCACGTGATTCCCACGTGATTTCCACGTGATTGAGATGTGATTCCCGCGTGATTCCCACGTGATTGACACGTGATTCCCTCGTGATTTCCACGTGATTCCCCCGTGAATCCCAGGTGAATGTCACGTGATTCCCACGTGATTCCAAAGTGATTCCCACGTGATTGACACGTGATTCCCACGTGATTCCCACGTGATTCCCTCGTGTTTGACATGTGATTCCCACATGATTCTCAAGTGATTCCCAAGTGATTCCCCCGTGATTGACACGTGATTCCCACGTGATTCCCACGTGATTCCCACGTGATCGACACGTGATTCCCACGTGATTCCCACGTGATTGACACATGATTCCCACGTGATTGCCACGTGATTGACACGTGATTGACACGTGATTCCCACCTGATTCCCACGTGAATTCCACTTGATTGACACGTGATTGACATGTGATTCCCACTTGTTTCCCACGTGAATCCCACGTGATTGAGACGTGATTCCCAATGATTCCCACATGACTGACACGTGATTCCCACGTGATTGACAGGTGATTCCCACGTGATTCCCACGTGATTGACACGTGATTGACACGTGATTCCCACATGATTCTCACGTGATTCCCCCGTGATTGACACGTTATTCCCACCTGACTCCCACGTGAATCCCACGTGATTGTCACGTGATTGCCACGTGATTTAAACGTGATTCCCACGTGATTCCCTCGTGATTGACACGTGATTCCCATGTGATTCCCACGTGATTGACACGTGATTCCCACGTGATTGACATGTGATTCCCACATGATTCCCACGTGATTGACTCGTGATTCCCACGTGATTCCCTCGTGATTGACACGTGATTCCCTTGTGATTCCCACGAGATTCCCACGTGATTCCCTCGTGATTGACACGTGATTCCCAAGTGACTCCCACGTGATTCCACGTGATGCCCCCGTGATTTACACCTGATTCCCACGTGATTCCGACGTGATTGACACGTAATTCCCACGTGACTCTCACGTGATTTACATGTGATTCACACATGATTCTCTCGTGATTGAGACGTGATTCCCACGTTATTCCCATGTGATTCCCTCGTGATTCTCACGTGATGCCCAAGTGATGCCCACGTGATTGACACGTGATTCCCACGTGATTCCCACGTGATTGACACGTGATTCCCACGTGATTTTCATGTGAAACCTACGTGATTCCCAAGTGACTCCCATGTGATTGAAACGTGATTCCCACGTGATTCCCACGTGAATCCCACGTGATTCCCACGTGATTATCCCGTGATTCCCACGTGATTGACACGTGATTTCCACATGATTCCCACGTGATTGACACGTGATTCCCATGTGATTTTCACGTGAAACCTACGTGATTCCCAAGTGACTCCCACGTGATTGAAACGTGATTCCCACGTGATTCCCACGTGATTGAAACGTGATTCCCACCTGATTCCCACGTGATTACCACGTGATTTCCTCGTGATTCACACGTGATTCCCATGTGATTCTCACATGATTCCCACGTGATTCCCACGTGATTCACAAGTTATTCCCACGTGATTCCCAAGAGAATCCCGCGTGATTGACACGTGAATCCCACGTGATTCCCAAGTGATTCCCACGTGATTGACACTTGATTCCCACCTGATTCCCACGTGATTTCCACGTGATTGAGATGTGATTCCCGCGTGATTCCCACGTGATTGACACGTGATTCCCACGTGATTTCCACATGATTCCCATGTGAATCCCAGGTGAATGTCACGTGATTCCCACGTGATTCCCACGTGTTTCCCACGTGATTGACACGTGATTACCACGTGATTCCCACGTGATTCCCTCGTGTTTGACATGTGATTCCCACATGATTCTCACGTGATTCCCAAGTGATTCCCCCGTGATTGACACGTGATTCCCACGTGATTCCCACGTGATTACCACGTGATTTCCACGTGATTCCCACGTGATTCCCTCGTGATTTCCACTTGATTCAAACGTGATTCCCTCGTGATTGACATGTGATTCCCATGTGATTCCCACGTGATTGAAACGTGATTCCCACGTGATTGACACGTGATTCCCACGTGATTCCCACGTGATTACCACGTGATTTCCACGTGATTCCCACGTAATTCCCTCGTGATTTCCACGTGAATCCCACGTGATTCCCTCGTGATTGACACGTGATTCCCACGTGATTCCCACGTGATTGACACGTGATTCCCACGTGATTGACAGGTGATTCCCACGTGATTCCCACGTGATTGACACGTGATTGACACGTGATTCCCACATGATTCTCACGTGATTCCCCCGTTATTGACACGTTATTCCCACCTGACTCCCACGTGAATCCCACGTGATTGTCACGTGATTGCCACGTGATTTAAACGTGATTCCCACGTGATTCCCTCGTGATTGACACGTGATTCCCATGTGATTCCCACGTGATTGACACGTGATTCCCACGTGATTGACATGTGATTCCCACATGATTCCCACGTGATTGACACGTGATTCCCACGTGATTCCCTCGTGATTGACACGTGATTCCCTTGTGATTCCCACGAGATTCCCACGTGATTCCCTCGTGATTGACACGTGATTCCCAAGTGACTCCCACGTGATTCCACGTGATGCCCCCGTGATTTACACCTGATTCCCACGTGATTCCGACGTGATTGACACGTAATTCCCACGTGACTCTCACGTGATTTACATGTGATTCACACATGATTCTCTCGTGATTGAGACGTGATTCCCACGTTATTCCCATGTGATTCCCTCGTGATTCTCATGTGATGCCCAAGTGATGCCCACGTGATTGACACGTGATTCCCACGTGATTCCCACGTGATTGACACGTGATTCCCACGTGATTCCCACGTGATTCCCACGTGATTGACACGTGATTCCCACGTGATTTTCATGTGAAACCTACGTGATTCCCAAGTGATTCCCATGTGATTGAAACGTGATTCCCACGTGATTCCCACGTGAATCCCACGTGATTCCCACGTGATTATCCCGTGATTCCCACGTGATTGACACGTGATTTCCACATGATTCCCACGTGATTGACACGTGATTCCCATGTGATTTTCACGTGAAACCTACGTGATTCCCAAGTGACTCCCACGTGATTGAAACGTGATTCCCACGTGATTCCCACGTGATTGAAACGTGATTCCCACCTGATTCCCACGTGATTACCACGTGATTCCCTCGTGATTCCCACGTGATTCCCATGTGATTCTCACATGATTCCCACGTGATTCCCACGTGATTCACAAGTTATTCCCACGTGATTCCAACGAGAATCCCGCGTGATTGACACGTGAATCCCACGTGATTCCCAAGTGATTCCCACGTGATTGACACGTGATTCCCACCTGATTCCCACGTGATTTCCACGTGATTGAGATGTGATTCCCGCGTGATTCCCACGTGATTGACACGTGATTCCCTCGTGATTTCCACATGATTCCCCCGTGAATCCCAGGTGAATGTCACGTGATTCCCACGTGATTCCAAAGTGATTCCCACGTGATTGACACGTGATTCCCACGTGATTCCCACGTGATTCCCTCGTGTTTGACATGTGATTCCCACATGATTCTCACGTGATTCCCAAGTGATTCCCCCGTGATTGACACGTGATTCCCACGTGATTCCCACGTGATTCCCTCGTGATTTCCACTTGATTCAAACGTGATTCCCTCGTGATTGACACGTGATTCCCATGTGATTCCCACGTGATTGAAACGTGATTCCCACGTGATTGACACGTGATTCCCACGTGATTCCCACGAGATTGACACTTGATTCCCACGTGATTCCCACGTGATTGACACGTGATTGACACGTGATTCCCACCTGATTCCCATGTGAATTCCACTTGATTGACACGTGATTGACAAGTGATTCCCACCTGATTCCCACGTGAATCCCACGTGATTGAGACGTGATTCGCAATGATTCCCACGTGATTTCCACGTGATTCCCCCGTGAATCCCAGGTGAATGTCACGTGATTCCCACGTGATTTCCACGTGATTGAGATGTGATTCCCGCGTGATTCCGACGTGATTCCCACGTGATTGACACGTGATTTAAACGTGATTTCCACGTGATTCCCACGTGATTGAAAAGTGATTCCCACGTGACTCTAACGTGAATCCTACCTGATTCCCACTTGAATCCAACGTCATTGACACGTGATTCCCACGTGATTCCCACGTGATTGAAACGTGATTCCCACGTGATTCCCAGATGATTGACACGTGATCCCCAATCGATTCCCACGTGATTGACACGTGATTCCCACGTGACTCTAACGTGAATCCTACCTGATTCCCACTTGAATCCAACGTGATTGACACGTGATTCCCACGTGATTGACACGTGATTTCCACGTCATTCCCTCGTGATTGATTCGTGATTCCCACGTGATTCCCACGTGATTCACACGTGATTCCCAAGTGATTCCCACGTGATTCCCACGTGATTGACACGTCATTCCCACGTGATTCTCACGTGATTCCCACGTGATTGACACGTGAATCCCACGTGATTCCCTCGTGATTCACACGTGATTACCATGTGATTCTCACATGATTCCCTCGTGATTCCCACGTGATTCACAAGTTATTCCCACGTGATTCCCACGAGTTTCCCGCGTGATTGACACGTGAATCGCGCGTGATTCCCACGTGATTGACACGTGATTCCCACGTGATTCCCACGTGATTTCCACGTGATTGAGATGTGATTCCCGCGTGATTCCCACGTGATTGACACGTGATTCCCTCGTGATTTCCAAGTGATTCCCCCGTGAATCCCAGGTGAATGTCACGTGATTCCCACATGATTCCAAAGTGATTCCCACGTGATTGACACGTGATTCCCACGTGATTCCCACGTGATTCCCTCGTGTTTGACATGTGATTCCCACATGATTCTCTAGTGATTCCCAAGTGATTCCCCCGTGATTGACACGTGATTCCCACGTGATTCCCACGTGATTACCACGTGATTTCCACGTGATTCCCACGTAATTCCCTCGTGATTTCCACGTGAATCTCACGTGATTCCCTCGTGATTGACACGTGATTCCCACGTGATTCCCACGTGATTGACACGTGATTCCCACGTGATTCCCACGAGATTGACACATGATTCCCACGTGATTGCCACGTGATTGACACGTGATTGGCACGTGATTCCCACCTGATTCCCACGTGAATTCACTTGATTGACACGTGATTGACATGTGATTCCCACCTGATTCCCACGTGAATCCCACGTGATTGAGACGTGATTCGCAATGATTCCCACGTGATTTCCACGTGATTCCCCCGTGAATCCCAGGTGAATGTCACGTGATTCCCACGTGATTTCCACGTGATTGAGATGTGATTCCCGCGTGATTCCGACGTGATTCCCACGTGATTGACACGTGATTTAAACGTGATTTCCACGTGATTCGCACGTGATTCCCACGTGATTGACAAGTGATTCCCACGTGACTCTAACGTGAATCCTACCTGATTCCCACTTGAATCCAACGTGATTGACACGTGATTCCCACGTGATTCCCACGTGATTGATAGTGATTCCCACGTGATTCCCAGATGATTGACACGTGATCCCCAATCGATTCCCACGTGATTGACACGTGATTCCCACGTGACTCTAACGTGAATCCTAACTGATTCCCACTTGAATCCAACGTGATTGACACGTGATTCCCACGTGATTGACACGTGATTTCCACGTCATTCCCTCGTGATTGATTCGTGATTCCCACGTGATTCCCACGTGATTCCCAAGTGATTCCCACGTGATTCCCACGTGATTGACACGTGATTCCCACGTGATTCTCACGAGATTCCCACGTGATTGACACGTGAATCCCACGTGATTCCCTCGTGAATCACACGTGATTCCCACGTGATTCCCACGTGATTCCCAAGTGATTCCCACGTGATTCCCACGTGATTGACACGTGATTCCCACGTGATTCTCACGAGATTCCCACGTGATTGACACGTGATTCCCTCGTGATTCACAAGTTATTCCCACGTGATTCCCACGAGATTCCCGCGTGATTGACACGTGAATCGCACGTGATTCCCACGTGATTGACACGTGATTCCCACTTGATTCCCACGTGATTTCCACGTGATTGAGATGTGATTCCCGCGTGATTCCCACGTGATTGACACGTGATTCCCTCGTGATTTCCACGTGATTCCCCCGTGAATCCCAGGTGAATGTCACGTGATTCCCACGTGATTCCAAAGTGATTCCCACGTGATTGACACGTGATTCCCACGTGATTCCCACGTGATTCCCTCGTGTTTGACATGTGATTCCCACATGATTCTCAAGTGATTCCCAAGTGATTCCCCCGTGATTGACACGTGATTCCCACGTGATTCCCACGTGATTACCACGTGATTTCCACGTGATTCCCACGTAATTCCCTCGTGATTTCCACGTGAATCCCACGTGATTCCCTCCTGATTGACACGTGATTCCCACGTGATTCCCACGTGATCGACACGTGATTCCCACGTGATTCCCACGTGATTGACACATGATTCCCACGTGATTGCCACGTGATTGACACGTGATTGACACGTGATTCCCACCTGATTCCCACGTGAATTCCACTTGATTGACACGTGATTGACATGTGATTCCCACTTGTTTCCCACGTGAATCCCACGTGATTGAGACGTGATTCCCAATGATTCCCACATGACTGACACGTGATTCCCACGTGATTGACAGGTGATTCCCACGTGATTCCCACGTGATTGACACGTGATTCCCACATGATTCTCACGTGATTCCCCCGTGATTGACACGTTATTCCCACCTGACTCCCACGTGAATCCCACGTGATTGTCACGTGATTGCCACGTGATTTAAACGTGATTCCCACGTGATTCCCTCGTGATTGACACGTGATTCCCATGTGATTCCCACGTGATTGACACGTGATTCCCACGTGATTGACATGTGATTCCCACATGATTCCCACGTGATTGACTCGTGATTCCCACGTGATTCCCTCGTGATTGACACGTGATTCCCTTGTGATTCCCACGAGATTCCCACGTGATTCCCTCGTGATTGACACGTGATTCCCAAGTGACTCCCACGTGATTCCACGTGATGCCCCCGTGATTTACACCTGATTCCCACGTGATTCCGACGTGATTGACACGTAATTCCCACGTGACTCTCACGTGATTTACATGTGATTCACACATGATTCTCTCGTGATTGAGACGTGATTCCCACGTTATTCCCATGTGATTCCCTCGTGATTCTCACGTGATGCCCAAGTGATGCCCACGTGATTGACACGTGATTCCCACGTGATTCCCACGTGATTGACACGTGATTCCCACGTGATTCCCACGTGATTCCCACGTGATTGACACGTGATTCCCACGTGATTTTCATGTGAAACCTACGTGATTCCCAAGTGACTCCCATGTGATTGAAACGTGATTCCCACGTGATTCCCACGTGAATCCCACGTGATTCCGTGATTATCCCGTGATTCCCACGTGATTGACACGTGATTTCCACATGATTCCCACGTGATTGACACGTGATTCCCATGTGATTTTCACGTGAAACCTACGTGATTCCCAAGTGACTCCCACGTGATTGAAACGTGATTCCCACGTGATTCCCACGTGATTGAAACGTGATTCCCACCTGATTCCCACGTGATCACCACGTGATTTCCTCGTGATTCACACGTGATTCCCATGTGATTCTCACATGATTCCCACGTGATTCCCACGTGATTCACAAGTTATTCCCACGTGATTCCCAAGAGAATCCCGCGTGATTGACACGTGAATCCCACGTGATTCCCAAGTGATTCCCACGTGATTGACACTTGATTCCCACCTGATTCCCACGTGATTTCCACGTGATTGAGATGTGATTCCCGCGTGATTCCCACGTGATTGACACGTGATTCCCACGTGATTTCCACATGATTCCCATGTGAATCCCAGGTGAATGTCACGTGATTCCCACGTGATTCCCACGTGATTCCCACGTGATTGACACGTGATTACCACGTGATTCCCACGTGATTCCCTCGTGTTTGACATGTGATTCCCACATGATTCTCACGTAATTCCCAAGCGATTCCCCCGTGATTGACACGTGATTCCCACGTGATTCCCACGTGATTACCACGTGATTTCCACGTGATTCCCACGTGATTCCCTCGTGATTTCCACTTGATTCAAACGTGATTCCCTCGTGATTGACACGTGATTCCCATGTGATTCCCACGTGATTGAAACGTGATTCCCACGTGATTGACACGTGATTCCCACGTGATTCCCACGTGATTACCACGTGATTTCCACGTGATTCCCACGTAATTCCCTCGTGATTTCCACGTGAATCCCACGTGATTCCCTCGTGATTGACACGTGATTCCCACGTGATTCCCACGTGATTGACACGTGATTCCCACGTGATTGACACGTGATTCCCACGTGATTCCCACGTGATTGACACATGATTCCCACGTGATTGACACGTGATTGACACGTGATTCCCACCTGATTCCCACGTGAATTCCACTTGATTGACACGTGATTGACATGTGATTCCCACCTGATTCCCACGTGAATCCCACGTGATTGAGACGTGATTCGCAATGATTCCCACGTGATTTCCACGTGATTCCCCCGTGAATCCCAGGTGAATGTCACGTGATTCCCACGTGATTTCCACGTGATTGAGATGTGATTCCCGCGTGATTCCGACGTGATTCCCACGTGATTGACACGTGATTTAAACGTGATTTCCACGTGATTCCCACGTGATTGACAAGTGATTCCCACGTGACTCTAACGTGAATCCTACCTGATTCCCACTTGAATCCAACGTGATTGACACGTGATTCCCACGTGATTCCCACGTGATTGAAACGTGATTCCCACGTGATTCCCAGATGATTGACACGTGATCCCCAATCGATTCCCACGTGATTGACACGTGATTCCCACGTGACTCTAACGTGAATCCTACCTGATTCCCACTTGAATCCAACGTGATTGACACGTGATTCCCACGTGATTGACACGTGATTTCCACGTCATTCCCTCGTGATTGATTCGTGATTCCCACGTGATTCCCACGTGATTCACACGTGATTCCCAAGTGATTCCCACGTGATTCCCACGTGATTGACACGTGAATCCCACGTGATTCCCTCGTGATTCACACGTGATTCCCATGTGACTCTCACATGATTCACTCGTGATTCCCACGTGATTCACAAGTTATTCCCACGTGATTCCCACGAGATTCCCGCGTGATTGACACGTGAATCGCACGTGATTCCCACGTGATTGACACGTGATTCCCACGTGATTCCCACGTGATTTCCACGTGATTGAGATGTGATTCCCGCGTGATTCCCACGTGATTGACACGTGATTCCCTCGTGATTTCCACGTGATTCCCCCGTGAATCCCAGGTGAATGTCACGTGATTCCCACGTGATTCCAAAGTGATTCCCACGTGATTGACACGTGATTCCCACGTGATTCCCACGTGATTCCCTCGTGTTTGACATGTGATTCCCACATGATTCTCAAGTGATTCCCAAGTGATTCCCCCGTGATTGACACGTGATTCCCACGTGATTACCACGTGATTACCACGTGATTTCCACGTGATTCCCACGTAATTCCCTCGTGATTTCCACGTGAATCCCACGTGATTCACTCGTGATTGACACGTGATTCCCACGTGATTCCCACGTGATTGACACGTGATTCCCACGTGATTGACACGTGATTCCCACGTGATTCCCACGTGATTGACACATGATTCCCACGTGATTGCCACGTGATTGACACGTGATTGACACGTGATTCCCACCTGATTCCCACGTGAATTCCACTTGATTGACACGTGATTGACATGTGATTCCCACCTGATTCCCACGTGAATCCCACGTGATTGAGACGTGATTCCCAATGATTCCCACATGACTGACACGTGATTCCCACGTGATTGACAGGTGATTCCCACGTGATTCCCACGTGATTGACACGTGATTGACACGTGATTCCCACATGATTCTCACGTGATTCCCCCGTGATTGACACGTTATTCCCACCTGACTCCCACGTGAATCCCACGTGATTGTCACGTGATTGCCACGTGATTTAAACGTGATTCCCACGTGATTCCCTCGTGATTGACACGTGATTCCCATGTGATTCCCACGTGATTGACACGTGATTCCCACGTGATTGACATGTGATTCCCACATGATTCCCACGTGATTGACACGTGATTCCCACGTGTTTCCCTCGTGATTGACACGTGATTCCCTTGTGATTCCCACGAGATTCCCACGTGATTCCCTCGTGATTGACACGTGATTCCCACATGATTCCCACGTGATTGACACGTGATTCCAACGTGATTTCCACGTAAAACCCACGTGATTCCCAAGTGACTCCCACGTGATTCCACGTGATGCCCCCGTGATTTACACGTGATTCCCACGTGATTCCGACGTGATTGACACGTTATTCCCACGTGACTCTCACGTGATTTACATGTGATTCACACATGATTCTCTCGTGATTGAGACGTGATTCCCACGTGATTCCCATGTGATTCCCTCGTGATTCTCACGTGATGCCCAAGTGATGCCCACGTGATTGACACGTGATTCCCACGTGATATCCACGTGATTGACACGTGATTCCCACGTGATTCCCACGTGATTGACACGTGATTCCCACGTGATTTTCATGTGAAACCTACGTGATTCCCAAGTGACTCCCATGTGATTGAAACGTGATTCCCACGTGATTATCCCGTGATTCCCACGTGATTGACACGTGATTTCCACATGATTCCCACGTGATTGACACGTGATTCCCATGTGATTTTCACCTGAAACCTACGTGATTCCCAAATGACTCCCACGTGATTGAAACGTGATTCCCACGTGATTCCCACGTGATTGAAACGTGATTCCCACCTGATTCCCACGTGATTACCACGTGATTTCTTCGTGATTCACACGTGATTCCCATGTGATTCTCACATGATTCCCACGTGATTCCCACGTGATTCACAAGTTATTCCCACGTGATTCCCACGAGAATCCCGCGTGATTGACACATGAATCCCACGTGATTCCCAAGTTATTCCCACGTGATTGACACGTGATTCCCACCTGATTCCCACGTGATTTCCACGTGATTGAGATGTGATTCCCGCGTGATTCCCACATGATTGACACGTGATTCCCACGTGATTTCCACATGATTCCCCCGTGAATCCCAGGTGAATGTCACGTGATTCCCACGTGATTCCCACGTGATTCCCACGTGATTGACACGTGATTCCCACGTGATTCCCACGTGATTCCCTCGTGTTTGACATGTGATTCCCACATGATTCTCACGTGATTCCCAAGTGATTCCCCCGTGATTGACACGTGATTCCCACGTGATTCCCACGTGATTACCACGTGATTTCCACGTGATTCCCACGTGATTCCCTCGTGATTTCCACTTGATTCAAATGTGATTCCCTCGTGATTGACACGTGATTCCCATGTGATTCCCACGTGATTGAAACGTGATTCCCACGTGATTGACACGTGATTCCCACGTGATTCCCACGTGATTCCCACTAGATTGACACTTGATTCCCACGTGATTCCCACGTGATTGACACGTGATTGACACGTGATTCCCACCTGATTCCCATGTGAATTCCACTTGATTGACACGTGATTGACAAGTGATTCCCACCTGATTCCCACGTGAATCCCACGTGATTGAGACGTGATTACCAATGATTCCCACGTGATTTCCACGTGATTCCCCCGGGAATCCCAGGTGAATGTCACGTGATTCCCACGTGATTTCCACGTGATTGAGATGTGATTCCCGCGTGATTCTGACGTGACTCCCACGTGATTGACACGTGATTTAAACGTGATTTCCACGTGATTCGCACGTGATTCCCACGTGATTGACAAGTGATTCCCACGTGACTCTAACGTGAATCCTACCTGATTCCCACTTGAATCCAACGTGATTGACACCTGATTCCCACGTGATTCCCACGTGATTGAAACGTGATTCCCACGTGATTCCCAGATGATTGACACGTGATCCCCAATCGATTCTCACGTGATTGACACGTGATTCCCACGTGACTCTAACGTGAATCCTACCTGATTCCCACTTGAATCAAATTGATTGACACGTGATTACCACGTGATTCCCACGTGATTACCACGTGATTCCCAGATGATTGACACGTGATCCCCTGTCGATTCCCACGTGATTGACACGTGATTCCCACGTGACTCTAACGTGAATCCTACCTGATTCCCACGTGAATCCAACGTGATTGACACGTGATTCCCACGTGATTCCCACGTGATTGAAACGTGATTCCCACGTGATTCCCACGTGATTGACAAGTGATTCCCATGTGATTCCCACGTGATTGACACGTGATTTCCACGTGATTCCCACGAGATTCCCACGTAATTGACACGTGATTCCCACGTGATTGACACGTGATTCCCACGTAATTGACACGTGATTTTCACGTGATTCCCACGGGATTCCCGCGTGATTGACACGTGATTTCCACATGATTCCCACATGATTCCCACTTGATTTACACGTGATTCCAATGTGATTTCCACGTGAAACCCACGTGATTCCCAAGTGACTCCCACATATTCCCACGTGATGCCCCCGTGATTTACACGTGATTCCCACGTGATGAATACGTGATTGACACGTGATGCCCCCGTGATTTACACGTGGTTCCCACGTGATGAATACGTGATTGACACGTGATTCCCTCGTGATTGATACGTGATTCCCACCTGATTCCCACGTGATTTCCACGTAATTGAGATGTGATTCCCGCGTGATTCCCACGTGATTGACACGTGATTCCCACGTGATTTGCACATGATTCCCACGTGATTCCCAAGTGATTCCCCCGTGATTGACACGTGATTCCCACGTGATTCCCACGTGATTACCACGTGATTTCCACGTGTTTCCCACGTGATTCCCTCGTGATTTCCACGTGATTCCCACGTGATTCCCTCGTGATTGACACGTGACTCCCATGTGATTCCCACGTGATTGAAACGTGATTCCCACGTGATTGACACGTGATTCCCACGTGATTCCCACGTGATTGACACGTGATTCCCACGTGATTCCCACGTGATTGACACGTGATTGACACGTGATTCCCACCTGATTCCCACGTTAATTCCACTTGATTGACACGTGATTGACAAGTGATTCCCACCTGATTCCCACGTGAATCCCACGTGATTGAGATGTGATTACCAATGATTCCCACGTGATTGACACATGATTCCCACGTGATTCCCACATGATTGACACGTGATTCCCACGTGATTCTCACGTGATTCCCATGTGATTCACACATAATTCTCTCCTGATTGACACGTGATTCCCACGTGATTCCCACGTGATTCCCACGTGATGCCCACGTGATGCCCACGTGATTGACACGTGATTCCCACATGATTCCCACGTGATTGAAACGTGATTCCCACCTGATTCCGACGTGATTACCACGTGATTCCCTCGTGATTCACAAGTGATTCCCATTTGATTCTCACATGATTCCCACGTGATTCCCACGTGATTCACAAGTTATTCCCACGTGATTCCCACGAGATTCCCGCGTGATTGACACGTGAATCCCGCGTGATTCCCAAGTGATTCCCACGTGATTGACACGTGATTCCCACCTGATTCCCACGTGATTTCCACGTGATTGAGATGTGATTCCCGCGTGATTCCCACGTGATTGACACGTGATTCCCACGTCATTCCCTCGTGATTGATGCGTGATTCCCACGTGATTCCCACGTGATTGACACGTGATTCCCAAGTGATTCCCACGTGATTCCCACTTGATTGACACGTGATTCCCATGTGATTCCCACGTGATTGACATGTGATTCCCACGTGATTCCCACGTGATTGACACGTGATTCCCACGTGATTCTCACGTGATTCCCACGTGATTTTCACGTGAAACCTACGTGATTCCCAAGAAACTCCCACGTAATTGACACGTGATTCCCACGTGATTCCCACGTGAATCCCACGTGAATCCCACGTGATTCCCACGTGATTACCTCGTGAATCACACGTGATTCCCATGTGATTCTCACATGATTCCCACGTGATTCCCACGTGATTCACAAGTTATTCCCACGTGATTCCCACGAGATTCCCGCGAGATTGACACGTGAATCCCACGTGATTCCCACGTGATTGACACGTGATTCCCACGTGATTTCCACGTGATTGGGATGTGATTCCCGCGTAATTCCGACGTGATTCCCACGTGATTGACACGTGATTCAAACGTGATTTCCACGTGATTCGCACGTAATTCCCACGTGATTGACACGTGATTCTCACGTGATTCCCACGTGATTGACAAGTGATTGTCACGTTTTTCTCACGTGATACACACGTGATTGACACGTGATTTCCACGAGATTCCCAGATGATTGGCACGTGATTCCCACGTGATACCCATGTGATCCCCACGTGATTACCACGTGATTCCCAGATGATTGACACGTGATCTCCAATTGATTCCCACGTGATTGACACGTGATTCCCACGTGATTCCCACATGATTGACACGTGATTCCCACGTGATTCTCACGTGATTCCCATGTGATTCACACATGATTCTCTCCTGATTGCCACGTGATTCCCACGTGATTCCCACGTGATTCCCACGTGATGCCCACGTGATGCCCACGTGATTGACACGTGATTCCCACGTGATTGACACGTGATTCCCCCGTCATTCCCTCGTGATTGATACGTGATTCCCACGTGATTCCCACGTGATTTCCACGTGATTGACACGTGATTCGCACGTGAATCCCACGTGATTCCCACTTGATTGACACGAGATTCCCACGTGATTCCCACGTGAATCCCACGTGATTCCCACATGATCCCCACGTGATTCCCTCGTGATTCCCACATGGTTGACACGTGATTCGCACGTGATTCCAACGTGATTCCCACGTTTTTGACACGTGACTGACACGTGATTCCCACTTGATTCTCACGTGATTCCCATGTGATTCCCCCGTGATTGACACGTTATTACCTCCTGATTCCACACACGTGATTCCCACTTGATTCTCACGTGATTCCCAAGTGAATCCCACGTGATTGACACGTGATTCCCACGTGATTTTCACGTGAAACCTACGTGATTCCCAAGTGACTCCCATGTGATTGAGACGTGATTCCCACGTGATTCCCACGTGAATCCCACGTGATTCCCACGTGATTATCCCGTGATTCCCACGTGATTGACACGTGATTTCCACATGATTCCCACGTGATTGACACGTGATTCCCATGTGATTTTCATGTGAAACCTACGTGATTCCCAAGTGACTCCCACGTGATTGAAACGTGATTCCCACGTGATTCCCACGTGATTGAAACGTGATTCCCACCTGATTCCGACGTGATTACCACGTGATTTCCTCGTCATTCAAACGTGATTCCCATGTGATTCTCACATGATTCCCACGTGATTCCCACGTGATTCACAAGTTATTCCCACGTATTTCCCACGAGATTCCCGCGTGATTGACACGTGAATCCCACGTGATTCCCAAGTGATTCCCACGTGATTGACACGTGATTCCCACCTGATTCCCACGTGATTTCCACGTAATTGAGATGTGATTCCCGCGTGATTCCCACGTGATTGACACGTGATTCCCACGTGATTTGCACATGATTCCCACGTGATTCCCAAGTGATTCCCCCGTGATTGACACGTGATTCCCACGTGATTCCCACGTGATTACCACGTGATTTCCACGTGTTTCCCACGTGATTCCCTCGTGATTTCCACGTGATTCCCACGTGATTCCCTCGTGATTGATACGTGATTCCCATGTGATTCCCACGTGATTGAAACGTGATTCCCACGTGATTGACACGTGATTCCCACGTGATTCCCACGTGATTGACACGTGATTCCCACGTGATTCCCACGTGATTGACACGTGATTGACATGTGATTCCCACCTGATTCCCACGTGAATTCCACTTGATTGAGACGTGATTGACAAGTGATTCCCACCTGATTCCCACGTGAATCCCACGTGATTGAGATGTGATTCCCAATGATTCCCACGTGATTGACACATGATTCCCACATGATTCCCACATGATTGACACGTGATTCCCACGTGATTCTCACGTGATTCCCATGTGATTCACACATGATTCTCTCCTGATTGACACGTGATTCCCATGTGATTCCCACGTGATTCCCACGTGATGCCCACGTGATGCCCACGTGATTGACACGTGATTCCCACGTGATTGACACGTGATTCCCACGTCATTCCCTCGTGATTGATGCGTGATTCCCACGTGATTCCCACGTGATTGACACGTGATTCCCAAGTGATTCCCACGTGATTCCCACTTGATTGACACGTGATTCCCACGTGATTGACACGTGATTCCCACGTGATTCTCACGTGATTCCCACGTGATTTTCACGTGAAACCTACGTGATTCCCAAGTAACTCCCACGTAATTGACACGTGATTCCCACGTGATTCCCATGTGAATCCCACGTGAATCCCACGTGATTCCCACGTGATTACCTCGTGATTCACACGTGATTCCCATGTGATTCTCACATGATTCCCACGTGATTCCCACGTGATTCACAAGTTATTCCCACGTGATTCCCACGAGATTCCCGCGTGATTGACACGTGAATCCCACGTGATTCCCACGTGATTGACACGTGATTCCCACGTGATTCCCACGTGATTTCCACGTGATTCCCCCGTGAATCCCAGGTGAATGTCACGTGATTCCCACGTGATTTCCACGTGATTGAGATGTGATTCCCGCGTAATTCCGACGTGATTCCCACGTGATTGACACGTGATTCAAACGTGATTTCCACGTGATTCGCACGTAATTCCCACGTGATTGACACGTGATTCTCACGTGATTCCCACGTGATTGACAAGTGATTGTCACGTTATTCTCACGTGATACACACGTGATTGACACGTGATTTCCACGAGATTCCCAGATGATTGGCACGTGATTCCCACGTGATACCCACGTGATTCCCACGTGATTACCACGTGATTCCCAGATGATTGACACGTGATCCCCAATTGATTCCCACGTGATTGACACGTGATTCCCACGTGATTCCCACATGATTGACACGTGATTCCCACGTGATTCTCACGTGATTCCCATGTGATTCACACATGATTCTCTCCTGATTGACACGTGATTCCCACGTGATTCCCACGTGATTCCCACGTGATTCCCACGTGATGCCCACGTGATGCCCACGTGATTGACACGTGATTCCCACGTGATTGACACGTGATTCCCCCGTCATTCCCTCGTGATTGATACGTGATTCCCACGTGATTCGCACGTGATTCCCACGTGATTGACACGTGATTCGCACGTGAGTCCCACGTGATTCCCACTTGATTGACACGAGATTCCCAGGTGATTCCCACGTGAATCCCACGTGATTCCCACGTGATCCCCACGTGATTCCCTCGTGATTCCCACGTGGTTGACACGTGATTCGCACGTGATTCCAACGTGATTCCCACGTTTTTGACACGTGACTGACACGTGATTCCCACTTGATTCTCACGTGATTCCCATGTGATTCCCCCGTGATTGACACGTGATTATCTCCTGTTTACACACACGTGATTCCCACTTGATTCTCACGTGATTCCCAAGTGAATCCCACGTGATTGACACGTGATTCCCACGTGATTTTCACGTGAAACCTACGTGATTCCCAAGTGACTCCCATGTGATTGAGACGTGATTCCCACGTGATTCCCACGTGAATCCCACGTGATTCCCACGTGATTATCCCGTGATTCCCACGTGATTGACACGTGATTTCCACATGATTCCCACGTGATTGCCACGTGATTGAAACGTGATTCCCACCTGATTCCGACGTGATTACCACGTGATTTCCTCGTGATTCAAACGTGATTCCCATGTGATTCTCACATGATTCCCACGTGATTCCCACGTGATTCACAAGTTATTCCCACGTGATTCCCACGAGATTCCCGCGTGATTGACACGTGAATCCCACGTGATTCCCAAGTGATTCCCACGTGATTGACACGTGATTCCCACCTGATTCCCACGTGATTTCCTCGTAATTGAGATGTGATTCCCGCGTGATTCGCACGTGATTGACACATGATTCCCGCGTGATTTGCACATGATTCCCACGTGATTCCCAAGTGATTCCCCCGTGATTGACACGTGATTCCCACGTGATTCCCACGTGATAACCACGTGATTTCCACGTGTTTCCCACGTGATTCCCTCGTGATTTCCACGTGATTCCCACGTGACTCCCTCGTGATTGACACGTGATTCCCATGTGATTCCCACGTGATTGAAACGTGATTCCCACGTGATTGACACGTGATTCCCACGTGATTCCCACGTGATTGACACGTGATTCCCACGTGATTCCCACGTGATTGACACGTGATTGACATGTGATTCCCACCTGATTCCCACGTGAATTCCACTTGATTGACACGTGATTGACAAGTGATTCCCACCTGATTCCCAGGTGAATCCCACGTGATTGAGATGTGATTCCCAATGATTCCCACGTGATTGACACATGATTCCCACGTGATTCCCACATGATTGACACGTGATTCCCACGTGATTCTCACGTGATTCCCATGTGATTCACACATAATTCTCTCCTGATTGACACGTGATTCCCACGTGATTCCCACGTGATTACCACGTGATGCCCACGTGATGCCCACGTGATTGACACGTGATTCCCACGTGATTCCCACGTGATTGAAACGTGATTCCCACCTGATTCCGACGTGATTACCACGTGATTCCCTCGTGATTCAAAAGTGATTCACATGTGATTCTCACATGATTCCCACGTGATTCCCTCGTGATTCACAAGTTATTCCCACATGATTCCCACGAGATTCCCGCGTGATTGACACGTGAATCCCGCGTGATTCCCAAATGATTCCCACGTGATTGACACGTGATTCCCACCTGATTCCCACGTGATTTCCACGTGATTGAGATGTGATTCCCACGTGATTGACACGTGATTGACACGTGATTCCCACCTGATTCCCACGTGAATTCCACTTGATTGACACGTGATTGACAAGTGATTCCCACCTGATTCACACGTGAATCCCACGTGATTGAGACGTGATTCCCAATGATTCCCACGTGATTGACACGTGATTCCCACGTGATTCCCACATGATTGACACGTGATTCCCACGTGATTCTCACGTGATTCCCATGTGATTCACACATGATTCTCTCCTGATTGACACGTGATTCCCATGTGATTCCCACGTGATTCCCACGTGATGCCCACGTGATGCCCACGTGATTGACACGTGATTCCCACTTGATTGACACGTGATTCCCACGTCATTCCCTCGTGATTGATGCGTGATTCCCACGTGATTCCCACGTGATTTACACGTGATTCCCAAGTGATTCCCACGTGATTCCCACTTGATTGACATGTGATTCCCATGTGATTCCCACGTGATTGACACGTGATTCCCACGTGATTCCCACGTGATTGACACGTGATTCCCACGTGATTCTCACGTGATTCCCACGTGATTTTCACGTGAAACCTACGTGATTCCCAAGTAACTCCCACGTGATTGACACGTGATTCCCAGGTGATTCCCACGTGAATCCCACGTGAATCCCACGTGATTCCCACGTGATTACCACGTGATTCACACGTGATTCCCATGTGATTCTCACATGATTCCCACGTGATTCCCACGTGATTCACAAGTTATTCCCACGTGATTCCCACGAGATTCCCGCGTGATTGACACGTGAATCCCACGTGATTCCCACGTGATTGACACGTGATTCCCACATGATTCCCACGTGATTTCCACGTGATTCCCCCGTGAATCCCAGGTGAATGTCACGTGATTCCCACGTGATTTCCACGTGATTGAGATGTGATTCCCGCGTAATTCCGACGTGATTCCCACGTGATTGACACGTGATTCAAACGTGATTTCCACGTGATTCGCACGTGATTCCCACGTGATTGACACGTGATTCTCACGTGATTCCCACGTGATTGACAAGTGATTGTCACGTTATTCTCACGTGATACACACGTGATTGACACGTGATTTCCACGAGATTCCCAGATGATTGGCACGTGATTCCCACGTGATACCCACGTGATTCCCACGTGATTCCCACGTGATTGACACGTGATTCCCATGTGATTTTCATGTGAAACCTACGTGATTCCCAAGTGACTCCCACGTGATTGAAACGTGATTCCCACGTGATTCCCACGTGATTGAAACGTGATTCCCACCTGATTCCGACGTGATTACCACGTGATTTCCTCGTGATTCAAACGTGATTCCCATGTGATTCTCACATGATTCCCACGTGATTCCCACGTGATTCACAAGTTATTCCCACGTGATTCGCACGAGATTCCCGCGTGATTGACACGTGAATCCCACGTGATTCCCAAGTGACTCCCACGTGATTGACACGTGATTCCCACCTGATTCCCACGTGATTTCCACGTAATTGAGATGTGATTCCCGCGTGATTCCCACGTGATTGACACGTGATTCCCACGTGATTTGCACATGATTCCCACGTGATTCCCAAGTGATTCCCCCGTGATTGACACGTGATTCCCACGTGATTCCCACGTGATTCCCACGTGATTTCCACGTGATTCCCACCTGATTCCCTCGTGATTTCCACGTGATTCCCACTTGATTCCCTCGTGATTGACACGTGATTCCCATGTGATTCCCACGTGATTGAAACGTGATTCCCACGTAATTGACACGTGATTCCCACGTGATTGCCACGTGATTGACACGTGATTCCCACGTGATTCCCACGTGATTGACACGTGATTGACACGTGATTCCCACCTGATTCCCACGTGAATTCCACTTGATTGACAGGTGATTGACAAGTGATTCCCACCTGATTCCCACGTGAATCCCACGTGATTGAGACGTGATTCCCAATGATTCCCACGTGATTGACACATGATTCCCATGTGATTCCCACATGATTGACACGTGATTCCCACGTGATTCTCACGTGATTCCCATGTGATTCACACATAATTCTCTCCTGATTGACACGTGAATCCCACGTGATTCCCACGTGATTCCCACGTGATGCCCACGTGATGCCCACGTGATTGACACGTGATTCCCACGTGATTGACACGTGATTCCCACGTCATTCCCTCGTGATTGATACGTGATTCCCTTGTGATTCCCACGTGATTGACACGTGATTCCCAAGTGATTCCCACGTGATTCCCACTTGATTGACATGTGATTCCCATGTGATTCCCACGTGATTGACACGTGATTCCCACGTGATTCCCACGTGATTGACACGTGATTCCCACGTGATTCTCACGTGATTCCCACGTGATTTTCACGTGAAACCTACGTGATTCCCAAGTAACTCCTACGTGATTGACACGTGATTCCCACGTGATTCACACGTGATTACCTCGTGATTCACACGTGATTCCCATGTGATTCTCACATGATTCCCACGTGATTCCCACGTGATTCACAAGTTATTCCCACGTGATTCCCACGAGATTCCCGCGTGATTGACACGTGAATCCCACGTGATTCCCACGTGATTGACACGTGATTCCCACATGATTCCCATGTGATTTCCACGTGATTTCCCCGTGAATCCCAGGTGAATGTCACGGGATTCCCACGTGATTGCCACGTGATTGAGATGTGATTCCCGCGTAATTCCGACGTGATTCCCACGTGATTCCAACGTGATTGAAACGTGATTCCCACCTGATTCCGACGTGATTACCACGTGATTTCCTCGATTCAAACGTGATTCCCATGTGATTCTCACATGATTCCCACGTGATTCCCACGTGATTCACAAGTTATTCCCACGTGATTCGCACGAGATTCCCGCGTGATTGACATGTGAATCCCACGTGATTCCCAAGTGATTCCCACGTGATTGACACGTGATTCCCACCTGATTCCCACGTGATTTCCACGTAATTGAGATGTGATTCCCGCGTGATTCCCACGTGATTGACACGTGATTCCTACGTGATTTGCACGATTCCCACGTGATTCCCAAGTGATTCCCCCGTGATTGACACGTGATTCCCACGTGATTACCACGTGATTCCCACGTGATTTCCACGTGATTCCCACCTGATTCCCTCGTGATATCCACGTGATTCCCACGTGATTCCCTCGTGATTGACACGTGATTCCCATGTGATTCCCACGTTATTGAAACGTGATTCCCACGTGATTGACACGTGATTCCCACGTGATTGCCACGTGATTGACACGTGATTCCCACGTGATTCCCACGTGATTGACACGTGATTGACACGTGATTCCCACCTGATTCCCACGTGAATTCCACTTGATTGACACGTGATTGACAAGTGATTCCCACCTGATTCCCACGTGAATCCCACGTGATTGAGACGTGATTCCCAATGATTCCCACGTGATTGACACATGATTCCCACGTGATTCCCACATGATTGACACGTGATTCCCACGTGATTCTCACGTGATTCCCATGTGATTCACACATAATTCTCTCTTGATTGACACGTGATTCCCACGTGATTCCCACGTGATGCCCACGTGATGCCCACGTGATTGACACGTGATTCCCACGTGATTGACACGTGATTCCCACGTCATTCTCTCGTGATTGATACGTGATTCCCTTGTGATTCCCACGTGATTGACACGTGATTCCCAAGTGATTCCCACGTGATTCCCACTTGATGACATGTGATTCCCATGTGATTCCCACGTGAGTGACACGTGATTCCCACGTGATTCCCACGTGATTGACACGTGATTCCCACGTGATTCTCACGTGATTCCCACGTGATTTTCACGTGAAACCTACGTGATTCCCAAGTAACTCCTACGTGATTGACACGTGATTCCCACGTGATTCACACGTGATTACCTCTTGATTCCCACATGATTCCCATGTGATTCTCACATGATTCCCACGTGATTCCCACGTGATTCACAAGTTATTCCCACGTGATTCCCACGAAATTCCCGCGTGATTGACACGTGAATCCCACGTGATTCCCACGTGATTGACACGTGATTCCCACATGATTCCCATGTGATTTCCACGTGATTCCCCCGTGAATCCCAGGTGAATGTCACAGGATTCCCACGTGATTGCCACGTGATTGAGATGTGATTCCCGCGTAATTCCGACGTGATTCCCACGTGATTGACACGTGATTCAAACGTGATTTCCACGTGATTCGCACGTGATTCCCACGTGATTGACACGTGATTCCCACGTGATTCCCACGTGATTCCCACGTGATGCCCACATGATGCCCACGTGATTGACACGTGATTCCCACGTGATTGACACATGATTCTCACGTCATTCCCTCGTGATTGATGCGTGATTCCCACGTGATTCCCACGTGATTCTCAAGTGATTCCCACGTGATTCCCACTTGATTGACACGTGATTCCCATGTGATTCCCACGTGATTGACACGTGATTCCCACGTGATTCCCACGTGATTGACACGTGATTCCCACGTGATTCTCACGTGATTTTCACGTGAAACCTACGTGATTCGCAAGTAACTCCCACGTGATTGACACGTGATTCCCACGTGATTCTCACGTGAATCCCACGTGAATCCCACGTGATTCCCACGTGATTACCTCGAGATTCACACGTGATTCCCATTTGATTCTCACATGATTCCCACGTGATTCACAAGTTATTCCCACGTGATTCCCACGAGACTCCCGCGTGATTGACACGTGAATCCCACGTGATTCCCACGTGATTGACACGTGATTCCCACATGATTCCCACGTGATTGCCACGTGATTCCCCCGTGAATCCCAGGTGAATTTCTCGTGATTCCCGCGTGATTTCCACGTGATTGAGATGTGATTCCCGCGTAATTCCGACGTGATTCCCACGTGATTGACACGTGATTCAAACGTGATTTCCACGTGATTCGCACGTGATTCCCACGTGATTGACACGTGATTCTCACGTGATTCCCACGTGATTGACAAGTGATGGGCACGTTATTCTCATGTGATGCACACGTGATTGACACGTGATTTCCACGAGATTCCCAGATGATTGGCACGTGATTCCCACGTGATACCCACGTGATTCCCACGTGATTACCACGTGATTCCCAGATGATTGACACGTGATCCCCAATTGATTCCCACGTGATTGACACGTGATTCCCACGTGATTCCCACATGATTGACACGTGATTCCCACGTGATTCTCACGTGATTCCCATGTGATTCACACATGATTCTCTCCTGATTGACACGTGATTCCCACGTGATTCCCACATGATGCCCACGTGATGCCCACGTGATGCCCACGTGATGCCCACGTGATTCCCACGTGATTGACATGTGATTCCCACGTCATTCCCTCGTGATTGATACGTGATTCCCACGTGATTCCCACGTGATTCCCACGTGATTCCCACGTGATTCGCACGTGAGTCCCACATGATTCCCACTTGATTGACACGAGATTCCCACGTGATTCCCACGTGAATCCCACGTGATTCCCACGTGATCCCCATGTGATTCCCTCGTGATTCCCACGTGATTGACACGTGATTCGCACGTGATTCCAACGTGATTCCCACGTTTTTGACACGTGACTGACACGTGATTCCCACTTGATTCTCACGTGATTCCCATGTGATTCCCCCGTGATTGACACGTGATTACCTCCTGATTCCACACACGTGATTCCCACTTGATTCTCACGTGATTCCCAAGTGAATCCCACGTGATTGACACGTGATTCCCACGTGATTTTCACGTGAAACCTACGTGATTCCAAAGTGACTCCCATGTGATTGAAACGTGATTCCCACGTGATTCCCATGTGAATCCCACGTGATTCCCATGTGATTATCCCGTGATTCCCACGTGATTGACACGTGATATCCACATGATTCCCACGTGATTGACACGTGATTCCCATGTGATTTTCATGTGAAACCTACGTGATTCCCAAGTGACTCCCACGTGATTTAAACGTGATTCCCCCGTGATTCCCACGTGATTGAAACGTGATTCCCACCTGATTCCGACGTGATTTCCACGTAATTGAGATGTGATTCCCGCGTGATTCCCACGTGATTGACACGTGATTCCCACGTGATTTGCACATGATTCCCACGTGATTCCCAAGTGATTCACAAGTTATTCCCACGTGATTCCCACGAGATTCCCGCGTGATTGACACGTGAATCCCACGTGATTCCCAAGTGATTCCCACGTGATTGACACATGATTCCCACCTGATTCCCACGTGATTTCCACGTAATTGAGATGTGATTCCCGCGTGATTCCCACGTGATTGACACGTGATTCCCACGTGATTTGCACATGATTCCCACGTGATTCCCAAGTGATTCCCCCGTGATTGACAGGTGATTCCCAGGTGATTCCCACGTGATTACCACGTGATTTCCACGTGTTTCCCACGTGATTCCCTCGTGATTTCCACGTGATTCCCACGTGATTCCCTCGTGATTGACACGTGATTCCCATGTGATTCCCACGTGATTGAAACGTGATTCCCACGTGATTCCCACGTGATTGACACGTGATTCCCACGTGATTCCCACGTGATTGACACGTGATTGACAAGTGATTCCCACCTGATTCCCACGTGAATCCCAAGTGATTGAGATGTGATTCCCAATGATTCCCACGTGATTGACACATGATTCCCACGTGATTCCCACATGATTGACACGTGATTCCCACGTGATTCTCACGTGATTCCCATGTGATTCACACATAATTCTCTCCTGATAGACACGTGATTCCCACGTGATTCCCACGTGATTCCCACGTGATGCCCACGTGATGCCCACGTGATTGACACGTGATTCCCACGTGATTCCCACGTGATTGAAACGTGATTCCCACCTGAATCCGACGTGATTACCACGTGATTCCCTCGTGATTCACAAGTGATTCCCATGTGATTCTCACATGATTCCCACGTGATTCCCACGTGATTCACAAGTTATTCCCACGTGATTCCCACGAGATTCCCGCGTGATTGACACGTGAATCCCGCGTGATTCCCAAGTGATTCCCACGTGATTGACACGTGATTCCCATCTGATTCCCACGTGATTTCCACGTGATTGAGATGTGATTCCGCGTGATTCCCACGTGATTGACACGTGATTCCCACGTGATTTCCACATGATTCCCCCGTGAATCCCAGGTGAATGTAACGGGATTCCCACGTGATTCCCAAGTGATTCCCACGTGATTGACACGTGATTCCCACGTGATTCCCACGTGATTCCCTCGTGTTTGAGATGTTATTCCCACATGATTCTCACGTGATTCCCAAGTGATTCCCCCGTGATTGACACGTGATTCCCACGTGATTACCACGTGATTTCCACGTGATTCCCACGTGATTCCCTCGTGATTGACACGTGATTCCCATGTGATTCCCACGTGATTGAAACGTGATTCCCACGTGATTGACACGTGATTCCCACGTGACTCCCACGTGATTGACACGTGATTCCCACGTGATTCCCACGTGATTGACACGTGATTGACACGTGATTCCCACCTGATTCCCATGTGAATTCCACTTGATTGACACGTGATTGACAAGTGATTCCCACCTGATTCCCACGTGAATCCCACGTGATTGAGACGTGATTCCCAATGATTCCCACGTGATTGACACGTGATTCCCACGTGATTCCCACATGATTGACACGTGATTCCCACGTGATTCTCACGTGATACCCATGTGATTCACACATGATTCTCTCCTGATTGACACGTGATTCCAATGTGATTCCCACGTTATTCCCACGTGATGCCCACGTGATGCCCACGTGATTGACACGTGATTCCCACGTGATTGACACGTGATTCCCACGTCATTCCCTCGTGATTGATGCGTGATTCCCACGTGATTCCCACGTGATTGACACGTGATTCCCAAGTGATTCCCACGTGATTCCCACTTGATTGACACGTGATTCCCATGTGATTCCCATGTGATTGACACGTGATTCCCACGTGATTCCCACGTGATTGACACGTGATTCCCACGTGATTCTCACGTGATTCCCATGTGATTCACACATGATTCTCTCCTGATTGACACGTGATTCCCACGTGATTCCCACGTGATTCCCACGTGATGCCCACGTGATGCCCACGTGATTGACACGTGATTCCCACGTGATTGACACGTGATTCCCCCGTCATTCCCTCGTGATTGATACGTGATTCCCACGTGATTCCAACGTGATTCCCACGTGATTCCCACGTGATTGACACGTGATTCGCACGTGAGTCCCACGTGATTCCCACTTGATTGACACGAGATTCCCACGTGATTCCCACGTGAATCCCACGTGATTCCCACGTGATCCCCACGTGATTCCCTCGTGATTCCCACGTGGTTGACACGTGATTCGCACGTGATTCCAACGTGATTCCCACGTTTTTGACACGTGACTGACACGTGATTCCCACTTGATTCTCACGTGATTCCCATGTGATTCCCCCGTGATTGACACGTGATTACCTCCTGATTTCACACACGTGATTCCCACTTGATTCTCACGTGATTCCCAAGTGAATCCCACGTGATTGACACGTGATTCCCACGTGATTTTCACGTGAAACCTACGTGATTCCCAAGTGACTCCCATGTGATTGAAACGTGATTCCCACGTGATTCCCACGTGAATCCCACGTGATTCCCACGTGATTATCCCGTGATTCCCACGTGATTGACACGTGATTTCCACATGATTCCCACGTGATTGACACGTGATTCCCATGTGATTTTCATGTGAAACCTACGTGATTCCCAAGTGACTCCCACGTGATTGAAACGTGATTCCCACGTGATTCCCACGTGAATCCCACGTGATTCCCACGTGATTATCCCGTGATTCCCACGTGATTGACACGTGATTTCCACATGATTCCCACGTGATTGACACGTGATTCCCATGTGATTTTCATGTGAAACCTACGTGATTCCCAAGTGACTCCCATGTGATTGAAACGTGATTCCCACGTGATTCCCACGGGATTCTAACGTGATTGACACGTGATTTTCACGTGATTCCCACGTGATTGACACGTAATTCCCAAATGATTCCCACGTGATTGACACGTGATTCCCAAGTGATTACCACGTGATTACCATATGATCCCCATGTGATTCCTACGTGACTCCCGCCTGATTCGAACGGGACTCCCACGTGATTCCCACGTGATTGACGCATGATTCCCATGTGACTCCCACGTGATTCCCACGTGATTCCCAAGGGATTGACAGGTGATTCCCACGTGGTTCCCACGTGATTCCCAAATGATTCCCACGTGATTGACACGTCATTCCCACATGATACCCACGAGACTCCCACGTTATTCACACGTTATTGACACGTGATTCCCTCTTGATTGACACGTGATTCCCAGGTGATTCCCACGTGGTTCCCACGTGATTCCCAAATGATTCCCACATGATTGACACGTCATTCCCACATGATACCCACGTGATTCCCTCGTGATTCCCATGTGATTGACACGTGATTCCCACTTGATTGACACGTGATTCCCAGGTGATTCCCACGTGATTCCCTCGTGATTCCCACGTGATTGACACGTGATTCCCTCGTGATTGACACGTGATTCCAACCTGATTTTCAATTGATTCCCACGTGACTCCCACGTGAATGACACGTGATTCCCACGTGAATCGCACGTGATTGACAGGTTATTCCCACGTGATTCACTTGTGATAGACACGTGATTCCCACATGATTCCCACGTGATTGACACGTAATTCCCACGTGATTACCACGTGATTACCCCGTGATTCCCACGTGATACCCAGGTGATTCCCACTTGATTCCAACGTGACTCCCACGTGATTCCCCCGTGATTGACGCATGATTCCCACGTGATTCCCACGTGATTTCCACATGATTGACACGTGATTCCCAGGTGATTCCCTCGTGATTGATACGTGATTCCCACGTGATTCCTACGCGATTCCCTCGTGACTGACACGTGATTCGCACGTGATTCCCACGTGAATGACACGTGATTCCCACGTGATTCCCACGTGTTTCCTACGTGACTCCCACGTGATTCCCACGTGATTAAAGCGTGTTTCCACCGTGATTCGCACGTGATTCCCTAGTGATTCCCAAATGATTCCCACGTGATTCCCACGTGATTCCCACGTGACTGAAACGTGATTCCCAAGTGATTTCCTCATGATTTCCACGTGATTGACACGTGATTCCCAGGTGATTCCCAAATTATTGTCACGTGATTCCCACGTGATTGCCACGTGATTCCTTCGTGATTCCCACATGATTCCTACGTGATTGACAAGTGATTCCCACGTGATTGTCACTTTATTCACACTTGATACCCACGTGATTCCCACGTGATTCCCACGTGATTCCCACGCGATTGACACGTGATTCCCACATGATTCCCACGTGATTGTCACGTGATTCACACTTGATTCACACGTGTTTCCCACGTATTCCCACGTGATTGACACGTGGTTCCCACGTGAATCCAACGTGATTGACACATGATTCCCTAATGATTCCCACGAGATGCCCACCTGATGCCCACGTGAATGACACGTGATTCCCACGTGACTCCCACGTGATTGACACGTGAATCCCACGTGATTCCCAAGTGATTCCCACGTGATTGACACGTGATTCCCACCTGATTCCCACGTGATTTCCACGTAATTGAGATGTGATTCCCGCGTGATTCCCACGTGATTGACACATGATTCCCACGTGATTTGCACATGATTCCCACGTGATTCCCAAGTGATTCCCCCGTGATTGACACGTGATTCCCACGTGATTCCCACGTGATTACCACGTGTTTTCCACGTGTTTCCCACGTGATTCCCTCGTGATTTCCACGTGATTCCCACGTGATTCCCTTGTGATTGACACGTGATTCGCATGTGATTCCCACGTGATTGAAACGTGATTCCCACGTGATTGACACGTGATTCCCACGTGATTCCCACGTGATTGACACGTGATTCCCACGTGATTCCCACGTGATTGACACGTGATTGACATGTGATTCCCACCTGATTCCCACGTGAATTCCACTTGATTGACACGTGATTGACAAGTGATTCCCAACTGATTCCCACGTGAATCCCACGTGATTGAGATGTGATTCCCAATGATTCCCACGTGATTGACACATGATTCCCACGTGATTCCCACATGATTGACACGTGATTCCCACGTGATTCTCACGTGATTCCCATGTGATTCACACATGATTCTCTCCTGATTGACACGTGATTCCCATGTGATTCCCACGTGATTCCCACGTGATGCCCACGTGATGCCCACGTGATTGACACGTGATTCCCACGTGATTGACACGTGATTCCCACGTCATTCCCTCGTGATTGATGCGTGATTCCCACTTGATTCCCACGTGATTGACACGTGATTCCCAAGTGATTCCCACGTGATTCCCACTTGATTGACACGTGATTCCCACGTGATTCCCACGTGATTGACACGTGATTCCCACGTGATTCTCACGTGATTCCCACGTGATTTTCACGTGAAACCTACGTGATTCCCAAGTAACTCCCACGTAATTGACACGTGATTCCCACGTGATTCCCATGTGAATCCCACGTGAATCCCACGTGATTCCCACGTGATTACCTCGTGATTCACACGTGATTCCCATGTGATTCTCACATGATTCCCACGTGATTTCCACGTGATTCACAAGTTATTCCCACGTGATTCCCACGAGATTCCCGCGTGATTGACACGTGAATCCCACGTGATTCCCACGTGATTGACACGTGATTCCCACGTGATTCCCACGTGATTTCCACGTGATTCCCCCGTGAATCCCAGGTGAATGTCACGTGATTCCCACGTGATTTCCACGTGATTGAGATGTGATTCCCGCGTAATTCCGACGTGATTCCCACGTGATTGACACGTGATTCAAACGTGATTTCCACGTGATTCGCACGTAATTCCCACGTGATTGACACGTGATTCTCACATGATTCCCACGTGATTGACAAGTGATTGTCACGTTATTCTCACGTGATACACACGTGATTGACACGTGATTTCCACGAGATTCCCAGATGATTGGCACGTGATTCCCACGTGATACCCACTTGATTCCCACGTGATTACCACGTGATTCCCAGATGATTGACACGTGATCCCCAATTGATTCCCACGTGATTGACACGTGATTCCCACGTGATTCCCACATGATTGACACGTGATTCCCACGTGATTCTCACGTGATTCCCATGTGATTCACACATGATTCTCACCTGATTGACACGTGATTCCCACGTGATTTCCACGTGATTCCCACGTGATGCCCACGTGATGCCCACGTGATTGACACGTGATTCCCTCGTGATTGACACGTGATTCCCCCGTCATTCCCTCTTGATTGATACGTGATTCCCACGTGATTCCCACGTGATTCCCACGTGATTGACACGTGATTCGCACGTGAGTCCCACGTGATTCCCACTTGATTGACACGAGATTCCCACGTGATTCCCACGTGAATCCCACGTGATTCCCACGTGATCCCCACGTGATTCCCTCGTGATTCCCACGTGGTTGACACGTGATTCGCACGTGATTCCAACGTGATTCCCACGTTTTTGACACGTGACTGACACGTGATTCCCACTTGATTCTCACGTGATTCCCATGTGATTCCCCCGTGATTGACACGTGATTACCTCCTGATTCCACACACGTGATTCCCACTTGATTCTCACGTGATTCCCAAGTGAATCCCACGTGATTGACACGTGATTCCCACGTGATTTTCACGTGAAACCTACGTGATTCCCAAGTGACTCCCATGTGATTGAGACGTGATTCCCACGTGAATCCCACGTGATTCCCACGTGATTATCCCGTGATTCCCACGTGATTGACACGTGATTTCCACATGATTCCCACGTGATTGACACGTGATTCCCATGTGATTTTCATGTGAAACCTACGTGATTCCCAAGTGACTCCCACGTGATTGAAACGTGATTCCCACGTGATTCCCACGTGATTGAAACGTGATTCCCACCTGATTCCGACGTGATTACCACGTGATTTCCTCGTCATTCAAACGTGATTCCCATGTGATTCTCACATGATTCCCACGTGATTCCCATGTGATTCACAAGTTATTCCCACGTGATTCCCACGAGATTCCCGCGTGATTGACACGTGAATCCCACGTGATTCCCAAGTGATTCCCACGTGATTGACACGTGATTCCCACCTGATTCCCACGTGATTTCCACGTAATTGAGATGTGATTCCCGCGTGATTCCCACGTGATTGACACATGATTCCCACGTGATTTGAACATGATTCCCACGTGATTCCCACGTGATTCCCTCGTGATTGACACGTGATTCCCATGTGATTCCCACGTGATTGAAACGTGATTCCCACGTGATTGACACGTGATTCCCACGTGATTCCCACGTGATTGACACGTGATTCCCACGTGATTCCCACGTGATTGACACGTGATTGACATGTGATTCCCACCTGATTCCCACGTGAATTCCACTTGATTGACACGTGATTGACAAGTGATTCCCACCTGATTCCCACGTGAATCCCACGTGATTGAGATGTGATTCCCAATGATTCCCACGTGATTGACACATGATTCCCACGTGATTCCCACATGATTGACACGTGATTCCCACGTGATTCTCACGTGATTCCCATGTGATTCACACATAATTCTCTCCTGATTGACACGTGATTCCCACGTGATTCCCACGTGATTACCACGTGATGCCCACGTGATGCCCACGTGATTGACACGTGATTCCCACGTGATTCCCACGTGATTGAAACGTGATTCCCACCTGATTCCGACGTGATTACCACGTGATTCCCTCGTGATTCACAAGTGATTCCCATGTGATTCTCACATGATTCCCACGTGATTCCCACGTGATTCACAAGTTATTCCCACGTGATTCCCACGAGATTCCCGCGTGATTGACACGTGAATCCCGCGTGATTCCCAAGTGATTCCCACGTGATTGACACGTGATTCCCACCTGATTCCCACGTGATTTCCACGTGATTGAGATGTGATTCCCGCATGATTCCCACGTGATTGACACGTGATTCCCACGTGATTTCCACATGATTCCCCCGTGAATCCCAGGTGAATGTCACGTGATTCCCACGTGATTCCCAAGTGATTCCCACGTGATTGACACGTGATTCCCACGTGATTCCCACGTGATTCCCTCGTGTTTGACATGTTATTCCCACATGATTCTCACGTGATTCCCACCTGATTCCGACGTGATTACCACGTGATTCCCTCGTGATTCACAAGTGATTCCCATGTGATTCTCACATGATTCCCACGTGATTCCCACGTGATTCACAAGTTATTCCCACGTGATTCCCACGAGATTCCCGCGTGATTGACACGTGAATCCCGCGTGATTCCCAAGTGATTCCCACGTGATTGACACGTGATTCCCACCTGATTCCCACGTGATTTCCTCGTGATTGAGATGTGATTCCCGCATGATTCCCACGTGATTGACACGTGATTCCAACGTGATTTCCACATGATTCCCCCGTGAATCCCAGGTGAATGTCACGTGATTCCCACGTGATTCCCAAGTGATTCCCACGTGATTGACACGTGATTCCCACGTGATTCCCACGTGATTCCCTCGTGTTTGACATGTTATTCCCACATGATTCTCACGTGATTCCCAAGTGATTCCCCCGTGATTGACACGTGATTCCCACGTGATTCCCACGTGATTACCACGTGATTTCCACGTGATTCCCACGTGATTGCCTCGTGATTTCCACGTGATTCCCACGTGATTCCCTCGTGATTGACACGTGATTCCCATGTGATTCCCACGTGATTGAAACGTGATTCCCACGTGATTGACACGTGATTCCCACGTGATTCCCACGTGATTGACACGTGATTCCCACGTGATTCCCACGTGATTACCACGTGATTTCCACGTGATTCCCACGTGATTGCCTCGTGATTTCCACGTGATTCCCACGTGATTCCCTCGTGATTGACACGTGATTCCCATGTGATTCCCACGTGATTGAAACGTGATTCCCACGTGATTGACACGTGATTCCCACGTGATTCCCACGTGATTGACACGTGATTCCCACGTGATTCCCACGTGATTGACACGTGATTGACACGTGATTCCCACCTGATTCCCACGTGAATCCCACGTGATTGAGACGTGATTCCCAATGATTCCCACGTGATTGACACGTGATTCCCACGTGATTCCCGCATGATTGACACGTGATTCCCACGTGATTCTCACGTGATTCCCATGTGATTCACACATGATTCTCTCCTGATTGACACGTGATTCCCATGTGATTCCCACGTGATTCCCACGTGATGCCAACGTGATGCCCACGTGATTGACACGTGATTCCCACTTGATTGACACGTGATTCCCACGTCATTCCCTCGTGATTGATGCATGATTCCCACGTGATTCCAACGTGATTTACACGTGATTCCCAAGTGATTCCCACGTGATTCCCACTTGATTGACACGTGATTCCCATGTGATTTCCACGTGATTGACACGTGATTCCCACGTGATTCCCACGTGATTGACACGTGATTCCCACGTGATTCTCACGTGATTCCCACGTGATTTTCACGTGAAACCTACATGATTCCCAAGTAACTCCCACGTGATTGACACGTGATTCCCACGTGATTCCCACATGAATCCCACGTGAATCCCACGTGATTCCCACGTGATTACCTCGTGATTCACACGTGATTCCCATGTGATTCTCACATGATTCCCACGTGATTCCCACGTGATTCACAAGTTATTCCCACGTGATTCCCACGAGATTCCCGCTTGATTGACACGTGAATCCCACGTGATTCCCACGTGATTGACACGTGATTCCCACATGATTCCCACGTGATTTCCACGTGATTCCCCCGTGAATCCCAGGTGAATGTCACGTGATTCCCACGTGATTTCCACGTGATTGAGATGTGATTCCCGCGTAATTCCGACGTGATTCCCACGTGATTGACACGTGATTCAAACGTGATTTCCACGTGATTCGCACGTGATTCCCACGTGATTGACACGTGATTCTCACGTGATTCCCACGTGATTGACAAGTGATTGGCACGTTATTCTCACGTGATACACACGTGATTGACACGTGATTTCCACGAGATTCCCAGATGATTGGCACGTGATTCCCACGTGATACCCACGTGATTCCCACGTGATTCCCACGTGATTGACACGTGATTCCCACGTGATTCCCACATGATTGACACGTGATTCCCACGTGATTCTCACGTGATTCCCATGTGATTCACACATGATTCTCTCCTGATTGACACGTGATTCCCACGTGATTCCCACGTGATTCCCACGTGATGCCCACGTGATGTCCACGTGATTGACACGTGAGTCCCATGTGATTGACACGTGATTCCCCCGTCATTCCCTCGTGATTGATACGTGATTCCCACGTGATTCCCACGTGATTCCCACGTGATTCCCACGTGATTGACACGTGATTCGCACGTGAGTCCCACGTGATTCCCACTTGATTGACACGAGATTCCCACGTGATTCCCACGTGAATCCCACGTGATTCCCACGTGATCCCCACGTGATTCCCTCGTGATTCCCACGTGGTTGACACGTGATTCGCACGTGATTCCAACGTGATTCCCACGTTTTTGACACGTGACTGACATGTGATTCCCACTTGATTCTCACGTGATTCCCATGTGATTCCCCCGTGATTGACACGTGATTACCTCCTGATTCCACACACGTGATTCCCACTTGATTCTCACGTGATTCTCAAGTGAATCCCACGTGATTGACACGTGATTCCCACGTGATATTCACGTGAAACCTACGTGATTCCCAAGTGACTCCCATGTGATTGAAACGTGATTCCCACGTAATTCCCACGTGAATCCCACGTGATTCCCACGTGATTATCCCGTGATTCCCACGTGATTGACACGTGATTTCCACATGATTCCCACGTGATTGACACGTGATTCCCATGTGATTTTCATGTGAAACCTACGTGATTCCCAAGTGACTCCCACGTGATTGAAACGTGATTCCCACGTGATTGACACGTGATTGACACGTGATTCCCACCTGATTCCCACGTGAATTCCACTTGATTGACACGTGATTGACAAGTGATTCCCACCTGATTCCCACGTGAATCCCACGTGATTGAGACGTGATTCCCAATGATTCCCACGTGATTGACACATGATTCCCACGTGATTCCCACATGATTGACACGTGATTCCCACGTGATTCTCACGTGATTCCCATGTGATTCACACATAATTCTCTCCTGATTGACACGTGATTCCCACGTGATTCCCACGTGATTCCCACGTGATGCCCACGTGATTGACACGTGATTCCCACGTGATTCCCACGTGATTGAAACGTGATTCCCACCTGAATCCGACGTGATTACCACGTGATTCCCTCGTGATTCACAAGTGATTCCCATGGGATTCTCACATGATTCCCACGTGATTCCCACGTGATTCACAAGTTATTCCCACGTGATCCCCACGAGATTCCCGCGTGATTGACACGTGAATCCCGCGTGATTCCCAAGTGATTCCCACGTGATTGACACGTGATTCCCACCTGATTCCCACGTGATTTCCACGTGATTGAGATGTGATTCCCGCGTGATTCCCACGTGATTGACACGTGATTCCCACGTGATTTCCACATGATTCCCCCGTGAATCCCAGGTGAATGTCACGGGATTCCCACGTGATTCCCAAGTGATTCCCACGTGATTGACACTTGATTTGCACGTGATTCCCACGTGATTCCCTCGTGTTTGACATGTTATTCCCACATGATTCTCACGTGATTCCCAAGTGATTCCCCCGTGATTGACACGTGATTCCCACATGATTCCCACGTGATTACCACGTGATTTCCACGTGATTCCCACGTGATTCCCTCGTGATTGACACGTGATTCCCATGTGATTCCCACGTGATTGAAACGTGATTCCCACGTTATTGACACGTGATTCCCACGTGATTCCCACGTGATTGACACGTGATTCCCAAGTGATTCCCACGTGATTGACACGTGATTGACACGTGATTCCCACCTGATTCCCATGTGAATTCCACTTGATTGACACGTGATTGACAAGTGATTCCCACCTGATTCCCACGTGAATCCCACGTGATTGAGACGTGATTCCCAATGATTCCCACGTGATTGACACGTGATTCCCACGTGATTCCCACATGATTGACACGTGATTCCCACGTGATTCTCACTTGATTCCCATGTGATTCACACATGATTCTCTCCTGATTGACACGTGATTCCAATGTGATTCCCACGTGATTCCCACGTGATGCCCACGTGATGCCCACGTGATCGACACGTGATTCCCACGTGATTGACACGTGATTCCCACGTCATTCCGTCGTGATTGATGCGTGATTCCCACGTGATTCCCACGTGATTGACACGTGATTCCCAAGTGATTCCCACGTGATTCCCACTTGATTGACACGTGATTCCCATGTGATTCCCACGTGATTGACACGTGATTCACACGTGATTCCCACGTGATTGACACGTGATTCCCACGTGATTCTCACGTGATTCCCATGTGATTTTCACGTGAAACCTACGTGATTCCCAAGTAACTCCCACGTGATTGACACGTGATTCCCAAGTGATTCCCACGTGATTCCCACTTGATTGACACGTGATTCCCATGTGATTCCCACGTGATTGACACGTGATTCCCAAGTGATTCCCACTTGATTGACACGTGTTTCCCACCTGATTCCCTCGTGATTCCCACATGATTCCAAACGTGATTCCCACGTGATTGACACGTGATTCCCATGTTATTGACACGTGATTCCCTCGTGAGTGACACGTGATTCCCACGTGATTCCACGTGATTCCCACATGTTTCTCACGAGATTGACACGTGATTCCAACGTGATTCCCACGTGATTCCCTCGTGATTCCCACATGATTGACACGTGATTCCCACGTGATTCCCACGTGATTCCCTCGTGATTCCCACGTGATTGACACGTGATTCCCTCGTGATTGACACGTGATTCCAACCTGATTTTCAATTGATTCCCACGTGACTCCCACGTGAATGACACGTGATTCCCACGTGAATCCCACGTGATTGACAGGTTATTCCCACGTGATTCACTTGTGATAGACACGTGATTCCCACATGATTCCCACGTGATTGACACGTAATTCCCACGTGATTACCACGTGATTACCACGTGATTCCCACGTGATACCCAGGTGATTCCCACTTGATTCCAACGTGACTCCCACGTGATTCCCCCATGATTGACACATGATTCCCACGTGATTCCCACGTGATTTCCACATGATTGACACGTGATTCCCAGGTGATTCCCTCGTGATTGTTACGTGATTCCCACGTGATTCCTACGCGATTCCCTCGTGACTGACACGTGATTCGCACGTGATTCCCACGTGAATGACACGTGATTCCCACGTGATTCCCAAGTGTTTCCTACGTGACTCCCACGTGATTCCCACGTGATTAAAGCGTGTTTCCACCGTGATTCGCACGTGATTCCCTAGTGATTCCCAAATGATTCCCACGTGATTCCCACGTGATTCCCACGTGACTGAAACGTGATTCCCAAGTGATTTCCTCATGATTTCCACGTGATTGACACGTGATTCCCAGGTGATTCCCAAATTATTGTCACGTGATTCCCACGTGATTGCCACGTGATTCCTTCGTGATTCCCACATGATTCCTACGTGATTGACAAGTGATTCCCACGTGATTGTCACTTTATTCACACTTGATACCCACGTGATTCCCACGTGATTCCCACGTGATTCCCACGCGATTGACACGTGATTCCCACATGATTCCCACGTGATTGTCACGTGATTCACACTTGATTCACACGTGTTTCCCACGTATTCCCACGTGATTGACACGTGATTCCCACGTGAATCCAACGTGATTGACACATGATTCCCTAATGATTCCCACGAGATGCCCACCTGATGCCCACGTGAATGACACGTGATTCCCACGTGACTCCCACGTGATTGACACGTGAATCCCACGTGATTCCCAAGTGATTCCCACGTGATTGACACGTGATTCCCACCTGATTCCCACGTGATTTCCACGTAATTGAGATGTGATTCCCGCGTGATTCCCACGTGATTGACACATGATTCCCACGTGATTTGCACATGATTCCCACGTGATTCCCAAGTGATTCCCCCGTGATTGACACGCGATTCCCACGTGATTCCCACGTGATTACCACGTGATTTCCACGTGTTTCCCACGTGATTCCCTCGTGATTTCCACGTGATTCCCACGTGATTCCCTCGTGATTGACACGTGATTCCCATGTGATTCCCACGTGATTGAAACGTGATTCCCACGTGATTGACACGTGATTCCCACGTGATTCCCACGTGATTGACATGTAATTCCCACGTGATTCCCACGTGATTGACACGTGATTGACATGTGATTCCCACCTGATTCCCACGTGAATTCCACTTGATTGACACGTGATTGACAAGTGATTCCCACGTGATTGAAACGTGATTCCCACGTTATTGACACGTGATTCCCACGTGATTCCCACGTGATTGACACGTGATTCCCACGTGATTCCCACATGATTGACACGTAATTCCCACGTGATTCTCACGTGATTCCCATGTGATTCACACATGATTCTCTCCTGAATGACACGTGATTCCCATGTGATTCCCACGTGATTCCCACGTGATGCCCACGTGATGCCCACGTGATTGACACGTGATTCCCACGTGATTGACACGTGATTCCCACGTCATTCCCTCGTGATTGATGCCTGATTCCCACGTGATTCCCACGTGATTGACGCGTGATTCCCAAGTGATTCCCACGTGATTCCCACTTGATTGACACGTGATTCCCACGTGATTCCCACGTGATTGACACGTGATTCCCACGTGATTCTCACGTGATTCCCACGTGATTTTCACGTGAAACCTACGTGATTCCCAAGTAACTCCCACTTAATTGACACGTGATTCCCACGTGATTCCCATGTGAATCCCACGTGAATCCCACGTGATTCCCTCGTGATTACCTCGTGATTCACACGTGATTCCCATGTGATTCTCACATGATTCCCACGTGATTCTCAAGTTATTCCCACGTGATTCCCACGAGATTCCCGCGTGATTGTCACGTGAATCCCACGTGATTCCCACGTGATTCCCACGTGATTTCCACGTGATTCCCCCGTGAATCCCAGGTGAATGTCACGTGATTCCCACGTGATCTCCACGTGATTGAGATGTGATTCCCGCATAATTCCGACGTGATTCCCACGTGATTGACACGTGATTCAAACGTGATTTCCACGTGATTCGCACGTAATTCCCACGTGATTGACACGTGATTCTCACGTGATTCCCACGTGATTGACAAGTGATTGTCACGTTATTCTCACGTGATACACACGTGATTGACACGTGATTTCCACGAGATTCCTAGATGATTGGCACGTGATTCCCACGTGATACCAACGTGATTCCCACGTGATTACCACGTGATTCCCAGATGATTGACACGTGATCCCCAATTGATTCCCACGTGATTGACACGTGATTTCCACGTGATTCCCACATGATTGACACGTGATTCCCACGTGATTCTCACGTGATTCCCATGTGATTCACACATGATTCTCTCCTGATTGACACGTGATTCCCACGTGATTCCCACGTGATTCCCACGTGATGCCCACGTGATGCCCACGTGATTGACACGTGATTCCCACGTGATTGACACGTGATTCCCCCGTCATTCCCTCGTGATTGATACGTGATTCCCACGTGATTCCCACGTGATTCCCACGTGATTGACACGTGATTCGCACGTGAGTCCCACGTGATTCCCACTTGATTGACACGAGATTCCCATGTGATTCCCACGTGAATCCCACGTGATTCCCACGTGATCCCCACGTGATTCCCTCGTGATTCCCACGTGGTTGACAGGTGATTCGCACGTGATTCCAACGTGATTCCCACGTTTTTGACACGTGACTGACACGTGATTCCCACTTGATTCTCACGTGATTCCCATGTGATTCCTCCGTGATTGACACGTGATTACCTCCTGATTCCACACACGTGATTCCCACTTGATTCTCACGTGATTCCCAAGTGAAACCCACGTGATTGACACGTGATTCCCACGTGATTTTCACGTGAAACCTACGTGATTCCCAAGTGACTCCCATGTGATTGAGACGTGATTCCCACGTGATTCCCACGTGAATCCCACGTGATTCCCACGTGATTATCCCGTGATTCCCACGTGATTGACACGTGATTTCCACATGATTCCCACGTGATTGACACGTGATTCCCATGTGATTTTCATGTGAAACCTACGTGATTCCCAAGTGACTCCCACGTGATTGAAACGTGATTCCCACGTGATTCCCACGTGATTGAAACGTGATTCCCACCTGATTCCGACGTGATTACCACGTGATTTCCTCGTGATTCACACGTGATTCCCATGTGATTCTCACATGATTCCCACGTGATTCCCACGTGATTCACAAGTTATTCCCACGTGATTCCCACGAGATTCCCGCGTGATTGACACGTGAATCCCACGTGATTCCCATGTGATTCCCACGTGATTGACACGTGATTCCCACCTGATTCCCACGTGATTTCCACGTAATTGAGATGTGATTCTCGCGTGATTCCCACGTGATTGACACATGATACCCACGTGATTTGCACATGATTCCCACGTGATTCCCAAGTGATTCCCCCGTGATTGACACGTGATTCCCACGTGATTCCCACGTGATTTCCACGTGTTTCCCACGTGATTCCCTCGTGATTTCCACGTGATTCCCACGTGATTCCCTCGTGATTGACACGTGATTCCCATGTGATTCCCACGTGATTGAAACGTGATTCCCACGTGATTGACACGTGATTCCCTCGTGATTCCCACGTGATTGACACGTGATTGACACGTGATTGACATGTGATTCCCAGCTGATTCCCACGTGAATTCCACTTGATTAACACATGATTGACAAGTGATTCCCACCTGATTCCCTCGTGAATCCCACGTGATTGAGATGTGATTCCCAATGATTCCCACGTGATTGACACATGATTCCCACGTGATTCCCACGTGAATCCCACGTGAATCCCACGTGATTCCCACGTGATTACCTCGTGATTCACACGTGATTCCCATGTGATTCCCACGTGAATCCCACGTGAATCCCACGTGAATCCCACGTGATTCCCAAGTAACTCCCACGTGATTGACACGTGATTCCCACGTGATTCCCACGTGAATCCCACGTGAATCCCACGTGATTCCCACGTGATTACCTCGTGATTCACACGTGATTCCCATGTGATTCTCACATGATTCCCACGTGATTCCCACGTGATTCACAAGTTATTCCCACGTGATTCCCACGAGATTCCCGCGTGATTGACACGTGAATCCCACGTGATTCCCACGTGATTGACACGTGATTCCCACATGATTCACACGTGATTTCCACGTGATTCCCCCGTGAATCACAGGTGAATGTCACGTGATTCCCACGTGATTTCCACGTGATTGAGATGTGATTCCCGCGTAATTCCGACGTGATTCCCACGTGATTGACACGTGATTCAAACGTGATTTCCACGTGATTCGCAGGTGATTCCCACGTGATTGACACGTGATTCTCACGTGATTCCCACGTGATTGACAAGTGATTGTCACGTTATTCTCACGTGATACACACGTGATTGACACGTAATTTCCACGAGATTCCCAGATGATTGGCACGTGATTCCCACGTGATACCCACGTGATTCCCACGTGATTACCACGTGATTCCCAGATGATTGACACATGATCCCCAATTGATTCCCACGTGATTGACACGTGATTCCCACGTGATTCCCACATGATTGACACGTGATTCCCACGTGATTCTCACGTGATTCCCATGTGATTCACACATGATTCTCTCCTGATTGACACGTGATTCCCACTTGATTCCCACGTGATTCCCACGTGATGCCCACGTGATGCCCACGTGATTGACACGTGATTCCCACGTGATTGACACGTGATTCCCCCGTCATTCCCTCGTGATTGATACGTGATTCCCACGTGATTCCCACGTGATTCCCACGTGATTCCCACGTGATTGACACGTGATTCGCACGTGAGTCCCACGTGATTCCCACTTGATTGACACAAGATTCCCACGTGATTCCCACGTGAATCCCACGTGATTCCCACGTGATCCCCACGTGATTCCCTCGTGATTCCCACGTGGTTGACACGTGATTCGCACGTGATTCCAACGTGATTCCCACGTTTTTGACACGTGACTGACACGTGATTCCCACTTGATTCTCACGTGATTCCCATGTGATTCCCCCGTGATTGACACGTGATTACCTCCTGATTCCACACACGTGATTCCCACTTGATTCTCACGTGATTCTCAAGTGAATCCCACGTGATTGACACGTGATTCCCACGTGATTTTCACGTGAAACCTACGTGATTCCCAAGTGACTCCCATGTGATTGAAACGTGATTCCCACGTAATTCCCACGTGAATCCCACGTGATTCCCACGTGATTATCCCGTGATTCCCACGTGATTGACACGTGATTTCCACATGATTCCCACGTGATTGACACGTGATTCCCATGTGATTTTCATGTGAAACCTACGTGATTCCCAAGTGACTCCCACGTGATTGAAACGTGATTCCCACGTGATTCCCACGTGATTGAAACGTGATTCCCACCTGATTCCGACGTGATTACCACGTGATATCCTCGTGATTCAAACATGATTCCCATGTGATTCTCACATGATTCCCACGTGATTCCCACGTGATTCACAAGTTATTCCCACGTGATTCCCACGAGATTCCCGCGTGATTGACACGTGAATCCCACGTGATTCCCAAGTGATTCCCACGTGATTGACACGTGATTCCCACGTGATTCCCACGTGATTGAAACGTGATTCCCACCTGATTCCGACGTGATTACCACGTGATATCCTCGTGATTCAAACATGATTCCCATGTGATTCTCACATGATTCCCACGTGATTCCCACGTGATTCACATGTTATTCCCACGTGATTCCCACGAGATTCCCGCGTGATTGACACGTGAATCCCACGTGATTCCCAAGTGATTCCCACGTGATTGACACGTGATTCCCACCTGATTCCCACGTGATTTCCACGTAATTGAGATGTGATTCCCGCGTGATTCCCACGTGATTGACACGTGATTCCCACGTGATTTGCACATGATTCCCACGTGATTCCCAAGTGATTCCCCCGTGATTGACACGTGATTCCCACGTGATTCCCACGTGATTCCCACGTGATTTCCACGTGATTCCCACCTGATTCCCTCGTGATTTCCACGTGATTCCCACGTGATTCCCTCGTGATTGACACGTGATTCCCATGTGATTCCCACGTGATTGAAACGTGATTCCCACGTGATTGACACGTGATTCCCACGTGATTCCCACGTGATTGACACGTGATTCCCACGTGATTGACACGTGATTGACACGTGTTTCCCACCTGATTCCCACGTGAATTCCACTTGATTGACACGTGATTGACAAGTGATTCCCACCTGATTCCCACGTGAATCCCACGTGATTGAGACGTGATTCCCAATGATTCCCACGTGATTGACACATGATACCCTCGTGATTCCCACATGATTGACACGTGATTCCCACGTGATTCTCACGTGATTCCCATGTGATTCACACATAATTCTCTCCTGATTGACACGTGATTCCCACGTGATTCCCACGTGATTCCCACGTGATGCCCACGTGATGCCCACGTGATTGACACGTGATTCCCACGTGATTGACACGTGATTCCCACGTCATTCCCTCGTGATTGATACGTGATTCCCTTGTGATTCCCACGTGATTGACACGTGATTCCCAAGTGATTCCCACGTGATTCCCACTTGATTGACACGTGATTCCCATGTGATTCCCACGTGATTGACACGTGATTCCCACGTGATTCCCACGTGATTGACACGTGATTCCCACGTGATTCTCACGTGATTCCCACGTGATTTTCACGTGAAACCTACGTGATTCCCAAGTAACTCCTACGTGATTGACACGTGATTCCCACGTGATTCCCACGTGAATCCCACGTGATTCCTACGTGATTCACACGTGATTACCTCGTGATTCACACGTGATTCCCATGTGATTCTCACATGATTCCCACGTGATTCCCACGTGATTCACAAGTTATTCCGACGTGATTCCCACGAGATTCCCGCGTGATTGACACGTGAATCCCACGTGATTCCCACGTGATTGACACGTGATTCCCACATGATTCCCATGTGATTTCCACGTGATTCCCCCGTGAATCCCAGGTGAATGTCACGGGATTCCCACGTGATTGCCACGTGATTGAGATGTGATTCCCGCGTAATTCCGACGTGATTCCCACGTGATTGACACGTGATTCAAACGTGATTTCCACGTGATTGGCACGTGATTCCCACGTGATTGACACGTGATTCCCACGTGATTCCCACGTGATTCCCACGTGATGCCCACATGATGCCCACGTGATTGACACGTGATTCCCACGTGATTGACACATGATTCCCACGTCATTCCCTCGTGATTGATGCGTGATTCCCACGTGATTCCCACGTGATTCTCAAGTGATTCCCACGTGATTCCCACTTGATTGACACGTGATTCCCATGTGATTCCCACGTGATTGACACGTGATTCCCGCGTGATTCCCACGTGATTGACACGTGATTCCCACGTGATTCTCACGTGATTCCCACGTGATTTTCACGTGAAACCTACGTGATTGACACGTGATTCAAACGTGATTTCCACGTGATTCGCACGTGATTCCCACGTGATTGACACGTGATTCTCACGTGATTCCCACGTGATTGACAAGTGATTGGCACGTTATTCTCACGTGATACACACGTGATTGACACGTGATTTCCACGAGATTCCCAGATGATTGGCACCTGATTCCCACGTGATACCCACGTGATTCCCACGTGATTACCACGTGATTCCCAGATGATTGACACGTGATCCCCAATTGATTCCCACGTGATTGACACGTGATTCCCACGTGATTCCCACATGATTGACACGTGATTCCCACGTGATTCTCACGTGATTCCCATGTGATTCACACATGATTCTCTCCTGATTGACACGTGATTCCCACGTGATTCCCACGTGATGCCCACGTGATGCCCACGTGATTGACACGTGATTCCCACGTCATTCCCTCGTGATTGATACGTGATTCCCACGTGATTCCCACGTGATTCCCACGTGATTCCCACGTGATTGACACGTGATTCGCACGTGAGTCCCACATGATTCCCACTTGATTGACACGAGATTCCCACGTGATTCCCACGTGAATCCCACGTGATTCCCACGTGATCCCCATGTGATTCCCTCGTGATTCCCACGTGATTGACACGTGATTCGCACGTGATTCCAACGTGATTCCCACGTTTTTGACACGTGACTGACACATGATTCCCACTTGATTCTCACGTGATTCCCATGTGATTCCCCCGTGATTGACACGTGATTACCTCCTGATTCCACACACGTGATTCCCACTTGATTCTCACGTGATTCCCAAGTGAATCCCACGTGATTGACACGTGATTCCCACGTGATTTTCACGTGAAACCTACGTGATTCCCAAGTGACTCCCATGTGATTGAAACGTGATTCCCACGTGATTCCCATGTGAATCCCACGTGATTCCCATGTGATTATCCCGTGATTCCCACGTGATTGACACGTGATTTCCACATGATTCCCACGTGATTGACACGTGATTCCCATGTGATTTTCATGTGAAACCTACGTGATTCCCAAGTGACTTCCACGTGATTGAAACGTGATTCCCTCGTGATTCCCACGTGATTGAAACGTGATTCCCACCTGATTCCGACGTGATTACCACGTGATTTCCTCGTGATTCACATGTGATTCCCATTTGATTCTCACATGATTCCCACGTGATTCCCACGTGATTCACAAGTTATTCCCACGTGATTCCCACGAGATTCCCGCGTGATTGACACGTGAATCCCACGTGATTCCCAAGTGATTCCCACGTGATTGACACGTGATTCCCACCTGATTCCCACGTGATTTCCACGTAATTGAGATGTGATTCCCGCGTGATTCCCACGTGATTGACACGTGATTCCCACGTGATTTGCACATGATTCCCACGTGATTCCCAAGTGATTCCCCCGTGATTGACACGTGATTCCCACGTGATTCCCACGTGATTCCCACGTGATTTCCACGTGTTTCCCACGTGATTCCCTCGTGATTTCCACGTGATTCCCACGTGATTCCCTCGTGATTGACACGTGATTCCCATGTGATTCCCACGTGATTGAAACGTGATTCCCACGTGATTCCCACGTGATTCCCACGTGATTGACACGTGATTCCCACGTGATTGACACGTGATTCCCACCTGATTCCCACGTGAATTCCACTTGATTGACACGTGATTGACAAGTGATTCCCACCTGATTCCCACGTGAATCCCACGTGATTGAGATGTGATTCCCAATGATTCCCACGTGATTGACACATGATTCCCACGTGATTCCCACATGATTGACACGTGATTCCCACGTGATTCTCACGTGATTCCCATGTGATTCACACATAATTCTCTCCTGATTGACAGGTGATTCCCACGTGATTCCCACGTGATTCCCACGTGATGCCCACGTGATTGACACGTGATTCCCACGTGATTCCCACGTGATTGAAACGTGATTCCCACCTGATTCCGACGTGATTACCACGTGATTCCCTCGTGATTCACAAGTGATTCCCATGTGATTCTCACATGATTCCCACGTGATTCCCACGTGATTCACAAGTTATTCCCACGTGATTCCCACGAGATTCCCGCGTGATTGACACGTGAATCCCGCGTGATTCCCAAGTGATTCCCACGTGATTGACACGTGATTCCCACCTGATTCCTACGTGATTTCCACGTGATTGAGATGTGATTCCCGCGTGATTCCCACGTGATTGACACGTGATTCCCACGTGATTTCCACATGATTCACCCGTGAATCCCAGGTGAATGTCACGGGATTCCCACGTGATTCCCAAGTGATTCCCACGTGATTGACACGTGATTCCCACGTGATTCCCACGTGATTCCCTCGTGTTTGATATGTTATTCCCACATGATTCTCATGTGATTCCCAAGTGATTCCCCCGTGATTGACACGTGATTCCCACGTGATTCCCACGTGATTACCACGTGATTTCCACGTGATTCCCACGTGATTCCCTCGTGATTGACACGTGATTCCCATGTGATTCCCACGTGATTTAAACGTGATTCCCACGTGATTGACACGTGATTCCCACGTGATTCCCACGTGATTGACACGTGATTCCCACGTGATTCCCACGTGATTGACACGTGATTGACACGTGATTCCCACCTGATTCCCATGTGAATTCCACTTGATTGACACGTGATTGACAAGTGATTCCCACCTGATTCCCACGTGAAATCCACGTGATTGAGAAGTGATTCCCAATGATTCCCACGTGATTGACACGTGATTCCCACGTGATTCCCACATGTTTGACACGTGATTCCCACGTGATTCTCACGTGATTCCCATGTGATTCACACATGATTCTCTCCTGATTGACACGTGATTCCAATGTGATTCCCACGTGATTCCCACGTGATGCCCACGTGATGCCCACGTGATTGACACGTAATTCCCACGTGATTGACACGTGATTCCCACGTCATTCCCTCGTGATTGATGCGTGATTCCCACGTGATTCCCACGTGATTGACACGTGATTCCCAAGTGATTCCCACGTGATTCCCACTTGATTGACACGTGATTCCCATGTGATTCCCACGTGATTGACACGTGATTCCCACGTGATTCCCACGTGATTGACACGTGATTCCCACGTGATTCCCACGTGATTCCCATGTGATTTTCACGTGAAACCTATGTGATTCCCAAGTAACTCCAACGTGATTGACACGTGATTCCCACCTGATTCCCACGTGAATCCCACGTGAATCCCACGTGATTCCCACGTGATTACCTCGTGATTCACACGTGATTCCCATGTGATTCCCACCTGATTCCCACGTGATTTCCACGTAATTCAGATGTGATTCCCGCGTGATTCCCACGTGATTGACACGTGATTCCCACGTGATTTGCACATGATTCCCACGTGATTCCCAAGTGATTCCCCCGTGATTGACACGTGATTCCCACGAGATTCCCACGTGATTCCCACGTGATTTCCACGTGATTCCCACCTGATTCCCTCGTGATTTCCACGTGATTCCCACGTGATTCCCTCGTGATTGACACGTGATTCCCATGTGATTCCCACGTGATTGAAACGTGATTCCCACGTGATTGACACGTGATTCCCACGTGATTCCCACGTGATTGACACGTGATTCCCACGTGATTGACACGTGATTGACACGTGATTCCCACCTGATTCCCACGTGAATTCCACTTGATTGACACGTGATTGACAAGTGATTCCCACCTGATTCCCACGTGAATCCCACGTGATTGAGACGTGATTCCCAATGATTCCCACGTGATTGACACATGATTCCCACGTGATTCCCACATGATTGACACGTGATTCCCACGTGATTCTCACGTGATTCCCATGTGATTCACACATAATTCTCTCCTGATTGACACGTGATTCCCACGTGATTCCCACGTGATGCCCACGTGATGGCCACGTGATTGACACGTGATTCCCACGTGATTGACACGTGATTCCCACGTCATTCCCTCGTGATTGATACGTGATTCCCTTGTGATTCCCACGTGATTGGCACGTGATTCCCAAGTGATTCCCACGTGATTCCCACTTGATTGACACGTGATTCCCATGTGTTTCCCACGTGATTGACACGTGATTCCCACGTGATTCCCACGTGATTGACACGTGATTGAGATGTGATTCCCGCGTAATTCCGACGTGATTCCCACGTGATTGACACGTGATTCAAACGTGATTTCCACGTGATTCGCACGTGATTCCCACGTGATTGACACGTGATTCCCACGTGATTCCCACGTGATGCCCACATGATGCCCACGTGATTGACACGTGATTCCCACGTGATTGACACATGATTCCCACGTCATTCCCTCGTGATTGATGCGTGATTCCCACGTGATTCCCACGTGATTCTCAAGTGATTCCCACGTGATTCCCACTTGATTGACACGTGATTCCCATGTGATTCCCACGTGATTGACACGTGATTCCCACGTGATTCCCACGTGATTGACACGTGATTCCCCCGTCATTCCCTCGTGATTGATACGTGATTCCCACGTGATTCCCACGTGATTCCCACGTGATTGACACGTGATTCGCACGTGAGTCCCACGTGATTCCCACTTGATTGACACGAGATTCCCACGTGATTCCCACGTGAATCCCACGTGATTCCCACTTGATCCCCACGTGATTCCCTCGTGATTCACAAGTTATTCCCACGTGATTCCCACGAGATTCCCGCGTGATTGACACGTGAATCCCACGTGATTTCCAAGTGATTCCCACGTGATTGACACGTGATCCCCACCTGATTCCCACGTGATTTCCACGTAATTGAGATGTGATTCCCGCGTGATTCCCACGTGATTGACACGTGATTCCCACGTGATTTGCACATGATTCCCACGTGATTCCCAAGTGATTCCCACATGATTGACACGTGATTCCCACCTGATTCCCACGTGATTTCCACGTGATTGAGATGTGATTCCCGCGTGATTCCCACGTGATTGACACGTGATTCCCACGTGATTTCCACATGATTCCCCCGTGAATCCCAGGTGAATGTCACGTGATTCCCACGTGATTCCCACGTGATCCCCACGTGATTCCCTCGTGATTCCCACGTGGTTGACACGTGATTCGCACGTGATTCCAACGTGATTCCCACGTTTTTGACACGTGACTGACACGTGATTCCCACTTGTTTCTCACGTGATTCCCATGTGATTCCCCCGTGATTGACACGTGATTACCTCCTGATTCCACACACGTGATTCCCACTTGATTCTCACGTGATTCCCAAGTGAATCCCACGTGATTGACACGTGATTCCCACGTGATTTTCACGTGAAACCTACGTGATTCCCAAGTGACTCCCATGTGATTGAAACGTGATTCCCACGTGATTCCCACGTGAATCCCACGTGATTCCCACGTGATTATCCCGTGATTCCCACGTGATTGACACGTGATTTCCACATGATTCCCACGTGATTGACACGTGATTCCCATGTGATTTTCATGTGAAACCTACGTGATTCCCAAGTGACTCCCACGTGATTGAAACGTTATTCCCAGGTGATTCCCACGTGATTCCAACGTGTTTCCCACAATATTCACACGTGATTCCCACGTGATTCCCACGGGATTCTAACGTGATTGACACGTGATTTTCACGTGATTCCCACGTGATTGACACGTAATTCCCAAATGATTCCCACGTGATTGACACGTGATTCCCAAGTGATTACCACGTGATTACCATGTGATCCCCATGTGATTCCTACGTGACTCCCACCTGATTCGATCGGTACTCCCACATGATTCCCACGTGATTGACGCATGATTCCCATGTGACTCCCACGTGATTCCCACGTGATTCCCAAGGCATTGACAGGTGATTCCCACGTGGTTCCCACGTGATTCCCAAATGATTCCCACGTGATTGACACGTCATTCCCACATGATACCCACGAGACTCCCACGTTATTCACACGTTATTGACACGTGATTCCCTCTTGATTCTCACGTGATTCCCACATAATTCCCACGTGATTCACACGATATTGACACGTGATTCCCGCGTGATTCTCACATGATTCCCACGTGATTCCCACGTGATTGACACGTGCTTCCCACCTGATTCCCTCGTGATTCCCACATGATTCCAAACGTGATTCCCACGTGATTGACACGTGATTCCCATGTTTTTGACACGTGATTCCCTCGTGAGTGACACGTGATTCCCACGTGATTCCACGTGATTCCCACATGTTTCTCACGAGATTGACACGTGATTCCCACGTGATTCCCACGTGATTCCCTCGTGATTCCCACGTGATTGACACGTGATTCCCACGTGATTCCCACGTGATTCCCTCGTGATTCCCACGTGATTGACACGTGATTCCCTCGTGATTGACACGTGATTCCAACCTGATTTTCAATTGATTCCCACATGACTCCCACGTGAATGACACGTGATTCCCACGTGAATCCCACGTGATTGACAGGTTATTCCCACGTGATTCACTTGTGATAGACACGTGATTCCCACATGATTCCCACGTGATTGACACGTAATTCCCACGTGATTACCACGTGATTACCACGTGATACCCAGGTGATTCCCACTTGATTCCAACGTGACTCCCACGTGATTCCCCCGTGATTGACGCATGATTCCCACGTGATTCCCACGTGATTTCCACATGATTGACACGTGATTCCCAGGTGATTCCCTCGTGATTGATACGTGATTCCCACGTGATTCCTACGCGATTCCCTCGTGACTAACACGTGATTCGCACGTGATTCCCACGTGAATGACACGTGATTCCCACGTGATTCCCACGTGTTTCCTACGTGACTCCCACGTGATTCCCACGTGATTAAAGCGTGTTTCCACCGTGATTCGCACGTGATTCCCTAGTGAATCCCAAATGATTCCCACGTGATTCCCACGTGATTCCCATGTGACTGAAACGTGATTCCCAAGTGATTTCCTCATGATTTCCACGTGATTGACACGTGATTCCCAGGTGATTCCCAAATGTTTGACACGTGATTCCCACGTGATTGCCACGTGATTCCTTTGTGATTCCCACATGATTCCTACGTGATTGACAAGTGATTCCCACGTGATTGTCACTTTATTCACACTTCATACCCACGTGATTCCCACGTGATTCCCACGTGATTCCCACGCGATTGACACGTGATTCCCACATGATTCCCACGTGATTGTCACGTGATTCACACTTGATTCACACGTGTTTCCCACGTATTCCCACGTGATTGACACGTGATTCCCACGTGATTCCCACGTGATTGACACATGATTCCCTAATGATTCCCACGAGATGCCCACCTGATGCCCACGTGAATGACACGTGATTCCCACGTGACTCCCACGTAATTGACACGTGACTCCCACGTGATTGTCACGTGATTCCCACGTGATTGACACGTGATTCCCACGTGATTCCCACATGAACACCACGTGATTACCACGTGATTCCCACGTGATTCCCACGTGACTCCCATGTGATTCCCACGTGATTGACGCATGATTCCCATGTGATTCCCAAGTGATTCTCACGTGATTGACACGTTATTCCCACGTGATTCCCACGTGATTCCCACGTGATTCCCACGTGAATGACACGTGATTCCCACGTGATTAACACTTGATTCCCACGTGATTCCCACCTGACTCCCACGTGATTCCAACGTGACTCCCACGTGATTCACACGTGTTTGACGCATGATTTCCACGTGATTAACACGTGATTCTCACCTGATTCACAAGTGATTCCCACGTGATTCCCACGTGATTGACACGTGATTCCCACGTGATTCCCACGTGATTCCCACTTGATTCCCACGTGATTCCAACGTGATTCCCACGTGATTCCCTCGTGACTGACACGTGACTCCCACGTGATTCCCACGTGATTGACACTTGGTTCGCAGGTGATTCCCAAGTGTTTGTAACGTGATTCCCACATGATTCACATGTTTCCTACGTGATTCCATAATGATTCATACGTGATTGACACGTGATTCCCACGTGATTCCCACGTGATTCCCACGTGATTGACAAGTGATTCCCACGTGATTCCCACGTGATTCCCACGTGATTGCCATGTGTTTCCCACGTGATTCACACGTGATTCCCACCTGAATCCCAAATGATTCCCACATGATGCCCCCGTGATTCCCACGTGATTGACACGTGATCGCCACGTGACTCCCACGTGATTGACACGTGATTCCCACGTGATTCCCACGTGATTGACACGTGATTGACACGTGATTCCCACCTGATTCCCACGTGAATTCCACTTGATTGACACGTGATTGACAAGTGATTCCCACCTGATTCCCACGTGAATCCCACGTGATTGACACGTGATTCCCACGTGATTGACACGTGATTCCCACGTGAATACCACGTGAATCCCACGTGATTCCCACGTGATTACCTCGTGATTCACACGTGATTCCCATGTGACTCTCACATGATTCCCACGTGATTCCCACGTGATTCACAAGTTATTCCCACGTGATTCCCACGAGATTCCCGCGTGATTGACACGTGAATCCCACGTGATTCCCACGTGATTGACACGTGATTCCCACATGATTCCCACGTGATTTCCACGTGATTCCCCCGTGAATCCCAGGTGAATGTCACGTGATTCCCACGTGATTTCCACGTGATTGAGATGTGATTCCCGCGTAATTCCGACGTGATTCCCACGTGATTGACACGTGATTCAAACGTGATTTCCACGTGATTCGCACGTGATTCCCACGTGATTGACACGTGATTCTCACGTGATTACCACGTGATTGACAAGTGATTGTCACGTTATTCTCACGTGATACACACGTGATTGACACGTGATTTCCACGAGATTACCAGATGATTGGCACGTGATTCCCACGTGATACCCACATGATTCCCACGTGATTACCACGTGATTCCCAGATGATTGACACATGATCCCCAATTGATTCCCACGTGATTGACACGTGATTCCCACGTGATTCCCACATGATTGACACGTGATTCCCACGTGATTCTCACGTGATTCCCATGTGATTCACACATGATTCTCTCCTGATTGACACGTGATTCCCACGTGATTCCCACGTGATTCTCACGTGATGCCCACGTGATGCCCACGTGATTGACACGTGATTCCCACGTGATTGACACGTGATTCCCCCGTCATTCCCTCGTGATTGATACGTGATTCCCACGTGATTCCCACGTGATTCCCACGTGATTGACACGTGATTCGCACGTGAGTCCCACGTGATTCCCACTTGATTGACACGAGATTCCCACGTGATTCCCACGTGAATCCCACGTGATTCCCACTTGATCCCCACGTGATTCCCTCGTGATTCACAAGTTATTCCCACGTGATTCCCACGAGATTCCCGCGTGATTGACACGTGAATCCCACGTGATTTCCAAGTGATTCCCACGTGATTGACACGTGATCCCCACCTGATTCCCACGTGATTTCCACGTAATTGAGATGTGATTCCCGCGTGATTCCCACGTGATTGACACGTGATTCCCACGTGATTTGCACATGATTCCCACGTGATTCCCAAGTGATTCCCCCGTGATTGACACGTGATTCCCACGTGATTCCCACGTGATTACCACGTGATTTCCACGTGTTTCCCACGTGATTCCCTCGTGATTTCCACGTGATTCCCACGTGATTCCCACGTGATTGACACGTGATTCCCACGTGATTCCCACGTGATTGACACGTGATTGACACGTGATTCCCACCTGATTCCCACGTGAATTCCACTTGATTGACACGTGATTGACAAGTGATTCCCACCTGATTCCCACGTGAATCCCACGTGATTGAGATGTGATTCCCAATGATTCCCACGTGATTCCCACATGATTGACACGTGATTCCCACGTGATTCTCACGTGATTCCCATATGATTCACACATAATTCTCTCCTGATTGACACGTGATTCCCACGTGATTCCCACGTGATTCCCACGTGATGCCCACGTGATGCCCACGTGATTGACACGTGATTCCCACGTGATTCCCACGTGATTGAAACGTGATTCCCACCTGATTCCGACGTGATTACCACGTGATTCCCTCGTGATTCACAAGTGATTCCCATGTGATTCTCACATGATTCCCACGTGATTCCCACGTGATTCACAAGTTATTCCCACGTGATTCCCACGAGATTCCCGCGTGATTGACACGTGAATCCCGCGTGATTCCCAAGTGATTCCCACGTGATTGACACGTGATTCCCACCTGATTCCCACGTGATTTCCACGTGATTGAGATGTGATTCCCGCGTGATTCCCACGTGATTGACACGTGATTCCCACGTGATTTCCACATGATTCCCCCGTGAATCCCAGGTGAATGTCACGTGATTCCCACGTGATTCCCAAGTGATTCCCACGTGATTGACACGTGATTCCCAAGTGATTTCCTCATGATTTCCACGTGATTGACACGTGATTCCCAGGTGATTCCCTCGTGATTGATACGTGATTCCCACGTGATTCCTACGCGATTCCCTCGTGACTGACACGTGATTCGCACGTGATTCCCACGTGAATGACACGTGATTCCCACGTGATTCCCACGTGTTTCCTACGTGACTCCCACGTGATTCCCACGTGATTAAAGCGTGTTTCCACCGTGATTCGCACGTGATTCCCTAGTGAATCCCAAATGATTCCCACGTGATTCCCACGTGATTCCCACGTGACTGAAACGTGATTCCCAAGTGATTTCCTCATGATTTCCACGTGATTGACACGTGATTCCTAGGTGATTCCCAAATTATTGACACGTGATTCCCACGTGATTGCCACGTGATTCCTTCGTGATTCCCACATGATTCCTACGTGATTGACAAGTGATTCCCACGTGATTGTCACTTTATTCACACTTGATACCCACGTGATTCCCACGTGATTCCCACGTGATTCCCACGCGATTGACACGTGATTCCCACATGATTCCCACGTGATTGTCACGTGATTCACACTTGATTCACACGTGTTTCCCACGTATTCCCACGTGATTGACACGTGATTCCCACGTGAATCCAACGTGATTGACACATGATTCCCTAATGATTCCCACGAGATGCCCACCTGATGCCCACGTGAATGACACGTGATTCCCACGTGACTCCCACGTGATTGACACGTGACTCCCACGTGATTGTCACGTGATTCCCACGTGATTGACACGTGATTCCCACGTGATTCCCACATGAACACCACGTGATTACCACGTGATTCCCACGTGATTCCCACGTGACTCCCATGTGATTCCCACGTGATTGACGCATGATTCCCATGTGATTCCCAAGTGATTCTCACGTGATTGACACGTTATTCCCACGTGATTCCCACGTGATTCCCACGTGATTCCCACGTGAATGACACGTGATTCCCACGTGATTAACACTTGATTCCCACGTGACTCCCACGTGATTCACACGTGTTTGACGCATGATTTCCACGTGATTAACACGTGATTCTCACCTGATTCACAAGTGATTCCCACGTGATTCCCACGTGATTGACACGTGATTCCCACGTGATTCCCACGTGATTCCCACTTGATTCCCACGTGATTCCAACGTGATTCCCTCGTGATTCCCTCGTGACTGACACGTGACTCCCACGTGATTCCCACGTGATTGACACTTGGTTCGCAGGTGATTCCCAAGTGTTTGTAACGTGATTCCCACATGATTCACACGTGTTTCCAACGTGATTCCATAATGATTCATACGTGATTGACACGTGATTCCCACGTGATTCCCACGTGATTCCCACGTGATTGACACGTGATTCCCACGTGATTCCCACGTGATTCCCACGTGATTGCCATGTGTTTCCCACGTGATTCACACGTGATTCCCACCTGAATCCCAAATGATTCCCACATGATGCCCCCGTGATTCCCACGTGATTGACACGTGATCGCCACGTGACTCCCACGTGATTCCCACGTGATTCCCACGTTATTGACAGGTGATTCCCACGTGATTCCCACGTGATTCCCATGTGATTCTCACGTGATTGACACTTGATTCCCAGGTGATTCCCACGTGATTCCAACGTGTTTCCCACAATATTCACACGTGATTCCCACGTGATTCCCACGGGATTCTAACGTGATTGACACGTGATTTTCACGTGATTCCCACGTGATTGACACGTGATTCCCTCGTGATTGACAAGTGATTCCCACGTGTTTCCTACGTGACTCCCACGTGATTCCCACGTGATTGACACGTGATTCCCAAGAGATTTCCACGTGATTGACATGTGATTCCCAGGTGATTCCCACGTGATTGACACGTGATTCCCTCGTGATTGACAAGTGATTCCCACGTGATTCCTACGCGATTCCCTCGTGACTAACACGTGATTTGCACGTGATTCCCACGTGATTGACACGTGATTCCCATGTGATTGACACGTGACTCCCACGTGATTCCCACGTGATTGACACGTCATTCCCACGTGATTCACACGTGACTCCCTCATGATTCCCTTGTGATTGACACATGATTCCACGTGATTCCCACGTGATTGACACGTGATTCCCACGTGATTGACACGTGATTCCCACGTGATACTCACGTGATTCCCACGTGATTCCCAGATGATTGACATGTGATTCCCATGTGATTCCCACGTGATTCCCACGTGATTCCGAGGTGATTCCCACGTGATTGACACGTGATTCCCCAGTGTTTCCCACGTGATTGACACGTGACTCCCACGTGATTCCCACGTGATTCCCATGTGATTGACACTTGATTCCCCGAAGTGTCCCACGTGATTGACACGTGATTCCCACGTGAGTTCCACGTCATTGACACGTGATTCCCACGTGATTCCCACGTGATTAAAGCGTGTTTCCACCGTGATTGCCACGTGATTCCCACGTGATTGACACGTGATTCCCACGTGATTCCCACGTGATTAAAGCGTGTTTCCACCGTGATTCGCACGTGATTCCCTAGTGATTCCCAAATGATTCCCACGTGATTCCCACGTGACTGAAACGTGATTCCCAAGTGATTTCCTCGTGATTTTCACGTGATTGACACGTGATTCCCAGGTGATTCCCAAATTATTGTCACGTGATTCCCACGTGATTGCCACGTGATTCCTTCGTGATTCCCACATGATTCCTACGTGATTGACAAGTGATTCCCACGTGATTGTCAATTTATTCACACTTGATACACACGTGATTCCCACGTGATTCCCACGCGATTGACACGTGATTCCCACATGATTCCCACGTGATTGTCACGTGATTCACACTTGATTCACACGTGTTTCCCACGTATTCCCACGTGATTGACACGTGATTCCCACGTGATTCCCACGTGAATCCAACGTGATTGACACATGATTCCCTAATGATTCCCACGAGATGCCCACCTGATGCCCACGTGAATGACACGTGATTCCCACGTGACTCCCACATGATTGACACGTGACTCCCACGTGATTCTCACGTGATTCCCACGTGATTGACACGTGATTCCCACGTGATTCCCACGTGACTCCCATGTGATTCCCACGTGATTGACGCATGATTCCCATGTGATTCCCAATTGATTCTCACGTGATTGACACGTTATTCCCACGTGATTCCCACGTGATTCCCACGTGAATGACACGTGATTCCCACGTGATTAACACTTGATTCCCACGTGATTCCCACCTGCCTCCCACGTGATTCCAACGTGACTCCCACGTGATTCACACGTGTTTGACGCATGATTTCCACGTGATTAACACGTGATTCTCACCTGATTCACAAGTGATTCCCACGTGATTCCCACGTGATTGACACGTGATTTCCAAATTATTCCCACGTGGTTCCCACGTGATTCCCAAATGATTCCCACGTGATACCCACGTGATTCCCACGTGATTCAAACGATATTGACACGTGATTCCCGCGTGATTCTCACGTGACTCCCACATGATTCCCAAGTGACTCCCATGTGATTGAAACGTGATTCCCACGTGATTCCCACGTGAATCCCACGTGATTCCCACGTGATTATCCCGTGATTCCCACGTGATTGACACGTGATTTCCACATGATTCCCACGTGATTGACACGTGATTCCCATGTGATTTTCATGTGAAATTACGTGATTCCCAAGTGACTCCCACGTGATTGAAACGTGATTCCCCCGTGATTCCCACGTGATTGAAACGTGATTCCCACCTGATTCCAACGTGATTACCACGTGATTTCCTCGTGATTCACACGTGATTCCCATTTGATTCTCACATGATTCCCACGTGATTCCCACGTGATTCACAAGTTATTCCCATGTGATTCCCACGAGATTCCCGCATGATTGACACGTGAATCCCACGTGATTCCCAAGTGATTCCCACGTGATTGACACGTGATTCCCACCTGATTCCCACGTGATTTCCACGTAATTGAGATGTGATTCCCGCGTGATTCCCACATGATTGACACGTGATTCCCACGTGATTTGCACATGATTCCCACGTGATTCCCAAGTGATTCCCCCGTGATTGACACGTGATTCCCACGTGATTCCCACGTGATTACCACGTGATTTCCACGTGTTTCCCACGTGATTCCCTCGTGATTTCCACGTGATTCCCACGTGATTCCCTCGTGATTGACACGTGATTCCCATGTGATTCCCACGTGATTGAAACGTGATTCCCACGTTATTGACACGTGATTGCCACGTGATTCCCACGTGATCGCCACGAGACTCCCACGTGATTCCCACGTGATTCCCACGTGATTGATAGGTGATTCCCACGTGATTCCCACGTGATTCCCACGTGATTCCCACGTGATTGACACGTGCTTCCCACCTGATTCCCTCGTGATTCCCACATGATTCCAAACGTGATTCCCACGTGATTGACACGTGATTCCCATGTTATTGACACGTGATTCCCTCATGAGTGACACGTGATTCCCACGTGATTCCACGTGATTCCCACATGTTTCTCACGAGATTGACACGTGATTCCCACGTGATTCCCACGTGATTCCCTCGTGATTCCCACGTGATTGACACGTGATTCCCACGTGATTCCCACGAGATTCCCTCGTGATTCCCACGTGATTGACACGTGATTCCCTCGTGATTGACATGTGATTCCAACCTGATTTCCAATTGATTCCCACGAGACTCCCACGTGAATGACACGTGATTCCCACGTGAATCCCACGTGATTGACAGGTTATTCCCACGTGATTCACTTGTGATAGACACGTGATTCCCACACGATTCCCACGTGATTGACACGTAATTCCCACGTGATTACCACGTGATTACCACGTGATTCCCACGTGATACCCAGGTGATTCCCACTTGATTCCAACGTGACTCCCACGTGATTCCCCCGTGATTGACGCATGATTTCCACGTGATTCCCACGTGGTTTCCACATGATTGACACGTGATTCCCAGGTGATTCCCTCGTGATTGACACGTGATTCCCACGTGATTCCTACGCGATTCCCTCGTGACTGACACGTGATTCGCACGTGATTCCCACGTGAATGACACGTGATTCCCACGTGATTCCCACGTGTTTCCTACGTGACTCCCACGTGATTCCCACGTGATTGACACGTGATTCCCAAGTGATTCCCACGTGATTGACACGTGATTCCCACGTGATTCCCACGTGATTGACACGTGATTCCCTCGTGATTGACAAGTGATTCCCACGTGATTCCTACGCGATTCCCTCGTGACTGACACGTGATTTGCACGTGATTCCCACGTGATTGACACGTGATTCCCATGTGATTGACACGTGACTCCCACGTGATTCCCACGTGATTGACACGTCATTCCCACGTGATTCACATGTGACTCCCTCATGATTCCCTTGTGATTGACACATGATTCCACGTGATTCCCACGTGATTGACACGTGATTCCCACGTGATTGACACGTGATTCCCACGTGATACTCACGTGATTCCCACGTGATTCCCAGGTGATTGACACGTGATTCCCATGTGATTCCCACGTGATTCCCACGTGATTCCGAGGTGATTCCCACGTGATTGACACGTGATTCCCCGGTGTTTCCCACGTGATTGACACGTGATTCCCACGTGATTCCCACGTGATTCCCATGTGATTGACACTTGATTCCCCGAAGTGTCCCAAGTGATTGACACGTGATTCCCACGTGAGTCCCACGTCATTGACACGTGATTCCCACGTGATTCCGACGTGATTAAAGCGTGTTTCCACCGTGATTGCCACGTGATTCCCACGTGATTGACACGTGATTCCCACGTGATTCCCACGTGATTAAAGCGTGTTTCCACCGTGATTCGCACGTGATTCCCTAGTGATTCCCAAATGATTCCCACGTGATTCCCACGTGATTCCCACATGACTGAAACGTGATTCCCAAGTGATTTCCTCGTGATTTCCACGTGATTGACACGTGATTCCCAGGTGATTCCCAAATTATTGTCACGTGATTCCCACGTGATTGCCACGTGATTCCTTCGTGATTCCCACATGATTCCTACGTGATTGACAAGTGATTCCCACGTGATTGTCACTTTATTCACACTTCATACCCACGTGATTCCCACGTGATTCCCACGTGATTCCCACGCGATTGACACGTGATTCCCACATGATTCCCACGTGATTGTCACGTGATTCCCACGTGATTCCCACGTGAATCCAACGTGATTGACACATGATTCCCTAATGATTCCCACGAGATGCCCACCTGATGCCCACGTGAATGACACGTGATTCCCACGTGACTCCCACGTGATTGACACGTGACTCCCACGTGATTCTCACGTGATTCCCACGTGATTGACACGTGATTCCCACGTGATTCCCACGTGAACACCACGTGATTACCACGTGATTCCCACGTGATTCCCACTTGACTCCCATGTGATTCCCACGTGATTGACGCATGATTCCCATGTGATTCCCAAGTGATTCTCACGTGATTGACACGTGATTCCCACGTGATTCCCACGTGATTCCCACGTGAATGACACGTGATTCCCACGTGATTAACACTTGATTCCCACGTGATTCCCACCTGACTCCCACGTGATTCCAACGTGACTCCCACGTGATTCACACGTGTTTGAAGCATGATTTCCACGTGATTAACACGTGATTCTCACCTGATTCACAAGTGATTCCCACGTGATTCCCACGTGATTGACACGTGATTCCCACGTGATTCCCACGTGATTCCCACTTGATTCCCACGTGATTCCAACGTGATTCCCTCGTGATTACCACGTGACTGACACGTGACTCCCACGTGATTCCCACGTGATTGACACTTGGTTCGCAGGTGATTCCCAAGTGTTTGTAACGTGATTCCCACATGATTCACACGTGTTTCCTACGTGATTCCATAATGATTCATACGTGATTGACACGTGATTCCCACGTAATTCCCACGTGATTCCCACGTGATTGACACGTGATTCCCAAGTGATTCCCACGTGATTCCCACGTGATTGCCATGTGTTTCCCACGTGATTCTCACGTTATTCCCACCTGAATCCCAAATGATTCCCACATGATGCCCCCGTGATTCCCACGTGATTGACACGTGATCGCCACGTGACTCCCACGTGATTCCCACGTGATTCCCACGTAATTGACAGGTGATTCCCACGTGATTCCCACGTGATTCCCATGTGATTCTCACGTGATTGACACTTGATTCCCAGGTGATTCCCACGTGATTCCAACGTGTTTCCCACATTATTCACACGTGATTCCCATGTGATTCCCACGGGATTCTAACGTGATTGACACGTGATTTTCACGTGATTCCCACGTGATTGACACGTAATTCCCAAATGATTCCCACGTGATTGACACTTGATTCCCAAGTGATTACCACGTGATTACCATGTGATCCCCATGTGATTCCTACGTGACTCCCACCTGATTCGAACGGGACTCCCACGTGATTCCCACGTGATTGACGCATGATTCCCATGTGATTCCTACGTGACTCCCACCTGATTCGAACGGGACTCCCACGTGATTCCCACGTGATTCCCACGGGATTGACAGGTGATTCCCACGTGGTTCACACTTGATTCCCAAATGATTCCCACGTGATTGACACGTCATTCCCACATGATACCCACGAGACTCCCACGTTATTCACACGTTATTGACACATGATTCCCTCTTGATTCTCACGTGATTCCCACATAATTCCCACGTGATTCACACGATATTGACACGTGATTACCGCGTGATTCTCACGTGATTCCCACGTGATTCCCACGTGATTGACACGTGCTTCCCACCTGATTCCCTCGTGATTCCCACATGATTCCAAACGTGATTCCCACGTGATTGACACGTGATTCCCATGTTATTGACACGTGATTCCCTCGTGAGTGACACGTGATTCCCACGTGATTCCATGTGATTCCCACATGTTTCTCACGAGATTGACACGTGATTCCCACGTGATTCCCACGTGATTTCCTCGTGATTCCCATGTGATTGACACGTGATTCCCACGTGATTCCCTCGTGATTCCCACGTGATTGACACGTGATTCCCTCGTGATTGACACGTGATTCCAACCTGATTTCCAATTGATTCCCACGAGACTCCCACGTGAATGACACGTGATTCCCACTTGAATCCCAAGTGATTTACAGGTTATTCCCACGTGATTCACTTGTGATAGACACGTGATTCCCACATGATTCCCACGTGATTGACACGTAATTCCCATGTGATTATCACGTGATTACCACGTGATTCCCACGTGATACCCAGGTGATTCCCACTTGATTCCAACGTGACTCCCACGTGATTCCCCCGTGATTGACGCATGATTCCCACGTGATTCCCACGTGATTTCCACATGATTGACACGTGATTCCCAGGTGATTCCCTCGTGATTGACACGTGATTCCCACGTGATTCCTACACGATTCCCTCGTGACTGACACGTGATTTGCACGTGATTCCCACGTGAATGACACGTGATTCCCACGTGATTCCCACGTGTTTCCTACGTGACTCCCACGTGATTCCCACGTGATTGACACGTGACTCCCACGTGATTCCCACGTGATTGACACGTGATTCCCAAGTGATTCCCACGTGATTGACACGTGATTCCCACGTGATACTCACGTGATTCCCACGTGATTCCCAGGTGATTGACACGTGATTCCCATGTGATTCCCACGTGATTCCCACGTGATTCCCACGTGAGTCCCACGTCATTGACACGTGATTCCCACGTGATTCCCACCTGATTAAAGCGTGTTTCCACCGTGATTGCCACGTGATTCCCACGTGATTGACACGTGATTCCCACGTGATTAAAGCGTGTTTCCACCGTGATTCGCACGTGATTCCCTAGTTATTCCCAAATGATTCCCACGTGATTCCCACGTGATTCCCACGTGACTGAAACGTGATTCCCAAGTGATTTCCTCGTGATTTCCACGTGATTGACACGTGATTCCCAGGTGATTCCCAAATTATTGTCACATGATTCCCACGTGATTGCCACGTGATTCCTTCATGATTCCCACATGATTCCTACGTGATTGACAAGTTATTCCCACGTGATTGTCACTTTATTCACACTTGATACCCACGTGATTCCCACGTGATTCCCACGTGATTCCCACGCGATTGACACGTGATTCCCACATGATTCCCACGTGATTGTCACGTGATTCACACTTGATTCACACGTGTTTCCCACGTATTCCCACGTGATTGACACTTGATTCCCACGTGATTCCCACGTGAATTCAACATGATTGACACATGATTCCCTAATGATTCCCACGAGATGCCCACCTGATGCCCACGTGAATGACACGTGATTCCCACGTGACTCCCACGTGATTGACACGTGACTCCCACGTGATTCTCACGTGATTCCCACGTGATTGACACGTGATTCCCACGTGATTCCCACGTGAACACCACGTGATTACCACGTGATTCCCACGTGATTCCCACGTGACTCCCATGTGATTCCGACGTGATTGACGCATGATTCCCATGTGATTCCCAAGTGATTCTCACGTGATTGACACGTTTTTCCCACGTGATTCCCACGTGATTCCCACGTGAATGACACGTGATTCCCACGTGATTAACACTTGATTCCCACGTGATTCCCATCTGACTCCCACGTGATTCCAACGTGACTCCCACGTGATTCACACGTGTTTGACGCATGATTTCCACGTGATTAACACGTGATTCTCACCTGATTCACAAGTGATTCCCACGTGATTCCCACGTGATTGACACGTGATTTCCAAATGATTCCCACGTGGTTCCCACGTGATTCCCAAATGATTCCCACGTGATACCCACGTGATTCCCACGTGATTCAAACGATATTGACACGTGATTCCCGCGTGATTCTCACGTGACTCCCACATGATTCCCACGTGATTCCCACGTGATTGACACGTGATTCCCACCTGATTCCCTCGTGATTCCCACATGATTCCAAACGTGATTCCCACGTGATTGACACGTGATTCCCATGTTATTGACACGTGATTCCCTCGTGATTGACACGTGATTCCCACGTGATTCTCACATGATTCCCACGTGTTTCCCACGAGATTGACACGTGATTCCCACGTGATTCCCTCGTGATTCCCATGTGATTGACACGTGATTCCCTCGTGATTGACACGTGATTCCCACCTGATTTCCAATTGATTCCCATGTGACTCACACGTGAATGACACGTGATTCCCACATGATTCCCACGTGATTGACACGTGATTCCCACGTGATTCCCACGTGGTCCCACGTGACTCCCATGTGATTCTCACGTGAATGACACGTGATTGACACGTGATTCCCAGGTGATTCCCAAATTATTGTCACATGATTCCCACGTGATTGCCACGTGATTCCTTCATGATTCCCACATGATTCCTACGTGATTGACAAGTGATTCCCACGTGATTGTCACTTTATTCACACTTGATACCCACGTGATTCCCACGTGATTCCCACGTGATTCCCACGCGATTGACACGTGATTCCCACATGATTCCCACGTGATTGTCACGTGATTCACACTTGATTCACACGTGTTTTCCACGTATTCCCACGTGATTGACACTTGATTCCCACGTGATTCCCACGTGAATTCAACATGATTGACACATGATTCCCTAATGATTCCCACGAGATGCCCACCTGATGCCCACGTGATTGACACGTGACTCCCACGTGATTCTCACGTGATTCCCACGTGATTGACACGTGATTCCCACGTGATTCCCACGTGAACACCACGTGATTACCACGTGATTCCCACGTGATTCCCACGTGACTCCCATGTGATTCCCACGTGATTGACGCATGATTCCCATGTGATTCCCAAGTGATTCTCACGTGATTGACACGTTATTCCCACGTGATTCCCACGTGATTCCCACGTGAATGACACGTGATTCCCACGTGATTAACACTTGATTCCCACGTGATTCCCATCTGACTCCCACGTGATTCCAACGTGACTCCCACGTGATTCACACGTGTTTGACGCATGATTTCCACGTGATTAACACGTGATTCTCACCTGATTCACAAGTGATTCCCACGTGATTCCCACGTGATTGACACGTGATTTCCAAATGATTCCCACGTGGTTCCCACGTGATTCCCAAATGATTCCCACGTGATACCCACGTGATTCCCACGTGATTCAAACAATATTGACACGTGATTCCCGCGTGATTCTCACGTGACTCCCACATGATTCCCACGTGATTCCCACGTGATTGACACGTGATTCCCACCTGATTCCCTCGTGATTCCCACATGATTCCAAACGTGATTCCCACGTGATTGACACGTGATTCCCATGTTATTGACACGTGATTCCCTCGTGATTGACACGTGATTCCCACGTGATTCTCACATGATTCCCACGTGTTTCCCACGAGATTGACACGTGATTCCCACGTGATTCCCACGTGATTCCCTCGTGATTCCCACGTGATTGACACGTGATTCCCTCGTGATTGACACGTGATTCCCACCTGATTTCCAATTGATTCCCACGTGACTCACACGTGAATGACACGTGATTCCCACATGATTCCCACGTGATTGACACGTGATTCCCACGTGATTCCCACGTGGTCCCACGTGACTCCCATGTGATTCTCACGTGAATGACACGTGATTCCCACGTGATTCCCACGTGATTCCCACGTGATTGACACGTGATTCCCACGTCATTGACGCATGATTTCCACGTAATTGACACGTAATTCTCACCTGATTCACAAGTGATTCCCACGTGATTGACACGTTATACCCACGGGATTCCCATGTGATTGACACGTGATTCCCATGTGATTCCCACGTGATTCCCACGTGATTGACACGTGATTCCCACGTCATTGACGCATGATTTCCACGTAATTGACACGTAATTCTCACCTGATTCACAAGTGATTCCCACGTGATTGACACGTTATTCCCACGTGATTCCCATGTGATTGACACGTGATTCCCATGTGATTCCCACCTGAATCCCACATGATTGACATGTGATTCCCATGTGATTCCCACGTGATTGACACGTGATTCCCATGTGATTCCCACGTGACTCCCACGTGATTCCCACGTGATTGACGCATGATTTCCACGTGATTGACACGTAATTCTCAGCTGATTCACAAGTGATTCCCACGTGATTGACACGTTATTCCCACGTGATTCCCAAGTGATTCACTCGTGATTGACACGTGATTTCCACATGATTCCCACGTGATTGACACGTGATTCCCACGTGATTCCCACGTGACTCCCACGTGATTCCCTCGTGATTGATGCATGATTCCAACGTGATTTCCACCTGAATCCCACATGATTGACATGTGATTCCCATGTGATTCCCACGTGATTGTCACGTGATTCCCACGTGATTCCCACGTGATTGACGCATGATTCCCACGTGATTCCCAGGTGATTCCCAAATGAATTACACGTGATTCCCATGTGAATCCCAAGTGATTGACACGTGATTCCCACGTGATTCCCACGGGATTGACACGTGATTCCCATGTGATTCCGACGTGATTAACACGTTATTCCCACGTGACTCCCACGTGATTCCCACGTGATTGACGCATGATTCCCACGTGATTCCCAGGTGATTCCCGCGTGATTGACACGTGAATCCCACATGATTCCCACGTGATTGACACGTGATTCCCACATGATTCCCACGTGATTTCCACGTGATTCCCCCGTGAATCCCAGGTGAATGTCACGTGATTCCCACGTGATTTCCAAGTGATTGAGATGTGATTCTAGCGTTATTCCGACGTGATTCCCTCGTGATTGACACGTGATTCAAACGTGATTTCCACGTGATTCGCACGTGATTCCCACGTGATTGACACGTGATTCTCACGTGATTCCCACGTGATTGACAAGTGATTGGCACGTTATTCTCACGTGATACACACGTGATTGACATGTGATTTCCACGAGATTCCCAGATGATTGGAACGTGATTCCCACGTGATTCCCACGTGATTACCACGTGATTCCCAGATGATTGACACGTGATCCCCAATCGATTCCCACGTGATTGACACATGATTCCCACGTGATTCCCACATGATTGACACGTGATTCCCACGTGATTCTCACGTGATTCCCATGTGATTCACACGTGATTCTCTCCTGATTGACACGTGATTCCCACGTGATTCCCACGTGATTCCCACGTGATGTCCACGTGATGCCCACGTGATTGACACGTGATTCCCATGTGATTGACACGTGATTCCCACGTCATTCCCTCGTGATTGATACGTGATTCCCACGTGATTCCCACGTGATTCCCACGTGATTCCCACGTGATTGACACGTGATTCGCACGTGAGTCCCACGTGATTCCCACTTGATTGACACGAGATTCCCACGTGATTCCCACGTGAATCCCACGTGATTCCCACGTGATCCCCACGTGATTCCCTCGTGATTCCCACGTGATTGACACGTGATTCGCACGTGATTCCAACGTGATTCCCACGTTTTTGACACGTGACTGACACGTGATTCCCACTTGATTCTCCGGTGATCCCCAAGTGAATCCCACGTGATTGACACGTGATTCCCACGTTATTTTCACGTGAAACCTACGAGATACCCAAGTGACTCCCATGAGATTGAATCGTGATTCCCACGTGATTCCCACGTGAATCCCACGTGATTCCCACGTGATTATCCCGTGATTCCCACGTGATTGACACGTGATTTCCACATGATTCCCACGTGATTGACACGTGATTCCCATGTGATTTTCATGTGAAACCTACGTGATTCCCAAGTGACTCCCACGTGATTGAAACGTGATTCCCCCGTGATTCCCACGTGATTGAAACGTGATTCCCACCTGATTCCGACGTGATTACCACGTGATTTCCTCGTGATTCACACGTGATTCCCATGTGATTCTCACATGATTCCCACGTGATTCACAAGTTATTCCCACGTGATTCCCACGAGATTCCCGCGTGATTGACACGTGAATCCCAAGTGATTCCCAAGTGATTCCCACGTGATTGACACGTGATTCCCACGTGATTCCCACGTGACTCCCACGTGATTCCCTCGTGATTGATGCATGATTCCAACGTGATTTCCACCTGAATCCCACATGATTGACATGTGATTCCCATGTGATTCCCACGTGATTGTCACGTGATTCCCACGTGATTCCCACGTGATTGACGCATGATTCCCACGTGATTCCCAGGTGATTCCCAAATGAATTACACGTGATTCCCATGTGATTCCCAAGTGATTGACACGTGATTCCCACGTGATTCCCACGGGATTGACACGTGATTCCCATGTGATTCCGACGTGATTAACACGTTATTCCCACGTGACTCCCACGTGATTCCCACGTGATTGACGCATGATTCCCACGTGATTCCCAGGTGATTCCCGCGTGATTGACACGTGAATCCCACATGATTCCCACGTGATTGACACGTGATTCCCACATGATTCCCACGTGATTTCCACGTGATTCCCCCGTGAATCCCAGGTGAATGTCACGTGATTCCCACGTGATTTCCAAGTGATTGAGATGTGATTCTAGCGTTATTCCGACGTGATTCCCTCGTGATTGACACGTGATTCAAACGTGATTTCCACGTGATTCGCACGTGATTCCCACGTGATTGACACGTGATTCTCACGTGATTCCCACGTGATTGACAAGTGATTGGCACGTTATTCTCACGTGATACACACGTGATTGACATGTGATTTCCACGAGATTCCCAGATGATTGGAACGTGATTCCCACGTGATTCCCACGTGATTCCCACGTGATTCCCACGTGATTGACACGTGATTCGCACGTGAGTCCCACGTGATTCCCACTTGATTGACACGAGATTCCCACGTGATTCCCACGTGAATCCCACGTGATTCCCAAGTGATCCCCACGTGATTCCCTCGTGATTCCCACGTGATTGACACGTGATTCGCACGTGATTCCAACGTGATTCCCACGTTTTTGACACGTGACTGACACGTGATTCCCACTTGATTCTCCGGTGATCCCCAAGTGAATCCCACGTGATTGACACGTGATTCCCACGTTATTTTCACGTGAAACCTACGAGATACCCAAGTGACTCCCATGAGATTGAATCGTGATTCCCACGTGATTCCCACGTGAATCCCACGTGATTCCCACGTGATTATCCCGTGATTCCCACGTGATTGACACGTGATTTCCACATGATTCCCACGTGATTGACACGTGATTCCCACGTGATTCCCACGTGATTGACACGTGATTCGCACGTGAGTCCCACGTGATTCCCACTTGATTGACACGAGATTCCCACGTGATTCCCACGTGAATCCCACGTGATTCCCACGTGATTCCCACGTGATTGACACGTGATTCGCACGTGAGTCCCACGTGATTCCCACTTGATTGACACGAGATTCCCACGTGATTCCCACGTGAATCCCACGTGATTCCCACGTGATCCCCACGTGATTCCCTCGTGATTCCCACGTGATTGACACGTGATTCGCACGTGATTCCAACGTGATTCCCACGTTTTTGACACGTGACTGACACGTGATTCCCACTTGATTCTCCGGTGATCCCCAAGTGAATCCCACGTGATTGACACGTGATTCCCACGTTATTTTCACGTGAAACCTACGAGATACCCAAGTGACTCCCATGAGATTGAATCGTGATTCCCACGTGATTCCCACGTGAATCCCACGTGATTCCCACGTGATTATCCCGTGATTCCCACGTGATTGACACGTGATTTCCACATGATTCCCACGTGATTGACACGTGATTCCCATGTGATTTTCATGTGAAACCTACGTGATTCCCAAGTGACTCCCACGTGATTGAAACGTGATTCCCCCGTGATTCCCACGTGATTGAAACGTGATTCCCACCTGATTCCGACGTGATTACCACGTGATTTCCTCGTGATTCACACGTGATTCCCATGTGATTCTCACATGATTCCCACGTGATTCACAAGTTATTCCCACGTGATTCCCACGAGATTCCCGCGTGATTGACACGTGAATCCCAAGTGATTCCCAAGTGATTCCCACGTGATTGACACGTGATTCCCACGTGATTCCCACGTGACTCCCACGTGATTCCCTCGTGATTGATGCATGATTCCAACGTGATTTCCACCTGAATCCCACATGATTGACATGTGATTCCCATGTGATTCCCACGTGATTGTCACGTGATTCCCACGTGATTCCCACGTGATTGACGCATGATTCCCACGTGATTCCCAGGTGATTCCCAAATGAATTACACGTGATTCCCATGTGATTCCCAAGTGATTGACACGTGATTCCCACGTGATTCCCACGGGATTGACACGTGATTCCCATGTGATTCCGACGTGATTAACACGTTATTCCCACGTGACTCCCACGTGATTCCCACGTGATTGACGCATGATTCCCACGTGATTCCCAGGTGATTCCCGCGTGATTGACACGTGAATCCCACATGATTCCCACGTGATTGACACGTGATTCCCACATGATTCCCACGTGATTTCCACGTGATTCCCCCGTGAATCCCAGGTGAATGTCACGTGATTCCCACGTGATTTCCAAGTGATTGAGATGTGATTCTAGCGTTATTCCGACGTGATTCCCTCGTGATTGACACGTGATTCAAACGTGATTTCCACGTGATTCGCACGTGATTCCCACGTGATTGACACGTGATTCTCACGTGATTCCCACGTGATTGACAAGTGATTGGCACGTTATTCTCACGTGATACACACGTGATTGACATGTGATTTCCACGAGATTCCCAGATGATTGGAACGTGATTCCCACGTGATTCCCACGTGATTACCACGTGATTCCCAGATGATTGACACGTGATCCCCAATCGATTCCCACGTGATTGACACATGATTCCCACGTGATTCCCACATGATTGACACGTGATTCCCACGTGATTCTCACGTGATTCCCATGTGATTCACACGTGATTCTCTCCTGATTGACACGTGATTCCCACGTGATTCCCACGTGATTCCCACGTGATGTCCACGTGATGCCCACGTGATTGACACGTGATTCCAATGTGATTGACACGTGATTCCCACGTCATTCCCTCGTGATTGATACGTGATTCCCACGTGATTCCCACGTGATTCCCACGTGATTCCCACGTGATTGACACGTGATTCGCACGTGAGTCCCACGTGATTCCCACTTGATTGACACGAGATTCCCACGTGATTCCCACGTGAATCCCACGTGATTCCCACGTGATCCCCACGTGATTCCCTCGTGATTCCCACGTGATTGACACGTGATTCGCACGTGATTCCAACGTGATTCCCACGTTTTTGACACGTGACTGACACGTGATTCCCACTTGATTCTCCGGTGATCCCCAAGTGAATCCCACGTGATTGACACGTGATTCCCACGTTATTTTCACGTGAAACCTACGAGATACCCAAGTGACTCCCATGAGATTGAATCGTGATTCCCACGTGATTCCCACGTGAATCCCACGTGATTCCCACGTGATTATCCCGTGATTCCCACGTGATTGACACGTGATTTCCACATGATTCCCACGTGATTGACACGTGATTCCCATGTGATTTTCATGTGAAACCTACGTGATTCCCAAGTGACTCCCACGTGATTGAAACGTGATTCCCCCGTGATTCCCACGTGATTGAAACGTGATTCCCACCTGATTCCGACGTGATTACCACGTGATTTCCTCGTGATTCACACGTGATTCCCATGTGATTCTCACATGATTCCCACGTGATTCACAAGTTATTCCCACGTGATTCCCACGAGATTCCCGCGTGATTGACACGTGAATCCCAAGTGATTCCCAAGTGATTCCCACGTGATTGACACGTGATTCCCACCTGATTCCCACGTGATTTCCACGTAATTGAGATGTGATTCCCGCGTGATTCCCACGTGATTGACACGTAATTCCCACGTGATTTGCACATGATTCCCACGTGATTCCCAAGTGATTCCCCAGTGATTGACACGTGATTCCACGTGATTCCCACGTGATTACCACGTGATTTCCACGTGATTCCCACGTGATTCCCTCGTGATTCCCACGTGATTCCCACGTGATTGACACGTGATTCCCACGTAATTCCCACGTGATTGACACGTGATTCCCACCTAATTCCCACGTGAATTCCACTTGATTGACACGTGATTGACATGTGATTCCCACCTGATTCCCACGTGAATCCCACGTGATTGAGACGTGATTCCCAATGATTCCAACGTGATTGACACATGATTCCCACGTGATTCCCACATGATTGACACGTGATTCCCACGTGATTCTCACGTGATTCCCATGTGATTCACACATGATTCTCTCCTGATTGACACGTGATTCCCACGTGATTCCCACGTGATTCCCACGTGATGCCCACGTGATGCCCACGTGATTGACACGTGATTCCCACGTGATTGACACGTGATTCCCACGTCATTCCCTCGTGATTGATACGTGATTCCCACCTGATGCCCACGTGATTGACACGTGATTCCCAAGTGATTCCCACGTGATTTCCACTTGATTGACACGTGATTCCCACGTGATTGACACGTGATTCCCACGTGATTCCCACGTGATTGACACGTGATTCCCACGTGATTCTCACGTGATTCCCACGTGATTTTCACGTGAAACCTACGTGATTCCCAAGTAACTCCCACGTGATTCACACGTGATTCCCACGTGATTCCCACGTGAATCCCACGTGATTCCCACGTGATTCCCACATGACTACCTCGTGATTCACACGTGATTCCCATGTGATTCTCACATGATTCCCACGTGATTCCCACGTGATTCACAAGTTATTCCCACGTGATTCCCACGAGATTCCCGCGTGATTGACACGTGATTCCCACGTGATTCCCACGTGATTCCCACGCGATTGACACGTGATTCCCACATGATTCCCACGTGATTGTCACGTGACTCCCACGTGATTCTCACGTGATTCCCACGTGATTGACACGTGATTCCCACGTGATTCCCACGTGAACACCACGTGATTACCACGTGATTCCCACGTGATTCCCACGTGACTCCCATGTGATTCCGACGTGATTGACGCATGATTCCCATGTGATTCCCAAGTGATTCTCACGTGATTGACACGTTATTCCCACGTGATTCCCACGTGATTCCCACGTGAAGGACACGTGATTCCCACGTGATTAACACTTGATTCCCACGTGATTCCCATCTGACTCCCACGTGATTCCAACGTGACTCCCACGTGATTCACACGTGTTTGACGCATGATTTCCACGTGATTAACACGTGATTCTCACCTGATTCACAAGTGATTCCCACGTGATTCCCACGTGATTGACACGTGATTTCCAAATGATTCCCACGTGGTTCCCACGTGATTCCCAAATGATTCCCACGTGATACCCACGTGATTCCCACGTGACTCAAACGATATTGACACGTGATTCCCGCGTGATTCTCACGTGACTCCCACATGATTCCCACGTGATTCCCACGTGATTGACACGTGATTCCCACCTGATTCCCTCGTGATTCCCACATGATTCCAAACGTGATTCCCACGTGATTGACACGTGATTCCCATGTTATTGACACGTGATTCCCTCGTGATTGACACGTGATTCCCACGTGATTCTCACATGATTCCCACGTGTTTCCCACGAGATTGACACGTGATTCCCACGTGATTCCCACGTGATTCCCTCGTGATTCCCATGTGATTGACACGTGATTCCCTCGTGATTGACACGTGATTCCCACCTGATTTCCAATTGATTCCCACGTGACTCACACGTGAATGACACGTGATTCCCACATGATTCCCACGTGATTGACACGTGATTCCCACGTGATTCCCACGTGGTCCCACGTGACTCCCATGTGATTCTCACGTGAATGACACGTGATTGACACGTGATTCCCAGGTGATTCCCAAATTATTGTCACATGATTCCCACGTGATTGCCACGTGATTCCTTCATGATTCCCACATGATTCCTACGTGATTGACAAGTGATTCCCACGTGATTGTCACTTTATTCACACTTGATACCCACGTGATTCCCACGTGATTCCCACGTGATTCCCACGCGATTGACACGTGATTCCCACATGATTCCCACGTGATTGTCACGTGATTCACACTTGATTCACACGTGTTTTCCACGTATTCCCACGTGATTGACACTTGATTCCCACGTGATTCCCACGTGAATTCAACATGATTGACACATGATTCCCTAATGATTCCCACGAGATGCCCACCTGATGCCCACGTGAATGACACGTGATTCCCACGTGACTCCCACGTGATTGACACGTGACTCCCACGTGATTCTCACGTGATTCCCACGTGATTGACACGTGATTCCCACGTGATTCCCACGTGAACACCACGTGATTACCACGTGATTCCCACGTGATTCCCACGTGACTCCCATGTGATTCCCACGTGATTGACGCATGATTCCCATGTGATTCCCAAGTGATTCTCACGTGATTGACACGTTATTCCCACGTGATTCCCACGTGATTCCCACGTGAATGACACGTGATTCCCACGTGATTAACACTTGATTCCCACGTGATTCCCATCTGACTCCCACGTGATTCCAACGTGACTCCCACGTGATTCACACGTGTTTGACGCATGATTTCCACGTGATTAACACGTGATTCTCACCTGATTCACAAGTGATTCCCACGTGATTCCCACGTGATTGACACGTGATTTCCAAATGATTCCCACGTGGTTCCTACGTGATTCCCAAATGATTCCCACGTGATACCCACGTGATTCCCACGTGATTCAAACAATATTGACACGTGATTCCCGCGTGATTCTCACGTGACTCCCACATGATTCCCACGTGATTCCCACGTGATTGACACGTGATTCCCACCTGATTCCCTCGTGATTCCCACATGATTCCAAACGTGATTCCCACGTGATTGACACGTGATTCCCATGTTATTGACACGTGATTCCCTCGTGATTGACACGTGATTCCCACGTGATTCTCACATGATTCCCACGTGTTTCCCACGAGATTGACACGTGATTCCCACGTGATTCCCACGTGATTCCCTCGTGATTCCCACGTGATTGACACGTGATTCCCTCGTGATTGACACGTGATTCCCACCTGATTTCCAATTGATTCCCACGTGACTCACACGTGAATGACACGTGATTCCCACATGATTCCCACGTGATTGACACGTGATTCCCACGTGATTCCCACGTGGTCCCACGTGACTCCCATGTGATTCTCACGTGAATGACACGTGATTCCCACGTGATTGACACGTGATTCCCACGTCATTGACGCATGATTTCCACGTAATTGACACGTAATTCTCACCTGATTCACAAGTGATTCCCACGTGATTGACACGTTATACCCACGGGATTCCCATGTGATTGACACGTGATTCCCATGTGATTCCCACGTGATTCCCACGTGATTGACACGTGATTCCCACGTCATTGACGCATGATTTCCACGTAATTGACACGTAATTCTCACCTGATTCACAAGTGATTCCCACGTGATTGACACGTTATTCCCACGTGATTCCCATGTGATTGACACGTGATTCCCATGTGATTCCCACCTGAATCCCACATGATTGACATGTGATTCCCATGTGATTCCCACGTGATTGACACGTGATTCCCATGTGATTCCCACGTGACTCCCACGTGATTCCCACGTGATTGACGCATGATTTCCACGTGATTCCCACGTGATTGACACGTGATTCCCACGTGATTCCCACGTGACTCCCACGTGATTCCCTCGTGATTGATGCATGATTCCAACGTGATTTCCACCTGAATCCCACATGATTGACATGTGATTCCCATGTGATTCCCACGTGATTGTCACGTGATTCCCACGTGATTCCCACGTGATTGACGCATGATTCCCACGTGATTCCCAGGTGATTCCCAAATGAATTACACGTGATTCCCATGTGATTCCCAAGTGATTGACACGTGATTCCCACGTGATTCCCACGGGATTGACACGTGATTCCCATGTGATTCCGACGTGATTAACACGTTATTCCCACGTGACTCCCACGTGATTCCCACGTGATTGACGCATGATTCCCACGTGATTCCCAGGTGATTCCCGCGTGATTGACACGTGAATCCCACATGATTCCCACGTGATTGACACGTGATTCCCACATGATTCCCACGTGATTTCCACGTGATTCCCCCGTGAATCCCAGGTGAATGTCACGTGATTCCCACGTGATTTCCAAGTGATTGAGATGTGATTCTAGCGTTATTCCGACGTGATTCCCTCGTGATTGACACGTGATTCAAACGTGATTTCCACGTGATTCGCACGTGATTCCCACGTGATTGACACGTGATTCTCACGTGATTCCCACGTGATTGACAAGTGATTGGCACGTTATTCTCACGTGATACACACGTGATTGACATGTGATTTCCACGAGATTCCCAGATGATTGGAACGTGATTCCCACGTGATTGCCACGTGATTACCACGTGATTCCCAGATGATTGACACGTGATCCCCAATCGATTCCCACGTGATTGACACATGATTCCCACGTGATTCCCACATGATTGACACGTGATTCCCACGTGATTCTCACGTGATTCCCATGTGATTCACACATGATTCTCTCCTGATTGACACGTGATTCCCACGTGATTCCCACGTGATTCCCACGTGATGTCCACGTGATGCCCACGTGATTGACACGTGATTCCCATGTGATTGACACGTGATTCCCACGTCATTCCCTCGTGATTGATACGTGATTCCCACGTGATTCCCACGTGATTCCCACGTGATTCCCACGTGATTGACACGTGATTCGCACGTGAGTCCCACGTGATTCCCACTTGATTGACACGAGATTCCCACGTGATTCCCACGTGAATCCCACGTGATTCCCACGTGATCCCCACGTGATTCCCTCGTGATTCCCACGTGATTGACACGTGATTCGCACGTGATTCCAACGTGATTCCCACGTTTTTGACACGTGACTGACACGTGATTCCCACTTGATTCTCCGGTGATCCCCAAGTGAATCCCACGTGATTGACACGTGATTCCCACGTGATTTTCACGTGAAACCTACGAGATACCCAAGTGACTCCCATGAGATTGAATCGTGATTCCCACGTGATTCCCACGTGAATCCCACGTGATTCCCACGTGATTATCCCGTGATTCCCACGTGATTGACACGTGATTTCCACATGATTCCCACGTGATTGACACGTGATTCCCATGTGATTTTCATGTGAAACCTACGTGATTCCCAAGTGACTCCCACGTGATTGAAACGTGATTCCCCCGTGATTCCCACGTGATTGAAACGTGATTCCCACCTGATTCCGACGTGATTACCACGTGATTTCCTCGTGATTCACACGTGATTCCCATGTGATTCTCACATGATTCCCACGTGATTCCCACGTGATTCACAAGTTATTCCCACGTGATTCCCACGAGATTCCCGCGTGATTGACACGTGAATCCCAAGTGATTCCCAAGTGATTCCCACGTGATTGACACGTGATTCCCACCTGATTCCCATGTGATTTCCACGTAATTGAGATGTGATTCCCGCGTGATTCCCACGTGATTGACACGTAATTCCCACGTGATTTGCACATGATTCCCACGTGATTCCCAAGTGATTCCCCAGTGATTGACACGTGATTCCACGTGATTCCCACGTGATTACCACGTGATTTCCACGTGATTCCCACGTGATTCCCTCGTGATTCCCACGTGATTCCCACGTGATTGACACGTGATTCCCACGTAATTCCCACGTGATTGACACGTGATTCCCACCTAATTCCCACGTGAATTCCACTTGATTGACACGTGATTGACATGTGATTCCCACCTGATTCCCACGTGAATCCCACGTGATTGAGACGTGATTCCCAATGATTCCAACGTGATTGACACATGATTCCCACGTGATTCCCACATGATTGACACGTGATTCCCACGTGATTCTCACGTGATTCCCATGTGATTCACACATGATTCTCTCCTGATTGACACGTGATTCCCACGTGATTCCCACGTGATTCCCACGTGATGCCCACGTGATGCCCACGTGATTGACACGTGATTCCCACGTGATTGACACGTGATTCCCACGTCATTCCCTCGTGATTGATACGTGATTCCCACCTGATGCCCACGTGATTGACACGTGATTCCCAAGTGATTCCCACGTGATTCCCACTTGATTGACACGTGATTCCCACGTGATTGACACGTGATTCCCACGTGATTCCCACGTGATTGACACGTGATTCCCACGTGATTCTCACGTGATTCCCACGTGATTTTCACGTGAAACCTACGTGATTCCCAACTAACTCCCACGTGATTCACACGTGATTCCCACGTGATTCCCACGTGAATCCCACGTGATTCCCACGTGATTCCCACATGACTACCTCGTGATTCACACGTGATTCCCATGTGATTCTCACATGATTCCCACGTGATTCCCACGTGATTCACAAGTTATTCCCACGTGATTCCCTCGAGATTCCCGCGTGATTAACACGTGAATCCCACGTGATTCTCACGTGATTGACACGTGATTCCCACATGATTCCCACGTGATTTCCACGTGATTCCCCCGTGAATCCCAGGTGAATGTCACGTGATTCCCACGTGATTTCCACGTGATTGAGATGTGATTCCCGTGTAATTCCGACGTGATTCCCACGTGATTTACACGTGATTCCCCGGTGTTTCCCACGTGATTGACACGTGATTCCCACGTGATTCCCACGTGATTCCCATGTGATTGACACTTGATTCCCAGAAGTGTCCCACGTGATTGACACGTGATTCCCACGTGAGTCCCACGTCATTGACACGTGATTCCCACGTGATTCCCACGTGATTAAAGCGTGTTTCCACCGTGATTCGCACGTGATTCCCTAGTGATTCCCAAATGATTCCCACGTGATTCCCACGTGATTCCCACGTGACTGAAACGTGATTCCCAAGTGATTTCCTCGTGATTTCCACGTGATTGACATGTGATTCCCAGGTGATTCCCAAATTATTGTCACGTGATTCCCACGTGATTGCCACGTGATTCCTTCGTGATTCCCACATGATTCCTATGTGATTGACAAGTGATTCCCACGTGATTGTCACTTTATTCACACTTGATACCCATGTGATTCCCACGTGATTCCCACGTGATTCCCACGCGATTGACACGTGATTCCCACATGATTCCCACGTGATTGTCACGTGATTCACACTTGATTCACACGTGTTTCCCACGTATTCCCACGTGACTGACCCGTGATTCCCACGTGATTCCCACGTGACTCCCACGTGATTCCCTCGTGATTGATGCATGATTCCAACGTGATTTCAACCTGAATCCCACATGATTGACATGTGATTCCCATGTGATTCCCACGTGATTGACACGTGATTCCCATGTGATTCCCACGTGACTCCCACGTGATTCCCACGTGATTGACGCATGATTCCCACGTGATTCCCAGGTGATTCCCAAATGATTGACACGTGATTCCCATGTGATTCCCAAGTGATTGACACGTGATTCCCACGTGATTCCCTGGTGAGTGACACGTGATTCCCACGTGATTCCACGTGATTCCCACATGTTTCTCACGAGATTGACACGTGATTCCCACGTGATTCCCACGTGATTCCCTCGTGATTCCCATGTGATTGACACGTGATTCCCACGTGATTCCCACGTGATTCCCTCGTGATTCCCACGTGATTGACACGTGATTCCCTCGTGATTGACACGTGATTCCAACCTGATTTCCAATTGATTCCCACGAGACTCCCACGTGAATGACACGTGATTCCCACTTGAATCCCAAGTGATTGACAGGTTATTCCCACGTGATTCACTTGTGATAGACACGTGATTCCCACATGATTCCCACGTGATTGACACGTAATTCCCGTGTGATTATCACATGATTACCACGTCATTCCCACGTGATACCCAGGTGATTCCCACTTGATTCCAACGTGACTCCCACGTGATTCCCCCGTGATTGACGCATGATTCCCACGTGATTCCCACATGATTTTCACGTGAAACCTACGTGATTCCCAAGTGACTCCCACGTGATTGAAACGTGATTCCCACGTGATTCCCACGTGATTGAAACGTGATTCCCACCTGATTCCCACGTGATTACCACGTGATTTCCTCGTGATTCACACGTGATTCCCATGTGATTCTCACATGATTCCCACGTGATTCCCACGTGATTCACAAGTTATTCCCACGTGATTCCCAAGAGAATCCCGCGTGATTGACACGTGAATCCCACGTGATTCCCAAGTGATTCCCACGTGATTGACACTTGATTCCCACCTGATTCCCACGTGATTTCCACGTGATTGAGATGTGATTCCCGCGTGATTCCCACGTGATTGACACGTGATTCCCACGTGATTTCCACATGATTCCCATGTGAATCCCAGGTGAATGTCACGTGATTCCCACGTGATTCCCACGTGATTCCCACGTGATTGACACGTGATTACCACGTGATTCCCACGTGATTCCCTCGTGTTTGACATGTGATTCCCACATGATTCTCACGTGATTCCCAAGTGATTCCCCCGTGATTGACACGTGATTCCCACGTGATTCCCACGTGATTACCACGTGATTTCCACGTGATTCCCACGTGATTCCCTCGTGATTTCCACTTGATTCAAACGTGATTCCCTCGTGATTGACACGTGATTCCCATGTGATTCCCACGTGATTGAAACGTGATTCCCACGTGATTGACACGTGATTCCCACGTGATTCCCACGTGATTACCACGTGATTTCCACGTGATTCCCACGTAATTCCCTCGTGATTTCCACGTGAATCCCACGTGATTCCCTCGTGATTGACACGTGATTCCCACGTGATTCCCACGTGATTGACACGTGATTCCCACGTGATTGACAGGTGATTCCCACGTGATTCCCACGTGATTGACACGTGATTGACACGTGATTCCCACATGATTCTCACGTGATTCCCCCGTGATTGACACGTTATTCCCACCTGACTCCCACGTGAATCCCACGTGATTGTCACGTGATTGCCACGTGATTTAAACGTGATTCCCACGTGATTCCCTCGTGATTGACACGTGATTCCCATGTGATTCCCACGTGATTGACACGTGATTCCCACGTGATTGACATGTGATTCCCACATGATTCCCACGTGATTGACACGTGATTCCCACGTGATTCCCTCGTGATTGACACGTGATTCCCTTGTGATTCCCACGAGATTCCCACGTGATTCCCTCGTGATTGACACGTGATTCCCAAGTGACTCCCACGTGATTCCACGTGATGCCCCCGTGATTTACACCTGATTCCCACGTGATTCCGACGTGATTGACACGTAATTCCCACGTGACTCTCACGTGATTTACTTGTGATTCACACATGATTCTCTCGTGATTGAGACGTGATTCCCACGTTATTCCCATGTGATTCCCTCGTGATTCTCATGTGATGCCCAAGTGATGCCCACGTGATTGACACGTGATTCCCACGTGATTCCCACGTGATTGACACGTGATTCCCACGTGATTCCCACGTGATTCCCACGTGATTGACACGTGATTCCCACGTGATTTTCATGTGAAACCTACGTGATTCCCAAGTGACTCCCATGTGATTGAAACGTGATTCCCACGTGATTCCCACGTGAATCCCACGTGATTCCCACGTGATTATCCCGTGATTCCCACGTGATTGACACGTGATTTCCACATGATTCCCACGTGATTGACACGTGATTCCCATGTGATTTTCACGTGAAACCTACGTGATTCCCAAGTGACTCCCACGTGATTGAAACGTGATTCCCACGTGATTCCCACGTGATTGAAACGTGATTCCCACCTGATTCCCACGTGATTACCACGTGATTCCCTCGTGATTCCCACGTGATTCCCATGTGATTCTCACATGATTCCCACGTGATTCCCACGTGATTCACAAGTTATTCCCACGTGATTCCAACGAGAATCCCGCGTGATTGACACGTGAATCCCACGTGATTCCCAAGTGATTCCCACGTGATTGACACGTGATTCCCACCTGATTCCCACGTGATTTCCACGTGATTGAGATGTGATTCCCGCGTGATTCCCACGTGATTGACACGTGATTCCCTCGTGATTTCCACATGATTCCCCCGTGAATCCCAGGTGAATGTCACGTGATTCCCACGTGATTCCAAAGTGATTCCCACGTGATTGACACGTGATTCCCACGTGATTCCCACGTGATTCCCTCGTGTTTGACATGTGATTCCCACATGATTCTCACGTGATTCCCAAGTGATTCCCCCGTGATTGACACGTGATTCCCACGTGATTCCCACGTGATTACCACGTGATTTCCACGTGATTCCCACGTGATTCCCTCGTGATTTCCACTTGATTCAAACGTGATTCCCTCGTGATTGACACGTGATTCCCATGTGATTCCCACGTGATTGAAACGTGATTCCCACGTGATTGACACGTGATTCCCACGTGATTCCCACGAGATTGACACTTGATTCCCACGTGATTCCCACGTGATTGACACGTGATTGACACGTGATTCCCACCTGATTCCCATGTGAATTCCACTTGATTGACACGTGATTGACAAGTGATTCCCACCTGATTCCCACGTGAATCCCACGTGATTGAGACGTGATTCGCAATGATTCCCACGTGATTTCCACGTGATTCCCCCGTGAATCCCAGGTGAATGTCACGTGATTCCCACGTGATTTCCACGTGATTGAGATGTGATTCCCGCGTGATTCCGACGTGATTCCCACGTGATTGACACGTGATTTAAACGTGATTTCCACGTGATTCCCACGTGATTGACAAGTGATTCCCACGTGACTCTAACGTGAATCCTACCTGATTCCCACTTGAATCCAACGTCATTGACACGTGATTCCCACGTGATTCCCACGTGATTGAAACGTGATTCCCACGTGATTCCCAGATGATTGACACGTGATCCCCAATCGATTCCCACGTGATTGACACGTGATTCCCACGTGACTCTAACGTGAATCCTACCTGATTCCCACTTGAATCCAACGTGATTGACACGTGATTCCCACGTGATTGACACGTGATTTCCACGTCATTCCCTCGTGATTGATTCGTGATTCCCACGTGATTCCCACGTGATTCACACGTGATTCCCAAGTGATTCCCACGTGATTCCCACGTGATTGACACGTCATTCCCACGTGATTCTCACGTGATTCCCACGTGATTGACACGTGAATCCCACGTGATTCCCTCGTGATTCACACGTGATTCCCATGTGATTCTCACATGATTCCCTCGTGATTCCCACGTGATTCACAAGTTATTCCCACGTGATTCCCACGAGATTCCCGCGTGATTGACACGTGAATCGCGCGTGATTGACACGTGATTTCCACGTCATTCCCTCGTGATTGATTCGTGATTCCCACGTGATTCCCACGTGATTTCCACGTGATTCCCCCGTGAATCCCAGGTGAATGTCACGTGATTCCCACGTGATTTCCACGTGATTGAGATGTGATTCCCGCGTGATTCCGACGTGATTCCCACGTGATTGACACGTGATTTAAACGTGATTTCCACGTGATTCGCACGTGATTCCCACGTGATTGACAAGTGATTCCCACGTGACTCTAACGTGAATCCTACCTGATTCCCACTTGAATCCAACGTGATTGACACGTGATTCCCACGTGATTCCCACGTGATTGAAAGTGATTCCCACGTGATTCCCAGATGATTGACACGTGATCCCCAATCGATTCCCACGTGATTGACACGTGATTCCCACGTGACTCTAACGTGAATCCTAACTGATTCCCACTTGAATCCAACGTGATTGACACGTGATTCCCACGTGATTGACACGTGATTTCCACGTCATTCCCTCGTGATTGATTCGTGATTCCCACGTGATTCCCACGTGATTCCCAAGTGATTCCCACGTGATTCCCACGTGATTGACACGTGATTCCCACGTGATTCTCACGAGATTCCCACGTGATTGACACGTGAATCCCACGTGATTCCCTCGTGAATCACACGTGATTCCCATGTGATTCTCACATGATTCACTCGTGATTCCCACGTGATTCACAAGTTATTCCCACGTGATTCCCACGAGATTCCCGCGTGATTGACACGTGAATCGCACGTGATTCCCACGTGATTGACACGTGATTCCCACTTGATTCCCACGTGATTTCCACGTGATTGAGATGTGATTCCCGCGTGATTCCCACGTGATTGACACGTGATTCCCTCGTGATTTCCACGTGATTCCCCCGTGAATCCCAGGTGAATGTCACGTGATTCCCACGTGATTCCAAAGTGATTCCCACGTGATTGACACGTGATTCCCACGTGATTCCCACGTGATTCCCTCGTGTTTGACATGTGATTCCCACATGATTCTCAAGTGATTCCCAAGTGATTCCCCCGTGATTGACACGTGATTCCCACGTGATTCCCACGTGATTACCACGTGATTTCCACGTGATTCCCACGTAATTCCCTCGTGATTTCCACGTGAATCCCACGTGATTCCCTCGTGATTGACACGTGATTCCCACGTGATTCCCACGTGATCGACACGTGATTCCCACGTGATTCCCACGTGATTGACACATGATTCCCACGTGATTACCACGTGATTGACACGTGATTGACACGTGATTCCCACCTGATTCCCACGTGAATTCCACTTGATTGACACGTGATTGACATGTGATTCCCACTTGTTTCCCACGTGAATCCCACGTGATTGAGACGTGATTCCCAATGATTCCCACATGACTGACACGTGATTCCCACGTGATTGACAGGTGATTCCCACGTGATTCCCACATGATTGACACGTGATTGACACGTGATTCCCACCTGACTCCCACGTGAATCCCACGTGATTGTCACGTGATTGCCACGTGATTTAAACGTGATTCCCACGTGATTCCCTCGTGATTGACACGTGATTCCCATGTGATTCCCACGTGATTGACACGTGATTCCCACGTGATTGACATGTGATTCCCACATGATTCCCACGTGATTGACTCGTGATTCCCACGTGATTCCCTCGTGATTGACACGTGATTCCCTTGTGATTCCCACGAGATTCCCACGTGATTCCCTCGTGATTGACACGTGATTCCCAAGTGACTCCCACGTGATTCCACGTGATGCCCCCGTGATTTACACCTGATTCCCACGTGATTCCGACGTGATTGACACGTAATTCCCACGTGACTCTCACGTGATTTACATGTGATTCACACATGATTCTCTCGTGATTGAGACGTGATTCCCACGTTATTCCCATGTGATTCCCTCGTGATTCTCACGTGATGCCCAAGTGATGCCCACGTGATTGACACGTGATTCCCACGTGATTCCCACGTGATTGACACGTGATTCCCACGTGATTCCCACGTGATTCCCACGTGATTGACACGTGATTCCCACGTGATTTTCATGTGAAACCTACGTGATTCCCAAGTGACTCCCATGTGATTGAAACGTGATTCCCACGTGATTCCCACGTGAATCCCACGTGATTCCGTGATTATCCCGTGATTCCCACGTGATTGACACGTGATTTCCACATGATTCCCACGTGATTGACACGTGATTCCCATGTGATTTTCACGTGAAACCTACGTGATTCCCAAGTGACTCCCACGTGATTGAAACGTGATTCCCACGTGATTCCCACGTGATTGAAACGTGATTCCCACCTGATTCCCACGTGATCACCACGTGATTTCCTCGTGATTCACACGTGATTCCCATGTGATTCTCACATGATTCCCACGTGATTCCCACGTGATTCACAAGTTATTCCCACGTGATTCCCAAGAGAATCCCGCGTGATTGACACGTGAATCCCACGTGATTCCCAAGTGATTCCCACGTGATTGACACTTGATTCCCACCTGATTCCCACGTGATTTCCACGTGATTGAGATGTGATTCCCGCGTGATTCCCACGTGATTGACACGTGATTCCCACGTGATTTCCACATGATTCCCATGTGAATCCCAGGTGAATGTCACGTGATTCCCACGTGATTCCCACGTGATTCCCACGTGATTGACACGTGATTACCACGTGATTCCCACGTGATTCCCTCGTGTTTGACATGTGATTCCCACATGATTCTCACGTAATTCCCAAGCGATTCCCCCGTGATTGACACGTGATTCCCACGTGATTCCCACGTGATTACCACGTGATTTCCACGTGATTCCCACGTGATTCCCTCGTGATTTCCACTTGATTCAAACGTGATTCCCTCGTGATTGACACGTGATTCCCATGTGATTCCCACGTGATTGAAACGTGATTCCCACGTGATTGACACGTGATTCCCACGTGATTCCCACGTGATTACCACGTGATTTCCACGTGATTCCCACGTAATTCCCTCGTGATTTCCACGTGAATCCCACGTGATTCCCTCGTGATTGACACGTGATTCCCACGTGATTCCCACGTGATTGACACGTGATTCCCACGTGATTGACACGTGATTCCCACGTGATTCCCACGTGATTGACACATGATTCCCACGTGATTGACACGTGATTCCCACCTGATTCCCACGTGAATTCCACTTGATTGACACGTGATTGACATGTGATTCCCACCTGATTCCCACGTGAATCCCACGTGATTGAGACGTGATTCGCAATGATTCCCACGTGATTTCCACGTGATTCCCCCGTGAATCCCAGGTGAATGTCACGTGATTCCCACGTGATTTCCACGTGATTGAGATGTGATTCCCGCGTGATTCCGACGTGATTCCCACGTGATTGACACGTGATTTAAACGTGATTTCCACGTGATTCGCACGTGATTCCCACGTGATTGACAAGTGATTCCCACGTGACTCTAACGTGAATCCTACCTGAATCCCACTTGAATCCAACGTGATTGACACGTGATTCCCACGTGATTCCCACGTGATTGAAACGTGATTCCCACGTGATTCCCAGATGATTGACACGTGATCCCCAATCGATTCCCACGTGATTGACACGTGATTCCCACGTGACTCTAACGTGAATCCTACCTGATTCCCACTTGAATCCAACGTGATTGACACGTGATTCCCACGTGATTGACACGTGATTTCCACGTCATTCCCTCGTGATTGATTCGTGATTCCCACGTGATTCCCACGTGATTCACACGTGATTCCCAAGTGATTCCCACGTGATTCCCACGTGATTGACACGTGATTCCCACGTGATTCTCACGTGATTCCCACGTGATTGACACGTGAATCCCACGTGATTCCCTCGTGATTCACACGTGATTCCCATGTGACTCTCACATGATTCACTCGTGATTCCCACGTGATTCACAAGTTATTCCCACGTGATTCCCACGAGATTCCCGCGTGATTGACACGTGAATCGCACGTGATTCCCACGTGATTGACACGTGATTCCCACGTGATTCCCACGTGATTTCCACGTGATTGAGATGTGATTCCCGCGTGATTCCCACGTGATTGACACGTGATTCCCTCGTGATTTCCACGTGATTCCCCCGTGAATCCCAGGTGAATGTCACGTGATTCCCACGTGATTCCAAAGTGATTCCCACGTGATTGACACGTGATTCCCACGTGATTCCCACGTGATTCCCTCGTGTTTGACATGTGATTCCCACATGATTCTCAAGTGATTCCCAAGTGATTCCCCCGTGATTGACACGTGATTCCCACGTGATTACCACGTGATTACCACGTGATTTCCACGTGATTCCCACGTAATTCCCTCGTGATTTCCACGTGAATCCCACGTGATTCACTCGTGATTCCCACGTGATTCCGACGTGATTGACACGTTATTCCCACGTGACTCTCACGTGATTTACATGTGATTCACACATGATTCTCTCGTGATTGAGACGTGATTCCCACGTGATTCCCATGTGATTCCCTCGTGATTCTCACGTGATGCCCAAGTGATGCCCACGTGATTGACACGTGATTCCCACGTGATATCCACGTGATTGACACGTGATTCCCACGTGATTCCCACGTGATTGACACGTGATTCCCACGTGATTTTCATGTGAAACCTACGTGATTCCCAAGTGACTCCCATGTGATTGAAACGTGATTCCCACGTGATTCCCACGTGAATCCCACGTGATTCCCACGTGATTATCCCGTGATTCCCACGTGATTGACACGTGATTTCCACATGATTCCCACGTGATTGACACGTGATTCCCATGTGATTTTCACCTGAAACCTACGTGATTCCCAAATGACTCCCACGTGATTGAAACGTGATTCCCACGTGATTCCCACGTGATTGAAACGTGATTCCCACCTGATTCCCACGTGATTACCACGTGATTTCTTCGTGATTCACACGTGATTCCCATGTGATTCTCACATGATTCCCACGTGATTCCCACGTGATTCACAAGTTATTCCCACGTGATTCCCACGAGAATCCCGCGTGATTGACACGTGAATCCCACGTGATTCCCAAGTTATTCCCACGTGATTGACACGTGATTCCCACCTGATTCCCACGTGATTTCCACGTGATTGAGATGTGATTCCCGCGTGATTCCCACGTGATTGACACGTGATTCCCACGTGATTTCCACATGATTCCCCCGTGAATCCCAGGTGAATGTCACGTGATTCCCACGTGATTCCCACGTGATTCCCACGTGATTGACACGTGATTCCCACGTGATTCCCACGTGATTCCCTCGTGTTTGACATGTGATTCCCACATGATTCTCACGTGATTCCCAAGTGATTCCCCCGTGATTGACACGTGATTCCCACGTGATTCCCACGTGATTACCACGTGATTTCCACGTGATTCCCACGTGATTCCCTCGTGATTTCCACTTGATTCAAATGTGATTCCCTCGTGATTGACACGTGATTCCCATGTGATTCCCACGTGATTGAAACGTGATTCCCACGTGATTGACACGTGATTCCCACGTGATTCCCACGTGATTCCCACGAGATTGACACTTGATTCCCACGTGATTCCCACGTGATTGACACGTGATTGACACGTGATTCCCACCTGATTCCCATGTGAATTCCACTTGATTGACACGTGATTGACAAGTGATTCCCACCTGATTCCCACGTGAATCCCACGTGATTGAGACGTGATTACCAATGATTCCCACGTGATTTCCACGTGATTCCCCCGTGAATCCCAGGTGAATGTCACGTGATTCCCACGTGATTTCCACGTGATTGAGATGTGATTCCCGCGTGATTCCGACGTGACTCCCACGTGATTGACACGTGATTTAAACGTGATTTCCACGTGATTCGCACGTGATTCCCACGTGATTGACAAGTGATTCCCACGTGACTCTAACGTGAATCCTACCTGATTCCCACTTGAATCCAACGTGATTGACACCTGATTCCCACGTGATTCCCACGTGATTGAAACGTGATTCCCACGTGATTCCCAGATGATTGACACGTGATCCCCAATCGATTCCCACGTGATTGACACGTGATTCCCACGTGACTCTAACGTGAATCCTACCTGATTCCCACTTGAATCCAACGTGATTGACACGTGATTACCACGTGATTCCCACGTGATTAACACGTGATTCCCAGATGTTTGACACGTGATCCCCAGTCGATTCCCACGTGATTGACACGTGATTCCCACGTGACTCTAACGTGAATCCTACCTGATTCCCACGTGAATCCAACGTGATTGACACGTGATTCCCACGTGATTCCCACGTGATTGAAACGTGATTCCCACGTGATTCCCACGTGATTGACAAGTGATTCCCATGTGATTCCCACGTGATTGACACGTGATTTCCACGTGATTCCCACGAGATTCCCACGTAATTGACACGTGATTCCCACGTGATTGACACGTGATTCCCACGTAATTGACACGTGATTTTCACGTGATTCCCACGGGATTCCCGCGTGATTGACACGTGATTTCCACATGATTCCCACATGATTCCCACTTGATTTACACGTGATTCCAATGTGATTTCCACGTGAAACCCACGTGATTCCCAAGTGACTCCCACATATTCCCACGTGATGCCCCCGTGATTTACACGTGATTCCCACGTGATGAATACGTGATTGACACGTGATGCCCCCGTGATTTACACGTGATTCCCACGTGATGAATACGTGATTGACACGTGATTCCCTCGTGATTGATACGTGATTCCCACCTGATTCCCACGTGATTTCCACGTAATTGAGATGTGATTCCCGCGTGATTCCCACGTGATTGACACGTGATTCCCACGTGATTTGCACATGATTCCCATGTGATTCCCAAGTGATTCCCCCGTGATTGACACGTGATTCCCACGTGATTCCCACGTGATTACCACGTGATTTCCACGTGTTTCCCACGTGATTCCCTCGTGATTTCCACGTGATTCCCACGTGATTCCCTCGTGATTGACACGTGACTCCCATGTGATTCCCACGTGATTGAAACGTGATTCCCACGTGATTGACACGTGATTCCCACGTGATTCCCACGTGATTGACACGTGATTCCCACGTGATTCCCACGTGATTGACACGTGATTGACACGTGATTCCCACCTGATTCCCACGTTAATTCCACTTGATTGACACGTGATTGACAAGTGATTCCCACCTGATTCCCACGTGAATCCCACGTGATTGAGATGTGATTACCAATGATTCCCACGTGATTGACACATGATTCCCACGTGATTCCCACATGATTGACACGTGATTCCCACGTGATTCTCACGTGATTCCCATGTGATTCACACATAATTCTCTCCTGATTGACACGTGATTCCCACGTGATTCCCACGTGATTTCCACGTGATGCCCACGTGATTGACACGTGATTCCCACGTGATTCCCACGTGATTGAAACGAGATTCCCACCTGATTCCGACGTGATTACCACGTGATTCCCTCGTGATTCACAAGTGATTCCCATGTGATTCTCACATGATTCCCACGTGATTCCCACGTGATTCACAAGTTATTCCCACGTGATTCCCACGAGATTCCCGCGTGATTGACACGTGAATCCCGCGTGATTCCCAAGTGATTCCCACGTGATTGACACGTGATTCCCACATGATTCCCACGTGATTTCCACGTGATTGAGATGTGATTCCCGCGTGATTCCCACGTGATTGACACGTGATTCCCACGTCATTCCCTCGTGATTGACGCGTGATTCCCACGTGATTCCCACGTGATTGACACGTGATTCCCAAGTGATTCCCACGTGATTCCCACTTGATTGACACGTGATTCCCATGTGATTCCCACGTGATTGACACGTGATTCCCACGTGATTCCCACGTGGTCCCACGTGACTCCCATGTGATTCTCACGTGAATGACACGTGATTCCCACGTGATTCCCACGTGATTCCCACGTGATTGACACGTGATTCCCACGTCATTGACGCATGATTTCCACGTAATTGACACGTAATTCTCACCTGATTCACAAATGATTCCCACGTGATTGACACGTTATACCCACGGGATTCCCATGTGATTGACACGTGATTCCCATGTGATTCCCACGTGATTCCCACGTGATTGACACGTGATTCCCACGTCATTGACGCATGATTTCCACGTAATTGACACGTAATTCTCACCTGATTCACAAGTGATTCCCACGTGATTGACACGTTATTCCCACGTGATTCCCATGTGATTGACACGTGATTCCCATGTGATTCCCACCTGAATCCCACATGATTGACATGTGATTCCCATGTGATTCCCACGTGATTGACACGTGATTCCCATGTGATTCCCACGTGACTCCCACGTGATTCCCACGTGATTGACGCATGATTTCCACGTGATTGACACGTAATTCTCAGCTGATTCACAAGTGATTCCCACGTGATTGACACGTTATTCCCACGTGATTCCCACGTGATTGACAAGTGATTGGCACGTTATTCTCACGTGATACCCACGTGATTGACTCGTGATTTCCACGAGATTCCCAGATGATTGGCACGTGATTCCCACTTGATAATCACGTGATTCCCACGTGATTACCACGTGATTCCCAGATGATTGACACGTAATCCCCAATCGATTCCCACGTGATTGACACGTGATTCCCACGTGACTCTAACGTGAATCCTACCTGATTCCCACTTGAATCCAACGTGATTGAAACGTGATTCCCACGTGATTCCCACGTGATTGAAACGTGATACCCACGTGATTCCCACGTGATTGACAAGTGATTCCCATCTGATTCCCACGTGATTGACACGTGATTCCCACGTGATTCCCACGAGATTCCCACTTAATTGACACGTGATTCCCACGTGATTTACACGTGATTCCCACGTAATTGACACGTGATTTTCACGTGATTCCCACGTGATTGACACGTGATTCCCACGTGATTTTCACGTGAAACCTTCGTGATTCCCAAGTGACTCCCATGTGATTGAAACGTGATTCCAACGTGATTGACACGTGATTTCCACGTGATTGACACGTGATTCCCACGTGATTCCCACGCGATTTCCTCGTGATTGACACGTGATTCGCACGAGATTCGCACGTGATTGACACGTGATTACCACGTGATTCCCACGTGATTCCCACGTGATTCCCATGTGAATGATACGTGATTCCCACGTGATTCCCACGTGACGAACAAGTGATTCCCACGTGATTCCCACGTGATTGCCACGTTATTGACACGTGATTCCCACGTGATTCCCACGTGACTGACACGTGATTCCCAAGTGACTCCCACGTGATTGAAACGTGATTCCCACGTTATTCCCACGTGATTGAAACGTGATTCCCACCTGATTCCGACGTGATTACCACGTGATTTCCTCGTGATTCACACGTGATTCCCATGTGATTCTCACATGATTACCACGTGATTCCCACGTGATTCACAAGTTATTCCCACGTGATTCCCACGAGATTCCCGCGTGATTGACACGTGAATCCCACGTGATTCCCAAGTGATTCCCACGTGATTGATACGTGATTCCCACCTGATTCCCACGTGATTTCCACGTAATTGAGATGTGATTCCCGCGTGATTCCCACGTGATTGACACGTGATTCCCACGTGATTTGCACATGATTCCCACGTGATTCCCAAGTGATTCCCCCGTGATTGACACGTGATTCCCACGTGATTCCCACGTGATTACCACGTGATTTCCACGTGATTCCCACGTGATTCCCTCGTGATTCCCACGTGATTCCCACGTGATTGACACGTGATTACCACGTGATTCCCACGTAATTGACACGTGATTGACACGTGATTCCCACCTGATTCCCACGTGAATTCCACTTGATTGACACGTGATTGACAAGTGATTCCCACCTGATTCCCACGTGAATCCCATGTGATTGAGACGTGATTCCCAATGATTCCAACGTGATTGACACATGATTCCCACGTGATTCCCACATGATTGACACGTGATTCCCACGTGATTCTCAGGTGATTCCCATGTGATTCACACATGATTCTCTCCTGATTGACACGTGATTCACACGTGATTCCCACGTGATTCCCACGTGATGCCCACGTGATGCCCACGTGATTGACACGTGATTCCCACGTGATTGACACGTGATTCCCACGTCATTCCCTCGTGATTGATACGTGATTCCCACGTGATTGACACGTGATTCCCAAGTGATTCCCAAGTGATTCCCACTTGATTGACACGTGATTCCCACGTGATTGACACGTGATTCCCACGTGATTCCCACGTGATTGACACGTGATTCCCACGTGATTCTCACGTGATTCCCACGTGATTTTCACGTGAAACCTACGTGATTCCCAAGTAACTCCCACGTGATTCACACGTGATACCCACGTGATTCCCACGTGAATCCCACGTGATTCACACGTGATTCCCACATGATTACCTCGTGATTCACACATGATTCCCATGTGATTCTCACATGATTCCCACGTGATTCCCACGTGATTCACAAGTTATTCCCACGTGATTCCCACGAGATTTCCGCGTGATTGACACGTGAATCCCACGTGATTCCCACGTGATTGACACGTGATTCCCACATGATTCCGCCGTGATTTCCACGTGATTCCCCCGTGAATCCCAGGTGAATGTCACGTGATTCCCACGTGATTTCCACGTGATTGAGATGTGATTCCCGCATAATTCCGACGTGATTCCCACGTGATTGACACGTGATTCAAACGTGATTTCCACGTGATTCGCACGTGATTCCCACGTGATTGACACGTGATTCTCACGTGATTCCCACGTGATTGACAAGTGATTGGCACGTTATTCTCACGTGATACCCACGTGATTGACACGTGATTTCCACGAGATTCCCAGATGATTGGCACGTGATTCCCACGTGATACCCACGTGATTCCCACGTGATTATCACGTGATTCCCAGATGATTGACACGTAATCCCCAATCGATTCCCACGTGATTGACACGTGATTCCCACGTGACTCTAACGTGAATCCTACCTGATTCCCACTTGAATCCAACGTGATTGACACGTGATTCCCACGTGATTCCCACGTGATTGAAACGTGATTCCCACGTGATTCCCACATGATTGACAAGTGATTCCCATGTGATTCCCACGTGATTCCCACGAGATTCCCACTTAATTGACACGTGATTTCCACGTGATTTACACGTGATTCCCACGTAATTGACACGTGATTTTCACGTGATTCCCACGTGATTGACACGTGATTCCCACGTGATTTTCACGTGAAACCTTCGTGATTCCCAAGTGACTCCCATGTGATTGAAACGTGATTCCCACATGATTGACACGTGATTTCCACGTGATTGACACGTGATTCCCACGTGATTCCCACGCGATTTCCTCGTGATTGACACGTGATTCGCACGAGATTCGCACGTGATTGACACGTGATTACCACCTGATTCCCACGTGATTTCCACGTAATTGAGATGTGATTCCCGCGTGATTCCCACGTGATTCCCACCTGAATCCCAAATGATTCCCACATGATGCCCCCGTGATTCCCACATGATTCCAATCGTGATTCCCACGTGATTGACACGTGATTCCCATGTTATTGACACGTGATTCCCTCGTGAGTTACACGTGATTCCCACGTGATTCCACGTGATTCCCACATGTTTCTCACGAGATTGACACGTAATTCCCACGTGATTACCACGTGATTACCACGTGATTCCCACGTGATACCCAGGTGATTCCCACTTGATTCCAACGTGACTCCCACGTGATTCCCCCGTGATTGACGCATGATTCCCACGTGATTCCCACGTGATTTCCACATGATTGACACGTGATTCCCAGGTGATTCCCACGTGATTGACACGTGACTCCCACGTGATTCCCACGTGATTGACACGTCATTCCCACGTGATTCACACGTGACTCCCTCATGATTCCCTTGTGATTGACACATGATTCCACGTGATTCCCACGTGATTGACACGTGATTCCCACGTGATTGACACGTGATTCCCACGTGATACTCACGTGATTCCCACGTGATTCCCAGGTGATTGACACGTGATTCCCATGTGATTCCCACGTGATTCCCACGTGATTCCGAGGTGTTTCCCACGTCATTGACACGTGATTCCCACGTGATTCCCACCTGATTAAAGCGTGTTTCCACCGTGATTCCCACGTGATTCCCAAATGATTCCCACGTGATTCCCACGTGATTCCCACGTGACTGAAACGTGATTCCCAAGTGATTTCTGCGTGATTTCCACGTGATTGACACGTGATTCCCAGGTGATTCCCAAATTATTGTCACGTGATTCTGACGTGATTGCCACGTGATTCCTTCGTGATTCCCGCATGATTCCTACGTGATTGACAAGTGATTCCCACGTGATTGTCACTTTATTCACACTTGATACCCACGTGATTCCCACGTGATTCCCACGTGATTCCAACATGAATGACATGTGATTCCCAAATGATTCCCACGTGATGCCCACCTGATGCCTACTTGATTGACTCATGATTCCCACGTGATTCCCACGTGATTGACCCGTTATTCCCACGTGATTCCCAAGTGATTCACTCGTGATTGACACGTGATTTCCACATGATTCCCTCGTGATTGACACGTGATTCCCAAGGGATTTCCACGTGATTTCCACGTGATTCCCACGTGGTTCCCACGTGATTCCCACATGATTCCCACGTGATTGACACGTGATTCCCACGTGATTGACACGTGATTCCCACGTGATACTCACGTGATTCCCACGTGATTCCCAGGTGATTGACACGTGATTCCCATGTGATTCCCACGTGATTGACACGTGATTCCCAAGGGATTTCCACGTGATTTCCACGTGATTCCCACGTGGTTCCCACGTGATTCCCACATGATTCCCACGTGATTGACACGTGATTCCCACGTGATTGACACGTGATTCCCACGTGATACTCACGTGATTCCCACGTGATTCCCAGGTGATTGACACGTGATTCCCATGTGATTCCCACGTGATTCCCACGTGATTCCGAGGTGTTTCCCACGTCATTGACACGTGATTCCCACGTGATTCCCACGTGATTAAAGCGTGTTTCCACCGTGATTCCCACGTGATTCCCACGTGATTCCCAAATGATTCCCACGTGATTCCCACGTGATTCCCACGTGACTGAAACGTGATTCCCAAGTGATTTCCGCGTGATTTCCACGTGATTGACACGTGATTCCCAGGTGATTCCCAAATTATTGTCACGTGATTCCGACGTGATTGCCACGTGATTCCTTCGTGATTCCCGCATGATTCCTACGTGATTGACAAGTGATTCCCACGTGATTGTCACTTTATTCACACTTGATACCCACGTGATTCCCACGTGATTCCCACGTGATTCCAACATGAATGACATGTGATTCCCAAATGATTCCCACGTGATGCCCACCTGATGCCTACTTGATTGACTCATGATTCCCACGTGATTCCCACGTGATTGACCCGTTATTGCCACGTGATTCCCACGTGATTCACTCGTGATTGACACGTGATTTCCACATGATTCCCTCGTGATTGACACGTGATTCCCAAGGGATTTCCACGTGATTTCCACGTGATTCCCACATGATTCCCACGTGATTGACACGTGATTCCCCCGTAATTCCCACGTGATTGACAAGTTATTCCCACGTGATTCCCAAGTGATTCACTCGTGATTGACACGTGATTCCCACATGATTCCCACGTGATTGACACGTGATTCCCACGTGATTCCCACGTGACTCCCACGTGATTCCAACGTGACTCCCACGTGATTCCCACCTGTTTGACGCATGATCTCCACGTGTTGACAAGTGATTGACACCTGATTCACAAGTGATTCCCACGTGATTCCCACGTGATTCCCACGTGATTCCCACATGATTGACATGTGATTTCCACGTGATTCCCACGTGATTCCCACGTGACTGACAGGTCATTCCCACGTGATTCCCACGTGACTCCCACGTGATTCCCACGTGATTCCCACGTGATTGACACGTGATGTGATTCCCACGTGATTCCCACCTGATTTTCACGTGATTCCCACGTGACTCCCACGTGATAGACACGTGATTCCCACGTGGTTCCCACGTGATTGACACGTGATTCCCACGTGATTCCCACGTGATTCCCACGCGATTGACACGTGATTCCCACGTGATTCCCACGTGATTGTCACGTGATTCACACTTGATTCACACGTGTTTCCCACGTATTCCCACGTGATTGACACGTGATTCCCACGTGATTCCCACGTGAATCCAACGTGATTGACACATGATTCCCTAATGATTCCCACGAGATGCCAACCTGATGCCCACGTGAATGACACGTGATTCCCACGTGACTCCCACGTGATTCCCAAATGATTCCCACGTGATTCCCACGTGATTCCCACGTGACTGAAACGTGATTCCCAAGTGATTTCCGCGTGATTTCCACGTGATTGACACGTGATTCCCAGGTGATTCCCAAATTATTGTCACGTGATTCCGACGTGATTGCCACGTGATTCCTTCGTGATTCCCGCATGATTCCTACGTGATTGACAAGTGATTCCCACGTGATTGTCACTTTATTCACACTTGATACCCACGTGATTCCCACGTGATTCCCACGTGATTCCAACATGAATGACATGTGATTCCCAAATGATTCCCACGTGATGCCCACCTGATGCCTACTTGATTGACTCATGATTCCCACGTGATTCCCACGTGATTGACCCGTTATTCCCACGTGATTCCCACGTGATTCACTCGTGATTGACACGTGATTTCCACATGATTCCCTCGTGATTGACACGTGATTCCCAAGGGATTTCCACGTGATTTCCACGTGATTCCCACGTGGTTCCCACGTGATTCCCACATGATTCCCACGTGATTGACACGTGATTCCCCCGTAATTCCCACGTGATTGACAAGTTATTCCCACGTGATTCCCAAGTGATTCACTCGTGATTGACACGTGATTCCCACATGATTCCCACGTGATTGACACGTGATTCCCACGTGATTCCCACGTGACTCCCACGTGATTCCAAGGTGACTCCCACGTGATTCCCACCTGTTTGACGCATGATCTCCACGTGTTGACAAGTGATTGACACCTGATTCACAAGTGATTCCCACGTGATTCCCACGTGATTCCCACATGATTGACACGTGATTTCCACGTGATTCCCACGTGATTCCCACGTGACTGACAGGTCATTCCCACGTGATTCCCACGTGACTCCCACGTGATTCCCACGTGATTCCCACGTGATTGACACGTGATGTGATTCCCACGAGATTCCCACCTGATTTTCACGTGATTCCCACCTGACTCCCACGTGATTGACACGTCATTCCCACATGATACCCACGAGATTCCCACGTTATTCACACGTTATTTACACGTGATTCCCTCTTGATTCTCACGTGATTCCCAAATAATTCCCACGTGATTCCCACGTGTTTGACACGTGATTCCCACCTGATTCCCACGTGATTCCCACGTGATTCCCACGAGATTAACATGTGATTCCCACGTGATTGACACGTGACTCCCACGTGATTCCCATGTGATTCCCACTTGATTCCCACGTGATTCCAACGTGATTCCCTCGTGATTCCCACGTGATTGACACGTGACTCCCACGTAATTCCCACGTGATTGACACTTGGTTCGCAGGTGATTCCCAAGTGTTTGTAACGTGATTCCCACATGATTCACACGTGTTTACTACGTGATTCCATAATGATTCATACGTGATTGACACGTGATTCCCACGTGATTCCCACGTGATTCCCACGTGATTGACACGTGATTCCCACGTGATTCCCACGTGATTCCCACGTGATTGCCATGTGTTTCCCACGTGATTCCCACGTGATTCCCACCTGAATCCCAAATAATTCCCACATGATGCCCCCGTGATTCCCACATGATTCCAATCGTGATTCCCACGTGATTGACACGTGATTCCCATGTTATTGACACGTGATTCCCTCGTGAGTTACACGTGATTCCCACGTGATTCCACGTGATTCCCACATGTTTCTCACGAGATTGACACGTAATTCCCACGTGATTACCACGTGATTACCACGTGATTCCCACGTGATACCCAGGTGATTCCCACTTGATTCCAACGTGACTCCCACGTAATTCCCCCGTGATTGACGCATGATTCCCACGTGATTCCCACGTGATTTCCACATGATTGACACGTGATTCCCAGGTGATTCCCACGTGATTGACACGTGACTCCCACGTGAGTCCCACGTGATTGACACGTCATTCCCACGTGATTCACACGTGACTCCCTCATGATTCCCTTGTGATTGACACATGATTCCACGTGATTCCCACGTGATTGACACGTGATTCCCACGTTATTGACACGTGATTCCCACGTGATACTCACGTGATTCCCACGTGATTCCCAGGTGATTGACACGTGATTCCCATGTGATTCCCACGTGATTCCCACGTGATTCCGAGGTGTTTCCCACGTCATTGACACGTGATTTCCACGTGATTCCCACGTGATTAAAGCGTGTTTCCACCGTGATTCCCACGTGATTCCCACGTGATTCCCAAATGATTCCCACGTGATTCCCACGTGATTCCCACGTGACTGAAACGTGATTCCCAAGTGATTTCCGCGTGATTTCCACGTGATTGACACGTGATCCCCAGGTGATTCCCAAATTATTGTCACGTGATTCCGACGTGATTGCCACGTGATTCCTTCGTGATTCCCGCATGATTCCTACGTGATTGACAAGTGATTCCCACGTGATTGTCACTTTATTCACACTTGATACCCACGTGATTCCCACGTGATTCCCACGTGATTCCAACATGAATGACATGTGATTCCCAAATGATTCCCACGTGATGCCCACCTGATGCCTACTTGATTGACTCATGATTCCCACGTGATTCCCACGTGATTGACCCGTTATTCCCACGTGATTCCCACGTGATTCACTCGTGATTGACACGTGATTTCCACATGATTCCCTCGTGATTGACACGTGATTCCCAAGGGATTTCCACGTGATTTCCACGTGATTCCCACGTGGTTCCCACGTGATTCCCACATGATTCCCACGTGATTGACACGTGATTCCCCCGTAATTCCCACGTGATTGACAAGTTATTCCCACGTGATTCCCAAGTGATTCACTCGTGATTGACACGTGATTCCCACATGATTCCCACGTGATTGACACGTGATTCCCACGTGATTCCCACGTGACTCCCACGTGATTCCAACGTGACTCCCACGTGATTCCCACCTGTTTGACGCATGATCTCCACGTGTTGACAAGTGATTGACACCTGATTCACAAGTGATTCCCACGTGATTCCCACGTGATTCCCACGTGATTCCCACATGATTGACACGTGATTTCCACGTGATTCCCACGTGATTCCCACGTGACTGACAGGTCATTCCCACGTGATTCCCACGTGACTCCCACGTGATTCCCACGTGATTCCCACGTGATTGACACGTGATGTGATTCCCACGTGATTCCCACCTGACTTTCACGTGATTCCCACGTGACTCCCACGTGATAGACACGTGATTCCCACGTGGTTCCCACGTGATTGACACGTGATTCCCACGTGATTCCCACGTGATTCCCACGCGATTGACACGTGATTCCCACGTGATTCCCACGTGATTGTCACGTGATTCACACTTGATTCACACGTGTTTCCCACGTATTCCCACGTGATTGACACGTGATTCCCACGTGATTCCCACGTGAATCCAACGTGATTGACACATGATTCCCTAATGATTCCCACGAGATGCCCACCTGATTCCCCCGTGAATGACACGTGATTCCCACGTGACTCCCACGTGATTGACACGTGGTTTCCAAATGATTCCCACGTGGTTCCCACGTGATTCCCAAATGATTCCCACGTGATACCCACGTGATTCCCACGTGATTCAAACGATATTGACACGTGATTCCCGCGTGATTCTCACGTGACTCCCACATGATTCCCACGTGATTCCCACGTGATTGACACATGATTCCCACCTGATTCCCTCGTGATTCCCACATGATTCCAAACGTGATTCCCACGTGATTGACACGTGATTCCCATGTTATTGACACGTGATTCCCTCGTGATTGACACATGATTCCCACGTGATTCCCACGTGATTCCCACGTGTTTCCCACGAGATTGACACGTGATTCCCACGTGATTCCCTCGTGATTCCACGTGATTGACACGTGATTCCCTCGTGATTGACACGTGATTCTCACCTGATTTCCAATTGATTCCCACGTGACTCCCACGTGAATGACACGTGACTCCCACATGATTCCGAAGTGATTGACACGTGATTCCAACGTGATTCCCACGTGGTCCCACGTGACTCCCATGTGATTCTCACGTGAATGACACGTGATTCCCACGTGATTCCCACGTGATTCCCACGTGATTCGCACGTGATTCACACGGGATTCCCTTGTGATTGACACGTGATTCCCACGTGATTCCCATGTGATTGACAAGTGATTACCACATGATTCCCAAGTGATTCCCCGGTTATTTCCACTTGATTGACACGTGATTCCCACGTGATTCCCACGTGATTCCCACGTGATTTCCACGTGATTCGTACGCGATTGACACATGATCCCACGTGATTCACACGTGATTCCCACGTGATTCCCACATGATTGACACGTGATTCCCACGAGATTCCCACGTGATTCCCACGTGATTGACACGTGATTCCCACGTGATTTCCACGCGATTCCATCGTGATTGACACGTGATTCGCACGTGATTCGCACGTGATTGACACGTGATTACCACATGATTCCCAAGTGATTCCCTGGTTATTCCCACGTGATTTCCACGTGATTTGTACGCGATTGACACATGTTTCCCACGTGATTCACACGTGATTCCGACGAGATTCCCACGAGATTCACACGTTACTGACACGTGATTCCCACGTGATTCTCACGTGATTCCCACATAATTCCCACGTGATTCGACGTGATTGACAATTGATTCCCACGTGATTCCCACGTGACTCCCACGTGATTGACACGTGATTCCCACCTGATTCCCACGTGATTCCCACGTGATTGACACGTGCTTCCCACCTGATTCCCACGTGATTCCCACGTGATTAACACGTGATTCCCACGTGATTCCCAACTGATTCCCACGTGATTAACACGTGATTCCCACGTGATTGACACGTGATTCCACCGTGATTCCCACGTGATTCCCAAGTGACTGACACGTGATTCCCACTTGATTTCCATGTGAATGACACGTGATTCCCACGTGACTCACACGTGATTCCCACGTGATTGACGCATGATGCCTATGTGATTCCCAAATGATTCACACATAGTTGACACGTGATCCCACGTGATTCCCACGTGATTCACAGGTGATTCCCACGTGATTCCCACGTGATTGACACGTGATTCCCACGTGATTGCCACGTGATTTCCACGTGATTCCCACGTGATTTCCACATGATTCCCAAATGATTGACACGTGATTCCCACGTGATTCCCACGTGATTGACACGTGATTCCCACATGATTCCCACGTAATTGCCACGTGATTCCCACATGATTGACACGTGATTCCCTCGTGATTCCCACGTGTTTGACACGTGATTCCCATGTGATTCCCATGTGATTCCCAAGAGATTGACATGTGATTACCACGTGATTCACACGTGAATGACACGTGATTCAAACGTGATTCCCACATGATTCCCACGTGATTGACACGTGATGCCCACGTGATTCCCACGTGATTCTCAAGTGATTCCCACGTGTTAGACACGTGATTCCCACGTGATTCCCACGTGATTGACACGTGATTCCCACGTGATTCCCACGTGATTCCCAGGGGACTGACACGTGATTCCCAAGTGATTCCCACGTGATTCCCACGTGATTGACACGTGATTTCCAAATGATTCCCACGTGGTTCCCACGTGATTCCCACATGATTGACACGTGATTCCCACGTGATTAACACTTGATTCCCACGTGATTCCCACCTGACTCCCACGTGATTCCAACGTGACTCCCACGTGATTCACACGTGTTTGACGCATGATTTCCACGTGATTGACACGTGATTCTCACCTGATTCACAAGTGATTCCCACGTATTTCCCACGTGATTGACACGTGATTGACACATGATTCCCAGGTGATTCCCACGTGATTCTCACGTTATTGACACGTGATTCCCTCGTGATTCTCACGTGATTCCCACATAATTCCCACGTGATTCCCACGTGATTGACATGTGATTCCCACCTATTCCCACGTGATTCCCATGTGATTCCCAAGTGATTAACACGTGATTCCCACGTGATTCCCACGTGATTGACACGTGATTCCCACGTGATTCCCACGTGATTCCCAGGGGACTGACACGTGATTCCCAAGTGATTCCCACGTGATTCCCACGTGATTGACACGTGATTTCCAAATGATTCCCACGTGGTTCCCACGTGATTCCCACATGATTGACACGTGATTCGCACGTGATACCCACGTGATTACCACGTGATTCACACGATATTGACACATGATTCCCACGTGATTCTCACGTGACTCCCACATGATTCCAAACGTGATTCCCACGTGATTGACACGTGATTCCCAAGTTATTGACACGTGATTCCCTCGTGATTGACACGTGATTCCCACGTGATTCCCACGTGATTCCCACGTGATTTCAACGTGATTGACACGTGATTCCCACCTGATTCCCTCGTGATTCCCACATGATTCCAAACGTGATTCCCACGTGATTGACACGTGATTCCCATGTTATTGACACGTGATTCCCTCATGATTGACACGTGATTCCCACGTGATTCTCACGTGTTTCCCACGAGATTGACACGTGATTCACACGTGATTCCCACGTGATTCCCTCCTGATTCCCACGTGATTGACACGTGATTCCCTCGTGATTCCCACGTGATTCCCCCGTGAATCCCAGGTGAATATCACGTGATTCCCACATGATTACCTCATGATTCACACATGATTGCCTCGTGATTCACACGTGATTCCCAGGTGATTCTCACATGATTCCCACGTGATTCCCACGTGATTCACAAGTTATTCCCACGTGATTCCCACGAGATTCCCGCGTGATTGACACGTGAATCCCACGTGATTCCCACGTGATTAACACGTGATTCCCACATGATTCCCACGTGATTTCCACGTGATTCCCCCGTGAATCCCAGGTGAATGTCACGTGATTCCCACGTGATTTCCTCGTGATTGAGATGTGATTCCCGCGTAATTCCGACGTGATTCCCACGTGATTGACACGTGATTCTCACGTGATTCCCACGTGATTGACAAGTGATTGGCACGTTATTCTCACGTGATACCCACGTGATTGACACGTGATTTCCACGAGATTCCCAGATGATTGGCACTTGATTCCCACGTGATACCCACGTGATTCCCACGTGATTACAACGTGATTCCCAGATGATTGACACGTGATCCCCAATCGATTCCCACGTGATTGACACGTGATTCCCACGTGACTCTAACGTGAATCCTACCTGATTCCCACTTGAATCCAACGTGATTGACACGTGATTCCCACGTGATTCCCACGTGATTGAAACGTGATTCCCACGTGATTCCCACGTGATTGACCAGTGATTCCCATGTGATTCCCACGTGATTGACACGTGATTCCCACGTGATTCCCAAGAGATTCCCACTTAATTGACACGTGATTCCCACGTGATTGACACGTGATTCCCACGTAATTGACACGTGATTTTCAGGTGATTCCCACGTGATTCCCGCGTGATTGACACGTGATTCCCACGTGATTCCCACGTGATTGACACGTGATTCCCACCTAATTCCCACGTGTTTGACAAGTGATTCCCACCGGATTCCCACGTGACTGACACATTCCCACGTGATTCCCACGTAATTGACACGTGATTTTCACGTGATTCCCACGTGATTCCCACGTGATTGACACGTGATTCCCACGTGATTCCCACGTGATTGACACGTGATTCCCATGGGATTCCCACGTGACTCCCTCGTAATTCCCACGTGATTGACATGTGATTCCCACCTTATTCCCACGTGATTGACACGTGATTCCCACGTGATTCCCACGTAATTGACATTCCCACTTGATTCCCACGTGATTGACACGTGATTCCCACGGGATTCCCACGTGACTCCCTCGTGATCCCCCGTGATTGACACGTGATTCCCACCTAATTCCCACGTGTTTGACACGTGATTCCCACGGGATTCCCACGTGACTCCCTCGTGATTCCCACGTGACTGACACGTGATTCCCACCTGATTCCCACGTGATTGACACGTGTTTCTCACGTGATTGACACGAGATTCCCACGTGATTCCCACGTGATTCACACGTGATTGACATGTGATTCCCACATAATTTCCACGTGATTCCCACCTGACTGCCACGTGATTCCCACCTGATTCCCACGTGATTGACACGTGTTTCTCACGTGATTGACACGTGATTCCCACGTGATTTCCACGTGATTCCCTCGTGATTCTATTGTGATTTCCACATAATTCCCACGTGATTCCCACGTGACTGACATGCGATTCCCACCTGATTCCCACGTGATTGACACGTGATTCACACCTGATTCACAAGTGATTCCCACGTGATTCCCACGTGATTCCCACGTGATTCCCACATGATTGACACGTGATTCCCACGTGATTCCCACGTGATTGACACGTAATTCCCAAATGATTCCCACGTGATTGACACTTGATTCCCAAGTGATTACCACGTGATTACCATGTGATCCCCATGTGATTCCTACGTGACTCCCACCTGATTCGAACGGGACTCCCACGTGATTCCCACGTGATTGACGCATGATTCCCATGTGATTCCTACGTGACTCCCACCTGATTCGAACGGGACTCCCACGTGATTCCCACGTGATTCCCACGGGATTGACAGGTGATTCCCACGTGGTTCACACGTGATTCCCAAATGATTCCCACGTGATTGACACGTCATTCCCACATGATACCCACGAGACTCCCACGTTATTCACACGTTATTGACACATGATTCCCTTTTGATTCTCACGTGATTCCCACATAATTCCCACGTGATTCACACGATATTGACACGTGATTACCGCGTGATTCTCACGTGATTCCCACGTGATTCCCACGTGATTGACACGTGCTTCCCACCTGATTCCCTCGTGATTCCCACATGATTCCAAACGTGATTCCCACGTGATTGACACGTGATTCCCATGTTATTGACACGTGATTCCCTCGTGAGTGACACGTGATTCCCACGTGATTCCATGTGATTCCCACATGTTTCTCACGAGATTGACACGTGATTCCCACGTGATTCCCACGTGATTTCCTCGTGATTCCCATGTGATTGACACGTGATTCCCACGTGATTCCCTCGTGATTCCCACGTGATTGACACGTGATTCCCTCGTGATTGACACGTGATTCCAACCTGATTTCCAATTGATTCCCACGAGACTCCCACGTGAATGACACGTGATTCCCACTTGAATCCCAAGTGATTGACAGGTTATTCCCACGTGATTCACTTGTGATAGACACGTGATTCCCACATGATTCCCACGTGATTGACACGTAATTCCCATGTGATTATCACGTGATTACCACGTGATTCCCACGTGATACCCAGGTGATTCCCACTTGATTCCAACGTGACTCCCACGTGATTCCCCCGTGATTGACGCATGATTCCCACGTGATTCCCACGTGATTTCCACATGATTGACACGTGATTCCCAGGTGATTCCCTCGTGATTCCCACGTGATTCCCACGTGACTCCCATGTGATTCCCACGTGATTGACGCATGATTCCCATGTGATTCCCAAGTGATTCTCACGTGATTGACACGTTATTCCCACGTGATTCCCACGTGATTCCCACGTGATTGACACGTGATTCCCACGTGATTCCCACGTGAACACCACGTGATTACCACGTGATTCCCACGTGATTCCCACGTGACTCCCATGTGATTCCCACGTGATTGACGCATGATTCCCACGTGATTCCCAGGTGATTGACACGTGATTCCCATGTGATTCCCACGTGATTCCCACGTGATTCCCACGTGAGTCCCACGTCATTGACACGTGATTCCCACGTGATTCCCACCTGATTAAAGCGTGTTTCCACCGTGATTGCCACGTGATTCCCACGTGATTGACACGTGATTCCCACGTGATTAAAGCGTGTTTCCACCGTGATTCGCACGTGATTCCCTAGTTATTCCCAAATGATTCCCACGTGATTCCCACGTGATTCCCACGTGACTGAAACGTGATTCCCAAGTGATTTCCTCGTGATTTCCACGTGATTGACACGTGATTCCCAGGTGATTCCCAAATTATTGTCACATGATTCCCACGTGATTGCCACGTGATTCCTTCATGATTCCCACATGATTCCTACGTGATTGACAAGTGATTCCCACGTGATTGTCACTTTATTCACACTTGATACCCACGTGATTCCCACGTGATTCCCACGTGATTCCCACGCGATTGACACGTGATTCCCACATGATTCCCACGTGATTGTCACGTGATTCACACTTGATTCACACGTGTTTTCCACGTATTCCCACGTGATTGACACTTGATTCCCACGTGATTCCCACGTGAATTCAACATGATTGACACATGATTCCCTAATGATTCCCACGAGATGCCCACCTGATGCCCACGTGAATGACACGTGATTCCCACGTGACTCCCACGTGATTGACACGTGACTCCCACGTGATTCTCACGTGATTCCCACGTGATTGACACGTGATTCCCACGTGATTCCCACGTGAACACCACGTGATTACCACGTGATTCCCACGTGATTCCCACGTGACTCCCATGTGATTCCCACGTGATTGACGCATGATTCCCATGTGATTCCCAAGTGATTCTCACGTGATTGACACGTTATTCCCACGTGATTCCCACGTGATTCCCACGTGAATGACACGTGATTCCCACGTGATTAACACTTGATTCCCACGTGATTCCCATCTGACTCCCACGTGATTCCAACGTGACTCCCACGTGATTCTCACGTGTTTGACGCATGATTTCCACGTGATTAACACGTGATTCTCACCTGTTTCAAAAGTGATTCCCACGTGATTCCCACGTGATTGACACGTGATTTCCAAATGATTCCCACGTGGTTCCCACGTGATTCCCAAATTATTCCCACGTGATACCCACGTGATTCCCACGTGATTCAAACGATATTGACACGTGATTCCCGCGTTATTCTCACGTGACTCCCACATGATTCCCACGTGATTCCCACGTGATTGACACGTGATTCCCACCTGATTCCCTCGTGATTCCCACATGATTCCAAACGTGATTCCCACGTGATTGACACGTGATTCCCATGTTATTGACACGTGATTCCCTCGTGATTGACACGTGATTCCCTCGTGATTCTCACATGATTCCCACGTGTTTCCCACGAGATTGACACGTGATTCCCACGTGATTCCCACGTGATTCCCTCGTGATTCCCACGTGATTGACACGTGATTCCCTCGTGATTGACACGTGATTCCCACCTGATTTCCAATTGATTCCCACGTGACTCACACGTGAATGACACGTGATTCCCACATGATTCCCACGTGATTGACACGTGATTCCCACGTGATTCCCACGTGGTCCCACGTGACTCCCATGTGATTCTCACGTGAATGACACGTGATTCCCACGTGATTCCCACGTGATTCCCACGTGATTGACACGTGATTCCCACGTGATTCCCACGTGAACACCACGTGATTACCACGTGATTCCCACGTGATTCCCACGTGACTCCCATGTGATTCCCACGTGATTGACGCATGATTCCCATGTGATTCCCAAGTGATTCTCACGTGATTGACACGTTATTCCCACGTGATTCCCACGTGATTCCCACGTGAATGACACGTGATTCCCACGTGATTAACACTTGATTCTCACGTGATTACCATCTGACTCCCACGTGATTCCAACGTGACTCCCACGTGATTCACACGTGTTTGACGCATGATTTCCACGTGATTAACACGTGATTCTCACCTGATTCACAAGTGATTCCCACGTGATTCCCACGTGATTGACACGTGATTTCCAAATGATTCCCACGTGGTTCCCACGTGATTCCCAAATGATTCCCACGTGATACCCACGTGATTCCCACGTGATTCAAACGATATTGACACGTGATTCCCGCGTGATTCTCACGTGACTCCCACATGATTCCCACGTGATTCCCACGTGATTGACACGTGATTCCCACCTGATTCCCTCGTGATTCCCACATGATTCCAAACGTGATTCCCACGTGATTGACACGTGATTCCCATGTTATTGACACGTGATTCCCTCGTGATTGACACGTGATTCCCAAGTGATTCCCACGTGATTGACACGTGATTCCCACGTGATTTTCACGTGAAACCTACGTGATTCCCAAGTGACTCCCATGTGATTGAATCGTGATTCCCACGTGATTCCCACATGAATCCCACGTGATTCCCACGTGATTATCCCGTGATTCCCACGTGATTGACACGTGATTTCCACATGATTCCCACGTGATTGACACGTGATTCCCATGTGATTTTCATGTGAAACCTACGTGATTCCCAAGTGACTCCCACGTGATTGAAACGTGATTCCCACGTGATTCCCACGTGATTGAAATGTGATTCCCACCTGATTCCGACGTGATTCCCACCTGATTCCGACGTGATTACCACGTGATTTCCTAGTGATTCACACGTGATTCCCATGTGATTATCACATGATTCCCACGTGATTCCCACATGATTCACACGTGATTCCCATGTGATTCTCACATGATTCCCACGTGATTCCCACGTGATTCACAAGTTATTCCCACGTGATTCCCACGAGATTCCCGCGTGATTGACACGTGATTCCCACCTGATTCCCACGTGATTTCCACGTAATTGAGATGTGATTCCCGCGTGATTCCCACGTGATTGACACGTGATTCCCACGTGATTTGCACATGATTCCCACGTGATTCCCAAGTGATTCCCCCGTGATTGACACGTGATTCCCACGTGATTCCCACGTGATTACCACGTGATTTCCACGTGATTCCCACGTGATTCCCTCGTGATTCCCACGTGATTGACACGTGATTCCCAAGTGATTCCCAAGTGATTGACACGTGTTTGACACGTGATTCCCACCTGATTCCCACGTGAATTCCACTTGATTGACACGTGATTGACAAGTGATTCCCACGTGAATCCCACGTGATTGAGACGTGATTCCCAATGATTCCAACGTCATTGACACATGATTCTCACGTGATTCCCATGTGATTCACACATGATTCTCTCCTGATTGACACGTGATTCCCACGTGATTCCCACGTGATGCCCACGTGATGCCCACGTGATTGACACGTGATTCCCACGTGATTGACACGTGATTCCCACATCATTCCCTCGTGATTGATACGTGATTCCCACATGATTCCCACGTGATTGACACGTGATTCCCAAGTGATTCCCACGTGATTCCCACTTGATTGACACGTGATTCCCACGTGATTGACACGTGATTCCCACATCATTCCCTCCTGATTGATACGTGATTCCCACATGATTCCCACGTGATTGACACGTGATTCCCAAGTGATTCCCACGTGATTCCCACTTGATTGACACGTGATTCCCACGTGATTCCCACGTGATTCTCACGTGATTCCCACGTGATTTTCACGTGAAACCTACGTGATTCCCAAGTAACTCCCACGTGATTCACACGTGATTCCCACGTGATTCCCACGTGAATCCCACGTGATTCCCACGTGATTCCCACATGATTACCTCGTGATTCACACGTGATTCCCATGTGATACTCACATGATTCCCACGTGATTCCCACGTGATTCACAAGTTATTCCCACGTGATTCCCACGAGATTCCCGCGTGATTGACACGTGAATCCCACGTGATTCCCACGTGATTGACACGTGATTCCCACATCATTCCCACGTGATTTCCACGTGATTCCCCCGTGAATCCCAGGTGAATGTCACGTGATTCCCACGTGATTTCCACGTGATTGAGATGTGATTCCCGCGTAATTCCGACGTGATTCCCACATGATTGACACGTGATTCAAACGTGATTTCCACGTGATTCGCACGTGATTCCCACGTGATTGACACGTGATTCTCACGTGATTCCCACGTGATTGACAAGTGATTGGCACGTTATTCTCACGTGATACCCACGTGATTGACTCGTGATTTCCACGAGATTCCCAGATGATTGGCACGTGATTCCCACTTGATAATCACGTGATTCCCACGTGATTACCACGTGATTCCCAGATGATTGACACGTAATCCCCAATCGATTCCCACGTGATTGACACGTGATTCCCACGTGACTCTAACGTGAATCCTACCTGATTCCCACTTGAATCCAACGTGATTGAAACGTGATTCCCACGTGATTCCCACGTGATTGAAACGTGATACCCACGTGATTCCCACGTGATTGACAAGTGATTCCCATGTGATTCCCACGTGATTGACACGTGATTCCCACGTGATTCCCACGAGATTCCCACTTAATTGACACGTGATTCCCACGTGATTTACACGTGATTCCCACGTAATTGACACGTGATTTTCACGTGATTCCCACGTGATTGACACGTGATTCCCACGTGATTTTCACGTGAAACCTTCGTGATTCCCAAGTGACTCCCATGTGATTGAAACGTGATTCCAACGTGATTGACACGTGATTTCCACGTGATTGACACGTGATTCCCACGTGATTCCCACGCGATTTCCTCGTGATTGACACGTGATTCGCACGAGATTCGCACGTGATTGACACGTGATTACCACGTGATTCCCACGTGATTCCCACGTGATTCCCATGTGAATGATACGTGATTCCCACGTGATTCCCACGTGACAAACAAGTGATTCCCACGTGATTCCCACGTGATTGCCACGTTATTGACACGTGATTCCCACGTGATTCCCACGTGACTGACACGTGATTCCCAAGTGACTCCCACGTGATTGAAACGTGATTCCCACGTTATTCCCACGTGATTGAAACGTGATTCCCACCTGATTCCGACGTGATTACCACGTGATTTCCTCGTGATTCACACGTGATTCCCATGTGATTCTCACATGATTACCACGTGATTCCCACGTGATTCACAAGTTATTCCCACGTGATTCCCACGAGATTCCCGCGTGATTGACACGTGAATCCCACGTGATTCCCAAGTGATTCCCACGTGATTGATACGTGATTCCCACCTGATTCCCACGTGATTTCCACGTAATTGAGATGTGATTCCCGCGTGATTCCCACGTGATTGACACGTGATTCCCACGTGATTTGCACATGATTCCCACGTGATTCCCAAGTGATTCCCCCGTGATTGACACGTGATTCCCACGTGATTCCCACGTGATTACCACGTGATTTCCACGTGATTCCCACGTGATTCCCTCGTGATTCCCACGTGATTCCCACGTGATTGACACGTGATTACCACGTGATTCCCACGTAATTGACACGTGATTGACACGTGATTCCCACCTGATTCCCACGTGAATTCCACTTGATTGACACGTGATTGACAAGTGATTCCCACCTGATTCCCACGTGAATCCCACGTGATTGAGACGTGATTCCCAATGATTCCAACGTGATTGACACATGATTCCCACGTGATTCCCACATGATTGACACGTGATTCCCACGTGATTCTCAGGTGATTCCCATGTGATTCACACATGATTCTCTCCTGATTGACACGTGATTCACACGTGATTCCCACGTGATTCCCACGTGATGCCCACGTGATTCCCACGTGATTGACACGTGATTCCCACGTGATTGACACGTGATTCCCACGTCATTCCCTCGTGATTGATACGTGATTCCCACGTGATTCCCACGTGATTGACACGTGATTCCCAAGTGATTCCCAAGTGATTCCCACTTGATTGACACGTGATTCCCACGTGATTGACACGTGATTCCCACGTGATTCCCACGTGATTGACACGTGATTCCCACGTGATTCTCACGTGATTCCCACGTGATTTTCACGTGAAACCTACGTGATTCCCAAGTAACTCCCACGTGATTCACACGTGATACCCACGTGATTCCCACGTGAATCCCACGTGATTCACACGTGATTCCCACATGATTACCTCGTGATTCACACATGATTCCCATGTGATTCTCACATGATTCCCACGTGATTCCCACGTGATTCACAAGTTATTCCCACGTGATTCCCACGAGATTTCCGCGTGATTGACACGTGAATCCCACGTGATTCCCACGTGATTGACACGTGATTCCCACATGATTCCGCCGTGATTTCCACGTGATTCCCCCGTGAATCCCAGGTGAATGTCACGTGATTCCCTCGTGATTTCCACGTGATTGAGATGTGATTCCCGCATAATTCCGACGTGATTCCCACGTGATTGACACGTGATTCAAACGTGATTTCCACGTGATTCGCACGTGATTCCCACGTGATTGACACGTGATTCTCACGTGATTCCCACGTGATTGACAAGTGATTGGCACGTTATTCTCACGTGATACCCACGTGATTGACACGTGATTTCCACGAGATTCCCAGATGATTGGCACGTGATTCCCACGTGATACCCACGTGATTCCCACGTGATTATCACGTGATTCCCAGATGATTGACACGTAATCCCCAATCGATTCCCACGTGATTGACACGTGATTCCCACGTGACTCTAACGTGAATCCTACCTGATTCCCACTTGAATCCAACGTGATTGACACGTGATTCCCACGTGATTGAAACGTGATTCCCACGTGATTCCCACATGATTGACAAGTGATTCCCATGTGATTCCCACGTGATTCCCACGAGATTCCCACTTAATTGACACGTGATTTCCACGTGATTTACACGTGATTCCCACGTAATTGACACGTGATTTTCACGTGATTCCCACGTGATTGACACGTGATTCCCACGTGATTTTCACGTGAAACCTTCGTGATTCCCAAGTGACTCCCATGTGATTGAAACGTGATTCCCACGTGATTGACACGTGATTTCCACGTGATTGACACGTGATTCCCACGTGATTCCCACGCGATTTCCTCGTGATTGACACGTGATTCGCACGAGATTCGCACGTGATTGACACGTGATTACCACCTGATTCCCACGTGATTTCCACGTAATTGAGATGTGATTCCCGCGTGATTCCCACGTGATTCCCACCTGAATCCCAAATGATTCCCACATGATGCCCCCGTGATTCCCACATGATTCCAATCGTGATTCCCACGTGATTGACACGTGATTCCCATGTTATTGACACGTGATTCCCTCGTGAGTTACACGTGATTCCCACGTGATTCCACGTGATTCCCACATGTTTCTCACGAGATTGACACGTAATTCCCACGTGATTACCACGTGATTACCACGTGATTCCCACGTGATACCCAGGTGATTCCCACTTGATTCCAACGTGACTCCCACGTGATTCCCCCGTGATTGACGCATGATTCCCACGTGATTCCCACGTGATTTCCACATGATTGACACGTGATTCCCAGGTGATTCCCACGTGATTGACACGTGACTCCCACGTGATTCCCACGTGATTGACACGTCATTCCCACGTGATTCACACGTGACTCCCTCATGATTCCCTTGTGATTGACACATGATTCCACGTGATTCCCACGTGATTGACACGTGATTCCCACGTGATTGACACGTGATTCCCACGTGATACTCACGTGATTCCCACGTGATTCCCAGGTGATTGACACGTGATTCCCATGTGATTCCCACGTGATTCCCACGTGATTCCGAGGTGTTTCCCACGTCATTGACACGTGATTCCCACGTGATTCCCACCTGATTAAAGCGTGTTTCCACCGTGATTCCCACGTGATTCCCACGTGATTCCCAAATGATTCCCACGTGATTCCCACGTGATTCCCACGTGACTGAAACGTGATTCCCAAGTGATTTCTGCGTGATTTCCACGTGATTGACACGTGATTCCCAGGTGATTCCCAAATTATTGTCACGTGATTCTGACGTGATTGCCACGTGATTCCTTCGTGATTCCCGCATGATTCCTACGTGATTGACAAGTGATTCCCACGTGATTGTCACTTTATTCACACTTGATACCCACGTGATTCCCACGTGATTCCCACGTGATTCCAACATGAATGACATGTGATTCCCAAATGATTCCCACGTGATGCCCACCTGATGCCTACTTGATTGACTCATGATTCCCACGTGATTCCCACGTGATTGACCCGTTATTCCCACGTGATTCCCAAGTGATTCACTCGTGATTGACACGTGATTTCCACATGATTCCCTCGTGATTGACACGTGATTCCCAAGGGATTTCCACGTGATTTCCACGTGATTCCCACGTGGTTCCCACGTGATTCCCACATGATTCCCACGTGATTGACACGTGATTCCCACGTGATTGACACGTGATTCCCACGTGATACTCACGTGATTCCCACGTGATTCCCAGGTGATTGACACGTGATTCCCATGTGATTCCCACGTGATTGACACGTGATTCCCAAGGGATTTCCACGTGATTTCCACGTGATTCCCAGATGATTGACACGTAATCCCCAATCGATTCCCACGTGATTGACACGTGATTCCCACGTGACTCTAACGTGAATCCTACCTGATTCCCACTTGAATCCAACGTGATTGAAACGTGATTCCCACGTGATTCCCACGTGATTGAAACGTGATACCCACGTGATTCCCACGTGATTGACAAGTGATTCCCATGTGATTCCCACGTGATTGACACGTGATTCCCACGTGATTCCCACGAGATTCCCACTTAATTGACACGTGATTCCCACGTGATTTACACGTGATTCCCACGTAATTGACACGTGATTTTCACGTGATTCCCACGTGATTGACACGTGATTCCCACGTGATTTTCACGTGAAACCTTCGTGATTCCCAAGTGACTCCCATGTGATTGAAACGTGATTCCAACGTGATTGACACGTGATTTCCACGTGATTGACACGTGATTCCCACGTGATTCCCACGCGATTTCCTCGTGATTGACACGTGATTCGCACGAGATTCGCACGTGATTGACACGTGATTACCACGTGATTCCCACGTGATTCCCACGTGATTCCCATGTGAATGATACGTGATTCCCACGTGATTCCCACGTGACAAACAAGTGATTCCCACGTGATTCCCACGTGATTGCCACGTTATTGACACGTGATTCCCACGTGATTCCCACGTGACTGACACGTGATTCCCAAGTGACTCCCACGTGATTGAAACGTGATTCCCACGTTATTCCCACGTGATTGAAACGTGATTCCCACCTGATTCCGACGTGATTACCACGTGATTTCCTCGTGATTCACACGTGATTCCCATGTGATTCTCACATGATTACCACGTGATTCCCACGTGATTCACAAGTTATTCCCACGTGATTCCCACGAGATTCCCGCGTGATTGACACGTGAATCCCACGTGATTCCCAAGTGATTCCCACGTGATTGATACGTGATTCCCACCTGATTCCCACGTGATTTCCACGTAATTGAGATGTGATTCCCGCGTGATTCCCACGTGATTGACACGTGATTCCCACGTGATTTGCACATGATTCCCACGTGATTCCCAAGTGATTCCCCCGTGATTGACACGTGATTCCCACGTGATTCCCACGTGATTACCACGTGATTTCCACGTGATTCCCACGTGATTCCCTCGTGATTCCCACGTGATTCCCACGTGATTGACACGTGATTACCACGTGATTCCCACGTAATTGACACGTGATTGACACGTGATTCCCACCTGATTCCCACGTGAATTCCACTTGATTGACACGTGATTGACAAGTGATTCCCACCTGATTCCCACGTGAATCCCACGTGATTGAGACGTGATTCCCAATGATTCCAACGTGATTGACACATGATTCCCACGTGATTCCCACATGATTGACACGTGATTCCCACGTGATTCTCAGGTGATTCCCATGTGATTCACACATGATTCTCTCCTGATTGACACGTGATTCACACGTGATTCCCACGTGATTCCCACGTGATGCCCACGTGATTCCCACGTGATTGACACGTGATTCCCACGTGATTGACACGTGATTCCCACGTCATTCCCTCGTGATTGATACGTGATTCCCACGTGATTCCCACGTGATTGACACGTGATTCCCAAGTGATTCCCAAGTGATTCCCACTTGATTGACACGTGATTCCCACGTGATTGACACGTGATTCCCACGTGATTCCCACGTGATTGACACGTGATTCCCACGTGATTCTCACGTGATTCCCACGTGATTTTCACGTGAAACCTACGTGATTCCCAAGTAACTCCCACGTGATTCACACGTGATACCCACGTGATTCCCACGTGAATCCCACGTGATTCACACGTGATTCCCACATGATTACCTCGTGATTCACACATGATTCCCATGTGATTCTCACATGATTCCCACGTGATTCCCACGTGATTCACAAGTTATTCCCACGTGATTCCCACGAGATTTCCGCGTGATTGACACGTGAATCCCACGTGATTCCCACGTGATTGACACGTGATTCCCACATGATTCCGCCGTGATTTCCACGTGATTCCCCCGTGAATCCCAGGTGAATGTCACGTGATTCCCTCGTGATTTCCACGTGATTGAGATGTGATTCCCGCATAATTCCGACGTGATTCCCACGTGATTGACACGTGATTCAAACGTGATTTCCACGTGATTCGCACGTGATTCCCACGTGATTGACACGTGATTCTCACGTGATTCCCACGTGATTGACAAGTGATTGGCACGTTATTCTCACGTGATACCCACGTGATTGACACGTGATTTCCACGAGATTCCCAGATGATTGGCACGTGATTCCCACGTGATACCCACGTGATTCCCACGTGATTATCACGTGATTCCCAGATGATTGACACGTAATCCCCAATCGATTCCCACGTGATTGACACGTGATTCCCACGTGACTCTAACGTGAATCCTACCTGATTCCCACTTGAATCCAACGTGATTGACACGTGATTCCCACGTGATTCCCACGTGATTGAAACGTGATTCCCACGTGATTCCCACATGATTGACAAGTGATTCCCATGTGATTCCCACGTGATTCCCACGAGATTCCCACTTAATTGACACGTGATTTCCACGTGATTTACACGTGATTCCCACGTAATTGACACGTGATTTTCACGTGATTCCCACGTGATTGACACGTGATTCCCACGTGATTTTCACGTGAAACCTTCGTGATTCCCAAGTGACTCCCATGTGATTGAAACGTGATTCCCACGTGATTGACACGTGATTTCCACGTGATTGACACGTGATTCCCACGTGATTCCCACGCGATTTCCTCGTGATTGACACGTGATTCGCACGAGATTCGCACGTGATTGACACGTGATTACCACCTGATTCCCACGTGATTTCCACGTAATTGAGATGTGATTCCCGCGTGATTCCCACGTGATTCCCACCTGAATCCCAAATGATTCCCACATGATGCCCCCGTGATTCCCACATGATTCCAATCGTGATTCCCACGTGATTGACACGTGATTCCCATGTTATTGACACGTGATTCCCTCGTGAGTTACACGTGATTCCCACGTGATTCCACGTGATTCCCACATGTTTCTCACGAGATTGACACGTAATTCCCACGTGATTACCACGTGATTACCACGTGATTCCCACGTGATACCCAGGTGATTCCCACTTGATTCCAACGTGACTCCCACGTGATTCCCCCGTGATTGACGCATGATTCCCACGTGATTCCCACGTGATTTCCACATGATTGACACGTGATTCCCAGGTGATTCCCACGTGATTGACACGTGACTCCCACGTGATTCCCACGTGATTGACACGTCATTCCCACGTGATTCACACGTGACTCCCTCATGATTCCCTTGTGATTGACACATGATTCCACGTGATTCCCACGTGATTGACACGTGATTCCCACGTGATTGACACGTGATTCCCACGTGATACTCACGTGATTCCCACGTGATTCCCAGGTGATTGACACGTGATTCCCATGTGATTCCCACGTGATTCCCACGTGATTCCGAGGTGTTTCCCACGTCATTGACACGTGATTCCCACGTGATTCCCACCTGATTAAAGCGTGTTTCCACCGTGATTCCCACGTGATTCCCACGTGATTCCCAAATGATTCCCACGTGATTCCCACGTGATTCCCACGTGACTGAAACGTGATTCCCAAGTGATTTCTGCGTGATTTCCACGTGATTGACACGTGATTCCCAGGTGATTCCCAAATTATTGTCACGTGATTCTGACGTGATTGCCACGTGATTCCTTCGTGATTCCCGCATGATTCCTACGTGATTGACAAGTGATTCCCACGTGATTGTCACTTTATTCACACTTGATACCCACGTGATTCCCACGTGATTCCCACGTGATTCCAACATGAATGACATGTGATTCCCAAATGATTCCCACGTGATGCCCACCTGATGCCTACTTGATTGACTCATGATTCCCACGTGATTCCCACGTGATTGACCCGTTATTCCCACGTGATTCCCAAGTGATTCACTCGTGATTGACACGTGATTTCCACATGATTCCCTCGTGATTGACACGTGATTCCCAAGGGATTTCCACGTGATTTCCACGTGATTCCCACGTGGTTCCCACGTGATTCCCACATGATTCCCACGTGATTGACACGTGATTCCCACGTGATTGACACGTGATTCCCACGTGATACTCACGTGATTCCCACGTGATTCCCAGGTGATTGACACGTGATTCCCATGTGATTCCCACGTGATTGACACGTGATTCCCAAGGGATTTCCACGTGATTTCCACGTGATTCCCACGTGGTTCCCACGTGATTCCCACATGATTCCCACGTGATTGACACGTGATTCCCACGTGATTGACACGTGATTCCCACGTGATACTCACGTGATTCCCACGTGATTCCCAGGTGATTGACACGTGATTCCCATGTGATTCCCACGTGATTCCCACGTGATTCCGAGGTGTTTCCCACGTCATTGACACGTGATTCCCACGTGATTCCCACGTGATTAAAGCGTGTTTCCACCGTGATTCCCACGTGATTCCCAAATGATTCCCACGTGATTCCCACGTGATTCCCACGTGACTGAAACGTGATTCCCAAGTGATTTCCGCGTGATTTCCACGTGATTGACACGTGATTCCCAGGTGATTCCCAAATTATTGTCACGTGATTCCGACGTGATTGCCACGTGATTCCTTCGTGATTCCCGCATGATTCCTACGTGATTGACAAGTGATTCCCACGTGATTGTCACTTTATTCACACTTGATACCCACGTGATTCCCACGTGATTCCCACGTGATTCCAACATGAATGACATGTGATTCCCAAATGATTCCCACGTGATGCCCACCTGATGCCTACTTGATTGACTCATGATTCCCACGTGATTCCCACGTGATTGACCCGTTATTCCCACGTGATTCCCACGTGATTCACTCGTGATTGACACGTGATTTCCACATGATTCCCTCGTGATTGACACGTGATTCCCAAGGGATTTCCACGTGATTTCCACGTGATTCCCACGTGGTTCCCACGTGATTCCCACATGATTCCCACGTGATTGACACGTGATTCCCCCGTAATTCCCACGTGATTGACAAGTTATTCCCACGTGATTCCCAAGTGATTCACTCGTGATTGACACGTGATTCCCACATGATTCCCACGTGATTGACACGTGATTCCCACGTGATTCCCACGTGACTCCCACGTGATTCCAACGTGACTCCCACGTGATTCCCACCTGTTTGACGCATGATCTCCACGTGTTGACAAGTGATTGACACCTGATTCACAAGTGATTCCCACGTGATTCCCACGTGATTCCCACGTGATTCCCACATGATTGACACGTGATTTCCACGTGATTCCCACGTGATTCCCACGTGACTGACAGGTCATTCCCACGTGATTCCCACGTGACTCCCACGTGATTCCCACGTGATTCCCACGTGATTGACACGTGATGTGATTCCCACGTGATTCCCACCTGATTTTCACGTGATTCCCACGTGACTCCCACGTGATAGACACGTGATTCCCACGTGGTTCCCACGTGATTGACACGTGATTCCCACGTGATTCCCACGTGATTCCCACGCGATTGACACGTGATTCCCACGTGATTCCCACGTGATTGTCACGTGATTCACACTTGATTCACACGTGTTTCCCACGTATTCCCACGTGATTGACACGTGATTCCCACGTGATTCCCACGTGAATCCAACGTGATTGACACATGATTCCCTAATGATTCCCACGAGATGCCAACCTGATGCCCACGTGAATGACACGTGATTCCCACGTGACTCCCACGTGATTCCCAAATGATTCCCACGTGATTCCCACGTGATTCCCACGTGACTGAAACGTGATTCCCAAGTGATTTCCGCGTGATTTCCACGTGATTGACACGTGATTCCCAGGTGATTCCCAAATTATTGTCACGTGATTCCGACGTGATTGCCACGTGATTCCTTCGTGATTCCCGCATGATTCCTACGTGATTGACAAGTGATTCCCACGTGATTGTCACTTTATTCACACTTGATACCCACGTGATTCCCACGTGATTCCCACGTGATTCCAACATGAATGACATGTGATTCCCAAATGATTCCCACGTGATGCCCACCTGATGCCTACTTGATTGACTCATGATTCCCACGTGATTCCCACGTGATTGACCCGTTATTCCCACGTGATTCCCACGTGATTCACTCGTGATTGACACGTGATTTCCACATGATTCCCTCGTGATTGACACGTGATTCCCAAGGGATTTCCACGTGATTTCCACGTGATTCCCACGTGGTTCCCACGTGATTCCCACATGATTCCCACGTGATTGACACGTGATTCCCCCGTAATTCCCACGTGATTGACAAGTTATTCCCACGTGATTCCCAAGTGATTCACTCGTGATTGACACGTGATTCCCACATGATTCCCACGTGATTGACACGTGATTCCCACGTGATTCCCACGTGACTCCCACGTGATTCCAACGTGACTCCCACGTGATTCCCACCTGTTTGACGCATGATCTCCACGTGTTGACAAGTGATTGACACCTGATTCACAAGTGATTCCCACGTGATTCCCACGTGATTCCCACATGATTGACACGTGATTTCCACGTGATTCCCACGTGATTCCCACGTGACTGACAGGTCATTCCCACGTGATTCCCACGTGACTCCCACGTGATTCCCACGTGATTCCCACGTGATTGACACGTGATGTGATTCCCACGAGATTCCCACCTGATTTTCACGTGATTCCCACCTGACTCCCACGTGATTGACACGTCATTCCCACATGATACCCACGAGATTCCCACGTTATTCACACGTTATTTACACGTGATTCCCTCTTGATTCTCACGTGATTCCCAAATAATTCCCACGTGATTCCCACGTGTTTGACACGTGATTCCCACCTGATTCCCAAGTGATTCCCACGTGATTCCCACGAGATTAACATGTGATTCCCACGTGATTGACACGTGACTCCCACGTGATTCCCATGTGATTCCCACTTGATTCCCACGTGATTCCAACGTGATTCCCTCGTGATTCCCACGTGATTGACACGTGACTCCCACGTGATTCCCACGTGATTGACACTTGGTTCGCAGGTGATTCCCAAGTGTTTGTAACGTGATTCCCACATGATTCACACGTGTTTACTACGTGATTCCATAATGATTCATACGTGATTGACACGTGATTCCCACGTGATTCCCACGTGATTCCCACGTGATTGACACGTGATTCCCACGTGATTCCCATGTGATTCCCACGTGATTGCCATGTGTTTCCCACGTGATTCCCACGTGATTCCCACCTGAATCCCAAATGATTCCCACATGATGCCCCCGTGATTCCCACATGATTCCAATCGTGATTCCCACGTGATTGACACGTGATTCCCATGTTATTGACACGTGATTCCCTCGTGAGTTACACGTGATTCCCACGTGATTCCACGTGATTCCCACATGTTTCTCACGAGATTGACACATAATTCCCACGTGATTACCACGTGATTACCACGTGATTCCCACGTGATACCCAGGTGATTCCCACTTGATTCCAACGTGACTCCCACGTAATTCCCCCGTGATTGACGCATGATTCCCACGTGATTCCCACGTGATTTCCACATGATTGACACGTGATTCCCAGGTGATTCCCACGTGATTGACACGTGACTCCCACGTGATTCCCACGTGATTGACACGTCATTCCCACGTGATTCACACGTGACTCCCTCATGATTCCCTTGTGATTGACACATGATTCCACGTGATTCCCACGTGATTGACACGTGATTCCCACGTGATTGACACGTGATTCCCACGTGATACTCACGTGATTCCCACGTGATTCCCAGGTGATTGACACGTGATTCCCATGTGATTCCCACGTGATTCCCACGTGATTCCGAGGTGTTTCCCACGTCATTGACACGTGATTCCCACGTGATTCCCACGTGATTAAAGCGTGTTTCCACCGTGATTCCCACGTGATTCCCACGTGATTCCCAAATGATTCCCACGTGATTCCCACGTGATTCCCACGTGACTGAAACGTGATTCCCAAGTGATTTCCGCGTGATTTCCACGTGATTGACACGTGATCCCCAGGTGATTCCCAAATTATTGTCACGTGATTCCGACGTGATTGCCACGTGATTCCTTCGTGATTCCCGCATGATTCCTACGTGATTGACAAGTGATTCCCACGTGATTGTCACTTTATTCACACTTGATACCCACGTGATTCCCACGTGATTCCCACGTGATTCCAACATGAATGACATGTGATTCCCAAATGATTCCCACGTGATGCCCACCTGATGCCTACTTGATTGACTCATGATTCCCACGTGATTCCCACGTGATTGACCCGTTATTCCCACGTGATTCCCACGTGATTCACTCGTGATTGACACGTGATTTCCACATGATTCCCTCGTGATTGACACGTGATTCCCAAGGGATTTCCACGTGATTTCCACGTGATTCCCACGTGGTTCCCACGTGATTCCCACATGATTCCCACGTGATTGACACGTGATTCCCCCGTAATTCCCACGTGATTGACAAGTTATTCCCACGTGATTCCCAAGTGATTCACTCGTGATTGACACGTGATTCCCACATGATTCCCACGTGATTGACACGTGATTCCCACGTGATTCCCACGTGACTCCCACGTGATTCCAACGTGACTCCCACGTGATTCCCACCTGTTTGACGCATGATCTCCACGTGTTGACAAGTGATTGACACCTGATTCACAAGTGATTCCCACGTGATTCCCACGTGATTCCCACGTGATTCCCACATGATTGACACGTGATTTCCACGTGATTCCCACGTGATTCCCACGTGACTGACAGGTCATTCCCACGTGATTCCCACGTGACTCCCACGTGATTCCCACGTGATTCCCACGTGATTGACACGTGATGTGATTCCCACGTGATTCCCACCTGACTTTCACGTGATTCCCACGTGACTCCCACGTGATAGACACGTGATTCCCACGTGGTTCCCACGTGATTGACACGTGATTCCCACGTGATTCCCACGTGATTCCCACGCGATTGACACGTGATTCCCACGTGATTCCCACGTGATTGTCACGTGATTCACACTTGATTCACACGTGTTTCCCACGTATTCCCACGTGATTGACACGTGATTCCCACGTGATTCCCACGTGAATCCAACGTGATTGACACATGATTCCCTAATGATTCCCACGAGATGCCCACCTGATTCCCCCGTGAATGACACGTGATTCCCACGTGACTCCCACGTGATTGACACGTGGTTTCCAAATGATTCCCACGTGGTTCCCACGTGATTCCCAAATGATTCCCACGTGATACCCACGTGATTCCCACGTGATTCAAACGATATTGACACGTGATTCCCGCGTGATTCTCACGTGACTCCCACATGATTCCCACGTGATTCCCACGTGATTGACACATGATTCCCACCTGATTCCCTCGTGATTCCCACATGATTCCAAACGTGATTCCCACGTGATTGACACGTGATTCCCATGTTATTGACACGTGATTCCCTCGTGATTGACACGTGATTCCCACGTGATTCCCACGTGATTCCCACGTGTTTCCCACGAGATTGACACGTGATTCCCACGTGATTCCGTCGTGATTCCACGTGATTGACACGTGATTCCCTCGTGATTGACACGTGATTCTCACCTGATTTCCAATTGATTCCCACGTGACTCCCACGTGAATGACACGTGACTCCCACATGATTCCGAAGTGATTGACACGTGATTCCCACGTGATTCCCACGTGGTCCCACGTGACTCCCATGTGATTCTCACGTGAATGACACGTGATTCCCACGTGATTCCCACGTGATTCCCACGTGATTCGCACGTGATTCACACGGGATTCCCTTGTGATTGACACGTGATTCCCACGTGATTCCCATTTGATTGACAAGTGATTACCACATGATTCCCAAGTGATTCCCCGGTTATTTCCACTTGATTGACACGTGATTCCCACGTGATTCCCACGTGATTCCCACGTGATTTCCACGTGATTCGTACGCGATTGACACATGATTCCCACGTGATTCACACGTGATTCCCACGTGATTCCCACATGATTGACACGTGATTCCCACGAGATTCCCACGTGATTCCCACGTGATTGACACGTGATTCCCACGTGATTTCCACGCGATTCCATCGTGATTGACACGTGATTCGCACGTGATTCGCACGTGATTGACACGTGATTACCACATGATTCCCAAGTGATTCCCTGGTTATTCCCACGTGATTTCCACGTGATTTGTACGCGATTGACACATGTTTCCCACGTGATTCACACGTGATTCCGACGAGATTCCCACGAGATTCACACGTTACTGACACGTGATTCCCACGTGATTCTCACGTTATTCCCACATAATTCCCACGTGATTCGACGTGATTGACAATTGATTCCCACGTGATTCCAACGTGACTCCCACGTGATTGAAACGTGATTCCCACCTGATTCCCACGTGATTCCCACGTGATTGACACGTGCTTCCCACCTGATTCCCACGTGATTCCCACGTGATTAACACGTGATTCCCACGTGATTCCCAACTGATTCCCACGTGATTAACACGTGATTCCCACGTGATTGACACGTGATTCCACCGTGATTCCCACGTGATTCCCAAGTGACTGACACGTGATTCCCACTTGATTTCCATGTGAATGACACGTGATTCCCACGTGACTCACACGTGATTCCCACGTGATTGACGCATGATGCCTATGTGATTCCCAAATGATTCACACATAATTGACACGTGATCCCACGTGATTCCCACGTGATTCACAGGTGATTCCCACGTGATTCCCACGTGATTGACACGTGATTCCCACGTGATTGCCACGTGATTTCCACGTGATTCCCACGTGATTTCCACATGATTCCCAAATGATTGACACGTGATTCCCACGTGATTGACACGTGATTCCCACATGATTCCCACGTAATTGCCACGTGATTCCCACATGATTGACACGTGATTCCCTCGTGATTCCCACGTGTTTGACACGTGATTCCCATGTGATTCCCATGTGATTCCCAAGAGATTGACATGTGATTACCACGTGATTCACACGTGAATGACACGTGATTCAAACGTGATTCCCACATGATTCCCACGTGATTGACACGTGATGCCCACGTGATTCCCACGTGATTCTCAAGTGATTCCCACGTGTTAGACACGTGATTCCCACGTGATTCCCACGTGATTGACACGTGATTCCCACGTGATTCCCACGTGATTCCCAGGGGACTGACACGTGATTCCCAAGTGATTCCCACGTGATTCCCACGTGATTGACACGTGATTTCCAAATGATTCCCACGTGGTTCCCACGTGATTCCCACATGATTGACACGTGATTCCCACGTGATTAACACTTGATTCCCACGTGATTCCCACCTGACTCCCACGTGATTCCAACGTGACTCCCACGTGATTCACACGTGTTTGACGCATGATTTCCACGTGATTGACACGTGATTCTCACCTGATTCACAAGTGATTCCCACGTATTTCCCACGTGATTGACACGTGATTGACACATGATTCCCAGGTGATTCCCACGTGATTCTCACGTTATTGACACGTGATTCCCTCGTGATTCTGACGTGATTCCCACATAATTCCCACGTGATTCCCACGTGATTGACATGTGATTCCCACCTATTCCCACGTGATTCCCATGTGATTCCCAAGTGATTAACACGTGATTCCCACGTGATTCCCACGTGATTGACACGTGATTCCCACGTGATTCCCACGTGATTCCCAGGGGACTGACACGTGATTCCCAAGTGATTCCCACGTGATTCCCACGTGATTGACACGTGATTTCCAAATGATTCCCACGTGGTTCCCACGTGATTCCCACATGATTGACACGTGATTCCCACGTGATTCGCACGTGATACCCACGTGATTACCACGTGATTCACACGATATTGACACATGATTCCCACGTGATTCTCACGTGACTCCCACATGATTCCAAACGTGATTCCCACGTGATTGACACGTGATTCCCAAGTTATTGACACGTGATTCCCTCGTGATTGACACGTGATTCCCACGTGATTCCCACGTGATTCCCACGTGATTTCAACGTGATTGACACGTGATTCCCACCTGATTCCCTCGTGATTCCCACATGATTCCAAACGTGATTCCCACGTGATTGACACGTGATTCCCATGTTATTGACACGTGATTCCCTCATGATTGACACGTGATTCCCACGTGATTCTCACGTGTTTCCCACGAGATTGACACGTGATTCACACGTGATTCCCACGTGATTCCCTCCTGATTCCCACGTGATTGACACGTGATTCCCTCGTGATTCCCACGTGATTCCCCCGTGAATCCCAGGTGAATATCACGTGATTCCCACATGATTACCTCATGATTCACACATGATTGCCTCGTGATTCACACGTGATTCCCAGGTGATTCTCACATGATTCCCACGTGATTCCCACGTGATTCACAAGTTATTCCCACGTGATTCCCACGAGATTCCCGCGTGATTGACACGTGAATCCCACGTGATTCCCACGTGATTAACACGTGATTCCCACATGATTCCCACGTGATTTCCACGTGATTCCCCCGTGAATCCCAGGTGAATGTCACGTGATTCCCACGTGATTTCCTCGTGATTGAGATGTGATTCCCGCGTAATTCCGACGTGATTCCCACGTGATTGACACGTGATTCTCACGTGATTCCCACGTGATTGACAAGTGATTGGCACGTTATTCTCACGTGATACCCACGTGATTGACACGTGATTTCCACGAGATTCCCAGATGATTGGCACTTGATTCCCACGTGATACCCACGTGATTCCCACGTGATTACAACGTGATTCCCAGATGATTGACACGTGATCCCCAATCGATTCCCACGTGATTGACACGTGATTCCCACGTGACTCTAACGTGAATCCTACCTGATTCCCACTTGAATCCAACGTGATTGACACGTGATTCCCACGTGATTCCCACGTGATTGAAACGTGATTCCCACGTGATTCCCACGTGATTGACCAGTGATTCCCATGTGATTCCCACGTGATTGACACGTGATTCCCACGTGATTCCCAAGAGATTCCCACTTAATTGACACGTGATTCCCACGTGATTGACACGTGATTCCCACGTAATTGACACGTGATTTTCAGGTGATTCCCACGTGATTCCCGCGTGATTGACACGTGATTCCCACGTGATTCCCACGTGATTGACACGTGATTCCCACCTAATTCCCACGTGTTTGACACGTGATTCCCACCGGATTCCCACGTGACTGACACATTCCCACGTGATTCCCACGTAATTGACACGTGATTTTCACGTGATTCCCACGTGATTCCCACGTGATTGACACGTGATTCCCACGTGATTCCCACGTGATTGACACGTGATTCCCATGGGATTCCCACGTGACTCCCTCGTAATTCCCACGTGATTGACATGTGATTCCCACCTTATTCCCACGTGATTGACACGTGATTCCCACGTGATTCCCACGTAATTGACATTCCCACTTGATTCTCACGTGATTGACACGTGATTCCCACGGGATTCCCACGTGACTCCCTCGTGATCCCCCGTGATTGACACGTGATTCCCACCTCATTCCCACGTGTTTGACACGTGATTCCCACGGGATTCCCACGTGAATCCCTCGTGATTCCCACGTGACTGACACGTGATTCCCACCTGATTCCCACGTGATTGACACGTGTTTCTCACGTGATTGACACGTGATTCCCACGTGATTCCCACGTGATTCACACGTGATTGACATGTGATTCCCACATAATTTCCACGTGATTCCCACCTGACTGACACGTGATTCCCACCTGATTCCCACGTGATTGACACGTGTTTCTCACGTGATTGACACGTGATTCCCACGTGATTTCCACGTGATTCCCTCGTGATTCTATTGTGATTTCCACATAATTCCCACGTGATTCCCACGTGACTGACATGCGATTCCCACCTGATTCCCACGTGATTGACACGTGATTCACACCTGATTCACAAGTGATTCCCACGTGATTCCCACGTGATTCCCACGTGATTCCCACGTGATTCCCACGTGATTCCCACGTGATTGACACGTAATTCCCAAATGATTCCCACGTGATTGACACTTGATTCCCAAGTGATTACCACGTGATTACCATGTGATCCCCATGTGATTCCTACGTGACTCCCACCTGATTTGATCGGGACTCCCACGTGATTCCCACGTGATTGACGCATGATTCCCATGTGATTCCTACGTGACTCCCACCTGATTCGAACGGGACTCCCACGTGATTCCCACGTGATTCCCACGGGATTGACAGGTGATTCCCACGTGGTTCACACGTGATTCCCAAATGATTCCCACGTGATTGACAAGTGATTCCCACGTGATTGTCACTTTATTCACACTTGATACCCACGTGATTCCCACGTGATTCCCACGTGATTCCCACGTGATTGACACGTGATTCCCACATGATTCCCACGTGATTGTCACGTGATTCACACTTGATTCACACCTGTTTTCCACGTATTCCCACGTGATTGACACTTGATTCCCACGTGATTCCCACGTGAATTCAACATGATTGACACATGATTCCCTAATGATTCCCACGAGATGCCCACCTGATGCCCACGTGAATGACACGTGATTCCCACGTGACTCCCACGTGATTGACACGTGACTCCCACGTGATTCTCACGTGATTCCCACGTGATTGACACGTGATTCCCACGTGATTCCCACGTGAACACCACGTGATTACCACGTGATTCCCACGTGATTCCCACGTGACTCCCATGTGATTCCCACGTGATTGACGCATGATTCCCATGTGATTCCCAAGTGATTCTCACGTGATTGACACGTTATTCCCACGTGATTCCCACGTGATTCCCACGTGAATGACACGTGATTCCCACGTGATTAACACTTGATTCCCACGTGATTCCCATCTGACTCCCACGTGATTCCAACGTGACTCCCACGTGATTCACACGTGTTTGTCGCATGATTTCCACGTGATTAACACGTGATTCTCACCTGTTTCACTAGTGATTCCCACGTGATTCCCACGTGATTGACACGTGATTTCCAAATGATTCCCACGTGGTTCCCACGTGATTCCCAAATGATTCCCACGTGATACCCACGTGATTCCCACGTGATTCAAACGATATTGACACGTGATTCCCGCGTTATTCTCACGTGACTCCCACATGATTCCCACGTGATTCCCACGTGATTGACACGTGATTCCCACCTGATTCCCTCGTGATTCCCACATGATTCCAAACGTGATTCCCACGTGATTGACACGTGATTCCCATGTTATTGACACGTGATTCCCTCGTGATTGACACGTGATTCCCTCGTGATTCTCACATGATTCCCACGTGTTTCCCACGAGATTGACACGTGATTCCCACGTGATTCCCACGTGATTCCCTCGTGATTCCCACGTGATTGACACGTGATTCCCTCGTGATTGACACGTGATTCCCACCTGATTTCCAATTGATTCCCACGTGACTCACACGTGAATGACACGTGATTCCCACATGATTCCCACGTGATTGACACGTGATTCCCACGTGATTCCCACGTGGTCCCACGTGACTCCCATGTGATTCTCACGTGAATGACATGTGATTCCCACGTGATTCCCACGTGATTCCCACGTGATTGACACGTGATTCCCACGTGATTCCCACGTGAACACCACGTGATTACCACGTGATTCCCACGTGATTCCCACGTGACTCCCATGTGATTCCCACGTGATTGACGCATGATTCCCATGTGATTCCCAAGTGATTCTCACGTGATTGACACGTTATTCCCACGTGATTCCCACGTGATTCCCACGTGAATGACACGTGATTCCCACGTGATTAACACTTGATTCTCACGTGATTACCATCTGACTCCCACGTGATTCCAACGTGACTACCACGTGATTCACACGTGTTTGACGCATGATTTCCACGTGATTAACACGTGATTCTCACCTGATTCACAAGTGATTCCCACGTGATTCCCACGTGATTGACACATGATTTCCAAATGATTCCCACGTGGTTCCCACGTGATTCCCAAATGATTCCCACGTGATACCCACGTGATTCCCACGTGATTCAAACGATATTGACACGTGATTCCCGCGTGATTCTCACGTGACTCCCACATGATTCCCACGTGATTCCCACGTGATTGACACGTGATTCCCACCTGATTCAATCGTGATTCCCACATGATTCCAAACGTGATTCCCACGTGATTGACACGTGATTCCCATGTTATTGACACGTGATTCCCTCGTGATTGACACGTGATTCCCACGTGATTCTCACATGATTCCCACGTGTTTCCCACGAGATTGACACGTGATTCCCACGTGATTCCCACGTGATTCCCTCGTGATTCCCATGTGATTGACACGTGATTCCCTCGTGATTGACACGTGATTCCCACCTGATTTCCAATTGATTCCCACGTGACTCACACGTGAATGACACGTGATTCCCACATGATTCCCACGTGATTGACACGTGATTCCCACGTGATTCCCACGTGGTCCCACGTGACTCCCATGTGATTCTCACTTGAATGACACGTGATTGACACGTGATTCCCAGGTGATTCCCAAATTATTGTCACATGATTCCCACGTGATTGCCACGTGATTCCTTCATGATTCCCACATGATTCCTACGTGATTGACAAGTGATTCCCACGTGATTGTCACTTTATTCACACTTGATACCCACGTGATTCCCACGTGATTCCCACGTGATTCCCACGCGATTGACACGTGATTCCCACATGATTCCCACGTGATTGTCACGTGATTCACACTTGATTCACACGTGTTTTCCACGTATTCCCACGTGATTGACACTTGATTCCCACGTGATTCCCACGTGAATTCAACATGATTGACACATGATTCCCTAATGATTCCCACGAGATGCCCACCTGATGCCCACGTGAATGACACGTGATTCCCACGTGACTCCCACGTGATTGACACGTGACTGCCACGTGATTCTCACGTGATTCCCACGTGATTGACACGTGATTCCCACGTGATTCCCACGTGAACACCACGTGATTACCACGTGATTCCCACGTGATTGCCACGTGACTCCCATGTGATTCCCACGTGATTGACGCATGATTCCCATGTGATTCCCAAGTGATTCTCACGTGATTGACACGTTATTCCCACGTGATTCCCACGTGATTCCCACGTGAATGACACGTGATTCCCACGTGATTAACACTTGATTCCCACGTGATTCCCATCTGACTCCCACGTGATTCCAACGTGACTCCCACGTGATTCACACGTGTTTGACGCATGATTTCCACGTGATTAACACGTGATTCTCACCTGATTCACAAGTGATTCCCACGTGATTCCCACGTGATTGACACGTGATTTCCAAATGATTCCCACGTGGTTCCCACGTGATTCCCAAATGATTCCCACGTGATACCCACGTGATTCCCACGTGATTCAAACAATATTGACACGTGATTCCCGCGTGATTCTCACGTGACTCCCACATGATTCCCACGTGATTCCCACGTGATTGACACGTGATTCCCACCTGATTCCCTCGTGATTCCCACATGATTCCAAACGTGATTCCCACGTGATTGACACGTGATTCCCATGTTATTGACACGTGATTCCCTCGTGATTGACACGTGATTCCCACGTGATTCTCACATGATTCCCACGTGTTTCCCACGGGATTGACACGTGATTCCCACGTGATTCCCACGTGATTCCCTCGTGATTCCCACGTGATTGACACGTGATTCCCTCGTGATTGACACGTGATTCCCACCTGATTTCCAATTGATTCCCACGTGACTCACACGTGAATGACACGTGATTCCCACATGATTCCCACGTGATTGACACGTGATTCCCACGTGATTCCCACGTGGTCCCACGTGACTCCCATGTGATTCTCACGTGAATGACACGTGATTCCCACGTGATTCCCACGTGATTCCCACGTGATTGACACGTGATTCCCACGTCATTGACGCATGATTTCCACGTAATTGACACGTAATTCTCACCTGATTCACAAGTGATTCCCACGTGATTGACACGTTATACCCACGGGATTCCCATGTGATTGACACGTGATTCCCATGTGATTCCCACGTGATTCCCACGTGATTGACACGTGATTCCCACGTCATTGACGCATGATTTCCACGTAATTGACACGTAATTCTCACCTGATTCACAAGTGATTCCCACGTGATTGACACGTTATTCCCACGTGATTCCCATGTGATTGACACGTGATTCCCATGTGATTCCCACCTGAATCCCACATGATTGACATGTGATTCCCATGTGATTCCCACGTGATTGACACGTGATTCCCATGTGATTCCCACGTGATTCCCACGTGATTCCCACGTGATTGACGCATGATTTCCACGTGATTGACACGTAATTCTCAGCTGATTCACAAGTGATTCCCACGTGATTGACACGTTATTCCCACGTGATTCCCAAGTGATTCACTCGTGATTGACACGTGATTTCCACATGATTCCCACGTGATTCACACGTGATTCCCACGTGATTCCCACGTGACTCCCACGTGATTCCCTCGTGATTGATGCATGATTCCAACGTGATTTCCACCTGAATCCCACATGATTGACATGTGATTCCCATGTGATTCCCACGTGATTGTCACGTGATTCCCACGTGATTCCCACGTGATTGACGCATGATTCCTACATGATTCCCAGGTGATTCCCAAATGAATTACACGTGATTCCCATGTGATTCCCAAGTGATTGACACGTGATTCCCACGTGATTCCCACGGGATTGACACGTGATTCCCATGTGATTCCGACGTGATTAACACGTTATTCCCACGTGACTCCCACGTGATTCCCACGTGATTGACGCATGATTCCCACGTGATTCCCAGGTGATTCCCGCGTGATTGACACGTGAATCCCACATGATTCCCACGTGATTGACACGTGATTCCCACATGATTCCCACGTGATTTCCACGTGATTCCCCCGTGAATCCCAGGTGAATGTCACGTGATTCCCACGTGATTTCCAAGTGATTGAGATGTGATTCTAGTGTTATTCCGACGTGATTCCCTCGTGATTGACACGTGATTCAAACGTGATTTCCACGTGATTCGCACGTGATTCCCACGTGATTGACACGTGATTCTCACGTGATTCCCACGTGATTGACAAGTGATTGGCACGTTATTCTCACGTGATACACACGTGATTGACATGTGATTTCCACGAGATTCCCAGATGATTGGAACGTGATTCCCACGTGATTCCCACGTGATTACCACGTGATTCCCAGATGATTGACACGTGATCCCCAATCGATTCCCACGTGATTGACACATGATTCCCACGTGATTCCCACATGATTGACACGTGATTCCCACGTGATTCTCACGTGATTCCCATGTGATTCACACATGATTCTCTCCTGATTGACACGTGATTCCCACGTGATTCCCACGTGATTCCCACGTGATGCCCACGTGATGCCCACGTGATTGACACGTGATTCTCATGTGATTGACACGTGATTCCCACGTCATTCCCTCGTGATTGATACGTGATTCCCACGTGATTCCCACGTGATTCCCACGTGATTCCCACGTGATTGACACGTGATTCGCACGTGAGTCCCACTTGATTGACACGAGATTCCCACGTGATTCCCACGTGAATCCCACGTGATTCCCACGTGATCCCCACGTGATTCCCTCGTGATTCCCACGTGATTGACACGTGATTCGCACGTGATTCCAACGTGATTCCCACGTTTTTGACACGTGACTGACACGTGATTCCCACTTGATTCTCCGGTGATTCCCAAGTGAATCCCACGTGATTGACACGTGATTCCCACGTGATTTTCACGTGAAACCTACGAGATTCCAAAGTGACTCCCATGAGATTGAATCGTGATTCCCACGTGATTCCCACGTGAATCCCACGTGATTCCCACGTGATTATCCCGTGATTCTCACGTGATTGACACGTGATTTCCACATGATTCCCACGTGATTGACACGTGATTCCCATGTGATTTTCATGTGAAACCTACGTGATTCCCAAGTGACTCCCACGTGATTGAAACGTGATTCCCCCGTGATTCCCACGTGATTGAAACGTGATTCCCACCTGATTCCGACGTGATTACCACGTGATTTCCTCGTGATTCACACGTGATTCCCATGTGATTCTCACATGATTCCCACGTGATTCCCACGTGATTCACAAGTTATTCCCACGTGATTCCCACGAGATTCCCGCGTGATTGACACGTGAATCCCACGTGATTCCCAAGTGATTCCCACGTGATTGACACGTGACTCCCACCTGATTCCCACGTGATTTCCACGTAATTGAGATGTGATTCCCGCGTGATTCCCACGTGATTGACACGTAATTCCCACGTGATTTGCACATGATTCCCACGTGATTCCCAAGTGATTCCCCCGTGATTGACACGTGATTCCACGTGATTCCCACGTGATTACCACGTGATTTCCACGTGATTCCCACGTGATTCCCTCGTGATTCCCACGTGATTCCCACGTGATTGACACGTGATTCCCACGTAATTCCCACGTGATTGACACGTGATTCCCACCTAATTCCCACGTGAATTCCACTTGATTGACACGTGATTGACATGTGATTCCCACCTGATTCCCACGTGAATCCCACGTGATTGAGACGTGATTCCCAATGATTCCAACGTGATTGACACATGATTCCCACGTGATTCCCACATGATTGACACGTGATTCCCACGTGATTCTCACGTGATTCCCATGTGATTCACACATGATTCTCTCCTGATTGACACGTGATTCCCACGTGATTCCCACGTGATGCCCACGTGATGCCCACGTGATTGACACGTGATTCCCACGTGATTGACACGTGATTCCCACGTCATTCCCTCGTGATTGATACGTGATTCCCACCTGATGCCCACGTGATTGACACGTGATTCCCAAGTGATTCCCACGTGATTCCCACTTGATTGACACGTGATTCCCACGTGATTGACACGTGATTCCCACGTGATTCCCACGTGATTGACACGTGATTCCCACGTGATTCTCACGTGATTCCCACGTGATTTTCACGTGAAACCTACGTGATTCCCAAGTAACTCCCACGTGATTCACACGTGATTCCCACGTGATTTCCACGTGAATCCCACGTGATTCCCACGTGATTCCCACATGATTACCTCGTGATTCACACGTGATTCCCATGTGATTCTCACATGATTCCCACGTGATTCCCACGTGATTCACAAGTTATTCCCACGTGATTCCCTCGAGATTCCCGCGTGATTGACACGTGAATCCCACGTGATTCTCACGTGATTGACACGTGATTCCCACATGATTCCCACGTGATTTCCACGTGATTCCCCCGTGAATCCCAGGTGAATGTCACGTGATTCCCACGTGATTTCCACGTGATTGAGATGTGATTCCCGCGTAATTCCGACGTGATTCCCACGTGATTGACACGTGATTCCCCGGTGTTTCCCACGTGATTGACACGTGATTCCCACGTGATTCCCACGTGATTCCCATGTGATTGACACTTGATTCCCAGAAGTGTCCCACGTGATTGACACGTGATTCCCACGTGAGTCCCACGTCATTGACACGTGATTCCCACGTGATTCCCACGTGATTAAAGCGTGTTTCCACCGTGATTGCCACGTGATTCCCACGTGATTGACACGTATTTCCCACGTGATTCCCACGTGATTAAAGCGTGTTTCCACCGTGATTCGCACGTGATTCCCTAGTGATTCCCAAATGATTCCCACGTGATTCCCACGTGATTCCCACGTGACTGAAACGTGATTCCCAAGTGATTTCCTCGTGATTTCCACGTGATTGACATGTGATTCCCAGGTGATTCCCAAATTATTGTCACGTGATTCCCACGTGATTGCCATGTGATTCCTTCGTGATTCCCACATGATTCCTACGTGATTGACAAGTGATTCCCACGTGATTGTCACTTTATTCACACTTGATACACATGTGATTCCCACGTGATTCCCACGTGATTCCCACGCGATTGACACGTGATTCCCACATGATTCCCACGTGATTGTCACGTGATTCACACTTGATTCACACGTGTTTCCCACGTATTCCCACGTGATTGACCCGTGATTCCCACGTGATTCCCACGTGACTCCCACGTGATTCCCTCGTGATTGATGCATGATTCCAACGTGATTTCCACCTGAATCCCACATGATTGACATGTGATTCCCATGTGATTCCCACGTGATTGACACGTGATTCCCATGTGATTCCCACGTGACTCCCACGTGATTCCCACGTGATTGACGCATGATTCCCACGTGATTCCCAGGTGATTCCCAAATGATTGACACGTGATTCCCATGTGATTCCCAAGTGATTGACACGTGATTCCCACGTGATTCCCACGGGATTGACACGTGATTCCCATGTGATTCCCACGTGATTAACACGTTATTCCCACGTGACTCCCACGTGATTCCCACGTGATTGACGCATGATTCCCACGTGATTCCCCGGTGATTCCCGCGTGATTGACACGTGAATCCCACGTGATTTCCACGTGATTGACACGTGATTCCCACATGATTCCCACGTGATTTCCACGTGATTCCCCCGTGAATCCCAGGTGAATGTCACGTGATTCCCACGTGATTTCCACGTGATTGAGATGTGATTCCCGCGTTATTCCGACGTGATTCCCACGTGATTGACACGTGATTCAAACGTGATTTCCACGTGATTCGCACGTGATTCCCACGTGATTGACACGTGATTCTCACGTGATTCCCACGTGATTGACAAGTGATTGGCACGTTATTCTCACGTGATACACACGTGATTGAAACGTGACTTCCACGAGATTCCCAGATGATTGGCACGTGATTCCCACGTGATTCCCACGTGATTACCACGTGATTCCCAGATGATTGACACGTGATCCCCAATCGATTCCCACGTGATTGACACGTGATTCCCACGTGAATCCCACATGATTGACACGTGATTCCCACGTGATTCTCACGTGGTTCCCATGTGATTCACACATGATTCTCTCCTGATTGACACGTGATTTCCACGTGATTCCCACGTGATTCCCATGTGATTCTCACATGATGCCCACGTGATTGACACGTGATTCCCACGTGATTGACACGTGATTCCCACGTCATTCCCTCGTGATTGATACGTGATTCACACGTGATTCCCACGTGATTCCCACGTGATTCCCACGTGATTGACACGTGATTCGCACGTGAGTCCCACGTGATTCCCACTTGATTGACATGAGATTCCCATGTGATTCCCACGTGAATCCCACGTGATTCCCATGTGATCCCCACGTGATTCCCTCGTGATTCCCACGTGATTGACACGTGATTCGCACGTGATTCCAACGTGATTCCCACATTTTTGACACGTGACTGACACTTGATTCCCACTTGATTCTCACGTGATTCCCATGTGATTCCCCCGTGATTGACACGTGATTACCTCCTGATTCCACACACGTGATTCCCACTTGATTCTCACGTGATTCCCAAGTGAATCCAACGTGATTGACACGTGATTCCCACGTGATTTTCACGTGAAACCTACGTGATTCCCAAGTGACTCCCATGTGATTGAATCGTGATTCCCACGTGATTCCCACATGAATCCCACGTGATTCCCACGTGATTATCCCGTGATTCCCACGTGATTGACACGTGATTTCCACATGATTCCCACGTGATTGACACGTGATTCCCATTTGGTTTTCATGTGAAACCTACGTGATTCCCAAGTGACTCCCACGTGATTTAAACGTGATTCCCACGTGATTCCCACGTGATTGAAATGTGATTCCCACCTGATTCCGACGTGATTCCCACCTGATTCCGACGTGATTACCACGTGATTTCCTCGTGATTCACACGTGATTCCCATGTGATTCTCACATGATTCCCACGTGATTCCCACGTGATTCACACGTGATTCCCATGTGATTCTCACATGATTCCCACGTGATTCCCACGTGATTCACAAGTTATTCCCACGTGATTCCCACGAGATTCCCGCGTGATTGACACGTGATTCCCACCTGATTCCCACGTGATTTCCACGTAATTGAGATGTGATTCCCGCGTGATTCCCACGTGATTGACACGTGATTCCCACGTGATTTGCACATGATTCCCACGTGATTCCCAAGTGATTCCCCCGTGATTGACACGTGATTCCCACGTGATTCCCACGTGATTACCACGTGATTTCCACGTGATTCCCACGTGATTCCCTCGTGATTCCCACGTGATTTCCACGTGATTCCCACGTGATTCCCAAGTGATTGACACGTGATTGACACGTGATTCCCACCTGATTACCACGTGAATTCCACTTGATTGACACGTGATTGACAAGTGATTCCCACGTGAATCCCACGTGATTGAGACGTGATTCCCAATGATTCCAACGTGATTGACACATGATTCTCACGTGATTCCCACGTGATTGACACGTGATTCCCACGTGATTCTCACGTGATTCCCACGTGATTTTCACGTGAAACCTACGTGATTCCCAAGTAACTCCCACGTGATTCACACGTGATTCCCACGTGATTCCCACGTGAATATCACGTGATTCCCACGTGATTCCCACATGATTACCTCGTGATTCACACGTGATTCCCATGTGATTCTCACATGATTCCCACGTGATTCCCACGTGATTCACAAGTTATTCCCACGTGATTCCCACGAGATTCCCGCGTGATTGACACGTGAATCCCACGTGATTCCCACGTGATTGACACGTGATTCCCACATCATTCCCACGTGATTTCCACGTGATTCCCCCGTGAATCCCAGGTGAATGTTACGTGATTTCCACGTGATTCCCACGTGATTCCCTCGTGATTCCCACGTGATTTCCACGTGATTCCCACGTGATTCCCAAGTGATTGACACGTGATTGACACGTGATTCCCACCTGATTACCACGTGAATTCCACTTGATTGACACGTGATTGACAAGTGATTCCCACGTGAATCCCACGTGATTGAGACGTGATTCCCAATGATTCCAACGTGATTGACACATGATTCTCACGTGATTCCCACGTGATTGACACGTGATTCCCACGTGATTCTCACGTGATTCCCACGTGATTTTCACGTGAAACCTACGTGATTCCCAAGTAACTCCCACGTGATTCACACGTGATTCCCACGTGATTCCCACGTGAATATCACGTGATTCCCACGTGATTCCCACATGATTACCTCGTGATTCACACGTGATTCCCATGTGATTCTCACATGATTCCCACGTGATTCCCACGTGATTCACAAGTTATTCCCACGTGATTCCCACGAGATTCCCGCGTGATTGACACGTGAATCCCACGTGATTCCCACGTGATTGACACGTGATTCCCACATCATTCCCACGTGATTTCCACGTGATTCCCCCGTGAATCCCAGGTGAATGTCACGTGATTCCCACGTGATTTCCACGTGATTGAGATGTGATTCCCGCGTAATTCCGACGTGATTCCCACATGATTGACACGTGATTCAAACGTGATTTCCACGTGATTCGCACGTGATTCCCACGTGATTGACACGTGATTCTCACGTGATTCCCACGTGATTGACAAGTGATTGGCACGTTATTCTCACGTGATACCCACGTGATTGACTCGTGATTTCCACGAGATTCCCAGATGATTGGCACGTGATTCCCACTTGATACCCACGTGATTCCCACGTGATTACCACGTGATTCCCAGATGACTGACACGTAATCCCCAATCGATTCCCACGTGATTGACACGTGAATCCCACGTGACTCTAACGTGAATCCTACCTGATTCCCACTTGAATCCAACGTGATTGACACGTGAATCCCACGTGATTCCCACGTGATTGAAACGTGATACCCACGTGATTCCCACGTGATTGACAAGTGATTCCCATGTGATTCCCACGTGATTGACACGTGATTCCCACGTGATTCCCACGAGATTCCCACTTAATTGACACGTGATTCCCACGTGATTTACACGTGATTCCCACGTAATTGACACGTGATTTTCACGTGATTCCCACGTGATTGACACGTGATTCCCACGTGATTTTCACGTGAAACCTTCGTGATTCCCAAGTGACTCCCATGTGATTGAAACGTGATTCCAACGTGATTGACACGTGATTTCCACGTGATTGACACGTGATTCCCACGTGATTCCCACGCGATTTCCTCGTGATTGACACGTGATTCGCACGAGATTCGCACGTGATTGACACGTGATTACCACGTGATTCCCACGTGATTCCCACGTGATTCCCATGTGAATGATACGTGATTCCCACGTGATTCCCACGTGACGAACAAGTGATTCCCACGTGATTGCCACGTTATTGACACGTGATTCCCACGTGATTCCCACGTGACTGACACGTGATTCCCAAGTGACTCCCACGTGATTGAAACGTGATTCCCACGTTATTCCCACGTGATTGAAACGTGATTCCCACCTGATTCCGACGTGATTACCACGTGATTTCCTCGTGATTCACACGTGATTCCCATGTGATTCTCACATGATTACCACGTGATTCCCACGTGATTCACAAGTTATTCCCACGTGATTCCCACGAGATTCCCGCGTGATTGACACGTGAATCCCACGTGATTCCCAAGTGATTCCCACGTGATTGATACGTGATTCCCACCTGATTCCCACGTGATTTCCACGTAATTGAGATGTGATTCCCGCGTGATTCCCACGTGATTGACACGTGATTCCCACGTGATTTGCACATGATTCCCACGTGATTCCCAAGTGATTCCCCCGTGATTGACACGTGATTCCCACGTGATTCCCACGTGATTACCACGTGATTTCCACGTGATTCCCACGTGATTCCCTGGTGATTCCCACGTGATTCCCACGTGATTGACACGTGATTACCACGTGATTCCCACGTAATTGACACGTGATTGACACGTGACTCCCACCTGATTCCCACGTGAATTCCACTTGATTGACACGTGATTGACAAGTGATTCCCACCTGATTCCCACGTGAATCCCACGTGATTGAGACGTGATTCCCAATGATTCCAACGTGATTGACACATGATTCCCACGTGATTCCCACATGATTGACACGTGATTCCCACGTGATTCTCAGGTGATTCCCATGTGATTCACACATGATTCTCTCCTGATTGACACGTGATTCCCACGTGATTCCCACGTGATTCCCACGTGATGCCCACGTGATGCCCACGTGATTGACACGTGATTCCCATGTGATTGACACGTGATTCCCACGTCATTCCCTCGTGATTGATACGTGATTCCCACGTGATTCCCACGTGATTGACACGTGATTCCCAAGTGATTCCCAAGTGATTCCCACTTGATTGACACGTGATTCCCACGTGATTGACACGTGATTCCCACGTGATTCCCACGTGATTCTCACGTGATTCCCACGTGATTTTCACGTGAAACCTACGTGATTCCCAAGTGATTCCCAAGTGATTCCCAAGTGATTCCCACTTGATTGACACGTGATTCCCACGTGATTGACACGTGATTCCCACGTGATTCCCACGTGATTCACACGTGATTCCCACATGATTACCTCGTGATTCACACATGATTCCCATGTGATTCTCACATGATTCCCACGTGATTCCCACGTGATTCACAAGTTATTCCCACGTGATTCCCACGAGATTCCCGCGTGATTGACACGTGAATCCCACGTGATTCCCACGTGATTGACACGTGATTCCCACATGATTCCGCCGTGATTTCGACGTGATTCCCCCGTGAATCCCAGGTGAATGTCACGTGATTCCCACGTGATTTCCACGTGATTGAGATGTGATTCCCGCATAATTCCGACGTGATTCCCACGTGATTGACACGTGATTCAAACGTGATTTCCACGTGATTCGCACGTGATTCCCACGTGATTGACAAGTGATTGGCACGTTATTCTCACGTGATACCCACGTGATTGACACGTGATTTCCACGAGATTCCCAGATGATTGGCACGTGATTCCCACGTGATACCCACGTGATTCCCACGTGATTACCACGTGATTCCCAGATGATTGACACGTGATCCCTAATTGATTCCCATGTGATTGACACGTGATTCCCACGTGATTCCCACATGATTGACACGTGATTCCCACGGGATTCCCACGTGACACACTCGTGATTCCCACGTGATTGACACGTGATTCCCACGTGATTCCCACGTGATTGACACATTCCCACGTGATTCCCACGTGATTGACACGTGATTCCCACGTGATTCCCACGTGATTGACACATTCCCACGTGATTCCCCCGTGATTGTCAAGTGATTCCCACGGGACTCCCACATGACTCCCTCGTGATTCCCACGTGATTGACATGTGATTCCCACCTAATTCCCACGTGATTGTCATGTGATTCCCACGTGATTGACACGTCATTCCCACGTGATTCCCACGTGATTGACACGTGATTCCCTCGTGATTGCAACGTGATTGAAATGTGATTCCCACGTGAGACCCATGTGATTGACACATGATTCCCACGTGTTTTACACGTGATTCCCACGTGATTCCCACGTGATTCTCACGTGATTCCCATGTGATTGACACGTGATTCCCACGTGATTGACTCGTGATTCCCACCTTATTCCCACGTGATTGACACGTGATTCCCACGTGATTCCCACGTAATTGATACATTCCCACGTGATTCCCACGTGATTGACACGTGATTCCCACGGGATTCCCACGTGACTCCCTCGTGATTCCCACCTGATTTACACGTGATTCCAACCTAATTCCCACGTGTTTGACACGTGATTCCCACCTGATTCCCACGTGATTGACACATTCCCACGTGATTCCCACGTGATTGACACGTGATTCCCACGTGATTCCCACGTGATTGACACGTGACTCCCACGTGATTGACACGTGATTCCCACGTGATTCCCACGTGATTGACACGTGATTCCCACGTGATTGACACGTGATTCCCACGGGTTTCCCACGTGACTCCCTCGTGATTCCCACGTGATTGACACGTGATTCCCACGGGATTCCCACGTGATTGACAAGTGATTCCCACGTGATTGACACGTGATTCCCACGGGATTCCCACGTGACTCCCACGTGATTCCCACGTGATTGACACGTGATTTCCACCTAATTCCTACATGTTGGACACGTGATTCCCAGGTGATTCCGACGTGATTGCCACATTCCCACGGGATTCCCACGTGACTCCCTCGTGTTTCCCACGTGATTGACACGTGATTCCAACCTAATTCCCACGTGACTGACACGTGATTCCCATGTGATTCCCACGTGATTGACACGTGATTCCCACGTGATTGACACGTGATTCCCACGTGAGTCCCATGTGATTGACACATGATTCCCACGTGATTTACACGTGATTCCCACGGGATTCCCACGTGACTCCCTCGTGATTCCCACGTGATTTACACGTGATTCCAATCTAATTCCCATGTGATTGACACGTGATTCCCACGTCATTCCCACGTGATTCCCACGTAAATGACAAGTAATTCCCACATGATTCCCACGTGATTGACACATTCCGACATGATACCCCCGTGATTGACACGTGATTCCCACGGGATTCCCATGTGACTCCCTCGTGATTCCCACGTGATTGACACGTGATTCCCACGTGATTCCCACGTGATTGACACATTCCCACCTCATTCCCCCGTGATTGACACGTGATTCCCACGGGATTCCCACGTGACTCCCTCGTGATTCCAACGTGATTGACACGTGATTCCCACCTAATTCCCACGTGATTGACACGTGATTCCCACGTGATTCCCACGTGATTGACACGTGATTCCCACGTGATTCCCACGTGATTGACACGTGATTCCCTCGTGATTGTCACGTGATTGACACGTGATTCCCACGTGAGTCCCATGTGATTGACACATGATTCCCACGTGGTTCCCACGTGATTGACACGTGATTCCCATCTAATTCCCACGTGTTTGACACGTGATTCCCACGTGGTTCCCACGTGATTGACACATTCCCACGTGATTCCCCCGTAATTGACACGTGATTCCCACGGGACTCCCACGTGACTCCCTCCTGATTCACACGTGATTGACACGTGATTCCCACCTAATTCCCACGTGATTGACACGTGATTCCCACGTGATTCCCACGTGATTGACACATTCCCACGTGATTCCCACTTGATTGACACGTGATTCCCACGGGATTCCCACGTGACACCCTCGTGATTCCCACGTGATTGACACGTTGTTCCCACCTAATTCCCACGTGATTGACACGTGATTCCCACGTGATTCCCACGTGATTGACACGTGATTCCCACGTGATTCCCACGTGATTGACACGTGATTCCCTCGTGATTGCCACGTGATTGACACGTGATTCCCACGTGAGTCCCATGTGATTGACACATGATTCCCACGTGATTCCCACGTGATGGACACATTCCCACGTGATTCCCACGTGATTGATACGTGATACCCACGGGATTCCCACGTGACTCCCTCGTGATTCCCACGTGATTGACACGTGATTCCCACCTAATTCCCACGTGTTTGACACGTGATTACCACGTGATTCCCACGTGATTGACACATTCCCACGTGATTCCCCCGTGATTGACACGTGATTCCCACGGGACTCCCACGTGACTCCCTCATGATTCCCATGTGATTGACACGTGCTTCCCACCTAATTCCCACGTGATTGACACGTGATTCCCACGTGATTGACACGTCATTCCCACGTGATTCCCACGTGATTGACACGTGATTCCCTCGTGATTGCCACGTGATTGAAACGTGATTCCCACGTGAGTCCCATGTGATTGACAAATGATTTCCTCGTGATTCCCACGTGATTCCCACGTGATTGACACGTGATTCCCACGTGATTCCCACGTTATTGACACGTGATTCCCTCGTGATTGCCACGTGATTGACACGTGATTCCCACGTGAGTCCCATGTGATTGATACATGATTCCCACGTGATTCCCACGTGATTGACACATTCCCACGTGATTCCCACGTGATTGACACGTGATTCCCACGGGATTCCCACGTGACTCCCTCGTGATTCCCACGTGATTGACACGTGATTTCCACCTAATTCCCACGTGTTTGACACGTAATTACCGGGTGATTCCCACGTGATTGACACATTCCCACGGGATTCCCACGTGACTCCCTCGTGATTCCCACGTGATTGACACGTGATTCCCACCTAATTCCCACGTGACTGACACGTGATTCCCATGTGATTCCCACGTGATTTACACGTGATTCCCACGTGAGTCCCATGTGGTTGACACATGATTCCCACGGGATTTACACGTGATTCCCACGGGATTCCCACGTGACTCCCTCGTGATTCCCACGTGATTTACACGTGATTCCCACGTCATTCCCACGTGATTCCCACGTAAATGGCAAGTGATTCCCACATGATTCCCACGTGATTGACACATTCCCACGTTATTCCCACGTGATTGACACGTGATTCCCACGGGATTCCCACGTGACTCCCTCGTGATTCCCACGTGATTGACACGTGATTCCCACGTGATTCCCACGTGATTGACACATTCCCACGTCATTCCCCCGTGATTGACACTTGATTCCCACGGGATTCCCACGTGACTCCCTCGTGATTCCCACGTGATTGACACGTGATTCCCACCTAATTCCCACGTGATTGACACGTGATGCCCACGTGATTCCCACGTAATTGATACATTCCCACGTGATTCCCACGTGATTGACACGTGATTCCCACGGGATTCCCACGTGACTCCCTCGTGATTCCCACCTGATTGACACGTGATTCTAACCTAATTCTCACGTGTTTGACACGTGATTCCCACCTGATTCCCACGTGATTGACACATTCCCACGTGATTCCCACGTGATTGACACGTGATTCCCACGTGATTCCCACGTGATTGACACGTGATTCCCACGTGATTGACACGTGATTCCCACGTGATTCCCACGTGATTGACACGTGATTCCCACGTGATTGACACGTGATTCCCACGGGTTTCCCACGTGACTCCCTCGTGATTCCCACGTGATTGACACGTGATTCCCACGTGATTCCCACGTGATTGACAAGTGATTCCCACGTGATTGACACGTGATTCCCACGGGATTCCCACATGACTCCCACGTGATTCCCACGTGATTGACACGTGATTTCCACCTAATTCCTACGTGTTGGACACGTGATTCCCAGGTGATTCCGACGTGATTGACACATTCCCACGGGATTCCCACGTGACTCCCTCGTATTTCCCACGTGATTGACACGTGATTCCAACCTAACTCCCACGTGACTGACACGTGATTCCCATGTGATTCCCACGTGATTGACACGTGATTCCCACGTGAGTCCCATGTGATTGACACATGATTCCCACGTGATTTACATGTGATTCCCACGGGATTCCCACGTGACTCCCTCGTGATTCCCACATGATTTACACGTGATTCCAACCTAACTCCCATGTGATTGACACGTGATTCCCACGTCATTCCCACGTTATTCCCACGTAAATGACAAGTAATTACCACATGATTCCCACGTGATTGACACATTCCGACATGATTCCCCCGTGATTGACACGTGATTCCCACGGGATTCCCATGTGACTCCCTCGTGATTCCCACGTGATTGCCACGTGATTCCCACGTGATTCCCACGTGATTGACACATTCCCACCTCATTCCCCCGTGATTGACACGTGATTCCCACGGGATTCCCACGTGACTCCCTCGTGATTCCAACGTGATTGACACGTGATTCCCACCTAATTCCCACGTGATTGACACGTGATTCCCACGTGATTCCCACGTGATTGACACGTTATTCCCACGTGATTCCAACGTGATTGACACGTGATTCCCTCGTGATTGTCACGTGATTCACACGTGATTCCCACGTGAGTCCCATGTGATTGACACATGATTCCCACGTGATTCCCACGTGATTGACACATTCGCACGTGATTCCCACGTGACTGACACGTGATACCCACGGGATTCCCACGTGACTCCCTCGTGATTCCCACGTGATTGACACGTGATTCCCACCTAATTCCCACGTGTTTGACACGTGATTCAAACGTGATTCCCTCGTGATTGACACATTTCCACGTGATTCCCCCATAATTGACACGTGATTCCCACGGGACTCCCACGTGACTCCCTCGTGATTCACACGTGATTGACACGTGATTCCCACCTAATTCCCACGTGATTGACACGTGATTCCCACGTGATTCCCACGTGATTGACACATTCCCACGTGATTCCCACGTGATTGACACGTGATTCCCACGGGATTCCCACGTGACACCCTCGTGATTCCCACGTGATTGACACGTTATTCCCACCTAATTCCCACGTGATTGACACGTGATTCCCACGTGATTCCCACGTGACTGACACGTGATTCCCACGTGATTCCCACGTGATTGACACGTGATTCCCTCGTGATTGCCACGTGATTGACACGTGATTCCCACGTGAGTCCCATGTGATTGACACTTGATTCCCACCTGATTCCCACGTGTTTGACACATTCCCACGTGATTCCCACGTGATTGATACGTGATACCCACGGGATTCCCACGTGACTCCCTCGTGATTCCCACGTGATTGACACATTCTCACGTGATTCCCCTGTGATTGACACGTGATTCCCACGGGACTCCCACGTGACACACTCGTGATTCCCACGTGAATGACACGTGATTCCCACGTGATTCCCACGTGATGGACACATTCCCACGTGATTCCCACGTGATTGATACGTGATACCCACGGGATTCCCAGGTGACTCCCTCGTGATTCCCACGTGATTGACACGTGATTCCCACCTAATTCCCACGTGTTTGACACGTGATTACCACGTGATTCCCACGTGATTGACACATTCCCACGTGATTCCCCCGTGATTGACACGTGATTCCCACGGGACTCCCACGTGACTCCCTCGTGATTCCCACGTGATTGACACGTGACTCCCACCTAATTCCCACGTGTTTGACACGTGATTCCCACGTGATTCCCACGTGATTGACACATTCCCACGTGATTCCCACGTGATTGACACGTGATTCCCACGGGATTCCCACGTGACACACTCGTGATTCCCACGTGATTGACACGTGATTCCCACGTGATTCCCACGTGATTGACAAGTGATTCCCACGTGATTGACACGTGATTCCCACGGGATTCCCACGTGACTCCCACGTGATTCCCACGTGATTGACACGTGATTTCCACCTAATTCCTACGTGTTGGACACGTGATTCCCAGGTGATTCCGACGTGATTGACACGTGATTCCCACGGGATTCCCACGTGACTCCCTCGTGATTCCCACGTGATTTACACGTGATTCCAACCTAATTCCCATGTGATTGACACGTGATTCCCACGTCATTCCCACGTGATCCCCACGTAAATGACAAGTAATTCCCACATGATTCCCACGTGATTGACACATTCCGACATGATTCCCCCGTGATTGACACGTGATTCCCACGGGATTCCCATGTGACTCCCTCGTGATTCCCACGTGATTGACACGTGATTCCCACGTGATTCCCACGTGATTGACACATTCCCACCTCATTCCCCCGTGATTGACACGTGATTCCCACGGGATTCCCACGTGACTCCCTCGTGATTCCAACGTGATTGACACGTGATTCCCACCTAATTCCCACGTGATTGACACGTGATTCCCACGTGATTCCCACGTGATTGACACGTGATTCCCACGTGATTCCAACGTGATTGACACGTGATTCCCTCGTGATTGTCACGTGATTGACACGTGATTCCCACGTGAGTCCCATGTGATTGACACATGATTCCCACGTGATTCCCACGTGATTGACACATTCCCACGTGATTCCCACGTGATTGACACGTGATACCCACGGGATTCCCACGTGACTCCCTCGTGATTCCCACGTGATTGACACGTGATTCCCACCTAATTCCCACGTGTTTGACACATGATTCCCACGTGATTCCCACGTGATTGACACATTCCCACGTGATTCCCCCGTAATTGACACGTGATTCCCACGGGACTCCCACGTGACTCCCTCGTGATTCACACATGATTGACACGTGATTCCCACCTAATTCCAACGTGATTGACACGTGATTCCCACGTGATGCCCACGTGATTGACACATTCCCACGTGATTCCCACCTGATTGACACGTGATTCCCACGGGATTCCCACGTGACACCCTCGTGATTCCCACGTGATTGACACGTTATTCCCACCTAATTCCCAAGTGATTGACACGTGATTCCCACGTGATTCCCACGTGATTGACACGTGATTCCCACGTGATTCCCACGTGATTGACACGTGTTTCCCTCGTGATTGCCACGTGATTGACACGTGATTCCCACGTGAGTCCCATGTGATTGACACATGATTCCCACGTGATTCCCACGTGATGGACACATTCCCACGTGATTCCCACGTGATTGATACATGATACCCACGGGATTCCCACGTGACTCCCTCGTGATTCCCACGTGATTGACACGTGATTCCCACCTAATTCCCACGTGTTTGACACGTGATTACCACGTGATTCCCACGTGATTGACACATTCCCACGTGATTCCCCCGTGATTGACACGTGATTCCCACGGGACTCCCACGTGACTCCCTCATGATTCCCATGTGATTGTCACGTGCTTCCCACCTAATTCCCACGTGATTGACACGTGATTCCCACGTGATTCCCACGTGATTGACACGTCATTCCCACGTGATTCCCACGTGATTGACACGTGATTCCCTCGTGATTGCCACGTGATTGAAACGTGATTCCCACGTGAGTCCCATGTGATTGACAAATGATTCCCTCGTGATTCCCACGTGATTCCCACGTGATTGACACGTGATTCCCACGTGATTCCCACGTGATTGACACGTGATTCCCTCGTGATTGCCACGTGATTGACACGTGATTCCCACGTGAGTCCCATGTGATTGATACATGATTCCCACGTGATTCCCACGTGATTGACACATTCCCACGTGATTCCCACGTGATTGACACGTGATTCCCACGGGATTCCCACGTGACTCCCTCGTGTTTCCCACGTGATTGACACGTGATTTCCACCTAATTCCCACGTGTTTGACACGTAATTCCCAGGTGATTCCCACGTGATTGACACATTCCCACGGGATTCCCACGTGACTCCCTCGTGATTCCCACGTGATTGACACGTGATTCCCACCTAATTCCCACGTGATTCCCACGTAAATGGCAAGTGATTCCCACATGATTCCCACGTGATTGACACATTCCCACGTGATTCCCCCGTGATTGACACGTGATTCCCACGGGATTCCCACGTGACTCCCTCGTGATTCCCACGTGATTGACACGTGATTGCCACGTGATTCCCACGTGATTGACACATTCCCACGTCATTCCCCCGTGATTGACACTTGATTCCCACGGGATTCCCACGTGACTCCCTCGAGATTCCCACGTGATTGACACGTGAATCACACCTAATTCCCACGTGATTGACACGTGATTCCCATGTGACTCCCACGTGATTGACACGTGATTCCCACGTGATTCCCAAGTGATTGACACGTGATTCCCTCGTGATTGCCACGTGATTCCCAAGTGATTGACACGTTAATCCCATGTAATTGACACGTGATTCCCCATTGATTGACACGTGATTCCCACGTGATTGACACGTGATTCCCACATGATTCCCACGTGACTCCCATGTAATTCCCACGTGATTGACACGTGATTCCCACGTGATTACCACGTGATAGACACGTGATTCCCACGTGATTCCCTCGTGATTGACACGTGATTCCCACGTGATTCCCTCGTGATTCCCACGTGATTGACACGTGATTCCCACGTGATAGACACGTGATTTCCATGTGATTCCCACATGATTCCCTCGTGATTGACACGTGATTCCCACGTGATTCCCACGTGATTCCCACGTGACTCCCACGTGATTCCCACGTGATTGCCGCATGATTCCCATGTGATTGACATGTGATTCCCACGTGATTCCCAAATGCTTGTCACGTCATTCTCACGTTGCCCACGTGATTCCCACGTGATTGACACCTGATTCCCACGTGATTCCCACGTGATTCCAACGTGATTGACACGTGATTCCCAGATGATTCCCACGTGATGCCTACGTGATTTCCACGTGATTGACACGTGATTCCCACATGATTTTCACGTGATTCACACTTGATTCCCACGTGATTCCCACGTGATTCCCACGTGATTTCCACGTGATTGACACGTGATTCCCACGAGGTTCCCACGTGATTGACACGTGATTCCCTCGTGATTCCCACGTGAATGACACGTGATTCCAACGTGATTCCCATGTGATTGACACGTGATCCCTACGTGATTCCCACGTGATTGACACGTGATTCCCATGTGATTCCCACATGATACCCACTTGATTGACACATGATTCCCACGTGATTCTCACGTGATTCCCAGGTGATTCCCACGTGATTGACACGTGATTCCCACGTGATTCCCACGTGAATGGCTCGTGATTCCTACGTGATTCCCACGTGATTTCCACGTGATTGACACGTGATTCCCACGTGATTCCCAAGTGAATGTCACGTGATTCACACGTGATTCCCACGTGATTGACACGTGATTCCCACTTGATTCCCACGTGAATTCCACGTGATTGACACGTGATTCCCACCTGATTCCCACGAGATTCCCACGTGACTCCCACATGATTGACACGTGATTCCCTCGTGATTCCAACGTGACTGGCACGTCATTTCCACTTGACTCCCACGTGATTGACACGTGATTCCCACGTGATTCCCACGTGATTGACACCTGATTCCCATGAAATTCCCAAGTGATTCCCACGTGATTGACACGTGATTCCCACGTGATTCCCACGTGATTGACACGTGATTCCCACGTGATTCCCACGTGATTGACACGTGATTCCCACGTGATTCCAAGGTGAATGACACGTGATTGACGCATGACTCCCACGTGATTGACACGTGATTAACACTTGATTCCCACGTGATTCCCAGGTGATTCCCACGTGAATGACACGTGATTCCCACGTGATTGACACGTGATTCCCACGTGATTAACACTTGATTCCCACGTGATTCCCACGTGATTCCCACGTGAATGACACGTGATTCCCACGTGATTGACACGTGATTCCCACGTGATTATCACTTGATTCCCACGTGATTGCCACGTGATTCCCACATGATTGACACGTGATTCCCTCGTAATTGACACGTGATTCCCCCTTGATTGACACGTGATTCCCACGTGATTCCCACGTGATTGACACGTGATTCCCACATGATTCCCACGTGACTCCCATGTGATTCCCACGTGACTGACACGTGATTCCCACGTGATTCCCAAATGCTTGTCACGTCATTCTCACGTTGCCCACGTGATTCCCACGTGATTGACACCTGATTCCCACTTGATTCCCACGTGATTCCAACGTGATTGACACGTGATTCCCAGATGATTCCCACGTGATGCCTACGTGATTTCCACGTGATTGACACGTGATTCCCACATGATTTTCACGTGATTCACACTTGATTCCCACGTGATTCCCACGTGATTCCCACGTGATTTCCACGTGATTGACACGTGATTCCCACGAGGTTCCCACGTGATTGACACGTGATTCCCTCGTGATTCCCACGTGAATTCCACGTGATTGACACGTGATTCCCACCTGATTCCCACGAGATTCCCACGTGACTACGACATGATTGACACGTGATTCCCTCGTGATTCCAACGTGACTGGCACGTCATTTCCACTTGACTCCCACGTGATTGACACGTGATTCCCACGTGATTCCCTCGTGATTGACACCTGATTCCCATGAAATTCCCAAGTGATTCCCACGTGATTGACACGTGATTCCCACGTGATTCCCACGTGATTGACACGTGATTCCCACGTGATTCCAAGGTGAATGACACGTGATTGACGCATGATTCCCACGTGATTGACACGTGATTAACACTTGATTCCCACGTGATTCCCACGTGATTCCCACGTGAATGACACGTGATTCCCACGTGATTGACACGTGATTCCCACGTGATTAACACTTGATTCCCACGTGATTCCCACGTGATTCCCAAGTGAATGACACGTGATTCCCACGTGATTCACACGTGATTCCCACGTGATTATCACTTGATTCCCACGTGATTGCCACGTGATTACCACGTGATTGACACGTGATTCCCACGTAATTGACACGTGATTCCCCCTTGATTGACACGTGATTCCCACGTGATTCCCACGTGATTGACACGTGATTCCCACATGATTCCCACGTGACTCCCATGTGATTCCCACGTGATTGACACGTGATTCCCACGTGATTAGCACGTGATAGACACGTGATTCCCACGTGATTCCCACGTGATTCCCTCGTGATTGACACGTGATTCCCACGTGATTCCCTCGTGATTCCCACGTGATTCCCACGTGATTCCCACGTGAATGACACGTGATTCCCACGTGATTGACACGTGATTCCCACGTGAGTCCCATGTGATTGACACATGATTCCCACGTGATTTACAAGTGATTCCCACGTGATTCTCACGTGATTCCCATGTCATTGACACCTGATTCCCACGTGATTGACAGGTGATTCCCACGGGATTCCCACGTGATTGACACGTGATTCCCACCCAATTCCCACGTGATTGACACGTGATTCCCACGTGATTCCCACGTGATTGACAAATTCCCACGTGATTCCCCCGTGATTGACACGTGATTCCCACGGGATTCCCACGTGATTCTCACGTGATTCCCATGTCATTGACACCTGATTCCCACGTGATTGACACGTGATTCCCACGTGATTCCCACGTGATTGACTCGTGATTCCCACGGGATTCCCACGTGATTCCCTCGTGATTCCCACGTGATTGTCACGTGATTCCCACCTTATTCCCACGTGATTGACACGTGATTCCCACGTGATCCCCATGTGATTGACACGTGATTCCCACGTGATTGACAGGTGATTCCCACCGGATTCCCACGTGACTCCCTCGTGATACCCACGTGATTGACACGTGATTTCCACCTAATTCCCACGTGATTGACACGTGATTCCCACGTGATTCCCACGTGATTGACACATTCCCACGTGATTCCCACGTGATTGACACGTGATTCCCACGGGATTCCCACGTGACACACTCGTGATTCCCACGTGATTGACACGTGATTCCCACGTGATTCCCACGTGATTGACACATTCCCACGTGATTCCCACGTGATTGACACGTGATTCCCACGTGATTCCCACGTGATTGACACATTCCCACGTGATTCCCCCGTGATTGTCACGTGATTCCCACGGGACTCCCACATGACTCCCTCGTGATTCCCACGTGATTGACATGTGATTCCCACCTAATTCCCACGTTATTGTCACGTGATTCCCACGTGATTGACACGTCATTCCCACGTGATTCCCACGTGATTGACACGTGATTCCCTCGTGATTGCCACGTGATTGAAATGTGATTCCCACATGAGACCCATGTGATTGACACATGATTACCACGTGTTTTACACGTGATTCCCACGTGATTCCCACGTGATTCTCACGTGATTCCCATGTGATTGACACGTGATTCCCACGTGATTGACTCGTGATTCCCACCTTATTCCCACGTGATTGACACGTGATTCCCACGTGATTCCCACGTAATTGATACATTCCCACGTGATTCCCACGTGATTGACACGTGATTCCCACGGGATTCCCACGTGACTCCCTCGTGATTCCCACCTGATTTACACGTGATTCCAACCTAATTCCCACGTGTTTGACACGTGATTCCCACCTGATTCCCACGTGATTGACACATTCCCACGTGATTCCCACGTGATTGACATGTGATTCCCACGTGATTCCCACGTGATTGACACGTGATTCCCACGTGATTGACACGTGATTCCCACGGGTTTCCCACGTGACTCCCTCGTGATTCCCACGTGATTGACACGTGATTCCCACGGGATTCCCACGTGATTGACAAGTGATTCCCACGTGATTGACACGTGATTCCCACGGGATTCCCACGTGACTCCCACGTGATTCCCACGTGATTGACTCGTGATTTCCACCTAATTCCTACGTGTTGGACACGTGATTCCCAGGTGATTCCGACGTGATTGCCACATTCCCACGGGATTCCCACGTGACTCCCTCGTGTTTCCCACGTGATTGACACGTGATTCCAACCTAATTCCCACGTGACTGACACGTGATTCCCATGTGATTCCCACGTGATTGACACGTGATTCCCACGTGATTCACACGTGATTCCCACGTGAGTCCCATGTGATTGACACGTGATTCCCACGTGATTTACACGTGATTCCCACGGGATTCCCACGTGACTCCCTCGTGATTCCCACGTGATTTACACGTGATTCCAACCTAATTCCCATGTGATTGACACGTGATTCCCACGTCATTCCCACGTGATTCCCACGTAAATGACAAGTAATTCCCACATGATTCCCACGTGATTGACACATTCCGACATGATTCCCCCGTGATTGACACGTGATTCCCACGGGATTCCCATGTGACTCCCTAGTGATTCCCACGTGATTGACACGTGATTCCCACGTGATTCCCACGTGATTGACACATTCCCACCTCATTCCCCCGTGACTGACACGTGATTCCCACGGGATTCCCACGTGACTCCCTCGTGATTCCAACGTGATTGACACGTGATTCTCACCTAATTCCCACGTGATTGACACGTGATTCCCACGTGATTCCCACGTGATTGACACGTGATTCCCACGTGATTCCCACGTGATTGACACGTGATTCCCTCGTGATTGTCACGTGATTGACACGTGATTCACACGTGAGTCCCATGTGATTGACACATGATTCCCACGTGGTTCCCACGTGATTGACACGTGATTCCCACCTAATTCCCATGTGTTTGACACGTGATTCCCACGTGGTTCCCACGTGATTGACACATTCCCACGTGATTCCCCCGTAATTGACACGTGATTCCCACGGGACTCCCACGTGACTCCCTCCTGATTCCCACGTGATTGACACATTCCCACGTGATTCCCACGTGATTGACACGTGATTCCCACGGGATTCCCACGTGACACCCTCGTGATTCCCACGTGATTGACACGTTATTCCCACCTAATTCCCACGTGATTGACACGTGATTCCCACGTGATTCCCACGTGATTGACACGTGATTCCCACGTGATTCCCACGTGATTGATACGTGATACCCACGGGATTCCCACGTGACTCCCTCGTGATTCCCACGTGATTGACACGTGATTCCCACCTAATTCCCACGTGTTTGACACGTGATTACCACGTGATTCCCACGTGATTGACACATTCCCACGTGATTCCCCCGTGATTGACACGTGATTCCCACGGGACTCCCACGTGACTCCCTCATGATTCCCATGTGATTGACACGTGCTTCCCACCTAATTCCCACGTGATTGACACGTGATTCCCTCGTGATTGCCACGTGATTGAAACGTGATTCCCACGTGAGTCCCATGTGATTGACAAATGATTTCCTCGTGATTCCCACGTGATTCCCACGTGATTGACACGTGATTCCCACGTGATTCCCACGTGATTGACACGTGATTCCCTCGTGATTGCCACGTGATTGACACGTGATTCCCACGTGAGTCCCATGTGATTGATACATGATTCCCAAGTGATTCCCACGTGATTGACACATTCCCACGTGATTCCCACGTGATTGACACGTGATTCCCACGGGATTCCCACGTGACTCCCTCGTGATTCCCACGTGATTGACACGTGATTTCCACCTAATTTCCACGTGTTTGACACGTAATTACCGGGTGATTACCACGTGATTGACACATTCCCACGGGATTCCCACGTGACTCCCTCGTGATTCCCACGTGATTGACAGGTGATTCCCACCTAATTCCCACGTGACTGACACGTGATTCCCATGTGATTCCCACGTGATTTACACGTGATTCCCACGTGAGTCCCATGTGGTTGACACATGATTCCCACGGGATTTACACGTGATTCCCACGGGATTCCCACGTGACTCCCTCGTGATTCACACATGATTTACACGTGATTCCCACGTCATTCCCACGTGATTCCCACGTAAATGGCAAGTGATTCCCACATGATTCCCACGTGATTGACACATTCCCACGTTATTCCCACGTGATTGACACGTGATTCCCACGGGATTCCCACGTGACTCCCTCGTGATTCCCACGTGATTGACACGTGATTCCCACGTGATTCCCACGTGATTGACACATTCCCTCGTCATTCCCCCGTGATTGACACTTGATTCCCACGGGATTCCCACGTGACTCCCTCGTGATTCCCACGTGATTGACACGTGATTCCCACCTAATTCCCACGTGATTGACACGTGATTCCCACGTGATTCCCACGTGATTGACACGTGATTCCCACGTGATTCCCAAGTGATTGACACGTGATTCCCTCGTGATTGCCACGTGATTCCCACGTGATTGACACGAGATTCCCACGTAATTGACACGTGATTCCCCCTTGATTGACACGTGATAGACACGTGATTCCCACGTGATTCCCACGTGATTCCCTCGTGATTGACACGTGATTCCCACGTGATTACCACGTGATAGACACGTGATTCCCACGTGATTCCCACGTGATTCCCTCGTGATTGACACGTGATTCCCACGTGATTCCCTCGTGATTCCCACGTGATTGACACGTGATTCCCACGTGATAGACACGTGATTTCCATGTGATTCCCACGTGATTCCCTCGTGATTGACACGTGATTCCCACGTGATTCCCACGTGATTCCCACGTGACTCCCACATGATTCCCACGTGATTGCCGCATGATTCCCATGTGATTGACATGTGATTCCCACGTGATTCCCAAATGCTTGTCACGTCATTCTCACGTTGCCCACGTGATTCCCACGTGATTGACACCTGATTCCCACGTGATTCCCACGTGATTCCAACGTGATTGACACGTGATTCCCAGATGATTCCCACGTGATGCCTACGTGATTTCCACGTGATTGACACGTGATTCCCACATGATTTTCACGTGATTCACACTTGATTCCCACGTGATTCCCACGTGATTCCCACGTGATTCCCACGTGATTGACACGTGATTCCCACGAGGTTCCCACGTGATTGACACGTGATTCCCTCGTGATTCCCACGTGAATGACACGTGATTCAAACGTGATTCCCATGTGATTGACACGAGATCCCTACGTGATTCCCACGTGATTGACACGTGATTCCCATGTGATTCCCACATGATACCCACTTGATTGACACATGATTCCCACGTGATTCTCACGTGATTCCCAGGTGATTCCCACGGGATTGACACGTGATTCCCACGTGATTCCCACGTGAATGGCTCGTGATTCCCACGTGATTCCCACGTGATTTCCACGTGATTGACACGTGATTCCCACGTGATTCCCAAGTGAATGTCACGTGATTCACACGTGATTCCCACGTGATTGACACGTGATTCCCACGTGATTCCCACGTGAATTCCACGTGATTGACACGTGATTCCCACCTGATTCCCACGAGATTCCCACGTGACTCCCACATGATTGACACGTGATTCCCTCGTGATTCCAACGTGACTGGCACGTCATTTCCACGTGATTCCCACGTGATTGACAGGTGATTCCCACGTGATTCCCACGTGATTGACACCTGATTCCCATGAAATTCCCAAGTGATTCCCACGTGATTGACACGTGGTTCCCACGTGATTCCCACGTGATTGACACGTGATTCCCACGTGATTCCAAGGTGAATGACACGTGATTGACGCATGATTCCCACGTGATTGACACGTGATTAACACTTGATTCCCACGTGATTCCCACGTGATTCCCACGTGAATGACACGTGATTCCCACGTGATTGACACGTGATTCCCACGTGATTAACACTTGATTCCCACGTGATTCCCACGTGATTCCCACGTGAATGACACGTGATTCCCACGTGATTGACACGTGATTCCCACGTGATTATCACTTGATTCCCACGTGATTGCCACGTGATTCCCACGTGATTGACACGTGATTCCCACGTGATTGACACGTGATTCCCCCTTGATTGACACGTGATTCCCACGTGATTCCCACGTGATTGACACGTGATTGACACGTGATTCCCACGTGACTCCCATGTGATTCCCACGTGATTGACACGTGATTCCCACGTGATTAGCACGTGATAGACACGTGATTCCCACGTGATTCCCACGTGATTCCCTCGTGATTGACACGTGATTCCCACGTGATTCCCTCGTGATTCCCACGTGATTCCCACGTGATTCCCACGTGAATGACACGTGATTCCCACGTGATTGACACGTGATTCCCACGTGATTATCACGTGATTCCCACGTGATTGCCACGTGATTCCCACGTGATTGACACGTGATTCCCACGTGATTGACACGTGATTCCCCCTTGATTGACACGTGATTCCCACGTGATTCCCACGTGATTGACACGTGATTCCCACATGATTCCCACGTGACTCCCATGTGATTCCCACGTGATTGACACGTGATTCCCACGTGATTACCACGTGATAGACACGTGATTCCCACGTGATTCCCACGTGATTCCCTCGTGATTGACACGTGATTCCCACGTGATTCCCTCGTGATTCCCACGTGATTGACACGTGATTCCCACGTGATAGTCACCTGATTTCCATGTGATTCCCACGTGATTCCCTCGTGATTGACACGTGATTCCCACGTGATTCCCAGGTGATTCCCACGTGACTCCCACGTGATTTCCACGTGATTGCCGCATGATTCCCATGTGATTGACACGTGATTTCCACGTGATTCCCAAATGCTTGTCACGTCATTCCCACGTATGCCCACGTGATTCCCACGTGATTGACACCTGATTCCCACGTGATTCCCACGTTATTCCAACGTGATTGACACATGATTCCCAGATGATTCCCACGTGATGCCTACGTGATTTCCACGTGATTGACACGTGATTCCCACATGATTTTCACGTGATTCACACTTGATTCCCATGTGATTCCCACGTGATTCCCACGTGATTCCCACGTGATTCCCACGTGATTGACACGTGATTCCCACGAGGTTCCCACGTGACTGACACGTGATTCCCTCGTGATTCCCACGTGAGTGACACGTGATTCCAACGTGATTCCCATGTGATTGACACGTGATCCCTACGTGATTCCCACGTGATTGACACGTGATTCCCATGTGATTCCCACATTATACCCTCGTGATTCCCACGTGATTGACACGTGATTCCCACGTGATTCCCACATGATACCCACTTGATTGACACATGATTCCCACGTGATTCTCACGTGATTCCCAGGTGATTCCCACGTGATTGACACGTGATTCCCACGTGATTCCCACGTGAATGGCTCGTGATTCCCACGTGATTCCCACATGATTTCCACGTGATTGACACGTGATTCCCACGTGATTCCCAAGTGAATGTCACGTGATTCACACGTGATTCCCACGTGATTGACACGTGATTCCCACGTGATTTCCACGTGAATTCCACGTGATTGACACGTGATTCCCACCTGATTCCCACGAGATTCCCACGTGACTCCCACATGATTGACACGTGATTCCCTCGTGATTCCAACGTGACTGGCACATCATTTCCACGTGATTCCCACGTGATTGACACGTGATTCCCACGTGATTCCCACGTGATTGACACCTGATTCCCATGAAATTCCCAAGTGATTCCCACGTGATTGACACGTGATTCCCACGTGATTCCCACGTGATTGACATGTGATTCCCACGTGATTCCAACGTGATTGACACGTGATTCCCTCGTGATTCCAACGTGATTGACACGTGATTTCCACGTGATTCCCACGTGATTGACACGTGATTCCCACGTGATTCCCACGTGATTGAAACCTGATTCCCATGCGATTCCCAAGTGATTCCTACGTGATTGACACGTGATTCCCACGTGATTCCCACGTGATTGACACGTGATTCCCACGTGATTCCAACGTGAATGACACGTGATTGATGCATGATTCCCACGTGATTCCCACGTGATTTACACGTGATTCCCTTGAGATTCCCAAGTGATTCCCACGTGATTGACAAGTGATTCCCACGTGATTCCCACGTGATTAACACTTGATTCCCACGTCATTCTCAGGTGATTCCCACGTGATTAACACTTGATTCCCACGTGATTCCCACGTGAATGACACGTGATTTCCACGTGATAGACATGTGATTCCCACGTGATTAACACTTGATTCCCACGTGATTCCCACGTGATTCCCACGTGATTGACAGGTGATTCCCACGTGAATGACACGTGATTCCCACGTGATAGACATGTGATTCCCACGTGATTAACACTTGATTCCCACGTGATTGCCACGTGATTCCCACGTGATTGACACGTGATTCACTCGTGATTGACATGTGATTCCCACCTGATTGACACGTGATTCCTACGTGATTGCCACGTGATTCCCACGTGATTGACACGTGATTCCCCCGTGATTGACATGTGATTTCCACGCGATTGACACGTGATTTCCACGTGATTCCCACGAGATTCCCACGTGATTTTCACGTGATTCACACTTGATTCCCACGTGATTCCCAAGACATTCCCACGTGATTTTCACGTGATTCAGACATGATTCCCACGTGATTCTCACGTGATTCCCAAGTGATTACCACGTGATTGACACGTGATTCCTACGTGATTCCCACGTGATTGACACGTGATTCACACGTGATTCTCACATGACTCCCTCGTGATTCCCATGTGATTGACAAGTGATTCAACGTGATTCCCACGTGATTGACACGTGATTGCCACGAGATTCCCTCGTGATACCCACTTGATTGATACATGATTCCCACGTGATTCACAGGTGATTCCCACGTGATTAACACGTGATTCCCACGTGATTCCCACGTGATTGACATGTGATTTCCATGTGATTCCCACGTGAATGTCAAGTGATTCACACGTGAATACCACGTGATTCCCACGTAATTTCAACATGATTCCCACGTGAATCCCACGTGATTGACAAGTGATTCCCACGTGATTCACACGTGATTGACACATGATTCCCTCGTGATTCCCCTGTGATTGACACGTGATTCCCGCGTGATTCCCACGTGATTGACACGTGATTCCCACGAAATTCCCAAGTGATTGACACGTGATTCCCCCGTGATTCCCACGTGATTGACACGTGAATCCCACGTGATTCCCACGTGATTGACACGTGATTCCCAAGTAATTTCAACATGATTCCCACGTGAATCCCACGTGATTGACAAGTGATTCCCACGTGAATCACACGTGATTGACACGTGATTCCCTCGTGATTCCCTCGTGATTGACACGTGATTCCCACGTGATTGACACGTGATTCCCACGAAATTCCCAAGTGATTGACACGTGATTCCCGCGTGATTCCCACGTGATTGACACGTGATTCCCTCGGGATTCCCACGTGATTGACACGTGTTCCCGCGTGATTCCCTCGTGATTGCCACGTTATTCCCACGTGATTCCCACGTGATTGATACGTGATTGACACGTGATTCCCACGTGATTCCATCGTGATTCCCACGTGATTGACACGTGATTCCCACCTGACTCCCACATGACTCCCACGTGATTCACAAATGATTGTCACGTCATTCCCAAGGGATGCCCACGTGATTTCCACGAGATTGGCACGTGATTCCCACGTGATTCCATCGTGATTACCACGTGATTGACACCTGATTCCCAGGAGATTCCCACGTGATTCCCACGAGATTCCCACGTGATTTTCACGTGATTCACACTTGATTCCCACGTGATTCCCATGTGATTCCCACGTGATTGACGCATGATTCCCCTGTGATTCCCACGTGATTCCCAGGTGATTGATGCAAGATTCCCACGTGATTCCCACGTGATTGACGCATGATTCCCATGTGATTCCCACGTGATTCCCACGTGATTCCCTCGTGATTGACACGTGATTCCCTCGTGATTCCAACGTGATTGACACGTGATTCCCTCGTGATTCCAATGTGATTGACACGTGATTTCCACGTGATTCCCACGTGATTGACACGTGATTCCCACGTGATTCCCACGTGATTGAAACCTGATTCCCATGAGATTCCCAAGTGATTCCTACGTGATTGACACGTGATTCCCATGTGATTCCCACGTGATTGACACGTGATTCCCACGTGATTCCAACGTGAATGACACGTGATTGATGCATGATTCCCACGTGACTCCCACGTGATTTACACGTGATTCCCTTGAGATTCCCAAGTGATTCCCACGTGATTGACAAGTGATTCCCACGTGATTCCCACGTGATTAACACTTGATTCCCACGTGATTAACACTTGATTCCCACGTGATTCCCACGTGAATGACACGTGATTCCCACGTGATTAACACTTGATTCCCACGTGATTGACAGGTGATTCCCACGTGAATGACACGTGATTCCCACGTGATAGACATGTGATTCCCACGTGATTAACACTTGATTCCCACGTGATTGCCACGTGATTCCCACGTGATTGACACGTGATTCACTCGTGATTGACATGTGATTCCCACCTGATTGACACGTGATTCCTACGTGATTGCCACGTGATTCCCACGTGATTGACACGTGATTCCCACGTGATAGACACGTGATTTCCATGTGATTCCCACATGATTCCCTCGTGATTGACACGTGATTCCCACGTGATTCCCACGTGATTCCCACGTGACTCCCACGTGATTCCCACGTGATTGCCGCATGATTCCCATGTGATTGACATGTGATTCCCACGTGATTCCCAAATGCTTGTCACGTCATTCTCACGTTGCCCACGTGATTCCCACGTGATTGACACCTGATTCCCATGTGATTCCCACGTGATTCCAACGTGATTGACACGTGATTCCCAGATGATTCCCACGTGATGCCTACGTGATTTCCACGTGATTGACACGTGATTCCCACATGATTTTCACGTGATTCACACTTGATTCCCACGTGATTCCCACGTGATTCCCACGTGATTTCCACGTGATTGACACGTGATTCCCACGAGGTTCCCACGTGATTGACACGTGATTCCCTCGTGATTCCCACGTGAATGACACGTGATTCCAACGTGATTCCCATGTGATTGACACGTGATCCCTACGTGATTCCCACGTGATTGACACGTGATTCCCATGTGATTCCCACATGATACCCACTTGATTGACACATGATTCCCACGTGATTCTCACGTGATTCCCAGGTGATTCCCACGTGGTTGACACGTGATTCCCACGTGATTCCCACGTGAATGGCTCGTGATTCCTACGTGATTCCCACGTGATTTCCACGTGATTGACACGTGATTCCCACGTGATTCCCAAGTGAATGTCACGTGATTCACACGTGATTCCCACGTGATTGACACGTGATTACCACTTGATTCCCACGTGAATTCCACGTGATTGACACGTGATTCCCACCTGATTCCCACGAGATTCCCACGTGACTCCCACATGATTGACACGTGATTCCCTCGTGATTCCAACGTGACTGGCACGTCATTTCCACTTGACTCCCACGTGATTGACACGTGATTCCCACGTGATTCCCACGTGATTGACACCTGATTCCCATGAAATTCCCAAGTGATTCCCACGTGATTGACACGTGATTCCCACGTGATTCCAAGGTGAATGACACGTGATTGACGCATGATTCCCACGTGATTGACACGTGATTAACACTTGATTCCCACGTGATTCCCACGTGATTCCCACGTGAATGACACGTGATTCCCACGTGATTGACACGTGATTAACACTTGATTCCCACGTGATTCCCACGTGATTCCCACGTGAATGACACGTGATTCCCACGTGATTGACAGGTGATTCCCACGTGATTATCACTTGATTCCCACGTGATTGCCATGTGATTCCCACGTGATTGACACGTGATTCCCACGTAATTGACACGTGATTCCCCCTTGATTGACACGTGATTCCCACGTGATTCCCACGTGATTGACACGTGATTCCCACATGATTCCCACGTGACTCCCATGTGATTCCCACGTGACTGACACGTGATTCCCACGTGATTCCCAAATGCTTGTCACGTCATTCTCACGTTGCCCACGTGATTCCCACGTGATTTACACCAGATTCCCACTTGATTCCCACGTGATTCCAACGTGATTGACACGTGATTCCCAGATGATTCCCACGTGATGCCTACGTGATTTCCACGTGATTTACACGTGATTCCCACATGATTTTCACGTGATTCACACTTGATTCCCACGTGATTCCCACGTGATTCCCACGTGATTTCCACGTGATTGACACGTGATTCCCACGAGGTTCCCACGTAATTGACTCGTGATTCCCTCGTGATTCCCACGTGAATTCCACGTGATTGACACGTGATTCCCACCTGATTCCCACGAGATTCCTACGTGACTCCGACATGATTGACACGTGATTCCCTCGTGATTCCAACGTGACTGGCACGTCATTTCCACTTGACTCCCACGTGATTGACACGTGATTCCCACGTGATTCCCACGTGATTGACACCTGATTCCCATGAAATTCCCAAGTGATTCCCACGTGATTGACACGTGATTCCCACGTGATTCCCACGTGATTGACACGTGATTCCCACGTGATTCCAAGGTGAATGACACGTGATTGACGCATGATTCCCACGTGATTGACACGTGATTAACACTTGATTCCCACGTGATTCCCACGTGATTCCCACGTGAATGACACGTGATTCCCACGTGATTGACACGTGAGTCCCACGTGATTAACACTTGATTCCCACGTGATTCCCACGTGATTCCCACGTGAATCACACGTGATTCCCACGTGATTGACACGTGATTCCCACGTGATTATCACTTGATTCCCACGTGATTGCCACGTGATTACCACGTGATTGACACGTGATTCCCACGTAATTGACACGTGATTCCCCCTTGATTGACACGTGATTCCCACGTGATTCCCACGTGATTGACACGTGATTCCCACATGATTCCCACGTGACTCCCATGTGATTCCCACGTGATTGACACGTGATTCCCACGTGATTAGCACGTGATAGACACGTGATTCCCACGTGATTCCCACGTGATTCCCTCGTGATTGACACGTGATTCCCACGTGATTCCCTCGTGATTCCCACGTGATTCCCACGTGATTCCCACGTGAATGACACGTGATTCCCACGTGATTGACACGTGATTCCCACGTGAGTCCCATGTGATTGACACATGATTCCCACGTGATTTACAAGTGATTCCCACGTGATTCTCACGTGATTCCCATGTCATTGACACCTGATTCCCACGTGATTGACAGGTGATTCCCACGGGATTCCCACGTGATTGACACGTGATTCCCACCCAATTCCCACGTGATTGACACGTGATTCCCACGTGATTCCCACGTGATTGACAAATTCCCACGTGATTCCCCCGTGATTGACACGTGATTCCCACGGGATTCCCACGTGATTCTCACGTGATTCCCATGTCATTGACACCTCATTCCCACGTGATTGACACGTGATTCCCACGTGATTCCCACGTGATTGACACGTGATTCCCACGGGATTCCCACGTGATTCCCTCGTGATTCCCACGTGATTGACACGTGATTCCCACCTTATTCCCACGTGATTGACACGTGATTCCCACGTGATCCCCATGTGATTGACACGTGATTCCCACGTGATTGACAGGTGATTCCCACCGGATTCCCACGTGACTCCCTCGTGATACCCACGTGATTGACACGTGATTTCCACCTAATTCCCACGTGATTGACACGTGATTCCCACGTGATTCCCACGTGATTGACACATTCCCACGTGATTCCCACGTGATTGACACGTGATTCCCACGTGATTCCCACGTGATTGACACGTGACTCCCACGTGATTGACACGTGATTCCCACGTGATTCCCACGTGATTGACACGTGATTCCCACGTGATTGACACGTGATTCCCACGGGTTTCCCACGTGACTCCCTCGTGATTCCCACGTGATTGACACGTGATTCCCACGGGATTCCCACGTGATTGACAAGTGATTCCCACGTGATTGACACGTGATTCCCACGGGATTCCCACGTGACTCCCACGTGATTCCCACGAGATTGGCACGTGATTCCCACGTGATTCCATCGTGATTACCACGTGATTGACACCTGATTCCCAGGAGATTCCCACGTGATTCCCACGAGATTCCCACGTGATTTTCACGTGATTCACACTTGATTCCCACGTGATTCCCAAGTGATTCCAACGTGATTGACACGTGATTCCCAAATGATTCCCACGTGATGCCCATGTGATGATCACTTGATTGACACGTGATTCCCACGTAATTTCAACATGATTCCCTCTTGAATCCCACGTGATTGACAAGTGATTCCCACGTGATTCACACGTGATTGACACGTGATTCCCACGTGATTCCCATGAGATTCCCACGTGATTTTCACGTGATTCACACTTGATTCCCACGTGATTCCAAAGTGATTCCAACGTGATTGACACGTGATTCCCAAATGATTCCCACGGGATGCCCACGTGATGATCACTTGATTGACACGTGATTCCCACGTAATTTCAACATGATTCCCACGTGAATCCCACGTGATTGACAAGTGATTCCCACGTGATTCACACGTGATTGACACGTGATTCCCTCGTGATTCCCACGTGATTGCCACGTGATTTCCACGTGATTGACATTTGATTTCTACGTGATTCCCACGTGATTCCAACTTGAATTCCACGTGATTGACACGTGATTCCCACGTGATTCCCACGTGATTCCCACGTGACTCCCACGTGATTCCCAGGTGATTGATGCAAGATTCCCATGTGATTCCCACGTGATTGACGCATGATTCCCCTGTGATTCCCACGTGATTCCCAGGTGATTGATGCAAGATTCCCACGTGATTCCCACGTGATTGACGCATGATTCCCATGTGATTCCCACGTGATTCCCACGTGATTCCCTCGTGATTGACACGTGATTCCCTCGTGATTCCAACGTGATTGACACGTGATTCCCTCGTGATTCCAATGTGATTGACACGTGATTTCCACGTGATTCCCACGTGATTGACACGTGATTCCCACGTGATTCCCACGTGATTGAAACCTGATTCCCATGAGATTCCCAAGTGATTCCTACGTGATTGACACGTGATTCCCACGTGATTCCCACGTGATTGACACGTGATTCCCACGTGATTCCAACGTGAATGACACGTGATTGATGCATGATTCCCACGTGACTCCCACGTGATTTACACGTGATTCCCTTGAGATTCCCAAGTGATTCCCACGTGATTGACAAGTGATTCCCACGTGATTCCCACGTGATTAACACTTGATTCCCACGTGATTAACACTTGATTCCCACGTGATTCCCACGTGAATGACACGTGATTCCCACGTGATAGACATGTGATTCCCACGTGATTAACACTTGATTCCCACGTGATTCCCACGTGATTCCCACGTGATTGACAGGTGATTCCCACGTGAATGACACGTGATTCCCACGTGATAGACATGTGATTCCCACGTGATTAACACTTGATTCCCACGTGATTGCCACGTGATTCCCACGTGATTGACACGTGATTCACTCGTGATTGACATGTGATTCCCACCTGATTGACACGTGATTCCTACGTGATTGCCACGTGATTCCCACGTGATTGACACGTGATTCCCACGTGATAGACACGTGATTTCCATGTGATTCCCACATGATTCCCTCGTGATTGACACGTGATTCCCACGTGATTCCCACGTGATTCCCACGTGACTCCCACGTGATTCCCACGTGATTGCCGCATGATTCCCATGTGATTGACATGTGATTCCCACGTGATTCCCAAATGCTTGTCACGTCATTCTCACGTTGCCCACGTGATTCCCACGTGATTGACACCTGATTCCCATGTGATTCCCACGTGATTCCAACGTGATTGACACGTGATTCCCAGATGATTCCCACGTGATGCCTACGTGATTTCCACGTGATTGACACGTGATTCCCACATGATTTTCACGTGATTCACACTTGATTCCCACGTGATTCCCACGTGATTCCCACGTGATTTCCACGTGATTGACACGTGATTCCCACGAGGTTCCCACGTGATTGACACGTGATTCCCTCGTGATTCCCACGTGAATGACACGTGATTCCAACGTGATTCCCATGTGATTGACACGTGATCCCTACGTGATTCCCACGTGATTGACACGTGATTCCCATGTGATTCCCACATGATACCCACTTGATTGACACATGATTCCCACGTGATTCTCACGTGATTCCCAGGTGATTCCCACGTGATTGACACGTGATTCCCACGTGATTCCCACGTGAATGGCTCGTGATTCCTACGTGATTCCCACGTGATTTCCACGTGATTGACACGTGATTCCCACGTGATTCCCAAGTGAATGTCACGTGATTCACACGTGATTCCCACGTGATTGACACGTGATTCCCACTTGATTCCCACGTGAATTCCACGTGATTGACACGTGATTCCCACCTGATTCCCACGAGATTCCCACGTGACTCCCACATGATTGACACGTGATTCCCTCGTGATTCCAACGTGACTGGCACGTCATTTCCACTTGACTCCCACGTGATTGACACGTGATTCCCACGTGATTCCCACGTGATTGACACCTGATTCCCATGAAATTCCCAAGTGATTCCCACGTGATTGACACGTGATTCCCACGTGATTCCAAGGTGAATGACACGTGATTGACGCATGATTCCCACGTGATTGGCACGTGATTAACACTTGATTCCCACGTGATTCCCACGTGATTCCCACGTGAATGACACGTGATTCCCACGTGATTGACACGTGATTCCCACGTGATTAACACTTGATTCCCACGTGATTCCCACGTGAATGACACGTGATTCCCACGTGATTGACACGTGATTCCCACGTGATTATCACTTGATTCCCACGTGATTGCCATGTGATTCCCACGTGATTGACACGTGATTCCCACGTAATTGACACGTGATTCCCCCTTGATTGACACGTGATTCCCACGTGATTCCCACGTGATTGACACGTGATTCCCACATGATTCCCACGTGACTCCCATGTGATTCCCACGTGACTGACACGTGATTCCCACGTGATTCCCAAATGCTTGTCACGTCATTCTCACGTTGCCCACGTGATTCCCACGTGATTGACACCTGATTCCCACTTGATTCCCACGTGATTCCAACGTGATTGACACGTGATTCCCAGATGATTCCCACGTGATGCCTACGTGATTTCCACGTGATTTACACGTGATTCCCACATGATTTTCACGTGATTCACACTTGATTCCCACGTGATTCCCACGTGATTCCCACGTGATTTCCACGTGATTGACACGTGATTCCCACGAGGTTCCCACGTAATTGACTCGTGATTCCCTCGTGATTCCCACGTGAATTCCACGTGATTGACACGTGATTCCCACCTGATTCCCACGAGATTCCCACGTGACTCCGACATGATTGACACGTGATTCCCTCGTGATTCCAACGTGACTGGCACGTCATTTCCACTTGACTCCCACGTGATTGACACGTGATTCCCACGTGATTCCCACGTGATTGACACCTGATTCCCATGAAATTCCCAAGTGATTCCCACGTGATTGACACGTGATTCCCACGTGATTCCCACGTGATTGACACGTGATTCCCACGTGATTCCAAGGTGAATGACACGTGATTGACGCATGATTCCCACGTGATTGACACGTGATTAACACTTGATTCCCAAGTGATTCCCACGTGATTCCCACGTGAATGACACGTGATTCCCACGTGATTGACACGTGATTCCCACGTGATTAACACTTGATTCCCACGTGATTCCCACGTGATTCCCACGTGAATGACACGTGATTCCCACGTGATTGACACGTGATTCCCACGTGATTATCACTTGATTCCCACGTGATTGCCACGTGATTACCACGTGATTGACACGTGATTCCCACGTAATTGACACGTGATTCCCCCTTGATTGACACGTGATTCCCACGTGATTCCCACGTGATTGACACGTGATTCCCACATGATTCCCACGTGACTCCCATGTGATTCCCACGTGATTGACACGTGATTCCCACGTGATTAGCACGTGATAGACACGTGATTCCCACGTGATTCCCACGTGATTCCCTCGTGATTGACACGTGATTCCCACGTGATTCCCTCGTGATTCCCACGTGATTCCCACGTGATTCCCACGTGAATGACACGTGATTCCCACGTGATTGACACGTGATTCCCACGTGAGTCCCATGTGATTGACACATGATTCCCACGTGATTTACAAGTGATTCCCACGTGATTCTCACGTGATTCCCATGTCATTGACACCTGATTCCCACGTGATTGACAGGTGATTCCCACGGGATTCCCACGTGATTGACACGTGATTCCCACCCAATTCCCACGTGATTGACACGTGATTCCCACGTGATTCCCACGTGATTGACAAATTCCCACGTGATTCCCCCGTGATTGACACGTGATTCCCACGGGATTCCCACGTGATTCTCACGTGATTCCCATGTCATTGACACCTGATTCCCACGTGATTGACACGTGATTCCCACGTGATTCCCACGTGATTGACTCGTGATTCCCACGGGATTCCCACGTGATTCCCTCGTGATTCCCACGTGATTGACACGTGATTCCCACCTTATTCCCACGTGATTGACACGTGATTCCCACTTGATCCACATGTGATTGACACGTGATTCCCACGTGATTGACAGGTGATTCCCACCGGATTCCCACGTGACTCCCTCGTGATACCCACGTGATTGACACGTGATTTCCACCTAATTCCCACGTGATTGACACGTGATTCCCACGTGATTGACACATTCCCACGTGATTCCCACGTGATTGACACGTGATTCCCACGGGATTCCCACGTGACACACTCGTGATTCCCACGTGATTGACACGTGATTCCCACGTGATTCCCACGTGATTGACACATTCCCACGTGATTCCCACGTGATTGACACGTGATTCCCACGTGATTCCCACGTGATTGACACATTCCCACGTGATTCCCCCGTGATTGTCACGTGATTCCCACGGGACTCCCACATGACTCCCTCGTGATTCCCACGTGATTGACATGTGATTCCCACCTAATTCCCACGTGATTGTCACGTGATTCCCACGTGATTGACACGTCATTCCCACGTGATTCCCACGTGATTGACACGTGATTCCCTCGTGATTGCCACGTGATTGAAATGTGATTCCCACGTGAGACCCATGTGATTGACACATGATTCCCACGTGTTTTACACGTGATTCCCACGTGATTCCCACGTGATTCTCACGTGATTCCCATGTGATTGACACGTGATTCCCACGTGATTGACTCGTGATTCCCACCTTATTCCCACGTGATTGACACGTGATTCCCACGTAATTGATACATTCCCACGTGATTCCCACGTGATTGACACGTGATTCCCACGGGATTCCCACGTGACTACCTCGTGATTCCCACCTGATTTACACGTGATTCCAACCTAATTCCCACGTGTTTGACACGTGATTCCCACCTGATTCCCACGTGATTGACACATTCCCACGTGATTCCCACGTGATTGACACGTGATTCCCACGTGATTCCCACGTGATTGACACGTGACTCCCACGTGATTGACACGTGATTCCCACGTGATTCCCACGTGATTGACACGTGATTCCCACGTGATTGACACGTGATTCCCACGGGTTTCCCACGTGACTCCCTCGTGATTCCCACGTGATTGACACGTGATTCCCACGGGATTCCCACGTGATTGACAAGTGATTCCCACGTGATTGACACGTGATTCCCACGGGATTCCCACGTGACTCCCACGTGATTCCCACGTGATTGACACGTGATTTCCACATAATTCCTACGTGTTGGACACGTGATTCCCAGGTGATTCCGACGTGATTGCCACATTCCCACGGGATTCCCACGTGACTCCCTCGTGTTTCCCACGTGATTGACACGTGATTCCAACCTAATTCCCACGTGACTGACACGTGATTCCCATGTGATTCCCACGTGATTGACACGTGATTCCCACGTGATTGACACGTGATTCCCACGTGAGTCCCATGTGATTGACACATGATTCCCACGTGATTTACACGTGATTCCCACGGGATTCCCCCGTGACTCCCTCGTGATTCCCACGTGATTTACACGTGATTCCAACCTAATTCCCATGTGATTGACACGTGATTCCCACGTCATTCCCACGTGATTCCCACGTAAATGACAAGTAATTCCCACATGATTCCCACGTGATTGACACATTCCGACATGATTCCCCCGTGATTGACACGTGATTCCCACGGGATTCCCATGTGACTCCCTCGTGATTCCCACGTGATTGACACGTGATTCCCACGTGATTCCCACGTGATTGACACATTCCCACCTCATTCCCCCGTGATTGACACGTGATTCCCACGGGATTCCCACGTGACTCCCTCCTGATTCACACATGATTGACACGTGATTCCCACCTAATTCCCACGTGATTGACACGTGATTCCCACGTGATTCCCACGTGATTGACACATTCCCACGTGATTCCCACGTGATTGACACGTGATTCCCACGGGATTCCCACGTGACACCCTCGTGATTCCCACGTGATTGACACGTGATTCCCACCTAATTCCCACGTGATTGACACGTGATTCCCACGTGATTCCCACGTGATTGACACGTGATTCCCACGTGATTCCCACGTGATTGACACGTGATTCCCTCGTGATTGCCACGTGATTGACACGTGATTCCCACGTGAGTCCCATGTGATTGACACATGATTCCCACGTGATTCCCACGTGATGGACACATTCCCACGTGATTCCCACGTGATTGATACGTGATACCCACGGGATTCCCACGTGACTCCCTCGTGATTCCCACGTGATTGACACGTGATTCCCACCTAATTCCCACGTGTTTGACACGTGATTACCACGTGATTCCCACGTGATTGACACATTCCCACGTGATTCCCCCGTGATTGACACGTGATTCCCACGGGACTCCCACGTGACTCCCTCATGATTCCCATGTGATTGACACGTGCTTCCCACCTAATTCCCACGTGATTGACACGTGATTCCCACGTGATTCCCACGTGATTGACACGTCATTCCCACGTGATTGACACGTGATTCCCTCGTGATTGCCACGTGATTGAAACGTGATTCCCACGTGAGTCCCATGTGATTGACAAATGATTTCCTCGTGATTCCCACGTGATTCCCACGTGATTGACACGTGATTCCCACGTGATTGACACGTGATTCCCTCGTGATTGCCACGTGATTGACACGTGATTCCCACGTGAGTCCCATTTGATTGATACATGATTCCCACGTGATTCCCACGTGATTGACACATTCCCACGTGATTCCCACGTGATTGACCCGTGATTCCCACGGGATTCCCACGTGACTCCCTCGTGATTCCCACGTGATTGACACGTGATTTCCACCTAATTCCCACGTGTTTGACACGTAATTACCGGGTGATTCCCACGTGATTGACACATTCCCACGGGATTCCCACGTGACTCCCTCGTGATTCCCACGTGATTGACACGTGATTCCCACCTAATTCCCACGTGACTGACACGTGATTCCCATGTGATTCCCACGTGATTTACACGTGATTCCCACGTGAGTCCCATGTGGTTGACACATGATTCCCACGGGATTTACACGTGATTCCCACGGGATTCCCACGTGACTCCCTCGTGATTCCCACGTGATTTACACGTGATTCCCACGTCATTCCCACGTGATTCCCACGTAAATGGCAAGTGATTCCCACATGATTCCCACGTGATTGACACATTCCCACGTTATTCCCACGTGATTGACACGTGATTCCCACGGGATTCCCACGTGACTCCCTCGTGATTCCCATGTGATTGACACGTGATTCCCACGTGATTCCCACGTGATTGACACATTCCCACGTCATTCCCCCGTGATTGACACTTGATTCCCACGGGATTCCCACGTGACTCCCTCGTGATTCCCACGTGATTGACACGTGATTCCCACCTAATTCCCACGTGATTGACACGTGATTCCCACGTGATTCCCACGTGATTGACACGTGATTCCCACGTGATTCCCAAGTGATTGACACGTGATTCCCTCCTGATTGCCACGTGATTCCCACGTGATTGACACGAGATTCCCACGTAATTGACACGTGATTCCCCCTTGATTGACACGTGATAGACACGTGATTCCCACGTGATTCCCACGTGATTCCCTCGTGATTGACACGTGATTCCCACGTGATTACCACGTGATAGACACGTGATTCCCACGTGATTCCCACGTGATTCCCTCGTGATTGACACGTGATTCCCACGTGATTCCCACGGGATTCCCACGTGACTCCCTCGTGATTCCCACGTGATTTACACGTGATTCCCACGTCATTCCCACGTGATTCCCACGTAAATGGCAAGTGATTCCCACATGATTCCCACGTGATTGACACATTCCCACGTTATTCCCACGTGATTGACACGTGATTCCCACGGGATTCCCACGTGACTCCCTCGTGATTCCCATGTGATTGACACGTGATTCCCACGTGATTCCCACGTGATTGACACATTCCCACGTCATTCCCCCGTGATTGACACTTGATTCCCACGTGATTCCCTCGTGATTCCCACGTGATTGACACGTGATTCCCACCTTATTCCCACGTGATTGACACGTGATTCCCACTTGATCCCCATGTGATTGACACGTGATTCCCACGTGATTGACAGGTGATTCCCACCGGATTCCCACGTGACTCCCTCGTGATACCCACGTGATTGACACGTGATTTCCACCTAATTCCCACGTGATTGACACGTGATTCCCACGTGATTGACACATTCCCACGTGATTCCCACGTGATTGACACGTGATTCCCACGGGATTCCCACGTGACACACTCGTGATTCCCACGTGATTGACACGTGATTCCCACGTGATTCCCACGTGATTGACACATTCCCACGTGATTCCCACGTGATTGACACGTGATTCCCACGTGATTCCCACGTGATTGACACATTCCCACGTGATTCCCCCGTGATTGTCACGTGATTCCCACGGGACTCCCACATGACTCCCTCGTGATTCCCACGTGATTGACATGTGATTCCCACCTAATTCCCACGTGATTGTCACGTGATTCCCACGTGATTGACACGTCATTCCCACGTGATTCCCACGTGATTGACACGTGATTCCCTCGTGATTGCCACGTGATTGAAATGTGATTCTCACGTGAGACCCATGTGATTGACACATGATTCCCACGTGTTTTACACGTGATTCCCACGTGATTCCCACGTGATTCTCACGTGATTCCCATGTGATTGACACGTGATTCCCACGTGATTGACTCGTGATTCCCACCTTATTCCCACGTGATTGACACGTGATTCCCACGTAATTGATACATTCCCACGTGATTCCCACGTGATTGACACGTGATTCCCACGGGATTCCCACGTGACTACCTCGTGATTCCCACCTGATTTACACGTGATTCCAACCTAATTCCCACGTGTTTGACACGTGATTCCCACCTGATTCCCACGTGATTGACACATTCCCACGTGATTCCCACGTGATTGACACGTGATTCCCACGTGATTCCCACGTGATTGACACGTGACTCCCACGTGATTGACACGTGATTCCCACGTGATTCCCACGTGATTGACACGTGATTCCCACGTGATTGACACGTGATTCCCACGGGTTTCCCACGTGACTCCCTCGTGATTCCCACGTGATTGACACGTGATTCCCACGGGATTCCCACGTGATTGACAAGTGATTCCCACGTGATTGACACGTGATTCCCACGGGATTCCCACGTGACTCCCACGTGATTCCCACGTGATTGACACGTGATTTCCACATAATTCCTACGTGTTGGACACGTGATTCCCAGGTGATTCCGACGTGATTGCCACATTCCCACGGGATTCCCACGTGACTCCCTCGTGTTTCCCACGTGATTGACACGTGATTCCAACCTAATTCCCACGTGACTGACACGTGATTCCCATGTGATTCCCACGTGATTGACACGTGATTCCCACGTGATTGACACGTGATTCCCACGTGAGTCCCATGTGATTGACACATGATTCCCACGTGATTTACACGTGATTCCCACGGGATTCCCCCGTGACTCCCTCGTGATTCCCACGTGATTTACACGTGATTCCAACCTAATTCCCATGTGATTGACACGTGATTCCAACCTAATTCCCATGTGATTGACACGTGATTCCCACGTCATTCCCACGTGATTCCCACGTAAATGACAAGTCATTCCCACATGATTCCCACGTAAATGACAAGTAATTCCCACATGATTCCCACGTGATTGACACATTCCGACATGATTCCCCCGTGATTGACACGTGATTCCCACGGGATTCCCATGTGACTCCCTCGTGATTCCCACGTGATTGACACGTGATTCCCACGTGATTCCCACGTGATTGACACATTCCCACCTCATTCCCCCGTGATTGACACGTGATTCCCACGGGATTCCCACGTGACTCCCTCCTGATTCACACGTGATTGACACGTGATTCCCACCTAATTCCCACGTGATTGACACGTGATTCCCACGTGATTCCCACGTGATTGACACATTCCCACGTGATTCCCACGTGATTGACACGTGATTCCCACGGGATTCCCACGTGACACCCTCGTGATTCCCACGTGATTGACACGTGATTCCCACCTAATTCCCACGTGATTGACACGTGATTCCCACGTGATTCCCACGTGATTGACACGTGATTCCCACGTGATTCCCACGTGATTGACACGTGATTCCCTCGTGATTGCCACGTGATTGACACGTGATTCCCACGTGAGTCCCATGTGATTGACACATGATTCCCACGTGATTCCCACGTGATGGACACATTCCCACGTGATTCCCACGTGATTGATACGTGATACCCACGGGATTCCCACGTGACTCCCTCGTGATTCCCACGTGATTGACACGTGATTCCCACCTAATTCCCACGTGTTTGACACGTGATTACCACGTGATTCCCACGTGATTGACACATTCCCACGTGATTCCCCCGTGATTGACACGTGATTCCCACGGGACTCCCACGTGACTCCCTCATGATTCCCATGTGATTGACACGTGCTTCCCACCTAATTCCCACGTGATTGACACGTGATTCCCACGTGATTCCCACGTGATTGACACGTCATTCCCACGTGATTGACACGTGATTCCCTCGTGATTGCCACGTGATTGAAACGTGATTCCCACGTGAGTCCCATGTGATTGACAAATGATTTCCTCGTGATTCCCACGTGATTCCCACGTGATTGACACGTGATTCCCACGTGATTGACACGTGATTCCCTCGTGATTGCCACGTGATTGACACGTGATTCCCACGTGAGTCCCATTTGATTGATACCTGATTCCCACGTGATTCCCACGTGATTGACACATTCCCACGTGATTCCCACGTGATTGACCCGTGATTCCCACGGGATTCCCACGTGACTCCCTCGTGATTCCCACGTGATTGACACGTGATTTCCACCTAATTCCCACGTGTTTGACACGTAATTACCGGGTGATTCCCACGTGATTGACACATTCCCACGGGATTCCCACGTGACTCCCTCGTGATTCCCACGTGATTGACACGTGATTCCCACCTAATTCCCACGTGACTGACACGTGATTCCCATGTGATTCCCACGTGATTTACACGTGATTCCCACGTGAGTCCCATGTGGTTGACACATGATTCCCACGGGATTTACACGTGATTCCCACGGGATTCCCACGTGACTCCCTCGTGATTCCCACGTGATTTACACGTGATTCCCACGTCATTCCCACGTGATTCCCACGTAAATGGCAAGTGATTCCCACATGATTCCCACGTGATTGACACATTCCCACGTTATTCCCACGTGATTGACACGTGATTCCCACGGGATTCCCACGTGACTCCCTCGTGATTCCCATGTGATTGACACGTGATTCCCACGTGATTCCCACGTGATTGACACATTCCCACGTCATTCCCCCGTGATTGACACTTGATTCCCACGGGATTCCCACGTGACTCCCTCGTGATTCCCACGTGATTGACAAGTGATTCCCACCTAATTCCCACGTGATTGACACGTGATTCCCACGTGATTCCCACGTGATTGACACGTGATTCCCACGTGATTCCCAAGTGATTGACACGTGATTCCCTCCTGATTGCCACGTGATTCCCACGTGATTGACACGAGATTCCCACGTAATTGACACGTGATTCCCCCTTGATTGACACGTGATAGACACGTGATTCCCACGTGATTCCCACGTGATTCCCTCGTGATTGACACGTGATTCCCACGTGATTACCACGTGATAGACACGTGATTCCCACGTGATTCCCACGTGATTCCCTCGTGATTGACACGTGATTCCCACGTGATTCCCACGGGATTCCCACGTGACTCCCTCGTGATTCCCACGTGATTTACACGTGATTCCCACGTCATTCCCACGTGATTCCCACGTAAATGGCAAGTGATTCCCACATGATTCCCACGTGATTGACACATTCCCACGTTATTCCCATGTGATTGACACATGATTCCCACGTGATTTACACGTGATTCCCACGGGATTCCCCCGTGACTCCCTCGTGATTCCCACGTGATTTACACGTGATTCCAACCTAATTCCCATGTGATTGACACGTGATTCCCACGTCATTCCCACGTGATTCCCACGTAAATGACAAGTAATTCCCACATGATTCCCACGTGATTGACACATTCCGACATGATTCCCCCGTGATTGACACGTGATTCCCACGGGATTCCCATGTGACTCCCTCGTGATTCCCACGTGATTGACACGTGATTCCCACGTGATTCCCACGTGATTGACACATTCCCACCTCATTCCCCCGTGATTGACACGTGATTCCCACGGGATTCCCACGTGACTCCCTCCTGATTCACACGTGATTGACACGTGATTCCCACCTAATTCCCACGTGATTGACACGTGATTCCCACGTGATTCCCACGTGATTGACACATTCCCACGTGATTCCCACGTGATTGACACGTGATTCCCACGTGATAGACACGTGATTTCCATGTGATTCCCACGTGATTCCCTCGTGATTGACACGTGATTCCCACGTGATTCCCACGTGATTCCCACGTGACTCCCACGTGATTCCCACGTGATTGCCGCATGATTGACACGTGATTCCCAGATGATTCCCACGTGATGCCTACGTGATTTCCACGTGATTGACACGTGATTCCCACATGATTTTCACGTGATTCACACTTGATTCCCACGTGATTCCCACGTGATTCCCACGTGATTGACACGTGATTCCCACGAGGTTCCCACGTGATTGACACGTGATTCCCTCGTGATTCCCACGTGAATGACACGTGATTCCAACGTGATTCCCATGTGATTGACACGTGATCCCTACGTGATTCCCACGTGATTGACACGTGATTCCCATGTGATTCCCACATGATACCCACTTGATTGACACATGATTCCCACGTGATTCTCACGTGATTCCCAGGTGATTCCCACGTGATTGACACGTGATTCCCACGTGATTCCCACGTGAATGGCTCGTGATTCCCACGTGATTCCCACGTGATTTCCACGTGATTGACACGTGATTCCCACGTGATTCCCAAGTGAATGTCACGTGATTCACACGTGATTCCCACGTGATTGACACGTGATTCCCACGTGATTCCCACGTGAATTCCACGTGATTGACACGTGATTCCCACCTGATTCCCACGAGATTCCCACGTGACTCCCACATGATTGACACCTGATTCCCTCGTGATTCCAACGTGACTGGCACGTCATTTCCACGTGATTCCCACGTGATTGACAGGTGATTCCCACGTGATTCCCACGTGATTGACACCTGATTCCCATGAAATTCCCAAGTGATTCCCACGTGATTGACACGTGATTCCCACGTGATTCCCACGTGATTGACACGTGATTCCCACGTGATTCCTAGGTGAATGACACGTGATTGACGCATGATTCCCACGTGATTGACACGTGATTAACACTTGATTCCCACGTGATTCCCACGTGATTCCCACGTGAATGACACGTGATTCCCACGTGATTGACACGTGATTCCCACGTGATTAACACTTGATTCCCACGTGATTCCCACGTGATTCCCACGTGAATGACACGTTATTCCCACGTGATTGACACGTGATTCCCACGTGATTATCACTTGATTCCCACGTGATTGCCACGTGATTCCCACGTGATTGACACGTGATTCCCACGTAATTGACACGTGATTCCCCCTTGATTGACACGTGATTCCCACGTGATTCCCACGTGATTGACACGTGATTCCCACATGATTCCCACGTGACTCCCATGTGATTCCCACGTGATTGACACGTGATTCCCACGTGATTAGCACGTGATAGACACGTGATTCCCACGTGATTCCCACGTGATTCCCTCGTGATTGACACGTGATTCCCACGTGATTCCCTCGTGATTCCCACGTGATTCCCACGTGATTCCCACGTGAATGACACGTGATTCCCACGTGATTGACACGTGATTCCCACGTGATTATCACTTGATTCCCACGTGATTGCCACGTGATTCCCACGTGATTGACACGTGATTCCCACGTAATTGACACGTGATTCCCCCTTGATTGACACGTGATTCCCACGTGATTCCCACGTGATTGACACGTGATTCCCACATGATTCCCACGTGACTCCCATGTGATTCCCACGTGATTGACACGTGATTCCCACGTGATTACCACGTGATAGACACGTGATTCCCACGTGATTCCCACGTGATTCCCTCGTGATTGACACGTGATTCCCACGTGATTCCCTCGTGATTCCCACGTGATTGACACGTGATTCCCACGTGATAGTCACCTGATTTCCATGTGATTCCCACGTGATTCCCTCGTGATTGACACGTGATTCCCACGTGATTCCCAGGTGATTCCCACCTGATTGACACGTGATTCCCACGTGATAGTCACCTGATTTCCATGTGATTCCCACGTGATTCCCTCGTGATTGACACGTGATTCACTCGTGATTGACATGTGATTCCCACCTGATTGACACGTGATTCCTACGTGATTGCCACGTGATTCCCACGTGATTGACACGTGATTCCCCCGTGATTGACATGTGATTTCCACGCGATTGACACGTGATTTCCACGTGATTCCCACGAAATTCCCACGTGATTTTCACGTGATTCACACTTGATTCCCACGTGATTCACAAGACATTCCCACGTGATTTTCACGTGATTCAGACATGATTCCCACGTGATTCTCACGTGATTCCCAAGTGATTCCCACGTGATTGACACGTGATTCCTACGTGATTCCCACGTGATTGACACGTGATTCACACGTGATTCTCACATGACTCCCTCGTGATTCCCATGTGATTGACAAGTGATTCAACGTGATTCCCACGTGATTGACACGTGATTGCCACGAGATTCCCTCGTGATACCCACTTGATTGATACATGATTCCCACGTGATTCACAGGTGATTCCCACGTGATTAACACGTGATTCCCACGTGATTCCCACGTGATTGACATGTGATTTCCATGTGATTCCCACGTGAATGTCAAGTGATTCACACGTGATTACCACGTGATTCCCACGTAATTTCAACATGATTCCCACGTGAATCCCACGTGATTGACAAGTGATTCCCACGTGATTCACACGTGATTGACACATGATTCCCTCGTGATTCCCCTGTGATTGACACGTGATTCCCGCGTGATTCCCACGTGATTGACACGTGATTCCCACGAAATTCCCAAGTGATTGACACGTGATTCCCCCGTGATTCCCACGTGATTGACACGTGAATCCCACGTGATTCCCACGTGATTGACACGTGATTCCCAAGTAATTTCAACATGATTCCCACGCGAATCCCACGTGATTGACACGTGATTCCCACGTGATTCCAACGTGAATGACACGTGATTGATGCATGATTCCCACGTGATTCCCACGTGATAGTCACCTGATTTCCATGTGATTCCCACGTGATTCCCTCGTGATTGACACGTGATTCCCACGTGATTCCCAGGTGATTCCCACGTGACTCCCACGTGATTTCCACGTGATTGCCGCATGATTCCCATGTGATTGACACGTGATTTCCACGTGATTCCCAAATGCTTGTCACGTCATTCCCACGTATGCCCACGTGATTCCCACGTGATTGACACCTGATTCCCACGTGATTCCCACGTTATTCCAACGTGATTGACACATGATTCCCAGATGATTCCCACGTGATGCCTACGTGATTTCCACGTGATTGACACGTGATTCCCACATGATTTTCACGTGATTCACACTTGATTCCCACGTGATTCCCACGTGATTCCCACGTGATTCCCACGTGATTCCCACGTGATTGACACGTGATTCCCACGAGGTTCCCACGTGACTGACACGTGATTCCCTCGTGATTCCCACGTGAGTGACACGTGATTCCAACGTGATTCCCATGTGATTGACACGTGATCCCTACGTGATTCCCACGTGATTGACACGTGATTCCCATGTGATTCCCACATTATACCCTCGTGATTCCCACGTGATTGACACGTGATTCCCACGTGATTCCCACATGATACCCACTTGATTGACACATGATTCCCACGTGATTCTCACGTGATTCCCAGGTGATTCCCACGTGATTGACACGTGATTCCCACGTGATTCCCACGTGAATGGCTCGTGATTCCCACGTGATTCCCACATGATTTCCACGTGATTGACACGTGATTCCCACGTGATTCCCAAGTGAATGTCACGTGATTCCCACGTGATTGACACGTGATTCCCACGTGATTTCCACGTGAATTCCACGTGATTGACACGTGATTCCCACCTGATTCCCACGAGATTCCCACGTGACTCCCACATGATTGACACGTGATTCCCTCGTGATTCCAACGTGACTGGCACATCATTTCCACGTGATTCCCACGTGATTGACACGTGATTCCCACGTGATTCCCACGTGATTGACACCTGATTCCCATGAAATTCCCAAGTGATTCCCACGTGATTGACACGTGATTCCCACGTGATTCCCACGTGATTGACACGTGATTCCCACGTGATTCCAACGTGATTGACACGTGATTCCCTCGTGATTCCAACGTGATTGACACGTGATTTCCACGTGATTCCCACGTGATTGACACGTGATTCCCACGTGATTCCCACGTGATTGAAACCTGATTCCCATGCGATTCCCAAGTGATTCCTACGTGATTGACACGTGATTCCCACGTGATTCCCACGTGATTGACACGTGATTCCCACGTGATTCCAACGTGAATGACACGTGATTGATGCATGATTCCCACGTGATTCCCACGTGATTTACACGTGATTCCCTTGAGATTCCCAAGTGATTCCCACGTGATTGACAAGTGATTCCCACGTGATTCCCACGTGATTAACACTTGATTCCCACGTCATTCTCAGGTGATTCCCACGTGATTAACACTTGATTCCCACGTGATTCCCACGTGAATGACACGTGATTTCCACGTGATAGACATGTGATTCCCACGTGATTAACACTTGATTCCCACGTGATTCCCACGTGATTCCCACGTGATTGACAGGTGATTCCCACGTGAATGACACGTGATTCGCACGTGATAGACATGTGATTCCCACGTGATTAACACTTGATTCCCACGTGATTGCCACGTGATTCCCACGTGATTGACACGTGATTCACTCGTGATTGACATGTGATTCCCACCTGATTGACACGTGATTCCTACGTGATTGCCACGTGATTCCCACGTGATTGACACGTGATTCCCCCGTGATTGACATGTGATTTCCACGCGATTGACACGTGATTTCCACGTGATTCCCACGAGATTCCCACGTGATTTTCACGTGATTCACACTTGATTCCCACGTGATTCCCAAGACATTCCCACGTGATTTTCACGTGATTCAGACATGATTCCCACGTGATTCTCACGTGATTCCCAAGTGATTACCACGTGATTGACACGTGATTCCTACGTGATTCCCACGTGATTGACACGTGATTCACACGTGATTCTCACATGACTCCCTCGTGATTCCCATGTGATTGACAAGTGATTCAACGTGATTCCCACGTGATTGACACGTGATTGCCACGAGATTCCCTCGTGATACCCACTTGATTGATACATGATTCCCACGTGATTCACAGGTGATTCCCACGTGATTAACACGTGATTCCCACGTGATTCCCACGTGATTGACATGTGATTTCCATGTGATTCCCACGTGAATGTCAAGTGATTCACACGTGAATACCACGTGATTCCCACGTAATTTCAACATGATTCCCACGTGAATCCCACGTGATTGACAAGTGATTCCCACGTGATTCACACGTGATTGACACATGATTCCCTCGTGATTCCCCTGTGATTGACACGTGATTCCCGCGTGATTCCCACGTGATTGACACGTGATTCCCACGAAATTCCCAAGTGATTGACACGTGATTCCCCCGTGATTCCCACGTGATTGACACGTGAATCCCACGTGATTCCCACGTGATTGACACGTGATTCCCAAGTAATTTCAACATGATTCCCACGTGAATCCCACGTGATTGACAAGTGATTCCCACGTGAATCACACGTGATTGACACGTGATTCCCTCGTGATTCCCTCGTGATTGACACGTGATTCCCACGTGATTGACACGTGATTCCCACGAAATTCCCAAGTGATTGACACGTGATTCCCGCGTGATTCCCACGTGATTGACACGTGATTCCCTCGGGATTCCCACGTGATTGACACGTGTTCCCGCGTGATTCCCTCGTGATTGCCACGTTATTCCCACGTGATTCCCACGTGATTGATACGTGATTGACACGTGATTCCCACGTGATTCCATCGTGATTCCCACGTGATTGACACGTGATTCCCACCTGACTCCCACATGACTCCCACGTGATTCACAAATGATTGTCACGTCATTCCCAAGGGATGCCCACGTGATTTCCACGAGATTGGCACGTGATTCCCACGTGATTCCATCGTGATTACCACGTGATTGACACCTGATTCCCAGGAGATTCCCACGTGATTCCCACGAGATTCCCACGTGATTTTCACGTGATTCACACTTGATTCCCACGTGATTCCCAAGTGATTCCAACGTGATTGACACGTGATTCCCAAATGATTCCCACGTGATGCCCATGTGATGATCACTTGATTGACACGTGATTCCCACGTAATTTCAACATGATTCCCTCTTGAATCCCACGTGATTGACAAGTGATTCCCACGTGATTCACACGTGATTGACACGTGATTCCCACGTGATTCCCATGAGATTCCCACGTGATTTTCACGTGATTCACACTTGATTCCAACGTGATTCCAAAGTGATTCCAACGTGATTGACACGTGATTCCCAAATGATTCCCACGTGATGCCCACGTGATGATCACTTGATTGACACGTGATTCCCACGTAATTTCAACATGATTCCCACGTGAATCCCACGTGATTGACAAGTGATTCCCACGTGATTCACACGTGATTGACACGTGATTCCCTCGTGATTCCCACGTGATTGCCACGTGATTTCCACGTGATTGACATTTGATTTCTACGTGATTCCCACGTGATTCCAACTTGAATTCCACGTGATTGACACGTGATTCCCACGTGATTCCCACGTGATTCCCACGTGACTCCCACGTGATTCCCAGGTGATTGATGCAAGATTCCCATGTGATTCCCACGTGATTGACGCATGATTCCCCTGTGATTCCCACGTGATTCCCAGGTGATTGATGCAAGATTCCCACGTGATTCCCACCTGATTGACGCATGATTCCCATGTGATTCCCACGTGATTCCCACGTGATTCCCTCGTGATTGACACGTGATTCCCTCGTGATTCCAACGTGATTGACACGTGATTCCCTCGTGATTCCAATGTGATTGACACGTGATTTCCACGTGATTCCCACGTGATTGACACGTGATTCCCACGTGATTCCCACGTGATTGAAACCTGATTCCCATGAGATTCCCAAGTGATTCCTACGTGATTGACACGTGATTCCCACGTGATTCCCACGTGATTGACACGTGATTCCCACGTGATTCCAACGTGAATGACACGTGATTGATGCATGATTCCCACGTGACTCCCACGTGATTTACACGTGATTCCCTTGAGATTCCCAAGTGATTCCCACGTGATTGACAAGTGATTCCCACGTGATTCCCACGTGATTAACACTTGATTCCCACGTGATTAACACTTGATTCCCACGTGATTCCCACGTGAATGACACGTGATTCCCACGTGATTAACACTTGATTCCCACGTGATTGACAGGTGATTCCCACGTGAATGACACGTGATTCCCACGTGATAGACATGTGATTCCCACGTGATTAACACTTGATTCCCACGTGATTGCCACGTGATTCCCACGTGATTGACACGTGATTCACTCGTGATTGACATGTGATTCCCACCTGATTGACACGTGATTCCTACGTGATTGCCACGTGATTCCCACGTGATTGACACGTGATTCCCACGTGATAGACACGTGATTTCCATGTGATTCCCACATGATTCCCTCGTGATTGACACGTGATTCCCACGTGATTCCCACGTGATTCCCACGTGACTCCCACGTGATTCCCACGTGATTGCCGCATGATTCCCATGTGATTGACATGTGATTCCCACGTGATTCCCAAATGCTTGTCACGTCATTCTCACGTTGCCCACGTGATTCCCACGTGATTGACACCTGATTCCCATGTGATTCCCACGTGATTCCAACGTGATTGACACGTGATTCCCAGATGATTCCCACGTGATGCCTACGTGATTTCCACGTGATTGACACGTGATTCCCACATGATTTTCACGTGATTCACACTTGATTCCCACGTGATTCCCACGTGATTCCCACGTGATTTCCACGTGATTGACACGTGATTCCCACGAGGTTCCCACGTGATTGACACGTGATTCCCTCGTGATTCCCACGTGAATGACACGTGATTCCAACGTGATTCCCATGTGATTGACACGTGATCCCTACGTGATTCCCACGTGATTGACACGTGATTCCCATGTGATTCCCACATGATACCCACTTGATTGACACATGATTCCCACGTGATTCTCACGTGATTCCCAGGTGATTCCCACGTGGTTGACACGTGATTCCCACGTGATTCCCACGTGAATGGCTCGTGATTCCTACGTGATTCCCACGTGATTTCCACGTGATTGACACGTGATTCCCACGTGATTCCCAAGTGAATGTCACGTGATTCACACGTGATTCCCACGTGATTGACACGTGATTACCACTTGATTCCCACGTGAATTCCACGTGATTGACACGTGATTCCCACCTGATTCCCACGAGATTCCCACGTGACTCCCACATGATTGACACGTGATTCCCTCGTGATTCCAACGTGACTGGCACGTCATTTCCACTTGACTCCCACGTGATTGACACGTGATTCCCACGTGATTCCCACGTGATTGACACCTGATTCCCATGAAATTCCCAAGTGATTCCCACGTGATTGACACGTGATTCCCACGTGATTCCAAGGTGAATGACACGTGATTGACGCATGATTCCCACGTGATTGACACGTGATTAACACTTGATTCCCACGTGATTCCCACGTGATTCCCACGTGAATGACACGTGATTCCCACGTGATTGACACGTGATTCCCACGTGATTAACACTTGATTCCCACGTGATTCCCACGTGATTCCCACGTGAATGACACGTGATTCCCACGTGATTGACAGGTGATTCCCACGTGATTATCACTTGATTCCCACGTGATTGCCATGTGATTCCCACGTGATTGACACGTGATTCCCACGTAATTGACACGTGATTCCCCCTTGATTGACACGTGATTCCCACGTGATTCCCACGTGATTGACACGTGATTCCCACATGATTCCCACGTGACTCCCATGTGATTCCCACGTGACTGACACGTGATTCCCACGTGATTCCCAAATGCTTGTCACGTCATTCTCACGTTGCCCACGTGATTCCCACGTGATTGACACCAGATTCCCACTTGATTCCCACGTGATTCCAACGTGATTGACACGTGATTCCCAGATGATTCCCACGTGATGCCTACGTGATTTCCACGTGATTTACACGTGATTCCCACATGATTTTCACGTGATTCACACTTGATTCCCACGTGATTCCCACGTGATTCCCACGTGATTTCCACGTGATTGACACGTGATTCCCACGAGGTTCCCACGTAATTGACTCGTGATTCCCTCGTGATTCCCACGTGAATTCCACGTGATTGACACGTGATTCCCACCTGATTCCCACGAGATTCCTACGTGACTCCGACATGATTGACACGTGATTCCCTCGTGATTCCAACGTGACTGGCACGTCATTTCCACTTGACTCCCACGTGATTGACACGTGATTCCCACGTGATTCCCACGTGATTGACACCTGATTCCCATGAAATTCCCAAGTGATTCCCACGTGATTGACACGTGATTCCCACGTGATTCCCACGTGATTGACACGTGATTCCCACGTGATTCCAAGGTGAATGACACGTGATTGACGCATGATTCCCACGTGATTGACACGTGATTAACACTTGATTCCCACGTGATTCCCACGTGATTCCCACGTGAATGACACGTGATTCCCACGTGATTGACACGTGAGTCCCACGTGATTAACACTTGATTCCCACGTGATTCCCACGTGATTCCCACGTGAATGACACGTGATTCCCACGTGATTGACACGTGATTCCCACGTGATTATCACTTGATTCCCACGTGATTGCCACGTGATTACCACGTGATTGACACGTGATTCCCACGTAATTGACACGTGATTCCCCCTTGATTGACACGTGATTCCCACGTGATTCCCACGTGATTGACACGTGATTCCCACATGATTCCCACGTGACTCCCATGTGATTCCCACGTGATTGACACGTGATTCCCACGTGATTAGCACGTGATAGACACGTGATTCCCACGTGATTCCCACGTGATTCCCTCGTGATTGACA